>NW_028327172.1:130864246-132183802 GCF_987537825.1 Furipterus horrens | reverse complement strand
CTTCTCCATGCCTTGGAGGGGCATCTGAGGCAGCCACGCTACTCTCGAAGTGAGCCACCGTGGCGGACTCCCGATTGGCTGGTGGCTGCGGCGGTGAACACCTGTGTTAGGGGCGGTGCCTGCGGCGCGCCCACACCTTTGGAGAACGTGGGACGTTGGGCAGCAGGGTGAGCTCACTCGGCGTTGAGGTCCTGGCAGGTCCTTGTCTCCTACCTGTGTGCCGGGGTGCACAGTACCGGGAGGGGAGCGAAGCCAGGCTGACAGACTGGGATCTCACTCTGGGGAGAACAGGATCTGGGGCACTGTCTCCACAGCTCTGGGGTTCTGGGACCAGGGCAAGTCCCTGATCCCCGTCCTATGGGGAGGGGCCTCCAGGATAAGGAGGGGAGGCCTGATTCCTCCTCTACAACTGGATGTGCTTGGGTTGGTGACCCTGAGGGTCCCACAGGTTCAGGGGAGAGTGTGTTGTGCTTTGTTTTCCGTCGATGACCCTTTGTGATGAGTCCTGTAAATAATTTCTACCCCCTGAAGTCCTTGGGAAAGGGGGGCGCCCTGGACCACTCCTTCGGGAACCCGGCTCCTCAGGTCTTCAGATGGAACTGGGCGGAGTCACTGCCCAGTGCGGGCGGTGACGCTTCGAGAGGGAACTGGGTGCCCCAGGACAAGAGATGGAAACCGGGGAACATGGAGGATTCTAGGTCCCAGTCATACACTCTGGAGCCCCCAGGTCCTGCTTCTTTGCCTCCTGGGGCCTGGGAGCCGCACTGCCTGGATGAACCCAAACAAATTGTTTTTTTTTTTTCTAGTTTCCGGTCGGCGGCTGCAGTGCTGGGGCTGACCACCAGGGGGCAGGCTGTGCCCACTGTAGCAACTGGAGCAGGGAATGGGTCGGTTATTTTGGGCTTGCCCCAGCCTCCCACCCAACTTGCGCCTCTTATTAGCGTCCATCTCCATGTGAGCTGCTCAGAAGCGGGAGGAAGTTGCCAGCCCCTCACATTGATTCATTCAGCTACTGTGAAAAAAGCAAAATTACTTATTTGTGAGAATATCAGAAAATTCTTTATATAGAGCTTTCACTTCACATATCGTCACAAGTAATTTTGCACTTGCTATTATTTATATTGTTTGACTCGTCCCCGCCAGCATAAAAATGAATCATATCTGAACCTGGATGAGACTTGCAGGATGGGGAACGTGAAGGCAGGCACGTTGGAGAAGCTGGTACAGTACCAGCTATTTGCCCTCCAGAGCAGATTACTATGACCCACCTCCCTGTCTACTGAAACTTCCCCAGCACCCAAAAGGTCACAGATCTGCTGTAAAAAAGGTGGGTGCTTTCCCACCCCACCCCCCAAAGCACAGTGGTTACTCTGCCACCTCCTGTGTGTCTTGGGAATGTCACCTCACTTCTCGGAGCCTCAGTTTGCTCATGTGAAAACTGGGCTGCTGTGAGGACCCAATTCAGAGGTTATGTCAGGACTAAATGGGATAAGCCATGGAAAGTGCTGCCCCTGTGCCTGGCCTTGCGGAAAGGACTGCAGAGGGCTGTAGTTATCTTATGACTTTCTGTTCCTCATGAAGAAGCTCTTTGCCTCAAACCTCACTTATTCTGTGGTCTTGGAAAAAGCTGTTTCCCATTTGTCAAGGAGGGTTCACGTTCTATCTGGTTGTTCCCTCTCCTAGGTGTAGCCAGAGCAGGATCCCCTGGGGGCTTGCTGAGGGGCCCCAGGTATACTGAGATACTTGAGAAGGTTCGTTCTGTCAACAATAGACATATCAATTGCCTACTGTGTGCAGGTCCTTTTCTAGGCTTCCACTCCAGTTGGGGCATAGGAACAGTCCCACTGAACATCATAGTTGGTAGAGGATGCAGGATGTTCAGTGCATCACCCTCCTGGCCTCTAGATATGGATTCCTCTGCTCTGCTTGTCAGATGGATGACAGACCTTGGGAAAAACTAAAGGAATGAGAGGGCTCCTGTCTTCATGCTGGGGGACATTTGGGGCTGAGACCAGTTGGGGTCAGCACCTGGGAGATGTGGACTTTACCAGCCTAAGGCAGTTTATGGCTTACCTGCAGCTCAGCATGCCTGGCCCGGACCTGAAGCACCATGCCTGCCTTCTTTTGACCCAGCTGGATGACCAGGATCCCACAGAGGCAGAGACCTAGGGTAAGGTGGTAGGGGTAGGTGCATGTGGTCATATGGGGAGAGGTCACTGCTGGGGGCACTCATGGAGGAGCTGACAGAGGGTGGGGTGAGACAGAAGCAGATGGGCCTGAGACTACCCATTCGGTGGAGTCAGCCTGAGAGGATGTCCTTCTCTGGAAGGCTCTGGGATATGGTCTGTCTTTAGAGAGGCCTATGGGAAGGCAAGCAATGTGGGTGACCTCTCCTTCTCTTGCAGCTCCTGTATGGTCTGAAGAGCTAGATCCAGCTATGTAACTAAGAACCCAAGGCCTCTTAGAGCTTCAGGCATTTTTGTCATTAAATTTGAGGCCACCTCTGGCAGCAGCTCTAGAGCCAGAGCCAAGTGCACAACCAGTTCTAGCAGCAACTCCAGAGCTAGAGTCTAGCTACCGGAGGAACTCTAGAGCCACCTTGTCTTAGCAACTCTGCAGCGGGGACTGCACCTGGCACCTCCCTCAGAGCCAGCTCCTGAGCTACACCCGGCACCAGAGCTGGCCTCCACTCCCCACTGGTGGTAGCATATTTTATTTTTCATTTTTCTCTATTTAAAAAAATTTAAAACATTGTGTTAAAATTTAGATTCACTATAATGTAACCATTTAATCATTTTAAACTTCAATTCAAAAGCATAAAATTCTTCCCTATGCTGTGTAACCAGTACCACCATCTAATTGCAGGCTGTTTCATCTCCCTGAAAGGAAAGCTAGCCAGTGGTCACTCCCTTCCCCAAGCCCCTAGCAACAGCTAACCTGTTTTGTCTGTTTCTTTCCCTAGTCTGGATTATTCATATATTCTGGAATATTCACATATTCACAATATGTGGCTTTTTATGTCTGCCTATATATTTTAAGAGGGACTCATTTTTGCTTTTTAAAACAATTTAAAATAGCAATTTTTTTTATTTAAGAGAAATCCCAGATAAAAAAAGAAAAGATTGTATGTGAAAAGTGAAGCCCTTATAGTAGATATGTTCAAAATCTTGGGTGGAAATTGTTGTTCCAAGTGTCACTGAGAGTCAGTAGCCATAAAGAAATAGCTGGCTCTTCTGTGGCCATCAAAAACGTGGAAAACATAACCAGTGAGAAGAAAACTGGAAACGAGAACAGCATTCCTCAGAACCCGAAGCCAGAGAAAATTTTAAGATCCTGCTGGTACCAAAAACTCCCCCAAATCACTGTTTTAAAAGGGACCAGAAACAAACACATGCAGAGCAAATGAGAAGCAGGGCATGTGGCCGACATGTCAGAGATACTCTCACCTCCTGCTGAGGACACACAGTATGGAGAGAGCATGTGTAACAATCACTATCAGGTTTTATGTCTGGTGATAACCAGCCCTGGGTACAATGTGAAGATGCAGAGGTGCCACCAGATCCCCTGGAGGGAATTGTGAAAGGACACTTGTCTCTGTAAGAATAGCTCACAGGACCCATAAGGTCCCACATACAAGGTTCCTATATTTACCTAGTTGTGCTGAGCCTGGGAATGTATATAAAAGAAATTCTTGCACAGTTTTTCCAAGCTATATTTATACACTCATTACACTCCACACAGACTACTCATTGCAGAGCTATTGCCCTGGGTCCTGGGCCCATCCATGCCCCTGTCCCTCTTGCTAATAACTTAGCTTTTGAGCAGCAGCCAGGCCTCCCATTCCAGGACAGAGGAAATGGCCTGGCTGCTTGCCTGCTCCCTCTCCCTCCAGGCGCAAACCCCTTCCTCTCAGGAAAGCACAGGCAGGGCAGCTCAGAGTCACAGGGACAACCTTGAACCTGCTCCAAAAGGGGAAGCTCTCAATTACAACAGCAGAACTTACTTGAGATTGTGTGAACAGAGGCCTTTACAAAGCACAGAGGGGTGGGGAAGCTGCTGGAAGGTCAAAGCATCAGACTAGGGGATTGGAGAAGGAAAAGTGCTGAGACTCCCTCTAAGGCTCCACTGGAGTGACTCTGCCCTGCCCCTCTGCCAGCCCCCAGCCCACAGAGCCAGCCCATCCAGTGCCTTTGTGGGAGGAGGCTAGTGGTCAGGGGCACTGAGGTCAGACAGATTCAGTGACCTTGGGAAGGTGTGACTATTTGAGCCTCCGTTTCCTCCTTTGTGAAATGGGACAGCAGTAGCCTCCCATGATATTATGAAGACAAGTTCAATGAGACTATACTTGGAGTGCCTCTGCCCACACCAAGAGCTCATGTGATTGGGGCGTTACAAAAAGCCCACTTGGAAAAGGTGGCCTGTACCAGTGGGAGGCACATTCTCAGGTCATGGGTGCATTGTGCATTCTTTTGGCGATACCTTGTGTGATGAGAGTTGTCAAAGTGCCTGTCCCCTGTGCCTCAAGGATGGGACTCTGGAGAAAGCAAAGCAGCTATTTGCCCAATGATGTCTCAGAAGTAGAGCCTATGGCATAGGAGGAAAAATGTGCTGGGGGCCCAAAATGATCTTGAAAAATGACAGTGAACTATTGTAAGTTTAACCAGGTGGTGACTCCAGTTGCTGCCACCTTCTAGATGTCTCATCCCCTAGTACTTGGCCTTCAGCTTTTGATCTGGAAAGTGCTTTTTTTTTTTTTTTCTCCATACCTGCTAGTAAAGACAGCAGGCAGAGTGAGCACTGTCTGACCTCAAGGGTGTATCAGCTCTCCAGTCTCGTCACAATTTAGTTCATAGGGATCTTGATTGTCTTTCCTTCTACAAGACATCACACTGGCCAGCTGTATCAATGACACACTAATTGGACCCAATGAGCAAGGAGTAGTAACTACTCTAGACTTTATTGGTAAGCATGTGCATGTCAGAGGGTGGGAAATCCAACAAAATTCAAGAGACTCCACTTCAGTGACAGGCCTAGGGGTCGAGGGCATGTCAAGATCTCTCTTCCAAGGTGAAAGATAAATTGCTGCATCTGGCCCCTCCTTCTACCAGAAAAGGCACAATGTGTAGTGGCCACTTTCAATTTTGGAGACAACATATTTCTAATTCGGGTATATGGCTTTGGCCCATTTATCCAGTGAACTGGAGCTACTAGTTTTGAGCTGGGCCCAGAACAAGAGAAGGCTCTACATTAGGTCCAGGCTGCCATCCAGGCTGATCCAGCAGATCCAGTGGTGTCTGCAGTGTCAGGGACAGTCAGGGCTGCTGTGTGGAGCCTTTTGCAGACCCTTTGGTGACTCAAGGCACAGGCCCTTGAGATTTGAGAGCAAGGCCCTGCTATACCCTTTATAGATAACTTATATAATATGTAAAATATTTATTACATACATTACCATGTTATAAATATATTAATATATAAATATGTATCAATATTAATATAGTATTACATAATATATAATATACAATATAATAATTACATATGTATATAAATATATGGTTATATTCTAGTGTAAATAACTATATACTGTATTATACATGATCTTTATATACTATTGCCTAATTGCTCAGGCTAGATCTGCCAGTACTGTGTTGAGAAAAAATGGAGGGAACGTGCCTTCTTGCCTGTACCTGACCTTACAGCAAAAGCTTTCAGTTTTTCCCCAATGAGTGTGCTATTAGATGTGGACTTTTCATGAAAGGTATTTATTGTGTTGAATATTTTTATTCCTAGTTTATTGAGTATTTTTTATTATGAAAGGCTGTTGACTATTGTCACATGCTTTTTTACATCAGTTGAAAAGATTACTTAGTCTTTTCCTTTATTCTAATAATGTAGAGATTTTTTTGTATGTTAAACCATCTTCAGAATGGACGCTCTCATATTTGGCTTCTGTCCTTATGCCTGTGAGATTCATAAACATCTGTGTGGGAGTCCATATGATTGCTTGGTGAGTCTGTCATCACACACTAACTAACTGCCTTGATTTCTGTGGCTTAAGGAAAAATATGAGTTGCTGGAATTGTATGTCCTCTAAGTTTGTTCAGGACTGTTCTATTCTTGGCCCTTTGCATTTCTTTATAAATTTTGAAGTTAGCTCATCCATTTCTACAAAGAGATACCTGCTGAGGCATTTTATAGGGATTGTATTGAATCTACAAATAAAATCTAGGAGAACTGACATTTTAACACTATACTAAGGAAAAAGACACCAGAGCTTAAAAAGAAAGAAATGATAAGCTGGGAACAAATCCTTGCAACTCATATCTCAGGCAAGGGCCTAATGTCCCCTATAATTAAAGAGATCCTAGAAACCGATGAGAAAAAGAGCAGCCATACAATATAAAATAGGCAAAATACATCATCATATATTTCATGAAAATATAAAGCCTTATACATATGAAACGTGCTAGTCTCAATTATATGACAAAATTACTAAATCCAGAAGATTGAGGATATACCATGAAACTGTGTAGAACAGGAACTTTTATTCATTAGTGATGGGGATGCCTATTGCCTTCCAATGGAGGCAGTGTGGCCACATCTATCAAAATTACAAATGTCTTTGACCTTTGATTCAACAGTTTCAGGTTCAAGGAATTTATCCCATGGAAACACGTATACTCTTGACACATGCAATAGTTATTCATTGCAGCCTTCTTCATATGACAAAAGACTGAAAACAACGAATCTCCTTCATTGTCGATCAGGTTATATGAGCAATGGCCATCCCTGCGATGGAATACAATGCAGGTGGGGAAAAGATCAGGAAGAAAGAGTGAAGAAAGGAAGCTTTTTATCTACAAATTTACCAAGGTCTCTCTCCCTGATCCTGATTGCTGATAGGGCTGGTCCTTGCTGTTCTGTCCCTCCCACTTTAAGCTGGCTTTTTTAAGCACCTGGAAACATGACTACTGTGCCATCAATGCCAGGGTCTTTGTGGTCAGTGGGGTTAGTTAAAGGCCAGGGATCTGGGCCAAGTGTAGACAGTGACTAGAAAGATCATGGCCAGTCTTCTGGAAGATGTTGCCAAGTTCCCTTGGTAAAGTCAAGCCCGAGCTTCTGGTTTTACCAGTGGGAAGGTAGATCACAGGGATTTCTTTGACTGTCTCATAGAATCAAGAAAAACTTCATGGAGGAACTTAGGAATGGTTTCCTCACATGCCCATTTTAAAGATGGCAAAACTGATGGCAGTTAAGGGAATGGCCACAAGGGATCATGAGTAGCATGGATGCTCAGATCAAGGAGCCCACATCTCCTCCAGCCCCAACCAGGTTGGTCCTGAGCTGCTGGACAAGGACATATGTATGTATGACCTGCTGATCCTGGCAGCTGCTCTGGCTTGTCTGTGGACAAGCTATGGCCACCTCTAGCACAAGGCTGCACACACCTGTGGAGTTAGAGATAGTTCTGGAACTGGCTCTCGAGCTAGACCTAGGACCAGCTACAGAATTTGCCAGCTCCAGTTTGAAAACTTGGACCAGTTTGAGAGTCATAGCCAGCTCTGGCTCCAGATCCAGACCTAAAACAATATCCATAATTTATTATCTCACCAATTCCAGTACCGTGCCAGAATCAGTCAGTCACAGAACTAGAGCCAATTCTAGAACCAGATTTAGCACCATTGCCTGAGCTAGAGCCTGCTCTGGCACCAGATCCTATGCCAGTTCCACAGCCAAAGCCAGCTGCATGTGTAGCACCAGCCACAGCACAGGCTCTGGTACTAGAGGTCCCTGGCAGCTCCATTGGTGTCAGCTCCCGAGCTATACAGTCAACATCTGCTCCAGTACTGGAGCCCCCTTCCCTCCCTTGTGATGAAAAAATTTTTAAAATATTTCTTTCCAATTCATATACTTTATGGTTTACTAGATTTTATGTTTTAAAATTTACAGTGAAAATTTACCTTTTAATCATTTTTAAAATGTACAATTCGGTGCCATTAGGTAAATTAATATCCTGTGCAATCATCACCACTATTCACCATGCCAAACAGAAGTCCTGTACACATTAATGCAAGTGCCAGACTTTGCCAGGCACCCCAGGAGCTGTGCTCAAGGTTGTGGGACACTTGGCTCTTTCTGTGGGTGCAGAGTGGGAAACACTGGCATCAGGAAGGGTTCCAACTTCCACGTCCCTCACTCCCTGACTACCACTTATCTCCTTTCTGTTTCTGTACAGTTCCTTATCCTTGGCCCGTGGGCCCCTCCTAAGCACAGGTGGCCCTTCTCCTGCCCCTGCCCCACCAGAGCTGAAGACACCTGCCAACCACAACCTGTTCTATACCATGAACCCTACTACCAACTGGGACTTTGTCCTGCAAAGCAGACTTTCACCAAGGGTTAAAGGTCAGACATGTAGCCAGCCCTCTCTCTTCATGAAGCAGATGGGACTCCGGATTGCCAAGGGCACTTTCTAATTGGTCTCTAGCACTGGCCCCCAGGGTCTGGCTAAGCGCTTACAGAGTGCAATGTCCCAGCCAGGTGGGCATTTTCAGCCCAAGTCACCCTGGAGTCCAGATCCACCTTGAAACTCTCCTGCTGTAGTTTCTGTGTCTGCCCTTCAATGGGCTGGCCTGGGTTCCCCTCGCCCATTCACAGGCCTGGTGCCTTCTGCTCTTTGGGAACCAGAACACTAGCTGACACTTGCCAAGAAGTGCTGGCAATGAGCATAGCATCCTGCCCAGCGAAGGGCACTGCCCTCTGTATCCTTCCCTCACGCCTCTCAAGTGCAGGCCATGGCCACTGGTGCCCACAGCGTTTCTTACCATCTAACCACAAGGGCCAGCACAAGTGTCCCCTGCTTTAGCAACAGGGATGTGCTGATTGCTCAGCGTGCATTCAATCAGCTCCTCCAATCTTCAGTGAAAAAGAGAAAGGTGAGCTTTCCTGGGGTTTCCATTGGGCAGGTCATAATGTTCTCACTTCACCCCATTTTTCTGACATATCCTTCTCAGCCTCTCCCTTCCTAGAAGCAGATTTGGTGTGCCTGGCAAAATCTGGCATTTGTGGCTCTTGCTGTCCCCACAGTTCTGGGAGTCAACATTCCCGTCATCCTCAGGTCATCCAGGCATAGGTCAGCTCCCACCAGCCCCTCTTCCTCTTCAGCTCCCACCACACTGGTGGCCACTTTGTCAGTGCGAATGTGGACAACAGCAACATGTGCCAGGGCATCCTAGTGAGCTGGGCAGGTGTGTCTTCCCCTTGGTCCCCTCACTTAGACCTGTCTGGGTACAGACCTCTCCTGAATGGCTACTTCGAAAAGTAGCAAGTTCTGGGCTTTCTAGGTATCATGCCAACCCTGAGAGGAGGCAGATGGCTGCCAGAGTCCCTCACTGTACACAGGAGGCCAGTGAGGTGGGCCTCATCTAGAGCGATAGCCAGCTCCAAAACCAGCTGCAGAGGCAGAACCAGGTTTGGTTTCACCTCTAGTGCCAGCTTATGCAATACAGCTAGCACAGCTCCAAAAACAGAGCCTTCCTGTCCCTAGTCTGCGGGGGCATCCTTTTTCTTCTTTTGTAGCTGTTCTTTTTTTTTTTTTCATATACTTTATGAATACCTGTGTAGAATTCATGTTAAATAAAGTTTACCTTTTAAAACATTTTAAATTGTACAATCCGATGGCACTAACTACATTCACTATGCAGTGCACCTGTACCCAAGGCCACCCACTCTACCAGCGGGTCTGACCACTGCACAGGTGGCCCTTCCATTCACCCACAGGGGCCCAGAGGAAAGCCCAGGACCAGGGGCAGCCCCCACTCCAAATCCTGTGACCATTAAAGATACAGTCCTACCTCACAGAGGGGACTTGGTGTGTTCAGTGAGCACTCAGCTGGCTCCTTTGGCTCTGAAGTTCAACATGAGCTTTTTCCTGGAGTTCTCTGTCAGCACTGCCACAGCACCTCCCTTCTCAGTGCCCATGTTTCCCAATCTGCATCCACACAAGGAGCCAAGAAGCCCGAGTTTCTGAAAGTCCTGGATGCTGCACCTTGGCACAGGGTGCTCTGCAGTCTGGAACTTCTGCTGACCTTAACATCCCTCTCTGTTCTGAGAGTCAACCTCCTCCTAGTCCCCCCAAATCTACAGCATCAGTTTGACTTCCAACAGCATCTCGTCAGCTTCCATCATGTCCTTGACTGCCACACTCAGCCACAAGCATGATACCCCCGAGGACTGCAACTCCAGTTCTTCCCTGTTGTTCCATAGCCAGTAGGTGGGCAGTGCTGCTTCATCCCTGTCAGCCTGGAGGTCAACAGCAACATGGACAAGAGCACCTGGTGATCTCCACGGGCAGGGTGGTTCCCTCACTTGGACCTCTCTGGGTAGACATCTCCTGAATACTTTGACAAGTAGCCAGTTCTGGCCCTTCCAGGCAACATATCTAGTTCTGGGAGGCAGATAACTACCACGGTCCTCCACTGGACATGAGGAGAAGTCTCTCCTTATCCCTGGGGAGCTTTCTGGGACCCATGCTTTCGTGGGGGTGGGTAACTATGTGCTCCACTCAGCTCTCAGATACTGTTAAGACTACTTGGATTGTATTTCCTGCCCACCCTCCACCTGCTGTGACCTGCCTCCTTGCCTGGTATTCAAAGCCCTGTGTGGCCTGGTCCTTTTGCCCTCCCAGTGTGCACCCTCATCCCCACTCCAGCCTCTCTAGAGCTTTCCTCACCCAGAAACCCTGCAAGCCCTGGCCTGTCTCACTCAGCTCTTTGCCTGCAGTACCTCTCCCCATTGCCTTCCTCCCCACCATCCCACTCCCCAGCCGCCCCATCCATGATGAACTCACCTTCAAGGATGGCCTCAGGGGCCACCTCTTTGGGCCTCTGTTAACAGCACAACCTTTGGGGTCAGATTGACCTGGGCCAGTGCCATAGCCCTGTGACAGGCAAGCTTATATCCTGACTTTGCAGAGCCTCAGTTCAGCCAGCTTTGGTCAGTTAGAGCTGAGGAATTTGAGCTCTAGTACCACTGCCCATCTCTAAAATTAAGTGAATTCACTGAGCATGGCAGGGAGAGGGGGCAGAGGAAATTCCCTAATAATAGTAATTACCCCTACACTCACTCTGCTCTCATTGTGGGGCCACCTCCTTCCAGGGCTCCCTCCTGCCCCATTACACCAATAGACAGGCTAGAACTTGTATCCTGGGCCCTGCCAGAGAAAACAGGCAGGAGGGTATCAAGGACAAGGGCAAAGAGGCGGCCTGAATTTCTCTCTGTGTGGACTCAGTGTCCACTGCTGCCTCCAGGACCCCCTGACCCAGCCATGCAGAGCTGGCTCCTGGGGTACAGTCTGCAGATGAGGACAGTGAAACAGGGGTTATTCCAGGACTCTCATGTCCGTAGGACTCTAGCCCACCTGGCTGGAGTGGGACGACAGAGCGTTTCCAGGAGCTGTGGCATCTCCAAGTAGCAGCTGCTGGGGTCAAGTGGTACCAGCAGGGATGGGAACCATAGGTACATTGTGCATGCCATGAAGTGGCATCTTGTGCATACACTGTCCGTGGCCCTGCGTGTGCCCCACCACGCCATGAGGCTGGCTGCTCCATTTGAAGTCCACAGGTGGAACAAGGCCATGTGCCCCTCGTGTGCCCCACCACCCTCACCTAGGGGCTGGGTCCACATTGAGCTGGGCTTACAAGTTTTCCTGTCCAATCCTCATGCTACAATCATGAAATTGAGGCCAGGAGAGGTAGGGGCTGGCTCAGACTGGGAGGTGGGTGTCGAGATGGGAAAGGAGGGTTCCAGCCTCCTAGTCCAGGGGTGAACTGTCTTGTGGGGTGGCTTTGGGAATGAAAGCCCCTAAGATCATAGGGCCCTTTCCAACTCTTCCTATGTGGGGCCATTTCTTCCAGGCATTCCCACATCAGGGCCCGTGCGCACACGCACCAAACACACCACCTGCTACTAACTATCCATCTATAGGTTTAGTATACAAGAACATTTTTGGAGTAGATGAGACACTTAGCAGTGTCACCTGTGGAATGGAGCAATGAGATACTAGACATAAAACCACTTTGGATGTTATGAGGTTATTTTTAGAATATACAAATAATTTTTTTTAATTTTCAAAAATAACTCATAAATTGCAGCAATGTCAGAAAAATATTTTTTATATTTCTTTCATCAAGCCAAAAATGTAGGGCTAACATATTTTTATACACATCGTGTTAAAAATAATTGCTTTATTGTTGATTCTTAATAGATAGAGAAAACCAGCAAATTGTAAATTAATGCCTTACTATTTAGAATGTGCTCACCTAAGCTTGGGAAGTATTTTCTGACTCTGTAAAGATGGACTTATTTATTTAGGAAATATAACTGAGAAAAAATAACTGTATGATAAAAAAGTTATCTATTAGCTGTAGTTTTCAATTTGGTTTTCCTGCCCTCTAATGGTCATTTCTCAAACTGCAGACAAAGCTGTACTAAGGTGAAACATTTGAAACTATTAATAAAACCCAGGTGTGTGAATCATGCCTCAAATTTTGGAGATTTGAAGAACCTGAGAAATTTTTACTCATTTTCCTCATTTTAACTTTGCAACATAACCACTATATCTCAATTACATATTCTCTTGAGATTACAGACATAAAATTGAATTCTGGCATCTCTTGACTTAGTAAATTATGCAAAGCTGCAGTAGTTTTCTGTAAAATTTTTACATAGTACAATCTTAGACCTTATAACTACTGCACAAAGGGTGTCTTGCAAATAAACACCTTTAAATGTACTGTTTCCAACTACTGAGTCCTTTACATACTGTATTTTAAAATTTCTCATATACACATTGTGAAGCATATACAGTATTATTCAGACATCATGAGGGAATAGTAATACTAAGGGATGTTTATACAACTTAGCCAAGTGGTATACCCCAGGCTTGAAACACTGAGTTTGGTGCCTTAACTTTCCTTCTTCTTTTAAAAATCTATATAGTTGATTAAGTTTGAAGTGATTTTAAGTTATTTAGCCAGAATAATTTAGTAGTATATTTTAATGTTTTAACATTAATTTAAGCAAAATTTATGTTAATGTATGTTAACATTCATATGTTAATGTATGCCAGCCTCAAAGACCTATGTTCTATAGAGATCAAGAACCAGGCTCCATTTCAGAGAAGGTGAATTTTTAAAAGTCTAAAAAACGTTTTTTTCATTTTTTAATTGAAGAATTTTGATGCAGTAATTAGACCTTAGTGTCCTTTTCGTGGTAGATAGAAAGTAGATGCTTGGGGGTCAAAAAAAGCTTACCCTGGAAAAGTTACACTGTACAGAATTGAGTATGATTTCAGAGAAAAATGATACTGACTTCAAACAGATTTTTCAATGACTACACTTTTAGATTCCTTTGTCTAAAATGGCTTCATTAAAAAAAAAAATCCCTTGGGCATTTCTGTGATAGCCAGTTCCAAATGAGATCATTTCTGATTAAACTATTAGTCATCTAAAGACAGGTAACCCTAGTTAATTCAAGCCAGTAATGACTTTTCCTCCCTTGAATTTCTATGACATCTTGTTTATGCTGCACACACAGTACTAATTTCACATACAAGAACAATGGGACAACGAAAGAAATCATCCTGTAACAGTTAAGCACATAAAACCCATACATAATGGGCAAGGTTAACTGCTTGTTAAAATAACCAGAGATGTGCCTGGAAATGTGTGACTCTCCACAGGCTCAAATTGACTAAAGTCTAAGGGAGGTAGATCAGAAACTCAGCCACAAATAGACAATCTGAAATCTGGGGCCAGTTGAACTATCTGTGTGAAGAGACTTAAAATATTCATGGAACTGTTTTCATGTTAATTTAACAATAACTATGTGAAACACTTAGAACCTTATTGTCCTAAATATTAATTCAAGCAATTCTCACCTCCATCCCCGAGAAATGGATATTTCTGTTAATCACACATTCATGATGAATAAACTGAAACATAGATAAGTTCAGTAATTTCCAGGATTTCAATCTAATAAGTGATGGAGCAGGAATCTTTCCTGGGTTCTAGGGTCAGCACATATAAACACCCCCACTCTACACTGCCTCACTTAATATGGTCCCCCAGATATTTGGTTGAACACTATTCTGGGTGTTTCTGGATGAGATTAACATATCAATTGGCAGAGTAAAGCAGAATGCTCTTCCTAACGTGGACAGGTCTCGTCCAACCAGTTGAAGCCCTGAATAGAATTAAAAAGCTGACTATCCCCTGAATAAGAAAGAATTCTCCCTGTCTGACAGCTTTTGAGGTGGGACATTGGTCTTCTGACTTGGACTCAAGACTAGAATTTATGCCATTAGCTCTCCTGGTTCTCAGGCCTATGGACTGAGTCTCCAGCTTGAGTGCTGATGTTGGGACTTCTCAGCCTCTATAATTGTGTGAGCCAATTTCTTATAATTAAAACACACACACGCACACAGGTAGATAGTCTGGGAGAACCCAGACTAATACAAATTTTTGTCTTGAGAATGGGGAGATTACACATGAGCCCTTCATAAGATGTAAGCTCTCAAGAATAGGGAAATGTATGTTATCCTTCCATTGTATATATAGCACCTGTTCTAATTCCTGCTGCAGTGTACACTTCCCAAACTAAGCATGTGTTTACTGGGGAGGGTGGAGAGGTATCCAGATAGCAAGGATTTGCCCTTTTTCTTTTCACATAGCACTGGCAGGGAAAGAAATGGGTCAAATCTTGGGGAAGAGGAAGCATTCTTTTATTCATTTATCAGGCACTTAGTGTGTATGTAGTAATGAAACACACCTTGTGCTTGGTGAGAGAATAGAGATAAAATACATAATTTCTGCCTTCATGGGCCGCACACTTCTTAGGCTACGTATACTCTATATGGATAAAATCCTAATTAACAGGGTGATTTCTATATTAATTTTAAATGGGTATAGACCTAATAAATGGTGCTTCTAATTATATGAATCCAAAGCTGATATAACTGAAGAGAAATAGATTCATAAAGTTTCAATATGCTTATCAGTACTTGATATTAACAAATAGACAAAATCAGGAAGGAGAGAGAACACCTGAACATCTTCATCCACCAACAGGGCATCACTGGCATGTAGAGCACTGAAGCCAAAGCAGAATGCGCATTCTTTTCAGGAGGCCATGGAACACCGTACTCTGCACTGTAAAATGAGTTTGGATATGTTTAAAAAGATTTAAATCCAGGCCGCAAACCCTCTCTTTGGGTGCAAGTGGAGAGAACTCGGAATCGGAAAGGGCAAGGCTGCATTCAGCTGTAACAGGCAGCGACTGCCTCCAATTATAGGGATACGACCGCTACAACGTCAGACAGCTCGAGCGAAGGGGAAGACGGTGAGAGATGCGGAAGAGAACCACTAACAGGTCTCCACCCCTTGTAGAGACGCGGGCAGTAGGAGAGGCGAATCAGCCAGGACTCGACCCCTGGTTTCTGGCTTGGGTAACTGGATAATGATTCGGCTTCCCCAAAATTAAAATAAAAGACAGGCCCCTCCCACTTTTCTTCCGCGTAACAAGGATTGCTCTAACTCCTCCGCCTTCTCAAGCTCCGCCCTGTTAACTACCCGCGGCGCAGAGGAATCCGTAACCAGAAACAGCCGGCAAATGCGCCGCCGAGTTCCGCGGAACGGAAGTAGATTTTACGAAGAGCCGTAAAGCACGTTCTATTCCGGTTCACGACAGCAGCCGCGACTCTCTCCTGGCCTTTCTCGGGTAAGCGCTTCTGCGGACCCTCGCGAATTCAGTTATTTCGTCATTCCGGGCCTTTCCCTACTGTCGCCCTCATAACTTTGGGTCATGTTCAAGAAATTTGATGAAAAGGAAAATGTGTCCAACTGCATCCAGTTGAAAACGTCAGTTATTAAGGGTATTAAGAACCAGTTGATAGAGCAGTTTCCAGGCATTGAACCATGGCTTAATCAAATCATGCCTAAAAAAGATCCGGTCAAAATAGTGCGATGCCACGAACATATAGAAATCCTTACAGTAAACGGAGAGTTGCTGTTTTTTAGACAAAGAGAAGGTCCGTTTTACCCAACTCTAAGGCTACTACACAAATACCCTTTTATCCTGCCACGTCAGCAAGTTGATAAAGGAGCCATCAAGTTTGTACTCAGTGGAGCAAATATCATGTGTCCAGGCTTAACCTCTCCCGGAGCCAAGCTTTACCCTGCTGCAGTGGATACGATTGTTGCAATCATGGCAGAAGGAAAACAGCATGCTCTGTGTGTTGGAGTTATGAAGATGTCTGCAGAAGATATTGAGAAAGTGAACAAAGGGATTGGCATTGAAAATATCCATTATTTAAATGATGGGCTGTGGCATATGAAGACTTATAAATAAGTCTCAGAAGGAAAACACTTGGGCTAAATATGGACATGGTGCTGTGTCTGTTTTTGTGTCTGTATGACAGCACGAAGACAATGCCTGTGGTTACGATGAATAAATTCAACAGATGCTTCAAAAAAAGTAAAGATTTAGAACGAATCCATATGTCTGTGTATCTGTGCCATTGTGTGCATGTTTGTGTGACTATGTATGCCTCTGAATGTGTCTGCCTGTGTGACAGTGCGTATGCCTGTGCATGCGTCTTTGTAGAGAGATTATTAGATTTGCTCTCATCTGTTTAATCTGTATCAATTTAAACAAAGGTAAATTATCTCTTGCAGAGAAATAGATTTCCATGTCAAGTGCATATAGTTTGTAGACAAAACCAAAGATGGGAATGAAGAATTGAGAGGAAGAAAATGGAGAGGGGCCCTGAACAAATCTGTTAATATGAACGTTTAAGGGATGAGCATAAAATAGGAGGGTTAAACAATTTTACTAGAAGCAGAAAATCCAGTAAAATGTATACAGATGGCATTATTGGTTGTCCAGCCAACAAACATTGCTCATTTCCTCTTTGCGGGCAGAAGCGTGTCAGTTCCTTTTCTACATTAACCAAGCAAATGCTGATTAGTCTGGGCTCACATGGTGGTCTGTTTTCTGGTGGGACTGATTTATTTATAGGTAGGCATGGGGCCAAAGGCCAAGTAGGAGTTTTATCTATTTAGAAGAAAATGGGTGCTTTTCTCTCTTGGTTTTGAATTTTTTATAGGTGAATATGTGATGTGTATTATTAGAGGCCGCTGAAAGCTTTCTGGAAAAAGTTTTTAGGCTCTTGAAGAAAGATGCATGGGGAGAAACAGTCTCCCTACCCCGAATGGATGTTGGCATGTGTGATCTTGCTCTTGCCAAATGCACACACACAAATATGCATAGCCTTGATGTGCAGCAAGTCTGACCATGGTAAGATTGAAAGTGTAAAGCAACAGTGCCTTTGATTCATGAACTGGTGATTATTAGCCATGGAAATGCCATATATTGGGATGTCTTATTAAGGGGTATAGCTAAGTTATGTAAGATAATAAAATTCCATTATAGATTACTCCATTTTTACTTGTTTCTGAAACTGAAAGCCAAAGATAACCCAATGTTTACAGAATGGCATGGACATGCAACTGAAAAATTACTTAAAGGAAGATAAAATAGGTCAGGTGAAAGTTCATCAGTGAATTGTGCATGAGCCATTTCAAAATGTGTAATTAATGCAAGATCAATTGTGGTAGATTTATGGGTGAATGGAAAGTGAGAAGCCAGGCTGTGGAAGTTTAGACTTCATTTTATTCCTTACAGAGTTTTGGTTGTGAATTAAAAGATAGTGGGTGAAAGCTAGAGGAAGGTTATAATCAACATATTGTGTTTTGGGGTTTAGATTATTTTGCTGTTGTTTTTAATGTATTTTGTTGTGGCATGTTTGTTAATGAGATTTCTGAATATGTTTATATGCTGAGGGGAAAGGTTCACTAACAGAATTCTTGACAGGGATGTAATCAGTAGTTCAGGGAAGTAGGAAGGGATGGCTCTAAAAGGAGAGGTGAAAGGATGGCCTTCTATCCTCATGAATACATATTTGGATTATCTCCTTTCTTCATAGCATTGTCATGTAACAACTCTTAACCACTTCATCAGAATGCTTTTTTCCCTCAGAGGATTTTTCCTCTATTAATTCTTCACCCCAATCAACACCAATTTAGTCTGGACATTGGCAGATACCTGCAGAGGATCTAAACTTCCCATGACAGTATTGTGGAGCGCCAATGACTGATGAACACAGAGAGAGACAGTCAAGGTAAGCAAACCTACAGTTCTTTCACTGTATCCTAAGCAACTATCCCCACCAAAAGCTGAAAGAGGAACCCTCTGGATATATTCTTAGCCTTCTTCCAGGTCTCTTCATCTATAAGCAAAACCCTACCTTCTGTTCCCTCCTGGTTCACCTGGCCCCTAGCTGACAGGTGATACAGCTGTGACTGCTGAGTCACAGGATCTCCAATGCTAAATTCAGTGCTATCCACAAGGGGAGGGAAGATTTTGGAGGCAGAATGTTTATTGAGAGAATCAGGAAGCTTGCTTCCTGTTGAGAAGCCTCACTCTTCCCTGCAGGCCCCTAATGCCCATCTGCCCTCAACTCCTGCCTCAGCTGCTTTAAAACAAAGTTCAGTGAGTTGAAATTTTAATATAGACCATTTTCAGTAGCACCAGAACACTTGAAATGATTATGTATCAGTCTAACAGAGTATGTGCATGGTCTGTATGCTGAAACCACGAAACACTTAATGAGAGAAACACTGATTAAAGGAGACATAGTAGCGTGTCCTGTTTGTGAACTGGAAGACTCAATAAGGAGATAATGTCAGTTTTCCAAAAGTTAATGTATAGATTTTTAAATATAATTTGAGTCAAAGTCACATTGAATTTTTAAATAAGAATTGACAAACTATTTCTGAAATTTTAATGGCAATTTAAAGGAACAGAATAGCCCAAACCATTTTGAAAAAGGGAGAACAAAACTGGTGGGCTCCCACTATCTGCCTCCAAGGCTTATTATAAAGCTGAGGTAGACATATCAGTATGGTTATGAGCAAAAGAATAGACACATGAATCAAGGAACCAAGAAGAGTCCAGAGATAGACTTGCTAAATATTTTTGATTGGTTTTCTACAAAGTTCCAAAGGTAATTTAATTGAGGGAGGATAGTCTTTTCAAGAATGGTGCAGGGGGCCTCCAAATGTAAAAATATTTAACTTTGGCCCATACCTTGAATGTAGACAAAAGTTAACTCAAAATGGATTATTGACCTAAATATTAAAATTCATCAAATTTCTAGAAGTAAACATAGGAGAAAAACTTTGTGACCCTGAGTTCAGCAATGATTTCATAGGCATAACAACAAAAGTACTATTCTTAAATTTAAGAAATTGAAATTAAGAACCTCTGAGTTTTAAAGGACATTATTAAAATGAAGAGAAAAACCATAAACTAAAAGAAAATATTAGCAAGACATATATTGAATAAATGATTAACATTCAGAATATGTAACAAGTTCTCAAAATTCAATGGTGAAAAACAGAAGCAATAAAAAAACTGGCCAAAAGATTTGAACATACGCTTCACCAAACAGGATGTATAAATAGCAAATAAGCACATGAAAAGATGTTCAACAACTTTAATCATTAGAGAAATTGAAATTAAACCACAATGAGATACCCCTACATATCTATTAAAGTGAACAACAACAAAAAAGCCTGGCCACATAAAGTGTTGTAGATAATGACCAATAAGTATTTTAAATACTTAAATTGAGCTTCTCATATTCTGAGGATTAGTGATAATGTACAAGTTTGCACAATTTATTTATTTATTTATTTATTTACCTTGGTGCACTTTCTCAGTCTTTTAAAAATTGAAGTCTACTTTTCAGTTCATCCTCACATGATAAACTCCAGGAAAACTTAAAACATTTACAAAAAGCATGATTGCAATTCTTGCATGCTTTTTAGCAAAGCTAAATTCAGAATATATTTTCTTAAAAAATTCAGTTTGCTCTACATATTCTCAAAAGATGGTAATTCCGACATATTCTCAAAAAGAGGAAATTCCAAAGCTTTGAAAAGCACATCTGTGTCACAGAGAAAACACTTTCTAAGCAGAACAAGTCTCTGACTGTAAAATATCGAATTTTCAATCACATGTTCAGAATTATCTCTAAAGACTTTTCTTCAGTCAGAATAATTCAGAAATGTGGGCAGGCAAATCATGGTCATGTCAGAATCTTAGCTAAACAACCATTCTTTATAAAGTAAGCTCTGCCTTTCCCAAGTGGTGAGGATTCAATCTGAAGATGACCATGCCTTTCGAAAGCATGGAATGAGTAGCACCTCCAAGGGCTCTTTATAGACATACATTGGTAACTATGTCTACATTCTTCTGACATTCTTCTGAAATCAAATGTCAATTGAGTCTCTTATGTTTGTATTCCTCTATGTCTCATTAAAACTACAATAATGTAAAAAAAAAAAAGAATTAAAAATTTGTTAGATGGAAATACTGACATTTGTAACAACATGGGTGAGCCTGGATGGCATTTTGCTAAGTGAAGACATTTTTAAAGCCATGGCAGATTCTCAAGCCAGAGAGCTGTGGTATGTTTGTTGTTGTGTTTACTGGTGATGCTGTTTTTTTCTTTCTTAATTACCTTCCAAATTGTACTAGATGACATGAAGGAAGCAGCACTAAAGTTTTGAATTTCATTCTTAATTACAGGTAAAGCACCATTTCAGTGGATATAAACTAAAAGTGAGCCCTTAACAAAGCAATATACAATCACTCTGTAATTAAAAGATGCTATTCTGCCTTACTTATTTGTAGATGGACACAGGAGAAATTACCTGAGCTATGAATACTTCCCCACAGCATTTGGTGGTGATTAACTCTCATAGCTGCTAGGACCATTATTACTTCCTTCTTCCTTTCCTGGTGCCCTTCCTCCCCAACCTATCCAGTCCTTTCTCCATAGCCTCCCCCTCTCTATGTATACTCTTAAAATAACCATAACTTATGAGAACAAACCTCAAAGATAGGATTATATTGGAGCTCACAGACTTAAGGCATAGAGAGGCGAGACTAATTACCCAGTCACAAAACTTATGGATGGTGGAGCTAGGATTGGACATCAGAGAGTCTGACTCCAGAATCTGTGAGCAAGTCTGTAGAAGACACCACAATGTTTCACCTACTGATTCCACATGTTATTTCACTTGTTAACTCACCCCAGAGACATGCAACAACTTCTGTTAGTATCCTATTAATGAAACAAACAAACAAAAAAACCAATTTAGAGAGCCTTTGTTTTCAATATGATCACCTCCCAAACCTAACCACTCCACTCCAATATAGCCAACTTGTTTTTCTCATTCCATCACAGGGTTTTTGTGGACATTTTAGAGTCTAGCTTTGCTTCAAATAATTGTTTTATCTTGAATTTGCCAGTCTCTCTTGGCCTAATTACATTATTACTTTTCTTTAGGACTGATAAGAGTTCTACATTTTCTCTATCAGTGTCTCCTTTATTATGCCATTCACCAAAAATCAAATCTTCTGAAATTTTAGCAGAACTTAATGTCTGTGTATCCCATTTTGTCATTTTATCACATTGGCCTCAAGGAATCAAGTAAAAGCTGCATCAATTGTCATCTAGTTGCCAAAACACAATGCTGGGTACTTTGGGACAGCAAAGAAGTGTAACATAGGGTTCTTGCACCCAGAAAATTATATGTATGTGTGTATGTGTGTGTGTGAAGTCAAGATAGAAATATAATTAAAAAAAAATAAAACCAAAACTATGAATAATAAGACAAGATGATACAAAAAGAGCTGGCACTACCTAGAAATGATTTATGAGAAAAAAATAGCTGTTGGCATGAAGAGGAGGGAGAGGGAGCTCATGTCTGACCAGTCAAGGAAGATTTATGGAAGATACAAATGAGACCTTATGCCATAAAAAGGTCAGAAGTGGAGTATAAGAATGGAGAAGATGAATTAAAGCTACGTAGGAGAGGGCTTTGTTGTCTCAGTCATTGCATTCATCTGAAGGCAATAGATCACCTACTCTTTGATCCTAGCAATTGGATGTTTATTTTGAAATTGTCATGCAAGAGAGATTAGACACAGAAAACTCTGAATGCTCTAAACACAGAGGGCAAGACTCTGAACCTGGAGTGAGAAGATGAGAAGGAAAAGGAAGGTGAAAAAGTCATGTCTGTGAGTTAACTACCCATTATTTAGTGTGAGCGCTCATTCACTCTTTTTTAGCAGGAACAAAATATTTGAGATTTAAACAGGCCAAGTCTATGTGAACTTTTCCTTACAAAATCCACAAGTAATTAACAATTCAATAGAAAAAATAATGTCTGTTATCTGACATATAGCTCAGCAAGAACAACTCTGCTCTGTGGTAGACATTCTTCACTCTCTTTCACCTGCCTTACCAACATTGAAGGGGTGTTATAAAATTTTTAAAAAGTAGCTATAAAAGTATCTCATCAGGTAGTACAAAGTCTGAAATGCCATTATAAATAACTATAAATTAATAAAATAAATAACAAATCTAAAGGGTATCTGAATAACTTGGAGATTGACATTCATGTTCTACCTAAGATACTTGCTCTTTCCTTGAGATTCCTGTGTTCGAACAGCCGACTCCTGCCTGTTCTGTATGACTGCAATATGTGTTTCTTCCATTCCTCTTCTGCATTTGGAATTAAGTGAAAGAAAGGCAAATCATAAAAATGGGGATTAAAATATTATCACAGAAACTGTCAGAAACCATAGCTTAGTTGTGTCGCACCAATGTTTTTACTTATATAAAATGACAAACCTACAAAATTTAGTGTCAAGAACTGTTGGAATTAAGGCTTCAGAACCTCTTAACCCTAGTGATTATGGCCATATCATACATCCTTGTTTGAACATCAATTTCATTATCTGTGAATGGAAATAAATATAATACCAACCCTACAAACACTCTTGTAGTTGTTTGATGGACCATTGATAACATGTGAATACATTTCATGTATTTTTACATGGTGTAGACATTTAATTAATAGCAACAACACACTATACTATCCCTGAGATCATGTGAGACTTAGTTGCTTAAGTGACTGAGAGCAGAGGGTTATAGGGCACTTTATGTACCAGTCACTCTCTCACTGTATACTTTAGTGAAAAATGTTCCAGAATTTGCACCTTGAATACATTTATTTGCTCATTTTTCTTCTGTGTGTTGGTCAACCATGCATTTGAGTACCTTCTATTTATATCATTTTATCATATTGTATAAAGAGAATTCAACTGGGTTGACTTTAATTTTTTTCAAAATCTGACCTAAATGCATTTGCTCAGCTAGAAAATCTTTTATTGTTGCCACAAGTACTTTTTCTCTCTGTCTACATCACCCATTTTATCTTTTTATTCTGAGCTTCAGTTAATTAGAGAAGTTCTAATTTTAGAAACCCATCCACACTAAGAAATAGTGTTCTGTAGGCTAGTGTGTACAGGAGAAGGCCTGTGTGTACTCTTGTACATGTGTTGAATTGAGGAAATAATGGGACAGCTATGTGGAAAACTGTAGCAATCAGTTTTAGATTGTGAATTTGAAGATAGGTGTTATAAATTAATGTGTAGTTTTGAATGTCTTTAATGCATACGTATTCCTCTACTTTTAAAGGAATAGCTTTCCAAAGCTACTATGACAATTATGTTGTTGGGGCCTACTTTTCTCTACTTCCCCCTTCCTTAATAAACACACCTAGATTTTTGTTCCAGGACTCCCTAACTCTCAAAATCAGTTTGTTCCAGGAGTCATTAAATTCTCCTGCAGGTCCGAGCTCCTTAGTGCAATCCTGCCTTGCCCTCAGCCCTACTCAAATAAATTACTTTAGGGATCTGGGCAGTTACTCCTATTTGGCTGCATCAGAATGATGCCAGGACTTTATAATAAAGACTGGGGAGGAAACTGGACAGTAGGCTTGGAAGGCCAGCAAGCAGATTGGAAGTCAGCCTGAGCTTGAAGCCCACACACAAATGGGGGTCAGATCCAACAAAACAGAACAAGCAGAATGGGGCTCTGAGGAAAATGTGATGGAAGCCTGAACTTTCTTGGACTTTCCAGTTATGTGTCCATTACTTTCCTTTACAGCTTTAGTCAGTTTTGTTTGTGGCCTACAGGTTACATTTTTTGTTACACTGATAACATTTGTGTAACAAATTGATTCATGAGATTGAATTTATAGATCGCACAAGATATTCAAATTATGCAGTAACATCATGTATTTCTACCTATATGCAAGAAATCCTTGGCAATTTTATCTGAGAACTAAGCAGTATTAGGAACCCCTAAAATCATATAGTTCAACCCTTCATTTCATAAGCAAGAAACTAATACCATTAAAAATAATTGAAATTGTCCAACTTAATAGACTTGGATAATGATATAGGATTAAAAATAAGTTCTCTTTGGCACAGAAATCACTTCTTTCAGCACAGAACTGTGAAAACCCAGTGCAGGTAGCCATGTTAAGCCAGCTAAGACAGCTTTGTGAATGTGAGGGCAGAGCTGGGCATCCTCTATTACACCTGGAGCAGGAGTAACAAACTATGAAGGGGAATGGCAATAGCAATCCCAGTGCACAGTAGTGATAATCCACTTACTCAGGTGTTAGAGGTTAGTATTGAAGATGGGGACTTCACCTGGTTGTGGTACTGGAGGTATAATTTTAGTGGGATGGGTTAGAACTCAGAGAACAGCTCCCCCACACCTGCATCTCTTCCCTTGGTTCAGTGGTCCCTGAAGGCTAATTTTAAGTTCTGAAAATGTCTGGCTCATTATGAATTTGGCAATCTTGTTACTATTATGAATTTGAATTGCTAGAAGGTAAAGGTAAGTTACCAATCAAGGCTTACTGATCTGCTATTGGCCTGCGTTCCAAGGCCAAGGTACCAGGACTGATGCAGGAAAGTGATTTGAAACAGTGCTTGACATTCATGCAATCAGCTAGAAATGTCAATTGCTGCTTGAGGTAAACATTTATTTTCCAGGGTAAATGTTACAGCCTCTGCTTTTTATGACCACGTGCCATTCAAGCACTTGTCTAAAGGACAGAAATACATCTTGGAAATAGCTTTCATTCCTAATTCATATTTGTGTTTAACTTAAAACCGTTTAACCCACTAGCTTATTGTAATCATCAAAAGAGAGAACACAGAAAACATTTCCCTCATTATAGAAATAAAACAAAGTTCTTTTCTCTGGGTTAGCTTCCTTTCGAATACTAATGCATAAAAGCCCCAATTAAATTAATCTCAGCTGTCACAGTCATACTTGGCTAATGAATCATAAAATAGTTTCCTCTTCATATGATAAGTTACCCTTGACAGCAAATTAAAGTCTTAATAAGGGTTTCTAAAATACACATGCATATATACATGTATAATTTCCTTTATTGGTGCTCAATGTCAAAATATAAAGTATTGTATTTTAGAAATTGTAAATTTTTAAGGACATCTTCAAGATCATTTTATTTCAAATTCTCTATACATTTGAATACCTTTAACTTACCTATAAAATAATTGTTTTTGAAATCTTAAAAAACTTTTTTTGAATTTCAGTTTGTTTTGGACATCGTGCTAGGGTTATTGGATAATGGTTTATGTTTTTAAATCACATAACATTTATTAACTATTTACTTAAATAATATAAGTATCAATTATATAATTCTCCACCTCCGACCTTTTCTCAAGAACAGTGGCTTCTTGAGGCAGTGGTGTAACAGAGAAGTTGGAGACCAATTACAGGGACAGAGTCCTGCTAGCGTTGGAGAGGAGGAAAGGTAGCTCTCCAGATAGGAAGATGGTAGAAAGATACACTAGAATATGGGTGGAGATTTACAGCTTCAACTCAGACATAGAAAGAGCTTGGAAGTTGTTATTATTGTTATTACTGTCTTCACAATAATACGGAAGCTGAAAAAAATCAATGAAGTCTCAGGTATAGGCACCATTTTGCAATCTAGAGAGAACAGAGAACCTGAAGACTCAGTTAAAGCCAAGATTTGCTTACATGGAACAGAAATCACTGGAGCTGTAAACTGGTAGAAACACTTAAATGGTAATTCTGATGAGTTACTGGAGGCAGTATGTGAGGAAGAAATTGGTGGGGACCACAGAACAGGGTTATACCTCCAAGAACTCTGAGGAGAGCCAAAGAAGATCCATCTTGTGTCTCTGGTTGTGAAGAGGGAAAGGAGTCACTGTGAAACACACCCAAGTCTTCTCTATAACAAAAGCCTACCCTGTGGGGAAAAGGTTCTACCAGGGCCTCATCCCATCTAGAGGAAGACCTGAAGCCAGCCCCCTCTAGAGTTTCTGAAACTAAGGAGCATGTGTTAGGGTCCCAGCCCAGGGACAGAGGCCCACTAAGATGAGAGTTAATCATAAGATAATAGGGCATTATCCATGTCTATTACCACATCCACAGAGTCCCTATATGATAGCAGTAGATTATAACAGAGAGAGCTGCAATATTCAGACTCCATCTAAGGAAGAATTCTTGGGGAAGCCCCAAGGACATCGGTCGAGACAAACATATTGGCATATACAGATATCATGAATATTAAACATAGCCCAAATGTCACATGAAATGGCTATTTACCTTAATTCCAATTGCCCAGCATATCCTGTCTTTCAATAAAAATAATAAAAAAGGAATGCTAAAAGGTGAAAAGATGTACAGTCTGGAAAATCTACGCAAGCATCAGAGACATACTTAGATATGACATGGATTTTGGAATTATTTAAAATAACTATGATTAACATGTAAAGAGCTATATTGGAAAAAGTAGACTACATACAAGAAGAGATAAATAATATAAGTGGGGAGATGGAAACTATTTGATGGACAGGGGAAAGAATCACTGAGGACTGAGTGAAAAATAAAGGGCAAAAGTCTAGTCAAGACCACATAAGCTTAGAATATTTAAAAGCTGAGTGGATGCCTGAAGAAACAAGGAAGCTGGCATCTGGGTGGTTCAAAGGGGCATAATTTAACTGAAGCTTACATAAGGCATTTTTCTCCCAATGCAACATCTTCCTAACCTTCCTAACCTCCATCTTGTCCTCTAGGGTCTGGGAGGGGACATAAAATGCTAGTGAATATTGCATGCTATACAATTTAGGCCTCTCAGTTTCCTACCATTTGTACCCAAACTATGAGTCTACATGGGCAGGATAGCCTGGCAATGTTCTAGTGATTCTAACAGTCATAATACTGTCTGCATATCTGGACAATTAAAAAGAGATTGTAAACTGTTCTTAGACCAATTTTCCTCCATTTTAGTTTTCCAATATTTTTATAGGTTTTTAAGTAAAATCTCATTTGAATATGTGCTTCATATGAGAAATGTACAATAATTTCAAAGTTACTGTGGGTTTTTTGTTTTTGTTTTTTTAGTTGCTGTGTTTTTAATAAAAATTGTACTGTTTGCAAGCTCATATCTTGATTTAGATAAGCTTAATGCCTTGTATTTTCCATAATACTTCCCTACAGAATTGCAGTTGAGACTTGATGACTAGGCTTACTTGAAGATTCATCAGTTTGGTCTTTTGATGATTGCATTTTTAAATGGAGTTTTTTGACATTGTACTATTTCCTGATGTTTGCCTTGATGATATGTGGGTCAGCCTAAATCAGTCTGGGTACACACAGTAATCTATAAAAAATAAATTTATGGTAAAGTTTTAGATGAAAGAATGTTTGGTTTAATTTGAAACACTGAAACATTACATGGCCTTTGCTGAGAGGCAGTGTATATTGTAGGGTTTGAGGTCGGGGCTCTAGTTGAGCTTACTGCATTGGCATCCTGCCTCTGTGCCTTAGGGGCTGTGCGACTTTGGGAAAGTAACTTAAACTCCACATCCCTCAGTGTTTTTATATGTAAAATTGATATAATAATAGTGCCTACTTTATGTAGTTCTCATGGAGATTAGAGATGTTAATATATGTAAATCATCAGAAGTGACTAAAATAGGTGGGTGCTCAAGGAGTAAAGGAATATTTGTTATTATTTTAAAACTTCCTTTGGCCATAAAAATTATACTGCCTTGGAGCTACAGAGAAATGTTAAAGCCAATTGTTTTGTATTTGGTAAAATCATTTTTTAAAAAGATAGACAAATATTTTCTCGCCACCATGATGCAGAATTTGATCCACATATACAATGCTTCCTTTAATAATGGTCATTATTGTATCTTGATGACTTTTCCTGTCTTTCACATAATTCTGTCTTTCTTGACTCATTAGCAGGATTTTGGGGGACACTGGTTAAACACGGGGATTCCTTACTCTCTCGTGTGAAGGTCTAGAATGTGGCACCTCAGAATTTATTTTTAACAACCTCAGCTGGAGAAGTATTGGTCTAAATAACTACATATTAGTTGATTCTATATCCCAAGACAGTTGGAAACAAGCATATTTTCCACATGTATTGAAAACATGTTAGAAAAATTAATCTTTGAGATTATTGAGAACTTTGTGTCTTTGTGATATACTGCTATGATTTGGCTCTCAGTTATTAGCACAATGCATTCTTTTACATAATGTAGATGTTGTAGGCAAAATAATGCCCCTCTCCCCACCAGATATCCAGACATCCAAATCCACAGAACCTGTTAATATGTAACATGGCAAGGAGGAATTAAGGTTGCTCATGAAAGTAAGATTGCTAGTCAGTTGACCTTAAAATAAGGCAATTCTCTTGGAGTACCTGCGTACCCTCAATGTAATTACAGTACAAGGGTTCTTTGAAGTGGGAGAGGGAGACAAAGAGAAGGGTAGAGTCAGAGACAAATTTAAAGATGCTTGGCTGCTGGCTTTGAAGATGAAGAAAGGGGCCATGAGCCGAGGAATACAGGTGGCTTCTAGAAGCTGGAAAAGGCAGGAATACAGAGTTTTCCTAAAACTTCCAGAATGATCACAGCTATGGTGACCTGATTTTAGCTCAGGGAGACTGATTTTGGATATTTTTAAAAATTTAACTGTATTGTTTTTCTATTACAGTTGTCCCATTTTTACCCCATTTCTCCCCCTGACCCAGCCCACCCCTTCTCCCACAGTCAACCCCCACCCTGTTGTTCATATCCATGGGTCATTTATACTAGTTCCTTTACTAAACCCTTCCCCTACTTACCCCCTTCTCTCCCTCCCCACTCTCCCCCTGATAACTGTTATTCTGTTCTTTGTTCAGTTTTGTTCATTTGTTTGTGTTTTTCATTAATCTCCTGTATCAGGTGATATCATATGGTATTTTTCTTTCATTGCCTGGCTTATTTCACTAAGCATAATTCTCTCTAGTTCCACCCATGTTGTCACAAATGGCAAGAGTTCCTTCTTTCTTTCTGCTGTGTAGTATTCCATTATGTAAATGTACCGCAGTCTGTTTTGGATTTTTGACCTCCCAAACTGTAAGATAATAAATTTGGAGAAAAACCTACTTGACTTTCTGTCTGGAAATGAATTTCTACAGATAGCTCTGAAAAAAATTGATCTCTCTCTCTCTCACTCTCTCTCCCTCTCACACACACACACAGAAGTTTTAAAAACCTTGGTATTTTAAAACTTTCAGATTAAGAGTTATTTGTTACCACAGCAAAAGAATAACTTAACTGCATCTCTTTCAACTTCTAAGAGCCAGAAGAACCAACCTGCAGCTTGTAGTGTAGAATCAGTCAGGAGCAGATATGAGACCAAATCTCCTTCTGTCACCTCAATTAATAGACTCTGACCTTTGAAATGCAAATGAAGGAAAATAGAGCCTACCATTGAGATGTCATTTAGGGGAGTTACTTCATTTGAAGCTATTTTATTTGAAAATGAAAGGCAAGAATGAACTCTCACCTTGGAGCACTCAGTCACTTTTAGCTGTTAAGTACTTACTACATCCATGTGTTGGAAAAAGGATGCAAGACAAGTAAATAACAAAGCAACAAATTAAAAAATAAACTGTAACTTGAATTCACATAGCAAGTTCTGGTGAAAATGTTGTTCTTAACATTGGTTGTTATATAGAACTTTAATATGCATGCGCATCACCTGGGAAGCTTGTCGAATGTAGATTCTGATTCAGAAGACTGCAGGTAAAGAGTAAGATCCCACATTCACAAGTCCAGTGTGATGCTGATCAATGGACTGCACTTTGACAACCAATATGTAGAATACACACATCTAAATAGAATATTTTTGTTTTGTTTGAAGGTATAATTCAAATTTTAGAAAATAAAGAGGTACCTAGGAGGGTAATTATGGTTCTTGTAGTTTCTCAAAACCTGATGAATTAGTCAGCTAAATTAAAATATTTTGTTAATGTTTTTCTTTGAATTCTCAGCATTGGCTTAATCTCATATCATTTCCACTTGGCTTAGAAAGAATTCTTAAATGAAAACTATTGTAGATAAAAACAAAAAGAAAAAAAAAGTCAAATATAAATTAAGAAGAAAAACAAAATCTTAAAAGATTCAGGGTAATTCTCTTCTATTTTGCTTTGCTGGATGGGAGAATAGATGATATTTTATACTTATAAAATATTTAAAATAAAAATTTGGAATATTATATATTTCATTTACTAATCATTTTTCTTTTAGCATCAGATAAGATGCTCAATGGAATAAGTATGTATTCAATTTTATTACTAATGTTCACGCCAGGTTAAAACTCAAACCCAAATGCCAGGACATTTAGAAAACTAAATTCTTAGATGTTATCTCAGTATTTTTTTCCCAAAGAGAGAACATTGTTATTGGTGCACTGACCTTTCTTCCAGGTCCTATGCTCAAGTGATTGCTTAAAAAGCAGAACTCTTACAGTCAAACTACAAATCAATTTATTATTTGAATGCTCCTTAGCAAATTTATCTTTTAGAGATTTGTTAGAATAAAAATGTTTGTTAAATATCAATTCTGTTGTTATTCTTATTTATAGAATGGATAATAGGGGCACAAAATACTGAGACATCCAAGATCACACTGCCAGTTAAGGAAAGCTTAAAACAAAGAACAGGTGTCTCTTTAGCTACTTATTTTACAAACGAAGCATATAAACCCATATGGAAAAGACTGGTATTGGACATACTATATGGTGAATTTAAGTTTATTCTCTTGATATTCTGATTACACATGTCACATTTTTTAGAAATTGTCTCACTATTCTTGAATATTCTGTTATTATTATTTCTCTCCGCTTGCATTTCAATTTGGGAAGTTCTTATCTGTGTATTCCAGCACTCTGACTCTTTCTTCAGCTGAGTCCTGTCCAATGATGACCCCTTTGAAGGCATTCTGCATGCCTGTTACTGTGTTTTTTATTTCTAGCATTTCTTTTTGATTTTTAAAGCTTCTATCTCTCTGCTTACATTACCCATATGTTCTTGCATGCTCTCCACTTTTTGCATTAGAGCCCTTAACACAGTATGGTGGAAGGCAGTTAGGCAGGAGCAGAGCAAGGGTGATAGTCCAGGTACAGAAAGTCACCAAGGCAGAAAGCCCTGGGAGCCTTACAATGGGCAAAAATGGGAAAACAAGGACCTTACCCACCAGGGCAACCTTTTCTTCCCTAGCATATTTCTGATCATGTGGTTTAAACCCCCCGACTCTTCTTTTCAGTGGTTGTGTGGTTTGGACCCTGTCCAGACCTTTTCTCCTCTGGCATATTGCTAGTCATGTGGTTTTATAACCCGCTGGAGGAAGAACAAAGAGCTGAAGAGTGGCCTCTTTTGCACAACCACTCCCTTAAGCATTAACACCTTGGGATAACATCTAGGCCCAGAAAAGCAGGAAACCAGACAAGTGATGCCATGGTTGACATCAGGACCGGCTGCAATGACTAATGACCTCCTCCCCTGGTTCTGACCAATCGGTGGAAAGAGACTACGACCCTAAAAGGACACACCTAGAAAGTTAATGAATATTCTATTGGGATTCTTCCCTGAGAACTCAAGACAAGGGCCCAGAGTGGCTCTCTCTATAGAGCATGCCCACACTTTACCCCACTTCTCCCAGGTTCATTTTCCTTGCCTCTCTTTCCTAAACTCCAAGCGCCCTTCTTTTGTCCCTGAAACTTGTTTCTTGAGCCCAGTTCTTCTACAGCTCACATGCTCTGTGTGACTTTCTAAACAAACTTTTCCTTATAGTTTGAGTCTTGGCTCTGAATTCTTGCCTAGCCAGAACTCAAGTACCAAGGTTGCTGGACTAAGGTCCAACTGCAGTAACATTCTGGTGCCATTTTGCCACCAACAGTAATCATTTTTATTTTAAGTTCCCTATGTGATCATTTCAACATCTGTGTCACATCTGTCTGATGCTGGTTTCATCTCTTCACAATGTATTTTTTTTTTCTTGTCTTTTAATAGGCTTTGTAATCTTTGTTGAAAGCAGGGCAAGCATTGGGAAACAGGTACTGAAGTCAATAGGCTTTTAGTTGGAGGATTATGGTCATCTGGCTGAGGGCTCAGATTCTCTAGTCCCTTGTTTTTGTCTCCCTGTTGACTTTGGGGTTCCCTAAGTGGCCCTCAGAGGCAATTCGTGTCTTTCTGCTCTTTCAGGGATAATTCACTGTTATGATAGAGGAACCATATGATTTGTTGGTAATGCATGGGAGAGGAAAAATGCTCTATAATCTTAGGACAAAATTTCAGTGTCTTGAGAACCTGCATGTCTGGGCTGTGACCTTCATGAGTGTTTCTCTGGTGGTTTCTCTCAGTGTGTTCCCCTTTCACCCTTTCTTTCATGGCCGTAGAACTCCCCATCTATTTCCTTGAAGTTCTAACCCAACTATGGTTCTGTTTTTGTTTTATCCCCTTGAGTGAAACATAAATGTTAGAGGGAGCTGGTGTGAAAGAAAGAACTTCTCCCAGCTGAAGTAAGGCTAACAAAGTCTTTTCTCTTAAAGGGAGGCCCTTGTTAAAGAGGAGATTCTGAGTTCACCCCAATTATGGTTCCCTCTCCTAGCCAGAGCCACAAGGTGATTTTTCTGGGCTCTTTACTACAAGTACTTTTTGGGTTACCTTGAGGTTTGGCCAGAAAAGTGTGGGCCCACAATCCTCAGAACTGCGACCTCCAGAAGTTTCTCAGTCTTTTACTATTCCATACTCATCTTCCAGCAATTCATGAAAATCATATTTTAAGTGTCACCCCCTGTTTGTGGCTTCAGAAGATTCTAGTCCGGGTGAGCTGGTCTGGGCTGTGGCTCCAGAGTTCAGGGTGGCTTTGCAACCTCAGGTCTCTGGTCAGTTCAAGCAAAGTCATTTATTATCAGTTTGTCTAGCTTTTTCTTGTTGCAAAAATGAACGTAATGACTTCTAAGTTCTTTTTCTGTCAAAACCGAAACCAAAAAGTCAGAGTAGTTTTATATGGGACAGTGACCAAGTAGTGAATGCCAATAGGAACGGTTTCAGGGCAATGGACATACTTAAACGTATTTTACATGACTAATGGTTAAAAAGCCTTCATTGTTTATCCAGGTAAAGAAAAACTCATGAAGGAAGGTGGGAATTTTGCTGCTGCCCTCATATTTGAAAGACTGCCTTGCAAAAACACAATCAAGTAGTTAATATGATAAACACATTAAATTATGTGTCAAATAAGACTACAGAGAAAGAATGTGTTTCCTTCACAAGTTTATTTAGAAAGTCAAAGGTTAAGGACATGCAAAATTTTCCTGCTCTAGCTAATGCATCTGTCAGACTGTGTTGAATTCTGAGTTACCTACCACTGTTAGTTTCTTTGTTAATAAACTTAGAGTTATTCAGTGCTAGGTATACACACAGGCTCTCTGTGGAATCTCTGGGTCAATTTCTTTCTGGATGTGAGAGGTAGAGTCTGCAGAAAGAACCATGGACACCGGATCACTCTTCATTTAAACTGTCCCTCACCTTCCTAGTTCTGAGCCATTCATTTGTTCTACTTGCAGCACTTGGCCTTCTGTTTCTAGATCTTTCCCTGGTCTTTATGAAAAATCCACTCAGGATTCAGCTTTCTGTTTTACTAAGTCAGTTTGCACTGTCCCTCTGCTTTCTGTCTTTCAAATATTTATTAATGTCTCCCATCCATTGTTACCTCTCTTTTCATTCGCTTTGTGAGTTTATACTTCTCTTCTATCATTTCAGAAGGAATACAGAAGGAGCAGACCTAGACTAGTATGTATTTAATCTAAACATTTAACCATAATTACTACAATTTATTTGCTTAGAAATGTTATGAAGTTTATTTCTAAATCATATGGCAGCCATATGCATTATTTATTAGAGCAGAACCTTATGTATTATGACTTTATCATTCATGCATAAGTAATGGAAACCTTAAGGAGACTAGATCTTAAAACGGTTGAGCTGAAAATGCCTAATAAATGGAATTTGAGAAAATGTCTAATTTATGATTCCTGGGATAGAGACTGGTAATACTCTTTGTGGCCAATCCTTTCCTTGCTTAGGGATAAAATGATATGGTGATACAATTTCATACACAGGGTAGTTTCCATGACTAGAGTTGAGGTCTCTATTCATCTTTGTTAGTACAGGGGACTAGCCCAATGCATTTTCTTTATTTTGAGTTGCTGTGCTTTCATTTAGAAATGGAAATTGGATCTATAAACAAGGTACTCCTTCTGTATAAGTAGAGGGTTTGAAACCTAACTTTGGAGTTAGACTAATGAAAAATTAGGCCCTTGCTCTCAGAAATTTGGAGATCATTCAACTGTTAGAGGGCATGCCAACATTATCTCCATTCAGTCCTCTTTGGAGAATATTCTAGGACAAGGAACTGGCTTGGCTGATATCTCTAACCATAGTTCCTCTCCCATTTCCCTTTAGTGGTGTTGCAGAAATCATGGAAAATTTGAGGATCTGGCTAAGGGGAAGGGAAGACAGAGATTCACTTAATTTGGGTTTAGTGAGAGGTATTTATGTAATTTGTAGTCACTTATTAACAGTTATGTTGTAGGAATGGCTGCTAAGAGTATCAATCTCAAGGATCTAAAACCCATTCCTTTAAAATGCCATCATCAGGAAGGATTAGGCCTCTGTCTGGGAGGACAGAATCCAAACTTTGAGAATTGCCATCTAGCAGACACAGTTGCCTAATCAACTTTTCCACTTCCATGACTCTACTGAGACTCTGATTGCCCCTTTCTGACTTCCTCATTTTCCCTTTTAAATGTCCAGTTACCTCTGTGCTAATGGAAATTGAGTTCAGTTTATGCCAGACCTTCTTCCCTGTTGCAATAATATAGTATTGATTAGAATTATATTTCCTTTAACTAGTGTCTGCTTTGTTTATCTGTGATAGTCCCAAATCCTCCAATCAAGAATCTCGTCTTCGCAGAGTCTCATGATTCCAGACTGTATACATCAGATCAGACTGCTATAATAAATATTTTTGGACTGGCTAGCTTAGACAATAAACATGGAAGTCCAAGATCAGGGTGTAACTGGGAAAACCAGTCCCATGCATGTGGCACCTTGGGGCATGACACGACAATTGGTGTTGAGGGAAGCAGGTTTTTATTTACAGAATTCCAACCTCGGCGAGGTGGGGGGCTGGAAACACTCCTGCTCAGAGCCCCATTCTCCCATGAGATCCAGCACTTCCCTTGCTCACCATCAGGCCATAAGCCAAAACTACCAAGACCAGAAATTCCCCCATATCTTTATTTGTTCTTAAGCCAGCTGCAAAAATAGTTCCCCATCCCCTCTGGAAAGTGTACTTGTGGGTTTCAGAATCACCATCCTCTCAATAACAGCTCTCTCCTTCAGGATCTGGGGTATGCTGTCCTCAACCTCCATGTAGTAGTCCAGAAATACATGTGCAGTGTTACACTGGATCATGGTAGAGTCCCAGAAGGCACAAGTCCCAAGAGAATGACTTCTCTGTGTGTACAGCATGGCAGAAACTCCTTCTCTTTCAGACTGCCCTTATTGTAAATGCTGACCCAGAGCTTCCTACATGACCTCATCTTTGGCTTTTCCTACAATGGGCTACTTTTATCACTTCTCCTGTATTGTTTACATTCATTTGGCTGCCATCTTTAGTCAGGGCAAGAGTGACTCAGTGACGCAGGGGTCTCTGCCTCCCCTGGTTGTGTTGTGAGTCAGGATACATTCTGAAAGTCAGGTATGCCTGTTGCCTGGGGCATAGCCTACTTCCCTTCAGAAAAGACTCAGCTATCAACTTGTCATTGTTATGAAAAGTATCTTAAGCCATAACATCCACTTCTCCCTCTTTCCCCAACTATGGGGTGGGGGGATATCTTATATTTTAGGGTCCCCTCACTCTCTCCACCCTGTTCAAGGGTGCCAGCATGGTCAGGTTCCTGGTGGAGTCCTTTTCTTTGTTTGCAGAGGGCTATCTTCTTGTATCTTCACATGTGTGATTGTCTCTCTTGTCTCTTCTGTCTCATGCCATGAGGGCTCCACCTTCATGACCTCATCACTTCCCAAGGTCCCACTCATGACACTTTCACTTGAAGGATTTAGACTTCAATATTTGTCTTTGGGGAGGCAGGGCTCAAACATTCAATCCATAGCACAAAGTGTTAGTAAAAACAAGTGCTCCAGCAACACTATGCAAATATGAGAGCCATCTCATTACATGGTTTGGACACCAGTATAACATTTAGTTTACTTTTGTAGATATCATAATTTCAAATTAAATTTATTATTTTTCTCTTCAAAATTCCCAAATGTTACATAGGCTGGAAAATAAGTTGCTGATTCAGAGTATTTACAATTAATCACTGCACAAGAATACTCAGAATGCTGTGAAATATCACAGAATGCTGTGATATTATAGATCATATGCAAAATAACCTTAACAAAGATTTTCTTAAATTTGACAATAATTCTAAAAATTCACACAAAATTATCAACTGTGAACTGTGAAGGTGACATGAAATTCTCAAAACTATTAATAACAACAACTCACATTCTGGCCAGTCTTGCTGGAGGAAAAAAATGAATTATTTTTTTTTCCTATAAAAAGTTATGTTACAAAATTATTGTCATATGAAGAGATGATCCAAGGGAACGTAGTAAAAAATGCAGGGAAAAGTAGTATAAAGGTATTTTGGGCAGTTAATTAACACGTTCTTTCTAGATATGATGCTTGTGTCATTTATCATGTTTTTAAAACTTGTAATTTATGGAGCTGTTTGTGCTCCTTTAAAACAATCAACTTTCATACATATTTTTGTAATCTTTTTCTTAAAGGTGGTCCCATATATTTCATGAACTCCGGAGCCCACAAAGTTTGGATACCCCTTTGCTTAAGCCATTGTTTTTCAAATATACTAACATGTGTCTGCTGAGCTCAGGTAACAGTAACTGAGTTATAAGGAGGGACAAAGGGACAGCCCCTCATGGAAGGAAGAACTTGTTAAAAAGGGAAGGTTTGGTCCAATTATCTGATCCTGGTCCCAGACCTTGGATGTCAACACAGAGAACTGATTTTGCTATGAGAGTAATGCTAAACCCTTCCAGAGCAGTCTGCTCTTCCAAGAGTGTGGGAACTTGGGTGTGAAATAAAGAATTGTGTCATTGACCAGCTATAGCCCTGGGACCCTCAGAGCAAAAGAACCATGGAAAAGTGGAGTGTTAGGAAGACACAGAGTTGGAACCCCTGCCAAAATGGATTGCAGGGGGATAGGAGGATCCAGAATGAAAAGGAGATGAGACAACTAAAATAACCTCACTTCCCTAAGCCTGGTGTCTGGATACTTCATGCTCTGGGTAGGTCTATATGAATATTTTTCTTTTCTGTTTCCTTTCCTTTCCTTTTAAGAGCTATTTTAGGCTTACAACAAAATTGAGATGAGGGTAAAGAGGTGTCCCATACACTGCTTGCCCTACAAATGCACAACCTCCTCCATTATCAACATCTCTCACCAGAGTGGTACTTTTTTTTTTTTTTTTTTTTACCAGGGATGAACCTACATTGAATAACATCTTCCCATTTTTTAAAGATTTTATTTATTTATTTTTAGAGAGAAGGGAAAGGTGGAGAAACAGAGGGACAGAAACATTGATGTGAGAGAGAAACAGTGATTGATTGCCTCTCATACCAGTTCCAGCTGGGGACCAAACCTGCAACCCAAGCATGTGCCCTGACCGGGAACTGAAGCTGGGGACCAAACTTGCAACCCAAGCATGTGCCCTGACGGGAAACTGAAGCTGGGGACCAAACCTGCAACCCAAGCATGTGCCCTGACTGGGAACCAAACCGGGACCTTTTGCTTTGTGGAACAACGCCCAACCAACTGAGCCATACTAGTTAGGGAGCCTTCCTTCCTTCCTTCCTTCCTTCCTTCCTTCCTTCCTTCCTTCCTTCCTTCCTTCCTTCCTTCCTTCCTCCTTCCTTCCTTCCTTCCTTCCTTCCTTCCTTCCTTCCTTCCTTCCTTCCTTCCTTCCTTCCTTCCTTCCTTCTTCCTTCCTGCTTATAAAGAAGAGAAAAATCAAAAGTTGATTCAAAATCTCAGTAATAAGAGAACCACATGCATATTACTCACCCTCTTCACTCTCTTCTCTGGAACTTTTTCAGCCCAAAGCATCATTTATAAGAAGCAAAAAACAATCTTAATATTAGGGTGTGTGCAGAGAGAACTTGGTTTACAAACAGTTTCTTTTATTTCCTGCTTCCTGTAGATGGAGCTAAATCCTCAAACATATGTTTACATATCTTGGAAGTTCCTGGGAAGATCTTTGAAAGACAATATTAATGCCTGCTGCTCAAGTCTCTTAATTTTTTCTTTTTTTTCTTCTTCTTCTTTTTCTTCTTCTTCTTTTTACTGTAAGTGGTGCTACAACGTGCAAGATTGGTACTAAAAAAAATACATTTTGAGACACAGTCCTGGGTCTGTTTTTGAGTTGCAATTGCTAACAATGCTGCTATTATTTTATATTTTGTCTACAATCATGTCTGACTTTTTCTTTTTTTGTAAAAAATGTAACCGTTAAACTGTCCATTATCCATTGTCCTCTCTCATGGGTGTTTCCTGTGTACTAGTCTTGCCTCTTGCTTTATATGATTGAATGACTACATATAACAAACTGTAACAAGCTCTCAGTATTTCTCTCAGTCAGTTAATAAACACTGCATATCTGTGGACAGAGAGATGCCCTTCATTACTTCCCCATGTGGTTTCTAAGGGATGTGAGAACACAATGTGACAGGCTAACAGGAAACTTAAAAAAAGAAACAGAAAAAAAAATGTTTGAAAGGATATGATTGTATTCCTACCAAGCTCATAGCACTGCATTTGTTTATTGATTCCAAAACCAGGAAGAGATATTTTATACCTTATAAAGAAAAGAACAAGCCAAATAATTTTTAAAAGATTTTAAGTATCAATATTATTATAGAATACATTTTAAGTGAATTTCCCAGTGTTTTTGATGCCTCTTAATTTATCCAACAGAGCATTGAGTACAGTTTACTTTTCTGAAATAAGATAAAGCCCTTCAAATAGTTTGTAAGACTTTAAAAATACTTTCCTTTCAACTTCCAATTTTGTAGCTAGTACCATAAGTCATAGCTAAAATAAAAATGAGGAAACTATGTTAATTAGAACCTGAAATATAATCTTAAACTAAAGTATTATAATTATTTTCAAGTTCAGGAAATGAGAGCTATTCTAAGCAAGGTGAATTTCATACTTTACATTTTTAAGCTGCAAGCTAGAACCTTTAGTACTCCTGTGTACATTTTAATTCTCAAAAGCTGTGACATTTTCAATAATAAAATATATCTGTTTTTGATTAATAGGATTTGCATATGGGTTAATTTTATTAATATATGTTTCAAATAATTTTCAAAATATTAAAATACTCAATTTTATGTATTGGCTAGCATTCAGATGTATCATTTACTCTTGGTGTTTAGAGTTTAGAGGATTAAGGAAAGAAATACTGATACATAAATTATAAAATTTATGGTTCCAAAACAGCATTTAGGATTATTCTTTTTTAAATAATATGCTTAAATTTTCTGAAAGTTACATTTACTGTTATACAAATAATCCCTTGTTTTAATTTATTAAGAAGACATTAAAGGCATATATATTTTTACCCATTTTGCTTAAGACTCCATTAAAACAAATGGCTTTCCAGTCTGTGCCCTCTTCCAGGTCAGCTAGCAATTTTATATTGAATTGCAAAAGGGACTCTATTACAAAAACCTTTTGTAATTATCTAAATTCCAATGGTGTAGGAAGCTTCAGAGACATACGGAATAAGCCAATTTCCGTAATGGTGAGAGAGAACTGTATGGGGGATACAAGAAATGCTTGTCTATTTACTCAGCTTGTGTGTGCGTAAGCATATGATTTGTTAATTTTTTTAAAAGTAAAAATAATGCTAACCTTGAGTAGTATTGTTGTTTTTTTGCATATAAACGCAAACCACTAGCAACTATAGTTTTATTTCCCTGTGAGAACGCTGTCAATCACCCTCAAGATGGAACATAATAAATCATAAATGATATTTGATGTTATGGAGAAATGTATATTGATTTATATACTATTAACCTTATAGAAACATGTAAGCACACCAATAGATGGAGATTTGTAAAGATCATTGAAGAGATTGTCTTTGCAGAGGCAATAATACATTTACTAAAATGGATCTCAGGGCTTGGAGATGGGGGAGGTGTTGGTCAGAGTGCACAAACTTCCAGTTAGAAGATGAATAAGTTGTGGGGATCTAATATACAGTATGCAATTATGGCTAACAATAATGTGTTATATAGTTGAAAATTGCTTAGAGAGATTTTAAATGTTCTCAGCATGAAAAGAAATGGTAATTATGTCATATGTTGGAAGTGTTAACTAATGCTATGGTGGTAATCAGATGGCAATATATAAGTAATATCAAATCAACACATTGTACACCTTAAACTTACAGGGTGTATATGCCAACTATATCTCAGTAAGGCTGAAAATAAAAGATAATTTCTTAAAAAAATGAAAAAAACATACAATTTTATGGGTTAGGTGTTTGCAAGTTGACCATGCTCAAATCTGTTATTTCCAATCCACCCCCCCACCCCCCCACCCCCATTGCTTAGTGCTCTCTGGAAGCAAAGGGAGCTAACTGAATTAAGGCAATGGATTTCCAGGGTCCTCTTGGCTATGGCCTTATTTAATAAGGCATGGCTTGTGCAGTCACTAGCTGGATTCAATTATGTCCCTTCCTGACATTTTCATTCATTTGATTTCCCAGGCCTAACATGTTAGGCAAGATGAGCTCTGGGGCCAGGATAATTTTTCTTTCAAAGAATCAGTGCTCATCAGTTATAAATATTTCTTCCCACCATTCTGTTCACATCTCAGGCAATTAAATATGTTCCCATAAAATTCATGAAAACTCCAAAACTATTGAGAAAGGCATACATTCAAACCTGATGCCCCAGTTATAGATTGAGACATGGAAATGCAGATTTCATTAGGTTGTTCTGGCATAGAGTGACTTTTATTAATTCAGGAGGCTTGGCATGTGGCCCTAGGAAGGAAACTGCCTTGAGCCTAAGGGCCCGTAATGAATGTGTCTTTATTTCTAATTTATCCGTTAGTTTTGTAGTCCTGCTGCACTTTGCCTACTGTCCCTAGGTAGAAGGGGAGGTGGAGGGGAATGAGGGAGAGATAAAAGAAATCACAGTGAATGACAGTGCAAGCGATCCAGATTGCCTAACCTTACTTATGCTGGTAATGTCCATGTTACAAGCATGTGAATATACTAGTTTGCATTTCCTGCACATTTCCTCCCTCACCTGTCTTGTGATGCAGTCACAAACTGTTCTGGAACTGAAAGGCTTTCAAGCTAGTGAGGCCAGCATTCCTGTGGTGGCCCTTGAATGTTGTGGCAAAACTGATCCATGGACGTGATATTACCAGCTGTTCATGAGCTAAACTAAATGTAGATTCAATTTAAAACATGTTTATTTGGATGTCATGTGTTCTTTGTATTATCATATATATCAGCACTTCCAGTGTTCAGCTGCCTGATCACTTCCAAGTATTACAATATGATTATGCAACATTTGTAGAATTTGGATGGTCCATTATACCCTCTATAAAAAGATTTCAGAATTTAAAGATGCCTTCCTGGTTACCGTCTTCAGTGTGCTCAGCTAACTTGACACGAGGTAGCACTGAGCAGTTCCTATAATCCACCTGAACTGGACACTTTCCTAGAGGAAGTTCTGTAAGCCTGCCTCATGCGAAGGATGATGGAAGAATTCAGTTAATTTTTTTCAATACTGGAACCATGAAAAGTCACGGAACCTGTATTAGCCTTTTTATTTACTCTAAAAGTGACACATTCCGCCTTCTTTAGAAACTTAATTACAACATCCTCAAAGGCACCTCTAGATTGTTGAAGATATAACTTCAGGAACCTTTAAAGCAGTGAATAATGGAAGAGTTCTTTATTTTTTCTTCTGATAATTCTACCCAGAGTGCATTTTTTTCCAAAAAGACATTTTCTTTGTTCTTTGTTCATGAACACATCTTTATTCATCATAACTTGGAATCAAATTGTCCCTTTCACAAAGCCACTCACGTTTTTTTCCGTTCCCCAGCACAATGAAATCATGCATATGCATGAGACCTCACGAAGTGTCATTCTAGGAAAGGCTCTCCTACTCTATGTGTGGGAAGAAACAGAATGTGGTAGCCATGGAGCCACTTTATTTTGCAGATTTTGGCTTCCTCAAGGGAGTCCGGGAACAGATTCCATTTTAGATACTATGTGTTAAAGTGCAAATACTCCATTTATTTATACCAACAAGCTCAATCTAGACATCTTATTAAAAAGCATATTTATCAGTACCTCTTTGGAGAACATGTGACAATGTATGAATAAAAGCTCATGATTTAGAATTATTTTCAGATTATGATAACTACCTTGGCATTAATATTTACCTTATGAGGAGATCAGAAAGTGTGTTGAAAGCTTTTCGGAGCAATAAGGGGAAAAAGGAAATGTGCCCTTAAAACTCGGACTTTGCAGTCACACAATAGACAGCCTCAAAAAATACCAGCAGATGGCGCAACAAACTATTTTTATAGTCAGCGGGAAGATTTTCATTATCAGGAAATAACCTAAAATGGCATTCTCTTTCTTTGCTTATTAATTCTTAATGCACTAAATATAATGACTTTATTGACAATAAAATTTAAAACTATAACTATAGAAGCTGTAATAATTGTGTTAGAGTAATGGTAGGATTCTTATATCTGACTTTTTGAACTAAAAAGGACCTTAGAGCTCTCTCTGGTCCAATTCCTCTGTTTAATAGCCAAGGAGACTGAGATTCTTAACCTTGAACTTAAGCCCCCGGGGTGGAGGGTCTTGATGAGCATCCTGGTCACATCGCTGAGTTCAGCACTCATTGATTCAGCAACACTGCGCCTCAGCCAAATACAATTTTTAGCCTAATAACCGCAATTTGGAAGGATTAGGATCATTGAGGTCAATGAATATTTTTCGGCTGATGTTACTTGTAGAGACTCTTCTGTTCTCTTGGGAACGTTCTTTTCAGAGAAATGGCATTTTCAAGGCGAGCATGCTGTTCTGTCACGTCTTTACCATTTTCTAAAGCATCTCTATTTTCAGCTGTGAACCGGAAATGCCAGTTTGCCAAATGCTTCCTTCCCAACCTCTGTCTCTTTCTGCAATAGAAGTGAAAGGATTTTCTACACATTTAGTTTACAATAGGAAGATATTTCCAATAGAGTCAACAGATGAACTAACAGGAATGATTAAGGAGAACTAGCTTCTGTCCTGTTGCCAGCATGGTAATCGAGATGTATACTACTATTCAAGAAATGGTATTTGATGTAAAGTTGCATTATTAAATTATAGAAAAAATAATAAAAACTTGAGATTAAAAAGAACACAGCACAGCCAAAATAATCAGCTTTCTTGAAAATGAAAAGGACAGAAAATTGATATGACAAGTCATGGACTTCTAAAACATTGAATATTTATTTTTTAATTTACATTATTATTTTTTCTTGTTAATGTTGTCAGATGGCTTAGGAACTATCAGGAGGACCATACATAATTTATGCTAAAAATAAGACATCAGAAGCTTTTGTTGAGGAGGCAAGGAAGCATAAAATTTCTGGAAAACCAAGCTATCCTACAATATCCATCCGTACTTGTTTCCTCTTATCAGTGATGATCTTTCTCTCAACTGTCAAAGAATGAGGATAGTGGTTTAACAATAAAATAACTCTCAGTGTGTTATAATTAGAAAATACAAGGTAAACAACACTTTAATCAAATATCTGATTGGAAAGGATGAGTTCCTTTGTAGAATTCTTTAAAATATTATTTTAAAATACAGTTTCCTTAGGAAAGTATCTGGAGATCAAATTGCCCAGGCCGTTACACTAAGATTCAATTTGAAAAAGGCTATCCATTGTGATGAGTAGTCTAGAAGCAAGATTAAGTGAGTGAATGCAGAATAACACTCTTTGCCCATTGCCTGGCTCAAATAATTTGTTACTATTAGTATTATTACTATAACATTTTCACCATTACAGTGCAGCAAAATGAGTACCCAATTTTTGGTGTGTGCTACTTATAAGCAGAAGAAACTTTGTCAAATAACTGAATGTCCAGGCCTGGTGTTCTCGTAAAAGTAAATGGCCTAATCAGATGTTCTCCTGGAGACATCTGAAGTTCAACATTCACTGATTTTATCATCCTGTTTCAAATAAAGAAACAGAGAAACCTCTCTGATTTTATTGTGAGAGCTCTGTATGAACAACTGTGTATAACAATTTGGCACATTATGGGAAAATTTGGTAAAAGAAATTTGATTTGTAATACCTATTTAAATAGGAAATTATCTCTTAGGGGACATGACTTCCCTGATGCTTACTTCATTAGAAAATATGCTGAACCAAAAGCCTGGCAAAATATTCTCTTGAGAGCAATCCTACATTATTTAAAAGGTCTAACAATTTATCTTCCTAGCCAATTTAAACCACTTTTCATATCATGTGTTTTCTTTTAGTTAATGTTTACCTTAGCTTTTATCTTTTTAAAATGAATAGAGGTTTGAACAAGTAGAAAATCTACTCATAGCTTTCATGATACAACCAAGAAAATAATTTGAACCTAGTAATAATGACAAAATATTGCTCACAAATTATGGCTTATTATCCCATTTTTTTCTGTTAGTATTTCTGCTTGCCAAAAAGTTGCCAAGTTTTCTATGCCATATACAAATGTCTGAGACCTAGTAATGTAACAGTGCTGGGCACCAGTTCCCCATTCAGAAGGAGCTGGGCTAAATGACATCTAGTTTCCTTTCCCAGGTCTAAATGTGGTATCTATGATAATAGTCTTGTTTGAGAATGTGTTGTTGGTGAATGACTCCAGAGACCAATCAAACAAGGGTTAAGTCCCTGGGGCCCTGTTTAAAATATGCTGGATCTGATGTGTTTAAAAATTCAGATTTTTTTTTCCTTTTGCATTTTAGAAAGGAAATACTTAGCAAATATAGTGTATTTTATAATGCCCCAAGCAAGGTCTGGGAAGCTCCCCACAATTGAGCACTTTAAAGATTCTGCAGCCAGTGGCCTTCTTGACTACCCACATTAGGTGAAGCTAAACTGGGACTATAAATAGCTTCTCTTCCATTCAGGTCAGCTGTTGTGACTAAAGCAGTTTCAGAACATTTTCTTTTTCCACTGTGTTTTGGATTTCAGAATTGTGGATAAGAAATTGTGAACCTGGACAGACCTGGAACATACCAATTAAAGTAACACAAAAGGAGTAAAACTTGTGATAACTCTTTCCACAGTAGTGGGGGTCTGATATAATAGGATGAACACATGGCTTCCACCTCCACTGATGTCCACTTTCAAGTGCAGGTGGACAGAAGTTCACATCTGTGGAGGGCATGTGCTTGATTGGGGGTGGGGGGTGGCATACTCTGTCAATATTTACCTTGCTGGTTCCAGTATAATTTTCACTATCTTTCTTTTTGTGTGTGTGTATGACAATACAAACATATGAACTAACTGAAAAAAACAAACAAACCCAAAGTTTAATGAATTTTGCAACTTAATGAGGGAAGGGAGGGGTCAAAAAAGAGGAAAACTGGCAGTTACTGGATTAAGTCCTGGTCATTAGGGCTGGTTGCTGCAGAGGTTATGGGTCAGAGTTCTGTTCTAATTGATGGTCCAGCTGTTGTCTTTTTCCATATTCAGTCTCTCAAGTGTGAAGGAGTTCCAGAACTTCTAAACAGGAGAAATTTCAAAAGATAATTTTATGGAGAGGGAGTCTTTGAGAATTATTATGGCATCTTTGTGCATGGAAAACTCCCTGGCTGTCTGGAGACGGTTTGTTTAGAGCGGCTTTGAGTGGGACATGCTGGACAGAGCGAGGCTCCTGGGGTCCTCACTGCTTTCTGTAGCCCCATGGCCAGGGATGTCTTCCTGTGTTAAATTTACTTCATTCTTATCAGGGAGCTGACATCAACTTTTTAAATGTCGTCGAACAGAAAAAAAGGCTCTAAGAACAGGCAGGAATTTCAAATCTTGAATAAAACATCCTCTTTCTGTACAAGATTCTGCTCTAATGAAGCACATTAACCAAATAATTTGCTTTGCAGGTCCCTGGTAAGTCACTGAGAAAATGATGAATAGAAAGAAAAGTGAAGGAATTGCAAGACTGAAAAGAGAGATGGGCCGATGAACTTCTGAGTCACTTGAACAAAATCAAATACTAACTACGAAAATTAACCATTAGTCAAACTAATTGATTTATAAGATGAATAGTCCTCTCAGAATCAAAATAATGATATTAAATGGCAGAATAACTGCATTTGGGGTTATTGAAAGGAAAGAAAACCTCTGCAGTTACTAAAGTTAATGGCCTACTCTGTTCTGATGTCAACTTCCTCCATTCAGAATATATATATTTTCTCTCTCTCTTCCATCCGTGGATTATTAATATTCATATGACTATTGGATTATTTCACAAATCACAATAAAACAAAATTATGATGTGAATATTACTCTCATATTTTGAATACCCCCCCCCGAAGTGCCTTTTGAGTGATTAGAGTGATTTTTCATTTAGAATGTGAAGATACTGATTTTAAAATGAAGGGTTTTTAATATGCAGCACCTAAATACATATTATCGTTTTATATTTCTGTAAAGATGCCCATTAGAGGCTTCCAAAGCTCATAGTTAATTGCAGTTTATTTCCTACCCAGCCATGTGGGTGCTCTGAAGACACATGCCGTGCAGCTCCCTATAGGAAGTATCAAGAGCTGAGAAATGCCTAAGATTTTGCCCAACCTGCAACTGACAAGTTAGGCTGCCACAGTTTTGTGGAAGATCCCAGAAGACACGAGGCTCTTATATCAGAGACAAAGGACTTTAGTACTTATGGTGCTACAGGCAGCTGAGCTTCCTGTCCACCTTGTTGGTCACTGAGTCTGACTTAATCCCCCGAAATCCAAGTATCAGATTAGAGACTCACAAGGCCTCCATGGTTAGTGTATAGGCAGCACACCCAAAGCCCCAGGCACCTCTGGGTGAAGGCTGCCACCCTTTGGCAGAAGATCCTGTTGATGAAATCCAAGAGTCACAAAAATTTTGTAGTTCAAGGGGTCACTAGGGTTTTGTGTCCTAAAAGTGGAGAGTGGATCACAGTTTGCTGGACAGTTTCTAACACAATTTGTTGGTTTGAACTCCTTCCTGGAGGTACTGATTTGTATATTAGCCAATAAAAAGGGCCTCATGGAATGGCCATGGGAGGCACATGCTGTCTGCAGAACCCAGAATCCTATGAAGTGCTGATCTTCCCAGTGGTGGTTGTGTGTGGAGGAGAGAGGCAAAGAGATGGCAGTGTTGAACTGGGTGCTGGTGGGCTTGGGGGCTGTGAATCCACCCACATTTTCCCAAGAAACATTATTTTGTGACCAAGACCCTGAATATTATATGGGTTTCCCCTTAGGAATGATATGTCTATTCTACAATCAGGGCCACTGAGGCTTCTGGCTTTCCAACCAAGAGTGAAAACTTTGTGCAAGATCAGGTAGAGGCACTGGTACTAAATCCTGACCCACCCTCTAGAAGTGAATGACTGAGATGTTTGTCCCATTAGCAATTCTCTACCTGTGGCTCTTTCTAATGTGGAAAATCCTCTTGGCTGGGAGTTGAAGCATATGACATTTCAATGACCTATTGTACATTCAGATGTAGATGGAACATCAACAGGATACTACTGTAGTGCCTCAAGGGCCCCACACTCTTGAGAACACTGGTCATCCCCATCAGTTGAATTTGGGCTTCTCTGGGATATGATAGGGTGGAGACTTGGGTGACAGCATCCAGAAAAGACACAGAAGTTTGAGACTTTCCTTTCTGTTCTGCAGCTATTTGGATTAGTGGGCAAGGTCTTCAGTTCCCCTTGGGGACCAAGAGACTTTGGCTCCACCCCTAATCATCTCACAGCACTTTAATAGATTCTTAAGGTGCTTTAAATGCAGCCAACGGTCTGCAGTTAAAAACCTTTAAATAATAAGTAGAAAATAACTAAATGTTTATCAGTCTTTTAACCTAAATATAGATGTACATTTGAGGACAGATGTTTTAGACTTTTATGTCTCTCAGGACTTTTTAAGGGACTGTTGTTTGGACCATTATCTTCCGACACTGTTGTTCACTGATTCAGCAGGGCAAAGTCCTATCCTCACCTGTCCCTTCCAGGGTCCACTACAGTTCCTACCACCTATTCCAAGTTCTCCACCACACCTACTTTTTGGTCTTGATGAATTGACTATTCTAGGTACCTCATATAAGTGAAATTATACAATATTTGTCCTTTTGTGACCTACATATTTCACTTAGCATAAAATCTTCAAGGTTCACTCACATTGTAGCCTGTGTCAGAATTTCCTTCCTTTTTATGGCTAATATTCCTGAATTATGTTTTTAAATATAAGTTTTTTATTGCTATTTTCATTTTAAGTTGTATTTATCATATTCTATGATGCAGGTTATTCACATTCTTTGAAACAATGTTTTCCTTGTGCAATTTGGAACTTTTGAGAAAGTTAATAAGGTAGGAATAAACTATCTAAAATCTGAATCAGGCTATAAATAAGAATACAGCATATTAGTGAGAAGAAATTTGATTCTACCACCCAGTATGAAAGTTTGACCTTTGTGATCATCTCTTAATAAAATAAAGGTAGAATACTGTGCTATGAAAATGTTTATCCATGGATAAGCAGGGTGAAGAAGACCTTGATTTGAGAGGAAGGCCTCAGACTTTTATGCCTGTCAACATTCCTGTGGGTCTCAGGGAGCAATAATGGCTATAAATGTGCAATTCAGAGCATTTTAGGCTATACACGTACAGCTTTTACTGCCATCGTTCACTTGACTTTTTTATCTAATTGCCCACCGACTTGCCAATATCACCTTGTTCTGATGTAGGCAGGGCTTTAGTTGGCTTAAGCCTCACTAACAAATGAGGTGAAATCCATGTAAGGAGAAATCAGAGGCTTGTTGAATGGAAAGGAGTTGCCTCCAGAGCAACAAAGTAGTTGTGGAACAAGACTACAGCCCCAGCGATACATTTCCAGTCCCTACTTCCACTAGGAGCCAGCATCCTTCAGTGAATCAATCAACATTTACTTATATGTCTCCTGCAGCAGTCTCACAAATTGTTTTCAAAAACCATTGAACCATTAACAGTTTATTCATTCTGCAAAATATACACAGCCTCTTTTCATAAGCAGTAGGGTTACTCCATTCTCAACTACATTCAACTCTTTTTACTGCTCCTGATTTCAATAAGCAGAAAATATATACACCTACCTAGAAAAATCACTCTTACCATACAATTGCTTCATATTTAAATGTCTATGAGACCTTCTCAAAAAAAAGCATGGAAGAGATGAAGCATAGGCTTTCCCCAAACATAAAACTATCTGTCTTAGAAATAATATGCCCTTGGTAATGGCCAACATGCTTCTTCCTTAGGTGTGACCCACACCATCTTAGGCGTGACCTTTAGCTGTGATAAAATCACCAGCAAAGATGCTATCCCTACCCCTTGGCTTCTATTCCAGCATGCTTCAAATGCATACAGAGTCCCCAAAGGTGAGGTTCCTGGTCACCTTAATCTTGAGATAAGATAAAGCATATAGCTCAATGAAGCTGGGGATCATGGTGCTGGTGCTTCTGTAGATTGTGACCTTGAGCAAGATTCCTAACACAATTTCACTTTCCTTACCTGCAAAATTAAAATAATATTTCCAGAAGGTGTTTAATCCTTCTCACTTTGCTTTTATATTGTTTAAACCAGTACACGGGACTATATCTAACCTACTATCTTATAAATTGGGCCAAAGAAATCTCAAATGAGAGCCAGTACATGCTTTTGAATAAGTGACAGAAATTTACATTTGTATTTTTCATACTGGCCTAAATGATATAGCTTGTCAGCTTTAGTTAGGTCTTTTTGGTTAGTTATGGTAGTTAGAAGTGAATGGGAGAACATCTATATATATTCATATGCATTCAGCTACTAGAACACCCATTTCTGGGAGTGAGAACAAATAAACTCTGACTTCCATTGTTCAACGGGACAGTTATGGGTAATATGATAAAGTAGTTACAGAACATAGCCCCCCCCCCAAAAAAATTATCAACAAATGTAATTCTTCACTGCTGGCTACAGCCAAATATATATATTTATATTATATTTGAAATTAATTTTTTTATATTGGATGATCTTGCTACTTAAAAAAAACCATGACAACCTACTATATACTGGAAATATTATAGATATTCCCTTGCTACTCAGTCATCTGTTACAATAAAATTGTATATAAAATTCTAACACAGCATAAATATTTTTGCAAGTAGGCACAACTGGTCTTACAACCTGCTCTCCTAGCAGATGCTAAGCCTGGCTTTCTGCCACCAGGCTCTGTCTTCATCAAGGCATGTGGACACTTTTTTTTGGGGGGGGGCCAGGATCACTGTGTATCCTAAGGTTATGATAGTCTTCTGCTGCAATATTTCATTGACAAAAAATGTCACAGTGGCATAAAACAAAGAGCATCTATTTGTTTTTCATGGGATTGCAGGTCAGTTGCTACTCACCTGGCTAAACTGACTTACAAAATTTGGACTAGAGATTCCAGAATGCCAGCTCACTTTAAGGCTACTCCATGTGTTTCTTCATCCTATGAACTACTTAGAACATCTCTTTTCATGGCAGTTGGTTTGAATGCAAGATGGCTCGCTACACGTGTATGCAAGCCTAAAGATTTTTGTTTACTCCATTGCACTGCTAAAGAAGTTTGAATAATGAAATTTAACATCAGTGGGGCAGGAAATACACTCTATATTCTATTGCACTGCAATACTGAGAGGTGGGGGAGATAGTAACATATGATGGATAAAAATTACAATAATTAAACCTACCACAATGGAACGTTTTTATACATTGATTGAAAGCTCTTTAGTAATGAAAGGTAGAGAAACCAGGGTTGTTTGTCTTTGTTCAATTCAGTTGTCAGATAAAAAATTCAGAACCTGAAAGGAATGGCATCTTGAAAGCCTACCAAGTAAGGCTTTGGCAAATACCAATTAATGCCAATACCATGAATTATTCAGGGGAACTTGATCCTAATTATTTCACTAATTATTTACTAATTCAGTACACTAAAATGTGAATACCTGTGAGCAGATCAATAAGATTATCTTAACTCTTAGAATGATTTGGGTAGAGGAAGATACAGAGTAGTTTTTGCTTAAATTTATTTATTTATTATTTTTTAAGTATATTTTATCGATTATATTGTTACAATAGTTCCAATTTTTTCCCCTTTGCTCCCCTTTGCCCAGCATCTCCCTCCCCCAACAATCCCCCCCAACCATGCCAATGGGTCATACATACAAACTCTCCTGCCTCACCCTTTCATACAGTCTTCTTCTTTTTTAAATAAATAAATAATTAATTAATTAATTAATTTAACAATAAAAAATAACAGTCCCTCCCTCTCAGACTTAAGATCCTTTATAATCTTATAAAGGACAATGGGCGAAGGTCTCGAGGTCCTCTAGCTGCTTCAAGCTGGACATGGTCATTGTCCTACCTACCCTTGGGTCCAGAAATCCCTAATAAGAGTAGGGGTGTGGAGGGCAGGGTGGCCTTCCTACATGGGGAAGGATTGTGCAGACTCCAGGTTGGTTGGCTGTCCCCAGACAACAGCATGCTTGATTTAACAGGCTGGCATCATTGTTGTGTTCTGGGGGCAACAGATTTGGCAACAGGGTTAAAGGACATCATTCAATCCATAACCACTAGATGACAAAAGACAGATATTAATTTTTCAATGTCCCACATTAGGGAAAAGAAGGGCTTCTTTGGAGGAAGGTGTACCAGGTACATCTCACCTGTCCCAAACCCTTTTGCCCATTATACTTAGTTTGGGCTAAGGGAAATATTTTAGGTTTCCCACTTCTCAGACATCTGGGCTCTTTCTGTCCAAGCCTTTAGGACAGAAAAGAGAAACCAGTTTTAAAGTGAAGCCCACAGACCACCCCATTCTTCCCCAACCCAGCCACTTACTTCAGCCAAACCATTGAGTCTCAGGAGGCAGCGATGCAGACAGGATTAAGTGAGGCCTATACATACAGACAATCACTCAGGTAATGAGATTGTAGGCTTATGCCCTTTGAAAACAGAAAACACATGTTAATTTATGTAACATAACCCACATACAAGTCTCTAAATCTGTAGGACTGTCTTATCGGAAAGACATCCAGTTGCAAGGCATTTGACATTCTTCTTGCCTGTAAATTAAACATCTTTGATAATGCCACAGACATAGTTTAACTTTCAAATGAAAACAAATTTTAAATGAAAAGAAACTTTAAAGACAGTTCACTGCACTACTTTATAGTCTATCACTGAGCATTGTGATTTTCCTTGAATCGCGATTTTTCTCCCTAAGATTACCCTCCTTGTCATTAAAGGGACTGCATTAAGTCCATTTTTAATTTATCCTGTTCATTTGCATAAACACAACAAGAGCAGAAAATGATCACTTATGATCTTTAGTTCTGCTTTGCTGGAACTTACGCAAGGAACATTTAGGGTGACCTTCAGTCTGCCCTTCAAGGCACAGAAGCAGAACCACATACCTGGCATTCAGCCTTGCCTGTAAACACCTGTCTTTTCCAAGTCCTTCTGGATTTCCATTTTGCCTTAAGGTCCCATCTAGCCATCTTTCATGAAAACAACCTTCATTCCTTCCCTGGAAAGATTGCCATGGACCGTGCACCAATTCAAGGTACCAGGACTTTTATCTCGTGGACTTTTATTACCTTTGAAAGTCAATCCCAGTTCCTCAGGGCTTTTTGGTAACAACCAAAGCCCAAGCATGTCTCCTTTAGTCATGACATTTCAGTCAAAGTCTTAGTTAAAAAACAAAACAAAACAAAACAAACAAACAAAAAAAAACCCCATTAGCCACTGGTCTTATTAGTTTTATGCAGAGAAACTTATGTCATTAACTTAGTTATTTAGAATGCCAAACTCTGGAGGGATCATATAGGGAGAAAAATATACAGTGTGAAGGAAAATCCTTGTCCATCTAATATTCACTGAAGTTGCATTTCTATTCTTTATATTTTCATTTTTTCCCCCACTAAAATTTTTTGTTTGTTTTTTCATTACAGTTGTCCCACTTTTTTCCCCCTCTTGCTTCTTTCTCCCACATTCAGTCCCCACCCAGTTGTCCATGTCCATGGGTCATTTATACATGTTCTTTGACTAGATCCTTCCCCTTTTTATCCCCTTCTCTTCCTCCCATCTCCCCCTTTGTTACTGTTAGTTTATTCCTTGTTTACATAGCTCTGGTTCAATTTTGCTCACTTGTTTGTGTTGTTCATTAGTTTCCTATAATAGGTGATAGCATAAGGTATTTTTCTTTTGTTGCCTGGCTTATTTCGCTAAGCATAATTCTCTCTAGTTCCATCCATGTTGTTGAAAATGGTAGAAGTTCCTTCTTTCTTTCAGTACTTATTCATTGTCATTTTCCCCCTTTGTACTTGTGTTCCTCTATGTCTTTCTCTGTTTCTTCATCTTCTTAAAGCAGACCCATTAGCATCTCTTGCAATGCTGGTTTGGTGGAGATGTATTCCTTTCGCCTTCTTTTGTCTTGGAAACTCCTTATTTCACTTTCCATTTTGAATGAGAGCCTTGCTGGGTAGCGTAGTCTTGGTTGTAGGCCTTTGTTTTTCATTGCTTGGAATATTTTTTGCCATTTCCTTCTGGCTTGTGGTGTTTATGCTGAGAGATCTGATGACAGCCTTGTTGGAGCTCCCTTGTATGTTATTAGTTGTTTCTCTCTTGCTGCTTTTAGGATTCTCTCTTTGTCTTTGAATGTTGGCATTTTAATTATGATGTGTCTTGAAGTGAGCCTGTTGGGGTTCATCTTCATTGGGACCCTCTGTGCTTCCTGGACTTGCGTGACTCTTTCTCTCCTCATGTTAGGGAAGTTTTCTGTCATTAGTTTTTCAAAGAGGTTTTCTATCCCTTGCTCTTCTTCTTCTCCTTCTGGAATTCCTATGATATGGATATTATTACGTTTCATGTTATCCTGCAGCTGTTTTAGAGCCTCTTCAGTCTTGTTCAGTCTTTTTTCATTTTGTTGCATTGTCTGGTTTTTGTCTAAGTTGTCCTCCAGCTCGCTGATTCGATCATCCTCTTCCTCTAGCCTGCTTTTAATTCCTTCTACTGTGTTCTTCAATTCAGAGATCATATTCTTCATTTCCTCCTGGCTCTTATTGATAGCTTCCATGTCCTTTTTCATGCTGGTGTAATTCTCAGTAAGTTCCCTGTAGTTTTTCTGGAGTTCTTTGTAGTTTCTGCTGAGCTCATTGAGCTTCTCCATAATCCATGTTTTGAATTCCATGTCTGATAGTTTGCTCCCCTCTATTTCATTTAGCACTCTTTCTGGGGATTCTACCTTTCCTTTCGATGGGGGGTTGTTTCTCTGTCTCCCCATTTTTGTGACTCCTATTGTTTGTTGGTGGTTCTTAAGTGTGATCTCCACTTCCTGAATCTGCCCCTCGTGGCGTCAGATCCTGTACCAGTCTGGGCTTAGGCAGCCTGTTGGAGACTTCCAGGTATCTACTGCCTTTGTCTGTCTTCTTTAGTTGTTAATTTATTCAATCTGTGATTAGCTGTCAGGCTTAAGGACCGTGGGTGTGGCAGCTTAATTCCTGTAGGCAGGGCTTTTGCTTCCCCTCAGGCTGATGCTACTTGGAGGGGAATGGTCTGCCTGCAGTGTGGGGATGAGTCAGCACTGGAACCCGGCCGGTCACTTCCCCAGCTCTCCCCTCAAAGCCACCACACCAAACTCTCCTCAAGTCCTAGTCCTCTCTGCCTCCCTCTTCTTGAGCCCAGGGTAAGTGGGGGCAAAATATTTTTGTATGTGATCCGCATAAGAGCTCTTTTTCTCCAGCTGTTTCTCTCCGGCTAGCAAGAAACCCTGTGGCTTTTCCCTTTTCTCAGCTGGATACTATTTTACTTTCCACTCTGTTGCTGTAGGCTGGGAAGCTCAGCTTGGGGTTTAGACCCTGCCCTTCTCAGGGGGAACCCCCAGCTGCTGAGCTGTTTCTCAGTCCCTTCAGCTGCCACCCGTGTGAACCCAGCCAGCCCTTCCACATCTCCGCACTCCCTACAGGTCACGTTGTGATGTAGCGGCCTTTTCTGTATCTCTGTGGTTATAAGACTTCTTTCCAGCTAGTGTTCGGTTGGGTATTCCAGATGATTTCTCCAAAATTAAGTTGTAAATCCAGACTAGTTCTGGGAGGAGGTTAATGTAGCTTCCACTTACTCCTCCACCATCTTGTTTTCTAAATTTATTTTTTGAAAGGAACATAGTTGTGTTTTAAAAACTAAATAAACACTTCATTTTTAAATTTATAACAAAATTATTGTACCAAAATAAACTTGATATATTTGCATATAATAAAATATACGAAGTAGATTAGCTTTATTTTTTAAAATTCAGAGCTAAGAAATTAGACTTTCAAATGCTTAGAAAATAGTAGTTCATTCTTTTCATTTCTTTATTGTGCATATTTTAAATCAGATATGTCAAGTCCAGTTGAGTTTTGCAATTCTTGCTAAAAATAATTCTAAAAACTGAGCTGTAGAATTTAGAAGTAAACTAGAGAATATTTATGCTAAGTGAAACAAGTCAGTCAGAAAAAGACAAATACCATATGATTTCTCTCATATGTGGAATCTAATGAACAAACTGACCTAATAATAAAATGGGGACAGATCATAGATGGAGAGCAGACGACAACTAGTTGGGGAGGGGGAGTTTTGGGGGTGGAGGGATTGAGCAAAAAAGCAAAAGGACTCATGGACATGGACAACAGTGTGGTGATTGTGGGGTAGGGCAGGGGAAGGTGGTATAGGGCACTTAGTGGTAATAAAAAAATACAATAAAGATTAATTTTAAAAAGTAAATTGTATGACTTTTATTTGTGTATATATTTTAAAAAGTTAGATATCTTCATTAGTATTCATTTCTTCCCTTCTAAGAAAGAAATTTTTATGTAATTATTATTCTGATATAGTATTAAAAGATTGTTTTACCATGTTATAGTTTCATTCTTAGGAACCAGCTGAAAGATGCCTCTTAGTTCATTTCAGGTGTTATTTTTTTTACCCAGTAGCTTTTATAGTATAAGCTTGAAGTTCAAAAATAGGGTTATTCTTAAAATATTTACTAAATATAAGAAACAGTTCAATAATTCATCATATGTGTGTGTGTATATATATATATCTTCTCAGAGTAACTTGCTATCAGTAAAAGGCAGATTTATGCAAACACATTAACAAACAATAGTGGGTTTCAACATCTTTAAGTAATTTTTGAAGAAAGATTCTATGTAACTCAGAGAAAATAATTTTAATATAAAATTCTTTAAAAAATAACTCATATGTACTCATCTAAGAGTATGCTTGACGTTTTCATGTCTTTTTACATAAATATTAGGAATACTTAAGTAGAATTTGGATAACTTAAATTTTCTCCTATGCTTTGGCTTGAAGAAATAAAAATAATAGGTGCTGTGTTTTTGGTAGGGACAAGAACAGAAATGAGAGAGCATAGAACATGGAAGGAAGGGATCATTAACTAGAGACTCAGAAATGATTTTGGGAGGATAAGAGAGATCTTTACTCCAAATTAAACAATAACATTCTACTATGGAAAAATGTGCAATTTTGCAAATAATTAACAAATAATAGAACCTAAGAAGTGGATTTTTATTTTTTAAGAGCAGAAAAATATTACCTTGGCTATTCAAATGTATTAGGCATTCGGGCTTTCCCAAGAGGTTGAAGTAGGTAGGCTTTACTAGTGGAAGTTATAGGGAGATGGATTTCAACTTTAAGAAATATCATCATTGCCATCCTAAGAAGAGGTGTACTGGATTAAGGTATTCAAGGTGAAGCTGGACCCCTGCTTAATAAAATTATAGAGCAGTGGTTCTCCAAGTGTGGTATCTCTGAGATCTTTTGAGATCTTTGTGATGCACAAAACCATTTTATAATTATACTAAAACATCAATGACTTTTGTGCTGCCATTGGCACTGATGATGAAAAAGCAGTAGTAGATAAAATTGCTGATGGCTTAGTATGAATCAAGACAGTGGCGAGACTTCCAGCCAAGATGGAGGCTTAGATAGACACACTGCATCTCCCTCCACAACTAAGAAGGGTTACAACTGTCTCAAAACTAGAGACAACCAGAAGTTCCAGAAAACTGAGCTGCGTGGAAGTCGAACAAACAAAGATATAAGGAAGAAATACTCATCCAGACAGGTAAGATGGGTGGAGCTGGGTGGAGAAGAAACAGTGTGGTGGTGGCAGCAGCAGTGGCAGTGGCAGGCCAGCAGAAATCACAGTCATGTGTTTTTAAAAGTAGGGAGGGGCACCTGGGGAGTGCTCCCAGCACCAGACCAGACCACACAGCTCATGGTTCCAGTGCTGGGGAAAATAAAGCCTCATTGCTTCTGACTGTGCAAACCAGTGGGGATTGGGGAAGAAGAAGAAACTGCCAGTCTCTCAGCAGAGTCCACTTATTTAAAGGGCCCCTACAGCCCTAGAACATCTGCAGAACTACCCACTCTGGGAGCAATGGCCAGGGAAATAGCTAGAGGGCACCAGTCCCATACAGAAGTAGAAGTGGCTGGGAAAGGGGTGAGTGCTGAGCAAGTGGCATTGTTCCCTCTCAAACTCCTCCTCCACATACAGTGACACAACATGGTAAAATGGGTCACCCTATACTGACGAATACCTAAGGCTCTGCCCGTTACAACATAAAAGATGGGACAGCTCTACCTAAGACACAGAGGCAAACACAGGAGACTGTCAAGGTGAGGAGACAGAGAAATATGGCCCAAAAGAGGGAACAGATCAAGGTTTCAGTGATAGAACTAAGCGACGAGGAAATAGCCAGTCTAATAGATGAGGAGATAGTCAACCTAACAGATATAGAGTTCAAAACTCTGGTATTAAAGATGCTCACAGACTTGACCAATGTGCTTGAGTATGGCGAATGCATAAGGGAAGAAGTGAAGGCTATACTAAATGAAATGAAGAAAAAATCCACACAAAACCTATGGTGAAGGGAAGAAAACCAGTGTTCAAATCAATGATTTGGAATATAAGGAAGAAAAAACAGTCAACCAATACAGAAGGAGGAAAGAAGAATTGAAAAAAATGAGAGACTTAGGAACTACTGGGAAAACTTTAAATGTGCCAACATCTAAACCATAGGGGTGCCAAAAGGAGAGGAGGAAAAGCAAGAAATTGAAAGCTTATGTGAAAAAAATAATGAAGGCAAACTCCCCAAATTTGGCAAAGAAAATAAACATACAAGTCCAGGAAGCACAGAGAGTCCCAAACAAGCTAGACTCAAAGAGTACCACACCAAGACACATCATAATTAAAATGCCAAAGGTTAAAGGTAAAGAGAGAATCTTAAAAGCAGCAAGAGAAAAGGAGATAGTTACCTACAAAGGGGTGCCTGTAAGACTATCAGCTGATCTCTCAAAAGAAAGTTTGCAGGCAAGAAGGGACTGGCAAGAAGTATTCAATGTGATTAAAAGTAAGGACCTACAACCAAGATTACTCTATTCAGCAAAGCTATCATTTAGAATGGAAGGACAGCTAAAGAGCTTCCCAGACAAGGTAAAGCTAAAGAAATTCATCATCACCAAGCCATTATTATAGGAAATGTTAAAGAGACTTTTGTTTAAGAAAAAGAAGATCAAAACTGTGAACATTAAAATGACAACAAACACAACTATCTACAACTGAGTCTAAAAAAAATAAAAACAAAATCCAACTAAACAAACCAGAATAGGAATAGAATCATAGGTATGGGGATCATTTGGAGGGTCATCAGCTGGGAGTGGGTAGGGGGAGGAATCGGAAAATTGTGCAGGGACTAAGAAACATAATCGGTTGGTATGAAACAGACAGGGGGATGTTAAGAATAATATAGGAAAGGGTGAAGCCAAAGGACTTATATGCACCACCCGTGGACATGAACAAAGGGGGGTGGGATTTCTGGAGGGAAGAGGGGTACTGGGCAGAGGGGAACAAAGGGAAAAGAAATTGAGACAACTGTAACAAGATAATAAAATATACTTGATAAAAAAGTGGCACAAAACTATACTAGCAATCAATTCTGTTTCTCACTATAAGCACAGTTAAATAAAACTGTTGGCTTTGCTTAAGACATTCCTATTGTAGTAGTAAAATAGAAAATGTTATTAATTTTTTAACTCTTAGTACACATCTTTTAACATTCTGTTTAAAGGAATATGAAATATGTATTATTCACTCTGGATACCAAAGTAGCAGGATTATCTTAAGGAAAAGCACATGTCTGATTGAGTTGTGAGCTGAACTAGCCCACTTTTCCATGGAAAATAATTTTTATTTTAAAGAATGATTGATAGAAATTTCTGGTTATTCAGACCTGGGTACATTGGAAAGATTTTCTCAAATGGAATAAACTGACCCACAATTTTAAGGGATACAACTGACACTATTTGTTGCTAATAAAATTTGAGCTTTCAAGTGATAAAATTTGGAAAACTTGTATCCATCATGGTGATATGCAACTTACTTACTTTTGGTATTGTACATTGAGATAGGTCAATATTTGAAAGAAATGAATAACTCAAACTGATATTTTCCAAATGGCATATGAATGACATTATGACATTACACATAGGTAAAAGATTCATCTGACAGTGTAAGATAAACTCATAAGTATTAATTTAACAAAGTATAAAAAAATTGTTGTTGTGGTTTCAGATTACACATGACAGTTTTCACATAGAAACTTATGAGAAACTCCCATCTGGCAAATTTTGGTATGGTGTCAAAAATATAACAATGATCTGAAAAGGCTATCATAATATTCTCCCCTTTTCCAAATACATATCTTAGACATGGCTTAAATTTTTTATATACTTCATCTAATGCAACATATTTCAACAGAATTAATGCAAAAGCAGATATTCAGAATTCAGAGATCCCAAACATATTCTAAATCACATATTCGAGAGATTTTTAAAAAGTAATACAATGCCTCTCCTCACTTTTTAGAAGATGTGTTTACTCTTTTTTTTTTAACAACTGATAGTCAATTTATTAAAAAGGTTGATTTAAGTACTCTTTTTTGAAAATGGTATAGTGTATAGGTTTATTATTATTATTTTAAAATGAATCAACAAATAGTTAATACATATTTTCTCAATTTTAAATTTGAGTATGCTAAAGATTCATAGATATAACCCACACACTCCAAAACTCCTTGAGATTCCCTAAAATTCTTAAAAGTGTAAAAGGATCCTGAGTCCAGCAAGTTTCAGAACCACTGTTATAAAATATAGGAGTAAATAAGCCATATAATACTTACGAGCTCAATCTGTCCTAAGGGGCCTTTAGTCTTTGTGCGTGTGTGCATGCGCACATGCGTGTGTATTTGAAAATATAATATTTGAAACCCAGGATTGTCATTTTTGGTTTGAAATATCTTGTTTATTTAGTTCCTTCAACCAAATAAAAAAATCCCAGTATCTATGTTGAAAGCCCTTTCCTCAAAATGATTGGAACATTGTCATGTACTGTAATTATGTGGATATGGTTTTATTTTAATAGAAAATGGTGTTCCCTTCTAATACTTAACATAAAATGTTTACTTATATCATCTGTTAGTAAATATTGATAGCAGTCCAGAAAGGCACGTCAACTCTAAATAATATCTATAAGTTGAGTAGTGCTGGAATGTGACGGTCACACTGTGATTGCTAGAATTGTGACTGCAATAAGGACTTAAATGGTTTATGATTGTATATAACAAAGGCAGACCGATTGTTGAAGGTTCTCCCTTAAACACAAAGGAAAGAAGAATTTTATGTGGGTTTAAAATGCTTAGTATACCTCTTATTTCACTCTTTCACTATGCTTTACGATCCCTTGTAAGGCACATTGTATATAAATAAATGGTAGGTTTGCACTTTATTTTTCTTTCACTTTATCTTTCCAAATGGCAAAGATCTGTTTATGCATGAACTTAAAAAGTTTGAGTACCATGCCTCAATGTTAAGTTTTTCCCTCGAGAACCCTCTTCTAATTAAAATTTCTTTGAAAAGTTCACCTCTTAACCTAAACTTTAAAATGATATTTGCTCATATTGTTATATACCAACTACGCAGTTATATGCTAACTACACCGTAATTGGAAATCTTCAGTCTTAAAAAGATATCAAATATCTCCACGATAATATTGACCTAGAGGTAATATGTAGTTTTAAAATATGGTTATTTAACAAAAATTCTTTTAAACATAGACTGTTACTCCCAAGATAGAAATGAAACAAAATTGTTTTTCTTCTTTCTAATATTCCATGACCACTCAGCATGCAATTTTGTATCCTAATAAATCTGCTGTTACTTACAGGGTTGAGAAGATTATAGGTATCATCAGATGGCTATTTTCCCATTTTTTTTCAGCAAATATTTACCGAGTGTCATCTAAGTGCCATTAACTTTTCAGGATACAGTGGCAACCAAATAAACTCATGTCTATTAATATACTGGTTTTACTTCATGTTGCTCTAATCCTGAATGTCTGTGATCTGTTAGTCTTAGCTCTGCCATAACTATTCATAAGTACCATTTGCTCTTGTCAGTACAGGGTGCTTATGAATTGTATCCACATTTTAGTATTGATTCTTATTAAGGGGGTAAACAGAAGCATCCCTTCAAACATTTTGTAGATGTTTTAACACTTCTATTTTCAATATTGATCATATGGTCTACAAAAATATAGTCAAGATCAACACATCTAAGACACTTAATATTATGATCTAATATTGTGTTAGTTTCATGAGGGCAGAAATCATAGTTTTAAACAGATTACTTAGGTTGATAAATTTTTAAAAACAATTTCTAAGATCTATGACATTTGTAAAAGCATATAAAATGGAAACTTCCTATCAGTACTTAAAAAAAAATCATTAATGTATCTAAATTACCCAAAGAAAGACAAAACTGAGAAACAATATCAGTTTGTGATGTCCTTAAAAGCAAGTTTAAGAATCAGTACATTTGAACTAATTTCTTGGCATTATTGGCTAAATGACTCAATTATTCCTCTCATTCAGGTATAGATACATTACTGGGATCAGCATTTATAAGCAATGAGCTATGTAAAAAGTAAAGAATGTAAGGAAGTAAATTTGTAATGCTTTTAGGACAGATGATAAATCGTAGTGAACTTGAAATGAATAATGATTATGATTTAGATTTGTGTGGTCTAATACAGTAGCCACTGGCTTCCTGTGACCATGGGCACTAAAAATGTGCCAGTCCTGATTGAGTTGTGCTGGGAATGTGCATGCCCACCAGATTCCAAAGACCTAGTAGGAATAAAAGAATGCAACGTGTTTAATTCATAACTTTTATATTGATTGTACATCGAAATAATTCTTGAATGTATTGGTTAAAATAATATATATTAAAATCAAGATAACTGATTTTTCCTTTTTTAATGTGGCTACTAGAAAATTTAATATTACCTATTGGCACTCATTATATTTCTTATTTTTTTTCATTTTTAAGTAAATGTTTTAATACTTAAAAAATGTCATCTTTAAAAAACTTGTTTTGGTCCTGGCTGGTGTGGCTCAGAGGAATGAGCATTGATCTGTGATTCAAAGGGTCACTGGTTTGATTTCCAGTCAGAGCATATGCCTGGGGTATGGGCCAGGTTCCCAGCTGGGGGTGTGTGAGAGGCAACCACACATTGATGTTTCTCTTCCTCTCTTTCTTCCTCCCTTCCACTCTCTGTAAATAAATAAAAATCTTAATAAATAAATAAATAAATAAATAATTTGTTTTCCTCTCCTATTTTTAAAATATTATTGTTGTTCTGTTATAGTTGTCCCAATTTCTCCCCTTGTTCTCCCCTGCCTCACCGCCCCCCAGCTCCCCCGCTCCCATAGTCATTCCCCACCTTGTTGTCCATGTCCATGGATCTTTTATATTTGTTCCTTGATTAGACCTTTCCCCTTATTTCCCTCAAAATCTCCCCTCCCCACACCCCTCTGGTCCCTGTCACTTTGTTCCTTATTTCCATTTCTCTTGTTCTATTTTGCTCATTTGTTTGTTTTATTCATTAGGTTCCACTTAAAGGTGAGATCATATGGTATTTGCCTTTCTTTGCCTGGCTTATTTCACTTAACATAATACTCTCCAGTTCCATCTATGCTGTCACAAAGGGTAAGAATTCCTTCTTTCTTTCTGCTACATAGTACTCCATTCTGTAAATTCACCACAGTTTTTTTTTAATCCACTCATTTACTAATGGATACTTAGGCTGTTTCCAGCATTGGCTATTGTAAATATCACTCCTATGAATGTAGAGGTGCATAAGTTCTTCTGAATTGGTGTTTCAGGATGCTTAGGGTACAATGCCAGCAGTGGGATCACTGGATTAAATGGCAATTCCATTTTTAGTTTTCTGAGGGAATTCCATACTGTTTTCCATAGTGGCTGCACCAGTCTGCATTCCCACCAACAGTGCACCAGGGTTCCCTTTTCTCCGCATCCTGCCAGCACTTGTTGCTTGTTGATTTGTTAATGATAACCAATATGACTGGTGTGAGGTGGTACCTCATTGTGGTTTTAATTTTCATCTGTCTGATGGTTAGTGTTGAGCATCCTTTCATATGTCCTTGGAGAGGTGTCTGTTGAGGTCCTTTGCCCATTTTAAAAATTGGATTGTTTGTCTTCCTGTGTTGAGTCCTATGAGTTCATTGGAGATCAAACGCTGGTCGAAGGGGTCATTGACAAATATGTTTTCCTAAATGGTTGGTTCCCTTTTCATTTTGATGATTTTTTTTTAGCTATGCAGAAGGTTTTTAATTTGATATAATCCCATTTGTTTATTCTGTTCTTTATTTCCTTTTCCCTAGACTATGTCGTCGTCGTCGTCGGCAGCCGTCCGTCTCGAGAGACGATGGTGTAGCTTCTTAAGAGTCTATCTGCACCGCCGAGAATGGTTGTGCAGTCTGACTCGGGAGTGACACGGTATCTGTCTCCTCCCGTGTTGAATCGACATCTTGCGATGACGCTGGAGTGTCCTCTCCAGTGGAGCTGAAGCTACAGAGCCTGGGCAGGGTGATATGGAGGGTCTGCTGTTGCCCATGCAGCAGACCCCCCCCCTCCTCGCAGCTGAAGGATCCAAGGGAAAGACGGAGTCAATACAGCTTGGTTTCAGGTGCGCCGCAGGAGTTGCCGGTGTTGACTACAATGTCAAACCGCCTTAGGGACTCCGGCTCCGGATTTTCTGTCGGGGTTTACTCCCTTAGCCTTTCCCCTGAAGAGGTATGCCGCAAGGCAGCGGAGGTTTTTTGGAGTCAGAGTTTTCCTTCTCTGATGTGCCCTGACTGGAAGATCGAACCAGCGACACTTAGCTCACAGGTCGATGCTCAATCCACTGAGCCAAACCAGCCAGGGCTACCTAGACGATGTATCATCAAAAATATTACTGCATGCAAGACTTCCAGCCAAGATGGAGGCATAGACAGACACGCTACAACTCCCTCCACAACTAAGAAGGAATACAACTACCTCAGAGCTACAGACAACCAGAAGTTCCAGAAAATCAAGCTGCATGAAGTTCAACAAACAAAGATATAAAGAAGAAATATTCATCCAGACAGGTAGGAGTTGTGGAGCTGGGGTGGAAAGGACACGGTGCAGGGACAGCAGCAGCGGTGGCAGTGGCAGACCAGTGGAAATCTCAGTCACATGTTTTAAAAAGTAGGGAGGAATACCTGGGGAGCATTCCCAGCTTCTCACCAGACTCCACAGCTCACGGTCCCAGCACCAGGGAAAATTGAGCCTCATTGCTTCTGACTGTGCAAATCAGTAGGGGTTGGGGCAGAGGAAGAAACCTCCAGTCTTTCAGCAGAGTCTGCTTGTTTAAAGAGCCCCCATGGTCCTAAAATGTCTGCAGATTCACCCACTCTGGGAACAACAACTAAGGCAACAGCTAGAGAGGTGATAGTCCCATACAAAAGTGGGAGAAGTGCCTGGAAAAGGGGCAAGTGCTGAGCAAGAGGCATTGTTCCCACTCAGCTCCGTCCCCCACATATAGTGCCACAATATGGTGAAAGAGATCACCCAGTACTGACAAATACCTAAGGCTCCACCATTTACAATGTAACAGGAGTGACAGCTCTACCTAAGACACAGTGGCAAACAAACACAGGAGACTATCAAGTTGAGGAGACAGAAAAGTATGGCCCCAAAGGAGGAAAGAGATCAAGGTTCCAGTGGGAGAACTAAGCGATGAGTAGATAGCCAACCTAACAGACACAGAATTCAAAACACTTGTGATAAAGATGCTCACAGAATTGACAGATACCCTTAAGTATGGCAAATGCATAAGAGAAGAAGTGAAAGCTCTGCTAAATGAAATGAAGGAAAATCTACACAAAACCAATGGGTTAAAAAAACAAACAAACCAACGTTCAAATCAATGATTGGAAACATAAGGAAGAAAAAAAAACAAACAGTCAATTAGTACAGAATGAAGAAAAAAAGAATTGAAAAAAATGAGGCGAGGCTTAGGAACCTCTGGGACAACTTTAAACGTGCCAACATCCAAATCACAGGAGTGCCAGAAGGAGAAGAGGAAAAGCAAGAAATTGAAAACTTATGTGAGAAAATAATGAAAAGATACTCCCCAAATTTGGTGAAGGAAATAGACATACAAGTCCAGGAAGGACAGGGAGTCCCAAACAAGCTAGACACAAAGAGGACCACACCAAGACACATCATAATTAAAATGTGAAAGTTAAAGATAAAGAATCTTAAAAGCAGCAAGAGAAAAGCAGAGAGCTACCAACAAATGAGGTGCCTATAAGACTTTCAGCTGATTTCTCAAAAGAAAGTTTGCAGGCGAGAAGGGACTGGCAAGAAGTATTCAAGGTGATGAAAAGCAAGGACTTACAACCAAGATTACTCTGTCCAGCAAAGCTATCATTTAGAATGGAAAGGCAGATAAAGTACTTCCCAGACAAGGTAAAACTTAAGGAACTCATCATCATCAAGCTATTATTATATGAAATGTCAAAGGGACTTACTTAAGAAAAAGAAGATCAAAACTAGGAACATTAAAATGACAACAAACTCACAACTATCAACAACCAAACCTAAAAAAAACAAAACAAAATCCAACTAAGCAAACCAGAATAGGAACAGAATCATAGGTATGGAGATCATTTGGAGAGTTATCAGCTGGGTGGGGGAAAGGGGAGAAATGGGGAAATAGTGCAGGGATTAAGAAGGATAATTGGTTGGTACAAAATAGACATAGGGAAGTTATGAATAACATAGGAAAGGGTGAAGCCAAAGAGCTTATATGCACAATCCATGGACATGGACTAAATGGGGTGGGCAGAGGGGAGCAAAGGGGAAAAATATTGTGATACTGTAACAACATAAGCAATAAAATATATTTAAAAAACCCAAAAGACAAATTAAATGTGAACTTAAATACAATAAAAATTGCTGCATGCGATATCTGAAATTTTACTGCCTATATTTCCTCTAGAACTTTTATGGTTCCACATCTTATGTTTAAATCTTTTATCCATTTTGAGTTTATTATGGTGTATGGTGTAATTTGCTGGTCTAGTTTCATTTTCTTGCATGTCCCTGTCCAGTTCTCCCAACACTATTTGTTGAAGAAGCTGTTTTTACTCCTTTTTATGCTTCTGTTCCCTTTGTCAAACAGTAATTGACCATAGAGACATGGGTTTATTTCTCGGCTCTCTATTCTGTTCCATTGATCTATGTGTCCCATGCGAATACCAGACTGTTTTGATTACAGTGGCCTTGTAATATAGTTTAATACCAGGTATTGTGATACCTTCTACTTTGTACTTTCTCAAGATTGCTGAAGATATTCAGGGTCATTTTTTGGTTCCATATAAATTTTTGGAATATTTGCTCTACATCTGTGAAATATGTCATTGGTATTTTAATAGTGATTATGTTGAATCTATAGATTGCTTTGGGTAATATTGACATTTTAATGATGTTAAGTCTTCCCATCCATGAATATGATATATGCTTCTATTTATTTGTATTTTTCTTGATTCTTTCTTCAGTGTTCTGTTTTCTGAGTACAGGTCTTTTACCTCCTTGGTTAAGTTTATTCCTATGTACTTTATTTTTATTTTTAAAATTAATTAATTAAAAAAAATTTGGATCCCTGCTTTGTAACAACTCCCCCCTCTCAGACTTAGGGCCCTTTATAACTTTATAAAGGACAATGGGCGAAGGTCTCATGCTCCTCTAGCTGCTTCAAGCTGGACATGTTCATTGTCCTACTTACCCTTGGGTCCAGAAATCCCTAATAAGAGTGGGGATGTGGAGGAGAGGTTGGCCTTCCCACATGGGGAAGGATCTTGCAGAATCCAAGTCAGTTGGCTGTCCCTGGACAACAGCATGCTCAGTTTAACAGGCTGGCATTCTTGTTGTATTCTGGGGGCAACAGATTTGGCAACAGGGTTAAAAGGCATCATTCAATCCATAACCACTAGATGAAAAAAGGCAGGGACTAATTTTTCAATGTCTCACATTAGAAAAAAAAAAAAAAGGGCTTCTTTGGAGGAAGGTGTCCGAGCTCTTTTCCCCACTATACTTAGTTTGGGCTTAGGGGAATATTTTAGGTTTCCCCCCTCTCAGACCTCTGGGCCTTTTCTGTCCAAGCCATTAGGATAGAAAAGAGAAACCAGTTTTAAAGTGAAGCCCACAGACTACCCCATACTTCATCAACCCAACCACTTAGTTCAGCCAAACCATTGAATCTCAGGAGGCAGCGATGCAGACAGGATTAAGTGAGGCCTATACATACAATCACTCACATAATGAGATCATAGGATTATGCCCTAGGAAACAGAACACACATGTGAATTTACACAACATAACCCAGAATCCAATCTCTAAATCTGCAAGACTGTCTTATTGGGAAGACATACAGTTGCAAGACATTTGACATTCTTCTTGCCTGTAAATTAAACATCTTTGATAATACCACAGACATAGTTTAACTTTCAAATGAAGACAAATTTTAAATTAAAAGAAACTTTAAAGATGGTTAGCTACACTACTTTATAATCTACCACTGAACATTGTAATTTTTTCCTTGAATTACAATTTTTCTCCTTAAGATTACCCTCGTTTCATTAAAAAGACTTCATTAAGTTCTGGTTTAATTTATCTTGTTCATTGCATAAACACAACAAGAGCAGCAAATGATCACAAGATCTCTATGTCTGTTTTGCTGGAACTTACACAAGGAACCTTTAGGGTGACTTTCAGTCTGCCCTTCAGGGCACAGAAGCTGGGTCACATATCTGCCATTCAGCATTGCCTGTAAACACCTGTGTTTTCCAAGTCCTTCTGGTTTTTCACTGTGCCTTAAGGTCCCTTCTAGCCATCTTTCAGGAAAGCAACCTTCGTTCTTTCCCTGGAAAGATTGCGATGACATACACAACCATTCAAGGTACCAGACCTTTTTTCTTGTGGGCTTTTACTACCTTCAAAAGTCAATCCCAGTTTCTTAGAGCTTTTTGGTAATAACCAGAGCCCAAGCATGCCTCCTTTAGGCATGACATTCCAGTCAAAGTCTTGATTAACAAAACCTCTATTAACAATTGGTCTTATTAGTTTTATGCAAAGAACCTTATGTCTTTACTTACTTCTTCATAATGCCCAGTTCTGGAGGGATCAGGTAGGGAGAAAAATATACAGTGTGAAGGAAAATTCTTGTCCTTCTAATATTCACCAAAATTGCATTTCCATACTTCATATTTTCTGTTGTTCTCTTTCCTACATGTGAGATTGTTTTGGGGGTGGGGGGAGAGGAGATTTGCTGGCTCATTTATTAATTTATTTTTCTTTCACTTTTTTTCTCCCACTAAAAATAGTTTGTTTGTTTTTCTATTACAGCTGTCCCACTTTTTGCCCATTGCTTCCCCACACTCTTCCCACCCCTTCTCCCAGTCAGTTCCCACTCAGTTGTCCATGTCCATGGGTCACTTTTACATGTTCTTTGACTAGACCCTTCCCCTTCTTACCCCCTTCTCTCCCTCCCTGCTCCCTCCTTTTCTTCTTAGTCTACTCCTTGTTTACATACCTCTGGTTCCATTTTTCTCACTTGTTTGTATTGTTCATTAGTCTCCTGTATTAGGTGATATCACATGGTATTTTTCTTTCATTGCCTGGCTTATTTCACTAAGCATTATTATCTCTAGTTCCATTCATGTTGTTGCAAATGGTATAAGTTCTTTCTTTCTGCTACATAGTACTCCACTGTGTAAATGTACCACAGTTTTTTGATCCACTCATCTACAGATGGGCACTTAGGTTGTTTCCAGCACTTAGCTATTGTAAACAGTGCTGCTATGAACATAGGGGCGCATAGATTCTTTTGCATTGGTGTTTCAGAATTCTTTGGATACAATCCTGCAAAGGCAGTTCCATTTTAGTTTTTTGAGGAAATTCCATACTGTTTTCCACAGTGGCTTCACCAGTCTGCATTCTCACCAGCAGGGCAATAGGGTTCCCATTTCTCCACATCCTTGCCAGCACATGTTATTTGTTGATTTGTTGATGATGGCCATTCTGACTGGTGTAAAGTGGTATCTAATTGTGGTTTTTATTTGCATCTCTCTGATAGCTAGAGATTTTGAGCATTCTTTTATATGTTTATGGACCCTCTGTATGTCCTCTTCGGAGAAGAGTTTGTTCAGGTCCTTTGCCCATTTTTTAATTGGGTTGTCTTGTCTTCTTGGTGTTGGGTCATATAAGTTTTTGATGTATATTGGAGATCAATCCCTTGTCTGAGGTATCATTGGCAAATATGTTTTCCCATATGGTTGCTTCCCTTTTCATCTGGCTGATGTTTTCTTTTGCTGAGAAGAAACTCTTTATTTTGATGTAGTCCCATTTGTTTGTTCTTTCCTTTATTTCCCTTGCTTTAGGAGATGTATCGGTGAAAATATTGCTAAGTGGGATATCTGAAATTTTCCTGCCTGTGTTTTCCTCCAGAACTTTTATGGTGTCATGGCTTACATTTAAGTCTTTGATCAATCTTGAGTTTATTCTGATGTATGGTGTAAGTTGGTGGTCTAGTTTCATTTTTTTGCATGTCCCTGTCCAGTTCTCCCAACATCATTTGTTGAAGAGGTCTTTTCACTTCATTTTATGTTTCTTCCCCCTTTGTCAAATATTAGTTGACCATATAGACTAGGGCTTATTTCTGAGGTCTTTATCCTGTTACAGACTATACATCTGTTCTCATGCCAGTACCAGACTATTTTTATTACTGTGGCCTTGTAGTATAGTCTGATTTCAGGTATTGTGACTCCTCCCATGGTGTTCTTCTTCAAGATTGCTGTGGCTATTTGGGGTCTTCTTTGGTTCCATAAAATTTTTTGAAGTATTTGTTCTAGGTCTGTGAAATATGTCATTGGTATTTTAATAAGGATTGTATTGAGTCTATAAATTGCTATAGGTAGTATGGACATTTTAATGATGTCCATTCTTCCCATCCATGAGCATGGTATATGGTTCCATTTATTTGTATCTTCCTTAATTTCTTTCTTCAGTGTTATGTAGTTTTCTGAGTACAGGTCTTTTACCTCCTTGGTTAAGTTTATTCCTAGGTACTTTATTTTTTTATTGCTATAATGGGATTTTTTTTTCTAGTTTCTATCCATGATATTTTATTGTTGGTGTACAGAAATGCCTTGTACCCTGCTATTTTGCCAAATTCACTTATTAGGTTGAGTAGTTTTTTAGTGGAGTCTATAGGGTTTTCTATGTACACTATCATGTCATCTGCAAATAATGACAATATTACTTCCTCTTTTCCAGTTTGGGTGCCTTTTATTTCTCTTTGTTGTCTGATTGCTGTGGCTAGAACATCTAAGCCTATGTTGAATAGGAGTGGAGAGAATGGACATCCTTGTTTTGTTCCTGTTCTTAGGGGGAAAGCTTTCAGTTTTTACCCATTGAGCATAACCTTGGCTTCAGGTTTCTTGTATATGGCCTTTATTATGTTTAGGTATGCTCCCTCTATTCCCATTTTGCTGACTATGTTCATCATAGATGGGTGTTGTACTTTATCAAATGCTTTTTCAGCACCTATTGATATAATCATGTGATTTTTGTCTTTCATTTTGTTTATGTGGTACATTAAGTTTATTGATTTGAGAATATTAAACCATTGTTGCATCCCTGGGATGAATCTTACTTGATTGTCATGTATGATCTTTCTAATGTGTTGCTGGATCCAATTTGCCAATATTTTGTTGAGGGTTTTAGCATCTATGTTCTTCAGTGATATTGGCCTGTAGTTTTCTTTTTTTTGTTGTACCTTGACCTGGTTTTGGAATTAGGATAATACTGGCTTTATAGAAAGAGTTTGGGAGTCTTCCCTATTCTTAAATTTTTTTTGGAATAGTTTGAGAAAGATAGGAATTAGTTCTTTCCTAAATATTTTGTAAAATTCACCTGTGAAATCATCCAGTCCAGGGCTTTTGTATGCTGGGAGTTTTTTGATTACTGCTTTAATTTCACTAGCTGTTATTGGTCTGTTCAGGTTTTCTGCCTCTTCTTGATTCAGTTTTGGAAGATTATATGTTTCTAGAAATTTGTCCATTTCATATAGGCTGCCAAATTTCTTGTGATACAGCTGTTCATAGTAATTTCTCACAATTTTTTGTATTTCTGTGATATTCATTATGATTTCTCCTCTTTCATTTCTGATTTTTTTTATTTATTTAGGTCCTCTCTTTTTTTCTTGATGAGCCTGGCCAAAGCTTGTTGATTTTTTAAATCTTTTCAAAGAACCAGCTACTGGTTTTATTGGTGTTTTGAATTGTTTGTTTAGTCTCAATGTCATTTAATTCTGCTTGGATCTTGGTATTTCCTTCCTTTTGCTCGCTCTGGGCTTTGTTTGTTTTTGTTCCTCTAATTCTTGTAGCTGTAGGGTTAGATTTTTTTATTTGAGATTCTTCTGTCCTTTCTAGGTAGGCATGTATTGCTATGAACTTTTCCTCTCAAAGCTGCTTTCACTGTATTCCATCAGTTTTGGGTTGTTCTGTGTTCATTATCATTTGTTTCCAGAAACTTCTTGATTTCTTCCTTGATGTTATTGTTAACCTATTCATTATTTAATAGTATGTTATTTATTCTCCATGAGTTTGAATGTTTTTGAGTTTTTTCCTTGAGGTTGATTTCCAGTTTCAAGCCATTGTGATCTGAGAAGAGGCTTGATATAATTTCAAGTTTCTTGAATTTGTTGAGGCTTGTTTTGTGTCCTACCATGTGCTCTATCTTTGAGAATGTTCCATGTGCACTTGAAAAAATATATATTTTGCTTCTTTGAGGTGAAAAGTTCTACATATATCAATTAAGTCCATTTGATCTAGAGTGTTGTTCAATGCCTCAATGTCCCTGGTGTTTCTTTGCTTCGAAGATCTATCTGTCCATTGTTGACAATGGGGTATTAAAATCCCCTACTATGAGTGTGTTGCTGTCTATATGTTTCCTGAAGTCTTTCAAAAATTTTCTTATGTATTTCGGTGCTCCTATATTGGGTGCAGATATGTTTACAAGGGTTATATCATCTTGATTGTTTTTTTCCTAAAGTATTATGAAATGTCCTTCTTTATCTCTTTTTATGGCATTTGCTGTGAAATCTGTTCTGTCTGATATAAATATTGCTACCCCAGCTTTTTTTTCATGTCTATTTGCTTGAAATATTTTTTTCAATACCTTCACTTTCAGTCTGTGTAGCTCTTTTGTTCTGAGGTGGTTCTCTTGTAGATATCATATATGTGGGTCATGCTTTCTAATCCATTCAGCTACCCCATGTCTTTTGATTGGAGCATTTAACCCATTTACATTTAAGGTTATTACCGATAAGTACTCATTCATTGTCATTTTCCCCCTTTGTACTTATGTTCTTCTTTGTCTCTCTCTGTTTCTTCATCGTCTTAAGGCAGACCTTTTAATATCTCTTGCAATGCTGGTTTGGTGGAGATATATTCTTTCAGCCTTCTTTTGTCTGGGAAACTCCTTATTTCACCTCCCATTTTGAATGAGAGCCTTGCTGGGTAGTATAGTCTTGGTTGTAGGCCTTTGTTTTTCATTGCTTGGAATATTTTTTGCCATTCCCCTCTGGCTTGTAGTATTTCTGCTGAGAAATCTGATGATAGCCTTATTTAGCTCTCTTGTAAGTTATTAGCTGTTTCTGTCTTGCTGCCTTTAAGATTCTGTCTTTGTCTTTATATTTAGCCATTTTAATGATGTGTTTTGGAGTGGGCCTCTTTGGGTTCATCTTGATTTGGACCCTTTATATTTCCTGCATTCTTTTTAGTTTTTCTGTCATGCAGTTAGGGAAGTTTTCTGTCATTACTTTTTCAAACAGGTTTTCTATCCCTTGTTCCTCTTCTTCTCCTTCTGGTATTCCTATGATATGGATATTATTATGTTTCATGTTGTCCTGCAGCTCTCTTAAAGCCTCTTCATTCTTTTTAATTCTTTTTTCATTTTGTTGCACTTTCTAGGAATTCTTTCCTACATTGTCCTCCAGCTCGCTGATCTGACTTTTTTTCCCTCTAGCCTGCTTTTAATTCCTTGTACTGTGTTCTTTAATTCAGGAATTGTATTCTTCATTTCCTCCTGGCTCTTATTGATAGTTTCTATGTCCTTTTTAATGCTGGTGTAATTCTCAGTAAGTTCCTTGTAATTTCCCTGGAGTTCTTTGTAGTTTTCTTTGAGCTTGCTGAGCTCATTAAGCTTCCCTATAATACATGTTTTGAATTCCATGTCTGATAATTTGCTTTCCTCTATTTCATTTAGCACTCTTTCTGGGGAGTCCTCCTTTCATTTTGATGGGGAGTTGTTTCTCTGTTTCCCCATTTTTGTGACTCTCCTTGTTTGTTTCTGCTTCTTCGACTGATCAGCACTTCTTGAACCTTCCCTTGGTGGCGTCAGATCATGTACCAGTCTGGGACTAGGCAGCCTGTTGGATACTATCAGAGATCTACTGCCTTTGTCTTTCTCCTTTAGTTGTTAATCTATTCAATCTGTGATCAGCCATGAGGTTTAGGTACTGAGGGTGGGCAGATTAATTCCTGTGGGCAGGGCTTTTGCTTCCCCTCAGGCTGATGCCGCTTGGAGGGGAGTGGCTTGCTTGCAGTATGGGGAATAAGTCAGCACAAAGACCTGGTTGGTTGCTCCCTCAGTTCTCTCCTCAAAGCCACCATGCCAAATTCTTCCCAAGCATGTCTAGTCCTCTCTGCCATTTTTCTGCTGCAGCCCAGGGTAAGAGGGTGTCAAAATATTTTCATACATGGTCCATTTAAGAACTCTTTGTCTCCTGCTGTTTCTTTCAGGCCAGCAAAAAACCCTGTGGCTTTTCACTTTTCACAGCTGAATGCTATTTTACTTTCTGCTCTGTTGCTGTAGGCTGAGAAGCCCAGCTGGGGGTTTAGACCCTGCCCCTCTCAGGAGGAACCCCCAGCTGCTGAGCTGTTTCAGTCCCTTCAACTGCCACCCGTGGAAGCCCAGCCAGCCCTTTTGTGTCTTTGCATTTCCTACCAGTCACGTTGTGATGAAGTGGCCTTTTCTGTCTCTCGTGGTTATAAGACTTCTCTCCAGGTAGTGTTTAGTTGATTATTCCAGATGATTTCTCCACAGTTAAATTGTAATTCCAGATTGGTCCTGGGAGGAGGTTAGTGTAGCTTCCACTTACTCCTCCACCATCTTGGGTCCTATCCCTATGTATAGTATCCCCTCACTTATTGTGGGTATTATGTTCCAGACCCACCGCACTGTGGAGTAGGAACCTTACATTTATTCTACACTCTTAAACCTACGTAACGTTAGCAACATATGTATACAGTACTGCAGAATCCCACGATATAGCAAAAAACTGAGATAAATAATTAAATATAACATTTTACAAAATTCCATGATACAATGATGCTGCAATAAGTGAACTGCAATATAGAGAGGGACTATTGTACTTTATTTTCTTGTTGCTATAGTAAATGGGATTTTTTTTCTGGTTTTGTTTGATATTTCATTGTTGGTGTACAAAAATTCCTTTGATTTCTGAATATTGATTTTGTATCCTGCTATTTTGCCAAATTCACTCATGAGGTGGAGTAGCTTTTGGTGAAGCCTATAGGGTTTTCTATGTACACTATCATATCATCCGCAAACAATAACAGTTTTACGTCCTCTCTTCCAATCTGGTTACTTTTTGTCTCTTTTTCTTGTCTGATCATTGTGGCTAGAACTTCCAATGCTGTGTTGAATATAAGTGGTGAAAGGGGATACCCTTGTATTGTTCCTGATCTTAGGGGGAAAGCTTTTAGTTTTTGTCCATTGAGTATGATATTGGCTGTAGGTTTCTCACATATGACCTTTTTTATGTTGAGCTATGATTTCTCTATTCTGATTTTGCTGAGTGTTTTTATCATAAATAAGTGCTATAGTCTATCAAATGCTCTTCCTTTTTTTAAAGTATATTTTATTGATTATGTTGTTACAGTAGTTCCAGTTGTTTTTCCCCTTTCCTCCCCTCTGCCCAGTATCTCCCTTCCCTCCAGCAATCCCAGCCCCCTTAGTTCATGTCCATAGGTCGTGCATATAAGTTCTTTGGCTTCATCCTTTCCTATATTATTCTTAACTTCCCTATGTCTATTTTGTACCAACCAATTATGCTTCTTAATCCCTGCACCATATCCCCATTTCTCCTTCTCCCCCACTCCCAGCTGATAGCCTTCCAGATGATCCCCATACCTATGATTCTGTTCCTATTCTGGTTTTCTTAGTAAGATTTTGTTTTTATTTTTTAGATTCAGTTGTTGATAGTTGTGAGTTTGTTGTCATTTTAGTGTTTATAGTTTTGATCTTCTTTTTCTTAAGTAAGTCCCCTTGACATTTCATATAATAATGGCTTGGTGATGAACTCCTTTAGCTTCATTTTGTCTGGGAAGCAGTTCATTTGCCCTTCCATTCCAAATGATAGCCTTGCTGGATAGAGTAATCCTGGTTGTACGTTGCCTTTCATCACATTGAATACTGCTTGCCAGTCCCTTCCTGCCTGCAAAGTATTCTCTGAGAAATCAGCTGATAGTCCTATAGGCATCCCCTTGTAGGCAACTCTCTGCCTCTCTCTTGCTGCCCCAAGGACTCTTTCTCTCTCTTTATCTTTCACTTTGGTATCTCAATCATGATTTATCATGGTATGGTCCCCTCTGGGTTCAGCTCGCATGGAACTCTCCATGCTCCCCTGACCTGTATGTCCATCTCCTTCGCAAAATTTGGGATGTTTTCCTGATCCTTTTTCAGTTCTTGCTTCCTCATTCTGCACTGGTTGACTGTTTTTTTCTTCCTTATGTTCCAAATCATTGATTTGAAACCTGGTTTTCTTCCCTTCACTATTGGTTTTGTGTGGATTTTCCTTCATTTCACTTAGCATAGCCCTCACTTCTCTTATGCATTTGCTGTACTCAAGCATATCTGTCAAGCCTATGAGCATCTTTATCATCAGTGTTTTAAATTCTGCATCTGTTAGGTTGTGTATCTTCTCATCTGTTAGTTTGGCTATCTCCTCATCGCTTAGTTCTCCCACTGGAACCTTGATCCTTTCCCCCTTTTGGGCCATACTTCTCTGTCTCCTCATTCTGACAGGCTCCTGTGTTTGTTTGCTTCCACATCCCAGGTAGAACTGTCATTTCTGTTACGTCGTAAGGGGCAGAGCCTTAGGTATTCATCAGTACAGGGTGACTCGTTTCACCTCGTTGTGGCACTGTATGTGGGGGAGGGGTCTGAGAGGGAACAATGCTGCCTGCCCAGCACTTGCCTCTTTTCCAGGCACTTCTCCCACTTCTGTATGAGACTGGTGCGTCTCTAGCCACTGCCCTAGCCATCATTCCAGAGTGGGTGGATCTGTGGATGTTCTAGGACCTTAGGGGCCCTTTAAACAAGCGGACTCTGCTGAGAGACTGGTGGTTTCTTCCTCTGCCTCAACCCCCACTGGTCTGCACATTCTGAAGCAATGAGGTTCGATTTTCCCTGGTGCTGAGACTGTGAGCTGTGAGGTCCGGTTTGGAGCTGGGAATGCTCCCGAGGTATCCATCCTGACTTTTTAAAACGTGTTACTGTGCTTTCTGCCAGCCTGCCGCTGCCACCGCTGCTGCCACTAGCACACCACATCCCCTCTGTCCCTCCTACCTGTCTGGATGAGTATTTCTTATTTCTCTCTTTGTTGGACTCCATGCAGTTTGATTTTCTGGCACTTCTGTTTGTTTCTAGTTTTGAGGTAGTTGTATTCCTTCTTAGTTGTGAAATGCTCTTTCATATATATTGATATGAATACATGATTTTTCTTTTATCTTGTTTATGTGGTATGTTATATTTATTGATTTGTGAATATTATACCATCATTGCCTACCTGGGGTGAATCCCACTTCATCATGGTCTATGATCTTTTTAATGTATTGCTGGATATGGTTTGCCAGTATTTTTTTTGAGGATTTTTGCATCTCTGTTCATTAGTAATATTGGCCTGTAGTTTTCTTTCTTTGTTGTGTCTTGACCTGGTTTTGGAATTAGGATAATACTGGCCTCATAAAAAGTGTATGGCAGTAGTCTCTCTTCTTGAAAGTTTTGGAATAATTTAAAAAGGATGAGAGTTAGTTCTTCCCTAAATATTTGGTGAAATGTGCCTTTGAAGCCACCTGGTTCAGGGCTTTTGTGTGCTGGGAGTTTTTGATTAGTGTTTTAATTTCACTAATTGATATCAGTCTAGTCAGGCTTTATATTTCTTCATTCAGTTTTTGGAAGATTATATGCATCCAGAAATTTGTCCAGTTCACCCAGGTTTCAAACTTCATGGTAATTTTCTACAGTCCTTTGTATTTTTGTGGTATTGGTTGTAATTTCTCCTCTTTCATTTCTGATTTTATTTATTTGGGTCTTCTTTATTTTTTTTAAAAATGTTTTATTCATGTTTATTTTTTTTAAATATGCTTTATTTATCATGCTGTTACAGTTGTCCCAATTTCTTTTCCCTTTGTTCCCCTCCACCCAGTGACCCCCCCTCCCTCCAGTTGTCCCCCCACTTAGTCCATTGGTTGTGCATATAGTTGTTCTCAACATCTTCCTGTCTACTCCACTCCCTCCTACTATGCTTCTTAATTCCTGTAGCATCTCTCTCCCTTCCCCCTTTTCCCTTCCTTTTTGACCTCTCCCCATAATGTTCCCCATACCTATAATTCTTTTCTCACTATTGTTGTCTACTTAGTTTGCCTCTGTTTCAGTTCCCTAGCTTCTGTTATTGGTGGTAGTGATACAGTTTTCCTTTTAATGTTCATACTTTTGATCCTCTTTCTCCTAAACAAGTCCCTTTAACATTTCGTATAACAGTGGTTTGGAGCTGATGAACTCCTTCAGTTTTACTTTGTCCTGGAAGCACTTTCTCTGCCCTTCTGTTCTGAATGACAGCTTTGCTGGATAGTGTAATCATGGTTGTAGTTTTTTTCTTTTCATTACTTTGAATATTTCTTGCCAGTCCCTTCTTGCCTGCAGAGTTTCTTTTGCGAAATCAGCTGATAGTCTTATTGGGACCCCTTTGTACATAATTCTCTTTTTCTCTCTTGCTGCTTTTAAAATTCTCTCTTTATCCTTAATTTTTGACATTTTGATTATAATGTGTCTTGGTGTGGTTCTCCCTGGGTCCAGTTTTTTGAACTCTCTGTGCTTCTTGGACCTGTAAGTCTATTTCCTTCCCCAAGTTAGGGAAGTTCTGGTTCATTATTTTTTCACATAATTTTTCCATTCTGGCATTATCTTAAGGTGAATCAGGATTCACTGCCTTAAACTCTGGGCCATAACTAGTGTCCATGGGGGCCATAGGAGGCTAAGTCTCTCTTTGGGATGCCAGATAACAGGGAAAAGTCTTGATCATGTTAACCTTGATCTCTCCTAGTGTTTTCATATATAAATTCCATTTTGATAAGCTGAAAGGGCAAATGCTTGGGAACAAATTTGTTGACTTTCAATTAAGCTCCTTCTCATGTGGCAACTCTATAGAACATATCCCAGCCTGAGTAAAAAAGCTGGACTTCTTTCAACAAAGGAAACTTGGTAAAGTACTGATCAAAATTTCTCCTTTAATAGTTTTTCTAATGAGTAGAATACTGGACATTTTCAAAGTTCTGGAAAGACTCATGTAATACTTTTTATAAATTTGTATGGTTTCAGTTATGTTTCTAGTTTCAAGGGTTACATACCTTAGAACTTTACTTACTACTGTCTATTTTATGTAAGCACACTACTTCTTAGGAGTGAAGCTGATCATACATACTATTTGAAAAGCTGCATGGTGTTTATCTTTTTATTAAATATCTCAGAAACAAAAGAAACATTTAAATGTCTATCCCAAGCATAAAAGTAATTTTCTGAATTGAAACCGTTTTTTAACAGCCAACACTAGTGTTATTCTTAAATAAAACATAAAACTAAGCAAGATATATTAACTTTAAACAAGGAACAGTAATGAATTTTTAATAAAAGATGATCCTTATGAATTTGTAAATTATTTTCTACCTTTAAAATTCATATCCTGTGTTTGACTCAAGAACTTTTGGATTGGATTACAATATATGGTTAAGTTTCTGACAGCAACGTTGCCACATCTTAGCATTGATCTAAATTACTACTTTATAGTGTCTTCAAGTCTTTCTGATTATTGATGAGTTTCAAAAATAAAAAGTGTATATATTTTATATTACAGACATAAAAAATATGAATTTAGACTTATAAAATTAAATAAAAAATCCAGAGATTTTCCATACACAAATATGTAAAATTTTGGAAATTTATTTTTAAAGTAACATATAATTTACTGAAAGTCTTTAACTGATAAAAATAATGTTTCTAATTTAATGCCACTCATAAAATATGCAATATTTTTTTGTAAGTGCCCTCAAAATCAACTACACTCAGAACAATGGCTAAATTTTAATTAATGTATCTCAAAAATTAGCTTTCAACTTGGGAAATAAGGTAGTTGAACTTGGGAGATAAGGTAGTTGAAAAATAAACAGATTAACATTTTATTTCCCTAATCCGAAGTAGACATATTTCCATGATTATATTAGAAGGGCATATTCAAAAAATGCTATATACAAGCAAGATGTTTTGTTAATATAGTGCATTTGGGCATTTCTATTCTATCACGTCCAGGTATTTATATATTTGGAATATCGCATGCAATATTCATGTGGCTTGTTTAAATGTGTGAGTTACCTTTACAGTGAAATTGGTATAATGACCTAAGTTTGATCTGATGTCAGGATGAGTCACCATGGAAAATATGTAGTCAAAACAAACAATGAAAAGACACAGAAACCCATGGAGTAGACAGAACTTATGACACACACTGAGTAGTTAGATGCTGAACCTTAAAATAGACATCTGCTAGAAATTGTTCTAGGACAGAGAAATTGTTCAGGGAGAGAGCAACTGTCCTTTAAGTAAAGCTCTTTGTGGCAGCTAACTGCCACTAATGTCCGTGTGATTTAGAGACAGCTTTCAGCCATGTGGGAACTTTTATTTCTCTTTCTATGGTGTTCACTGTTGTTATCTATTTGGAAAAATATCATTTTAGGTTTTGGTCTCTTTCTCAACATTTTCTAGATATATTCTTATTGTTAATTTCAGTTTGAGACTCACCAATACATCACCTAAAACCTTAAGACAACTATATCTCATTTGTTAATTCTTTCATTTTACTTCAAAAACAGAAATTTTTTGAACTGAATCCTCATTATGTAAAGACAGCTTAAATCAGAACTGCCTTCTGTTAAAAAAAAAAAAAAACAACAAACAAAACAGGACAAAACATATGCAGAGCAATTTTTACACAAAATAAGATTATAAAACATGGATGAGTGAACGCACTTCCATTGCCCCTATTTCCCACTCAGTCACTAGGACCCTGTGCCCCATCCCCACTCTCCAGTGTGGCTCCTCACCTCTTGGGCCATTCCCCCTGCCCAATGCTTGAGACCTGGGTGGGCTGGTGAGAGAAGTCCCTTCACATGCACACAGTGAGTGCTCCCAAACACACCTGCAAACAGATACTGCCATGCGCCACTCCCAACAGTCACTGTGTGGGGAGGGGCAACTGCTGGGGAAGTAGGTGGGGTCAGGGTGCCAGGCTGCAGGATAGTGGACACCTGAGAACCCATCCCTGGGCAGGGTCAATTCAGGACCTCCCTGAGCCAAGGGTCCAAACCCTGGAGCATGCCCCAAGGACCCATTGGATTTCACCTGCAAAACACAGATTGCAAGATAAAATTCTTACGAACTTAAGAATGGCAACTGCAGAGTGTTCACCCCCAAGTGTGGGTCCCTGAGCCTGGCCCTGTGTGACCACACCGGCCAACACCCCTGAGGCTGGCCTGCTGGCCCACCCCAGCAGGAACAGCATTGTCGCTGATGAATGTAGGACAAACACTGTCCTGGGTGTCTCCTCACTCGTCGCCTTGGAACTTCCTGCCTGCAGGAAGCGAGTGTTTTTATGCTGGTCCAGACACTGTTTATAAGAACAGTTTCTCATTGGGAAGTCCCCCCTGGAAGCACTGCTTCCACTGGATATGAGGGTACTTGAGCTTATTTTTGGGGCCAGTGCTAAGGAGACCCTCACCCCCAAGGTAAGCCACATCTCTTTCTGTCAACATAAATCAAGATAGTAGTTAGGTCTCTCATCATCCTTGCTGATATTTTGTTTTAATTTCTCAATCAGATCAAGAACTAGACACAGGGAAAAATGCTATTAGTTGGGCCCCTACAATCCTATTAAGAGTGGGTTTGGTTCTTGTTGAGCAGATCCAGGCTTGTGCAGAGGAAGAGACCTAAGGAGCTTTTCACCCCCTCCACTTCAGCCTCCACACCTCTGTCCCTACTCCATGTGCAGAAATTCATGATAGCCATGCATGGGGTTGACCAGTGCCCCACTTTTCCTCCTGGGACAAGGGTGCCATGCTCCCCAATTTTAAATTAAAATGAAAAGGAAATACTAAATGAATTATTTGTGAAGCCTGTTCCCTTTTATGTCTCGATAATGAATGAGTAGCAGAATCAATAAAAACACAGATATTATATTCAGAGTGTAATTACAGGAATTTATTCAGCATCTGGTTTGTACCAGCCTGTCCTCCCTCATAGTTTATGTTCTAGACACTCTGGAGGGCCCACACCCATAACCACATCCACACCCACACCCACACCTCACTGCTTCTTGCATTTATATTTGCACATACTACTCAATATGATTTCGTTACCTGGCTCATTTCTATCTGTATCCCCAAACTTGGCTCAGAGACTTTTTTTTTTCCAGAAGCTCTTCTGATTACCTCAGAATCTCCCTTCTGCATATCTGTAGTTAGGGTACTAGGGCCATAATTTCAATTATTCTAACATATTGGGGCAGTTTATTTACATTTCTGTCTTTTCCCACTAGACTAAAAGCTATATAAGAACAGAAATAGCATCTTATTTTCTTTCTAAGAACCAACTCTGGCACAGGGCTTGGAATAGAAGAGTACCTCAATAAATAATTTTTTGAATGAAATAACATTTTAGCATATATTTACCTACAGTCTAAGGGACTCAGAATAAAACTCATACAATGTTTTAAGAATGGGTATCTGTTTGTTTAGAAATACTTCTTATGGAAAAAGATTGGGCACCAAAACTACTTTCAAGTTTTTCATTTTCATCTTCCATTATGCCCCCAGGTGGCTCTCACTTGGGCTAGTGAGTTAATTTTGAAGGGTCAGCTGTTACACTACCTTCTATGACCTTCAGAAAGTCATTTTATGCCTGGGTTACTTTGCTTGTGAAATTAGAAATGATAATGACAACTGTTAAGCAATACTGATAAAAGATCCTTGATTAAAAAGTTTCATAACTGAATGCTGGTTAATAATGACTTCAAGCACATTTTTCTAAGAGTTTAGTGCTCATGAGCCTGATCAAGAAGAGGAAGGATGGGTTTCCAATTTGACAGTTTGGTATTTACAGCTCTCAAATCAAGCTAGCTGAATTAAATATTCTGGTCAATTTTAACTTATACCTCTTCTTTCCAAATTATTCTAGTATGTCATAGAAAAGAAATATTTGCTTTATTTCCTTACTAAATAGTATGCTGACAGACTTACAAAATGACATGATTTTTTTAATTTCAATAAACCACATTTAAATCATTATTGTATTTTTTATCTGTATACTCAGTGGAAATTTGCTTTACTGTTGTCAATGTGAACTTCATACTTTTTGACTTTTCACTCAAAATTACTCTTGTTATCCATTCCCCAAATAAAATACTATGCCCAGAGATAGTATAATATTAAATAGAAATGTCAAAGCAACACAGGTAATATAAGAATATAGTGAAAGAAAGTTTAAGGCTCACAATGAAAGATGGGGTTTGCCTCATGTTGAGGACCATGCCATATTCTTTGGTGTTAACATGGACCTTTCATGTATCACATGACCTATTTTTCCCTCACATTTCAGCATTCATAGAGTTGCAATGTTCACCTCTATATAGATAAATTCTGACTTGCTAGATATATAATCTATTTCATGGATATCTATATCAGTTTTGGATATTTCAAATTTTCAAGTCCAGTGGACAAGAATAGACCAAATATCAGGTTTGCATTTCAAACTTAGGGTCTAACATTGTTTATTACCACCTCAACATATATGCAGAGCTTTGCTTACATGAAACAAGATTATAAAATATGGATGTGTAAAGGAATTTCCATTGCATCCTGTTTCCCACTCAGTCAGTAGGACAGAGGGAAGTGACACCTTTTTTTCTTCCTTCTACAAGGGTGAGGCAGGACTTTGCAGGATTCAAGGTTCTACCCAAAACCACAATTGCAACTTCTCTTCTGCCTTCTGTTGATCATGAATCCAAGCTCCTATAGCAGGTCTGAACTTGCTACACACACATCCTACAGAGAAACTGCATCATACTCAGAACAGGAGTCATCATCTCCTTGAAACCAGACTCTTTGCTCACTATGACCAGTGATTTCTCCACTGTCATGAAGTCGTATTCATAATAATTTGGGTGTGTTGAAGGTAATCTTCCCCTTTATTCTTCATCAAATCAGACCACTTCATGAAAATCTCTTCTCCATACTATTTATTGGCTATGTTCCTTATTATTTCAGCACATAACTGCCCAATTGAGGATTTTTATTGAAAACTATCATGTGGTCCTACTATCATCTCTCCTCCACTTTTTTATTCATCTGTTATTCCAACATTATTTTTACTTATTGTTTTTTGACAAGACTTCTGCAGTGCTCAGTGGTGGCCTCTACTAGGCTCAGTTTGGTCCTTTGGTCCTATCCCAGAGTCCCTCAGAGTTCCACCACTAATCTCTAAATTTAACTGCTTGTCACTTACCTGCTAGCATGCCAATGTCTCAATGACTGCACTGAGGATGCTTGGCTGCCACACTACTGAGAGCACACCTTTCTACCAGATGCTTCCCTTCCAAATGTCCATCCAGGTGACTATGTCAGCATGGTTTTCTGTTAATGAGCATCTCAATCTCTGGAGCACAGTGGCCCTGCTTTTGTTTTAGCTGCCTTAATTATGGGCATGAAACAGGAAATATGTGCTGTTTAATTTCCTCATGATACAAGGTAAACACAAGGCAGAGTGGCTGGTGTTTTCAAGGCAGAATTCCTCCTGAGTGAAACAAATGGAGAGGGTGAAGTCAGGTGGGGCAGGGGGCCAATTTCCTTGTTTCCTGATTGGGAAAACACACCAGGTACCAAGGCAAGCCATGACCTTGAGTGTTGTCTTCAAGTTACTGTGGACAGACCACAGTGGGACAAGAAAAAGCAGCAAGCTCTTATTAAGACACTCCCAGTCCTGATGAGGACTGGAGTACTGAGGCTGAGCCTGCAGGGTCAGTGCAGCAATGGCTGGTACTCAGTGAGGCTTTTAAAAGTTCCATTCATATATTTTGTTAATGTGCTTGCTGATTATGAGGATGCAGCACAACCAACATAACACACATAAAAGCTCTTTTAACTTTTGAAATGTGCTCGACAATTTTGCATGCGGGTATTTCAAGAACAGTTCCCATTTATTAATATTGATAATCAATGAGAGATGCCTTTCTTAGGCACACTGAAATATTTTATGGAGAAAGAACCTACTGCCTAAATTGAGGTTGCAAATCTCTGTAGAGGAGATTGAACAGATAAGCGTTCTGACTTGTTTCAAATCTCTGAGCTCTTTGGAAACAGGTTAGCAGAATATTGTCCTTAAATCTGTTATTTGGATTTTTAAAATGAGATTTGAAGTAGAAATAAGGAGAATGCTAACGTTTCCCTTCCTGAAATGTTACATTTTTCTACTTCCTTACTCTCTCTCTCTCTTGCATAACCTCACCAACACCCATGTCTACTTTGGTAATGCTATCAGACAGGTGATCTTTAAACACTGAACAGCTAGGGAAATTTCTGCACCCAGTGGTGACAGATTAGGTCCCTGGGCTGACTCTCTTACTGAAAACAGCTAACAATGTTGGCTAAAACATGAGACTAGAGGAGGTAAGAAGATAGAAAAAAAAAAAAACAGAGGATCTAGATAGTGGAAAAGAGAAAGAGAAAACATGAAATGGAAAGAGAACTGACAAGTATTTCGAGGCAAGTAAACTTTTACATTATTAAATATTTAAGTGTTCTTCCCCCAAAAACAACAGAGGGAAAAGAAAAACCCTCTTTGACAACAAATAATGTGAACTTGGCAGTGTATCACATCCCATGTTTAATCTGTTTTGTCAATTTCCATAAAAGTTTTAAAAAACAAAAGATTAATTAGGCAAGTACTAGGATTCCTTTCTAAAAATACATAAATCAATAAACTTATTGTTGTGGAACATTTCAAAGATATACAAGTGTATGAAGTGTAACACCTTGTATCACCTGCCCTCCTGGACCTGCTATAACTTCAATGTCAACTAAGGGCCCATTTTGCTTCATCTGTAGCCCATTCTTTCCCCACCTCCTGGATTATTTTGAAGCAAATTCCAGACATCATAGCAACTGTAACCAGTGCTTACCTTTAAAAAGTTTTGCAAAGTATAACCTTAATACCATTACCATATCTAAAAGCTTAATGATTCCTAATATCTAAAATTCAGCTGGTGATCAAACTTCCTCAATAATATTAAAAGTTTTTAAACATTTAATTTTCACATGCTAAGGCTGAGCTCAGTTTTATTCATTGGTTATGATATAAGCACTATTCCTTTTGTTTCTAGGTCTTTTTAGAATATCTCCACTGATATGATGAGCCACCAAGAAACCTTCCAAGGTTTTTACTGTTTAAAAATCTTCACACTGTGGTTCATGGCAAAACTTACAGGAAACAGTTTGGTCAGTATACAGCAGAGAATGACCACATCCCCACAGATAAGATCTGAGAAGAAGGGTCTGTTACTGCCAGAAGAGCATTCTAACTCAGCCTCACATACTGTTTATCAATCAGCATGTGCAGTTGTGCCTCCTCCCAGTTCTCTGGAAAGTAAACACCCTGAATCTATTTACAGGCAGCTTGGCAGCATCTACGTGTATTCTTCAACTTACCACCCATACAAATATGTGTATTACTGCAGACTGTTTGTGGTGATTTTATACCAACATTATACAGCCATTCTGAATGGAACATGAGCTATGCAAAACTATAATGCTTTAACTTGAATCATAGGATATGATTCAACAGGGACAAGGTAATAATAGGAACTGTTTAGATGAACTCTTATAAAACCACTCAGCAATGGTTTTCTCCTTTTTCTTATTTTAATGATTAATCCTAAATTTCTGAAATTCTAAAATCTTCTGATTTTACTAACAGGTCGAGTAATACAGCAATAGTAATAGTCTATTAAATTGTGAAATCCAGGCTAACCTGAAAGTAAGCTTGTGGTAGATCACGCTTCATTGACCACAGCCTTTGAGCAGCTGTAGCAGTTGGCTGAATAGTCCTGAAATCCAGACAACTATGACAACTGTCAAATATAAATTTAGAAAAGTTATTGAAGCAGTTCATTTATGAAATTTGCACACAAAATAACCACCTGTTACTTCTCAAACTTACTTGGTTATAGAAGCTAGTAGAACAATCTGCTTCTCTGAGAAATGGGCTGTGACAGTCCTGAGTAAGAGTCTTTCTTCCTTCTCTCCAGCCTTGCCTCATGAGCTCTCAGGTGTAAGCTGTTTGGTGGACTTGGTCCCAATTCAAAGGCTAGAAGCACTTCATAGGTATTTGGGCAACAAGGTAAAAATTTCAAATGGTTATAGAAATGAAATATTAATATGAAACCCATTCACTGAGGATGAAGTTGATTCTAGAGATCATTAAGAGTGGGCAATTCAATTTACCTTTCCTGGATGTGCTTCAAAATTCATGACTTAGTTTCTTATTCAAGCTTTCAATTAGAATGGGTTATAATTCTGCACTTCTATTGATTCAGATTTTCCAAAATGGGAACCTGAATATTTAAATGAATAAAAATATTCTAAAATATACAGAATGCATAACTTGGTCAGGTTTTTTTCAGAGATGAACTAATTGAAATAAATTGTTTTTAAATATTATTTATCTTTAAAGAATCTTTCAAAGTGAATGAATCTTTTTTCACTGAGAGATCACATAAAAGATAATTGTGAAAATGATATTTGAAAAGGAAATGCAAGAAGTTTATCATACTGAAAGTCAGATGTTTTTCTTGAACTATTTTAAGGAAAAGATAATCTTTTAAGTATTTTATATCATTTTTAATGTAACTTTGAAGTTATAAGTAAAATTTACTTTTTTGTGTGTATACTTCTATAATTTTTGATAAATGTATAAAGTTGTGTAATCATTACCATAATCAAGATATAGAAGAGTTACTCACTGCCTCTGCCCAGAAAAACCACGTAATGGTGACTTTTGTAGTCTGTCCATTTGTCCCTCTAATATTGTCTTTTCTAGAATGATGTATACATTAAGGTAAAATGAAATCATAAGGATGGGGTCTTGATCCAATAGGATTATTGTTTGTATGTGAAGAAACACCAGGTTGTGAGCTTCTTCTCTCTCCTATGTACACAGAATCATGTGAGCACAAAATGAGGTGGAGGCTGCCTGCAAACCAGAAAAACATTTTACTAAAAAGAGAATTTGCTGGCACCTTGATCTTGGACTTCCAGTCTCCATAACTGTAAGAAAATAAATGCCTCTTGTTTAAGCTCCCAGTGTATGGTGTTCTCTTATGGCAGCTTGGGCAGAGTAACATCTTTGTTTCCTTTTTTTCTTATTTGAATATTTTTTATTATTTAATTTTAACATGTCTATTTTTAAACAATATCTCCTTTTATTGTATTAAGTGGTTGATTAAGAGATTAGAATATACATGTCTAACATCACAATTTTCTTTGAATTGAAAATCTTGTCTTTCCCCAAAATTTTATCAGTACAGTATTCCCTCACTTATTACAGGTATTATGTTCTAGACACCGCTGTGATAGGTGAAAATCCATGAAGTAGGAACCTTACATTTATTTTAGTATTTATATATATTTTAAGGCTTTGTAAACCCTTTCCACACACTTATAAACTGCTCCAGTCCCTTATTAACCTTTCCCACTCCCTTATTAACCTTTTCCACACTTTTATAAACACTACTTATGTCCTTCAACATATTCTACACTATTAAACCTAAGTAACTTTAACAACATATGTATATAGTACTGTAAATTTTATATGGCTACTCACCAGTGAAATATACTACAACTTGAATGATGAATATGATGAATTAGCTGTGCAGTACTGATGACGATGAAGGTGATGAAGATGAGATGAATGTACTGCACAGAAAAGAAAAGCATTACAGCTCTTTTAAAGGCACCACTTTATCAGGCTCTTCTTCAGGTGGTGCAGTATTATCTTTGGTCTCGTCTGTAACTTTATTTCTGCTAAAGATGTAGGTGTAACCGACCTCTTTGTTCGAGTGATGAACATAGTTATGGGGAGTTGCTGGCACTGCTTCTTCTTCTTATTGAGAATGTTTTTGTAAACTGACATGGCACGTTGATTGAATTTGCAAACTGCAAATAATGAACCATATGGAAGTACCATTCTTCAGCCATTCATTGAAGTTCTTTGGCCATTTGGACCATGGTTGGAAGATGATCAAGTGTTAGGCCAACCTCTTCCTCTTCTTCAACTCATTGTTCATCTTGTTCCTCATCCTCTTCTTCACTTGCTGACTTAGTCAGCTCCTCCAGGTCTTTGTCTGTCAGTGGTTGAGAGTGCACATCGATCAGGGTATTTACGTCTTCATAGTCATGCCACTGAAGCCCTCTCCTCCCAGTATTTTTGCCAGCTTCATGGCCTTATCAACCGCAGAGTGATGGATTTCATCAGGAGAGAATCCCTTGTGATCATGGACCACTTCTGACCACAATTTTTTCCAGCTGGCATTCAAAGTTTCACTCTTCATCTCCTTTATGGCCTTTTGAATATTTTGGAAATACAATACAATTGTGTTTAAAGGCCAGTACTCCTTTAGTGAGGAGTCTTCATCCGAGTCCATAGCTTCAATGAAGTTTTGCAAGGCGTTTAGGGTGTAGAGCACCTAAAAAGCGCGAATAATGCCTTGATCCATTGGCTGAGTGAGCGATGTGGTGTTCAGTGGCAAGAAGTCTATCTGGACGCCATCATATGTCAGGTTGACAGCATGGCCTCCAGCATTGCCCATTATCAGAAGCACTTTGAAATCAAGGCCTTTCTCTGCCAGATAAACCTTAACATCTGGGATAAAACATTGATGAAACCAGTCAGTCATGAGGAGTTTCATGTTCCAAGCCTTAGGGTTGTGCATCCAGTACACATGCAATACATTCTTATTTTTGTTTTTTAAGGCCTTTGGGTTCTTGGACTTATAAATAAGCCATGGCTTTATCATAAAGCCCACAGCATTACCACACATTATTAAAGTTATCCTATCTTTTGGGGCCTTGAAACCAGGGGCTTTTGCTTCTTCCATCATAATGAAAGTGCAAGATTGTATCCATTTCCAGAATAAGCCCGTTTCATCCATGTTGAAAACTTGTTCAGGCTTATAGCCTCCTTCCTCGATGATGTCTTTGAATGTGTTGTTCACGTACTCCTTAGTTCCAGCTTTATCAGCAGAGGCAGCCTCTCCATGCAGAGAAACGCTCTTGCATCCAAAGTGTTTCTGAAATTTGTCAAACCAGCCCTTGCTGGCACTGAATGGGGTTGGTCTAGTTGGAGAAGCACTCGAAGGTCCTGCTTCAGTGTCATTGTTGTCATCCTCTTCTTCATTCTTGTTACTGTCACGATCATCCCTTTTTGCTGTTAAACAATTATACAGTTGCTTGGCCTTCATCCAGATGGTGTTTGTATCCAGAAAGATATTCTTTTTTCTGCAATCGTTTATCCACACAGCTAATGCAGACTCCATCTTCACAATGATCTTATTGTGGGAAGTAACCACCCTCTTTGCTGTTTTGTTGAAAGTCACTGATGCTGTAGAACTGATATTCTTCTCATCCTTCTTTATATAGTGAACCATAGACTCATTGATCCCATAATGGCAGCCAACAGACACATAGCTTCTTCCTTCCTTCAACATGTCGAGAAGTTCCACCTTCTCTTTTATGGTAAGCATCTTCCTCTGGCACTTGGGTTCACTGCCAGAATCCTTAGAAGATGCAGAACATTTGGGTGGCATCGTAGGGCTTGCAATAAATTCAGTCTTTAAGGGAAATTTTACAAAACACAACACTGCAGAGCAAACTATGCACAGCAATTGGAGGTAGGAGTGAAGTGGACAAGGTCAGATGCTGAACGTATGCGCACAGTGCGGGATAGCAGACAGACTGATGCTATGGTTACTGAGCCAATGAGTGCCCAGGATACACAAGACAATGCTCTGGTTGGTCGCCTTCCATCAATTAGCCAATCGTTCGCCTTCCATCAATTAGCCAATCGTGTGCCGTGTACAATCTCACATAGGCAAATGAGCTCAAGTGTACATCTCGTTTTCAGCATAATGTATGTGTTTGTCCACACACACACAAAAATACTGTAAACAGTGTGCAGTATTTTATTTCGATTTAATATTCTTTTAATGTTAGAATAATTATATTTTTAAATATATTTTTTGAAAAAATTTAGGCAAAAATTATTAAAATCATAAATACTACACATATAAATATGTATACAGTACCACAAGATCCCATGATACAGCAAAAAATCCATTATAAATAATTAAATATAATATTTTAAAAAATCCTGCCATACAGTGAGGCCATGATAAGTGAACCATGATATAGAGAGGGACTACTGTAATGCAAATACACCTTATTCATGGCAATTAGCACATCCTGTTTTTTAACCTACTTATTTTTGTCCATTTACTTGTTTTATGTACCCTAAGAAGCTCTGAGCTCTCTTTATACAGAAACTGTCTTTATTTTATTGCATTTTTCAGGTAGTAGTTAGAAACTTCCCTATACATAATTGATAATCAATAGATATTCTGTAGTTAAATAATGAAAAAGATATTCAATGATAAATTTCTTTTGATATGGAAAAGATTCTTTCCTTACTCATGTTCATAATATCATTATTTTTTTTAAGGGAGGTTGAAAACATAATATCATTATTTAACATGCTTATGTGGAAAGTGTTTTCCTTGTTAGGGTAATATGAGTAATTATCCATTTTTTAAATCAATTAAAAAGGCAGAAATTGGATATACATGACCTATTTCAGAGCTAAAACTATTGTCATATTTTACAACCTGTTAATTCTCCTACAAAAAACACTGTTGGGTAACAAAGTGAAAAATATTAAATTGCACTTTCTAAAATAGACCTTAGCCATTGCGAAAGCTATACATTCAACATCTAACATCAAAATCTTTAATAAATATTCTCTAATATGCACTCACAGATATTTTCTCATTTTAATATTTTCTAAAATTAAAATAATCTGAAAAACTTAATATTACTTAAAAAGAAAATCTATGAGGACTTTGGTCTTGCTTTGATTGGAGGTTAGTTTTCTTTTTCAAACATTTATATCTACAATCATCTTGACATTCACTTTGTGTCATCATGTGGCACATGCAGTCAAGGATCTTGTACATTCTGTCCCAAGGTATTCCTGGGTTGTTATATTTGCAGACAGGAGAGCAGAGAAAGAAAAGGTGAACAACAATTTGAGTAAGTGGGTTCTAAGTGACCAAAGGACTCAAATTAGGCTCAAATGAGGAATTCCAGCATCAACCAAATGTTGGCCAAGAATTTAAAAATAAAATAGAAGGCAGTGGAAAGAAGATGTAAAGTTCCCAGGGACATAGATCAGGTGATTTATGGTGAGAGACAAACATAAAAAAGCTAGAGAATAAGAATTTAATTGAGCCAGTGTTTTCCCCCTTAATTTTCCCCAGATGTGTTGACTTCTCTTCCTTTTTCTCCTTTTGAATCATACTCTTTATGCGCACACAACCCACACATTCTCACACTCACACAGACACACATACTATAAACACATTCATTTAGTGCCTTATTCTTGGATGTACTGTTATCAACAATCCTGGAAGCTGACATATTGATCTCCTTCAACCCAAGAAGACAAAATGAAGATTTTAATAAAATTATAAGCCAAAAAACAGAATTGAGAATGAGATATCCCAGCAGTGCTCCTGTAAAGGACTTGGATATTTGATGCTATTTATTATAAATATGAAATGTGTAATCTGAGAGCTCCCTGAAGCTGCAGCTGTTGTAATGTCACACCTTGTGGTCAGGATTCCAGTGTGCTTCAGGGAACTTCCCCATAACCCAATCTGACATGAGTGCTGCAAAGCAGCCAGCTTGACTGCACAAAATGAACTGAAAAATTGAGTCAATTAACAGGCTAACTCAGGATAGAGGTCCTGCACAATATGAAAGTCAGTTTTATGGGACTACGTAGACAGTGGAATTGGTGGTCTGCTAAATTGTTCCTCGGTCAGTGTGTGAAACAATAACACAGTCACTTCATTTAGAGGAAAATGAATGGTGTGCCAGCCTCCCACATCCAATGCCTGAGCCAGCCAGGCACCTTTAATACTGCCTAAGAGAAACCACTCTGCCCTCTCAAGGCCCCATCGTCTCTGCAGATCTGTAGATCTGTCAATGTCTCTTTCAATCTCTCCTGATTGTGGCTGGGTGACAGCCCCTCCTTCACTTCGAATTTGATTCATTCTTCATATCTGACTCATCAGACTGTGTGGTTCCTGAGCCCATCTTCTGTTGGAATGGTGCCTTTGCTTTCCATGTTATACCTGACGTGTTAGGTGGTTGTACTCCATCCAACCCAGGCTTTGCCCCTAGACCTTGAGCCTCAGTCAGATATACAACCTTCAATCACATGCTCTGAGAGAAGTGTTCCAATAGTAAATGTCTACCCTGAGCTTCTCATCTGGAAAAAAGACTGCTTACTTATTTCTATTTTGTAAATGGAAACCCTGAAGTTGGCAAAAGTCATATTTGATCTTAAGCTCCTGCTCTTCTCTGGGCCATTGCAGAGTTGAATGTAGGGTCACGTCAGCACCATGATGATTTAAAATCTGTATTCTAGAGATTTTATCTCTAGAGACTAAAACTCAGCCAATATTATCCATTTCATGTTCATTCATTCAACATCATTATTTTGATTAAACCGGTCTCTTTTGGTTAAGTCAGAAAATAACCATGAAATGACAGAGACAAGTGCATGGAAAGTGAGGACAGAATGTGTACTTTCAGGCACAAGAATATGAAGATGTTATTGAATTTGTGAAACAGAATTAGAAAATAAGGGACCGGGAAGACCCTGAAATGTGGAATTGTTCTTTCTTAAGGCATGTGAATAGATGGTAAGTGTCAGATGCATGTCAGAGGCAAAATAGTTGTGTATCAGATATTGTTTTATCTTCCAAATGAATGGAGTAAAGTTCAAGTTTGTGCCACTCCGAATTAATTTCAAAAATTTTCATGGTACTTTTGCAAAGTTGTTTTGTGTCTCAGAGGAAATTATTATTTAAAATGATAGAACAAAGTAAACTAATATATGTGACATTTTAAAATGTATGTTTTATTCTTCTTTTAGTTTCATAATAAGCTTGTTATGTCAATATTTAATTTCTAGACAGTGATAGAACTATACTTGTACATATATTTAATACAATATATTTATAGCTTAGTTTACTAAAAATACTTAATTTGGAATCAGAGTTGAGACTGGAGTTAACATCTCTTAATACCCGTGTCCTTTCTGTCTTTTCTAGGATGCCTTTTAATCTCTCTTATATATTAGATACTACATGTGATGCTCTTACCACTTAGTTATTAGTGTATTATCATTGACTAGTCCCTGTTACTCTTGACTTATTTATTTTTTAAAGATTTTATTTATTTATTTGTAGAAGAAAGGAAGGGAGGGAAAGAGAGAGGGAGAGAAACATCAATGTGAGAGAGAAACATCGATCGGCTGCCTCATCTATGCACCCGAACCGGGACTGGACATGCAACCCAGGTATGTGCCCTGACTGGGAATCTAACTGGTGACATTTTGCTTCACTGTATGTTACTTAACCACCTGGGACACAATGTTCAGGATGAGTTATTTATGCTCATCATATTTTTAAAAACTTTGAAATAAACAAAAGAATGACTAAGTGCCCTTTCAATGTCTTAGAGAGCATTGTCAAACAGGCCTAACTGAGGTTTATTTAATTTTCTTGTTAGACATACTATTTATAATTGATTAGTGAAAAGGATCTGTGAAGAAACATGCTAACTTGAAAATTTTTGTCATCTGGTGTAGATGCATAATCCAGGGTATCATATTAAGTGAATATTACTATTATATATATATTTAAAATGACGAAAAAGAGACATAAAAATATTAATTAAGTCACCCAAGTTGTAAAATACAAAAAGAGTCAAGTGTTGACAAGACCCTGTGTGATCTGGTCTCTGTTTACCTCTTTAGTCTTATCTTACCTGGCCTTTCACTTACAATTAAGCCATATGATTCTCAATAATGCAGAAACAAATTTACTTTGTGCAGGAAAATGACTTTGAAAGATTTCAAAAATATAGATTTGGAGAAGAGCTATTAATTATATGCCATTTAAAATGGGTTAGGTGTCTTGGATACACTCTATTTTAGTAAGTCATTGTTATATTTGTAAATATGAATAAATATAAGATCTGTCACGTGAAATCTTGGCTCCCTTAACTCTAATTTTTCGTAAAGTCTGAAGTTCAGTGACTACACACTCTCTTACCAGAATTTTGTTTGTGTTTTTGTTTTCAGAAACCTAACACTTACGGTAATTGTGAACAACTATATTGGATTTCTTTCCTTCCCGTTTCCAATCCGCATTCCCTATCCCTTATATGCAAACTTCAGAGTCCAATTAGGTTTATGCTTTTTTTTCAAATCTTTCTTGCTACCAGAAGACACACAAGTATATAAACACATACAAAGTGTGAAACAAAATTAAAAAAAGAGTAAAGCTGGAATTTGGACTCATATTATAGGATGCCAGATACTAAATTTACAATCCCTAACCCATATAATTAATTCTTAAACCACATAGATTAGAAATTAAATAACAACTGTTAAAATGCCAGCAAAGCTATGATATTTATGCTTATGTTCATGCCTCTATCAACAAAAGATATAATTATTTTCCAATTGCATGGGAATAAGTAAAATAATAAATGAGACAACTTTTAGGAAAATTAAGAGACAAGTTTAATGACATATTATATAATGAAATTATATGAAAATATTAAAAATGTGATTATATATTTTGTCTGTTCTAGATAAATGGATATGTATGGATACCTTACATATGCATATCCTCATATCTTCCTAAATATTATTAAAACTTCTCAGAGTTTAGGTAATCAAGTGTAAGATGCATCACATGACATAACGAAGTTAATACTTGGTCTCATGGTTTCTACTCTTGCCTTCTCCCACTCCGTTCTCACACAGCATCCAAGATCCTTTAGGAACATAAGCCATGAAATTTCCTTTTCCATGCAAAGAACTTGCAATGGCTCTCTACTCACAATGACTAAAAGCCAAGACTCTTACAGTTGTCTAAATGAATTACCACCCCTCACTCCTGTAGTATCCAATCATTTGCATGACCTGCCCCCTCAGCCTAGAATATGGTTTCCCTTGATTTCTCTGTGGCTCATTCCCTCACCATCTTCAGGTCTGTGCTCAAAAATCCTATTCTTGATAAAGCATGGGGGAGGAAAATCTTTCCTCTACCCTCTTAGGTTCTGAATCTGGAGTGCTACAAATTAGAACAAAAAGCTAGATTAACAGGAAAAAATGTATAGAGATTCTTTTGATATTAATATTCTCATATACACAAGGGCTTCACAGAAAAGAAGTGAAAACCCAAATAAGTGGTCACCCCATTCTAACAAAGTGTAACAAATTGTGGGAAAGCAATTAGATAGAGGAAAGGAGAGTTTGGGCTTTAGAAGCAGTAAATTGCGGAAGGGCAGGTATATTGGGGAAGTAATGGTAGATATAGGTTATTTAGTAAGGTTTGTTTAGGCAGATTCACCTTGGCATTCCCACCATTTCTGGTCATAAAAGTTGTTCTCCTTCCCTTGTATGGGAGAGGGAGGACAACTTCACAAGCAGAATGTATGTCAACTTCACAAAGGGAAGTTTATGCTCCACTTTTAGGAAGAAAGGGGGAGGGAAGAGGGTTCTTCCTGCCTCTGTTCCTTCTCAATTGCCTTCAGCTCAAAATAGCCCTTATGCCAAAGGGACATCTTTTGGCATAGCATGTTCTGATCCCCTTCACAGGGCACCCAACCAACTTTTTAATATTACAGCATTGCCAGATTCTGCCTCACTTCCCCACACACAGCCATTACTCCTTAGCATTCCTGGTCTCTACCTTCCTTCTCCATTTTTTTTTTAAGTAGTGCCTTTTGCTTCTTACTGTTTATTTTTTATCTTTCTTATCATAACATAAGCTCTAAATGGTGGAAATTCTCTTGTTCTTTTGCATTCTAAGTATTAGAATAATGTTGAACATATAGTAGGCAGCCAATAATTATTTGTTAAATAAAACTTGTAAATGTGTAAGCACTCATGATATGTTGGCAGCCGTCCGTCTCGAGAGACGATGGTGTAGCTTCTTAAGAGTCTATCTGCACCGCCGAGAATGGTTGTGCAGTCCGACTCAGGAGTGACACGGTATCTGTCTCCTCCCGTGTTGAATCGACATCTTGCGATGATGCTGGAGTGTCCTCTCCAGTGAAGCTGAAGCTACAGAGCCTGGGCAGGGTGATATGGAGGGTCTGCTGTTGCCCATGCAGCAGACCCCCCCTCTCCTCGCAGCTGAAGGGTCCAAGGGAAAGACGGAGTCAATACAGCTTGGCTTCAGGTGCGCCGCAGGAGTTGCCGGTATTGACTACAACGTCAAACCGCCTTAGGGACTCCGGCTCCGGATTTTCTGTCGGGGTTTACTCCCTTAGCCTTTCCCCTGAAGAGGTATGCCGCAAGGCAGCGGAGGTTTTTTGGAATCAGAGTTTTCCTTCTCTGATGTGCCCTGACTGGAAGATTGAACCAGCGACACTTAGCTCGCAGGCCAACGCTCAATCCACTGAGCCAAACCAGCCAAAATAAGCAATATTATTTAATCAAGATCTTGAATTTTCTCTGAGAATGTAAAGGAATGCTGAATGTTAATGACATTTTTTACGTTGAGTAAGAGAATCCCAGTTTGGTAAAGTTAATAGGGAAGAGAGGAAAATTAATTTTGAAGTCATAGCATTGCATAATAATTGGTGTATTCTTTGCTTACTCTCACTATTAAAGCAGAGCTATATTTTTAAGGTTATAATTATATGTCACCAAGTATTTTATTCAAGGTACTGTATTCAGTCAAGTAGACTTACATATTTTAAATATTTGAAAAATTGAATTTAAAATGGATTTTCTCATGCTTAAATTATAGAAAATTATAGAGAAATATAAAGAAAAAAAATTATGTAGGACTCAGCCAACAATCTATCTTTCTCTCTTATACTGTATGCCCTTATTTAGCAATCATTGTAAGAGTTTTCTATTATTAATCCAAGGTCTTTTTTAAGTATATTCCATTGATCATGTTGTTACGGTAGTTTCATTCTTTTCCCCCTTGCTCCTCTCCTCCCAGCACCCCCCCTCCCTCCAGCAATCCCACCCCCCCCAGTCCATGTCCATGGGTTATGCATATAAGTTCTTTGGCTTCATCCTGTCCTATATAAATTAACATCCCCCTGTCTATTTTGTACCAACCAATTATGCTTCTTAGTCCCTTAACGATTTCCCAATTTCTTCCCTTCCCCCCTTCCAGCTGATAACCCTCCAAATGATTCCCATACTTCTGATTCCATTTATATTCTGGTTTGCTTAGTTAGATTTTGTTTTTAATTTTTAGATTCAGTTGTTGATAGTTGTGGGTTTGTTGTCATTTTAGTGTTCATAGTTTTGATCTTCTTTTTCTTAAATAAGTCCCTTTGACATTTCATATAATAATGGCTTGGTGATGATGATCTCCTTTAGCTTCACCTTCTCTGGGAAGCACTTCATCTGCCCTTCCATTTCAAATGATAGCTTTGCTGGATAGAGTAATCTTGGTTGTAGGTTGCTTTTTGTCACATTAAATAGTGCTTGCCAGTCCCTTCCTGCCTGCAAAGTGTCCTCTGAGAAATCAGCTGATAGTCCTATAGGCACCCCATGTAGACAACTCTCTGCCTCTCTCTCGCTGCCCCCCAGGACTCTCTCTTTATCTTCTACCTTTGGCATCTCAACCATGATGCATCCTGGTGTGGTACCCTCTGGGTCCAGCTCTCCCAGGACCCTCTGTGTTTCCTGGACCTGTGTGTCCATCTTCTTTGCAAAATTTGGGATGTTTTCCTCATTTTTGTCAATTCTTGCTTCCCCATTCTGCACTGGTTCACTGTTTTTTTCTTCCGTATGTTCCAAATTATTGGTTTGAACCCCAGTTTTCTTTCCTTCACCATTGGTTTTGTGTGGATTTTCCTTCGATTCACTTAGCATAGCCTTCACTTCTTCTCTTATGTGTTTGCCATACTCAAGCATATCTGTCAAGCCTGTGAGCATCTTTATCACCAGTGTTTTGAATTCTTCATCTGTTAGCTTGTCTGTCTCATCATCTGTGAGGTTGGCTATCTCCTCTTCACTTAGTTCTCCCACTGGAACCTTGAACTGTTTCTCCTTTTGGGCCATACTTCTCTGTCTCCTCATTCTGACAGGCTCATGGGTTTTTTTTTTGTTTTTTGTTTTCCCTCCACATCCCAAGTAGAGTTGTCACTCCTGTTATGTTGTAAGGGGCAGAGCCTTAAGGATTCATCAGTACAGGGTGACCTGTCTCACCATGTTGTGACACTGTATGTGGGGGAGGCATCTGAGAGGAAAATGCTGCATGCCCAGCACTCGCACCTTTTCCAGGCACCTCTTTCACTTCTGCACTGAACTGGTGCCCTTCTAGTTGCTGCCCTGGCCATTGTTCCCAGAGTGGGTGGGTCTGAGGATGTTCTAGGACCATGGGGGCCCTTTAAGTATACAACCTGAATATTCAAACATAGGTTCACCTAATAATAGAGATAAGTTATGGCTCAAACTTTAGTTTTGTTCCAGTTTGTTGGTTTTTATAATTCAAAACATGTGACATTGTTTATGCAGATTCTGAAATCTCCATAATTTCTGAGTCTTCAAAAGATCCTATTTCTTCCATGATAAAATTAACTTGTTGGGAAAAGATAGTAATTATGTCTGTGAAGCAGGGCCTACGTAAGCACCTAAACCTAATATGTTAGTTTATGTTGGAAAAATTGGTGCTTTAGGAAATAATAGCAAATTTTACACTTTATTGCTTTTGAAATTTAAAATAAAGGCAAAGATTCTGGTTACTATAATAATTTGGGTAAATGAACACACGTCTCAACAATGCTTTACTTATCATGCCTGACACCATTGGAAAATACTCAACAAGGACCATGTGATTTAGAATTGTAGCTCTCAGTTTATGATGCTCTCCTTTGTATTTCCAAAGCTGACTGTCCTGCCCTGGGGTAGAAAGTGTGCAAATAATTGGGGTCAATTATTTGCTCTTTCCTAAGGAGAACTGCTGTAGATGTCCTTCTCAGGGGGGATCCTCAGAGAGACCTGCTCCTCTAATGAGAAGTGTAGCCCCTTTACCTCACAGCTTGAGTGATATTTTTGGTCCAAACAAATAAATCTAACTACCTAGTTCCACTTCCCTCATGTATTCAATAGTTTCAAAAGACTTTAATTTCTATCCATCTTTCTTCTAAAAGCATGAGTCTATGAAATTTATTATGTTTGCCTGGCTCATATTTATATGAAAATGTCAAATCAGAATGTTTGTTTCACATTTAATTTGTAAGTCCTTGCTTTGCAATGGGAATGTACTACTAAGCAGAAATTCCAGATCAATATTAAAATAGTCTTATGGCTATTATGATATTCACATTTAAAGGAATCAAGGATCCAGTCAAATGTGTGTGTGTGTATAAATCATGCACCACTTTACTTAACACTAATAATGGTGGTGATTTTCCACAAATAACAAATTTATTTTGTCCTTTCCTCTGACATCTATTAATTTTACCAGGTAGAATAATTTATTTCAGGACTAACCAAACTGATGTGGGTTAAGTCTTTTAGAAAATAGATTTAGTCCAAAATAAGAAAGATAATTAATTCTTGTTCACTAAGCCCAATGTGGTTGAGTAAGCTGACGTGAAAAGAACAGACAATGGAATGTTTCAGAAAAGAATTGATTCTTGATGTTCTGCATGTAACCTGATCACTCTTTTCACATTCCAGTAATAGCACTACAACTCTCAAACATGTTCTCATAGTAGGAGGGATTATTGGAAAAGGAGAAAGTATGTGCAAAGTATCAATTTGGGTTGCTTCTGAGATAGCAAAAATGGTGGAAAACATTTTAATTCCCTGAAATAGTGAAATGATGTCTTAACTCATCTTTCTTCCCTTTGACCTCAAACCTGCACTCTACCCAAATTCCAGGTGATCCCTAGTAACAGGTGATATATTTAGTCTGAATTTTTAAAAAATCATAATTTTTCCCCCTGTATTTTATATTTTTCATTCTAATTGTAAAAATGATGAGGCCATGAAAATTTCCATTTTCTTCTAAACAAGAAAACTTCTTCTCACTCTTTATTGGTAGCAGGAGAATACAAAGGATTATACATTGCTTGATAATGGATCTAAAAAGTACATTATTTTAGCCATGGCTTGTATAGCTCAGTGGATTGAGCGCTGGCCTGTGAACCAAAAGGCTGCTGGTTCAATTTTAGTCAAGGCACAGGCCTGGGTTGTGGGCCAGGTCCCCAGTTAGGAGTGTGTGAGAGGCAACCAACATTGATATTTCTCTCATACATTGATATTTCTCTCCTTCTCTTTCTTACTCCCCCTCCCTCTCTCTAAAAATAAATAAATAAAATATTTTAAAAAGTATGTTATCTTGGAAGTTGTACAACATTTAGACAATGAATATTCACCATTTTAGTAAATATGACAAATAATTCCACAGCTCTTCCTTCACTTATTTCTTTTATGACTTCCCTGTTTTAATTTCTTGGGGCTGTGTATACCATAAAATGTGTTAGTTTCAAAATAAACTTCCCCAGTGTAAATATTGAAATCAACAGACATGTATTTTTTCTTGAATGTAAAATTCATATATACACATACATACACATTTCAAGACATGTCTTGAAAATCCATACACAGAATTTCCAGTTTCACATGTGTCTGCTAACCCCTTCAGCTCTAATCCTTTGGCCTTGAGGATCAATAGAGGCTCATAATACAACATGCATTGGCTTTCCATCACTCTGCCTCCACAAACAGTGTCACTAAATTTACCCTGAATGCATAGCGAGGCAATTTCCTTACCTTATACTCTGAAGAAATAAGCTAAAAGTATTTGAATAATTGAATATTTTCCCAGGACAATCCCTAATTCTTTCAGTTCCAGACCCCGAATGCATCTTATCTGTGTGAACACAGAAACGCAGAAACTTGTAGTGCAGAAAGACTCTTCCAAAGGAAAAGTCTAACAATGTAATGGCATCATCGATTTTGTTGTTGCCACTTTGAAAACCTCTAGAGTTTTCATACTCAATAATATAAATGTGTGTGGTTATAAACACATGTGCACATATATAAATAAATTTACATGTGCATATACATAGTTGTTTATATATGCACACGGCAAAAGGTATAAACATTCTATAGAAGTATATCCAAAGCTGCTAGTTCTCTTGGGGAATGTAGCAACAGACAGCAATATTGTGATGCCTTCCACAGGACATTGGCCAATCTGCCAGTGGATGAAGCACAACATTCCTGACTCAGGGGGCAGATAAAAAAGGATTTCTGTTTAATATGTTCTTTGGACATTGGAGGAAAAAATATGATTTCAAAATTGTCTAAATTTGTTTAACATCATATGTCATGCAGTTTGAGAACATGCCACCGAGTGACAGATGTCTGTGATCACCTACTGATAGGCCCAGTTGTTTTTCTGTAACTCTTTTTTTTAGCAGAAAATATTATACTATTTCTGAAAAACTATAAAATTTATGTATGATAGAAGCTAACTATATGTTATACAAATTAACTATATCACAAATTTTGGCCCTGCAGATTTATGAAAAATTAGTATGGCTGATGGATATTTTTCTCTCCCTCTTTTAGGATAAAAATTCAACATGTGGAGAAATATTTCTCCCTAGGCTTTTTATCTTTGCATAAGATCCAAATAAACTTTATTATTATTATTATTATTTTTGGTTTTTCAATTACAGTTGTCCCCTTTTTCCCCAATTTCTCTCCCCCACCCAACCCACCCCCTCTCCCGCAATCATATCCCTCCCCGTTGTCCATGTCCATGAGTCATTTATACAGGTTCTTTGACTAAACCCTTCCCTTACTTATCCCCCTTCTCTCCCCCCCCCCCCATTGACTGCTATTCTGCTCTTTGTTCTATTTAGTTCCTTTGTTTGTGTTGTTCTTTAGTTTCCTGTGTTAGGTGATATCATATGGTATTTTTCTTTCTTTGCCTGGCTTATTTCACTAAGCATAATTGTCTCTAGTTCCATCCATACTGTTGCAAATGGCAGGCGTTCCTTCTTTGTTTCTGCTACATAGTATTCCATTGTGTAAATGTACCACAGTTTTTTGATCCACTCATCTACAAATGGGAACTTAGGCTGTTTCTAGCACTTAGCTATTGTAAACAGTGCTGCTATGAACACAGGAGTGCATAAGTTCTTTTGAATTAGGGTTTTAGGATTTTTCAGGTATAATCCTAGCACTGGAATTGCTGGTTCAAAAGGCAGTTCCATTTTTAGTTTTTGAGGTAATTCCATACTGTTTTTCACAGTGACTGCACCAGTCTGCATTCCCACCAACAGTGCACCAGGGTTCCCGTTTCTCCACATCCTCGCCAGTACTTGTTGTTCGTTGATTTGTTGATGATGGCCATCCTGACTGGTGTAAAGTGGTATCTCATTGAGGTTTTTATTTGCATCTCCCTGATGGCTAATGATGTTGAGCATTTTTTCATCTGTCTGTGGACATTCTGTATGTCCTCTTCGGAGAAGTGTTTGTTCAGGTCCTTTGCCCATTTTTTAATTGGGTTGTTTGTTTTCTTGATGTTGAGTCGTATGAGCTCTTTATATATTTTGGAGATCAGTCCCCAGTTTGTGGTATCATTGGCAAATATGTTTTCCCATATGGTTGGTTTCTTTTTCATCTCTCTGATGTTTTCTTTTGCTGAGCAGAAAACTCTTTAGTTTGATGTAGTCCCATTTGTTAATTTTTCCCTTTATTTCTCTTGCCTTAGGAGATGTATCTGTGAAAATATTGTTACATGAGATATCTGAAATTTTCCTGCCTATGTTTTCCTCTAGGACTTTTATGGTGTCATGACTTACATTTAAGTCTTTGATCCGTCTTGAGTTTATTCTGGCGTGTGGTGTAAGTTGGTGGTCTAGTTTCATTTTTTTGCACGTCCTTGTTCAGTTCTCCCAGCACTAGTTGTTAAAGAGGCTCTTCTCACTCCATTTTATGTTCCTTCCTCCTTTATCAAATATTAGTTGATTGTATGTTCCTGGGTTTGTTTCTGTGCTCTCTATTCTGTTCCACTGATCTATATGTCTGTTCTTATGCCAGTACCAGACTGTTTTGATCACAGTGCCTTTGTAGTATTCTTTGGTATCTGGTGTTGTGATTCCTCCTGCTGTGTTCTTCTGTCTCAAGATTGCTTTTGCTATTCGGGGTCTATTTTGGTTCCATATTAATTTTTGGAGTATTTGTTCTAGGTCAGTGAAATATGTTGCTGGTATTTTAATAGGGATTGCATTGAATCTGTAAATTGCTTTAGGTAGTATGGCCATTTTGATGATGTTGATTCTTCCCATTCAAGAACATGGTATTTGCTTCTACTTATTTGTATCTTCCTTAATTTCTTTCTTCAATGTTACATAATTTTCAGAGTACAGGTCTTTTATCTCTTCGGTTAAGTTTATTCGTAGGTACTTTATTTATCTTGCTGGTATAGTAAATGGTATTTTCTTTTTGTCTCCGTCTCTGATATTTTATTGTTGGTGAACAGAAATGCCTGGCTGGTTTGGCTCAGTGGATTGAGCGTCGGCCTGCGAGCTAAGTGTCGCTGGTTCGATCTTCCAGTCAGGGCATATCAGAGAGGGAAAACTCTGACTCCAAAAAAACTCCACTGCCTTGCGGCATACCTCTTCAGGGGAAAGGCTAAGGGAGTAAACCCCAACAGAAAATCCGGAGCCAGAGTCCCTAAGGTGGTTTGACGTTGTAGTCAACACCGGCAACTCCTGTGGCGCACCTGAAGCCAAGCTGTATTGACTCCGTCTTTCCCTTGGACCCTTCAGCTGCGAAGAGAGGGGGGGGTCTGCTGCATGGGCAACAGCAGACCCTCCATATCACCCTGCCCAGGCTCTGTAGCTTCACTGGAGAGGACACTCCAGCGTCATCGCAAGATGTCGATTCAACACGGGAGGAGACAGATACCGTGTCACTCCCGAGTCGGACTGCACAACCATTCTCGGCGGTGCAGATAGACTCTTAAGAAGCTACACCATCGTCTCTCGAGACGGACGGCTGCCGACAGAAATGCCTTAGATTTCTGTATATTTATTTTGTACCCTGAGATTTTGCCAAATTCACTTATTATATCGAGTAGTCTTTTAGTGGAGTTTATAGGATTTTCTAGGTATACTATCATGTCATCTGCATATAATGAAAGTTTTACTTCCTCTTTCCCAATTTGGATGCCTTTTATTTCTTTTTCTTGTCTGATTGCTGCGGCTAGGACTTCCAACACTATGTTGAAAAGGAGTGGAGAGAGTGGACAACCTTGTCTTGTTCCTGATTTCAGGGGGAATGCTTTCAGTTTTTGTCCATTGTGTATGATGTTGGCTTCAGGCTTCTCATATATAGCCTTAATTATGTTAAAGTATGCTCCCTCTATTCCCATTTTGCTGTTTTCATCATAAATGGGTGTTGTACTTTATCAAATGCTTTTTCTGCATCTATTGATATGATCATGTAATTTTTGTCTTTCATTTTGTTTAGGTGATGTATTATATTTATTGATTTGTGAATATTAAACCATCCTTGCATCCCTGGAATGAAGCCCACTTGATTATGATGTATGATCTTTTTGATGAATTGCTGGATCCTGTTTGCCAATATTTTATTGAGGATTTTAGCATCTATGTTCATCAGTGATACTGGCCTGTAGTTTTCTTTCTTTGTTGTGTTTAGACCTGGTTTTGGGATTAGGATAATACTGGCTTCATAGAAAGAGTCTGGGATTTTCCCCTCTTCTTGGATTTTTTGGAACAGTTTGAGGAGGATAGGAGTTAGTTCTTCCCTGAATGTTTTGTGGAATTCGCCTGTGAAGCCATCCAGTCCAGGGCTTTTGTGTGCAGGGAGATTTTGGATTATTGTTTTAATTTCCTTCTTTGTTATTGATCTGTTGAGACTTTCCACTTCTTCTTGATTCAGTTTTGGAAGGTTGTATGTTTCTAGAAATTTGTCCATTTGTTCTAGATTGTCAAATTTCTTGTCATACAGTTGTCTATAGTAATTTCTAACTATCATTTGTATTTCTGTAGTATCAATCGTGATTTCTCCTCTTTCATTTCTGATTTTGTTTATTTGGGTCTTCTCTCTTTTTTTCTTGATTAGACTGGCTAGAGACTTGTCGATTTTGTTTATTTTTTCGAAGAACCAGCTTCTAGTTTTGTTGATCTTTGGATTGTTTGTTTAGTCTCTATGTCATTTAGTTCTGCCCTGATCTTGATGATTTCGTTCCTTCTTCTTGCCCTAGGCTTTGTTGTTGTTGTTCTAGTTCTTGTAGATTTATGGTTAGGTTTTTTATTTGAGATTCTTCTATCCTTTTCAGATATGCCTGTATTGCTATGAACTTCCCTCTCAGGACTGCTTTTGCTGTGTCCCACAGGTTTTGGGCTGTTGTGTGCTCATTATCATTAGTTTCTAGAAATTTCTTGATTTCTTCTTTGATGTCATTGTTAACCCATTCATTATTTAATAGCATGTTATTCAATCTCCATGAGTTTGGGTGTCTTTGATTTTTTTCTCTGAGGTTGATTTCTAGTTTCAAGGCAATGTGATCTGAAAAGATGCTTGATATGATTTCAATTTTCTTGAATTTGTTGAGGCTTGTTTTGTGTCCTATCATGTGGTCTATCTTTGAAAATGTCCCATGTGCATTTGAGAAGAATGTATATTTTGCTTCTTTGGGGTGGAAAGTTCTATATATATCAGTTAGGTCCATGTGGTTTAGTGTATTGTTCAATGATTGTATATCCTTGGTGTTTCTTTGCTTGGATGATCTGTCTATTGTTGATAATGGAGAGTTGAAGTCCCCTACTATGAGTGTGTTGTTGTTGATATTCTTTTTGTGGTCATCTAGTATTTGCTTTATGTATTTGGGTGCTCCTATGTTGGGTGCATATATGTTTATCAATGTCACATCTTCTTGATGGATTGTTCCTTTAAGTATTATGAAATGTCCTTCTTTGTCTCTTTTTATTGCCCTTGCTTTGAAATCCGTTTTGTCTGATATGAGGACTGCTACCCCGCCTTTTTTTTCTGGTCCGTTTGCTTGGAATATTATTTTATATCCCTTTACTTTCAGTCTGTGTAAATCTTTTGTTTTCAAGTGTGTTTCTTGTAGACAGCAAATATGTGGGTCCTGTTTTCTTATCCATTCTGTTACCCTATGTCTTTTAATTGGAGCATTTAGTCCATTTACATTTAAGGTTATTATTGACGTGTATTTATTCATTGCCCTTTGTACCTCTGTTCCTCTCCTCTCTTGTTCTTTTCTTCTTTTTTCTTAGAACACTCCCTTTAGCATCTCTTGCAATGCTGGTTTTGTGGAGATGTATCCTTTCAGTCTTCCTTTGTCTGAGAAACTCCTTATTTCACCTTCTATTTTGAATGAGAGCCTTGCTGGGTAGAGTATTCTTGGTTGTAGGCCTTTGTTTTTCATTGCTTGAAATATTTTTGACCATTCCCTTCGGGCTTGTAATGTTTCTGTTGAGAAATCAGTTGATAGCCTTATCGGAGCTCCCTTGTATGTTATTTGCTGTTTTTTTCTTGCTGCTTTTAGGATTCTCTCTTTGTCTTGAAATGTTGCCATTTTAATTATGATGTGTCTTGGAGTGGGTTTTTGGGGATTCATCTTCATTGGAACTCTCTGTGCTTCCTGAACTTGTATAATTTTTCTCTCATCAGGTTCGGAAAATTTTCTGTCACTATTTCTCCTATCAGTTTTTCAATTCCATGGTCCTTTTCTTCTCCCTATCTAATTCCTATGATCCTGATATTATTTCTTATCATGCTATCCTGTAATTCCCTTACATCTTGTTCATGGTTTTTCAATCTTTTTTTTATTTTGCTGTGTTGTCTGGGAGTTTTTTTCTACATTATCTTGTAACTCACTAATCTGATCCTCTGCTTCGTTTAGTCTGCTTTTGACTGATTCTACTGTGTTTTTCAGTTCAGAGGTTGAGTTCTTCAGTTCTTCCTGGTTCTTGTTAACAGTTTCTATGTCTTTTTTTATGCTGGTGTAGTTCTCTGCAAGTTCCCTGTAATTTTCTTGGAGCTGCTGGTAACTTCCTTGGAGATTGTCATAGTTGATTTTAAGGATGCCGAGTATATTGAGCTTCTTTACCACCATTGTTTTGAATTCCATGTCTGACATTTGGGCTATGTCTATTTCATCTATCTCTCTTTCTGAGGATTCCTCTTTTCTCTTCATTGAGGGGTTATTTTTGCATCTTACCATGTTGGATTCTTTGGTTTTATTTATTTATTTATTTGTTTGTTTGTTTTTTTTGGGGGGGGTGGTCTGCTTTGACTTCCCTCCTTTGTGGTGTGAGATTCTTTATTGGAGATCTGGGGGTTTCAGTGGTGCAGTCTCTTTGATATCCTGAGCCTGATGTTCTTGAGTTACCCTTTATGTCGTTTTTTTTTTTTTTTTTTTCTGTTTGGTTATATTTCAGATGTTCTTTGGTAGGATCTTCCTTCTGGCTAGTTGGTTGAGAGTCACTCTATCCACTTTGTCTTGAGTTCTTTTGTGGATATGCTGTTAAAAACATAAACACACAGCCCAGGCAGGAGGCCCACACCCTCAAAAAGTATCCCCCACTCTCTATCCCGCTATTGTCAGCCAACGAGCCCGTATTAATATAAATGTAAAGAGATTAGAGCTTTTATACTATAAGAAGAATAGGTAAGAGTTGTTTTGGGGGAGGAAAAATATAATTTTTGACAGAGGGGGTGATAGAATAATAATAGTTGAGACTGTGCAAGCCAGTAGGTAATATTTACATTGTATGTTAATAAAAATAGAAGAAAAGGATGGAATAATGCATAATATAGTAAGAAAGTGGGATTGTATTGTATTGGGTTTATATAGTAATTATATTCTATTATTTAGAGTGATAGGGGGGCTAAACTAGACACAGAAACAAATAAACAATGATTAAAGAGAAAGGATGAGAAGGAGAGGTTATATGCAACACGTTAGAGATAAAGTTTGTTTTTCTTTTTGGAAGGGGAGGAAAAAAAAACAACCCCAATAAAACCCAAGAAAAGAGAAGAAAGAAAAGAATTAAGAAAGAAAGAAAGAAAAGAAAGAAGAGAGAAGAAGGAAAGAAAGAAGAGAGAAAAAAATTGAAAAAAAACCCACAAACCCCGCCCCCAAAAAATCCCAAGAAAAGAGAAGAAAGAAAAGAATAAAGAAGAAAGAAGAAAGAAAGAAAGGAGAAAGAGAGAAAAAAAATTGAAAAATAAAAGCGATGTTTTTACTCCATTTTAGCCTTGGTGTGTCGCCTTCTTTTTCTGTGTCCGCAGCTGGTCTAGTGTGGTGGTTCAGAGGTTCTTGTTTCTTGCAGCAATGGTGTGCGCCTGCGGTTGCCGGCACGGCGTGCTCCCTTGCTGCCCGTTGGAGCCAGTTGAGGTGTCCTTGCACTCGAGCCCCTGCGCAGGTGGGGCGGCCTGAGAGCTGGCCCTGCGGTTGGCATCTATTGTTGCTGGGCTGAGGTGTTTCTGCGTTCGTGCCAAGGTGTCCCTGTGCGCACGTCCCTGCACGCGCGCTGGTGGCCCGAGAACTTGCCCCGTGATTGGCGCCTATTGTCCCCAGGCTGAGGTGTTTTCGCGCTCACGTGCCCATGCCCTTAGTCCCGCTGAGCCGAGCTCCGGGAGTTGGTCTTTCGCCTCTTAGGGCGGGACCGCGGACACTTGTGCTCAGTGGAAGTGAGCGTCTGTGAGTCGCTGCCACCCGCTGTTCCCGTGCTGCAGCCACCCACCTCCCCTCACCCATCTGGGTGGGCACGAACAGAGCCTGCGCTAGTGGTCTGCTTTCCGGCCTGGGGCCCGGCGCCCACGGGAGCTGTCTAGGGGTATCTGTGCACGGTCCTCTGCGTGTTCAGTGGGCCCTCCCTGTGCCCATTGGGGCACTGATCTTATGTCCGTTGGGGAGTGACCGAGGGGCGCCTGGCCTCATTGCCCCACGCACCTGGGCCAGTGAATGAGAGCACTTCCGTATGCGCACCCCCATGACCCAAGGGTAGGGTTGGGGAGTGGGTGAGCGCGCCTCTGCACCTGCGCTCCTCAAGAATGGCCTACCACCCCCCAAACTTTCCTCCCCTCTCCACCGTCCACTAGAGAAAAATATAAAGGAGAATTATGTTCTCACTTGCCCGGCAGCACGCTGTCTCCTGTACTTCAGTGCCAATGCCACTTGGTCGAGTCCCGTCTCTGCCAGCGGGCAGAGATCCGCTCTCCTCCCGACTCCCCTCCGGGGTAGCCTGTGGTCACCAAAAAGCCTTTGTGTACTTCCAGCCTCAGCTCGGGCAGCCGCCCCAGTCAGGAATCCCGTTTTGTCCCCTTTTCCTCTGCTATCCTCACTAAACAGGTTGTTCCCAGATGGATTTTCTCTAATCCAGCAGTGTCAAGGCTTGACTCCTGCCAGTATCCAGCTGCTCACTGAGATGTTCTGTCTGCAATTAGGCCAAACTGCAGACGGGTCTCGGGAGCCTGAAACTGCAGCCTCTCCTCACTCCTCCGCCATCTTTCCACCTCCCCAAATAAACTTTTAAACTTATTATTTCAGCATACCTCAATTCTTTGCCAGGGAAACACAAAACTAAAATGGTGTTGGTAACTCATCACCGAATTGGGAATCAGAGGTCAAATTCCTGCAAGTTGTTATCAGCAAAGTAGGTTACACATCATCCCATTTATATATATTTATATTTTTTCTACCTCCGCCAATCAGTCCACAGTCATTTTATACCTGTTCTGTGAAAAGCACTATGGTCATCCACATAGGGGATCCAGAGAAGTACAGAAAAAGTCATGTTCTGATGGAATTTATGAGTGAGATAAATTCAGGACTGTGTCAAGGTTTGTAAATGTTTTCATCAGATCCTGCTGCCAAGTACACGCATGAGTTATTTACAGTATAATCACAAGCTCATGTAAAGCTACATGTAATCTGTAAATAACAAATAAATGACAGAGATAATTAGTGTTTATTATCTCAGAGGTATAATATTCAAATAATTAATGTAAGATGTCAGACATGATCTAAGTTTAGTGGGACGTGTGGGACTGTTTTAAATGTAAATGCTGATATCACCCTACCATCTCTATCAACATTATTATCCATTGGTATTTATGTTTCTAGAGTACTCCATTAGGTATTATTCTAGAATGGTTTCTTTCAAGAAGGTGAAATGGAATAATAATCATTGGTTTTCAGTTTTATGCAATTGATCAATTTTAAGATGAAGACTCTATACTCTTTTATATGACCCTATAAACTTGTTTATTTACTTAAAGAAAGAAAGTTGAGCAGAGACAGAATCCTAGGTTTTGAAGCTTTGCAAGGGCAAGTGTGACATAATAAGAAATGCATATTTCATCTCTGCCTCCTGTTCCTCAATAGACATCCTTATAATTTCCTGACTGTTGGGAGTTATAGGAGCATCTTACACAGAGCTCCTAAAATTCCTTGGAATTTCCTGGGTGATAAGAGCATCTTTTGTTCTACTAAAGTGACACTTGTGGCCTCTTGGATGAGGGCGAGTGACTAGAAAGGCCAGCTATGATTAGAGGTCTATGGAGACAGTGAGGGCCTGGATATTTAGTTAATAGTCCATCATGCCTATACAACCAAGCCTCCATTAAAATCCCTAAACTGTGGGGTTTGGAGAGCTTCAGGTGGATAAACACATCCTAATGTGGGAGGGTGGTGCACTCCAACTCCATGGAGACAGAAGCTTCTGTTCTCAGGACCCTTTCAGACTTTGCCCTGTGTACCTCTTCACCTGGCTGCCCCTCAGTATCCTTTATCATATCTTTTTCAATAATCCAGGATATGTACATAAATTGCTTCCAAAGATTTTGTGAGCATTTATAGCAAATCATTAAATCTGATGAAAGCATGTGGGCCCCCCCGATTTGTAGTCAACTCAGACAGAAGTGTGGGTAACCTGCGTACCCACAACTTGAGACTGGAATCTATAATGGAGGCAGTTTTGTGGGACTGGGCTCTTAACCTGTGGGGTCTGTACTAACTCTGTGTTGGTAATGTCAGAATTGAATTAAATTGTAGGATACCCAGTTTGTGTCTGCAGAGAACTGGAGAACTGCTTGATGTGGAAAATCCTCACATTTGCTGTCAGAAGCATTATGAGTAGGGAAACAGTATTCCTTTAGCAGGAAAGTAAATTTCAAAACACAACTGTCCAGCACCATTTTTCAGAATCCCTAAAGAAGAGCACCAGCAGGTGCTCACAGGATCCTATGACTTGACTCCACTCTACACCCCTCCCAAGGCCCTCTCTTCTCCCCACTTTCTCTACTCCACCCTAGACTATACTCTTCTTCCAACCCTTCAGAACTAGCCCAGCCTCAGAGCCTTTTATTTGTAGTTACCTCTGCCTGAAATCCTCCTCTCCAGAACACTTATAGTGTCCACTCTCTCACTCACTTCAAGTTTGGCCAAAGCATCATTGCCATGGAGAAAATTTGATTTACCTCATTCCCCAAAATAGCAAATGGCTCCTCTGCCTTTCCTCTCCAACTCCTGTCAATTTTCTCCATTTTATTTTTCTTCATTGTGCTACTGAAACCTGGTGTATATGAGGTCTGTCTGGAAAAAATCCCAGCCATTATTAATAGAACAAAAATGGTTTGTGCAACATTGATGTAACCTGGCAGCCAAGAAGTGTGGACTGGAATGCACATGAATGAACAATGATGACTTCACTGTACTAGTCAGTGGGGATGGTAGACACCATTGAGTGAACAAGCATACTGTGTGGGAGTCACATTCAAAATGACTGAGTGAGTAGAGCAGTGAATCTGCATCAAATTTTGTGTTAAGCTTGAACATTCCTTCTCAGAAACTAGTGGGATTATTCAGAAGATTGCAGCTATGGATAACTAGTGATTGGCAGTTTTGTCACTTCAGGCCCACTCATGCATCACGTCTCATGCAGAGCTTTTTGTGAAACATCAAATCACCCAGGTGACTCAGCCCTCTACAGCTTAGATTTGGTGCCCTGTGACTTCTGGCTTTCCCCAAAACTAAAATCACCTTTGAAAGGGCAGAGATTTCAGACTGTCATTGAGATTCAGGAAAATACAACAGGGCAGCTGATGGCAACTGGGAGAACTGTGTGAGCTCCCAAGGTGCCTATTTTGAAGGCGACTGAGGCATCATTGTCCTATGTACAGTGTTTCTTGTATCTTCTTCAATAAATGTCCCTATTTTTCATATTACATGGCTGGATATCTTCTGGAAAAACTGTTTTTACATTTAATATGTATGTTTATTTCTCCTGCACATCCTCCTCCTCACACATGCACGAAACCTTTGAGGTCAAAGACTGTTGTGTTCCCACTGCTCTTTCTGCAGCATCTTGCATACACTGGGCTCTCAAAAGTATTTTCTGAATGAATAAACTGCAGGCAAGTAGGAATCACATAGCACATCCATTGTGGGCTGTGTATTTAAACATTCAAGGTCAGAAAGTTATTACCATTTGCCTTTCTCATGGTAAGATACTTAGCTGAAATCTGCAATAAGGACAGCATATCTAACCCTGGGTTATTCAATATGTATGTTGTTCTCAATGATGCTACTTGAAATTCAACAATGTATCTGAAAGGACATTAAGTGATACTCTATGAAGCAGGGGGTGGTGTTGTTTTTGTTGTTGTTCAATGCATGGAGGTGACTTCTAAATTGGACTAATCTACTATTTATATAAAAAACTGTTGTTTTAAAATCTTCTTCTGCTCTTCAGGACTGCTCTGGTTTCCCTTAGAGTTTCTAAGTCTCTCTGCCTGTTTTTTCATTTTTGGTCTGTCCTTCCCTCCAGCTGTCTGGACCATCAGACATTATTCTTCCAAGGAAAAATCACTTGAGCCGGATTTCTTTGAAATATTTCTGAGCACACTATAAATAGTCACAACTGGCTTTGACTTCCAGCTCCTGCTCAACTTTTTAAACATTTTTTTTTGTGGAATTGTAGCAAAAAATCTAGCACATCTAGAGATGCTACTGCTTACATGAAAAGAACATAAAATGCCTTTATAGAATGCCAGGAAATCCTAAGATTAAAATTATATTATTGTAGTCTTGTATTCATTCATTCACTCAACAAATACTTATTGTGTCTCTGACATGAGTCATGCACATGGTAAGTGCTGATGTTGAAAGATGGATAAGATGTAATCCCTTCTATAAAGCAAACCATTGTCTGAATATGGGTGGTACTCTGTCTGTCCTAATTTTCCTCTTTATTGTAACAGACAGGCAGAAGCCTTACAAAGTTGTCATTAAGTCTGCCTTCTTTCCTCTTCTCAAGAACCCCTCCCCCTCAACTAAGTAATTACTTCTCTCATGCTGCTTCATTGGGATTTTAGATTTTTTTTTCCTGCTCATTATTGACTGACACTCCTTTAATTCTTGCAGAGCCCTTTTTTCAGCCATCTGTTAAGGTTCAGAGCAATCCAATAACTCATTCGTGTATTACTGGTCAAAGATGAGTTGTTACACATTCATGGATATGACCACTACTATGGATTTCCCACAGTACTATGCTAAGTACCAAGTATTCCACTTTTAGTGATGGAAATTTGGGGGCTTCTAGAAGACTGTCACATACAGTAATTTCGATGAAGGAGCCTCATCCTGAACATAATTTATCCTTCAGTCCCATAGTAGTAATTTCTCTTAAACAAAGAATTATTTTCTCATCAAAAACCTGAGATAAATACTGGGTATTATGTAATGATATTGTCTGTCAACACACCCCATACCTTATCCACGCAGATGTTTCCACCTCTTTTCAAAATATCATAAAAAGTTTCTCCTCAGTTTCCAGAAGGCAAAGGGGTTACTGAAATTGCTCTCAAGGGCAATAATAAACAAAAATATAAGAATACATAAATAATTTCCCTGCTAAGGCAAATCCACGTGGGACAAAGAAAAGATTAAAGCTTTCAAAAAGCTTCTAATATTTGTGTCTTTTTATTTTCAAAAAGGAAACTGAATAGCAAAGCTCTCTATAGGCAAGTGTAAGGCTGGACTCTTACTATAGATAGAATAATCAGGCAAGGGTCAAGGATGCGGTTAAAGGGGGATGGGGTGGAACTCTAGAAAGCCCCAATATGCTTCACCTTTACTACTTCCTTTTGTTGAGACTGAAAATTCATTCCTGTACCTCAGTTACACACAGAAAGGAATGGCACATTGATGTAAGTAGCCCATAATACTTCAGTGTGAATTAAAGGGCTGGTTAAAATTTTAACCAAAGGAAGACTAAGTATAAGGGCGCCAGCTATTGGAGAAAAGAATGCTTCCTAGTAAGAAAAGATCTAAGAAGATAATGATAAAGAACATTCAAGAAAAAAAAAACACTCAGAATTGTTGCTTCAGACTCATTTAGCTCATTTGAACAATAACAATGAATATATAAATGGGGAGTGGTGCAATTTTAATGCCTTACTCAAACGGAAGCTAAAATGACCCACATTTAGATGCTTGTACTGCATTTTCAAAGTGATAAAAAGAATTTCCCCTTCTGTTGTCAAGACATTAGTGCTTGAGTTCAGCATGGACTAATGCCCATCAGTCCATCGAAGTACATTAGCCAAGTGATGATTACTATCTTAACACAGATGATAAGCATTTTAGCATACATTATTTAGCTAAAATGAGTTTTAATACTCACGCATTCTATGATTTGATTAAAATTTAATGATACATTAGAGTAGATGCTTTAGATTTATTCTTACAACTATCAAAGCAAACCTTGGTTGAATGAATCTGTACCTTATCTTTTGGGGACTTATAAACTTTTCTATTACTCATGTTATTATTTCTCTCTTTTTTTGTGGTTATCAGAGAAAAGCTTTTTTCATTGGTATTTGTTATTATGTGTTGTTGGTTTTACAAATATTTTACTTATTCACATAGGGTATAGATAGATAAATGTTTGGCTGTTGAAGTATGATTTTTTATAACTGTTCTAATACAGTTTGACTACTCACACTAAAATTGCATTTCACTTACCATTGTTTTAGTAAACATAAAACACAAATGCTTTATACTCAGAAATTTTCTTTTGTGAACCAGTCCAAAGCTACTTTATAATCCCTTGATTGTTCTTACATCTGTCCTACAACAAAAATCTTAATGGCTTTCTGAAACCTTTATAACAGTCATGACCTAGGTGACTACAATAATGAGATTATTTCCTAAATACTTCCATACATTGAAAGAGTCTGATTCACAGCATCTATTTCCTTATGACCTACCCTATGCTAGACAGGGAAACATAATGATTGTCAACACGGTCTGGCACTAGGGGAAATTGCAGCTCACCTGGCAATCACTTGTTGGTTTTTTTGTTGAGGTAGCTTCTGTTTGTGCATATGACTACAGGTTTTCAATAGTGTGTAGTGCATGTTATGTGAAGGCAGTGTGCATGCAGTAGGCAGATATTTAGAAGAAGAAAATATATTGCATTTTAGACTTTATTTCTCTTCCCTCACACCCAGACAAGTTGGTTTAGGGAATATTATTTCCTTAGGTTAAATTAGAGCAGTTGGAAACTTGCTGAACTTTGGATATTCTTGGAATCATCTTGTCAGATCTAAAAAAAAAAAAAGAGGGAGAGTGAGAGATGGAATCAATTAAACACCAGTTTAATTTCCCATATTTAACGCATAATTTAAATGAATAGGTAAGACATATTTTTGGCCCAGGTTAGTTATATATTTACAGTAGTTTTCCACTTCTATTCATACTTGTTCTGGACATAAAATGCAAACATAACACATATCATATACATCTCTGTACTTCTGCCAAACTTCCATAAAACTATGTCTCTGTTCAATGCGGTTCACTATTTTCTCTCTTTATCACATTGCATATTTTTATAGTCTTTCTTGAGAGAAGGGTCAGTGTTGGATTCAGTCAGGACCTTTCTATGACGAAGAGCATATCATATAGTCAACAAATTCTAAATATAGAAGTAGGTTTATTAAAAACTTCTTTTTACATAAAAATGATGTGTTAGGCCCTGAATGAATTAATAAATATAAAATTCAAATTGGGAGCTTAATTATGACATCTTTGATTATCTTGCTATTGAGTCCATAAATAAAGAATTCATCAGAAGATGTATATTATCGCAGGTCCTGAGACACCAACTCAGAAACTCTTTCTCTGAGAATATTTCCCCCTGGAAATCCAAGTATTTGCATCACCTCCTTTGAATGAATAACTAGTGGCAAAATGCAAGTCACTAGAGATGGACTTAATTATCTCTCTGGTAACTATGACATGTGGTCACTACACATATTCTGCTATTTTTGTGAAATTAATTTAAGTGACCTGTGAACCTTTCAACAAAACCCAAGGAAGAGAGAGAATTACATTTCTGAAGGAAATTCATATGAAGCAAAACCATTTAGAAATAGTTAACAACACTTATATTCACCCATTTAAAAAAAATATTTTATTTACTTATTTTTATAGAGAGGGGAAGGGAGGGAGAAAGAGAAGGAGAGAAACATCAGTGTGTGGTTGCCTCTCAAGCACCCCCAACTGGGGACCTGGTTCCCAACCCAGGCATGTGCCTTCACTGGGAATTGAACAGGTGACCCTTTGGTTCACAGGCCAGCACTCAATTCACTGAGTCACACCAGCCAGGGCAGAAACTCTTACATTTTTTAGTTCAGATATTTTAAGGGAAAAAATGTTCTGTAAATTAGCTGAAAATTAACATAACATTTTCAATGGCTTCTGCCATCATAAAAATATTCAGGAGAACCAATGTAGCTTAAGCTATTTCTTCTTTTGCAAAGGTAAGGTGCTTTGCTAAAGGTGAATGAAAAGCACTGCGTTTGATTTTTATGTAAGCATGCCCTGAAGACAAGATTAGCAATAGCTTGTGAAGTAGGTAGCAGGGCTACTGATGGGGGTGGTCTTGGGAATAAAAGAAGCTGGAAAGGAGGAAAGGGAGGAGGTGTGCATATTTCTGACACTTGTCATAAGTGTTCTGGGTGTATCAATTTATTTAATCTTCCTGACAGTCATGGGAGATAGTATTTATATTATCTGCAATTTACAGAAGAGGACACAAAGCTGAGAGTAAGTAGTAATTAGCTTTTCCCAGATCATGTGCCTTGATACTATGACCCAACCTCCTGGTCATCTAGCCTTAATTCTTTTGCATTCTTCAGCCTTTCTCACTTTCTCAGCTGGTTGTTTTATTTGAAAAAATATGACAAAATAATTTACATTGAAGTAAATGATTGTCAGCAATGCAGTCTTCCCCGGGGCGACTATTACCCCAAGGAATAAAATTCTAATGATCACATTTTGTCAAAGCTTTGGGGAGGTAATCACTTCAAAGGGAATTTCCAAGAATCTGTAATTTATGCTCTTGAAGCAGTTGCCCAATTTTAACTAGTCATTAGCTGTTAGACTTTATAGGCAGAAAATACTAAAAAATAAAAAATAAAAAAAAAGAAAAGAAAAGAAGAAAACCCCTTTTCTGGTTTAATTTTCATTTCATAAATGTTGCTATAGAATGAATCTTTGTGTGCCCCCCCACCCCCCAAATTCATGGAGATGGGGCCTTTTGGAGATAATTGCTTTTGGATGAGGATGGAGGTAGAACCCCCATAGTGGAATCAGTGCCCTTATAAGGGGATGAAGGGACCAGAGTTCTCTTTCCCCCACATGTGAGGAAAAAGCAAAACGTCACCACTGTGCAAACCAGGAGCGGTACTCTCACCAAAAGCTATTCATGTGGCACTTTGACATGAATTTCCCGGTCTCCAGAACTATGACAAATAAATGTTTGCTGTTTAAGCTCCCAGTCTACAATTCTGTTATAGCTGTTTGAACTAAGACAAAGGTCTTGAGCATATTATTTTAAAAACTTTTTTATAGGTACTTTAAAGTTTTTGGTAGGTACTGAAATACTATTTATTTGAATAATTATTAATTATATATTTTTTGTTATTATATTAGTAATTTTTTATGTGTGTAGTAATATTTGTATATTTATCTTGTAGCATAAAACTTTTTAAAAGTATATTTTATAGATTATGTTACAATAGTTCCAATTTTTTTCCCCTTTGCTCCCCTCTGCCCAGTACCCTCCTTCCCTCCAGCAATCCCAACCTTCTTAGTTCATGTCCATGGGTCATGCATATAAATTCTTTGGCTTAACCCTTTCCTATATTATTCTTAACTTCTCCCTGTCTATTTTTTACCAACTGATTATGCTTCTTAACCCCTGCACCATTTCACCATTTCTCCCCCTCCCCTCTCCCAGCTGATAATACTCCAAATGGTCCCCATACCTATGAGTCTGTTCCTATTTTGGTTTGCTTAGTTGGATTTTGTTTTTAATTTTTTTAGACTCACTTGTAGATAGTTGTGAGTTTGTTGTCATTTCAGTGTTCATAGTTTTGATCTTCTTTTTCTTAAGTAAACCCCTTTGACATTTCATATAATAATGGCTTGGTGATGATGAACTCCTTTAGCTTGACCTTGTCTGGGAAGCACTTCATCTGCCCTTTCATTCCAAATGATAGCTTTGCTGGATTGAGTAGTCCTGGTTGCAGGATGTCTTTCATCACATTGGATACTGTTTGCGAGTCCCTTCCTGCCTGCAAAATGTCCTTTGAGAAATCAGCTGATAGTCCTATAGGCACCCCTATAGGTAATCTATGCCTCTCTCTTGCTGCCCTCAGGACTCTCTCTTTATCTTTCACCTTTGGCATCTTAATCATGATGCATCCTGGTGTAGTCCCCCCTGGGTCCAGCTCACGTGGGACTCTCCATGCTCCCCGGATCTGTATGTCCATCTCCTTCGCAAAATTTGGGAAGTTTTCCTCATTTTTTAAAATTCTTGCTTCCTCAATCTGCACTGATTGACTGTTTTTTTCTTCCTTATGTTCCAAATCATTGATTTGAACCCCTGTTTCCTTCCCTTGATCATTAGTTTTGTGTGGATTTTCCTTCGTTTCACTTAGCATAGCATTCACTTCTTTTCTTATGTGTTTGCCTTACTCAAGCATATCTGTCAAGCCTGTGAGCATCTTTATCACCAGTGTTTTGAATTCTGCATCTGTTAGGTTGTCTTTCTCCTCATTTGTTAGGTTGGCTATTTCCTCGTCGCTTAGTTCTCCCACTGGAACCTTGATCTGTTCCCCCTTTTGGGCTATACTTCTCTGTCTCCTCATTCTGACAGGCTCCTGTGTTTGTTTGCCTCTGCATCCCAGGTAGAGCTGTAGCTCCTGTTGTAAGGGGAGGAGCCTTAGGGATTCGTCAGTACAGGGCGACCTGTTTTACCACGTTGTGGCACTGCATGTGGGGGAGGGGTCTGAGAGGCAACAATGCTTCTTGCCCAGCACTTGCCCCTTTTCCAGGCACCTCTCCCACTTCTGCACTGGACTGGCACCCCAATAGCTCTTGCCCTGGCTGCTGTTCCCAGAGTGGGTGGGTCTGCGGATGTTCTAGGACTGTGTGGACCCTTTTAAAAAATCAGACTCTGCTGAGATACTGGCAGTTTTTGCTTCCACTCCAATCCCCACTGGTCTGTAGAGTCAGAAGCAATGAGGCTTGATTTTCCCCAGTGCTGGGACCATGAGCTATGAGGTCCGGTGAGGAGCTGGGAATGCTCCCCAGGTGTCCCTTCTGACTTTTTAAAACATGTGACTCCACTTTCTGCCGGCCTGCTGCTGCCACCGCTGCTGCCACTACCTCACCATGTCCTCTCTGCCCTGGCTCCGCCCCTGCTACCTGTCTGGATTAGCATTTTTTCTTTATATCTTTGTTTGCTGGACTTCCATGCAGTTTGATTTTTTGGAACCTCTGGTTGTTTCTAGTTTTGAGGTAGTTGTATTCCTTCTTAGTTGTGGAGGGAGGTGGAGCATGTCTGTCTACACCTCCATCTTGGCCAGAAGTTCAGCATAAAACTTTTTGAATGTTCCTTTTTGTTTTAATTGCTTATCTATTTTCTTAAACATTTCATGAGGATGATTCTATGAGTCAGTAATATTTTTTTCTTCCTGTATTAGCAATTTTATTAATGACTTTCTGTTTGTCTCCTGTTAGAGGAGGGCATTCATGTAGTTTGTCCCATGGTGTATTAATTTCCCAAGGTGTCTATACTAAAGTCCCACAAATTAAGTAGATTAAAATAGAAATTTATCTTTTCACAGTTCAGGAGGCCAGAAGTCTGAAATCAAGGTGTTGGCAGAGCCATTCTTTCTCCAAGGGCTCCAGGGAAGAATGCTTCCTTGCCTCCTTTGAATTCTGGTAGCTGTTCACAATCTTTGGTGTTCTTTAGCTTGTGGAAGCATAACTCCAGTCTCTGCCTCTGTCTTCACGTGGTTGTGTTGCTTTGTGTATCTGTGTCCAATTTTCCCTCTTCCTATAAGGATTCCATACATTAGATTAGGGACTACTGTAATTCAGTATGACTTTATCTTAACCTGATTACATGTACAAAGACTTTGTTTCCAAATAAGGTTACATTCACAGTTTCAGATGGACATAAATTTTTTGAGGGTGGCACTATTCAACCTAGTAAAGTCTACCTGCCCACAAACACATGTTGTCCTTTGTGCAAAATATTATTCAACCCGTCCCCCAAAACCTTAAACCATTCCAACACTAACTCTAAATCCAAAATCTCATTAAAAAGGATCCACTAAAAAAAATTCCAAATTTTATTATCTTATTACCTGCATTAGGTATGGGTGAGGCTCTTGGTATGATCCATTCTGGGCCAAAATTTCTTTTCATCCAGGTAGTTATGAAACTAGAAAAGAAGTTATCTGCTTCCAAAATACAACAGTGGGACAAGCATAGAACAGACAATTCTATTCCAAAAGGGATACAATGGAAGGAATAAAGGGGCTACTTGGTGTAGAGCAAGTTCTCAACCCATTGAGGCAAGCTCCACTAGGCTAAAAATCTGAGAATATTTCTCTGGGCCCTTCAAGATGGCAGCCCTGCCTTCTCTGACAGTTGGGTCCATAGCTCTGTCCTTGCAGTAATTCTACCTTCATTTCATTCCATCTCTGTCCTTTTCAGTACAAGCTGGAGGTGTTTCTGCTAGTATAAAGTTCTCAAAAACTTTGTAAGTTTCCCATGGATGTCAAAGGGATTCACACCTTTAAACACAAGCGTTCTATACAAATCCTTCCTGTATAACCGCATCTCAATTCCTGACTTCTGCTGAGATAGTTGATTGGATCCATGAATCACACGTCTACTTTCTTTAGCAAATGGCTTTCCAGTCACACACTTGGTCCTGTTTCCGGAGTATGATATCTGGAAAGAGTGAGAATTTTCCAAGTCATCAAGAGCTGGTTCCTTTTGCCTAACAGTTCATTGCTCAGTTTATCTCCCTTTAGCAAAGAGCAGGAAGAAAAGAGGCCACATCTTCCAGATTTGCTTGGAAAACTCAGATAAATATTTAAGTTCATGGATTACAAGCTCTACTTTCTGCCACTCTATAACAAGGTAGCTTTTCATCCAGTGTCCACCAACATGCTTCCCATTTTCATCAGAGACCTCTGTGCCTCTCTATTTTTTATTATTTCATCTTCTTTGCCTTTCTGTTGTCATTTTCAAAAGTTCATCTTTAGTTGCATGTGTTGTTCAATATACCTTGTCTGTGGAATGTTCATACAATGTGATATATTATTTTTGTATTTGTTTCATGCTTTATTATATTTTAATTGTTTGCTGATTGCATACAATAACACAATTGATGTGCAATCTTTTAAAATTTTGAATTTTATTGGTTGTTTCATAAATTTCCTAGGCTACTCTGTGTAAACAATCATGTCATCTTCTTCACTGTGTTTCATTCCTTCTTGAAGATATGAATTTCTTCCTGGTATATTATTTTTCTTCAGTTTGAAGAATTCACTGTAATAATTCTCAAGTGCAAGCCAATGTTATGTTTGTTTTCTTTTTTCTGAGATTTTTTTTTACCTTCATTTTTGATGGATATGTTTGTTGGATGTAGAATAGTGGTTCAACAGTTTTTTTTTTTTTTCCTTCAGCATTTTATGTTGTTCCATTGTCTTCTGATCTCCAAAATTTTTGACAAGAAATTATAAGACATTTGAATGATTTTTTTATTTTGGTTTTTCAATTACAGTTGTCCCATTTTCCCCCCTTTGCTCCCCTCAACCTGTCCCACCCCTTCTCCCACAATCATGTCCCTCCCTGTTGTCCGTGTCCATGGGTCATTTATACACATTCTTTGACTAAACCCTTTCCTTACTTATCCTCTTTCTCTCCCTCCCCTCTCCCCCTTAATAACTGTTATTCTGCTCCTTGCTCCACTTAGTTCATTTTTTGGTGTTGTTCCTTAGTTTCCTGTGTTCTGTGATATCATATGGTATTCTTCTTTCTTTGCCTGGCTTATTTCACTAAGCATAATTCTCTCTAGTTCCATCCATGTTGTCTCAAATGGTGGGATTTCCTTCTTCCTGCTGCATAGTATTCCATTGTGTAAATGTACCACAGTTTTTTGATCCACTCATCTACAGGTGGGCACTTAGGCTGTTTCCAGTACTTAGCTACTGTAAACAGTGCTGCTATGAACATAGGGGTGCATAAGTTCTTTTGAATTAGGGTTTTAGGATTTTTTTTTGGTATAATCGTAGCAGTGGAATCGCTGGTTCAAAAGGCAGTTCCATTTTTAGTTTTTTTGAGGTAATTCCATACTGTTTTCCATAGTGGCTGCACCAGTCTGCATTCCCACCAACAGTGCAGCAGGGTTCTCGTTTCTCCACATCCTTGCCAGCACTTGTTGTTTGTTGATTTGTTGAGGATGGCCATTCTGACTGGGGTAAAGTGGTATCTCATTGTGGTTTTTATTTGCATCTCTCTGATGGCTAGTGATGTTGAGTATTTTTTCATGTGTCTATGGGCCTTCTGCATGTTCTCTTTGGAAAAGTGTTTATTCAGGTCCTTTGCCCATTTTTTAATTGGGTTATCTGTTTTCTTGATGTTGAGTCATATAAGTTCTTTATATATTCTGGAGATCAGTCCCTTGTCTGAGGTATCATTGGCAAATATGTTTTCCCATGTGGTTGTTTTCCTTTTCAACTTGCTGATGTTTTCTTTTGCTGAGCATAAACTCTTTAGTTTTATGTAGTCCCATTTGTTTATTTTTTCCTTTATTTCTTTTGCCTTAGGAGATGTATCAGTGAAAATATTGTTGTGTATATCTGAAATTTTCCTGCCTATGTTTTCCTCTAGGACTTTTATGGTGTCACAGCTTACATTTAAGTCTTTGATCCATCTTGAGTTTATTCTCGTGTGTGGTGTAAGTTGATGGTCTAGTTTCATTTTTTTTGCACGTCTCTGTCCATTTCTCCCAGCACCATTTGTTGAAGAGGCTCTTCTCATTCCATTTTATGTTCCTTCCCCCTTTATCAAATATTAATTGACCATATAGTCCTGGGTTTATTTCTGGACTCTCTATTCTGTTCTATTGATCTATATGTCTGTTCTTTTGCCAGTACCAGAGTGTTTTGATCACAGTGGCTTTGTAGTATAGTTTGATGTCTGGTATTGAGATTCCTCCTGCTGTGTTCTTCTGTCTCAAGATTGCTTTGGCTATTCGGGGTCTTTTTTGGTGCCATATGAATTTTTGAAGTATTTGTTCTGGGCCTGTGAAATATGTCATTGGTATTTTAATAGGGTTGCATTGAATCTATAAATTGCTTTGGGTAGTATGGCCATTTTGATGATGTTGATTCTTCCCATCGAAGAACAAGGTATTTGCTTGCATTTATTTGTATTACCCTTAATTTCTTTCTTCAATGTTACATAATTTTCAGAGTACAGGTCTTTTATCTCTTTGGTTAAGTTTATTCCTAGGTACTTTATTTTTCTTATTGCTATAGTAAATGGTATTTTCTTTTATGTTTCTGTCTTTGATATTTTATTGTTGGTGTACAGAAATGCCTTAGATTTCTGTATATTTATTTTGTACCCTGCGATTTTGCCAAAATCACTTATTATGTCAAGTAGTCTTTTAGTGGAATTTATAGGGTTTTCTATGTATACTATCATGTCATCTGCATATAATGATAGTTTTACTTCTTCTTTCCCAATTTGGAAGCCTTTTATTTCCTTTTCTTATCTGATTGCTGTGGCTAGGACTTCCAACACTATGTTGAAAAGGAGTGGAGAGAGTGGACATCCATGTCTTGTTCCTGATTTCAGGGATAATGCTTTCAGTTTTTGTCTGTTGAGTATGATGTTGGCTTCCAGTTTCTCATATTTAGCCTTAATTATGTTAAGGTATGTTCCCTCTATTCCCATTTTGCTGAGTGTTTTCATCATAAATGGTGTTGTACTTTATCAAATGCTTTTTCTGCATCTATTGATATGATCATGTAATTTTTGTCTTTCATTTTGTTTAGGTGATGTATTATATTTATTGATTTGCGAATATTAAACCATCCTTGCATCCCTGGGATGAATCCCACTTGATCATGGTGTATGATCTTTTTAATGTGTTGCTGGATTCTGTTTGCCAATATTTTATTGAGGATTTTAGCATCTATGTTCATCAGTGATATTGGCCTGTAGTTTTATTTTTTTGTTGTGTCTTGACCTGGTTTTGGAATTAGGGTAATACTGGCTTCATAGAATGAATTTGGGATTTTTCCCTCTTCTTGGAGTTTTTGGATTAGTTTGATGAGGGTAGGAGTTAATTCTTCCCTAAATGTTTTATAAAATTTTCCTGTGGAGCCATCTGGTCCAGCGCTTTTGTGTACCAGGAGATTATTGATTACTGTTTCAATTTCCTTCTTAGTTCTTTGTCTGTTGAGACTTTTTACTTCTTGATTCAATTTTGGAAGATTATATGTTTCTAGAAATTTGTCCCTTTCATCTAAGTTTTTGAATTTCTTGCCATACAGTTGTTTGGAGTAATTTCTTACAATCGTTTGTATTTCTGTGGTATCAGTCGTGATTTCTCCTCTTTCATTTCTGATTTTGTTTATTTGGGTATTCTCTCTTTTTTTCTTGATGATCCTGGCTAATGGTTTGTTGATTTTATTTATTTTTTTCAAAGAACCAGCTCTTACTTTTGTTGATCTTTTGAATTGTTTGTTTAGTCTCTATGTAATTTAATTCTTCTCTAATCTTGATGATTTTTTTTTTTTTGCTTCTACTTACCCTAGGCTTTGTTTGTTGTTGTTGTTCCAGTTCTTGTATCTTAAGGGTTAGGTTTTTTTATTAGAGATTCTTCTATCCTTTTCAGGTATGCCTGTATTGCTATGAACTTCCCTCTCAAGACTGCTTTTGCTGTATCCTATAGGTTTTGGGCTGCTGTGTTCATTATCATTAGTTTCCAGAAATTTCTTGATTTCTTCTTTGATGTCATTTAAAATCCAATCATTATTTAATAGCATGTTATTCATTCTCCATTAGTTTGGATGTCTTTGATTTCTTTCTTTAAGGTTGATTTCTAGTTTCAAGGCATTGTGGTCTGAAAAGATGCTTGATATAATTTCAATTTTCTTGAATTTGTTGAGGCTTGTTTTGTGTCCTATCATGTGGTCTATCTTTGAAAATGTCCCATGTGTATTTGAAAAGAATGTATATTTTGCTTTTTGGGGATGAAGATTTCTATATATATCAGTTTAGTCCATGTGGTTTAGTGTATTGTTCAATGCTTGTATATCCTTGGTGTTTCTTTGCTTGGATGATCTGTCTATTATTGATAATGAAGTGTTAAAGTCCCCTACTTTGAATGTGTTGCTGTTAATATACTTTTTGTGATCTTCTAGTATTTTCTTTATATATTTGGTGCTCCTATTTTGGGTGCATATATGTTTATCAGTGTTATATCATCTTGATGGATTGTTCCCTTAAGTATTATGAAATGTCCTTTTTGTCTTTTTTTATGGCCCTTGCTTTGAAATCTGTTTTGTCTCATATGAGTATTGCTATCCTAGCTTTTTTTTCATATCCATTTGCTTGGAATATTTTTTCCATCCCTTCACTTTCAGTCTGTGTAAATCTTTTGTTTTGAGGTGTGTTTCTTATAGACAGCAAATATGTGGGTCCTGTTTTCATATTCATTCCACTACCCTATGTCTTTTAATTGGAGCATTTAGTCCATTTACATTTAAGGTTATTATTGACATGTATTTATTCATTTCCCTTTGTACCTGTGTTCCTCTCCCTCTCTTTTTTTCTTCTTTTTCTTAAAGTATTCCTTTTAGCATCTCTTGCAATGCTGGTTTTGTGGAGATGTATTCTTTTAGTCTTCCTTTGTCAGAGAAACTCCTTATTTCACCTTCCATTTTGAATGAGAGCCTTGCTGGGTAGAGTATTCATGGTTGTAGGTCTTTGTTTTTCATTGCTTGAAATATTTTTGACCATGCCTTTCTGGCTTTTAGTGTTTCTGTTGAGAAATCGGTTGATAGCCTTATCGGAGCTCCCTTGTATGTTACTTGCTGTTTTTCTCTTGCTGCTTTTAGGATTCTCTCTTTGTCTTAGAATGTTGCCATTTTAATTATGATGTGCCTTGGAGTGGGCCTTTTGGGGTTCCTCTTCATTGGGACTCTCTGTGTTTTCTTGACCTGCATGGCCCTTCCTGTCATCAGGGTAGGAAAATTTTCTGTCATTATTCTTTCTATCAGGCCCTCAATTCCTTGTTCTTCCTCTTCCCCCCCTTGTATTCCAATGAACCGGATATTATTTTGTCTCATGTTGTCCTGTAATTCCCTTAAACTTTCTTCACACTTTTTCAGTCTTTTTTCATTTTGTTGTATTGTCTGGGAATTTTTTTCTACATTGTCCACTAATTCACTGATCCAATCTTCTGCTTCGTTTAGTCTGCTTTTGATTGATTCTACTGTGTTTTTCAGTTCAGAGATTGTATTCTTCATTTCTTCCTGGTTCTTATTAATAGTTTCTATGTCCTTTTTTTATGCTGGTGTAGTTCTCTGTAAGTTCCCTGCAATTTTCTTTGAGCTGTTGGTAACTTCCTTGGAGGTTGTCGTAGTTATTTTTGAGGTTTTTGAGTACATTGAGCTTCTTCACCACCATTATTTTGAATTCCATGTCTGACATTTGGGTTATGTCTCTTCCATCTACCTCTCTTTCTAGGGATTCTTCTTTTTCTTTCATTGGGAGGTTGTTTCTGCATCTTACCATGTTGTATTCTTCTTGTTTGTTTTTGTTTTTTGAATTTTTCTGCTTGATTTCCCGCCTTTGTAGTATGCGATTCTTTATAGGAGATCTGTAGGTTTCAATGGTGCAGCCTCTTTGATCTCCTGAGCCAGACGTTCTTTGGGTACCCTTTATATCATTTATTTATGCTGTCTGGTTATATTTTTGTTACTCTTTGGTGAGACCTTCCATCTGGCTAGTTGATTGAGATTCACTCTGCCCACCTTGTCTTGAGTTCTTTTGTGGAGATGCTGTTAAAAACATAAACACACAGCCCAGGCAAGAAACCCACACCCTCAGAAATATCCCCCACACTCTATCCCACTATCAGTAGCCAATGAGCCAGTATTAATATAAATGTAGAGAGGTTAGGACTATTATATTATAGGAGAAATAGGTAAGAGTTGTTTTAAATGAAGAAAGAGATGATTTTTGAGAGGGGGATGATAGAGTAGTAATAGTAGCAGATAGTGTCAAGACTATGCAAGACAGTAAGTAATATTTACATTGTATGTTAATAGAAATAAAATAAAATAAAATAAAATGAAAATAAAAATAGAAAAGAGAAAGAGGGAAGAATGCAGGATAAAGTAAGAAAGTGGTAGTGTATAGTATTAGATTTATATAGTAGTTGTATGCTATATATTTAGTGTGAAAGGGAGGCTAAACAAAACTATCAAACAAACAATTAAAGATGAAAAATGGGAGGGAGAGATGATATGAAACAGATTAAAGAGATAGTTTAAAAAAATTCTTTTTTCTTTCCCCTTCTTATTCTTTCTTTCTTCTCCCTTAAAAAAATTATTTTTTCCTTCCTTCTTTCACTTAAAGTTAAAATTAAAAAGAAAGTTTTTACTCAGTTCAACCTTTGTGTGCAGTCTTCTTTTTCTGGATCCACACCTGGCCAAAATTCCATGAGTTTCAAATTTTTTCCTGGTTGGCTGACTCTGAGGAGCTCTGGCTGGTTTCTGCGGCTGCTTTTCTCTCACTCAGGGGCCTGCTGTAACTATCTGCTGTGAGCCAAAGAGTTGGGTCTCTCCACACTTGTCCTGCGGCGCCCTCCAGCAGCCCTCAAGCTTCTCTAGTAATGCTGTTCTGTTGGCACACCAGTGTGCATGTTCCTAGTTCCCGCCCTGCCTTGGGTCCTGCCTTTGCTCCTCCTCCCAAGAAGTCTCTGTGTTCTGAGCCGCAGCACCGAGCTGTGTCTGTCCCTGGCTGGCAGCGCCTCTCCATTCGCTTGCGCGCTCTGCCCGCCTGCTTTGGGCCCTGACTGAGACTGTGTTTCTGATGCAGCTTTCCTGGCCCAATTCCACTTTTTTCTGATCGGTGGCGCCACGATAGATGCGTGCGCCGGGTATGTGGTGCTGCCACCACCAGTCTCAGTTTACACAGCTTCACAAAGTCTGGGTCGCTTGCTGTCTCACCGTTCGCCTGCGCGCCCTGCCTGCTGGTCTGTAGCTCTGACAGAGACCATGTTTCTAATGCAGCTCTCCCAGCTCAGTTCTGCTTCTGTCTTTTAAGTGGCGCCATGACGCACGCACTCGGGAGCATGGAGTCGCTCGCCCAGACCTGTCTGTCTGGATGATCTCTATCCAGATTCAGATCATAAAGTTTCCCACAGTCTGGGCCACTCGCTGTCTTCCCACACCTCTGGCCGGTTTACAGAAACCTTTCTATTGTTTCCCTACAGGACTCTGCTATTTGCCTTGCCCACAGTAGGCAGCAATCTCCAAGCAGATTCCGGGAGGTGAGCCAGTCTGCAGCTGTCCCTCTGGGGTGCAGTCCGGTAGGAGTGCAGGGCCTGGTGGGTCCAGCGACTCCTCCCAAGAGTGCTGGTGGGCCTTCTGCCCTTTTCCCCTCCGCTCTCGCTCTCCCTCCCCACTGTGCTGTCTGAAGTTTGTACTCACTCACTTGTCTCCCTGTCCGTCTCCCAAGCTTTCCACAATAGGAGCAAGCAGACAACACTGCTACTTACTCTGCCACCATCTTCCCTCAGGGGCCATTTTTGATTTTTTCTTTTCTTTTTGCATGTGGGTAATGTGTTGTTTTTCTCTGACTTTTAAAAACATTTTTCCTTTGATTTTCAGTATTTTGACTATAATGAGATTACTCATTTTATGTACACCCACTCTCGAGATTCACCGAGTCTCTTGATTCTATAAATTGCATCTTTTACCAGACTGAAAAAATTTCAGCACATTCTTTTTCAGAATTTTTTAATGTCTCCTCATTTTCTCTATCTTTTGCTTGTGGAACCCCAATTACATGTATGTTGGAACTTCGGAGATTGTTTTACAAGTCCATGGAGCTTTGTTCATTTTAGTTTTCAAACTTATTTGTTTTTCAGGTGGAAAAAGTTCTATTGATCTGTTTCCAAGTTTACCGACTGCTTTCTTTGTCAGATCCATTTTGCCATTAAGCCCAATCAATCCACATTTATTTCAATATACTGCATTTTTTCCATTCTTGAATTTCCATTTGGGGCTTTTTCATAGTTTCTCTTTCTCTAATGAAACTTCTTACATTTTTATTTAGTGAGAGCATATTTTCCTTTATATTACTGAGAATAGTTCAAATAGTTCAAATAAAATCTTGCCTGTTTATTTCAATAAATGTACACTGTGAGATTGGTTTTCATTGATTGTCTTTTCTTTTGGAAATGTGTTAAATTGTCCTCTTTTTTTTTTTTTTAAACATGTTGGCTGAATTTGTATTGTTTTCTGAATATTCTGAAGGTGCAGAGAATCTGAATTCTGTTGTATTCCTAAATACAATGCTGATCTCTTTGCTGCAGCTCAAAATTCATTTTAAAATGCATTGAGTTTGCTCTGTGCATGCATGGTTCAAAATCAGCCAGGAAGCTGGACAATTTTTTTAAAACCTAGTATTTGGAGCTCTACCTTCCTGGCTCTCTTTCTTTTGGAATATCTCCCTAACTTTCTGGTGGCAATAATTATTCCAAACTTTGTCCTCCTGTTCCTTTGGCCAGAAAAAGTATAGATTTTCCACCAGATGTTTTACCCAGCCTATTGTTAGGCTAAGTCATTAAAAAAAAACCAGCCAAACAAACAAACAACAAGAAAATCACCCGATGCCATTTTTCCTTCCAAATTGATTCTCTGTTGTAATCTTCCTGCTTTTGTTCACTTTGTGCTACCTCCAGGCAGTTTAAAATTTTTTTATCCAAATTTATAGCTGTTTGGGAGAAAATTGATCTGGCAGGAGCTCCCTGGGCCATGCCTGAAGTAGAACACATAAAAAGTGATTTTGCATTTTCTTTGGTTGGAGCCACCAATATTTCATCTTCTCCAAATATATTTTCTTTTCATTTATCAGCTAAGGATTTCTATAGCCCTTTCATAGTATTAGTTTGGATTATATAGCTGTGTGAAGGTCAAACTAGGATTTAATTTCTCACAAAAAATATTTTCTCCCCCAAATTAAAGTCCAATGCATATAGCTAGTTCTCTTGAAGTATTTTTGTCTTTGTCTTGGAGCACATTTCTAGCATTCTTAAGAATAGTATTTCTTCAAGAGTCCAAATGTTTTATAAGTATCTACTTGAACTTCCCAATCTTGCATAAGTTTAAGACCTTGCCTGTTCTCTGCTCTCGTCATGTGGGTATTAAAACACACTTCTTTTCATACCAAGGAAGTTATCTTACACCTGGTAGATATTCAAAATCTTTAAGGGACTGAAGGAAAAAGAAAAGTGTTAAAATAGTCATCAGGACAATTGCCTTATGTAGGAGATATTTTGCTAAGCAAGCAGGATAGGTAGCTCCTGCTTAATGTTGCCACTTGGAAAATGATGTGATGGCTTATTTTCTGAGTGAACCAGAGCAAAAAGCCTTCTGGACAAACCTCAATCACAGGAGTTTATGGATCTTGCTAAAATTAATGGGGCATATATAACATTATAACAGCAGAATCACTACCCTATATGTGATGCTCTGATATCAAAGAAAGGATAGCCAGATGGTAACCAAATGTATATTATAACTACTTAGTTAATGAGAAAGTGATATTACTTGTTGCATATTTTGATTTTGTTTAAAGAGAACTAAAATATAATTTTTATATTATAATGAAAAACTTCTGGAAACATCAATTGATGTAAAATTGTTTGCAAATAAAAATCTCTATAAGAAAGCATAGCATTAAGAAGAAAGTTATTCTAAGACAATGACTCATGAAATAGTGTTAAGTGCCATATGCTCAAATTCCAAGAAAATTTTAGGATTTGGAACATTATTTTTACTATTGGTTTAGTTATATTTTTGAAAATCCAAATATGTATTTAAAGAAGCTAAAAGAAAAATATTAAAATAATAAGTAGTTTAGGCATTTATTGTCAACTATATTTTGATAAATAGGCTATATTTTGATAAAATGTTTATCAGTCTATTATTTTCTTACATAGTCTAGGCAGTAGCAGCACTCATCTGTGGTTCATGTTTTCCTAGTAATATTGTATTTTTTATTGAATTATAGTCTATGGCATGAAGAACAACAATTTTGCCTCAGTATTATATAAAAATGTAACTAGAAAAATATCTATATATTTTTAATTGAAGAAAAATTTTAAATTATTTTAAATTTCATGCGAGTTTAGAAAATCAGGAGATATATTTATCATTAATGTTATTTTCAAAACCAAAGCCTAATAAAAGAGAAAATGAACAGCTTGACCCTTGAAAACTGGTTCTATTAATCACTGGTTGTGTAACTTTGGGCATTTTATTTAAGATCTCCATTTTGTAATTTGTAATATAGAAATTCTTTCTACTAAAGTCTCCAGATGATTGTTGCAAATAATAAATTATATATGTGTGAAAATGCTAGGGACAGTATCTGGGACATTGCAGTAAATGTTCCAGAAATACTAGAGTGCTTTTTAAAAAACAACCCTTCTTTCTTATAGTATTCAATTTGTAAATTTTAAGTACATTATTTTTTAAAAGTAAATCATGGGATTTTATAATACATTTGATTACCCTTTAAATGGATCTTCGCCACAAGTTTGAACAATGCGGTTCATTAACATCAAACATAATAAAAGATGAACAAAATATGAATTTGAAATCTCATAGCAAAATGTACTAGCATGGAATTCAGAGATATAAAGACAAGTTTATTGTAAGAAATAACTAATACAAGCCATTTTGATTTAAGTGATATCTGGAAGTAGAAGAAAATAAGGTACTCTTAGTTGCCTGGTATAAATTTATCCCAAGGGATAAACTGTACATTTACAATGAAACCAGGAGTAGCTTGCTCTGCCTATAATTAACAGAGCCAGAAAGATGAGTGCCCAAAATGTAGCTTTCTCAAGGTTAAGAATGGAGCTTACTTTTTAGTGTATTTCCTGAGCAATGCATGTGCTTCTTACTTAAGAACTTCGTATTTAAGACTGTTTTCTCTCACTCTGGAAAATTCAAAATAGGAACTTATTTAGCTGTCTGACAGATATGGCGATGGGATGGCAGAAGGATGACAGAGTAAGGACTTCTGAAAATCCTCTACTCTATAAAAGCAATGAAAACATTGGCAAAAATCATCAGAAAAAACTTTCAGATCTCAGGAAATTAACCAAAGACAATAATCCAGGGAGTATCTATTTGAGAAAAAACTGCTAAATCTTGGTAAGGAGAGCAAGTTTTGTGGAGTTTTAACTTGCCTTTTTCTATCTCCTGTCTGCCCTTCCAGCTCTGTGGTAGCCTTGGAAACAATATGCAATCTTGGGGAAAACCAGCAGCCTGGCAGAAACTGATGGTACAGGCCCAGTTCTCAGAGAACAGTCATTATTTTAATTGTTTGTGGTTCCCAAAAGACTTCACTTATCAGCCTTGTCTTTTCTTGACCTGACTCAGAGCTTACTCTCGAAACAACAACCTTTTGGCAGGGCATTTGTTGAAATCCATCAGTGGCGATCTTTTAGCATTCTAATGGCCCTCAGTCCTGAGTAACAGTAGGGTAAACAAAAGCCAGACCAAAATGCTCAAAAGAAAAAGATGGAGGGAAGGCTATCTTGAGGGGGATTTGTGAAACTCTGACATATACCCGGAATCTAGAAGGTCACATACATACACAGAGCCACACACATGCCCAGGGCTGGACACATACTTAGAAAGGGGCTTTTCATGGGCACAAATGTATAGCAGCATGCAAAAGATGGAACTGGAGTTCTGCCTTACACCATATACAGAGATTAACTCAAAATGCAAATGCAAAAACAGTAAAACTTTTAGAAAAATATAGATGTAAATTGTCATGACTTTGGCATAAAAAATTAAAAAAATATAACAACTAAAGCACAAGCAACAAAAAAAAAGAGAAAATAAAATTCATCAAAATTAAAAATGTGCACCAAAGGACACTACTCTTAAGAGACTGAAAGGACAACCCAGAGAATGTGAGAAAATTTTTGGATATCATCTATCTTATTGGAGACTTGTGTTCTGGATGTAAAAACTTGCAAGCCAACAATATTAAGACAAATAATAAAAATGAACAAATGATTTTGATAAAGATTTTTTTCTGGAAGATATATAAGTGGTAAATAAAACACATAAAAACATCTCAAGGTTATTAGTCATTAGGAAAATTCTACCAAAATCTCAATGAGATACCACTTCACAGTCATTAGGATATTTACAATAAAAAAGACCTACAATAACAAGTGTTCACTGGGGGAAAAATTAGAACTCATACATTATTGATGACAATGTAAAATATAGCCACTTGGGAAATAGTCTGTCAGTTAGTCAAATAACTAAAATAGAGTTTCCATTTGACCCAGAAATTCCACTCCTAGATATATACCCAAGAGAAAAATGTGTGCTTAAACAAAGACTTGTACATGAATGTTCATAGCAGCACTTAAAAATAGTAGCCCCAAAGTAGAAAAAAAACCCACAACGTCCATCAATTAACAAATATATGAACAAAACACTTTATAGCCATACAGTAACATATTATTCAGTCATAAAAATAAATGAAGTTCTGGTATATTCTAAAACATGGATGCACCTTAAAAACATTATACTAAGAGAAAGTAGCCAGAAACATTAATATAAAATACCTAGAAAATACAAATCCATAGAGAGAGAAACTAGATTAGTGTTTGCCAGAGCCTGAGGGGAAGGTTGAGAGGGGAGTTCCTGCTAATGGGTATGAGATTTCTTTTTTAGTATGAAAATATTTGGGAATTACATAGTAGTAATGAATGTACATCTTAGTGAATATACTGAAAACCACTGAACTGTACACTTTTAAAATGTGAATTTTATGGTATTTTTAATCTCAGTTATTAAAACTGTATGACAAAAGACATAGCCATGAAATGGAGAAATAAACTTAATCACACATATCTTATTACTAGAAATTGACATATCTAGACATAGGAATTATTTTTCACAGAAGCAGTATAAGAACTAATTTTCTACATTTTAGGCAATCCTAACTTTGTAACAAAACTCACAATGGCATATATTATGCAATAATTGGTTTGAAAGTTGCTGATTTAACGAAGCCAATGAGTCATTAATGCCCATTTATTCATGCAGTAGTCATAAAATCTCACCAAAAGCTTTTTAGCCTTAATCATAAGAGCATTTGACATATTAGGGCAATTCTTTATATAATTTTCACATCTCATTTTATTCTTTCAACAACCTTCTCAGTTATATTCAGGCATTTTTATTTCCATTGTATATATAAAGAACCCATAAAACAGAGGATTTAAGGATCCTATTCAAGACTTCATAATAAATCAATGATGAGGGCAAATCAGGCTCCTGATACCAATTTTTAAATTATTTTCAAAACACATAGAAGGGTGAACTCACACAAAGAAAAATGTCCACTTTAAATATTTGGTGAGAACATTTTCCTACCAGTTTCAATGAAATCAAGCCAATATGTAATTTCATTGTAGTGATTGAAATGTTCCTTCACTCTATTTAGTGCTGCCTTTCTTTGAAGGACGTTTAGGCGCTACCAGTTCTACACCGTGAAATAGAATGCTCATGTTACCATGTTGCTCTTAATAAAAAACATTTCATTATGGATAGTTCACAGATTACAATATATTAACATGCAGGATGTTAATCCTTATTTATAAAAAAAATGCCAAAACAGATGGAGAAGTCATTATGGATAAAAATAGGTCTATTCCTCATACAGATTCCTGAACAGTGGCATTTAAAAATCAACAAGGAAACTGGAAACACCTGGTGAAACCTAGCCCAGTGAAGTGACACCCTGTCCTGAAGTGACAAATAGCATATTGACAGGGAAATCTGTTGAAGCCTGGAGTGTTATCTACACTGGACTTCCAGTAGTTTCTATTATCGGTGGTGTTTTCTGTGCCACCTGGATTTACTTGGCTGTGCCATTGGAATCTCTGAGTAAGAGCTGAATGAGCACAACATTTGAGCACTGACTTCTGTTACTGGGTCAACTGACATCACTCAGTGAGCAGAGCTGTGTGAAGGGCTCAGAATTCTAATTCCACCCTGAGTCAGAAGTGGATGCTCTGCATGACTCATGCAGCTGCTATCTGCCCTCTGAATTTACTTATCACAGTTACTTTGCCCTTGCCACTCCTGAGTTATTTTGATTGATGAAAGGAAGGAAGGAAGGGAGGAAGAAAGAAAGAAAGAGAAAGAAAGAAAGAAAGAAAGAAAGAAAGAAAGAAAGAAAGAAAGAAAGAAAGAAAGAAAGAAAGAAAGAAAGAAGAAAGAAAGAATTTGCCCCTTATCTGGAAAATTAAGATCTTTGGAGAGTTATGTGTGGTTTCCTAGGATGGTCTGGGGCCTTGAAAACTCAGAAAACAGTGCCAGAAGTCAGACATATGAAGGAGGAAGAATCAAAGCAAGGCTAGTTAGGAGAGTGTATGGAGCGGTTAATGCCATTGCAGTAAAAGCATATTTATGTGTGCCATTCTTAAATAGAAAGATGTTCTAAATGATACCAAATAATTTCTTAGCTTTTTCTGGAAAAGACTGCTTCAGGTTAATCTTTTTTTAAAAGACTTATTATTATTATTTTTAGAGCAGTTTAAGGTTCACAGGAAAATAGAGGAGAAGGTACTGAGATTTCCCATATTCTCCCTGCACCCACGCATACACATCCTTCCTCACTATTGACATTCTCCTTCCCAAATGGCACATTTGTTTTAATCCATGAACCAGCACTGACACGTCATCATTACTCAGAGTCCATAGTTTACAGTAGGGCCACTCTGGGGGCTGTACATTTTGTGGGTTTGGATAATTGTATAATGAAATGGATCTACCACTAGAGTGTAACTGCCCTAAAAATCCCCCGTGCCCTGTCTATTCATCCTCATCCCCACTCCAAATCCTGGCATCTACTGATCTTTCTTACTATCTCCATAGTTTTGCCTTTTCAGATGGCTGGAATCAGACTGTATGTAGCCTTTTCTGACTGGTATTCTAAGATTAACTTTTTGAAGTTCTCAGGTTAACCTTTTGAAGTTTTCAATTATTAGAACTCATGTGTAACAAATTAAAGAGATATTATGAAAATAGAATTAAGACACTTTCCATCATTTAGCACTTTATTATTCTAAAACTAAATTTGTTTGGATAACTTAAAAAAAATTTTTTTTTTAGCTATAGTCCTAGTTACAGAAAACTATCAGCATGAACAATATGCATTTATATGAGTGCATGAGTATGTCCACACATGGATTCACGGAGAGGAATTGAGAATGTGTTGAAGGGAAGAAAGTAAAAGTGTGTGTGTGTGTTTGTGTGTTGGGGGGGTGGCTGTTGCTAAATTGCTCGGTTACTCAAAATATCAACAAGGCTTTTAAATAGACTGGATCCTGACACAGCCATGCTCACCACACCAACTATTCTCAGAGTAGTGTGGTGAGCATGTGTTGGAGTTCAAAGGCACTAATGCACATTGGCAAACATAGTGAACACAGGAGATAATCTATGTTGTCAGCCAGCAGCAGATAAGAGAAATGAAACTGTCTGGCTGAAATGGAACTGTTGGTAGGAGCAGGGACTAAACTGGAGGAAAGTGCACTGGAAACAACATGAAGGCGTAACATTTGGTAGGTTGGATCATTCGGAGTCTGCAGCTCAGAGTTCAAAGAAAACACAGGATGTATAATCCCTGTGGCTTCTGGTGCAGCCAGTGTTGTTTGTGGCTGGCAGGGCTCCTGAGGGGGTGACATGTAGGAGAGAAACTCAGGAGCTGTCCCTGGGAGCTGAACTGTCACATATGCGACAGGGGCCTTGTGATCCCACACTTCCAGCTCTTCCACATGCATGCCAAAGGCTAATTCTTTCGGAGAAATTAGAGCAAAGAAAAGGAAAACCACAAAGATTGGAAGAAGCCAGTGAGGTTACTCCATTACAGTCTGCTTATCAAAATGCTGGCCACAGAGTAGGAGGAGAGGCTCATGCTAGGACTATGGAGTCACATTAACATGACAATGATTAGTATAATCACTGCTAGATACAGAGTATGAAGTGACTTTCTATACATATGTCTATCTGGCAGACTCCATTGGTTAATTCATTGAAAATAAGATATTGCAGAATTGTATTCTTGGCTTTTTTTTTTTTTCTCTCTCAAAACTATGCATTCCCTTCAGAGTATTAAGAGCAAAATCTGGTTGTTTTGCATCAGGTAAAGTAGTTTAGTTGTCATAATATAACTTTTTCTTTGAATCATTTATTCTCCTTGGTCATTTGATACCAGAGTTTGGCTCTTGACTGACTTGTGGTAATTACCATGCCTAACCCACCCCAATTTATTCCTGTCTCTTCATAGGTTCTGTCCAGCCACATGTACCCTGATTCTCAGTGACCACCCACGATTTAGATGGTGTGGGAGGGAAGAAGGTGGGGATGGGGGAGAGAGAGAAAAAGATATATTTTTTTGTATTTAAAAAAAAAACTTTATTTTTTAAATTTTAGGCTATTTGGTTTCTCAGCTACCACTGTTAATGTGGCTATTTTAATTTGGTTATGGGTAAGACAAGACTGTTTATCATATTGCCTACATTTTTCTTCAAACAGGCACATGTAACTGAATACAGCAGGAATGGCTGAGAACATGTCTAAGAAAGGAATTTGGCTTCAATATCTATTTGACTGTAAATAAATTGCTTGTGAGACTGTAGATCTGAAGAGTTCATTATATCAAAGTTAGCTCTGAGTAAATGCTGAATTTCATAAATAAAAACAAAAAACTCTTGGATGTGTCAACTTCTAAAACAAATTGGAACTTCAAATAACTTCAAAATGAGGAAAAGCTTTTACTAGCTCTAGAGTTAAAATGCAGATGCTAGTCATAGTTTGGCCTCTTTATAAAAATACAACCTGACAAATGCAAAATCATTTCTAAAAGTATGTATGTGTGTGTATACTGTATAAAAAATATACATATTCTACATGTGCATAGCATAGATAGTATATACACATACTATACTATATACTGTACATATATAAAACTACATGTATATAAACACATTAAAAAGTCTATTTACAATAAAAGTATATTACAAAGTACATAAAGTATATAAAAGTGCATATATTAATAATATAGTTATCATTAATAATATATTAAATATATATACTGATATACTTTTTAGTATATACTACATTAATATATGCTATGTTAGCATATACTATTTTAATATATACGTATTTATTCTTTTATATATACTATAAGATGTGCTAATATATATATTTTTTAAATGGAAAGAAATCTAATTTCCTTTCTTTTTGTGTTCCTATATGTGATGTACATATATGTCGTGGCTAATTTTACTAGTTGTTATCAAGATATCCTTTAATTCTAAGTGCACGTTTCTCAGAATGTAGTCTGAGGAAGGAGCTCAGGATTTCACAATTTACAAACAACTGTCTCCGCAGGAGATGGAGGCTACCAGCGGATTGAGATTTACTGGATATGCACTTATAGAAGATGGACAGTAGGGGGCAGAGGTGTCCACATTTCTCTGATGTGGCAGCTCTGATTCATCCTGGGTGAGGGCATTTGGACTTCAGCTACTTACATTTAGAGCTTTCAGGTAAAGATTTCTTGTCTGTTCCCTTACTTTCCAGCCACCAAAAAAATGACTATGTATTATTGTAGACGCAATACAAATTCCTTGAACAAAATTTGAAAAATACTAAAAGTGTTACAACAGAAAGCCAAAAACGAACCACTCAAATTCTCATTAGCAAGAAATAAATATTTTGATAATATTCTGTCTTATTTGCCTGTATACTTTTTTGGGCATACATATGTATATATACAAAATATAATACAGAATGTATAAAATACATAAAATAATAAATAAAATTCAATTGTATGTATTATAGTCATATAATATATAATTTTATATATAATGTTCATTCATACATGTATATTTTTTAAAAACGCAGATCACTTTGAAATATTTAATTATGAATTCTGTTTCTTTTCTCACTTAAATTATACTTTTTCTGAGTTTTGGTAGTGCACAGATAAGCTTCATCACAAAATACACCAAGCTTAGCCATTTTATAAAAGGGATTAAATATTGTACTGACTGTGGGCTGTGAAAGAAAGAGAAAGGTGTCTTTTATTTTCTTCAGCACATCTGCGTCACAAAGACCAAGGAATGAGTTCATTAGGAACTCACATTCGACCATACTCTGTCACCATTAGTTTTGCTGCAAAGAGCTTTGATCAGTTCAAGAATATCAAAGCACATTTTCAAGTCTCAGCATATCTCTATAAGCTCTCCTTTTATGCACTACAATGTGTACATTATACTTATACATCTATATATTTATACAGTATATACATGTAAGTGGTATATATTTTATGTCTTAGAAATCCCCATTTTGAGATTTTCTAGCATTCTTTAGACATGTATTCTGCAGTATTGATCTTCAGTCATTTTAGTTCTCTGTTATATAACGTTGACTATCAGGACTGCCAGGAACTAACAATCAGAAATTAAATTAGGTAAGTTTACTCTTTCTCTTAATACATATTCTGTGAGGTCCTACTACAACCTAATTCATGGAAAAATGGTAAACAATGAAGGCGCTGACAACTTTCTACCATTTGCCTAAAATGTCACTCTTGGAGGATGATGGCTACAAAATGATGTTTTTCCTTTATAACTTTTATGTACATTAAGAAAAACTTTATTTTGAACATTTCCAGGTTAAGCATACAAAACCTAGAGAATTTGCAGCCCCATAGAGGGGCTAGGAATGTAGTTAGTCTCAGTCTCACTGCTCAGAATACTGGCCTTGCACTACTTGGGTCCATTAATGACTTATACGGTTTTCCCATAATCTGTGGGCCAATTAACTTAATCAAATCAGCTTGAGTCAGTTCACAGGTTGTGCTAGAGAACTTGTTAGATCATATTGTGGATTAAAAATAGATTTGCTTCTCTTTCCCTAAATATTATTGGTAAATGGACACCCATATGGAAAAAATGACATAAAAATAAATTTCACTTAACATGGAACTAAATGTGAAAAGCAAAATGTTAATGTAGATAAAAACATTTTAAAATCTCATTATGTCTATAAGGGAGAAAAGAATTACTTAAATCAAAAAACAGGGAAAACCAAAAACCATGAAGGCATTACATACATACATACATACATACATAACATAAACTATATAAAATATTTGATCAAATGTTTTATAATAAAGATAACAAACAAGCCACAGATGGGAAGAACAAATAGATTTAGAGTGCATATGATGTATAAAGAATTAATAATGGCAAGGATGTAGAGAAAGGGGAACCCTTTTGCACTGTAGCTGGGAACACAGACTGGTGCAAGCACTGTGGAAAGCAGTATGGAGATACCCAAAAAAGTTAGCAATGAATCTGCCTTTTGACCTAATGATTCCACTTCTGGATGCTTATCCAAAGAAACCCAAAACACTAATTTGAAAGAACATAAGCACTGCTATATGCCATTGCAGTGTTATTTACAGTTTCCAAGATACGGAAGCAGACTAAGTGTCCATCAACAGATGAGTGGATCAAACAACTATGGGACATTTACACAGTGGAATACTACTCAGTCCTAAGAAAGAAAAAAATTACCTTTTGCCACAACATGGATGGACCTGGATTACATTATGTTAAGCAAAATAAACCAGTCAGAGAAAGACAAATGCCATGTGATTTTACTCATATGTGGAATCTAATAAACTGAACTAACAAGCTAAATATAGACAGACTCACAGAGAGGAGGAGGATGGCAGCTATTGTGGGAGTGGGGAGTTGATGGGGTAGAAGTATCAAACAAAAAGGTAAAAGGACTCATTGACATGGACAACAGTGTGGTGATGGTGGGGGTGGTGTAGTATAAGGGAGCTAAATGGCAATGGAAAAATACAATAAAAATTTTAACTTTAAAAGAAAGAATTAATAATCATACTACTTAAAGTTCTCTAACAAATCACCAAGAAAAAAAAAAAAGTAGTAGTGTTAAATAAAATAGTGAAAAAAAGGTAGATAAACTCAATGTCCATAAGCAGAATAGCAGAATACATGAATGTATTTTTGGATAGTTGTAAACTAGAATATATTATTTCATGAATTTTTATATTCCTGAAATTGTTTATTAAAATAGTTTTGGTCTCTCTTTTCAACAATTTAAATGAGACACTAAAAGGATCTGGTGCTATTCACATAAATTACAGTTTACATGCCAATGGAGAGAATTGGATTAAGTATAATTTTGTTTACACTGGGTTTAAAAAAAAATAAGAACTGAACTAACAAACTAAATTTATATAAGAGAAAATGGCTGCTTTTGGTAAATAGCCTGATGCACCTAAAATCTTAGTTATCTTTGTTTGAGATAAGAGTAATCAAAATGGAAATAAAGTTGCTTTCTAATTGTAAATTTGTAAAAGATAATCTCAGAGAATAATGCAGGGTTTACAGAATACTAAGATCTGGAGAAAGATAAATCCTAGAACAAAAATATTAGCCAGAATGAATAGGGCAAATGATATCAATGCTTATTTGGGAAGATTAGCAAGGTAGTCAAGTTTAAGGGCTCTGAGGAACTGTAATGGACGGAAGAAGGTTAGTAAATAGTCCAGACTGCAGAGTGCCGAAGGAAAAGAAAAAACACCCACCTAATGATGGTATTGGCTTCCAAAAATATGGACCTGATCTCATTCCCATTTAATAGCTTTTACATCTCCCAATTTCCTACATTTGTGGTTTTATGTTTTTTCAACAGCAAATTTGGTAGGATTGAGATACTATCACTAATTCCAAAAGCTTTTGCATAGATCATTCATAAGAGTCTGTCTCTTGCCTCATCTCAGGACACTTCTCATTCTGTTCTAGGTATCTAAGGAGTAGATTGGGCGGAAGATGTCACCTTTGGCAATAAGATTTAGTTTAAATTTAAAATAAGTCCTTGCAATTAACCCATAGGTAATCCTTTAAAATACCTCAAAATTCATGCAGAAGTTTGGGATCCTGAAACTTGTAGATGACTCAGTGTTATGACAAGCTGAACACCTCAGGGTGGGGCCAGCAAGACATCTCATATCAGTGACAATAGTGGAATTTCTAATCTTTTAATTATTGGCTGTGAAACAAATTGGCTGTAAGAACACCCAGCCTTTTACAATTTACCATACCATTGTGTTTGTGAGCTATCACTATAGGCAGCCTCAGAGAATTCTTCCTGGTGTTAGTGAAGGTGTTGAGATTTCTTCCTGAGATTCTCTTGTAAAACTTTATTTATTGATATACCTACTTAAATAACATTGACCACATGAAAAGAATTATTTGGTGCCATTTAGTGATCCATTGTATTCCATTTAAATGTTTTCATATTATGCTTATATAATAGAAAAATGGAACATCTTATTAATATAGTCACCTGTGAAATGATATTGAGTGAGGTGCTGCTCTAACATGACAAAATTCAGGAGTAAAATTTGTTAAACCTGTTTGAAAACATATATGTGTGTATTAAACAAGGTGTGAGGCAGCTTATTTCTCCGCTGCCTAGCTGCAAATTTCTGTTTCATTTTCTTTAAATACTTTTTAGTAATGAAGAATTCATAACCTCCAATTTTAGGTCCAAGTTTTTATATAGTTTATAAGAGGAAATTAGCAAATAAATGCTGATGAGAGCAATACCTTTACTTCTCCCTAGCAACCTCTGCCATGGGGAGTAGCCAGCCTGGGTTATGTCACAAAGATTGAGCTCAAAGGATCATACTTACTTGTATGAAAGCCTATTAGTCTCCCAAGCCCAGTTGGATTTACAGTATTTTATTCCCTAACCTACCTCATTATAGAAGCAAAAGCATAGACACAGGAGTTGAGGAGAATAGGCCTTGGCCTTATAAAGTAGTAAAAGCTGGCAGTCTGTAGGAAGATGATAAGAAAAGAATAAACCAAGAAGTGCTAAGCAGCATAGTGAGCTGGAGGTTGGCATTTATAGGAAGGTTACACTAGACAGTCAGAATGCTTTTGCTTGTGTAGATACCTCTACTCTTAAGAAAGCCCCCACCTTCATGATGAGTAGTTGCTATGATTGGGTCCCATCTTGTGTTATCCATTTCTATACATTTCACTAACAAATAGGTGTGTGAATGTCTCAGTAAACCTAAATCTTTCTTTTTTTTTCTTTTTATAAGTTATATTTTATTTTTTATGCTATTACAGTTGTCCCAATTATTCCCCCTTTATCCACCTCCACCCAGAACCTCACTGCCACTCCCATAGGCGATCCCCACACCATTGTCCATGTCCATAGGTCATGCATATATGTTCTTTGGCTACTCTATTTCCTATGATGTAGTTTACATTCCCATGACTATTCAGTAACTACCAGTTTGTACTTCTCAACCCCTTCACCTTTTTGCCCATCCCACCCACCCCCTCCCACCTGGCAACCATCAGAATATTTTCTGTACCTACGATTCTGTTTCTGTTCTGCTTGTTTATTTATTTTTTAAGATTTAATTGTTGATAGATATGTATTTATTGCCCTTTTATTGTTCATATTCTTGATCCTCTTCTTCTTCTTAAAGAAGACCCTTTAACATTTCATATAATACTAGTTTTGTGGAGATGATGAATTCCTTTAGCTTTTTCTTGTCTGGGAAGCTCTTTATCTGTCCTTCCATTCAAAATGACAGCTTTGCTGGGTAGAGTAATCTTTGTTGTAGGTCCTTACTTTACATCACTTTGAATATTTCTTGCCAATCCCTTCTAGCCTCTAAACTTTATCTGATTGTCTTATGGGAGCTCCATTGTAGGTAATTAACTGCTTTTCTCTTACTGGTTTTAAGATAGAGAATTTAGAAAAATCTGAAACATGGGCCAAGACAAGCATTATATATGGAAAAGCCACTGGAAACAGCTTGGGTGGGCCTGAAATTTGGGTGGGGCCAGGGCCTCAGGGAATCATCAGGGTGTGGAAAACAGTATGAACAAGGTTGGTGGGGTCTCAGATAAGGCACCTGCCTGCCAGCACTGCAGCTCTGTGAGGGGAGAGCCCAGAAAAGGAACAATGCCTTTGCCAACACTTCTGTCTGGGAGAAAGCTGTCCCCCAGCTCTTGCGCTGATGCCAGATAATTTATTTCCTTCCCATATATCTCTGATGCCTTGCATTTTGCTACTCCTGTGCTGGAGCTCACAGAGAATGAGCCTGAGGAAATCTGTACATGGACCCTTTAAAAGGAACCGCGTGTGACTTCAGCAGTTTCTGTCTTCCACAGCCTCAATCCCTACTGGTTTTTACAGTCAGAAGTTATAGAGACTTATCCTCCTGGCTCTGGAACCCTGGCCTGGGGGGCCTGGTGTAGGGCTGGGACACCTTGCTCCTGAGATATCCCTCTCAATTTATATCTACCACATGTGAGTGTGGGACCAGCCTGTTCCATGTCTCTGCCCCTCCTACCAGTCTTGATGTGGTTTCTTCTTTAATTCCATAGTTGTAGGACTTCCATTCAGCTCAATGTCTGATGCTTCTGAATGAAGCATAGTTTAGTTGTAACTTTAATTTTAAGTTGTGAGAGGAGGCAAGCTGTGTTTACCTACACCTCCATCTTGACCAGAAGTCAACCTTTACTTTGTAAACCCAATATAATCTTCTTGGTGGTTTGAAACCCTGGGTGGTAATGTGGGTGTTGGAGTGTGTCTTGGCAGTGCACAATATGCAGCAGCAATGACTCACCATTAATACTGAATACGAAACCTAATAGACTTGTAGAGTTTTCACTGAAACACCTAAAAGCATTGCATAACATTCTCAACCCTAAAAGAATGCCAATATTAGTAGGGCATAGGAAGTTACAGTCAATTTTCTCAGTCACTCCAGTTATTTTTTTTGTTTTGTTTTGGTTTTTAATTTTCAATTTTTATGGCAGTTTTAGCTTCACAGCAAAATTGAAGGGAAGGGGCAAAGAGTCCCCATTTATCGCTTTCCCCCACACATGCACAGACTTCTCCATTACCAACATCCCCCACCAGATGGTACATTTGTTACAGCTGATGAACCTGCATTGACAGGTTATCAGCACCCGAAGTCCATGATTTACATTTAGGGTTCACTCTTGGTGTTGTACATTCTATGGGTTTGAACAAATGAAACATCACATGTATCCACCACCACTGTAGTATCATACAGAATATTTTCATTGTCGTAAAAATCCTCTACACTCTAACTGCTTGTCCCTCCCCCACAACCACTGGAAACCGCTGATTTTTTTACTGTCTATATAGTTCTGCTTTTTTCAGAATGTCATAGAGTTGGAATCATACAGTATGTAGCCTTTTCAGATTGGATATTTTAATTTAGTAATATGCATTTAATGTTTCTTCATGTCTTTTCATAGTTTGATAGTTGATTTCTTTTTAGTGCTGAATAAGATGCTATTATTTGGATGTATCAACTTTATTTATTCACCTATTGAAGCACATCTTGGCTGCTTCTGAGTTTTGGTAATTATGAGTAAACTTCTATAAACATCCACATACATGTTTTTTGTGTGGACATAGTTTCAACTCCTTTGGGTAAATATTAAAAGACAATTACTCCAGTTTTTATAAATAAATGACTCAGGTCTTGGGAAATCAGAGAAAAATAAAAAATAAAATAAAATGAAAACATAAGCTGAAACGGAGTTCTCAGATTGTGCAATATGTTCAGAGCACCAGAAAGTAGAATGGAATAGTAACCCAGAGAGCTCCTCACCCATGAAATGAATATTTTGTGAGCAGGTTAATCTTTCCCCATCTTCTGAGTGAGACTCTGGATTAGTCACACACTTCAGGTGACAGACGCTCCAAAACATCCCCAAGATTAACTGAAAGGGTACATGGCCTTGCAAATGCAAACATTAAAACAAACATCTTTCTAGAATGCACAGATTTACTTCCTTTCCAATGACTAACCTTCTGCGTTATATTTTCACCTAAAGCATCAAACTTGAGAGGGAAAGCGACATTGTATGTGTAGCACTATTATTTTCATGTCAGAAGATTGATTACAGTTATAGAGAGGTTTATAATGTGTCATACTCTCTGGCATAAAAGCTACGTTTTTCCTAAAGTCATTCAATATTTCACTCCAAGGATACTCAATGATGTCAAAAATCTAAATCCGTCTACTTTTTGTTGTATAAGTAAGAAAAATAAAACATCAATTTACATAAAAATCCCACAGATGCCACTTAAAATCAAGCAGTGGATGATACAGGCTAGCAGCCATCATAATGCTCTGTATTGTTATGATTCAGAAAACACCACGTGAGGTGAAACAAATAGTATTTTTTATTAAATGTCACTCACTCAGTTCCAGGACTGGTTATTCATCTGTGTTTCACACATAGACTCAAACACTGCAGTTACAATTGAAAGACAGCTTGAGTTGAGACCTAGGAATCCTGTCAGCAGTCACTCTTACTCTGGAAATAAAGAAACAAAGGGGGGAAAAGGAAGCAAATGTTCTAATAGGAAGAAGACAAAAACTTATGTGTTGTGCATTTAAGTAAAGCATATACTTTCTAAAGCTTTAAATTAGATGGCAAAACAAACAAACAAACAAACAAACAAAAAACCCTATGAGTCCCACTTTGCTCTTCCATTTCAGAACCCATGCATTTTCTGCATAAAGAAGTATACAGCACATATATTTCATGATGGATCCAATGTGCTCTCAGGGAAATTTTGTAAATTGGTAAGGCAAGCAATTTTTAGTTGTGAAAAGCTCCATAATTCATTGAGATGAAGCATAGGGGAGAAAATGATGAAAGCAAGTGATACTGCTGCTGATGGCACATGCCTATCAACACAGATGGAATTCCCCACAAAGTATAAGCTCCGTTGGAGCCCCCAGTACACAATCCTCTGGCTGTCCCTTGAGCAGGCTGTGCCTTTCCAGTCTGAGTGTCTACATGTTAAGCTTAGACATTAAGTTCCCTGACCCACAAGGCAGGCACACTTTATCTCACTGTCAGAATGTAGTATGATAATCATCAATTCTTTTGGCTCCATTACTAGACTATAAAATCCTTGAAGGTTGAACCTGGGTTTGGAACCCAGTGGTACTCAATAAATATTCCTTGAATAAGTAGACATGTGTACATAGTAACGTTGAAATCCATTTGATTTTGTTGTTTTTTAAAAAAATCCTAAGCATGTAAATAATCCAATTAAAACTACCACACTGCCACTGTGTAAATCATGACTAATACTAATTGGCATCCCCATTCCTAACACCCATTTGTGTTTGCTTTTGTTGTGTCCAAAATAAATAAAGGTTAGGTCCCAGGGAAATTCCCGTTTCTTAGAACAATGGTGTGAGAACACCTATGCATTTCCACTTCAAGCAAGATACTTCCACTATAAAACTGAGCGATATATATTTGATTTTGAAATCTGATTTCACTCATATGTGGAATCTAATGAACAAATGGAATGAACAGACAGAATAGAGACCGACTCACAGAGAGCAGGATGACAGCTAAGGGGGGGGGGGGGACAGGTTAGGCCTTGGAGGGACAGAGCAAAAATGAAAAAGGATTCATGGACAAGGACAGTAGTGTGGTGATTGTGGGGGGGGGGGGGGCTTAAGGGGGTTAAATGGTAATGGAAAAAATAGAATAAAAATTGAAAGAAAAAAGAAAAGAAAAAAAAGAAATCTGGGAAAAATGCCTGTCATACCAGGACCTGAACTACAGTTTGAAAGTTTTAATGAATATAAATGTTAATATAATCACTTTTGAGTCATATGTATTTTTTAACAATCTTGTTCTGCTCCATTTTGACACATATTGGGTTTGGCAATAATGGTACGAGGCTCACTGGGAAGAAATGGAACCCGTGATCGAGGCTAAGAGGAAGGCCCTACTGGCTTACAAGGTCACGCCCACTCCCAGTACACTTCAAGCTCTACGGGCTGCCAGGAACAAAGTCCAGAAGACCGCCCGCCACTGTGCCAACACCTATTGACTAAACCTGTGCAGAAGCATCCAGGAAGCTGTCGATATAGGCAACGCACGAGGAATGTATGAGGGTATCAAGAAGGCAACAGGCCCAATCCCCTCCAAGATCGCCCCCCTTAAGTCCAAGACAGGTGAGGTCATCGCTGACCAGGAACAGCAAATGCGGCGGTGGACCGAGCACTACCTCGAGCTGTACGCAACGAAGAACACCGTAACAGACACTGCTCTTAACGCCATCCCAGACCTACCAGTCATGGAGGAGCTAGACACCCCACCTACTGCGGCAGAGCTCAGCAAAGCCATCGACCGCCTCGCTTGCGGGAAAGCACCAGGAAGCGACGGAATCCCTCCAGAAATCCTAAAGAGCGGGAAACCAGTCCTGCTACAGCTGCTCCACCATCTACTCTGTCTCTGCTGGAAGGAGGGTTACATGCCCCAGGATATGAGAGACGCCAACATTATCACCATGTACAAGAACAAAGGAGACCGCAGCGACTGCAACAACTACCGGGGCATCTCTCTCCTCAGCGTCATCGGCAAAGTATTCGCCCGGGTCGCTCTTGCCCGCCTGCAGACCCTTGCTTCCCGCGTCTACCCAGAGTCCCAGTGTGGCTTCAGAGCTGGCCGATCAACAGTGGACATGATCTTCTCCCTACGCCAGCTGCAGGAGAAGTGTCACGAGCAGCATAAACCACTCTACCTCGCCTTTATCGACCTTACGAAGGCGTTTGATCTGGTCAGTCGAAGCGGTCTCTTCAGCTTGCTACGGAAGATTGGCTGTCCACCACATCTGCTTGCTGTGGTCATGTCCTTTCACGACAACATGCACAGCACGGTGTCCTACAACAGCGCAACCTCTGAGGCTTTCCCAGTCAGCAGCGGAGTAAAGCAGGGCTGCGTCCTCGCGCCTACGCTGTTCGGAATCTTCTCCATGCTCCTCCAATACGCCTTTAAGGACTGCAGCGAGGGTGTCTTCATTCACACCAGATCCGATGGCAAGCTCTACAACCTGGCCCGTCTACGAGCCAAGAACAAAGTCAAAGAGGTGCTCATCCGTGAGATGCTCTTCGCCGACGACGCAGCTTTGACATCACACTCCGAAGAGGGACTCCAGCAGCTAGTCACTTGCCTTTCCCACGCATGCAAGGAGTTCGGACTAGCCATCAGCCTGACGAAGACGAATGTTATGGCTCAAGGCACGGGGACTCCCCCATGCATCACCATCGACGGGTACACCCTGGAGGTTGTCAACGACTTCACTTACCTCGGGTCCACCATCTCGAGCTCTCTGTCAGTCGACTTGGAGGTCAACCGGAGAATCGCCAGGGCAGCCACAGTTATGGCCAGACTGAACCGGCGAGCGTGGAACAATTCCAGCCTCACTGAGAAAACCAGACTGCGCATCTACCAAGCCTGCATACTCAGCACTCTCCTCTATGGCAGCGAGACGTGGACCACCTACGCAAGGCACGAAAGGAAACTCAACAGCTTCCACATGAGGTGCCTGCGACGCGTCCTGCATGTCGCCTGGCAGGATAAGGTTCCCAACACCGAGGTGCTGAAGCGAGCCAATATGAGCAGTTTGCATGCAGTTCTTAGTGAGAGACACCTCAGGTGGCTCGGCCATGTCAAAAGAATGGATGCAGGCCTTATCCCCAAAGACCTCCTCTACGGCGAGCTAGCAGAAGGCAAGAGGATGATAGGGCGCCCAAAACTGCGGTTCAAAGACATCTGCAAAAAGGACATGACACAATGCTCCATCAATCTCAACACATGGGAAGTTCAAGCAGACGACCGCCTAGCCTGGAGGCTCGCGGTCAGGCAAGGTACGTCACGCGCAGAGGCTGCGCGCAACGAGGAGGCGGCCCAGAAAAGATCGAGGCGGACGCAGCGTCAACAGCAGCAACAACGGCCATCTGCCTTCACCTGTACCAAGTGCGGCAGGGATTGTCACTCCCGAGTTGGACTGCACAGCCATTCTCGGCGGTGCAGATAGACTCTCAAGAAGCTACGCCATCGTCTCTCGAGACGGACGGCTGCCGACGACGACGACGACGACGACGACGACGACGACGACGACAGGTTTGGCAGCACTGGGCAGTTGCAAAGATTTAATGAATTTGGAATCACAGAACTATAGTAAGTTTCCTACAACACCTACTAAATTTATCCTCCAGGATAGATAAATCATAATAACATTTACATTAAATTCTTCTCTCAGACCTCCAATAATAATTTTTAATCTATTGCCTAATTTTTGCCATTATTATATTTTCTACTTCTAAGTAGTTTTCTATAAACATAAAATGTTTCAAAATTATCATTTGTTGTCATAAGCAAAATTGTGGTCATTTTGATAAAATCCAACATACTACTTCAAACCATTCATTCAAAAAAAATACCAGTTGCTAGTAACATTCAGTGGAGGATGTTTTAAGTATGTTATATGGCTTAAATTGCTGGATATGCAATCAGGAATTTAGTTGTGGTACAATTTCCCTGAGTCAAAGACTCAAACATAGATGTAAAAAGAGATGGGTCAATGGTTGCTGATAAATGAGCAATTACAAGATTATGTTCCTAATGAAGAATCAGTTTATGCCTGTCTTTTGTAGTTTGACAGAATATTTCACAGTAGTGATAGTTATTGGTCATTTTGAATTTCTATATTTAAAAAAATATGCGGTCCACCATCAAATTTGTTGGAAGGAATCCACATTTGTAGGTATCTTTATAAATTTAAAATGATGCATAAGAGTGGCTCTGGATTCTCCCTGGGACTGATATCTGGCTGAGTACCTCAATGGCTGACTGTGTCCTTCTCAGGGCACTGAGGGAAGGCGGGAGACCTGCTGTCATTCACCCCCAGTGAGGGTTGCTGCCATCATCTGCAATTCCACACTTTGCTTCCAGAACAGCTGCCTGGGTCAGTTATTTTGACTAAGATATATTGTAATTGGAATGCTTGAAAAAGAATGGAAAATACTCATTCTACCAAGTCTTATTATGATCATGATTCTTCCATCTAAGAAACTTCAGGAATCAACCTTTGGTGACATGAAATACTGCGAAGTGTCCACATGCTGACACTTGTGTTTAGATTCTGTGCCATCTTTTAGCATGCTCCCTGCTCTGTTGAGGGATGAAAATGATGCAGTTAAATAGATGCTGCGTGACTTTTGAAATCAGCTCCTAGGAGGTAGGCACACCTTTGCCCTCACCTCTTCTCCCTGCCCCTCCCCATCTGCTTGTTCTTGGAAATTGGCCACCATGTGCTGAGGAAGCTCCAGTCATGTGGATTGCCCAAGTGTAACACTAATATTACATCTATTAATTTTACTATTACTTTTATGTGCTTAGTCCTGACAATGAAATATAAGTGGGGTGGGCGGGTTTCCTATCTGGCTACAACAATGAAAACCCCATGTTTCTCTCTTTTTCTATAACAAACGAGGGGTATGTCAGGGGGGATTTATAGGGTGCAGCTAATAGATGGTAGTGTTTCCATTAGCCTGGGTTCCTGAAAGAGTAACAAGCAAACAGATATGCAAGTCCTTGGCTTCTTATTCCTTAATTCTTATATTTTTAAGGGAAATGTATGGAAATGTAGAGGAATGTATGAAAATTAAAAATGTAGTCAGAATAAAAAATCTAGAGCCTTTTTGCCTAATGGTATGCTGTGGCCACATCCTTCTTATTCTCTGAGACAACAACCTTACAGTTTTGTTGGAAAAATGTTGGGCACTTAAACCCATTGAGGAAATTGATTTTTCTTCATGAGCATATTTTCCTTTTTATATTTTATGTTCATTTTTATGTCTATACAAAAGATAAATTACATGTTAGGTTTTCCATCTTTTGGTCATCTAAGTCAAGTGTAAAAAATTGAAGAATTAGACTGTCTTTGCATTGCTGGGAATGAAATGCATTAACATTTAAAATTCACTAATTCTATTGATCAGCAGTTGGAGGACATTTTTAATGGCCCCACTTCTACTCGACACAGATGCAAGTGGAAGCAAACTGCTCTTTATGTTTAGGATGAAAGAAAGAGAAAGCAGAGCCAGCATTGTCTGCCTGCTTTTACTTTAACTTCTTCCTTTTTCTTTAATCTTCTTTTTTTATCTTTGCTAAGAAACGGGTTATTCTCAATTCCTCCTCACCCCCATCTTGCACATAACATATGGTCAGCAGTAGAGACTGCACACTTGCCTTTCACTGCATACCTGCTAAGAGAATCCAGACAAGCTTCTAATTTCATTGGGACTGACTTTTTAGCTCTGTTAAGACTGATGACAAAAGAACTATTTTTGGTGCCTCCATGAAAGCACTAGAGCCTGTTATTTTCTGTAATCCTGCTGTTAGGAGAGAAAAGTACCAACAAAGCCATCCTTTATCAAACGGCACTAAATTCTCTCACTTCTGTGGGTTTGCTTTTTTTCTATCCACTGGGCCAAAAGTGCAACACATCAAGGTGAATGAGCCCTGCTGCTTGTGTGCCCCCAAAAGGAACAGGGGTGTCTTGCTCCTTTGGTCATGGCCCAGATTATGCATCTTTAAAACAGTTTTCATTTTCAAGTGTTCATCTAGGATGTCATGTTAGTATCTTATTATGGGAAGTAATTTAGAAATGTTATTCCCTCTATTCTCCTCAGCCTCTGCTCCCACAAATACAAAACATCCTTGCTTATTCAAATTAGGGTTGGCCAACTTCAAGCAAGTAAGGGAAAAGCTCTCTGCTGTCAGAGCAGTAAGATCTCTCATAGATTCTTCCTGTACCTCTGTAAGTCAGCAGTGAGCATTTGATAACAGTGGGCATGGCCTTTGTTAGGTGTTAATGAAGAATGTGCAAGGAAGAGGGTGCGCAGACATAGGAGCCTAGTAAGAAAAAGTTAAAGGTGATGAGAACAGTCAAAGGGAAGAGAATGAACTTGTAGGAAATCTTTAGAACTGTTGTGCAGGATGAATGTGAGCAGCACATGGAGATATAATTAGGATAATTTGGAGAATAATTTATGTCGATTCTGAGAACAGAAGTTAAAAATAACTGCAAGGGTTTTAAATTTGGATGACTAATAGAATGTAATGTCTGCAAATTAAAAAAAAGACTAATGGAAACAAATTTAGAAAGATTAGAATATAGGAAAAAAAATTGAGATATGTTAGATCAGGGAAGAGAAAACTGGTGATAGGGAAGAACCCAAAATATTTGAATATTGAAATAGAGAAGGTGGTGAAGGTTAGTAGACTTCTTTTTTTGTGTGTGTTTCTATAGAAGAATAGTTTAAAACAAATAATAAAAATTAAGGCATATGAATAAAATATTTTTAAAGTATCAATTCTAGCAAAAACAATGAATTGGAAAGTTTTGGAGAGTAGTGAATGTGTGGTGTTTCATTTAAGCTAATGGTCCCTGAAGGTGTGAGGAGACTTGCTTAGCATGGGATACACGCATCATCCTTACTCCTCCCAGCAACTCCCTCACATCTGCCTGTAGACATCATCTCATCTTAAATTAAAAACAAAATATGTCCTTCCAGAGGCCTTTGATTTCCCTCCAGCTACTGTCTCAGGCATCTGCCTCCCTTCATAGCAAGACTCATTGCTAGAGCAACCCGCTTTCTCCCTTCCCATTCCTTCCTAACACTCCTGACCTCTCACCCTCCCACTCCACTGAACCTGCTTCTTGTCAGTAATTTTTGCCCTCCATTTTGCCACATCCAAGAGGCAATTATTAGTTTTCATCTAACTCCCTGTTACTGCAGTAAAAGTAGTTAAAAAAATTTTTTTTCTGTTGCTTTCTGCTCCTTCTCAATCTCCTTTCCCAAATTCTCCTTTTTATCTAACTGTTCTCATTCCTCAAAGAGCTCAGTCTTGAGCCCTTTTTCCTTTGATATACATTTCTTACACGTCAAAGCTATTTCAATAAAGCTGTTATTAAAGTGTAATAATGTGTTACATAACAATAGAAAACACATGCCAAGGCCAATGGGTTAGGAATAAGGATTGTTGGAAATACCTGGAGGACATATTCATAGAATCAAAATTGAAATTGAAATTTTGGAGTTGATGCACCAATTCTCATGAAACAAGCCTAGGGTATGAACATAAGAGATACTGAGAACTAAGTTTTAGAAAAAATCATTTAGCAGACTCTTAGGTAAAAAGAATCCTAGGCACTGACAGAGAGGAGAGACTGTGGTAGCAGATGTTGGGACTCTTTCTCCTGCACTTCTGTCTCCACACTGGACTACCTGGTCCTTATTAGATGTTATGGCTCTGTGAGCTTTCATTGTCTTCTCCTGAGAAAAATTTTGTTTTTATGTTCCTCATAAATTTGGTTTCAGGTTAACTTAATTATAACAGTTTATGTACTTATTTGCTTTATCAAATGCCTTGAAAGTGGGATTGTACATTGTTTACTCCTGGTTATCCAGTGATTAACAAGTCTTTGCCATGAGGCTGATTCTCCTTTCTAATTCTAAGCCAATGTTTATGAAAATTATACCATATTAACAAATTCTGAAAGTCTAATGTTATGTGTATGTATAAATATTTCTTCCTATTTAAAATTAACTCAGTTTAACAAAGACTCATTTTGTCAATTTTGTCAAGGTCCATTGAGACTCTATCACAAACTGAGATGCAGTTTATGAGTCTATATTCTGCTTATTATCCTAACTAGTGCATCCTTAATATAATATAATTAATTACTTGAATTACTCTAATTTGGAAATATACTGACATGGTCAGACTGGCTCATTTTCCATTTAGCAGGCTCAAATGGATCACATGAGACTTGACAAAAAAATGGAGGCTCATTTTGAATATTCATTTTTCAAAGAACATCAAGCATATATTTTTGTGTTTTTTAAAATATGAAGTCATATTTGATCGTGGATATTTAAATGACATTAAAAGCAGAACACATAACTTCTAGATAAATTTGAGCTTCACTACATTATCATTACAATTTTCATAACAATTTTAGCAACAATTGGTAAGAATGTCTAGAAATAGACCATACAAAAAAATGAAAGCAAGTTCATTTTGTCATGCAGTGAACTTAAAATCTAAAGTTCCTATCTATCATTTCCTGCACTGTTAGTACATTGATCTCAACAGGATCATTGTCTGTGAAATGAAAACAGGGTATAAAATAGAATTTCCGACTGAGACAAAGAAATCCCATTGAATAACTCTGAAAGGTGGTATGTACCCTGAAGTTTATTGTAAATATATATGCTCTTTGAATATTTTTTCTTCCTTTCTCTGTAAGGCCTGCTTTTCATGGGATCATATGTCTGAAGCTCCTGGGTATTTGGTATTATCAATCCAGAGGTTCAAATGTATTAGAAACTTGGAACCTACTATAGGTTTTGCACACAGGAAGGACTTCATAAGTAGATATACACATCTCATTTTATATTTACACAGACAGGGACTTTGTCTCTTTTGTATTATTTTATCATTAGTCCTTTAAATAATAAAAACTCTGATTTACCCAAGGAGAATATATATTTGTTCTTTAAATTATTATGTGCTTATATTTATAATTATGTGTATTTTTATAAAATACTTCATTTTCTTATGGTAGTTTTAGGTTTATAATAAAATTGAGAGATTTTCCATATACCACTATTCTATCAAACTCATAATCAATATCCCCCATCAGATGGTACCTTTATTACAATCGATGAACCTACATTGACACATTATCACCCAAAGTTCACAGTGTACTTTATTTTTTATTTTATTTTATTATTTTTTATTTTGGTTTTTCAATTACAGTTGTCCCCTTTTCCCCTAATTTCTCTCCCCCACCCAACCCACCCCCTCTCCCGCAATCATATCCGTCCCAGTTGTCCATGTCCATGAGTCTTTTATATAGGTTCTTTGACTAAACCCTTCCCTTACTTATCCCCCTTCTCTCCCTCTCCCCTCCCCCCTATTGACTGCTATTCTGCTCTTTGTTCTATTTAGTTCCTTTGTTTGTGTTGTTCTTTAGTTTCCTGTATTAGGTGATATCATATGGTATTTTTCTTTCTTTGCCTGGCTTATTTCACTAAGCATAATTCTCTCTAGTTCCATCCATGTTGTTGCAAATGGCAGGAGTTCCTTCTTTCTTTCTGCTACATAGTATTCCATTGTGTAAATGTACCACAGTTTTTTGATCCACTCATCTACAGATGGGCACTTAGGTTGTTTCCAGCACTTAGCTATTGTAAACAGTGCTGCAATGAACATAGGGGTGCATAAGTTCTTTTGAATTGGTGTTTCAAGATTCTTCGGGTATAATCCACAGTGTACTTTAGGAATTACTCTTGGTGTTGCACATTCTATGTGTTTAAACAAATGCATAATGAATGACATGTATCCATTCTTATAACTCAGAGTATTTTCACTGGTCTAAAAATCCTCAGTACTCCATCTTTTCATCCCTCTCCACCTTTTCCTGAGTGTCATATAGTTAGAACCATACAGTAGATAGTTTTTTTGGATTGGCTTTGTTTACTTACTAGTATGCATTCAAGGTTTCTTTATGCCTATTCATGACTTGATAGCTCATTTCTTTTTAGTGCTAAATATAATATTCCATTGCCTGGTTGTACCACAGTTTTTCTATTTACCTACTGAAGGACATGTTAGTTGCTTTCAGATTTTGGCAATTATAAACAAAGCTGCTATAAATATCTGTGTGCAAGTTTTTGTGTGGACATTTTCACTCACTTTGGGTCAACCAGTAATTTTCAGAGTTGTTCTGTTTGCTTTCCTTTCTGAGGTTTGTTTTGATTTTTTCTCATTTATTTGAGGAATGCCAAGTACTTCCAATGCATTCCATTTTTTTTCTTGTTAACCATGTTTCTTTGTGTTTCCACCCAGCAGAACACTCCAAAGGGACAAACACTATAGTTGGGCCAGACCCTACCAGCACAATTTCCAGAAAGTTCTGTGGATAAACTCTAATTACAGTTGTGTAATTCCAAGCTCAAAAACTTACTTGGACTATGGCATATCAGTTTGGGAGGCTGACAATGATAAATGAGAAGAAGTCCATTCTTATTTGAGCATACAGTATCAACTCTGTGCACTATTTTTATACCTTGTACAACTATCATGTTATATGATGACTTATAACTGGCTTTGATAAAGTATTCCTTTGATAAAGTACTCCTTTAAACATCTCCATACTACAAGATTATGTGAAGAATGAATGGCCCCAGATTTGATATATATTTTATATGAGATAGGAATTTGAAGAAAAAATTTGATCTTCTATAAGATCTGATATGCTGTTTGTTTACTTAGGTGTTGTCATTATACATAACTGTAATTCCTTGTAATGATTTTGGAGTCTGAAAGCTTGAACTTCTTCTGTTCTAGATAAATACTTATTCTATTTGTTGTGCATGCTAACTTCCTTTTCTGTACCCTTTAGATAATAAACATTGATTGGTTTATGGAAGTGCAATTTGTATCTGGGTCTTTCAGTTAGTCTGAATCAATTAGTAAGTTATAAATCCAGTGGCTGAGCTCTCAAACACTTGGTATTTATATATTGCTTTAATTTCTAAGTAACCTTTTCAAAATTTTATGTTACATAACAATTCCTACATTTAAACATAAACATCTGTTTATTGAAAGTAAGTAATTCAAAGGTTTGAATGCTAAAAAGTTGCTCTCCTCAGTTTTGTTGTTACTATTTGTTTGTTTATTTTTATTTTTAAATAGAATTGGTTATCTAGAAGGCGTGGGTTCAGAACACAGCCTTTCCTGTAGTATTATGATCTTTAATAGTCAAGCTCAGATATGTTACTATTTCAATCAATAATAAAAAATATGTTGTATTAACTCACGGGGTGGTTGTGAGAATAAGGTTATACAGAATCTGTGATTTCTACGTACGGAAGACAATTTAGACTATCATAGTCCAAATATATATATTTTTAATTTAAGTATATTTTATTGATTATGTTGTTACAGTAGTCCCAATATTTTCCCTTTGCTCCCCCCTGCCCAGTACCCCCTTTCCCACCAGGAATCTCACCGCCCCCTTAGTTCATGTCCATGGATTGTGCATATAAGTTCTTTGGCTTCACCCTTTCCTATACTACTCTTAACTTCCCCCTGTCTATTTTGTACCAACCAATTATGCTTCTAAATCCCTGCACTATTTCATCATCCCCCCTGGACCCCCAGCTGATCACCTTCCAAATGATCCCCATACCTATGATTCTGTTCCTATTCTGGTTCGCTTAGTTGGATTTTGTTTCTATTTTTTAGATTCAGTTAGTTGTTGATAGTTGTGAATTTGTTGTCACTTTAATGTTCATAGTTTTGATCTTCTTTTTCTTAAGAAGTCCCTTAAACATTTCATATAATAATGGCTTGGTGATGATGAACTTCTTTAGCTTTACCCTGTCTGGGAAGCACTTTATCTGCCCTTTCATTCTAAATGATAGCTTTACTGGATAGAGTAATCTTGGCTGTAGGTCCTTGCTTTTCATCACATAGGATACTTCTTGCCAGTCCCTTCTTGCCTGCAACGTTTCTTTTGAGAGATCAGCTGACGTCTTATAGGTACCCCTTTATAGGTAACTCTCTGCTTTTCTCTTGCTGCTTTTAAGATTCTCTCTTTATCTTTCACCTTTGGCATTTTAATTATGAAATGTCTTGGTGTGGTCCTCTTTGGGTTTTGGGTCTAGCTTGTTTGTGACTCTCTGTGCTTCCTGGATTTGTATGTCTATTTCCTTCACCAAATTTGGGAAAATTTCCTTTATCATTTTTTCACATAAGCTTTCAATTTCTTGCTCTTCCTCTTCTCCGTCTGGCACCCCTATGATTTGGATGACAGCTCGTTTAAAGTTGTCCCAGAGGTTCCTAGGCCTCTCCTCATTTTTTTCAATTCTTGTTTCCTCATTCAGTACTGGTTGACTGTTTTTTATTCCTTATGTTCCAAATCATTGATTTGGACCTTGGTTTTCTTTCCTTCACCATTGGTTTTGTGTGGATTTTCCTTTGTTTCATTTAGCATAGTCTTCACTTCTTCCCTTATGTGTTTGCCATACTCAAGCATATCTGTCAAGCTGGTGAGCATCTTTATCACCAGTGTTTCAAACTCAGCATCTGTTAGGTTGGCTATCTCCTCGTCACTTAGTTCTCCCACTGGAACCTTGATCTGTTCCCTCTTTTGGGGCATACTTCTCTGTCTCCTCATCTTGACAGGTGCCTGTGTTTGTATGCCTCTATGTCTTAGATAGAGCTGTCACACCTGTTATGTTGTAAGGGGTGGAGTCTTCGATATTCGTCAGTATAGGGTGATTCACTTCACCATGTTGTGGCACTGTGTGTGGGAGAGGGGTCTGAGAGGGGACAATGCAACTTGCTCAGCACTCTCCCCTTTACCAGGCACTTCTCTCACTTTGTATGGGAATGGGGCCTCTCTAGCTGTTGCCTTGGCTGTGGTTCCCAGAGTGAGTGGATCTGTGGATGTTCTAGGACCATGGGGGCCTTTTAGACAAGCAGGCTCTGCTGAGAGACTGGCAGCTTCTTCCTCCATCCCAACCCTCACTGGTTTTCAGTCAGAAGCAATGAGGCTTTATTTTCCTTGACGCTGGTACTGTGAACTGCATGGTCTGGTCTGGGGCTGGGAACACTCCTCAGGTATCCCTCCCTACTTTTTAAAATGTGTAACTGGGCTTTCTGTTGGCCTGCCATTGCTGCTGCCACTGCTGCCACCACACTGGCTCCCCTCCACCCTGGCTCCGCCCCTCCAACCTGTGTGTAAGAGTATTTTTTCTTTATATTTTTGTTTGTTGGACTTCCATGCAGCTCAATTTTCTGGAACTCTTGGTTGTCTCTGGTTTTGAGACAGCTGTATTCCTTCTTAGTTGTGGAGGGAGATGCAGTGTGTATGTCTAGGCCTCCATCTTGGCCCCAAATCTTTTTATTTTATGGATATAAAATTGAAGTCCAGATATTGTGAATAAATTGCCAAGACTGTGTATTTATCTTCATTCCCTCCTGAGAGGGAAAATATGAAATCAATAGATTGTCTGATGAGTTTGACCTTACTAAAAGGTGTTTTGCATTTATATTGAAGAGTTTGAAAAGAACTAGAGATCAATGCTTAAACAGCTAAGGACACTCATTCATATTTTAGTTTTTCCTTTTCACAAACATTGATCAAGCCTCTGTACCAGGCACTGTTCTAGATGCTGGAGAAGCAGCAGTGGATCAAAAAGACAAGAGCAGGGTGGGGAGATGTAGCTGGTGTTTTCAAGGAATAAAAGAGACTAGAGGCTGAGACAGAGTGAGCTATGGAGAGGCATGTAAGGGATGATGCTGTAAGGAGGTTGGAAGGATAATGGATGGGCAGCTGGAACTCAGGCCATTGTAGGACTTGGTTTTTACGCTAGTGGGGATGAGAATCATCAGCAAAGACTTTCATGCTAACAGGGTCACTCTCGTTACTGTCTTGAGAATATAATTTAAGGGCAAGGACAGAGTAATATCGCTAGTTAGAAGGATTATTTGTGGAGTGTAGGCAAGGATTTTGTGTGCCTTAAATACAATTTGGAGCAAGGGATGTGGCAAGATATGGCTGGCTTGTGGATACATCCTGAAAGTAGACCAGGAAGAAATTGCAGGTGGATCGGATATCAGATAAAGAGAGGCATTAAAGGAGAATTCAGATGTTATGGCCAGAGCAACAGGAAAGGTGAAATTTCCATGTACAAATATGGAAAATTTTGTGTGAGGAAACACTCATGGTCAGAGCTGGGGCCATGGAGGTGGTGTAAAATCAGTAGTTTTGTTTTGGTCATAGCCATCCTATGTGTCTATTGGACATCTAAGTAGAGATGCAGATAGTCCGATATACAAGTTAGGAGTCCAAGAGAGATGTCCAGACAAAAGGCAAAAGTGATGTCAATGGCATGTATATGATATTTAAAGCCATGCATCTCATTGTGGCTAGGAGGTGAGTAGGTGATAAGTAAAGTGGAAGACAGGTCTGAGGACTGAGTTCATCTTGCTCTGAGATTTAGCAGGTGGAGAGACAAGAAGTAACCAGTAAAGAAAATAAAAGGAGCAGTCAGCAAGGTCTAGAAAAAGAGAGCATTGTCTGATGTTTTGAAACCAAATGAAGTGGTTTCCACGAGGGGCAAATAACCAGCTGTGCCAAATGCTGTTGTCTTGTAAAATGAAGATGACAAAGTGAGAACAGGATTGTGTAGCTTTGGGGGAAAGGCTCATATAAGTAGGCTTAAGAGAGAATGAGAAGAGAGGATTCAGAGACACCAAGTATATATACTTTTTTAAAGGAGATTTTATGGAAGGAGGAGCAGAGAAATAGAATAACATAAGATGAAGTGGGTATAGGAGAGGTTCACTCATTTATTTGTTATTTTTTAATTTTTAGTATGCTTATATATAAAATGGAATACCCTGGTAAGAAGAGGAGAAAAAGGGATGATTAAAAAACAATCATCGCACCTAATCAGTTTTCTAATTAATTTATGACAAATTAATCTTAATTTTATAGAATTATAAAGTTTTTATACCCTGAGCTCTTGTTAGACAAACAGAGTTACATGTCTGCAGATACTGGATAATCCTAAAGTTGATGTGTTGGAAACGCTCTGGAATGATATTGAATGATTGTGCAATCATTTCCCCCTCAAAACTGGGAATAATTTTCTAGATTAGCAATATTTGTGAGATTCATTGCACATGTGTAAAGTTTGCCTTGCTAACTGTATGGAGAACTCAATGATCATGATAAGAACAGAATGGTGTGGTCGTTGATGCTGCTCTGGGTGGATTTATTAATGTCTTATTCAAAGGAAGTCAGGCCCATAAGAATGCAGTAGTAAGCAGGAAAAATTCGTAGCTACACAATTATAAACAAATATATAATACAGTAGTTTGGCTCTGTTGTAAACAATGTTTATAGTGGCAAAATGTAAGAAATGAACATTGACTTAAAGAAAAATTGATATTTAACAATATTGGAAGAATGCTATTGATTGGAGGTATGTAGGTGTGAAATTCTGGTATTTCATAATAGGAAGTTGAGGCTATTATGTAAAATTGACAAGTAATGGCAGCATGAAAATATGATACAGAAATAGGTAAATGGCAGAAAGAGCAGAATTGAGAGAGGGCTTCAGGGAAGGCAGTGACAGTGACAATGAGGCTTATCACATAGTGTGGATTTTAAAATTTGATTTAAAAATAGGAAGAGAGATGAATTGGGAGGTGGAGTATGGTAGATAAAGTGCCATGTGTTGAGCTCCTTTCACATAATTCTCTTGTTTCCCACTTATAAGCTTATAGAAGTATTATATTAAGAAATAATGTATATACCCACACTCTTATTAAAGGATGCTAAATATTTTTTTAATTGCCGATGATTAGTTTTGTGTAAAACTTAATAATTAAACATCTAATAAATTATTTAAGTTAAGCCTACTATTATTACAGGGGGCTTCTTGGAATAGAAGGGGCAAGTGCATCCTGTGTTGTTGTTTTTTATTATTTGCTTTGTTTAGTTTTTAATAAAACAAGCACCACTTATAATAATGTTTGGCACTCTATTGGATTATGTTTGTTAACCTTTATTTAAGAATTAATAAGTAAAATTAAAGAGATTTTCTGTGAGGTTTTCAGATCAATGGTTCACCTGATTTATAAAAATACTTTAGGAGTTTCAAAAATTTTTTCTATGATCTGGCATAGATCCAAATTTAGGAAGTTAAGTACTTCCATAAGTACAACTTAAATGTGCCTTTAGGGGCCTGAGAATCACATCACTGAGTGGTCAATATCAACCCCCTTCCCCTTTGACTTCATTTTCCTAGGTTAGGCTTCAAAGAAATAGCTACCCAGGCTATGGTGGGCCCCGTGGACCTCACATTATTCCTATGTGCACAAATGCACAAACATGTGGACAGGTTAGAGGTGAGTCATTCTCAGTACTCAGAGGGGATTCCTTTTCCTGGGGGGCCCTCACCTCTCCTAGATGGTGGCAGGCAATATGAGGATGCAGCGTCTCTCATAGCAACTGCCTTCAGCAACGATATTTAGGATATGCTTTTTCAGTTGGTGGGTTACATTACCAAGCTGTTTATTAATATGAATACTTAACTTTCCTGGAATTTCTTCTATTAATATATAGAAATATTTGCTCCCCTTCCCCCCAAACATTAAAATTTAAAACTTTTATTAAATTGTCACAATTACTCTAAAATCATTCTTAATTTCTAGGTTTATTGGACATTACTGGATACCTTGAAGGTCACTATGGAACAAGTGAAATCTTAAATTTTATTTATTTACAAACTATCTTTTCTTTCCACAGATTTCTATTTAATGCAATTTATTTAACATCATTAGAAATTAGTTTAATGAGCCTCTATCTGCAGTAGCTGAAAAGTTAAGCATATGTGGTTTTTTAAATAACTAAGATAACTAAAACTTTTATTTTTCTATTTACATTTTTATATTGAAGATGAGCTAAACAAATTATATGTAAAATGTTTACTTGAGACAGTTACCTTTAGGTAATTTATAATTAGCATATATTTAGAATCTCCATGGAATGTGTTCTCTGATTTAAAGTCTAGTTTATTATTATTTTTTAAAAATCACAGGATTAAAAAATTCTGAAAGAGAAATGAATGACAATGAAAAGTTTAGGTCATCAGATATGTGAAAAATCTGTAAAGCCCTCTAGTTGTGGGGTCAACCTTCTGTTGCTTTTCATATAAAATAGTGTTTAAAACAACCTGATAGTATGGCCTTCAACAGGCATTAACCAGGCATTCTGCATTACAGTGGAAATATCCATATACTGTGACCATTAAAGAAAAGAAATTTTCTTTAGGCTGCTTGAGTATGAACTCATCTGAAGTCACTGTGTGTGACCATAATGCAGATGTGAGACGTGTCATACTTTATATCACCAGAGGTTGAAAGCAAGGGGAGGTATCACACTGTACAGCTGTAGCACCTGCTGCCAATGAAAATGCAGAGAAAGAATTTCTATTATTGAAATTACAGAGGCTCATTTTCTTCCTTTAAATTTAAATGTTTCCTACATGTGGAAGGTATAACCAATGATTGGGAAGAAGTAGTTAGCGTGCTAGCTAGCTTGCAACAGTTAAATGTAAAGATAAGGCTTCCAGACAACCATGTAGGAGAAAGAGAAGATTAAGGAATTGTTTATGTAAGCAACTTAGGAAAAACATAAGAAAAAAGAGAAAAATTTACTGTATATCTTGGGTCAATATAAAGGCTGTTAAATGTCTCTAACCCCATAATTTCTACATCTTATCTTATGATAATGAATTTAAAAAGCTCATGCTTAGAATAAGAACTCAGAAGAACTACAAGATCATCATATATACATGATATATATTCAATTATATCTTATCAAATATATAATATATTCAATCAGCTAAATATTCTAAGACATAAAAGATAAGCATGTCAAAAATTAGCAAAAATTATTCAAAAATATTTTTGTTAATGCTCAGTTGATCAATTAATCAAATTAACTCAATATTCAAGGATTGAATGGTGGGTGCTTTGATGCAGGAGATTGGCCTGATCTCCTACCCATACTTCAGGGTGCATGAGAGGGTAAATGATGAAGAATCTTTAATATTAACTTTCCTAAAGAGAAGCATCCTTCCTTCCCTGGAAAGAATCCCAGTATTCATATGCTGAGATTGTTATCTGTTCATTTTGATTAAGTTAAATGACTTAAGTCTATTAAACACTTATTAGACTAAAAGTTATTTGTTAACATTGCCTCCTTTTTGCCTGTACAGCTTCTGTGAGAGAGAATAAAACTTCTGCACATGCTCTGAGAACCTGTTCTGGACCACCTGCTATTAAGTATTTCTTGTTTTGCTTTATTTGTTTTCTAAACATTGATTGCCTCCTTTGATCCACAGCATCAGCTTGCAAGATGTCCATCAACAGATGTCCGGGTATGTCTCACTTTCAAGCCCAGGTCTTACCCTCCTGCCGCTCTGTGGTGACTTTAGAGTAAAGTATAGCTAATAGTACTATTTCCCATGATTGAATGTAACCGAACAGAATGGAGGTTCAGCTGCCAGCTGCAACAAAAGCCAGACTTCCGAGGAAGGTGCTGGTGCAAAAGAAAAAGTTTTATTCAGGTGCCAGGCAACGTTGGAGAATGATGGACTCCCGCGTTAAAGGCCATCTTATTTTCCTACTCAAGCCTGCATTTCTTATGGACATGAGGAGAGGAGGATGTTTCTTTCTTTCTTATTTTTTTTTTCCATGCAATAATCTTGCTAGCTTTTGCTGAACTGGGGGCCCTATCCATTTATATTTCTAGTTTCTGGCACATTCAGTGTAAGGACCCCTTCCTGCTGCCATGTTGGTCCATGGGGGAGACTTCCCAGCACTCAGACTGCCTACATAACACGAATATGGACCAACCAGTCATCCCTTTGTACTCTTTCTATCCAGAGCTCCCCTTTTTTTTTTAAATACCAGTGTGGTGGTGTTTCTTTCTCTAAGCACTCATTCTCCCCCACCTCTCTTCTCTCCATTTCCTCAATTTCCCTTAAGACTAGAAGGACCTAGAGAATGGAAATAGGATGATTAGAGCCAGGTGCTGCTGCTTCTCCCCCATGTTTTACCTTTGGATACTGTCTTCATAGTCAGATCTGACAATTCTCCTAATTGTCTGGCTAGCAATTGAAACCCAACCTTTACCACAGTTGCAATTTACGCTTATTTGTCTTTATGTTGAGGGATATTTTTCTCACCTGTAGGCCACAAGTCTCTGTTTTGCTCTAATATTTTATCTATTGGTTTCAAAAACAGTGCCAGCACCATGGGCTGGTTTACGTAATAGATGAATACACAGATTACAAAAGAAAAAAAGAAAAGAAAAGAAAAGTTCATGTACAGCTGTGCCTAGTTCCCCAATATTTTATATTTTATTCTATTCCTTTTTTCTAACTTTTCTCAATTTTGTAGCATAGAAAGAGTTATAAAGAAAATAAACAGGATAATGCAGTCACAGGGGAGAGAACAGGCACTGTGCTCTCTGAAAGATGGTCATGGGAGTTTTTTCTGAGCAAGTCACAGTTGAGCAGTCACCTGAAGGATGGAGAGGAAGGTAGAGCAGCTCAGGAAGCAAGGGCACACTGAGCACAGGCCTCAAGCTGGGAGGCAGGGAGGCTGGGGCAGAGGGGCATAGACCAGGTTGAGAGGATAGCCAGGGCAAACCTCCCAGGGCTCTCTTTAGCCTATGACGAGAAGTTTGCATTTTGTTCTATGTGTAGTCGGGAACCATTGATTGGAGGATTGGGGGCAGCTACTTTTAAGGGGTGACTCTGAAACAGGGCAGAAATTGCAGTCACTCAGATAAGGGATCACAGTTAGCTGCGCTAGGATCCTGACAGTGGGGATGGGGAGAAAGCTCTCTTGATTGTGGAAATATTTTGAAGATAAATCCAATAACTCAATGTTGTATGTTGAAGTTAAGAAATATTCATGACATTTACTAAGAGTTTGAAAGATGCAGCTATTTCAAAATGGCAGGAAAGTGGGGTGGAGAGAAAAGGGGGCTCAGGGCAGGGCCACCTCCACAGCAGGCTGGGGAAGGAGAGACCTCTGTCCCCAACCCTGTTGAAAAGATGACACAGGCTGAAATACAGCTCTCTAGAGAATGGGGCAGGGTGACACCAACATCTAGCTGGGCACCTGTTTTTAGGCAGCCACCACCCCCAGGCTGATGTTAAGCCCCTACCTGCTCCCCATTCTTCATTTCCAATAAATAATACCCTTAGTAAAACAAACTCCCAAGAAGTTTCCTGTTTACAATAACCTAAAAAAAGGGGGGGTTGTAAGAAAAAATGTGAAGCTTTAGGACATAGTCTTAACTGATTCCAAAAGTACACAGTCCTCTTAGTGCATAAGATATCAAAGTGCCTGTCATGTCAGGTCATCCAGTCTGAAACATGAGCTAGTAAGAATGAAAGCTGCACTAACAATTATCAAATGCCAGCCTTGAGAGTAGGGCCACATTTGTGCATTGTTGTAGTACTTTGTGGTCGAGGGCACGCAAGTAATTCCAGCAGACAGAATGGGATGGATGGAGTGCTGCTGCACGCTCAGGGAAGATCAGCAATGAGCAGAGCAAGCACCTTCCTTTTATTGAAATCTGAGGGTGGCAATTACAGGATACACATCCTATTGCTTACAGAGAAAACAGGATACTGGGGTTCAAACATTAACTACTTAGGTACAAAACAGAACTGTAAGTCCTTAAGGCTAAGTTCCAAACAAGATGATAGGACAAGGGAGTAATGGAGTACTCAGCAAAGTCTCTTTGTCCTCAGGATACCATAGCTCAGTGGCCTGAAACAGCTTGCAAGCAGCCGGCGTTAGCAAGTCCAGCTTGCTTAACTGAGTCAAGGACACCTGGACAGGGGGACATAAAGTCCCTACCCAGAGACTTGATTTCCACCAACAGTGCATTTATTGAACTAATAATCACAAGAACATTTATATGTTACTAAAATTATCTATTTTTCACACATAGAAAAGCTGAGACTCAGGGAGGTTACAAATGGAAACATCAGTATCTCAACCAGAAAAGTGAAGGAGTTGGCCTTCCCTGTCTTTTCAGTACTGTTACCAAATAGCAAGTTGGGGTCCTGATGCCCAATTTCAACCTCTAGGAAAAATTCCAGAGGCAAAGTTTTGGTGATAAAGGAAAGGAGTCTTTATTCGAAAGCAGTTAGTCAAGGCTATCAAGTCACAGCTTTAATTACTTAAGCCTACAAATTAAGGCTGAACTCTACATCTGGGTTCTCCTACCTTTTCCGTTGTTAGTTTCTATAGGGTTAGATAACTAAAACAATGTAATATGCAAAAGCTACACAATTCTGGAAGAATGGTAGGCTTCTGCCTCAGAGCCTGTTCCCTCTAGGACACCCAAAGAATGAACCTGCCACCCTCTGCCAGGCCAGCCCAATCCTAGGCCATGTCTGCAATTGCTTTCTATCCAAAATACCATCTGTTGGAAAATGCAGGAAGCTGCAGCACCATTATCCAGGCATCCTCAAGAAAGATGAGCCTGAAAACCAGAGAGAGACCATGCAGGAGCCAAAGTAAGGGGCTGAGAGAGAGCCAGCCCAGCAGCCAGAAAAGCTCATGAGGCAAAGAGCCAGCCCTCTTTTTATTTCCATTGGCTCTGGAGGCATTCAGCTTCTCAGCCAATCCCGTCCTAGACTGCTTTCCATTGCCTCATCAGACTCCTCCTATGGCCTCTCCTACTTCTCCCCAGTGATCTTAATCAGATCTCTCTGTACCAGTACATCTGGTACTGGTCTCCTCAAGACCCTGTAGTACCCAATACGGCAATGTTAAGAATTTGCTCCATTGGATGAGGCTCTGTAAAAGTTCTTTTTTAAAATTATATTTTATTGCTTATGCTATTACAGTTGTCCCAGTTTTTCTCCCTTTGCCCCTCTCTACCCAGTGCCCCCCCACTCCCTCAGGCAATCGCCACACTGTTGTCCATGTCCATGGGTCATGCACATATGTCCTCTGGCTACTCTATTCCCTATGCTGTACTTGACATCCCCATGATTATTTTGTTCTTAACAATCTCTGTTTCCTACCATGTTCCTGACCACACTTACTTAGCACACAGCTCCATCCTCTGAGTTAGCCACATTGATAAAGTGACCTGGAGCCAGAGTTAGTTCTCAAAACCACACATATTTCCTCTATCTCCTTCTATCCATCTTTTTCAAAGCCTTGTGTAGTGCTCCTGTTCCGTAAATTATCACCATGCAGACCAAAATCACATTCAGCTGGAGCTTTGCTTTCATCGCATATGTGCTGACACAATCAAACTCTCAAACTCAACTGCTTCCTTTTAAAAGAAAGTGTATTATGCTTCCAGATAAGTCCAGTTTCTACTATCTCTTTATCTAGTGCAAAGTGAAAATGTAGGACTGTCCAGTTAGATTTAGAAGAGGAAATACTGGGTTTCATTTTCCAGGTAGGTGAGGTGTAATCCTGCTTCATGTTAAAGTTTCTAGAATGGAATTTTTTTAAATTAGAGTTTAAGAGTCACTTTTCTCCTCTATGGATACTAAAGCTTTGGAAAATCTCCCACCAAATCCACTTGTTGACGCTGTATGCTAAACTGCAATAGTGAAATAAAAATCAATTATGCAATCTCAAAATGAGTGTTTTCCTACCTCTACAAGAGGAAGTTTTTGTAGTGGTGACTCTCCTAAGCCCCATGAATTAGGGAGAGTTGGAGAGAAAGAGAGGAAGAGAGAGAATAAATGATATATCCTCCAATTTAACAATTAAAAGGGTATAGTCTCAACTATTTCCAAGAGTAAAGGCCACTGTTTAGATAACTTTATTGTGCACATAAGTGGAGCTAAGAAAGTGATTGAGAAATTCTTCTAAGCTTATGTAGAGTATTCTATTAGTATCTTTACTACTACTGTTACCACCATTTCTATGACTAGTGTTAAAGTAATTAAAGGAAGCCATTAGACTGAGGGTGGCTCTAAAACCCTGGAGCCTACATAAGCAAACCATAACCTAAGGCAGAGTCAATACATTCAAATTCAAAAACCTGAAACTCAAGAACAACCAATCACCACCAACTAGGTTTTCCCAAGTAAGGCAACCACATACATTATAGCCAAGCAAATAATTTATTTGCATTGCTTCAGCATCTTCTGTATAAAAACGTTGCCTTTAGCTTCCATTTAGGGAGAACTTCTAACCACCTTTGGGCTGGAGCTGCCCAACTCGAATTATGCATGCTTAAACTCTTGAAAAAAAATTTTAACATCTCAGTTTACCTTTTCACACTATTAACCTACCACTTTCCAAAACAGTGATTCCACACTTTTTGAATGGCAGGCCACTAAGGCAAATCAAAAGATTTCACATTAGAAAATCCACTTTTTCCCACTTTTGCTAGGAAAAGACATCAGTGAAACACAAGAAAATGTCACATTCAAAGCCATTTTGGGAGAAATAATGTTAAATGGCTCTAATAATGAGGACAATGAATAATTTCTCCATTACACATGCATGTTTAAGGAGCATTTAATGAAAATTGATAAAACATGTGATGAGAATATGCAAGATTATACCATACATTATGAAATAACCGAGTCACAACAATTAACTTGAAAATGATGAATGTCGATTATTTATAATTTTATAAAAAGAGATGCCATTTTAAACTCCACCTCAAGACATTAATAATACAGAGATGACTGAAGTGTGCTTTCACACACCTGTGGGTATTCCTCCATGATCTTTGATAAGGAACCACTGAATTCTCCCCATTGGAGAAGTGGCCAGACTTTCCAGTAGAGTTGTTATCAAAATCCTCTACACACTCTGGAAATGTCCTTATTTTAGGTCAGGAATAATACATTTTAATAAACCTTAACAACTCAGTGATTAAATTATAAACAAATAGCCCTTGTCCTGTGTAGAAAGAACATCAGTAGAATTGGATTACGTATTTGCTAATAAACGTATAAAAAGAATCAGTTCTGGGCAGCAACTTGACCACACATTTTATGACACTTAAAAAAAATTAATCTTTATTATTATTTTTTTCATTACCATATAACCCCCTTATACTCCACCCCTGCAATCACTACACTGTTGCCCATGTCCATGAGTCCTTTTCCCTTTTTTCTCAATCCCTCCACCCCCTCACACCCTCGCCAGTGGCTGTCGTCTGCTCTCCATCTATGAGCCTGTCTCTGTTTTACCTGTTGAGTTTGTTCATTAGATTCCACATATGAGTGAAATCATATGGTATTCCTCTTTCTCTGACTGGCTTATTTCACTTAGCATAATGTTCTTTAGGTTCATCCATACTGTTGCAAAGGACCACATGTTTTATGACTTTTTAAATACCACCCAGGAAGAAAGTGATCATGTAGACTACCATGAGCGTGTAATTGCACCTTTGAGGAGAATGCTGTCATGAACCACATATACCGTATCAAATATGAAATTTAAGCATTACATTACTTCCCTAAATTGAGCACGTCTAACAAATTATTTTATGAAGTTACAATGGGAAAATTATTGTTATTATTTTTATCCTCAACCAAGGACACTTTTTCATTGTTTTTTTAAAGAGAGAGAAGGGAGAGAGAGAGGAACATCAATGTAAGAGAAAAACATAGATGTGAGAGAGAAGTGTGGATTGGTTGCCCCCCTCCTCTCTGTAGGCATGTGAGTCAGGAACTGAACCCCCAACCTAGGAATTGACTGGAAATTGAACCTGCAACCTTTTGGTTATGGGATGATGCTCCAACCAACTGAGCCACACTGGCCAAAGCAGGAACTAAGTTTTTTAAATAAAAAAGTCATAGCTGTCTGGTTACATTATAAATTCAAGTTCCTTCTGTACAGAGGAGGGATATAGGTGGCAGGCATTCCCCTACTTCGTGGTGGAAGCCAGATCTCAATACTGGGCTTTGCTCTGGTCCTAGGTATTTTCTGCTTGTTAAAAGGATCTGAAGAAGTTCGATTTACAAGAAGTTCCATGCAACAATCAGGAAATGAGACAAAAATATTGTGTCAGTTTCAGAGTACAACGAAAGGCACAGGATAAGAGGTACAGGAGATAAGGAACCCGGGAAGGCATTTGCTCCCAGAACAGTTACAGAACAGCAACTTCAAGGAGCACTGGAAGCAATGCTGTTTCACACCTTCCAGTCTCCAGGGGGTGCCAGATAGCCTAGTGCCCAAGTAATAGAAGAAGGAAAAAAAGGAGACATAGGTAGTTAGTCAGAAGAGTCTCTGTTATCCTAAGTAACACTGCCTTTTGTCTTCTTACCCAACTTTCTGAGAGAGACTTTTACAGTTTTCTTTGGGGAAAATTAATGTGATGGCAAGTTCAGAAAATTTCCAGCACAGCTGTGCCCATGAGAAAAATCCATCTAAGCAAGAGCAGAAGACGGCTCTTAGACACCAATGAGATAAGGTGTCACTTGTCAGATCTGTAGCCTTTGGGAGTAGTGTGGGGGCAGGGGTGAGAGGGAGGACAAGAAAGCATATGCATTTTTTTTTTCAAAAAACAAAGAAACCAGAAGAGAATTTTAACAGCTGGTGTTAAATTTCATACAGAAGTGTGAAACATGGGGGAGAGTGGGAAAGGTCTGAAACATAATTTTGGAAACTTTGGATGTGTGAAGGACTGTCACCCCTGATTCACCACCTCAGGAAGATCTACAGTAAATTATTTTTCAAGGATGTTGGTTTTAGAATAGAATTTCTTTTGAAGGTGTTGTTGGGCTGAGGCTGACTCTGAGGAAATCTGGCTTTGCTTGGGTAACCCATCTGTTTAATGAGGATGTGTCCATTAAAGAAACATTTCCATGCCTGGTAATGGCTACAGACATCTAAACTTGAACTCATCATCACCATCTCCCCAGGTCAACCAACCTTTTAATGTGTACTTTTTTGTTGTTAATGGCTACACTGATTTTGTAGCAAAGGATCAGAATCAGCAGCTGCCTTGTATTATTCTCTTATTTGTAATACTGCCAGCAGTGGAGGGAGAGAGTTAGTGATGGGTTAACAATGAATAAGTATGATATTTGATTCTGAGTTCTGTTATAACTCATAGTAACAGTTTTTACAATGATGTCTGGTTTGCAAGTTCCTCAGTTAACTGCCTTCATGGAATATTGTGCCATAATTCACCCATACTCCCCATCCCCAACATATAGCAATTTAAAGAAATTTAATTAACATAAAAGAGCATTTATTAATTATGAGATACTAAGTTAAATATGTTAAATAAGTGTACAAAATCCCTTATCCCCATGCTAAAAGTGCTCCATTTTTGCAAATATCCATCATTTTGCAGATAATGCCTAAAGATAAGACTGAATCAATGTGGGCATCCTAAGATATTTCACTGTGACTTTACGTTTACATTCATGGCACAGAACATTAAATTTGTGATGACAGGGATGTGACTATCTTGGTTTTATACGACCATCTTTATTGTACTCAATTTTATTTTTTAAATTTTTGTGTCCTATTACCCTCTCTCGTTTTGATTTTCTTTACTCATTAAAGTATTTTTTTTATCTTCTTTTTGGAACTTTTAAGAAGTTCAACATTACATCTCTTGCTGTAGTTATGTTCCTATATTTTCTATCTCACAAGCACTAAAGAGTTGTATCTCTGAGGAATGTGTTTGTACATTCTTATCATGATCATATATACACTAGTGTAGAAAAAAAAATCAATATTATCTTGCCAAGTATTATTATAAGTTTCTGAAGTTTAAAACTGGCATATGATGCCACATAAAAAGCACTGGCCAGGAATTCAAAACAAATGCATTTTATTCCTGATCTTGCCTGTTAACAGTTGTGTCAGCTTCCATGAGCCACTGTAAAACGAGAATAGGCACATTTATTTCACTTGTGCTAGAATTTATTGCTAGATATTTCTTGTTGTAATACAAGGTTGTTACTCACTTGATAATTGTTTCATAATCTGGATTACTTGGTCACTGTTGAATCCTACCCTGATTTAGGAGTAGTGAGAAGTCAGAAGTGATACAGAATTTGAAAAAAGGCAAATTGGTCACAGATACATGTCTCAGACGTAAAGCAACAATATAGGTATTTTCTGTGCAGAACTAAAAATATATGAAAATAAAAAGAAAGGTTAAAATGAACAAATAAAAAGTGGAATATATAAACTCCTTTTCACATGAGGATAAATAAAATTGTTTTTAATTAGAAAAGTTCGTGATTATAAGAAAAGTGATGTAGGTTTTTATTTAAAAATATAGAAGCAAGACAATCAGCTTGGTCTTCATATCATAATCAAGGAACCAAAGATATTCTTTTTGCATTTTAGAGACTAACTTGATTCCTAAAGCATGGTCTACTCCAAAGCATGTTCTATTTATGTGTATTTCAACCTACAAACTCGCTTATTAATGTATTCATTCTTATAGAATAGTGGTGCAAAAATAGTTTTTATAAAAGAACAGTTATGAAATTGTCAGGAGTGGCTATTTCTTTTGAGACCTCAGTATGTTAATTTCATAATAACATGTTATGGAGAAAGAAAGAGGGAGAGTGAGTGAGAGAGAGAGAGAAAGAGGAGTCTTAATGTTTGAGATTAAACCAGAAATCAGAAAAAGGCTGAAAAATCAATGACACAAAGTGGAACTAACATCGGAAGGCAGTTTAGTAATTTCCATTGGTTGGTTTCCACTTCTGAATTAGCATAACTGGCAGCTGGCATGCCATATATGTCAAAGTCACTGCAGGTAAATAGGTTCTTAACTTCAGAAAAGGTATGGCTTTTAGCAAATGTCTTGTATTTGATCAATGATTGCTTTAAAATGACAAGCTACAGATAATCACCCTGTATGATCCATTAGTGTTTGGGCCCTTTTCCCTAAATGCTTTTAGAAGTACAAAGGGCATCATATTAATTCTCCTTGATGTTTCATTAGTTTCATGTCACTTGTTTCATTAGTTATATGCTATTTCACATTGGTGTCAATAACACAATGCTAATTTCTTGACATGCATTTTTTTATGGTCCTCATGAACTGTGCTCATTATGGAAAATGGGCTGAATTTTTTATTGGTTTATCCTGAATGCATGATTACATTGAAACAATGCACTTTGCAATTGTTGACAAGAAGATACTTTTGCAAAAGTGTGTATATTTCTAAAGAAATTGTTTGCAGTGAATAAAATGTCAGAGTACCTGTTAGACAATGGGTACAAATAGCAAGCACAGTTACAATAGTCACTGAAACTCACCCCCTCAACTACCATCTTAGAAAATGTAATTTTTACCGTCTAGTTCAATTCAAGAAAATTCTTACTTTTTAAAAGTGCTCACATCAACATTTAAAAAGGTGGAGAAAAGTTTCCAAAAATATTTAACATGAAAAATTTGCCCATAGAATCTATGGACAAGATATGGCGATATATTCAGAAGAATTATAAAATTGCAACAATACATTAAAACCTTAAATAGTAACTGAACTGGAAAATATTTTGACAGTTGAACAAAATGTTAAACATAGAGATATATGACTAGACAATTTCACTCTCAGCTACATACCAAGAGAATTAAAACATATGTCCCCCACAAAAACTTGTACACATATATTCATTTCTGCATTATATATTTATAACAGCTAAAAAGTAAAGACAATGCTAATTTTCACCAGTGGATAAGTAGAAAAACAGATTGTGGTATATGCATATAATGGCATATTATGCAACTGAAAAAGGGAAAGAGTACTGATACAGGTAATAACATGGATAAGCCTTGAAAATATCATGCTGAGTGAAAGAATCCAGACGCAATTAGTTATATATTGTATGATTCCATTTATATGAAATATCCAGAATACAAAAATCCATAAAGTTAGAAAATAAGTTATTGATTGTCAGAGACAGGAGGAGAGGTGAACAGAGAAGGTGGGAGTGGGGTGAAGAGCAACCGCCACTGGACTGTGGTTTCTTCCTCAGGTGATGAAAATGTTCTGGAATTAGATAGTAGTAGTGATTGCATAACTTTATTAATATATTAAGATCCACTGAATTGTATGCTTGAGGGTGAACTTTACTGCATATATATTTTGTCTCAAAATAATGCATAATTAAATAAAAATAACTGAACACTTATTTCACTAATTAATATCTTGGTTTTGTACACTTTCCACTAGATTGTGTTAAACAAAGTTGAGATTGGGATATGAAGAAGATGTTTCAGTTTCTTACTTTTGCCTGACTCTACTTCTGGGTTTGGACCAGCCAGATGCAGAACATGGAGAAACAGAAATGAAAGCAAAGCAGAACTGGGTATTTTGCACAATGAAATAAAAGAGATTTTGTCTTTTGATGTTTGAAAAATACCACAGCATCTACTTCTCTCCTGTCCTTTTCTAGACTTCACATTTTTCTGATAATTACAGAGGATGCAGATGATACTTTCTCCATGTGAAAGAAAATGCTCAAACACCCTACTGTAGCCTCATCTTCATACGAAGGATAAATAAATATATTTTCAAAGAAGAATTCATTATAATGTTGTGATGAATTTTCAACTAAACTTAAAAGCTATTGGGGTTTGAATTTTGTTTGTACTTGGCCAAAGACAACTTGCTTCTTCAAAGAAAAACATCTATCAGGGGATTACAAGGTTTTCTGAACATCAAATAGCTTTCATAAAAATACATTTAAATAGTTTAATTGTAAACCAGTAAAAAATAAGATTTTAATTTTCTTCTGACCACCAGGAATTTAAAAATTCAAAGGCTGAACATGTTATTGAGGCAGACTTTATGCTATTGATTGTAATGTGCCCCCTGCATCCACCACCACCAGGGACTATGCTCTTGGGGCTCTGTAAAGGTTCTGGGTATCTGGAATCAGGAAACTAACTGTAATAGTTAACAACAAATAAAATATGTCCTTTGAAACTACATGGAATTATATTTTTATAAGAAAAGGGAATGATAAAAACTCTTCAACTTCTAAATAGCATTGCCTTATGATTGTATACATAATTTTTTACTTAGTGTCCATAAATCCCAAATTATGAGTTCCCAATAAAAGAAAGTTATGTGTGTGTGTTTAATTTTCTTAATAATAAATTAAACATACAAAAGGAATTTTAAGCTAAATGAAAATAAAGGATGATTTGGGAATTGGACACTATCTGACCTTAATATGTTGCTATTAATTTCTAAAGAGTCTTATTTATTTTAGCTAAGTGGTTTGTGCTTATTTTTTCAAGTTTTACGTGGCTAGGAGTGTCATTACTTGTGTAATTTTAAGTGAACATACATTCAGTATTTCTTGGAATAAAAAGTGAGAAGAAATATCCCCAAATGAAATGGCCATAATGAGTTTTAGATGAAAATCATTAGAAAGAGAGCATTACAGGTGGCCCACTGAGATTCACAATATGAGGCAATATAGAGAGCTAAATTAAATCAACTTCATGAGACTGTGATGGAAGGAGTCATCTTCTTTGACAAATCTAGTTATAACTTAACTAGACAATGTACTCAGCATGGGGCTAGCTTAGCTCCCCAAATGCTGGTGACAAGGGAGATGGCAAAAAGTGTATTGTGTGTGTATTAGGAATTCAAATTTAAATCTTTATATATAATTAGGTAGCAACTCAAATATTTCAACCACTTGATTGTTAGAGGGTAAGACAATTTAAATTCCTTTTGTTATGTTTCACAGTTTATTTTGCTTTGTTTCATTCTTTCTATCCTATATTATAACCATCTGGTACCTACTTCAATCAGTTAAAAATAGTGATATCTCAAACCTAAATTATTGTTTTGTCTTCCCCAGTACTGTCACTGCAGATGTCAATTCAATAATAAATAGTAAGTTTGGTTTTTTTGTTAAATGTAAATTTTAAGGGTTGTTTAAATTGTTCATTGCATTTGTTTCATTCAAGGGGGAGAAACTTGAAAATACTAAACCTTAATTTTATATGATTATGTCAAATTACATTATCCTAACAATGGTAACAGAAGTGACTGATTACGGAGTTGTCTTTTGGATTGTGACTAAAAAGAACATTTCAATTTTAACTGTAGATAAATTAAATACACCAGTGACATTTCAGCCAGAAGAGGAAACAAAATATGTATAATATTCTTCTGACAGACTAATTCTGAAGAATTGTGTGTGTGTGTGTGTGTATCAATGTGTGTATATGCCAAACAGGAGGCAAAATCTTTAGAGGATAAGATATATGGCACAGCACCATCCATTAGGAAAAAAACCCTACAAATGAGCAAACTATCTATTGAACAATTTTACTTTTTAATTTTTGCAGTTGGCCTTCAAAATTCAATGTGTATTTTGTACTAACATTGTATCTCAGTTTGGACTAACCACATGTCTAGAGCTCACCAGCCACGTGTGGCTAGTGGCTGCCTTATAAGACAGTACAGGAACACAAGAGAGCAACTCTAGGCTTACCTGGAGATTGTGTAATCTTATACACACTCCCTGACAAATCACTCATTGTTTCTTTGTTACTCCATTTACCCAAAAAATGGGATTATATTTCTAATTTCCAAGGTGTCCCTTCAGTGATGCCGCACGTTCAGTCAGTAAAACTGGACCATCATCCTGGATCAAACAGCCATTGAATATGGGTCACACCTACATCTGACATGGGCAATCAACTTTGGCAACACTTTTGCTGCCATGGAAGAAGTTCCTGCAAGACTTCTCAGACAACAAACTTCAAGCTGCTGGAGAACAGATTCCCTTGTCTTGTTAGTACATTTGGGCTTCTGTAACAGAACACCAGAGACTGGGGGCCTTATAAATACAGACATTTATTCTTCACAGTTCTGGAGGTTGGAAGTATAAGATCAAAGTGTGAACATGGTTGGGTGAGAACCCTTTTCCAGGTCACAGACTTCTCACTGTGTCTTCACATGGCATAAGGGGCAAGGGGGCTGCCTGGGGGCTCCACTCTTATGATCTCATCACCTCCCAAAAGCCCTACCTCCTGATACCATCACCTCAAGGGTTAGGTTTCAACATATTAATTTGGGGGACATAAACATCCTGTCCATAACATAGCTGAAGCGAGTGTCTGGATAAGGACCACAGCACCTCTAAGATACTGACTAGTATAATCTAGTCCTTCCAAAACAATTTACTTCCAAACACTGTGGCAAATAAAGAAATTATGTAGAATACTGCAGCAATACAGATTAGGCTGCTGTGGCAGAGGTCTTAGCTCTCTGGCCCTGGAGATGAAGGGTGTCAGTATCCTGGCACACCTGCAATCTTTGTACCCTGTGACAATACCTTGACACAGTGGTGGAAAATTCTCATCAAATGGAATCTCATTCTTCTTGTTTAGAAATGAGCATAAAGATCAGGTCTGACCTAACAGATGGACAAAAAACTAGCTCCCTGGAGAAATACCCAGGGGCATTTCTTAAAATGGTTACAGATAATGAAAATTTGCATAACTCCTGAATAGCAGTCTCTGATAGAGTGAGAGAGAGAAAGACAGAGAGAGATAGAGAAAGAGAGGAGAAGATATGCAAATTAGGTACATAGTATAGGTAGTAAAATCTGAAGCTCTTAAAATATCTAATTTAATCTGTTCTCAAAACTGTAAGGTCTGCAAGGGACTTAAAAATTGTAACAAAGTGTTGGTACAGCTGTGATTTTTATCTGCATTTCCTTTTGTTTTTATTAAAGTTGAACAATATTACTGGAGAACACAATTTTTGTTGAGTTAGACCTGACATTTGTTTTTGAATAACTTTTGACATCTGAATCCAAAAATGACCCCAGTTTTTCTCTATCACATCAACTTTTTAAGGTACAGGATATCCTCCCTTTGTCCTAAAAACCATACAAAGTGTATATACAAAGGAAAATAAGGAAAAAATTACCCAAATATACTGTTTATTTAGAGTTATTTTATTCATATAAAGTCTATATATTGTTACTGTAAGTGAAATTGTGTACAAGTAGTAAAGTTCTGCTACCAAACATATATACTAAGGTATTTTATCTTTTCAAATGACAGGCTAAGAAATGCCAAAATGAGATACTTGAAAGTCTCCTTCAGTTGACAAAGCTCTAACAAATTGCTTCATGAGACCCAGTTTTATGTGCAGAGGTGGGAATATAATGTTCTTTCTGTCAACAAGTGGCTCATGTAGAATGTTTGAATCACCAGGTTTGAGGTCAGATCTTGGAGGCCAATTTGACTCCACCCAATGCTTCTCATGAGCTCTACTGTCTCACATACACAGAAAACAGGGATACTTGGTGTATCCGTGTTGCTGACCAAGAAGGAAGCAGGCCATTTTAAGGTCAACACAGATGATCCAATTGTGCTTGTGATATTGCAACAGATTAATATCTTCATATTCTTTATGTCTTCATATTCTTCATGAAAATAAACCGAATGGCCAATTGGGACTACATCAAATAAATGCCATTGTGGAGGGGGACACAATTCAAGTTCTGCTTTGAGCTATCGATGAACAGTCGCCATTCAGTTGCATTCTAGATTTAAATTCCCAATTCCTCCGCTAACCCATGTATGTTATGGCAATATACAAAGCCACCATCACTTTGAAAGTACTGCAAAAATGCACTTTCTCCTGATAGAAAGTAGGATGCCTTTGCTCCTCTTTCAAGCAAGTTTTTCTCATGCAGTCCTAATGCTAGGAGTTCTGAAGCCTTCTTGGATAGTCCCAAATCTCGTGCCAAATCATTCAACTCATGCTGATCAAATCCCTTACGAAATGAGTAATCTTCAATTTCAAAATCTTCATCATTGCTGTCACTTAGTTCTTCACCATACTCCTGTTTTTTGAAAGAGAATAGTTCAATGAAAATTGGCACTGGGATTTCAGCTGAAGGAGACCCTGGGCGTATAGTTGATGGTAGACTAGAATACTCTATTTTACATTTATTTTTCTTGTTATATCCTGACGTTTTCACTATACAAAAGTAACAGTCACTTGAATGCTCTCTGGGCTCTCGCCAAACCACAGGTAAACCAAATGGCAATTTATCACATGTTCCCTTCATCCACATCTGTAAACTCTTGACACACTGCTTGCACACCTTGTGAGGGGCCCAAGACTTATCTCGATCACCAAGTTTTACTTTAAAATATGCAAAATCAGCTTGCCTGACAAATGCACTGATATTTATCCTTTGACTGGGATTGGTGAAACTGCCACAGATATAACAAAATGAATCAGGGTTGTTTAGGCACTTATGATGAGAAATAACAGAGGCAGACATGTTGTGAAGGAAAGGAAATAAATACGTATGTAAATAAAAAAGTAAATTCTGCTAACTCCTTGTATACAGACAAGAACTTGGACTACCTTTTGGAATACGATTTACTATATAGAGCAGCACACAACCTCTCACCACACTGTCTCATGTGTAACTGAATAGCCTAGACAAGTATGAACCTGTTGCTGGTCTCCAAAGTCGTCCCCCACCCCTCCCCACTTGAGGGAGGTTTGCTCTCAGCCAACAGGAGAGCACTAGTGCTTCCCTTGACCCAGGCTCCATCCAGCCCAGAGTGGTTGCATTAAGATTAGCTGTACAGGAAAACTTCACATGATAGAAGAAAACTAACTGCAGTTTTGAAATCAGCATGCCTACTTAAGTATCAAACAGCTGAAAAGCCAAACTTAACAGGAATTTTGTTAAAAATTGTTCCCCTGTGTATTCTTTTAGTGATATGCCTGTGAGGTTGAGATATATTTTCATTTTTTAAGATTAGAATGAGGGAAATATTTTGATCCCTTCTGCAGGTTAGAAGAGTGGATTAGAGAGCATATAAGCGAACTTGCAGAACTGCTTGGGGGGCTGACAGCAGATTATAAACTATGGCCCCTGGATGGAAGTTTAAATTCTGGGACCTGGCCTCTGGGCTGTACAAATCTACATGAGGGAACTGAAAGCAAGCTGTCCCGCCCAGGATCTCCTGGGTTTGGAATCACAAACATGTCACATTTGTTTTTCCAGCAATGTGGCCACATGCTTCATATTACATTATGTCTCAGTAAAAGACAATATGGGGAGGAAACAAGGTAAAATGCTAAAAACCTTGTTTTTGTTTGTTGGCCCTTGTTTTAGTTGCAGTGGTGCTGGCCTAATGCTTCCTTCCTACTTGGTTCAGCAAAGATGGATTTTTCTCCTTGGGTCTATTACTTTAATAAACACTTGAGTAACTGTGTTTCTGAAGCAATTTGATCATGTCATTGCACACAGTTAAAATAAGACAAGCTGACTGGGCCCTTTTCATGTTTCTTACTATGGGTAATTGCTAGTTCTACAAATGTCAAAAAGTGCCATGTTTTCACAGAGCTGTGAACAACATTGTCAACTCAAGGGCAGCAAAATGTGAAAACTATTTCAATGCTTTGTGGGTACTGATTAATAATAATAAATGATAGAAGGATAGGAGGCTATAGTTAATAGTATTCTCCTTACAAATCTAGTGCTTAGGCCCTGGCTGCTGTGGCTCAGTGGATTGAGCATCGGCCTGCGAACCAAGTGTCGCTGGTTCAATTCCCAGTCAGGGCACATTACTAGGTTGCACGTCAGGTCCCCAGTTGGGAGCGCAAGTGAGAGGCAACCACACAGCGATGTTTCTCTCCCTCTCTTTCTCCTTTCCCCTCTCTCTAAAAATAAAATAAATAAGCAAACAAACAAATTAATTAATTAAAGAAAAAAACAAAAACAACAAAAAAAATCTAGTGCTTATAAGCTACAGATATCCATTAATACAAAGGATTTACAAAGTGGCTAGTATAGCATGTTGACACTCTTACAGAAAAGAATCATGACTTTCTTTAATTCTTTATTAGTTATAACATACCAGGCCTGCCAAGTGATATGTAGCTAGGAGAATATCCTAAATTAAAGTCATATTTTTAGTTGGCTTCTGTGTTAAAATATCTTGTTTGGAATATGCTGATGTGATAAAGAGGATGGTTCTGAGTAGCAAGTATGCCCACAAGGAAATTATAATACAGGATAGAAATTGAGTATCAATGGCTTTTGGTAAAGTTATGAAATGGTCCTTGTATATTCTTTCTGAGTCTTAAGGCTCAAAAATTCACTATTCAACAGCAAAGATTTAAGGCTCACACCAAGCAAAACACTATGTGCTAATAAGGGATGGAATGTAATTTCCCTCCTCTGTTCACAGGGAGGGGAGTTAGAAAAAAATTTGGGGGGCCCTGGAAGGGGAGATGAACAGGAGATTCTGCTGCAGGTTTGGAGGCAGTTAGGGATTTCCCCTTGAAGTTTTCACTCCGAGAGGGACAAATTATTTAATTGTGGGGATTTTAAGCTTTTGCCCTGAGGGCCTGTCTTAGGTATGGCCTTGGGCCACATTGGTCTCCTTGGTTCTATTCACTCCTGCTGCTTTCTGGCAGGCACCGCTGCCTGTGTGGTCTCTGAAGACCCTTGCTTACACACCAGGCAGGTGAGGATGGAGCCTAGGTCACAGCAGAGCTGGCTGAAGGCCTCATACCGCGGAAAGGAATACAATGTGGATGAAAACGACACAACTATAGTAAGCAGACTCTGTGTTTTGACATAGCCCCTGTGTGGGCCTAATTGTGTAAAGGGCAACCCTCAATGATCCTGAAGGCTCCTCCCAAGAGCATCAGAATTTTGGGTGTGGACCCAGGAGGAGCTAGACAAGCATTGGAGAGCTGAATCCATTTACCTCAAAGTGTTCTTAATTGGTGTATGTTTTCTGTGCCTCTTTTGTTTTTTTTTGATAACCTAATTGCAAATTAAATTATACAAAACCTGCACAACCATTTTCACTGACGTTAAATTCTACACCAGATTATGTAGCCTGGTCTGGTTCAGGCGGTGGATGTCCTTACAGTAAAAATTAAGAAGCGAGAGTAAGTTAACTCTGCATGATGAATCCACAAACCCCACTGCATCTCTGGCTGTGGCAGAGAATGGTAAAAGGGTAAACAAAGTTCACAGCTTCTGCCACTACTTGAAAATCTTCACTGTCCTAACCTCTTGTTTCAAGCATAAGGTAGAATGGAAATTTCATGACTTCTTTGTAAAATTGAGCTGTGTCATTCTTCTATGAAATCTTGATCATGTTCATGGCCCATTTTTGTAAACAAGAGCATTTGCTTTATGCTGAAAAATTGTTGCCTATTTTCCCTGCAATTTGTGTTTCTCATGGCTTTGTGATATTTTTAAATTAAAATATTTGTATAATTAAAGTTATATATTTTGTTTATGTCATGTTTATTTATGTCCTGCTTAGAAAGAATTTTTCCACTCCATGGTTACAGATAAATGTTTACACATTTTCTTTTAAAACTTTTGTGGGATTTTTTTAAAAGTTCACATGTTTGATTCTCCTGGACTTTATTTTCATGTAAGAAATAAATTAGAAATCCAATTATATGCTTTTATTAAATGAATTGGTGAGACAGTTTCCCTAACACATTTATTAAAGGTAGGATTCAATATAGAATGAATATGCACTTAAATAAATCTAATTGCTGCACTAAGCAGAACAAAAATAAAACCACAAAGGGGGAGGTAGGGGACAAATTATTTAATTGTGGGGATTTAAAGCTTTTGCACTATTATCATTATATCTTATTAAATGTTATCATACAATTAATTTTAAGCAGAGAGCTGATAAATAGGAAGACAGTGCAGAGGTTGATAGAAAAGAAGCATAAATTCAGACTTAACTTTTAACAGTAATTTAAGATTAAAACCTGTAAGTAAAAAATCCATTAATTCTATTTGAGTAAAAAGATACAGGATCTTGATAACATTGTGGTCAAAAAGGATGAAAATTAGTTATTTTTTAAAATTGAAAATATAAAAATCAAATGATTTATATTTGATATTTCCCTATTAAAGAAAAGTCTATTATTCAGAGTGTATAAGGAATAGCTATTGTATTAGTTTCCTTTGGTTTCTGTAGCAACTTACCATAAATTCAGTAGCTTAAAACAACAGTTTATTATCTTACAGTTCTGAATGGGCAGGAGGGGTGGGGGATAGAGAGTGACTGCTAATGGTATGTAGTTTCATTTGAGGTGATGAAATGTTATAAAATTAGATAGTGATTGTACTAGTTTGCTAAGGCTGCCATAACATAGTACCAAAGATGGGGTGGCTTAAACAACAAAATTTTATTTTCTCACAGTTCTGGGGCTGCAAGTCTAAGATCAAGGTGTTGACCAGTGTGGTTTCTTATGAAAAGGTTTTAAGAAACCACTGATTATTCCAATGTCACAAAAATTTACCCCTATGATTTCTTTTAAGAGTTTTATAATTTAGCTCTTATAGTAGGTCTTTGATCAATTTAAGTTAACTTGTTAAATATGGTGTGAGGCAGAGGTCTAATTTCATTATTTTACATGTGTATGTCCATTTGTTCCAGCACCATTTGTTGGAAAGACTGTTGTTTTACCATTGAATTGTCTTGGTACTCTTGTTAAAATTAATTAACCATAAATGTAAACACTTATTCATGGTCTCTTGAACCTATTCCATTGGTATATCTGGATATTCTCATGCCAGTACCACACTACCTTGATTGCTGTATTTTTTCTGAAGTCAGAGAGTGAACCCTTCAACTTTATTCTTTTTAAAGAATGGTTCAGCTATTTTGGGTCCCTTGTATTTTCTTTACTTCATCTTATCTAAGCAATTTATTTCAATTATTATAATTTACATTCAAAAACATAGATATGTTTTGTAGCTGGAGGGATATATCACAGGTATCTCAGATGGTCTGAGACAATATGCATTTATGCCTAGTATCTCAGTGGTGTTATTATCCTCAAGGAGTCCCATTTTTATCACCAAAGGGTCCTACTTTGAATGCCAAAGTATTTGGTTGTTCTCAGTTTAGATCCAGGAAGAGTTGCAAATCCCTTTTAATACCCAGATACGGAATTTGAGTCTGCCAGAGAACCAAGTACAATCCATAATCCATTCTAATTCCATGGAGCTATTTGAAATTATCCTTCATTTTAACTTTTTAAGATAAGCTTATCAATCACTTTTCATATCAAGTTATCTCTCATAGGATAGTCTCTAAATGACTTAAAAAATCAATATCTTTCATTGACTTTCTACTTTAGGACAAAGGGACAAAGCATAGAGGAAACATGCTTATTTAATTTCTTGTTTTTACTTTCCAATATTACATTTGAAAATGCTCTAGAATATTATTTCTAAGTGAAATATCTTTGTTACTATCTACATAAGAATTTATATTAAATATTTAAGTTTTTCAGATAAACTTTTGTGAATTAGACCCAGTGATACTCAACACTAAAGAATACTCAATGAAGTGTGAACATTGCATTAGTCCAGTATGATACAGTAACACTGACTATAATGATAAATATGGCAAAGGAGTTAATGTATTATCAAGCACTTAATGTGAGTAAAGAAAGGAAAACACCCAAGGCTAAGTACAAGAATAGCAGTTTAGAGCTCTAGAGTAAACATGAGATTAAGAATTTATACCTTCAAGAATTTATACTGGTGTTGTTTGTTTTTACTTTTAACTCTGAAGATTAAACTTTATATAGGCCTGGAAAATATATGAATACACAGTCCATATTCTAATCCATAACTGTGAGAAGAATGTTCATGAAATAAAAATCAAGAAAGAACTATCTGAAATTGCTCCTGAATATTTTAACTGTAGGTGGGTTGATGGTTTTCTATGTGTCTTATGACATTTATTTTAAAAGAGCTGACTCATATAATAATGGCTCAGTGATGATGAACTCCTTTAGCTTTACCTTGTCTGGGAAGCACTTTATCTGTCCTTCCATTCTAAATGATAGCTTTGCTGGATGGAGTAATCCTGGACGAAGGTCCTTGCTTTTCATCACTTTGAATACTTCCTGTCAGTCCCTTCTAGCCTGCAGAGTTTCTTTGGATAAATCAGCTGATAGCTTTATAGGCACCCCTTTGCACGTAACTCTGCTTTTCTCTTGCTGCTTTATCCTTAACATTTGCCATTTCAATTATGGTGTGCCTTGGGGTGGTCCTCTTTGGGTCTAACTTTCTTGGGACTCTCTGTGCTTCCTGGACTTGTATGTCTATTTTCTTCACCAAATTTGGGAAATTTTTCATCATTATTTTTTCACATAAACTTTCAACTTCTTGCTCTTTCTCTTCTCCTTCTGGCACCCCTAAGATTTGGATATTGGCATGTTTAAAGTTATCCCAGAGATTCCTAAGTCTCTCCTCATTTTTTTCAATTCTTGTTTCCTCCTTCTGTACTGGTTTACTGATTTTTTTCTTCCTTATATTCCAAATCATTGATTTGAACCCCAGTTTCCTTCTCTTCATTATTGGTTTTGTGTGGATTTTCCTTTGTTCATTTAGCATAGCCTTCACTTCTTCCCTTTTGTGTTTGCCATACTTAAGCATATCTGTCAAGTCTGTGAACATCTTTATCACCAGTGTTTTGAACTCTACATCTGATAGGTTGGCTACCTCCTCATCTGTTAGGTTGGCTATCCCCTCACCTCTTAGTTCTCCCACTGGAACCTTGATCCATTCCCTCTTTTGGGCCATACTTCTCTGTCTCCTCATCTTGACATGCTCCTGTGTTTGTTTGCATCGGTGTCTTAGGTAGAGCTGTCATACCTGTTACATTGTAAGGGGTGGAACCTTAGCTATTGTCGGTACAGGGTGACCCATTTCACCATGTTGTGGCTCTGTGTGTTGGGGAGGGGTCTGAGAGGGAACAATGGCACTTGATCAGCACTGGTCATTTTTCTAGGCACTTCTCCTACTTCCATATGGGCCTGGCACCTCTCTAGCTGTTACCCTGGCATTATTCCCAGAGTGGGTGGGTCTGCGGATGTTCTAGGACCATTGGGGCCCCTTAAACAAGCAGACTCTGCTGAAAGAGTGGCAGTTTCTTCCTCCACCCCAACCCCCACTTGTTTGCACAGTCAGAAGCAATGAGGCTTTATTTTCCCCAGAGTTGAAACCATGAGCTGCACCACTGCCATTGTTATATGAAATGTTAAAGGGACTTATTTAAGAGAAAGAAGATCAACGCTTTGAACATTAAAATGACAAGAAACTCACAACTATCAACAACTGAATCTAAAAAGGAAAAAAAAAAAAAACTAAGCAAACAACCAGAAGAGGAACAGAATCATAGGTGTGGGAATCATTTGGAGGGTTATCAACTGGGAGGGGTAAGGGGGAGAAATGGGGATATGGTGCAGGGATTAAGAAGCATAATTGGTTGGTACAAAATAGACAGGGGGATGTTATAAATAATACAGGAAAGGGTGAAGCCAAAGAACTTATATGCATGACCCATAGACATGAACTAAGGGGGGGTGGGATTGCTGGAGAGAAGTGGGGTATTGGGCAGAGAGGAGCAAAGGGAAAAGAAATTAGTACTACTGTAACAACATAATCAATAAAATGTACTTAAAAAAAGAGCACACTCTTCACTGTACACAACATGGTTAAATAAAAAGACATTAAACTTACTAGGCCTACTGAAGAGTCCTTTATTATAACAAAGTAAAATCAGGTTAAATAATGTCAAATTGTTTTATTATGTGTGGAGAGTAATTTTTGAAATGAACCACCATCTGTGGTGACTCAACCTGAGGAATATTCATTAAGATTTTGGATCACCATATTATCTTAAGACTCCAAAGTGTATGTATTTATTGCAAAGTCTTGCTTTGCTTAAGGTAACAAGTATTTCCAAACATGAGCAGAAAAGAATGAAAGAAAGGAAGAGGGAAAGAACAAAGATGCATTGCTATTTTAGACTTATTATTTTTGTACCTACCCTGTAGGGAATATTTTGGTTCTGTGTTTCAGACAATTCACCAATGAATTGTCATCAAGGTCAAGAATAAAAGGAATGAAGATGTGCAGTGTTAGAGAAGTCTGGATGAAGCCTCAAGATAAAGTCATGGGCTGTAGTAAACTCTTAAATTTTTTTATTTTTTAAATTTACTGATTGATTTTAGAGAGAGAAGAAAGGAAAGAGAAAAACATCAATTTGTTGTTCTACTTATTTATACATTCATTAGTTGCTTCTTGTCTGTGCCCTTACTGGGCATTAAACCCACAACTTTTGTGTATTGCAACAATGCTCTAACCAACAGAGTTACCCTGCCAGGGCTTTTAAATTTGATTTTGAAGAATGTGTCAGTGGAGATATTAATTGCATGTGTATTAAATTCATAATTTTTCAAGCTAAACATCACTTCTGAAGCAAATGATTTCTCTTCCAACCTCCTCTTTTTCTCTGAAACACACTCACACACACACACACACTTCCTCTATAAAGTGATACACGTACAGGGGTAAAAAGAATTTTTACATTAATTAATACAGGGGTATTCAGAATTTGTATTATACCCTGACTGTTTTAAGGAAATGGGGTGTGGGCCATCTAATTTTAGATTTTAGGAAGAAATTGCAGACACTAATGAACATTAAGAGAATGCTATGTAAGTTACTTAGCCTAAATTACCAAGGAGATTTTGTAAGGTTATTTATACAGTACAATAAAAGCTAGTGTACTTGGTTAGATGTAACATTTTATAAAAAATCAAAATTCACTATAGTACTTTACATGTTTTAAGAAAGATGGCATTCCACTTGAATAAAATGTACTTCAAAATATTAACAAGCTGTATTTAGAATAAATACTTCTTGGTAAAAATAGAAACAACTCAACTAAAACAAGAACCTTTTATTCAAGCAACAAAAATTGCATTTATCATGTGTAAGCCAGTGCATAAAGACACAGCACTTTTAAAGATGTAGCCCTTACCTACTTGCAAATGCCTTTGTGGTAAAATATAATAGCTATTTTTTTTTATTTTGACACTTAGTTCTACTATTTAATTGTTAGATATAATACCATTCACTGCAACTGGAAGTAAGGGCAACTTTCTTTTCTGCTTTTGCAATTACCTCATGAATCAAAGGGCATGAGTAGGTTGTAAAAGTAATAATTAAAAAAATGTACCATAAATTTCTTAAAGCAATTATCATATTTCATGTATTATGTTAAATAGAACCTTGAATTTTTCTACTTACATAGAACTACAATTTTTTTTGAATAGATGGTTTCATTCAAATGTATTGCAAATGATTTTTGGACACAATTCCATAAGGGGACTTACACCATTTGTGCTAAGAAAGGTTGAGACTCAAATGTGTGCACTAGTCCTCAGCCCTCCTCTTTTCTCCACCTTCCATATCCCACCACGCTTTGGCAAACAAATGAGTCAAGTCCCATGCTTACCATTAACTCATTGTAACCACTGTCAGGATTATGTTTCCAACTCGTGGCATTCTAGGACAATTCTTTATCTAAATTGCAAGCATTTGGTATGGTACTGCTGATTTTCTTTTTAGCAACCCTTTCATGATCCTGATGGATCATAACACATAGGGAGAGAAATTACCTATTCAAGAAGGAAAATAAAACTTTTTGGCATTTTATTTTGAAACACATCTTTTAAAAATTATAGCAGGGATGCTATAGTAGATAATGTCTTAAACTATGTCCTGTAACAACTGCAATAGTGATAGAATAGTAGAAATTTGGCTCTTGTATTTTGAATGAATTCTCATCATAAATATAATACTTGCCAAAGTTTGAAAACTTCTGCAATAGATGTTTAATAAATGTTTTCTGGTTTCATGATTACTTACACATGACAAAATTAGAAAATATATGAGAAAAAACTATATAAACGGTCCCTTTGCTCTTAGGCATTCAAGTCTAAGACCAAAATCTTAACACAGAATAATCAGTTTATGTGACATTTCAATCTCCAGTAGATATATTCAAAGAATTTCAGACAAAAGTTTATTCCAATAAAGATTCATACTGTACAAATCACAGTGTATGTGAGTATACTACTTCACACTGAAAACAAGAGGATGCACATAGACTTACAATATCTTGGGGTGGGTAGTGAGTATTACTGCCCACTGTGTAAGTGTGTGTATGTATGAGAGAGAGAGAGGGAGACTCCTAGCCTTTATAAACATATAAAGTCATTCTTCTTTACTTTATGAAAATCCATTCTTTTACCAGCATGATAGAATTAAGCCTCAAAATTTGCATGAAGATATTTAATGCAAATCCTATTATATTCAACTGGCCAACTTTAAAGATTGAAAAGTATAATTTAATGTTAAAAAAATGCCAATTCATTGCTTTCAAAGAGTCGATAATTCTTGTAAAATTAGTTGAGAGAAATTATACTAACAGCTTTATATTCATATATGTACTGACACATACATATGGAATTATATTTAATGCTTACAATTGCTCTATAATGTAAACACATTCATCTATATTTTTATACATAAGGAAATTAAAATTTTATGAGTTCTAACACCTTACTTGCAAAGAAACACTATCTGCCATCCATTAAAAATAATAATTTGCAGCTTTGTTAGCAGTCTATAGCTGCCCATTTTCTTGCATTCTTACTAACATAGCATATTATTCTTTTTAATCACTTTGGTTTGGCAAAGAAAATCATATTCTGCTGTTGTTTTAATTTGCATCTGTTATTGCTAAAACAATAGAATATTATTATGTGTTTACTTGTTATTTGACTTCTCATACATGTCATTTGTTCATACTTTGTTCAGTTTTCTATTGTAGTGTTGACATTTTTCTCATTGACTTATGTGGAAGTTAAATAAAGGGAGAATATTGACACACTGCATGGTGTGTATTTTAGACTTATTTTATATTAACCTTTGCACACATTGTGAGCATTAATTCAGGGACAAATTATACACACTAAAGGTCAGGATTGAGTTCATTTGCAAGTAAGTGAGATAACAATTTAAAGATTCTTTTATTAAAAAAATTATTTGTCTTTGAAATACACCTGAAAAATAATTATATAACCCATTTTTAAACATATTCTCCAGGATGTTGTAAAGTTAAAATCACTTCATAATAATAGTGGTAATGTTACTAATAGTTAACATTTATTATGAGTGTATGTGTAAGATACTTCAGATTCTCAAAAAGATTCTCAAAGCCGGTACTCTTTCTATTTTATTCATGTTTTATAGACAAAGTAACTGACTCTTAGAGTGTAACATGCATTAGATTACAAGTCAGTTTTATTCCAGCTCAGATGAAAGAAAAAATTGTCCATAAAATTATCTTATGTTGTCAAGGAAGGGACTTCTCAAATTAAAATATGAAATTAACATAGTAAGTTGAACCATATAAAATTTCTCTTTTTATAGGTCAATAGTAATCAATATTAAGTTTATATGGTTCAAACAAATTAATTTAAAACTGAAATAAGCTATAGAAAAAAACACATGAAAACAAGTGGTAAAATAAAAAATTATTGTCAGAATATCATTATTAAAGCCCAATTGATGTTATAGAGGAGAAAAACTGAGACTGATAGAGCTAACAGATTTTCCCAACACCCAAAAGAATTATAACTTTTAGAAAGATTATATTTTTACTAATGTTTCAAATATTTAATAATAAATGATTTTATTTTTTCATCAAATTGGTAATTTTTTTTGCTTCTTCACCATCAAAATTTCTCTTTCTTCTCCCTTTGTCTCCCTTCTCTCCCAAACCAGCAAGCACTCCCCCTTTTGTTCTTTCTTTCTCTCCCTCTCTCCCCTCTAACTCTTACCTTTCTGTTTGTTTCTTTGTCTCTCTTTATGCCTATAAATGTTAGCTCTTTGGGAAAGGAAATACTTTGAACTAAATTGGGCAGATCTGGCATGAGACTGGGTAACAGGACAAATTAACACATGGCTATTGAGGACAAAACACTGGTCTAGGATCGCTCTGACACCAGGTAGGGATGAAGAGGCTCTGGGACCCAGGGCCTACACTGAGTCCATTTGATTATTAGGCCGTTTGTCTTGCTGATGAGATGACTTAGTTCAAAATCCAGAAAATTATGCAATGAGGCTGCAGTTATGCCAGATTTGACTTTGAAGTCACCCCATGGCTGTCCTGTTTGTAGATCTAGCTATGGGCTGCTAGCTGTACAACAAAAGCAAAACTAGGCAGTTCAAACTGGATGGTGTTTGACTCTCAAAAACTATTAAGCTGTACCCCGAATATCATATTTTTATTAAAAAATTTAAAGTTGAACAGAATATCCAGTAAATAGTTCACTCAACAGCTATATTAATTTCCAGTCTATCATATCAACATGTCCCCCTTATTATTACTGGTTGAGTTTTGTTGACCTTCCCAATATATACTGTTTGTTCTAGACTCTTTTAATTGCTTATCAGTGTAAATGAAGACTATGAGGCTTTACCAGGCAGACCATGTGAGTAATGTCACTAAAAAGATGCTTTTCAAATACTACCAGATTTCGCTTATGACAGATTTCAAAGCAATTTTCCCCTAGTTGTAACAAAAAGATATTTCCATCACTGCTTTATGCTACAAGTGCTTTAATGCAATTGAAAAACACTGTTCAGTTCTTGATTTTTAAAAAGTGATTTGTGAAGTATGCCATTTTCACAACCTGTTTACACTCACCCTGGATTACTTACTGCAGTGTCTCATTCTGATCAAGCTATCTGATTTAGAAATATTATACATTACTGAATGTATCAAGTGTACATTACTGGCTACCTTTCATCTGTTTATAAGGCATCGATGAGTGTTGCTTAATGAACTAAGACTGATAGTTTCCAAACTTTTGTTTATTTTCCAATTATCTTTTAAAGGTGAGGCAGATCTTGACGTTTAAAATTCTATTTTAAATAGATGGCATTTTAAATTTTGCTCATTAGACACTATTTCCTGGAAAGATTATCTTTATAACCTTATTTAGGTGAGTTATGTTAACTTAGGAGGGCTAAGGTGTTTTTCAATAGCTATACATCCTTGTTTCTTTATTACTATGTTAAGTCTCATCTGCAAGATTTGAAAAATATAGTCCATGTCCTAAAGATGAGTTTATAATTTCTCCCAAGTCTATCAAAAGCTTTTATGGAGATATAATACAAAACAAAAATGGTATAAAGCTCTAGTTATATTAAAATGTCAGTTTTTCTAGAATGGAATTAATGAGGTTTTTTGTTTTTGTTTTTTTTTAGCACTGCAGCATGTCCCCATGCAAAGAGGTAGTGACCTAATTTTTAAATGACCTGAGTTTCAGCCCTGGATCCATCGGAAACACATTTAGCACCTGTGTAAACTATTTTCTGTATCTGGATTTCTATATCTCTGATCAAAAAACTAAACATATAATGCATTGGAAAAGAGATTAATCTAAGGTTCCTGCCACTCTAAAATATTTACCTTCTGTGTATCAGTTGAATATATGGTGTTACCCTAGTTCATATAAGAGAGATACCTTTTGTAGAAATATAACTTCTAATTATAGTTTGATTCCTCCCACTGTCTGCCTGAATCAGCCTTTTGTTTTACTGAATGGATTCAACAATAAATTGCTTGAGTTAGTCTAGAGTGGGGAGATAAAGGTGAGGCTTCACATTCCACATAGAAGACAGTTTTTGTCACCCCAGTCTTGATCTCAGTGCATGACATGGCCTTAAGAGCCCTAGGTGTGGATGAAAGAAAATGGTAGAATTTGCATCTAGTTGCACAATTATTGGTCAAGAATCCCCATGTCTGGACCCTGTTTTTCTCATGTGGGTCGTGACGAGTTAGGTGTCTAGACTGACTGGGAAGAGAGGGACAGAAAGCAGAGTTAGCCTCTTATTCTAACAATGCACCTCACTATTTAATACGGGCTTTCATATGAATTCCAGATTATCTGAGGACATTCACGAGATTCTCAGGTGACAAATATAATATGGTGAGGTTGATATGTTTGGGTTGATAACAAACCCAAGTAAGGTTTCCTGGTGTTAGATGTCATATTCTGGGCACCTCTATCAAATACATGAAGTAAACATCAATGTTTTCTATAAAAAAGCCATTAATTAAGACTACAAATATAAAATCATTTCTGTATTTCTTGTTTCTTTTTTATTTTATTTTATTTTGGAAGCCTGTTCTTTAAAACTCATTGAGCAGTTGAGGTAAGCAAAAGCAGACTTTCATTTGAAGTGAAACTGGCCTAAACCATCCTGTTGGAACCCTCCCAAGTACAGAGTAAAGAATGCGTGACATCCAGATCTATTAAGGAGTAAAATGTGACCAACTGCCAATGTTTTCTGCTTTATTGACGCAAGAGCTCTCTACGAAGTTGCAGGTAAATAGAAAATAGGCTTTTAGCCTGAAATAGAATCATATTTTTCTACCCCCTCTTTTGCAAATATTGTTTTAAAAACACCATTAATGAATGATGGATATAATTCTTCAACTATTTTACCTTGACTAATACTTTTTCATGGTAACTTTTTAACTTGAACAGCATAATTTTATCCTATCAGACACATTTTTTCTATTATTTGAAAGCTGAATAGTAACTGAAACATGTGAAAAGATGGCAACACATTTTCCCCTTTTTCTGCCTGTTGTATAATCACCTTTAAGTATATTACATTTCTTTCTAATTTGGACAAATATTTTCATTCTGTGTGTCTATATGCACACATACATGTAGATACTTATATTTTACATAAAAATTACATCTAAGCCTAAATATACAATTAACTTTTACATATTTTATTTTTTGTTATATATTTTAGATTTTAATGTTTATGTGTATATCTCAGTATAAATATTTATATGCTTATGTTTATGTTACATCTAAACATAAATAGTTGTTTACATATATCTATGAATCTATGGGTATAAAAACAATAGTCACTTACTGTGTTTATATATGGTTCTAAAGAGATCATATGCATTTTTGTACCATTAACAAATGTTTATTGAGCACCTACTTTGTCAAGCACTCTTCTAGATTTGGGGAATATTTCAATAAAAGTTAAACCAAAATTCTGCCCTCATGACATTTATATTCTGTTGGCTGCAGTTTTCTTGATTCATTGTTACTATTTGGGGGTCTAGTACATTAGTTATTTTATGCAATATCAAAAATAATATTATAAGTATAGAATAAATAATTGACATTATTATTTTTCTGGGATCTATTGCTTCATTTGTATTAATTATTAGGTGCAAGATATTTTCATCTTGATCAATTTTATTTTATTATGCTCTATAAGTACAGTCTTCGTTAAGAAGTACCCTATGGCATTTATTATTATTTTATATTTCAATAGATATTATCCAGCACCAAAAAGACATAAAATTTAAGTAAATGTATAATTATTTATTTTCTAAATTAATTTATCAACGGATAAGGTAACATAGAGAATTTTGTATTCTGTATTTTTAGTTCAAATCCCAAACCAAAATTCTTCTTGAGCATAATTTTCCCTGTTTATATTAATCATGCTGTAGTGTTTATTTGATTATGAAAATTACACAAGATAGCTTGTAAGAATGTGTATATCACAATGAGATAACATGTGAAAATTGATGATAAAAAACAGTAGGCTTAGATATGTGACTAAAATGCATTCCTGATCATGAATATACTTAATTACTGCCTGCTTCCCAACTACACTTGCATATTAAAATGATTTAAGTACACATTCCCAGACCCCTACACCCTTAAAGTCTGATTTGATTGGTCTCCTGATGTGGGGACCTTGCAATGTTAAATTTTTAAGAATTTCAAATCTAATCCATAGATAAGGTAGGAGAACCACTGCTTTTGTTGGACCACAGATTTGCCTCTTAGCTTCTGGGCAGATCGAGCCACTTAAAAATGCCTATAAGTTTAAAAACAAACCAATGTTCAGGATAAGAATAACACTGTGGTCCTTTAGACTAAGTAGATTTTTCCTATGTGGGGGACATGCTCACAGGAGGACACATTATGATGTAATGAACCACAGCCTCAATAGCATCTCTGTGAAACATACAGTGAGATCCATAAGACTCTCATAAAGATTCTAATCAGAGGCACCACATTTGTTTCAATGCTAAATTTCTTAACTACTGTGTTATTAAAAATAAAAAAAAGGTAAGTTTAAAATGAGGCGCAAGCCTGCTGAAATAAACTGCACTAAAATTTATAGCAATATTACTTCTAGTGTGTTTCTAGTAGACATTGATTAGACACAGACTAATTCTTACTGTATTGACTCTGTTATATTAAACCTTAGGACTCCCTTCATTAAATTAACAAGGGAAACAACCTATAAAAGTAATTAAGGAGGAAAGGAAGGTAAAATTAATCTCAATAAATGGTAAGAGAAGGTTTATTTGAGTAAGACTTGGACATTCTGAAGTAGCAAGGATAATGTTATATAAGTATGATTAATCTTTGTAAAGGGCTGGTCATAGTAGAAAAGGGAAACAGTGAACAGCTGAAGCCTGATCTATGCTGTTTTAACCATAGGTTTAGAATTGGATTTAATGAATCTAAACAGCACATTTTGGTGTCTGTACCTGCGTCTTTGGACATGACAGAGAAAGGATTCCTGTCAAGACCAATAGAAAAAACTGGGGTTATATGGAAACATGACATGACTGATGTTAACCCCCCCCAAAACAGATAGTAAAAGTTTAATACTGTGACCTTCCAAAGGGCATATTATATGATACAAAAATCAACACTCCCTTCAGTGATGACTGGGAATCAATTATTAGTGGCATTGTGCCTGAAGGCAGGTCATTGATCATTCCTATTGCCACTATGCTGACTGTTGTTGTTACTGTTAATGAATGCTATGAAACCTACTACCCAGCCCTAATCATAAGCACTAGCCATCGCCTCATCCCCATTTTCCATTGTTTTAGGAGAATGGGGATTAGAAACTCAGATTGAAAGATCACCAAATTCTGATGTCAGATTTTGTTTTGATGAAATGTTAGCTGTAAAATATCCTGACAAATAATTCAACAAATATCCTCAGATTTATAAAAGTAATGGTATCTTAAATTCCATGCTAAAAATTAATCTTATTTCACATATAGCAAAAGTGTGGAGTAAAAAAGCCTATCAGTCCACCTTAAACGTTTTGGGTAGCCATGGCTGGTCCCTTGAAAGTCTGTACACTTGAAGTCTTTAGTCTCAAGGGAAATAGTGAGTTAAACTGTTGACATTGCTAATAAGGATTCACAATATCAGGCTGACATTTTGGGAAAGAGACACTTCCTGGAAATTGAAAAGTGTATAAAGCAAATAATAACTTTCTTTTGGGCTACCATTTTGTTGCTGTTGTTTTCTTAAATTTTTATTTTAAGTAAAATAGAATGGTTTTATGTGTGACATTGTCTAGGGACACTTGAACATGCTTGAACCCAGTTCTTCAGGAGGGGTTCAGAAGAATTGAAAGATCCAGATTACTTCTTGCCAGCCTGATAATGAATCTATATATATATATATATATATATATATATATATATATATACACACACACACATCTATATATCTATCTATATATATTTATATATAGATATAGATGACAAAAACTGGTGTAGGACGAGTAGTGGGGTTAGCAATTACACAAGCAATGAATAGAGATGAACACCAAAGGCAAGAGTGACAGAGGTGATAGCAAAAAGACGGATCAATTTAGCCAATCGATCCACTGACATAAAGAAATCCCTGGAAATAAAACAATAGGAAAGAATTTAAAAATTACTAAAAACGATGTGTTTTCTTCTTTTTTCAAGAAAATGAAAGGGGCCATGAGATACACGATGCTCCGAGAACCAATGTGAGGCTCTTAGAGTGAAAGACAGCTTCCCTAGTTACCAACCATGTCAGTCCTGGTCTTCCCTGAGTGTGTTGGACTTGCTTGTTCACTTTTGCATCTCACAGGATTATGACTCAGGCTGTGGCCTCACCTAAGACTGGACTGGGGTTGTCATCACACTTCCACAGGGTGTCAGAGCGAGGGTCTCATTCTTGCACTTCTGCCAGGACCAAGGTAACATGCCCACAGTAGTCTGATGGAGGATGCAGGACCCAGAGCCAGACACACCCGTGTCCTACCCCAGAAGCAACCATTTACCAGACACACGAGTGAGCTCCTCCGAGAAAATGGCTCTGCTGAGGCCAGTCTGAATGCAAACCTGCGAAGTCATGAGCTGAATAAAAGTTTATTATGTTAACTTCTGTTTTTTTTTTTAAATGATTTTTAAAATTTATTGGTTTTAGAGAGAGAGAGAGGAAGGGTGAGAGAGACTGAAACATCGGTTTGTTATTCCATCCATTTATGCATTCATTGGTTGATTATTAATATGTGCCCTGACCAGGAGATGAAAGCTGCAACCGTGGCATATGGGGACGATAGTCTAACTAACTGAACTACCCAGCCAGGGCAAGCCCCTGGTTTTGAGGTGGCTTGTTAATGCAGCATCATTTTGTAGGAGATAACTGATGAACTTTTAATCTATCTCAACATTTCTCATTTACTTTAAGAAATTATTAGTATTAATTGAGGGTGTGTGTGTTTCAGTTTATTGGAAAGCCTGGTAATTTATATTATGAAGTTTGACTTTTATTTCCTTGGGTAGCTCAGCAGTCAATTTTTCTAAAAATGAACTTAATGCCGATCCTACATCCCAGCTAGCAGATATGACTTGCACAAGATATTATGTACAAATAATTGGACCCCAGTAAATTTTTCTAGATGTTAGCATGGTTCGTTTTCCCACCACATTCTAGATCTTTTAAAATCAAATTGTGTCCAATTAATGCAATAAAAATGATATTTATCTCATAGAAGAGTTTATATAAGATGGCATTTGACATATGCATTCATCACAGTGAAGTTTTGTTTTGAAATATGGAATCTCTACATTTATTGCCTCCCAGGTTTTTGTAAAAAAAAAAAGAAAAAAGAATTAACTTCCATTTTTTCATGTTTTAATTCACATCTGTTAATATTAATATAATTAAAAATAATCTTTATTTCATTTATTTTAATTTTAATTGACAGCTAATATCTTACAGAAGTAAATTATCTTCAGGCTTAAAGAAGGCTCTTAATGTGGAATAAAGAACAATGTCAAATATCAAGTGGCAATCAATTAACTCCTGGTTAGATTTCTGCATTTAACATTTACTCTCTCTGAATTTTTTTAACTGAAATGTGCCTATTCTTAAATTTCTCTTTTAGTATTTATTTTTGAAGGCTCCTAGTGACATTCCAAGTGATATTTTTCTAATCAGATATTTTGATTATAGAAACTGTGATAGGAATTTTAGAAAACCACATGACCTGTCTGAACAGCAACTGGTTATGCTAGAATCCTAAATAGTACTATGTAATGGGAAAGAATTCTGAAAGTAAACCCTAGGAACATATGACCTTCAGGAATAATTTCATTCTTAAGATAATTTCAGGATAAGAGCTTTGTTCAAAAATTGAAAATAAAGCTACAGACTAAAACCAAAATTTGCTTCAGTGGGTTAAATTGTATGTCAATTTAATTTTTTCTACTATATAGAGATGTAATTCATTTAGAGTAAATTACACATATTTAAACTGCACAAGTTGAAGAATTTTGACAAATGTATGCACTCTGAAACCATCACCATAATCAAGATATCAAACATTTCTATCTGAAGTTCCTTTATGTCTCTGAGCCATCCCTTCCTCCCTCCAGTCCCGGTCTGTCAACCACTGATCTGCTCTCTGTCTTTATGGAGCATACTGTATTTCCTAGAATCTCATGTAAATGAAATCAGAGCCTGGAACCAGAGCCACTATGGTGTTTTGTCTGTCTGCTTTCACTCAGTATGATTACTTTGTGATCCATCCACATTGTTGCATGTATCAAAAGGTTGTTGCTTTTTATTGCTGAGTAGTTTTCAATGGAGTAAGTATACTATATTTTGTTTAGCTCTAAGCCTATTAATGGACATATGGGATGTTTTCAGTGTTTGGCTATTACAAATAAAGTTGCTATAAGCACTTGTATATAAGTCTTTAACGGACATATGCTTCCTTCTCTCTTGGGTGAATACCCAGTAGTGAGTGTGATGCTTCTTATGATAAGTGTATGTTTACCTTGTTTTTCCATAGTGGTTATATCATTCTCACCTATAGCATGCAAGAGGTTCAGGGTTCAATATCCTCATGTCTGCCTTTTTAGTTCTTTTATAAGGTGTGTGGTGGGATCTGATTGTGACTTGATTTTACATTTTCCTGCTGGCTGATGATATTAAGCATATTTTTGTTTATTTTTTCTTTTTTGGAGGGGGATAGAATTTGTGTATCTTATTTTGTGAAGAACCTGCTTAATCTTTTATTCATTTTATTGGGTCATTTGTTTAATAGTTTAAATTTTAATGGTTTAAATTAATTATCTTTTTTTTTTAGGATTCAGGTATGTGTGTGTGTTTGTTTATATTTACCCAAGATTATCTGTTTTTCATTTTCTTCTAGATATTTTAATTTCAGGTTTTATATTAATATCTATGATCTACTTTAAAAAATTAAAATATGCTATGAGTAGAGTGTAAGTCTAATTTTCAGATATTTATTGAAATGACTTTCTACTTCTTACTGAATTATCTTGGTATCTTTGTCAAAAATAAATTTATCACATATGTGTAGGTCAATTTCTAACTGGTAGTACTAAATTAGCAGCCAATTTTGCATTCTCCCCAGCCCCTGTCAGGGAATATTTGGCAAGGTCTGGAGACATTTTTGGGTTGTAACTGATATAAAGAGATCAGATTAAGATCACTGGGGAGGAGTAGGAGAGGCCATAGGTGGAGTCTGATGAGGCAATGGAAAGCAGTCTAGGATGGGATTGGCTGAGAAGCTGAATGTCTCCAGAGCCAATGGAAATAAAGAGAGGGCTGGCTCTTTGGCTCACAAGATTTTCTGGCTCCTGAGCTGGCTCTCTCTCAGGCGCTGGCTCTGGCTTGGGCTTTCAGGCTCACTCTCAGGCTCTTTTTCCTCAGGGATGCCTGGATGATGGTGCTGCAGCTGCCTGCATTTCCCAACAGGTGGTATTTTGGATGGGAAGGAACTTGGCACAGTCTAGAATTGAGCTGGCCTGGCAGAGGGTGGCAGGTTTATTCTTGGGGTGTTCTAGAGAGAACAGGCTCTGAGACAGAAGCCTGCCATTCTTGCAAAATTGTGTAGCTCTTGTCTATTATGTTGGATTCTAAAAAATCTCCGCTGCCTTGTGGCATACCTCTTCAGGGGAAAGGCTAAGGGAGTAAACCCCGACAGAAAATCCGGAGCCGGAGTCCCTAAGGCGGTTTGACGTTGTAGTCAACACCGGCAACTCCTGCGGCGCACCTGAAGCCAAGCTGTATTGACTCTGTCTTTCCCCTTGGATCCTTCAGCTGCGAAGAGAGGGGGGTATCTGCTGCATGGGCAACAGCTGGCCCTCCATATCACCCTGCCCAGGCTTTGTAGCTTCACTGGAGAGGACACTCCAGCGTCATCGCAAGATGTCGACTCAACACGGGAGGAGACAGATACCGGTTATAAGCTCATCCGATTGGCGAAGGAAACGAGCGCCAGGGGTCTCCTCTGACGGTGGGAGAGGTCATCGCACCTCACTGGACAGCTACTGCCCACCTCAAGCTGGGCAGCCCCCAGCCAATTAGGTGCCGTCTCGCCATGGCTCGCCTGCCCCACTGGGTGCGTGGGGATCAGAGAGGCGTCTCTCGAAAAGTGGGCCACAAAACACTCGCACCAGGCAATTTCAAGCAAAAAACAAGAAAGAAGCCTCCAGCTCTTCGCCTCGCTAGCTGGAACATCAGGACCATGTGTCCCGGACTTACTGCAGATCTTCCGTGGATCAATGATGCCAGGAAAACCGCCGTCATCGACAGGGAACTGGCACGACTAAACATCGACATTGCAGCTCTACAGGAGACCCGGTTGGCCGACAACGGAACTATCAGAGAAACCAACTACACCTTCTACTGGCAAGGGAAGTCTCCGGACCAACCAAGACAGCACGGTGTTGGGTTCGCTGTGAAGAACACGCTTGTTAACTCGATAGAGCCACCCACAGGAGGCACAGAGAGATTACTTACCCTCCGATTGTCAACAACTTTCGGCCCAGTCAGCATTCTTAGCGCGTACGCCCCAACCCTCTGCGCCACCACCGAAGAGAAAGAACAGTTCTACCATGCACTGGACGAAGCGTTATCCAAGATCCCCACAAGTAACGCTCTTTATCTCCTTGGAGACTTCAACGCAAGAGTAGGAGCCGACCACATGGCCTGGCCCACCTGCCTCGGAAACTTTGGGAGAGGAAAGATCAATGAGAATGGTCAGCGACTGCTTGAGCTTTCGTGTCACCACGGCCTGTGCGTGACAAACACATTCTTCAAGTGCAAAGAGATCCACCGGGTGTCATGGAGGCACCCCCGCTCCCGCCACTGGCACCAGCTTGACCTCGTCATCACCAGAAGAACGGATATTGGCAGCACCCTCCTCACCCACAGCTACCACAGTGCAGACTGCGACATGGACCATGCCCTCGTGGTAAGCAAGGTGCGCATAACGTCGAAGAGGTTGTACCACTCCAAGATGAAGGGTTGCCCGCGCATCAACACCAGTTGTGCCAGCAACCCAGTTAAGACCCAGCAATTCATCAACAGGATGGAAGATGCACTCGGCGAGGGAATGGCGGCAGATGACATTATCAAATCCAATAGGTCACGTCTCCGCGACGCCATATACAACTCCGCCATTATTGCTTACGGGAAGAAAGAGCGGAAGAACGCTGACTGGTACGAGGCTCACTGGGAAGAAATGGAACCCGTGATCGAGGCTAAGAGGAAGGCCCTACTGGCTTACAAGGCCACGCCCACTCCCAGTACACTTCAAGCTCTACGGGCTGCCAGGAACAAAGTCCAGAAGACCGCCCGCCACTGTGCCAACACCTATTGGCTAAACCTGTGCAGAAGCATCCAGGAAGCCGCCGATATAGGCAACGCACGAGGAATGTATGAGGGTATCAAGAAGGCAACAGGCCCAATCCCCTCCAAGATCGCCCCCCTTAAGTCCAAGACAGGTGAGGTCATCACTGACCAGGAACAGCAAATGCGGCGGTGGACCGAGCACTACCTCGAGCTGTACGCGACGAGGAACACTGTAACAGACACTGCTCTTAACGCCATCCCAGACCTACCAGTCATGGAGGAGCTAGACACCCCACCTACTGCGGCAGAGCTTGGCAAAGCCATCGACCGCCTCGCTTGCGGGAAAGCACCAGGAAGCGACAGAATCCCTCCAGAAATCCTAAAGAGCAGGAAACCAGTCCTGCTACAGCCGCTCCACCATCTACTCTGTCTCTGCTGGAAGGAGGGTTACATCCCCCAGGATATGAGAGACGCCAACATTATCACCATGTACAAGAACAAAGGAGACCGCAGCGACTGCAACAACTACCGGGGCATCTCTCTCCTCAGCGTCGTCGGCAAAGTATTCGCCCGGGTCGCTCTTGCCCGCCTGCAGACCCTTGCTTCCCGCGTCTACCCAGAGTCCCAGTGTGGCTTCAGAGCTGGCCGATCAACAGTGGACATGATCTTCTCCCTACGCCAGCTGCAGGAGAAGTGTCACGAGCAGCATAAACCACTCTACCTCGCCTTTATCGACCTCACGAAGGCGTTTGATCTGGTCAGTCGAAGCGGTCTCTTCAGCTTGCTACGGAAGATTGGCTGTCCGCCACATCTGCTTGCTGTGGTCATGTCCTTTCACGACAACATGCACAGCACGGTGTCCTACAATGGCGCAACCTCTGAGGCCTTCCCAGTCAGCAGCGGAGTAAAGCAGGGCTGCGTCCTCACGCCTACGCTGTTCGGAATCTTCTTCTCCATGCTCCTCCAATACGCCTTTAAGGACTGCAGCAAGGGTGTCTTCATTCACACCAGATCCGATGGCAAGCTCTACAACCTGGCCCGTCTACGAGCCAAGACCAAAGTCAAAGAGGTGCTCATCCGTGAGATGCTCTTCACCGACGACGCAGCCTTGACATCACACTCCGAAGAGGGACTCCAGCAGTTAGTCACTTGCCTTTCCCACGCATGCAAGGAGTTCGGACTAGCCATCAGCCTGACGAAGACGAACGTTATGGCTCAAGGCACAGGGACTCCCCCATGCATCACCATCGATGGATACACCCTGGAGGTTGTCAACGATTTCACTTACCTTGGGTCCACCAACTCGAGCTCTCTGTCAGTCGACTTGGAGGTCAATCGGAGAATCACCAGGGCAGCCACAGTTATGGCCAAACTGAACCGGCGAGCGTGGAACAATTCCAGCCTCACTGAGAAAACCAGACTGCGCATCTACCAAGCCTGCATACTCAGCACTCTCCTCTATGGCAGCGAGATGTGGACCACCTACGCAAGGCACGAAAGGAAACTCAACAGCTTCCACATGAGGTGCCTGCGACGTGTCCTGCATGTCGCCTGGCAGGATAAGGTTCCCAACACCGAGGTGCTGAAGCGAGCCAACATGAGCAGTTTGCATGCAGTTCTTAGTGAGAGACGCCTCAGGTGGCTCGGCCATGTCAAAAGAATGGATGCAGGCCGTATCCCCAAAGACCTCCTCTACGGCGAGCTAGCAGAAGGCAAGAGGATGACAGGGCGCCCAAAACTGCAGTTCAAAGACATCTGCAAAAAGGACATGACACAATGCTCCATCAATCTCAACACATGGGAAGTTCAAGCAGACGACCGCCTAGCCTGGAGGCTCGCGGTCAGGCAAGGTACGTCACGCGCGGAGGCTGCGCGCAACAAGGAGGCGGTCCAGAAAAGATCGAGGCGGAAGCAGCGTCAGCAGCAGCAACAACAGCCATCTGCCTTCACCTGTACCAAGTGCGGCAGGGATTGTCACTCCCAAGTCGGACTGCACAGCCATTCTCGGCGGTGCAGATAGACTCTCAAGAAGCTACGCCATCGTCTCTCGAGACGGACGGCTGCCGACGACGACGGATGTCTATTATGTTGTTTCAGTTTGTAAACTAGCCCTGTGGAAACTATCAGGGGAAAAGATAGGAGAATCCAGGTGTTACGAGTTTAGCCTCAATTTATAGGCTTAAGTAATTAAAGCTGTGACTTGATAGGCTTACTGACTGCTTTTGAATAAAGGCTCCTGTCCTTTATCACCAAGACTTTATCTCTGGAATTTTGCCTAGAGGGTTGCAGCTGGCTTCAAGATCCCAACTTGCTGTTCAATAACATAACCAGCATCTAGTGAGTGTATAGAGGTCAGAGATACTGCTGACTATCCTACAATCCACACAACAGCTCCACCACAAAGAATTATCTGTCCCCAAATGTCAACAGTGCCAAAGCTGAGAAACTGTTTTGTAGGCTTTCTCTGAAGTTCTGTAGATCTACCTTTTCACCAATCTTACACAGTCTATTGTAGCTTTATACTAAATCCCGAAACCAGCTGAAGTAAATTCTCCAACTTTGTTCTGCTTTAAAGAAAATCTCTTTGGTTATTCAATCTTAGTATTTTTATATAAATTTTGGATAGAACTTGACAGTAGTTAAAAAAAAGAGTGCTGGATTTTGTTTAATTGCATAGGCTATATAATTATATTGTGGAGAAAATAAAAATCTTGAATACTGAGACTTCACTTCCAGGAATATGATATTCTTTTGGCCTTTTAAAATTTTCCTGTTATATTTTGTACAATTTTCAGTGTAGAGTTTTTGGGCATCATGTATTAGGTTTACTCTTATTTTATGGTTTCTTGCCCTATATCAAAAAATCTTGAATAAGTGGTTTATGTTATAGATGAACATTAATGGCAGGCACATGGGTATTCCACATATGCCAGTGGATTTAAGAGAAAATGTGTTTGCCTTGATTTCTGTGACTCTTCAACTCTCTGACTCTAACTTTTATGACTCCTGGAGAAGGGTTCTTCTGCTAAATTTTCTCTGGCTGATAATTTTATAGGTGTTTTCCAGATACTGTTTGTTTTCTCAGCTGTTCAATTTCCCTCAGCCTTTTCGTTAGATTCTTGATCTGTTTGTCTCAGGGTCTCCAGAAGGTAACTGAGGCTGTTACCCACCCAGTAGTAAGCTCCTGTCTTGTCAATATCTATACTATTATGACACGGCTTTAACTTTTTTATTCCCTAGCATCATAGTTTTATCAGCCTTAAAGACACTGTTGTTGCCTAAATGTGCATCAGGCAAACCAAATTTGGGTTACCAAAATAATCTAAAAAGGGAAGATACGTCCTCACTCTCTGGGACATGGTCAGTCACCTTGTATGGTTAGGGTCCATGTGATAACTCAAAGTAATTGTTTACAAATTCAGTTTATTTACAATTGTATTAAAACTTGTTCTCAAGAATGTGAACTTCATTGTTAATATTTCTGGCACAAATATTAACCAACACAAGGGGTTCACTGCTTGGGATACTATATTCAAAAATGAGACCTCAGTTGTCCCAAGGTAGTTTTATTTACTTGCATCAAGTAAAGAGACAGGGGATTCATTATTCAAAGTTCTGCCTCCCTGAAGGGAGGCTTAATCATTGCTATATACACTATTTGGTCAATTTATGTTGATTTCTTCTTTGCAGGTGGCTACTGAATAAAAATGGCCCAGACCTTGAGACCCTTGTCCTATCTAACAGAAATAGTTACATCTTCTGACCAGGATTGATAACAGTTTTGCTTTTTTTTTCCTGAATGAAGACTTGAAACATGTCCAGGTTTTCACATAGCAAAGTTGGAGCTTTGATATCCCAGCTGTGCTCTAAGTTGGTTTTACAATAGATAGAAAGTAGGTAACACTTTGTAAGGGTCAACGAAAGAGAGAAAAGTATTTACTATATATATTTGTTGCCCTTTGGATGGCTTCCGACTAAGGAGGTAGCTTGAAAAAAATCTGTAATTAAAAAATTTTAAATTATGTTTACTGTGAGATGACTGTAGATTCACTTACAATAATAAATAATACAGAGTCCCAGATCTATTTACCCAGTTTACTGCAGTGACAACTTTTATTGTAAACTGTAGCAAAGCATCAGTCAGGATGTTTACATCAATACAGTCAAGATACAGAATATCTCCATCACAAGGATCCCTCTGGTCCCCTTTGAAGGCCACACCACTCTCCCTCCCTCCTGGCAAACACTAGACTATTCTCCATTTCTATAATTTTGTCATTTCACGAATCATACAGTATATAACTTTTGGAGATTGGCTCCTCCCCCCACCCCCCCATTCAGCATAACATAATGATGTTTCTTCCAAGTTGCTGCATATATCAATAGTTTTTCCTTTTGACTACTGACTAGTATTTTATGGTATAGATGTGCCACAGTTTAACTTTTCACCCATTGAAGGACATCTGGTTTGCTTCCAGTTTTTGGTTATAATGAATAAAGCTTCTATAAATATTTGTGTAAACATAAGTTTTAATTTCTCTGTTATAAATGTCTAAGAATGCATTTGCAATTTTGGATGGTAGTTACATATTTAGTTTTTAAAGAAACTATCAAACTTTCCCAGAATGGTTGTACTGTTTTACTTGTAACTTATCATATTACTGTAGGAATAGGAGAGAAATGTTTCTGTCAACTTAATGAGTGATGGTTTCCTTCTTGAAAATGGGAGATCAAAAAAAAAAATGCAGGTTTGATGAAGTTAAAATCACATGTTTTGTTTTGAACACAATGAGTTTTAGATGCACGAGATCGAAATAAAGGGGAGGTGGCCAGTTAGGATTTGGATAACCATTTTTGCCCAGCAGTGAGACTAGCAAGAGATGCAGCTTGAAGATATGTGGCCTAAAGTCATATTGAATGATAAGAATATAAGGACAAAGAAGAACCCTAAACAAACAAAACAGAACCGACTCTTAGATACAGAGAATGGACTGACAGCTGTCAGAAAAGAGGGGGTTGAAGGGCTGGGTGAAAATGGTAAAGGGATTAAGTAAAACAAACAAACAAACAAACCTCTTAGAGAACAGTGTGGTGATTACCAGAGGGAAGGGGGGCGAGGGAGGTAAAAGAAGGTATGGGGTGTGGGTAAGTGGTGACAGAAGGAAACTTGATTTTGGGTAGTGAACACAATACAATATAGAGATGATGTTTTATGGAATTGTACACCTGAAATCTATATAATTTTATTAATTAATGTCACCCAAATAAATTCAATATAATTATAAAAAATGTTCTGGTCTCACAAGTCTTCAGAAGTAAAAGTAAATTCAAACTTAAAATAAAGAAACTGAGAAAGAAACCATGAGGTGAATTTCAGGAAAATTAAGGAAACACAGCAGGTGCTGGTATCCATACGACCAAGACAGATCATGGCTTTAAGAAGTAGACAGACCACTTTGGTATGTTCAGTTTTGGTGAATTGGCAGCAACAGACAACATGTTTAAAAATGAATGTGGTTGAGACAGTATAAACAGCACTGTGGGGAGGCAAACATGGCTGCGCCCAGTGAGGGGCACTTTCTTCCCAAGAGCTCACATTGCCCTTTGTCAGGACAGTGGCAAGGCTGCTAAGGGTTTTCCTCAGAGAGGGTGAGAATCTAAAATTGGCTGCTTGTATATGAACTCCCAGTCTCTTAATCTTCATGATTTAATTCTTTATAATTTTGCAAAGGCATTCACAGTACCTTAAAAAGAGGGTAGTTTATTTCAAATCAAATGTTAAGTTTAAATATTAATAATGTTGAATGATCACATTAAATATTAAATAATAATTTACTGATCAGAATTTAAGGAACTAATATTAAACGACTGTTGAAATACACTACTTAAAATTGCTCACAGATCACTTTCTCAAGAATCTCTAAAAGCTGTAGAAGCAACATATGTCAGCTTTTAATGTTTCAATAATTTTTAAATACTTTGTTTACATAGAATGATATTTACTATTTTGGCTTTTGTTTCTTCATTCAAACTATTCATAAAATGTTCAGTGAAATAATGTTTATGATCTGAATATAATTTTATCCCCTTAATTCTGAAAGGATTCTATGGTTTTTATAGGATGTGTTATAAAATGAATGACAAGATAACTGTTTGATCAGCATATGGATGGTAATGATTAGGAAAATGAGGCTGACATAAGAAACCCATTAAAATATATTGGACAGTGGGATCTAGAAAACAAATGAGTTATAATGGCAAAAGAGCAATATCTAATTAACCCTAGGAAACAAGAAGGAGGCTGAATTAAAAAAAAAAAAAAAATTCCCTAGACTATGAACTAAAAGAATACTTGCTTTTAAATGCACCAGGAAGCTCCTTCTTCCCTAGTTGGTTGATTATAAGCAGGCCTACTTCAGACATTGGTACTTACAAGGCTTTTATAGAAAATGAGAAAATAGTAAAGTTAATGCCCCTTAACAGCAATTTCATTTGTACCAGTTTCAGTCTGAGTATGACAAATTCATTCGATACACTCAGACTTTACCCAAAAATGATTTAAAATGGATGATTACATGGGTACAGTAATTGAACTTTCCCCCTTAGCTGTGAGGAAATCGTGTCTTTAGTAATAAAGACTGTTCAAAACAAAGAATGACCTGATAGGCTGACTGTTAAATTCTCATTTAATTTCTCCATTTTTTCTTGTTCATACCTATCATTTGGGGTCTCTCTAATCCAATTTCTTTAATTTCTTTCCCTTGATGTCTCTAACTCTACCACTTTCGCCCTGGAAGATGGGCTTGTTTGTTCTGCCCTAAAGGACACATTATCCTAGTAGTTTAACTTTTTCACATAAATTTTGTTTTTTCAGTTTGTGTGTCCCATATACATTTGATGCTAAAATATGTAGTAGAGTTCTTTTCTTTTAAAAGTCTGCAGTTTCTGACTCCACTCTTTGACCTTTATAAAGCCATATGGTTTTCCTGACCTTAGAATATAAGAGATATTGGGCAATTTAGGATGTGCAAAGGCTGTTAGGAAGCTATCAAGAAATAACAGGCACTCTAACAGAGCCTAACACTGCCCTCACTGCCTAAAACATCTACATCTCCATTCATTTGGTTGCATCAGGCAAGAGAGCCAAATTGTTATTAACAAAATTGAATACCAAACATTTTGCTTGGGAGACTAAAATATTCTTCCTATTTTTAGAATTTTCCCCTGACAGATTATTCATGTATACTTTAAACGCACAGGTGGGAGAGTGAAGGCACAACCAGGGTGGTTTAGTGAACCCAGCATCCTGAAACCTCCTCTGTTGAATAAGCAAATAGAATTCCACTTAATATGTTGAAATTTCTTTACTTAATTAAAATGATAAGGTACTTGATTTCAAGGAGCCTAAAAATTTTTTTGAGTTTCTACCTACTTCTAAGTTTTATTTTATTTTAGTCATAGTCTGTAATTTTTAGTATAGGAAATGGCAAAGCAGATTTTAAAGATTGTGAGAAAGTAGCTTTACTAAAATATGAAGTATACAAATATTAGCTTGTTTAATTTGGCTGTGTAATTTGGCCAAAAATGCTACAGGGCTTTCAATTTAGTGTATTTTATATTTTATTTTTCTATTCTATGAATGGATAGAAATTCTATCTTTTTTATACAATGAGATGTTTACATGACATAACTTTAGTATATTTTATGCTCTTTTTTTGGTTCATATTTATTCCCAAATACCAACTGAACAGTTAAGCAGTTTGAAAACAAGCCATGATATATTCTTATGAATAAGGTTTCATAAATGTAATATGAAGTTGAGAGTCATTTTACTAGTAGGACTATATTATAAGGAATCCCTTAATTTCCAAAGTATATAAAAGCTTATAAGACAGAAAACAGAGTTATGAATGTGCTTTCTTTTTTATTTAAAATTGTTTCTCAGAGCTGCAAAGATAGGTGGAAAGATCAATACTCAAACAAGTGTGCTCATTTAGTGACATTGTTTTCAGAGTACAGTAAGTAAAATATTTTAAGATGTGAGCCCGTGGATTATTGGTCTCAGGTCTAAAATAGATGCCATGTATTTTTATAAGCTTGTTATATAATCACTCATCAGTAATGGTTCCTTAATCATTCCTCTAGGTATTTATGATTTTTGAGAAAGAATACACTGTTCACATGAATTTTGGGCACTGCCTGGCAGTGTTAAAACACAACAAATTCTGTTATTTTCATTACACAATAAACAATATCATTCACATTTTAGTAAATAGGGAAGCAAATGGGTTCAAAGCATTTTGCAATTAGAAGAGGGCTAGTTAACTTTGAAGAAATTGTTTTTAATATTATTGGGACCTATTAATTTTAAATAACGTAGAAGCACTTTGAACTTCAAGCATGTGGTGTAGGAGGGCTCAAGGGACAATGCCCTTTAAAGAAGTCAACATAGTCAAGGAACAACAATTTTAGAAATACCTGTTCTGTGTGCATTTCCAAAGGGACCATTTCCTTCAGAACATGAACCTTTGACATGGCTCTAAATCCATGGTCTCCAACTTTGCCTAAAGTGAAAATACTTATTAGTAACCTGTCTTTGGTTCTCAGTTGGAGTGAACTGCTGATTGGTTTCAGCAGAGAATGGCTCGGCAGTAAACAGCTGCCCACAGGCTAATGCATCTGTAAAAGCTGTTTCCGAAAATGACAGCAGGAAGCTAAGGGGAAAGAACCAGATACCCTGGGAAATAATCAGGTAGGCACAACTATCCCTGCCCCAACTACAACCTGCCCTCAAGCTGAGAGGCTTATAAACTGAACAAGGGAAAATGATCAAGAGGAATAATAGAATTTTTCATCACTGCAGAATCTGCCAAAGAATTCTGACTTTTACAATCTTTAAGTCTCATCTCCACATCAAATTTTATTAACTGTCAACCCCACCTCCAGAATCCTACTGTTGAAAAAAAAAGAAAGTCATGAACCTATCAATTAAGCAAAAGAAATGCGTTCATTTTATCTGATTATAAAATTTTTTAAGTCCTGATTTCAGTATACATTCTAAACTTCTAAATTCTTTAAACTCAAAAGAATGTCCCTGTCAATAAGGTACGTTCAGGGTTACTTCTTAGTATTTCAGATGCTCTGTACAATAAGGTTAATATACAACATTCCTCATTTTTTTTTTTCCCCCTGGAAAAATAACAGGCCACAGTTTGCCTTGAACTGCAAATCTCTTCTACTGTGGCTGTTTCTGGAACCTCCATTGTAAAAATGAGAAAGGTAGAGTTGGGACAGAAATTTCTAGTAAGTCACTGATTCCAAACCATTAGTTAGAGATTCTCACAACTAATCATCCAATGTCATATAAAAGAAAATAGACAGCAAACCAGTATTATCTAGTTGTTCATGGGCTTTGTTAGGTATGGTCTGGAAAAAATTCTTTTTAATTGCCAGCCATAGTTTCTGCTCTTTCAGTATGTCAGAATGAGGCAAATTAGCCAAAATTTTAAAATAAACATTTAATTGTGCAAATCTTTCTTTTATCACATATTTAAAATATAAGATGCATTGTAACATATTAATATTCTAAGATATTATTATGAAGCTTTGCCAAATACCTTTCATTGCCATTAAAATGATAACAAAACAAACCTGACGTTTATCATGTTATCTCACTTCTTAATGTAAAATAAGAATTAATAGGTTTTGAGTACAGCTTTAAATTATTTTAGGATCTATGTACATCTTTCCCAGCGCCTTTCTATCAAAAGAAAGGAATGTAAGGCCCATAGAATCTCTTTGTCAGGAGATTGTATGAGCTTCTATTTTAGGTTCTTATTAAAGAACAGGGAAAAATAGTCTCCTGGTGCTTCATTAAGCCAAGAGTGTCAGTTGGATGTCATCTTTTTACGTGCCTCAAATTAAATAAGAGATTTGTGAATGACTGAGCCGTGTGATTAATGATGTTAAATAGGGTCAGATGTCCCTGCCCCAGCACACACTTTTACACGAGTAATCATGGTTCTCTCCATAAAGCTGAGCCCTGTGCTCATCTGTCTGGCTGAAGGAGTATGCCAGCTTGTGGGTGGGGGCAAGGGGCAGCACTCCTGGGTGGAGGAGAGAAAGCAGTAGGAATGACACCTGAAAGTTACCAAAACTGACTTGTAAAGGCACCACTGACCAAACCAATAAAGTGAGTCTCTGTCTCTTCGTATCCTGAAATGTCCTCAAATAAACTCCTACGTGGTTGGTGAAGAGGATTTCTAATTTTGCCCCATCCTAAAATAGTGAACCTATAAATTCATTTAAAGTCTTGAATTATTATATTATTACAATGAGCTATTGATTGACTAAATATATAAAGAACACTCTAATGCTAATACAGAGAGCACCTCTTAGTTAGCTCCTCCATATGTGCAAACACAGCTTTTATCCTGTTTCCTAAGTTATTTTGCTTTTATCTCATAAAGTAGCAACCACTTACTCTATACATAACCAAACATCAAACACCATTATTATCTCTGAGCCTTAGGTATTAAAAGGGCAAAATATTGATACTGGGGATTAAGAAATATGGTTTATTCTGAGAAAATTATTGGAAATATCAAATTCCTTCTAAAATCTCATTTATAATTATATTTCTAGCTAATTTCATCCAGGTGTAACAGTACTTATTTATTAATACCACTTGGCACTTTTAACTTAGGTGGATTTATTTTACTTCTAATAACAATTATTATTCATGTGTGTATTCATAGTAAAATTCATCTTAATGGGATTCATACATATATGTAGGAATGTTCTCAAGTCTTCAGGCAAGAACTTAACAATTATTTCATTTCTTACTTAAAAAAATTAAATTTATGTGAAGTTCATAATGTAATTAGTATAATGCTTGAAAGATCCCAGAAATTACTGCAGTCTTTTGAAAGGTAGAAAATTACTTTTGATGAATGGGTTAAAATGTGGTAAGAAATAAAATACTCATTCAGCTTTAAACTCTACTCAAACTCACAATGCCTTGAGCCTCAACATTAAATAATGATCTTATTGCTTTACCTAAATCATTTTTATCTTTTTCTTCAGTAATATTTTGTATTATTTTTTAATTCACTGAATCATAGAAAATAACTCCCAAGTCTGTAAGCCTAAGGTGGTAATTTTAAAACTAGTAAAACTTCTAAAAATTACACATTTTCTTTTTCATTTCTTATTGTTCTTTGAAAAACAAAGGCAATAAGGGGACATTAGGGATCATCTAGTTCAATTTCCTTTAGAGATGAATTTGTGCCCAGACAGATAAAGCAAATTACCCAAAATAAAACAGATACTTAGCAGAGAAAAGTAGACCACCAGGCCTTCAGCCCAGCCAATGTTCTCATCTCTTCCCTAACTTAACTTATTTTTATGGTTCTTTAATCTGAAAACAAATCAAGCTATGGGCCCTTTCTACATAAATACAAATTTAAAAAGGCAAATTTCTTTGTTAGTAAATGGCCTTCACTCATACTTTACTTTAAAAACTGAGTTAGAAAATTTAATAAATAGACAGAATTTGTGTTGGCCATGCTCACAGTTCTTTGGTCAGTTTCCTTGTCCGTTTTCAGTAATGCCTGTTCTTATACTCTCTGAAATGTAAGGCAGATCACTCAAAAGAACTTAAGGTGTGTGTGCCTGTCAAGAGCATTTGGAATTCTGAAGACACTATCTTCTTTAACCAATGCTTCCATAGGGATGGAATGTCAGATAGTCACATCTGTAATTTTAGATCAAGAAGCCTGCCTGTAGCTTCTTCCATGAGGCTATGTATATTTATTTCTATGCTTATTTATATTCCATCTTGTTTCCAAAAGGATTTGTGGCTATACCACACCCCACATGGGGCCAGTGTTTCTGCCAGGTTTAGACAAGGCTTCTGCAGCATTTAGACTCTAAGTACAGCATTAACTGTAAGGCATTTAGGTATTTTTAGTCATTAAGTACTACAAAGAGCTTTGGACTGTCCCTAAGGTATAAAAACAGAGGAAAAAATGAATAAGTTATGAAAGTATCAAGCAAAAAATAGTGCAGTTAAATAAAAATAACTACAAAGACAGCAAATAAAAAAAGTGGCTAAGTATTCAAAGAGCCATATATTTTTTAAATGAAGTTTTGCTTATATATAAACCAATTCAAAGCCACATAAAGTCTAATAAGCTCCTTTATACTAATAAGTACCAGCATCTAGTCTCTTTTAGTAAAATGTTACTATAATGCAAATGTATTTCTCTATCTTAAATAAATGTACTCCTCTTGACTATAAATTAATAGAAATATATTTAATTATAGAGTTTAAAATACTCCCACTTTTTAAAACCAACTTCTAAATTATATAAATATTAAAATGTACAAAGAAAACAGAATGTATTATTGAGTCAATATCTTTTATAAACATCTCAAATTAATCATTAAGTTCCTATAATCAACTAATTTATTTTGATATATTAAAACATAAAGGGTTCTACATAAATTATTTTGTTAATTACATCAATTTCACCTGTAATGCTGTATAGTTTCCATTGAGCATTAATTAGAGTTATTTATATATGTACCTGTAGAACTACTTATACTATATAAAATATATGTTAAGTTTTATTCTTAAAGGAGAAAAAGGTAATCAGAAGTCAAAAAGTAGATTAAAATAGTGTAATTCAACAGAGTGTTAGGATGACAATAGGTAATAAGTGGTTTTGGAATTATTTTATCTTCCCTTTAGCCAATATCCTGTCACACAAAGTCAATGATCCTATTGTTATCACCTGCAACAGTGCTTACCCAAACTAATATGCCTAACTGTGGGTACCGAAATCCTTGTATTAGAGTTGGCTTCCACTGAAACCCAACCTAAAATAGTCTCTAAGGCATGACAAAGGGATATACTTTTCAAAGGGATACACTGAATGTCCAGTGTTCCCTATTTACAGTAAGTCATTGGTTCTCTCACCCTGGCTGGTTTGGCTCAGTGGATTGAGCGTCAGCCTGCGAGCTAAGTGTCGCTGGTTCGATCTTCCAGTCAGGGCACATCAGAGAAGGAAAACTCTGATTCCAAAAAACCTCCGCTGCCTTGCGGCATACCTCTTCAGGGGAAAGGCTAAGGGAGTAAACCCCGACAGAAAATCCGGAGCCGGAGTCCCTAAGGTGGTTTGACGTTGTAGTCAACACCGGCAACTCCTGCGGCGCACCTGAAGCCAAGCTGTATTGACTCCGTCTTTCCCTTGGACCCTTCAGCTGCGAAGAGAGGGGGGGTCTGCTGCATGGGCAACAGCAGACCCTCCATATCACCCTGCCCAGGCTCTGTAGCTTCAGCTTCACTGGAGAGGACACTCCAGCGTCATCGCAAGATGTCGATTCAACACGGGAGGAGACAGATACCGTGTCACTCCCGAGTCGGACTGCACAACCATTCTCGGCGGTGCAGATAGACTCTTAAGAAGCTACACCATCGTCTCTCGAGACGGACGGCTGCCGACGACATTGGTTCTCTGTGTAATGATTCCTGTATCTCTGGTCCAGTGATTTATATGGAAAGAGAGAAGAACATGAAATAAATTTTAATGCCTGTTACCTCTATGCATTAGCTTCAAAACCTCAACAAGTCACTTGCCCTCTCTTGAACATAGCTTCTACATCTATAAACATGAGAATGACTTTTCTGATTCCTTCACAGATCTGCTGGGAAGTAGATACGAAAGTAAAATCACTCATGAAATAGAAAATGGAACCACTATTCCTAGGAGTCTGCAGAAGAGGAAGGGCATGGCAGCAACAAAAGCAAGGATGCGCCAAGGCCTACATCTGCCTTTCTTCTTTCCTTAACACTGTGATCCATTTACTCAGTAGGGAAGGTGTTTTATAAATTGTTGGCTTTGTGTTTAATTTTTATCTTCAATAATAAGTTATTTTGATATACTCCTTGATGAACAAAATTACATGGAAATTGAGTATTTTGGATGAATTTTCCTTTTACCTAACCAAGTCTTGAATGTCTAAAATAATCCATTTTCTTAAGTCATCTCACCTGACATTAAACAGATGGGAATGTAGTAAAATTAAGCTGTCTATTCCAAATATCACAAATTTCACAGAGTTCTCTCTCTGAAGTTACAATTTCCAGAAGATTCAGGGACACTAAAGAATATTTAGAAACAAAGGACACTCTCAGATACACATACAAAACAAACACTCAGATTATTTTAGGTCCCTGCAGTGATCTTCAGAGGTTTTATTTTCTTTTATGAGCTTTTGTTCTAAAGTGGAGGGAAATGTGAGGACTGGCAGAGTAAGTAATAAATCACACAGAGTTGTCATTTATCTATTGGATCTATTATCACTCATATTTAATGCAGCCCATGCTTGACTTCTAAGGTATTTTTAAAAAGCAAAAAGGCACAGCTTTCCCATTTTCAATGACATCAGCAAAATGCATTATGTGCAAGAGTTTTGCTCATTCTTTGTGTTGGTCAAGCAGATGTTTGAATTGTTGAACAACATTAAGCAGCAGCTGCAGTGGTTTGCACCTTCATTCCTCTGCCAAACATGTGGAACAAAGGTGGTCCCCGTCAGATACTGCATTCACCTCCTCACTGGAGCAAAATGAGCTATACAGTTTTTGGCAAAGTATCTACTAAAGCCAAAATATATTGCCCAGTGAACATCCCTCCTACCCATTTTTTTTGGAGCAGAAACATCCATTTATCAAAGAATGATTTAGGATTAATATTAGCCAGAAAAGAATCAGACGAATTGATATTGAATCTTTATAGACTTTCCCTAATATATGGTTATGATTTATTAGTTTTCTGGGGTTCTTTGGTTCTTTTAGAAAGCATTTACTAAACTGTTTACACATTTTCAAGAATTCTTTGGTTTTGTCCCTTCAAGTTTTAAATGAGCTGATAATGTTTACCTTAGACTTAGAGATATTTGATTATGTAACAGTAATTTAAGAAATTTCCATTCTGAAATATGATTTTGTACCAGGTAAGGTGGTCTTCAGCCTACATGCCAGCCTTTTTTTTCTTTTTCTTTTTTTTTAAAGCTTTTACCTTTGTACTATAGAAGCTCTGTGAGTGGGTTACAGTTATCAAGAATCAAGGTCAGAAAACCAATGGTCTCTCTTGTGTATAAATATAACATGGTTCTGATTTGCAATTCAAAGTCCTGAGACAGAATTTAAAAGGTTACATTTAAATTAAAATGTTAATCCACTGATGCCTCAAATTCCATCAGCTCTAGATACTATTATCTGCTACTCAGAAATCAACACACCATTTATTTAACCCACATCAGTTTTCTGCCTTCATTTCTGAAATAATGGATATTCACTTCTCATTTGTGTTCTTTTAAAAAATATTTGTTTGTTTGTTTATTTATTTATTTTTAGAGAGAGGAGAAAAGGGAAAGAGAGGGAGAGAAACATCACTGTGTGGTTGCCTCTCACTTGCATCCCCCACTGGGGACCTGATGTACAACCTAGTCATGTGCCCTGACTGGGAATAGAACCAGTGACAATTGGCTCACAGGCCGACGCTCAATCCACTGAGCCACAGCAGCCAGGGCTTCCATTTGTGTTCTATGGCAAAGATTTCACTCTCTCTCACTCATCAGGTCCTGCCCAGCCAGCCCTTATGGTCTTTCTCAGGTCTCACCTTTTCCTTAAAGTCCATTAAGATCCCTCCAGGTCATGGTCATATTTGCCATTTCATTGCTGTGATCACTCATCTAAAAAGTTGTAATTATTCAAGGATGACAGCTTTGTTTTTTCACATTTCTTTTCCCACACTATCACCCATTGGCACCCTAGCTCCCAGAGTTCAGTCACTGTGGCTTACAAATTATATTTTGTTCACAAAGCTGAGTACAAAATTGCATTTATTAGTAAATACTCAATATTTTTATTGATTAATTTAATTTAACTTTTTTTTTTAAACTCTCTTCTGCTGCTGGTGGGCATCTAAAAGAGCTCATCTGCCTTGGAAAACAGTTGGCAGTTTTTTATAAGTTAAACATAAATCTATCATATGACCAAGCCATTCCATTCCTAGGCATTTACCCAAAAGAAATGAAAACACATGTCCACACTAAGTCTTCTAGCTTTAAGTTAAAAGGAAATAAACCAAGTAGTATTCCATTGTATATAATTACCATAGCTTTTTTATCCAGTCATCTATGATGGGCACTTGAGTTGCTTTCATAGCTTGGATATTGTAAATAATGCTGCAGTGAACAAAGGGGTGCGTATATTATTTCAATTAGTGGTTTGGATTTCTTTGGGTATACCCAGAAGTGATATTGTTGGGTCATAAGGCAATTACACTTTTAAAGTTTTGAGGAATTTCCATAGTGTTTTCCACAGAGGATGCACCCATTTCCAACCCCACCAACAGTGCATGAGGATTCCCCTTTCTCCACACCCTCACCGACACTTGTTTGTTGATTTGTTGATAATAGCTTTTCTGACACAGGTGTGAGTGATACCTCATTGCAGTTTTCATGTGCATTTCTATGATGATTAGTGATGTTGAACATCTTTGCATATATCTATTGACCATTTGTATACCCTCTTTGGAGAACATTGGGCCATAAAAAAGAATGAAATCTTACCATTTGTGAAAGCACAAATGAACCTAGAGGGTATTATGATAACTGAAATAAGCCAGACAGAGAAAGACAAATACCATATGACTTTATATATGGAACCAAATGAGCAAAATAAGTTAAAAAATACAACAGAAATAGACTCATACCAGAGAAGAGACTGATGATTATCAGAGGGGAGGTGGATTGGGAGATGGGTGAAAAGGTGATGGAATTAGAAGTATTAATTGGTAGTTACAAAATAGCCATGGGGATGTAAAGTAAAGCACAGGGAATATAGTCAACAATATTATAATAACTATGTATGGGGCCAGGTGGGCACCTGAAATAGCAGGGGGAACACTTCATAAAGTAGATGATTGTCTAACCACTATGCTGTGCACCTGAAGCTAATACAAAATAATGTTGAATGCAAACTGCAACTAAAAAATAAAATTAGAAAATAAACCAATATAGAGACTTCAAGTTGAAAGAAAATAAACCATGCATACTCTATAGAAACCAGTATCTCAAAGAGTGATGGAAGCTTATAATATAGACCAGTCCCTCAAATTTAAAATCCTGTAACAGAGAACAACTTAAGATCTTCTGCATTTTCATCACTTATTTTCTAAAATGTGATGGAGATCAAGATGGGGCAAATGGAAGAAATGATCCAGAAACATAGCAAAAACATCCTAAAAGACCCTATTGATCATTAAGAAATAAAGTTGTGTAATATATATGCTAATAAACACACCAACAAACAAAATAATTTTAAGAAAAATATGCTAAACACATAGTATTATTCCACGGAATAATCCTAATATATTCATATATATTTCAAGGGAACATTATGCTACGGTAGAGTAAGAATTAGATGGCAAAATGAGGTCTGAGTTTGAGGTCCAGGTGTGTGACTTTGGACAAGTCACTTGGTCTCCTTGACATTATGTTTGATGTTAGGCTTATATAAGGCCTAGAACATCTTCTGGCTCTAAAATATCCTTTTTTCAATGAACTAGCTCTCTAATTTATAGAACCTACATTTTGGATATCATTTTTCTTTTCTTCTTTTTTAAAAAATATTTTATATATTATTTTTAGAGGTGAAGTGAGAGAGAAAAAGAGAGGAAGAGAAACATCAATTGTTTCTTGTATGTGCATTGATAGGGGACAAAACCCACAACTCAGCCATCTGCCCTGGCAGGAATTGAATCAGCAACTCTTCATTCTGTGGGATGATGCCCAATCAAATGAGCCACATGAGTCAGGGCAAGGTGTAATTTCTACATCATTGTAACATCTTTGCTTCCACTAAATTAAGGAAAATTGGAATTGTCACTAATGTATGGAATTATCATTTAAAGACAAACTTTTTAAAGACAATTTTAAGAGCATGAATGCTTTAAAAGCAGTCCTGCATAGTTCCCAAAAGTAAAAAAAAAAGCAACAATAAACTAATATGGTATATATTTTAAGAATTTGGATAAGGTGTGTTAATTCCAGTTAATTTTGGATATTATATAACAAACATAGCAAATCCCTTTACTTGCTTTCAGTCTTTCTACTATATTAAGCTGTGTAATTCACACCCCAATTGACAGCTAAAGAAAACTGTTCTAGAAATATGAAATCTTTGTCTAATAATTCCCTCTATGTGTTCCTGGCAAATAATTGAGGCTTAAAAGAAATGCTATCTCTGTTCTCATGTCAAAAGAACAAAGACCTAGCATCCTTTTCTACTTTCTAAAAAAATTTTCAAGTCACTTGCATTTTAAACCAATATTAATATCTTCTTTTCATTTCATAGCACCTATAAAGTAGTTCAAATAGTTCTCATACATCTGCAACTTAGTTCTAGATATAGCATGTCCTCTAAAGATGTAATTCTAACACTACCACATTTTAAAGAGTCTCCAAAGAACTGTCAACCAACTGGTCTAAATGATCTGGCTAATCAGCTGATGACATCAGCCCATGTCAATAGAAAGAGAAGTAACAATAATACTTTGCTGTTTAATCACAAGTAGAGCAAGAATGAAGACATCTCTTCAAAAAAGCTCTCCTAAGCAATGGAATTTTAGGCAAAGAATCTTAAATATAGTCTCATTTTCATCAATAGAAAGTATGCCAAGACATGTGACAAAGTAACTCAGGAAAACAGAGGCAAAGTTTATAAGGCGGGTAAATTTCCTGTCCCTATCTTATAACTTTTCTTACCTCTACCAAGCACACCTGGCTTTCTTCAGCCTTAGCAATGATAACCTAAAGTACTCTCCCTGGTTGAAAAACAGTAAACAAAACACAAACATTAACTTATTTGAATTTCAGGTCTCCTGTTATAAAAAGAAATAATAAATATGCACTCGACATATGTAGTTGTATTGAGATTTTCTTCACCTAAGAAGAATATTTGCTTGAACAACATTATAGAGTCCAACAAGCATTTTAAGCAACTGCATTATTTCTTTATAAGAGGGACTTGCCTTTATTTTCCCCTCAGTTATTTCCATGAGCATTGTTTGTCAGCATTTAGTACTTGCCATTTGGCAGTAATAATCTTTCTAAATTTGACAAGATTTAAGTAATTTCAAACTGTTTTCAAGGCTCACTTTCAATTCCTGTTTTAAATTGCAGTATATGAAGCATGTAAAACATTTGTTTCAATGAGAACATGATGCTTGCACTTAGTATTTACACAATATGAAATAAATCATGTCACAGTTAATAAGGTCTAATTCTATGAATGTCAGAAAAGATTAACGTAGGTTCTCTCTTCTAAGCAGACTTTCCCAATACTCTGAATTATTCTTGACAGTGTTAAAATTAGACTAAGCCTACAAATAAAATAGGCCAGCAAATAAATTGAAGTAATAAATTAAGATGTGTGCGGAAAGGTGTCTGTGGTCGAAGCAGCAGATTTGATTGAAAACCCTAGTAAAGTTGTCATCAACAACACACTTATTAGTATCTCTCCTGATGATTCTAGCTGCCTCTGAATTGAGTTTGTTTCCTTGGTGTGTTTTTTATTAAATGCAATTTTCATACTTGGGATGTAAAAATAGTTAATGATAATTAAGAGAGGCTATATCAAAGCAACTGAGCATGATTTAATAATACAACAAAAGAGGTTTTGCTTGTCAGATAGATTAGCTTGATCAAGGGTAGCTGAAATGTGTAGCTAGACCTCATTCATTTGTACAGCCAGAGAAAGTGTGTGTGAGTGGTTTAATCTGAATGATCCTTTTATTTCTACATTTGTTTTCTGGTACAAATTAGTATCCATGGGATGTATTCTTAAAAGAAGTGGGGAAAATAGGATGTCTTTAATATAACCTTTCACTAAACTTTTTCTATAGAGCAATGAAAAAGTTGCTTTCACATAAAAAATTTATTTTACAATATGGTTGCATTCCAACTGGTAGTAAATTATATTATTATTGTATTTCCTTAAGAGAAATATAGATTAATTTGGAAGAACTGGAAAAGAAAAGAGCTAAAGTTGTCTGAAATAATATAGAATAAATTAAGAACAATATATAAACTTATAACACCATATTCTTAATGGGTAAAGTACTTGACCAAGGACATTATATGCTTGTAAATATATACATATTACTTACAAAGAATCAATATTATTAAGGATATATACATTTTGAACTTAGTGTATATGGTGCTTATTTAAATTCTCTAAAATAATTTGTGTAAAATTTATTATAATCCAAGAACAAAACTTAGTCAACTCAGAGAAGAAAATTTTACCCTGATAATGAAATAGAAATAAGAAACCATGCGCTAATATATGGTTTCAAACATTCAATTGAAAAAAATAAAGTAGAAAATATATGTAGCTACTAGTATCATGCTTCACTATGCCTCCCAGTCCAACAGTATTTTTTCTGTAATAATGACAGTTGAAAAAAAGATTCAGATGACCTTAGATTTTAAAATCCTATGATTTTAAAAGTAATAGAATAAAATAGAAATGATTCAAGAGAATAGCACTTTAAAAAAATGAATACAATTTAATAAAGTAGATGTTTCTAACAGGTTAGATTAGATCTGGAAATTTAAAACACAAATAATCTGAAATGAAATTTGAAAAATAAAATTTAAACTAAAATAACATAAAAATATATATATATAAAATTGGGGCCTGTCCAGGTAGCTCAGTTGGTTAGAGCCTCATCCCGATACACCAAGGTTTTGGGTTTGATCCCTGGTCAGGGCACATACAAGAAGCAGCCAATGAATGCATAAATAACTAGAACAACAAATTCTCTCTCTCTCTCTTCCTTTCTCTCTCTCTTTAAAATTGATTGTAAAAAAGGTCAAGTTGGGAAAGAAAGAAATACATATTAAAAAAACCCCAAGAACATCTCAGTGTGAATGAGCTAAATACCTTATCAGACAATACCCGTAAAAGAATCTTCAGTTGATGAGCAAATGAATACAAAGTTTTAAATTACATGAGTCTAAGACTACAGCTAAGAACGCTGTGGTTGACAGAAAGGGCAATACGTATGCTAAAATCAGAAATTATAAGATTGGTTGCCAGCACAAACAAGTTAATAGTATTTAAAAATCATTAATATTCATTTAATAACATAACATAATTTTTAAAAAATGGTTATTATTTTGAATCCTTTTGTTAGAAAAGAATTCCTGATCAGTCATATCAGTTTGAAAGATTATGTCTCTGATTAGTCTAAAGGAAAATATAAATATTAAACTGGCTTTATTTTTAATGATAGAAAATAGGCTTATTTTTCTTTGTTAGGAAAAAGAAAAAATTAAAATGATCTAGCCTTAAAATATTGTCTGAAATTCAAATACTAAAGCTAAATACACAGACTAAAATAAGAACTCATAAAAGTGGTTTGTTTTCTTTTACTGGGGGATTTATACATTCGCTACAAATTCTCAAACCACAAGTAAATATCAATTTGTAATACTTCATAGCTACAAAAGAACACTGGTCCTAAAAGGGAATGAAACAGAGAGTTAGTAGCATTTCCATGGGAACACTTGAGTAGTATGATGAATAATGTAAGTAAAATCCATTCTGGAAAAGGTTTCCTAACCTGATCGTCTCATAAACATAAAACATTGACTTTTGCACCTGACAAACCCCAGTATCAATGGATTAAGCACACAATGGACTTCAGTCATTTCCCTGATAATATGACATAAGATACAAAATATAAAAACTCTTTTGATCTTTATGGAAAAGGATCAATTTTATTTTTAATCTGAGCAATCCTCTCATTGATGTTCAATAGCAATTTACCTTTTAAATGCTACTTAATTTATTTTCTGAAAAAGACTCCAGGCAAAATTGAATTTAATAAGAACTCATTTTTTCTTCTTAACTTTCATCATTTCAAAGATGCTATATAGCACAAATTATTGTAAAATTTTAAACTTTATTTTTAGTGTACTATATCTAAAGACTTCTAGAAAAGCAAACAAAAATTTTGTATTATCTGTTTTCAAAATCATGTCAGGCGTCTGGTTAAAGTAGAAGAGTGAAGTGCTCATGTGAACAATTGCTAAATGAATCAGTTTTTAAAAAATGTATTTGAAGATACTGGGAAGCATACAAAAGCAAAGAGAACTGGGGGAATAGTTGAGACCCAAAAAATGAAATTGGAAGAAGTAAGAACTGAAGGTTGTGACCTGGCCAAGTGGCTCAGTACGTTGGAGCATCACCCCGTGCACCAAAAAGGTTGCAGGTTTGATTCCTGGTTAAGGCACATACCTAGGTTGGGGGTTCGATCCTTGGTTGGAGCACATATAGGAGGCAATGGATCAATGTTTCCCTCTCACATCGATGCTTCTCTCTCTCTCTCTCTCCATCTCTAAAAAAAAAAAAAAAAAAAAAAAAAAAAACAACCCACCTCCGTTGAGTATTTAAAAGGCAAAAAAAAAAAAAAAAAAAAAAAAAAGAAAGATCTGAAAGTTGTGATTTTCAAGTGAATCTGTTTACTCTCCAGAGCTGCAGCTGTAGAAACATGGTAGGAAAGACCACTGTCTCATTTAAGGTGCCAGACATTAGAGCTGAAAGTGAAGCTGAAAAAGTAAAGGAAAAATCCAGGGCAGCATGAGAGCCATAACAGTAAAAGAATCTACAGTTAACCAGCCCAGTAGATTAAGAAAAGATTGCATCTAGCAAATAAAAACAGGATAGCAAGAACAAGGAGAGCTCATGGCACATGAAAGGTGCTGTGAGAGTTTAAAATACGAGAGTAAAACTGATGGTTCAATACAAGAGTGATAAGATAAAGGCAGAAAAATCTCTCTGAATTAGTTTAAAAATTAAAAAAAAAGAAAAAAGTTTAGAAATCTATGGATATAATAAAATAAGGACAACAATCAATTATGTTCAAAACCCTATGTGTATGCATGTGTGTGTATAATACATAGATGAAAACTTTTAAGAAAATAGTACAAAATTTGCTAGAATGGAAGAATTTAAGGCTGCCTCAGTGAAATTGTACCCAGTATCCCAAAATATGAATGCAATCATCTAAATAAGGTGTGTTCTTGTAAAGTCTGAAAATACTAGGCAAAAGACTCTAGTAGCTTATAGAAAGAAAAACAGAAAACCAAACAAATTCATATTTTCCCACTTTAACATAATTATAAGAGAAATTAAAATTGATTCCTTTCACAACTTAAAAACACTGGTAGGCAGGAATACAGTGCAATATGCACTTCGAATTCTGGAAGAATAATTTTCATCCTAGAAGTTTATTCTCATCAAATCTATCAAGAGAGAGAATAAAGGTGTCTTTAGACATGCAATGACTCAAAATACAACCCTTTTTGCACCCTTTCTTTCAAAGTTGGTTAGATTTTCACCCTTGAATATCCATTTAAAACACCCCCACGTTCTAACTTTTCTTTATTAATCTCTAAAATATACTTTTCTAATTGCTTCTATTATCCTTCTCATTCCCCATTCCATGCCTTGTTCATCTCTGAGCATGTCCAGCAATTTCCTTCTTTTCTTTCCCCACAGAAGACCCTCTAATTCATTCTTTACATAGTGTCATACTTCATGTTTTATCTTTAAATGTTTTATTGTTGAAAAGTACACACAATATAAAAGGTACTGTTTTGCCTATTTTAAGTGCACAGTTTCGTGTCCTTAAATACACTCACACTGTGCAACCATTACCACCATTCACCTCTAGGAGCTTTGTCATCATCCTAAACTGAAATTCTGTGCCCCTTAAACATTAACAGCCCACCTACTTTCCCAGTTCTCAGACCTTGATAGCCACTATATATCACTTTTCTTTATTGTGGTTAAAAAAATAAATAAAATTTACCATCTCAACTATTTTTAAACTTAATTTGTTTTAAAATTTAATTTGTTAGGGTGACATTGGTTAATAAAATCATACAGGTTTCAGGTGTATAACTCTGTAACACACTATCTGCACACTGCATTGTGTGCTCTCCACCTAAAGTCCAGTTTCTTTTTGTCCCCATTTATCCCCCCTTTGCCCTATTCCACCTCTGCTTACTCCTCTTTCCCTCTGGCAATCACCATATTGATGTCTGTGTCTATGAGGTTTTTTTTTCTTAATTCGTTCACCTTTTTGACCCAGTTCCCTAATTCTCTTCTCCTCTGACAGCTGTCAGTCTGTTCTCTGTATCTATGAATCTGTTTCTATTTTGTTTGTCATTTTTTTTTTTGTTCATTAGATTCCACATGTAAGTGTAATCGTATGGTATTTGTCTTTCTCTGACTGACTTATTTCACTTAGCATGATACTCTCCATTTCCATTCATGTTGTCATGAGGGGTAGAGTTCCTTCATTTTTCCTACATGTACCACAGCTTTTTTTATCTACTAGTCTACTGATGGGTGCTTGGGCTGCTTCCAAATCTTGGCTATTATTAATAATGCTGCAATGAACATAAGGGTGCATATATTTTTTCAAACTAGTGTTTTGAATTTCTTTGGATATATTCATAGACGTGGAGTCTCTGAGCTATAAGCAATTTTGAGAAAGAAGAACAAGGTTGGAGGTATCACACTACCTGTTATCAAATTCTACTACAAGGCCATAGTAATCAAAACAGCACGGTACTGGCATAAACACAGTCACATAGATCAATGGAACAGAATGGAGAGCCCAGAAATAAACCCATACCTTTATGCTCAATTGGTATTTGACAAAAGAGGCAAGAACATACAATGGGGTAAGGACAGTCTATTCAATAAATGGTGCTGGGAAAATTGACAGATAAATGCAAAAAAAAAAAAAAAAGAAAAAGAAACTAGACCACCTCCTTACACCACACTCAAAAATAAACTCAAAATGAATTAAAGGTCTAAATGTAGGTTGTGAAATTATAAAAATCCCAGAAGAAAATGTAGGTAGTAAAATCTCAGACATTTCTCATAGCAGTATTTTTTTTCTGATATATCTCCTTGGGCAAGGGAAACAAAAGAAAAAATAAACAAGTGTCATACTTATTTTTGAAATATATATGTCTCATGAGCTTATCCGAAGTCCCTGGATGGCTTCTCATTGCACTTAGGATATATTTTGATATAATGCTCTGTTACTGGAGCTGGAATCTTTAGAATGGGAACCCACTTCTTCAAAATTACTTGACTCAATTTTCCCATAGTTCCAAATATGATGGCCTGTCTTATTTTCTTGATCACATATTCCTTTTTTTTTAAAGTTTTGTCCCATGTTCTTTACTCTGCCTGATTTATTCTTCTCCCAACTCTTATCCTATCTAATATATGCTTATTCAAATTTCCTATCTCCTACTGTAAAGCAGTGATCATGTCCACTTTTGACACCAGGATGTAGGATATCACTTGATGTAAAGTGAGTGCTCAGGAAAAGGTGGTTGGATAAAGAAATCATTTTCGTTATTTGAGATCAAAATTACTATATCTGAAGAAATGAAAATTAGGATGTATTTTTATATTGATTAAAAAAACAGATAGTCTTAGGATCGTTATGGCTAGTTCAAATGGTATATTAGCAAGATTCAATACAGTCAAATGGTATCATAAAATCATTGCACTATACTTCCTTTTTTTGCTTGCCCTTTCCTCATTCTCTTGTCTTCTTTCTTTTGATAGTTTTCAAGCAATTTTAAATTGAATCATAAAACATTGATTTGGCCCTGCCTTGGGCGATTTAGATAGCTACATTGGTCAAGATTCTTCATAGAAATAGAACCAATAGGATGTGTCTATTTGTGGGAAGGCATTTATTTTAAGGAATTTATAGCTCACACAACTGTGGAAGCTTGTAAGTCCAACATCTAATGGAAGAGGCTAGCAGGCGGAGTTACATTTGAATCCAAAGGCTGCCTGCTGTAGAACCAGGAGGAGCTGATGTTGGGGATACAGTCTAAAGGCTGTCTTTGGGAGAATCTCAGTTACCTGGGGCAGGGGTGGGTCAAATTTTTGTTCTATTCTTCAATTATTTGGGTGGGGCTGCCTACATTATTATATTACTCAAAATCTACCAATTTAAATGTAAATCTCATCCAAAAACACCCTCACAGAAACATTCAGAGTAATGTTTGATTACTGAGGCCCAGCTAAATTGACTCATAAAATTTACCATCATAATAGCTAATGAGAGATTAAGGTCAAATTGCCTAAGTATATGGTCATTCTAATTTTGTAAGGTCTATAACAAAAGTGTCATTATATTCCAACTCCCAATGTAGCACAGATTTAATAATGGCAGTGTTCTCTCCCTTTCTAATTCTAGGAATACTTTCTTCCTGGGTGGAAGTGAGGTGTGATACACAGGGAATGGAAATCATCTATATGATATTACCATTCATAGTAATATAAATATAAAATTTCTAGTTAAATTTCCATTATAAACATAAAAATATTTTGATACATTTTATTAATGAAATTTCAAACCTACAGATTAGTTGCAAAAATTCTGTAATACCATGGACATGGACAACTGTGTGGGGAATGACTGTGGGAGCAGAGGATAGGCTGGGTGGAGGAGGGCAAAAAGGAAAAATTGGTCCAACTATAATAGAATAAATAAGAATAAAAATTAAAAAAATTATAATGTAGAACTGTGTATTCTTCATTTAGCTTCACTTGTTAATTCTTCTTTCTGTATCTATCTGAATGTATGTATGGTTAGTGTGTGTAGTTTTTATCATCTCCTCCTCCTCCTTTATGGTATCATTCTCTTAATTATTATCGCAAAATCATTAAAGCATAAATTGCATACATCCCAATTCTTCAACCCTAAAAACTTCATCTATCTTCTAAGAACAAAGCCACCACTTTACATATCCACAATACAACCATCAGATTCAGAAACTGTGTCCTGATACAATACCAGTGTGTATTATCAGCCCCATATTCCTATTTCACTGATTGTTTTTTTCAGCCTTTTTTTTCAAGTCAACATGCAGTCTGGAACTGATCCTTTCATTTAGCTGCCATGTCTCATTATTATTATTATTATTATTATTATTATTATTATTATTTCAGGAATAACTCCTCAGTCTTTGTCTTTTATGACATTTACATTTTGAGGAGTATTTTCAAACTGTTTCCTCATTTGTGGATTTGTTTGCTCCTTACGAGTAGACTCAGGTGTTTGTTTGCCCCATTAACTTATTTTGGTTCTCATTTAGGCTGTCTGAGTTGTGCAGCCTCAACTCATGACTGTGGGAGACACACATCTCTCCCATATGTGGAATGTCAGTCCTGGTCACTGAGTTATGATGATATCTGTCATCTTTCTCCACTGTAAAGTTACCTTTCCCTTTGTAAGGAATGAACATTTTCTGGGGAGATATTTTGAGGCTATTCAAGTATCCTGTTCCTAACAAAATTTTACCAAATGGTTTTAGCAACCATTAATCACTCTTGTCTAGATCAGTTATTACTATTATGGTTGCTAAATAGGTGACTTTACTACCTCCATCATTCTTACTTCATTTATTAGTTGGCACCCCACCATAAATAAAGCTTTCCTTCCCACACCTCCCTTTTTGAAGTTAATTGATTTATGTAGCTTGAAATCAACATTATAAATATTAAGTTATCCCTAAAATAGGATAGTAAATATACATCTGGTATGCAGAGTATATCATATGGGCCCCTGATAGAGCAGTGAACTGAAATTTCATCCTGATTTTACTGATAATATGTAGGGGGTGTTAGGAAAATCACTTCACACCTCTAAGTTTTAATATTTATATCTACTCATTGAGTGTTTGGACTATATAATACCAACATCTGTTTTTGTTTTAATAGTCCTAAAATTTGTTCAGTGTTTGTATGGCCTGAAAAACCTGTAAAAGAGGAAATTACCCCTTCTTAGTCTTAATTTGCCATTGGCCCAAAACTGGCAAGGAAACTCCTAACCCCATTAACTTATTTTGGTTCTCATTAAACTTTTAAATTCATTTACTTTCCCTTGTATATTTCAAGCTTATTTTCACCAGTGTTTCTTTTTTGGCAACCATATTTGGAAAATGCACAGATTGAGCACCAGTGTAGGAGGATTTATACAGCTTAAAAACATTTCATGAAATGATCATGGTACTGCAGTTTGCTTCAAAATTAATTATAGCCCTACAATTCCCACATCAAGGTAGCCTGTGGGTTAGAAGGCTGGACTGAGAGAGTTGTCATCCTAGTAATGACATTCAAGCGGAGTGATTTACTAAAACAAAATCTGTACCAATTTCAGCCTACACTTTAAAAAAGGCCAAATAACCATTAAAAATAGCCCTAGATGTGTTCCTGGCAAATTCTGCCCTATAAATTCTAAAGCTATGAGAAAAATGTGGTAGTAAGCTGAAGGTTGCCAGAATTCATGACCTCAGAAACCATTCAGGAATGATAATTTCAACATCATTACTGATATTTAAGAATCTTAAGAGTGGAATGAGAAATCATTCCAGAGATAATATGGGGAATTTAAAATAGTTAAGCATATGTTAAAATTTTAAAATTTCAATTCAGTAAACAATGTATTTGGTTGTTTCTCTGTTCAGAGAATAAATTACATATGTATAAAACAATTTGTTATTTTCATGCCTATAATTTTTAAACTATACATTTAAAATTTAAAAGTATTGAAGAAGCTTTATTATTCCACTGTGATTTTCTTAGAAACAAAATACTCAAGGAAGTACATGATAAATGGTCACTCTATCTATATTCATCATCTATGTTTGATATGCATATATGCGAATAAATATATTGCTATAAATATATGAGTGTTATAGATCATTTTTATTGAGTATTTTCTTGGAAAGAGGTGTAAGCACTTCACATGAATTATGACTTTATGTAAATTTGTCATTTAGTCTTCTTAATCCTATGAATCTTAATCCTGCCATTGTCCCATTTTGCAGTCATGGAAATCAAGTCAAGAAGTGATTAAGTAAGTTGTCCATAGTCAGACAATTAATAAATGTTAGAAAACATTAGGGAAACAAATCATATGCATCTAAATACTATGTTTTTTATTATTAAAATTTTTTTTAACCCTGGATGGGTAGCTCAGTTGGTTAAGAGCGTTGTACCAATACACAAAGGTTGCAGGTTTAATTCCTGGTCAGGGCACATACAAGAAGCAATCAGTATATGTATAGATAAGTGGAACAACAAGTCAATCTCCCTCTCTCTTTTTTTAAAAATTAATAAAAATACATTAAAAATTATTTAATCAAATGATCTAATATTAATGTGTTTCTCTCATTTTTCAAGCCATATTATTATATATATGTATATAATATACATATATATACAATTTTCATCTGTTTTTATATTTACATATCTCTGTGTATACATTACATACTCACAGAAAGCACTGTGTTGCAGATACATTTCCTGTCTGGTTTTCAACCGCACGAGGAGCCTAGAGTGGCCATATAGATTGTTCCAGCTTACAATTTGATAGAATTAGGAGCTATGACTATATTTTCTGGTGAAACATTGTTTGTCCTCTCGGTCAGTATTATTCTTTAAAACCAGTAAGATTGTGGAAATGGGAAGCAAGACAGATCCATTCATGTAATAGTGGGGAGCTGCTCTTCTGCCAGATGGTTCTCAGTTCACAACACAATACATTGGTTGTGGATTTGAGGGTAAAACAGAATTTCTTAGGACTACAACCCAAACTCTGAGGGTGTTGTCTCTGTCTGAGCCTTCAGCATGCTGCTCCATTATTCTTTCAGCTGTTTTAGGACAGTGAGGCATCTGGTAATGCCAGCCAATGCCATTGCTGTGAGCCCCCTCTCTCCTTTCTTTGCTGTAAAATGAGGTATTTGTTGGTGGTGATTAACAAGATTTTCTGGAAGTCCATGAATGATGATTCTGCCAGAATTGTTGCAGCAAGTGAAGGAAAATTTCTATCATATTGGAAAATAAAGTTTCCCTCTTCATTACGAAAGGTCCAATGTCACCAACTTGCCATTGAGTGGATGGCTGACCCTTCATGGCATGGTGAAATAAAAGTGCTCAAAATTGGTCTCCCCTTAAAACGGGGCATGTTGAAGGAGGAATAGCCCATTTCTATTTGAGAAATTTATTTGAGTAGTTAAATTGCTTCTCTATTTTGTATCTTCTGCTATTGCTCCCCTTCTCCCTCCCCCTCCCTGTGCCTCTACCCCTGTCTCTCTGTTGTTAAAGTACATCTTTAAAAACTGTCAACCTTGTCTTAGCTGAACTTAAGAGTCAGGAATGTTTCCATAGAAAGTTAAGGATTAGTAGGAAAATTAGAGCTTCTGACTTCTTGATCTGGTGATGGTGGCACCAGTTTTCCATTAGTCTAGTACCCCACCTCCAGGAGTTATGAAACTGCAACATGTTTGAGAAATAAAAATCCAGGAAAGAAAATTCAGGGACAACCAAAGTGGACAAATTTCTCCCTCCTTTTTAGAGATTTTGATTACCAGAGGCTTTATTTTACATTACAATAAAAAAGACTTGAAAAGCACCTCATCAAAAAAGCATGCCGAAGTGAAAGCAGTGCCCAAGCAGTTGGGTGCAGTTAATTTTTAATTACACTCTCTCTGCTCTGACTTTATTTATTGCCGAGCAGCTGTAAGGGTAGAACCCACCAGAGGGTAAATCACTAGTTCTGTGTGAAGAGGAATGTCCTTATAGTACGTACATGGTTCAAAAATAGATTACTCGAGACTGACACAACTCAGAACAGCCTGTTTTTCCCTCCTTAACTGCCATAGTGACCCAATTCGTCCCTACGAAGCCAAGGTACCCAGAAACGTACAAGAGCTGCTGCTCTCACATTCCCTTGGCTCCTACTTGAGGAAAAGTCCTACTCAAATCAAATGAAACACATCAGTGCCCAAATTAAGAAGTAAACACCACCAACTAGAAAAACAATTTACTGATGCCTTTATATTTGGTTCAATATCTTGCTTTACTATTTGTACACTTAAAAAGTAAAAGGGACATTGATGTTGTTATGAGAGATTAGAATGATTTTAAATTCTCTACACTCTTGAGGCTTTACTGATTTCCACCAAAACAAAGTAATCCTGACCTGGAGCTGTCCCAATCATTGATGGCTGATGAAATACAACAGGCACATAGATTCCTGCTAAAATGATGCCTTATGAGGTGAACAGAACTCAGGGTTCTTATACAATGGGGAGTGCTGATATAGGAATACATGAAGTGAGAATTCGGACATAAAAATGGACTTCAAAACTTTAATTCTTTTCAGACTTACAGATCATGGATAAAATTATAAAGTCAAAAGGATAAGAAGTTTATATTGGTGGTTAAGAAATTCAGGTTAGGAGTACTTTTGTGTTTGATTACCATTTTTTTAGCATATAGTTCTCAACTGAGACCCACCTGCCTGAATTTGTGTGAGATAATGGTCTCTGCTTTCTCTGCTAAATGCCTTTGTGCATAGAACATTTTGAGAAACTACCTCATACTTAAGCTTTTTAATGTTGTAAAATATAGTAGCTAAGATTAAATGCCAGTCAACTTTTTTACAGAAAAATAAGTGGGTAGCTTGGTCAAATTCAAGGTTTTTTGATGTATAAAATTTTATAAATGGACCTATTCCATCAATCAGAAGAGTGTAATGAAAACCTTCCTAGATGGATAGTATGTAATTTCTGCACAGGTATCTATTTAGTAAACACATCACTGTATACTGGTCAGGAATCTTGCTACAGTAAAGCAATATAAAGATTAAAAAGAGAGAGAAAGAACAATAGCTATTGTCACTTCAAATCCTCTGAAAATACAGATCCTAAGGTAACTCTTTTTTTCTTTTTAAATTTTCATTTAAGGACATGCTTATTGATTTTAGAGAAAGGGGAAGGGAGAAAGAAAGAAAGAAACATCGATCAGTTGCCTCTCATAAGTGCCCAAACTGGAGATCAAACCCTCGTGTGGTCTGATTGGGAATCAAACTCACAACCTTTTGGTTTATAGGATAATGGTTCAACCAAGTGAGTCACTGGCCAGGGCTCTAGGGTAAATCTTTTGGAATTACATGTGTTCTCATACACATGGAAATGATTACAATCAGTTCCCAATGATATGGTAGAAAATCAGAGTGCAAACTCTTTGGGAGATGGGCTAATGTGTTGATGTTGAAACACAATAGTGTTACAGGATCTTACTGTATTTGTACTGTATTTTACCCTATTTGTCAAGTGTAAATCAATTTCAGTTTCTTTAAGACAAACAAAATTCTGATAACTGTTTCTAATATGAAAACTATCCTAACCTATTACACCTTTTAGATAAGCCTACATGAAAGTGCCTACATTAAAAACATGATGATCCCCCTCATCCCTGCCCATCTTGGTGTTTTGTTTTTCCCATTCTGAGGTGGTTTTGCTGCTTGTAAGACCTGCCACAGGGAATTATTTAACTTAAATTAAATTTGGACTTGGTTTAAAAAAATCATTAACATGAGTGCTAAACATTAGAAGTGGGGAATACAGGTAGGTAATGCCTGCTCCCATAAATGTATTACTAGTTTCTAACCCAGTTTGATGTGTATCCAAATCCCCAGATTGGTACCTTTATCATGAGAACATTGGTGTGTTTCTTCTGTAACTGTTAGGTCTGGGGACAGCTTGGCACATATGTTTTTAATTGACTTGGGCTTAGCTCATGGAAGTCTGGTTTTGTGGAGGAAATGTGATGTCCAAGAGGCTGTTGGGAGGGAGGCAATTTTCTTGGAAAAAGGAAGTAATGTTCTTTTCTTTTACAGTTCACAAACTGATGTCTAAAGACTGGAATTTATTTCTAAGGTATGAAATCTCAAAGTTCAAGTATGTTCTAAAATTTGGTCCAGTGTTCTTCATTTCTGATTTGAGTGATGTCACCATATGAAGTTAAAGGAAAGAAACAACACCAGAAATTGCATTTCCAGGATTCTTTCACCTGAAATTCCCCTTGGTTGAAGCCCAAAGATGATTGTGGACCTTCTTGGTCAATCCATGATGTCATATTTCCCAGAACAACATTATTGTTTTTTGAGCAAATAGAATTAACATTTAAAACTTATCTTACTATTTTTTAGATTTTATTGCTCCGAGGAACCCTCCTAACCTTCAATAAATAGTATATTTAAATTTTGATATTTCCATTTTAGGATATAAATCATGCACCCCTTTCACTATTACTGGAGAGAACAACTGAGTGTGGTGTGAAGTTCAAAGCCTTTATTGCTGCAGACCTTGGTTATCCTTCCTTTCTTTGTTACATAATCTTGTGCAAATACTTTATCTCTGTGTTTCAGTATCTTCATATATAAAATGGATGATAATTATCACTTGTAATTTTGTCAAAAATAAAGTAAGCAAGATTATGACTGAAAAACAAATAACTGGCATTTGTAATGACTCAGCAACTACTTATTTCCTTTCTTCTTACTGCAACAAACAGATTATCTCTCTACTGACACTGACAATTAATCCATATATTGAGTTTTGCTAGATAACCAAAACCTACTTTTAATTACATTTCATGGAGCAAAATTAGTATGGCAGTCGAGGTTTATGAGTATTATCTTCATGGAGAATTCAAAGTGTTCAATGGATAGTGAAACAATATTTTAAAGTAGAATTCAAACATATTTAATTAAAAATTTAATCTTGCCTGATAGACTTTTTGACCTCTCTACAAAGAAGAGGAAAATTGGAGAGCTTCTAGTTACACTCTTATTTCTGTCACCATCAGTGTTTTTTTTTTTTTTTTTTTTTTACCACAGCTGTGTCTCCCCAAGCACCTTCTCAGCTCTGAAGGCTGTTTGGTCTGCACGCTAATCCCCCAGAATGCTGTTCAGAAGGATGCCAGAATGTCATTGTGCGGATGTTTATTCCACCACAAATCATTTTTTGAAAAAGGTGAGTTTTAAAAAATATATGTATATGTGTGTCTATAAGTTTAAATAATCTTTAAAGTCCATCTCTAATGTTTACATTTTGAAAATACTCATAATTTACTCTTTCACCAAAGTGTGTCGATGGTCTATGTAATATTTTATTATGCCAAGGCACAGTGGGGTTGGGCAAAAATGCAATATGCACAAAATCCAGGCACTTTATCTTACATTCAAGTTGTTATATATCTGTTCCCTCACCTGCTCTCTGATAGGGACTGTCACAAATGGTGCTGCTCTCACTTTGCTTGGTCCCCATAGCTGCACTGTATAGCCCTCTGAACTTGTGTGACTGCTCTCAACACTGTGTTTGTCTCAGGCTCTTCCACTCTCCTCAACTTCTTCCCTGCAGCCCTGTCTTTCTATGGCTATGACCTTTGAGATGAACACATGTCACTCTTTAGAGTCAAGATGACTTCAGGTGACTTCTGGCCAACATGGTGGCATAGGCAGACATGGCTCACCTCTTCACCCAACCACATCAAAATTACAATTAAACTATAGAATAGCCATCACTCAGAACCATCAGAAATCTAGTTGAATGGATGTCTGACAACTGTGGAATTAAAGAAACCACATCCATCCAGACTGAACCAGTAGGCTGGTGCCATATCTGACATTCCATAAACCTAGCTAACACCATTTGACCCACCTTGGAGACCCACAGAGACTCCACCTAACTTAACATATGGGCCCACCCAAGGTGCTTTTTCATATGAATGGCTGGTCTTGGCTCATGCTTCACAGCATCCTAAATCCTCTCAAACAAGCAACAGCTGACCTGAATGAGCCCCAGGCCTGGCACTAGCAACATCCAGCCTAGATTCACAGCTTGGCTTCTCCTGAGAATCTCCAAGTCCAACACAAGTAACAGCCATCTCAGATTGCTTTATAGCTAAGGCAGGGGGACCCCAGACAAAACAAAGGTGGGGGCTGACCATGGCCTGCACTACCTGGAACACCCCAGGGCCAACACACTCAGGACAGTTACAGAACATGTCAGAACCCAGCATCCTGCTCCTGCACAGCTGATTCTCCATGAAGGGTAGAGGCTGGTGGTGAGTGGTCATAGTAAATTCTTGTAGTTGACTGGCCTGGGTAAATTCCTTCCATTTATCTGCAACAGCAACTAAGGCTCAACTACAAGAGGAGGGTGTATTCAGTCCACAGGAAAGGTACACCTTGACTACTGAGGTTGGGTGATAAAGGAGGCTGTGCCACTGGACCCTATAGGACACATTACAATAGGCCACACTACCAAGGCATGGAGTCAAAGCAGCTGCACGTAATACACAGAAACAAACACAGGGAGACTGTCAAAATGAGGAGGCATGGCCCAAATGAAATAACAGATTAAAACTCAATAAACAGAACTAAACAAAATGGAGACAAGCAATCTATCAGATGCAGAGTTCAAAACACTAGTTATAAAGATGCTCAAGAAGCTTAAAATAAAGAGAGAATCTTAAAAGCAGCAAGAAATAAGAAGTTAGTTATCCACAGGGGAGTTCCCATAAGACTGTCAGCTGAGTTCTCAAAAGAAACTTTGCACGCAAGAAGTGATGAGTAATATATATTCAAAGTCACGAAAAGCAGGGCCCTACAGCCAAAATTGCTCTACACAGCAAAGCTATCATTTAGGATTGAAGAGCAGATAAAGAGCTTCCCAGACAAAAAACAACTAAAGGAGTTCATTATCACCAAACCATTATTATATGAAGTGTTATAGGGACTTATTTAAGAAAAAAAAGATAAAAACTATGAACAATAAAGTGGCAATAAATACAAATCTATCAACAATTGAATTAAAAAAACAAATTAAACAAACAAGAAGAATGCGACAGAATCATGGATATGGAGAGCATTTTGATGGTTGCCAGATGGGTGAAGGGTATGGGGGAATGGGTGAAGAGGTGAGGGGCTTAAGAAGTACAAATAGTAGTAACAGAATAGCCATGGGGATGTAAAGTACACTATAGGAAATGGAGTAGCCAAAGAACTTACATGCATGAGCCATGGACATAAACAAGAGTGGGGGGATTGTCTGAGGGAGTGGAGAGTGCTGGATCGAGGAGGGCAAAGAAGGAAAAATCAGGACACTGAAATAGTATAATCAATAAAATATAATTAAAAGAAAGATGACTTCAGAACAATCTCTTTGATTCCCTTCCCTCTAGCATCTGAACTTGTGTAACTTTGCCGACGCTTTTCTTCTCTGTCTATCGTAGAAAAGAGTATCTCTTTGTGTTCTTGGAGAAAGCTACATGACCCAGTGATAAGAACATGGCTTTGACTGGACAAACCTAAATTAAAATCTACCCCTTATTAGCTCTGTGACCTTGGATGAGTTTCTTAAAATTTCTAAAACTCACTTTTCTCATCTGTAAGATGATGAAATGGCCTATGCCCTGCCAAGGGTGGCCCTGAGCATAACATTTTACAAACGATGAATGCTGTTTCTCAAGTAAGTATTTATGTTCTCCTCCTGCTTCTTGTACATCTGTCATCTCCCACCTTGTAAGCAGCACTCATTGAAAGTATTTTTTGTTGCAGTTAATAACACTCAGCTTTATGAATGAGTGTGAAAAATCCATCCAAGAGAGCTGTCTGTACACATAACCTGGAACTTGACCTTGCAGATATAGCTTTCTGTGGGAGAACATTTTCCCAGCATGTCTCTACTCACGCTCATGGGCAAAATCTGAACTTCCAGGTGACACCCACATGCAGGGGATTATCTCTAACAATACTTTTATAAACTTATCTACTGCTGTAGGCTCTTAGATTTCTAGTCTCCAGAGCTATGAGAAGTAAATGCTCTTTGTTTAACGATCCAGTTTGTGGTGTTTTGTTATAGCATCCTGAGCTGACTAAGTCATTACATGTAGGCAATAGTAGGTCAAAAATTGTCACCTTTGTGGTCTAATTTGGATATCTACTGTGTATTTTCCAGATTATTTGTATACATTTCTGTGCATTCCATATTACCATAAATCTTCCTAACCAATGATGGAATATTATATTTGAGTAGAAGCTTATTATAATTTCTGAATTTTTGCTTTTTAAATTGTTTAGGGTTACTCTTGGCCCTTTCTCTCATAATGGTAAATTTGAGGAAGAGATATTAATCAAATTTTCTTGGCAAATCAACCCATTTATTCATTTGTTTCTCTTAAAGCTGTTTTTCTCTCTATACCTTCTGGCTTGGCTTGCCTGTAACATTGGGAGATGGGGGAAGAATTAAACCGGTATACTCTAGTTTTCATGATTACTGTTTTCTCAGTTGTCACATAGCTAAAGAAAACAAAGAAATCACATAAATGATTTAGAGAAGAATTTCTCATCCTTAGTGCTATTGACACTTTGGGCTGGATGGTTCTTTGTTGTGGGGCCACCCTGTGCACTGTAGGATGTTTAGTAGCATCCCTGGCCTCCACCCACCAGATGTTTGTAACAAGTTTCTTCACCATGATGAAAATCAAAAATGTCTCCAGACATTGTCAAATATTATCTGTGAGAACAAAATTGACCTCAGCTGAAAAACACTGGTTTGGAGCTAGTACCTTTTAATGAAGAAATGACATTCAGAAAGGTTATTTTCATATGTAGTTACTTAAATAGCTGGGTATTCAATTATATACAAAAGAATTTATTATTAATAGTAACTATAATAATAACTCAACTATCCTGAGCACTTACTATGCACAACACACTATGCTAAATTCTGCACACACATAACCTAATTTCATCCTTAAAACAACACTGAATATCTTTTTGAGGCTTATGTAGACCTATGAAGGGTGTAGAAAAAAACTGAGAACTTCAAAAATATATTTAAGCATATTTTATTGATTATGTTGTTACAGTAGTCCTGATATATATTTTAGTGATTACACTATTACCTGACCCTGGCTGGTTTGGCTCAGTGGATTGAGCGTCGGCCTGCGAGCTAAGTGTCGCTGGTTCGATCTTCCAGTCAGGGCACATCAGAGAAGGAAAACTCTGATTCCAAAAAACCTCCGCTGCCTTGCGGCATACCTCTTCAGGGGAAAGGCTAAGGGAGTAAACCCCGACAGAAAATCCGGAGCCGGAGTCCCTAAGGCGGTTTGACGTTGTAGTCAACACCGGCAACTCCTGCGGCGCACCTGAAGCCAAGCTGTATTGACTCCATCTTTCCCTTGGATCCTTCAGCTGCGAAGAGAGGGGGGGGGGTCTGCTGCATGGGCAACAGCAGACCCTCCATATCACCCTGCCCAGGCTCTGTAGCTTCATCGCAAGATGTCGATTCAACACGGGAGGAGACAGATACCGTGTCACTCCCGAGTCAGACTGCACAGCCATTCTCGGCCGTGCAGATAGACTCTTAAGAAGCTACACCATCGTCTCTCGAGACGGACAGCTGCCGACGATGAGTCCCAATTTCTTTTCCTTTTGTTACCTTCTTCCCAGTACCCCACTTCCCTCCAGCAATCCCACCCCCACTTAGTTCACGTCTATGGGTTGTGCATATAAGTTCTTTGGCTTCACCCTTTCCTATATTATTCTTAACTTCCCCCTGTCTATTTAGTATCAACGAGTTATGCTGCTTAGTCCCTGCACCATTTCCCCATTTCTCCCTCTTACCCCTCCCAGCTGATAACCCTCCAAATGGTCCCCACACTTATGATTCTGTTCCTGTTCTAGCTGTTTGCTTAGTTTGTTTTTGTTTTTATTGTTTAGATTCAGTTGTTAATAGTTGTGAATTTGTTGTCGTTTTAATGTTCATAGTGTTGATCGTCTTTTTCTTAAATAAGTCCCTTTAACATTTCATATAATAAGGGCTTGGTGATGATGAACTCCTTTAGCTTTACCTTGTCTGGGAAGCATTTTATCTGCCCTTTTGTTCTAAATGATAACTTCGCTGGATAGAGTAATCTTGGTTGTAGGTCCTTGCTTTTCATCACATTGAATAATTCTTGCCAGTCCCTTCTTGCCTGCAAAGTCTCCTTTGAGAAATCAGCTGATAGTCTTATAGGCACTCCTTTGCAGGTAAGTCTCTGCTTTTCTTTTGCTGCTTTTAAGATTCTCTATTTATCTTTCACCTTTGGCATTTTAATTATGAGGCATCTTGGTTTGGTCCTTCTTGGGTCTAGCTTGTTTGAGACTCCCTGTACTTCCTAAACTTGCATGTCTATTTCTTTAGCCAAATTTGGGAAGTTCTCCTTCATTATTATTATCATTATTTTTAAAATAATTTATTTATTTATTTGTTTGTTGGTTTATTTATTTATTTATTTATTTTTAGAGAGGGGAAAGGAGAAAGAGAGGGAGAGAAACATCACTGTGTGGTTGCCTCTCACTCGCGCCCCCAACTGGGGACCTGACATGCATCCTAGTCACTTGGCGCGCAGGCCGATGCTCAATCCACTGAGCCACAGCAGCCAGGGCCATTATTTTTTTCACATAAACTTTCAATTTCTTGCTCTTCCTCTTCTCCTTCTGGCACCCCTATGATTTGGATGTTGGCATGCTTAAAATTGTCCCAGAGGTTCCTAAGCCTCTCCTCATTTTTTTCAATTCCTTTTTCCTTGTTTTGTACTGGTTGACAGTTTTTTTCTTCCTTATGTTCCAAATCATTGGTTTGAACCCTGGTTTCCTTCTCTTCACCATTGATTTTGTGTGGATTTTCCTTTGTTTCATTTAGCATAGCATTCACTTCTTCTCTTTTGCGTTTTCCTTACTTAAGCATATCTGTCAAGTCTGTGAGCATCTTTATCACCAGTGTTTTGGACTCCGCATTTGTTAGGTTGGCTATCTCCTCGTTTGTTAGGTTGGCTATCTCCTCATCGCTTAGTTCTTCCATTGGAAGTGATCCATTCCTCCTTTTGGGCCATACTTCTCTGTCTCCTCATCTTGACAGGCTCCTGTGTTTGTTTATCTCTGAGTCTTAGGTAAAGGTGTGACACCTGTTACATTGTAAGGAGCGGAGTCTAAAGCATTTATCAGTACACGGTGACCTGTTTCATCATGTTGTGGTGCTGTGTGTGGGGAGGGGTTTGAGAGAAAACAATGCTGATTGCTCAGCACTTGCCCATTTTCCAGGCATTTCTCCCACTTCTGTATGGGACTGGCACCTCTGTAACTGTTGCCCTGGCCATTGTTTCCGGAGTGGGTGGATCTGCAGACATTCTAGGACTGTGGGGGCCATTTAAACAAGTGGACTCTGCTGAGAGACCAGCAGTTTCTGCCTCTGCCCCAGTCCCTGCTGGTTTGCACAGTCATAAGGAATTAGGCTTTTTAGTCCTTGATGCTGGGATTGTGAGCTGTGTGGTCTGATCTGGTGCTGGGAGTGGTCTCCTGGTGTCCCTCTCAACTTTTTTAAATGTTTGACTGCACTTTCTGCCAGCCTGCCACTGCTACCACTGCTGCAGCTGCTGCCACCGCCATCATACCACATACTTTCCGCCCTGGCTCCGCCCCTCCAACCTGTCTGGATGAGTATTTCTTCTTTATATTTTTGTTTGTTGGGCTTCCATGCAGTTCGATTTTCTGGAACTTCTGGTTGTCTCTAGTTTTGAGGTAGTTGTATTCCTTCTTAGTTGTGGAGGGAGATGCAGGATGTCTGTCTAGGTTTCCATTTTGGCCGGAAGTCACACCTGAGAGAGAACTTCAAATTTTATTGCCTTAAAGGCCACATGAGGTATCCAGTGGCATAGCCCAACGATTTTCCTCACTTTATTCAGCATCAATTGATCTGTTTTATTTCCTTAATATTTTCAGCTGTGGGTTTCTATTAGAATGGATAGTCATTCAAAGATACCTAAGTTCCTTCTTCTAAATAAATTCTGCCATTTTATTTTATTTTTCTGTGTCCTCATCTGTATTGGGCAATACATTTAATTGAGTTTCTTTTCTGTGTTCCACAGCAATCACATCAAATTTTGTATTTAAATGCATTCTTGCTATTTAAACTGTTACTCTGTTACAATGTAAACAGCTACATTGTTATTTAAACTAACAATGGAGTTTGCCTTTGGCCTTTGAGAGTTATTAGAACACTATTACTTTGCTGTATAGGTTGTCTTCTCCACTGATGAAAATAGATTTTTATGCACAGTGCTGGATTTTCAAAAAGAGGAACATACAAGGAATACATTTTCTATTTTATATGTCATATGACTCATTTTACATGCATATTTTTTTCATAGTACAGAAGAAGAGAGATTTTTATTCTTATTAAAACAATCACATTTATCTAAGATAATTCATCTAGAATATGGTCATGCTATTGGAAAATCTGTGAGCAACTTGTCCAGCTGAGAAAGTGGAGATTCATAACTCACTGTCAAGTAACTGATGCACTGGTATAGGCTGAAATTAAAACTGTTTCTAAAGACAGATTGACATTCAAGGCCAAGTTTCTACAATTGATGATAGAATTTAACTGGACAGGCTCATCTGGACAACTTGAAAAATTATTTCATATCCTGAACACCAATGATTAATAAGTATTTTATTCCTCTCAATAAATCACAGACTTATTGAAGATAAACGAACAACCTTTTCTATGTCCAAAGTGCATTAATAAAGAATTATATATGTTATAGAAAAAGTGAGTCCCAAGTTATAAGTGTTAAATATTCTATTGCATTCCTGAAGGAAAGTACTAGAACTATCTTCTCCATTAAAAACCACTGGACTTCGTTTTGCTTTAATAATTGTAAATAATCAGAACCTATTTTTAATGTGTTGTATTTCTCTGGCTCCTCCGTCCCTAAGAAGAAATAAACCTTTCAAAGAAATAACAAAATGTCAGCTATGGGTTCCTAGATTATTTCAACAGATGTACAAAAACTAGTGCACCTGCAGTTTTTGGTCTTTAATAATCCAAGGAAAACACATTTGTGCTTTGAATTCAACATACATCAAAGGAACTGCTTCATTTAGTAGCAAATGAGGGGCTTGAGAATGTGACAAGCAATATTTTTTAAAAAGTTGGTAATTAAAAGAACAGAACTTCACAGTATATTACAGAAAATTTCTGAAAACCATGGTCGTTCTTCTGAACAAATATAATTTGAAGAATTTATTGGTCAAGAATTCTATATTAATTGAAAAAATAACATTTACTAGTTGATAATGCCTCTCATGTTTATGCACATAAAATTTTGATAGCATTCTATATATCAGTGTGTTAAGCACTCAGATATAAATGATTCCATAAGATAGTCATAATATTTTATTCTTCAGTAGCTCTTCACTACTTTGCTTCATAGCTACCTCAAATACTGAATTTTTTTTTGGTTATAGAGAATAAAATAAATGACATAAAAGAAAAAACCTGGTCATTATTAACTATATTTAAAAGATAGTGGGAACCTAGTTTCACTAAATTTCTGAATGAAGAAATATCACATATTTAGTTAACTAAAAACATTTTCCTAAGACTTTAGGACTACATATGTGCTATTTACTGTAGCTGTCACTGGGTTTAGAATGATGAAGAAGTCAGACAAGTTCTCCTATGCTCTTATGGATAATCTACTCTAGATTGCAAATATAAATGTAAATGTGTAAACAAATAAGTGAGCAGGATGACCACTATGTAACATTGACATAGCACAATGAAGGGACTGTGAAATTATTACAAGTGTCCTCAAAGACAAACCAGATACACTAGAGTTTCCAGAATAGCCTCTCAGAAAAGCTAACAATTGAATTGATGAAAAGATTTTCAACATTATTAATCATCAGAGAAATGAAAATTAAAACCACATGAGATACCATCTCACACCTGTCAGAATGGCTCTCATCAATAAATCAACTAACAATAAGTGCTGGTAAGAATGTGGAGAAAAGGGAACCCTAATGCACTGTTGGTGGGAATACAGACTGGTGCAGCCACTGTGGAAAACAGTATGGAATTTCCTCAAAAATTAAAAATTGACTTGCCTTTTGACAGAGTGATTCCATTTCTGGGAATATATCTGAAGAAACCTAAAACACTAATTTTAAAGAACATAAGCACCCCTATGTTCATTGCAGTCTTATTTACAATCACCAAGATATGGAAGCAGCCCAAATGTCCATCAATAGATGAGTGGATCAAACAACTATGGGACATTTATACAATGGAATACTACTCAACCATAAAAAAGAAGAAAATTTTACCCTTTGCAACAGTATGGATGGACCTGGAGGACATTATACTGAGTGAAAAAAGCCAATCAGAGAAAGACAAACACTATATGATTTCACTCATATGTGGAATCTAATGAACAAACTGCACTAACAAGAAAATTAGAGACAGACTCATAGCAGGATGACAGCTAAAGTGGGAAGGGTAGAGGGTGGAGGGATTGAGCAAAAAGGAAAAAGTACACATGGACATGAACAACAGTGTGGTGATTGCTATGGGAGTATAAGGGGACTAATGACAACTAAAAAAAATACAATAAAGATTTTTAAAAAAAGAAATCTGATCCATGATGAGAAGCCAGGCATGGGAATAGCTGGAGACAAAACATTTCAGATAGAAGGAATGGAAAGTGCAAATGATTCCAAAGAAAAAAATTGCTATGAGTTTTGAGAAACTGACAATACACCAGTATATCTAGATTGTAGCCTACTAGTGTGTTTAGGTTTAAGTCATTCAGGGTCCTTCAAATTCTGTTCTCAATTCATTGGAGACCATGGAAAAATATAAAGCAAGGAAATGAAATGGTTGCATTTCTCTTTCAGAAAGCTCACACCTCTTGCTGTGTAAAAAATGAATTGTAAAGAATTAGTCTTAGCAGGTGCATTCTTTGCACAGCTATTGTATCTAGCACAGGAAATAGGGGATAGTGGCTAAATCTAGCATTAGAGATTTGTAGAGAAGTGGATTTATTTGGGATTAAAACATAGGAGTTGCTGAGGGAACTTAGTAGTCGGGGGCATATTTCAACTTTCTAAATATTCTTCTTTTATTTAAATAAGTTACCTTTAGTTATCTAACATTTGCCTAGTTTTTTTTTAAGTATATTTTATTGATTATATTGTTACAATAGTTCCAAACTTTTCCCCTTTGCTCCCCTCTGCCCAGCACCCCCCTTCCCCAACAATCCCCTCCCCAAGTCCATGCCCATGGCTCACCCTTTCATATATTCTTCTTCTTTTTTTAAAAAATAATTAATTAATTAGTTAAATATTTTAACAATAAAAAATAACAATCCCTCCCTCTCAGACTTAAGACCCTTTACAATCTTATAAAGGACAATGGACGAAGGTCTCGAGCTCCTCTAGTTGCTTCAAGCTGGACATGGTCGTCGTCCTACCTATCCTTGGGTCAAGAAATCCCTGATAAGAGTGGGGGTGTGGAGGGGAGGGTGGCCTTCCTACAAGGGGAAGGATCGTGCAGACTCCAGGTTGGTTGGCTGTCTCTGGACAACAGCATGCTTGGTTTAACAGGCTGGCATCCTTGTTGTATTCTGTGGGCAACAGGGTTAAAGGACATCATTCAATCCGTAACCACTAGATGACAAAAGACAGGTATTAATTTTTCAATGTCCCACATTAGGGAAAAGAAGGGCTTCTTTGGAGGAAGGTATGCCAGGTACATCTCACCTGTCCAAAACCCTTTTGCCCATTATACTTAGTTTGGACTGAGGGAAATATTTTAGGTTTCCCCCCTCTCAGGCCTCTGGGCTCTTTCTATCCAAGCCATTAGGATAGAAAAGAGAAACCAGTTTTAAAGTGAAGCCCACAGATCACCCCATTCTTCACCAACCCAGCCACTTAGTTCAGCCAAACCATTGAGTCTCAGGAGGCAGCGATGCAGACAGGATTAAGTGAGGCCTATACGTACAGACAATCACTCAGGTAATGAGATCATAGGCTTATGCCCTTTGAAAACAGAAAACACATGTTAATTTATGTAACATAACCCACATACAAGTCTCTAAATCTGTAGGACTGTCTTATCGGAAAGACATCCAGTTGCAAGGCATTTGACATTCTTCTTGCCTGTAAATTAAACATCTTTGATAATGCCACAGACATAGTTTAACTTTCAAATGAAAACAAATTTTAAATGAAAAGAAACTTTAAAGACGGTTAACTGCACTACTTTATAGTCTACCACTGGGCATTGTGATCTTCCTTGAATCTTGATTTTTCTCCCTAAGATTACCCTCCTTGTCATTAAAGGGACTGCATTAAGTTCATTTTTAACTTATCCTGTTCATTTGCATAAACACAACAAGAGCAGAAAATGATCACTTATGATCTTTAGTTCTGCTTTGCTGGAACTTACACAAGGAACATTTAGGGTGACCTTCAGTCTGCCCTTCAGGGCACAGAAGCTGAGCCACATACCTGGCATTCAGCCTTGCCTGTAAACACCTGTCTTTTCCAGGTCCTCCTGGTTTTCCATTGTGCCTTAAGGTCCCTTCTAGCCATCTTTCAGGAAAACAACCTTTGTTCCTTCCCTGGAAAGATTGCTATGGACAGCTCATCCATCCAAGGTACCAGGCCTTTTATCTCGTGGACTTTTATTACCTTTGAAAGTCAGTCCCAGTTGCTCAGGGCTTTTTGGTAACAACCAAAGCCCAAGCATGTCTCCTTTAGGCATGACATTCCAGTCAAAGTCTTAGTCAAAAAATCGTTATTAACAACTGGTCTTATTAGTTTTATGCAAAGAAACTTAGGTCATTACTTACTTTTTTAGCATGCCAAATTCTGGAGGTATCAGATAGGGAGAAAATATATACAGTGTGAAGGAAAATCCTTGTCCTTCTAATATTCACTGAACTTGCATTTCTATTCTTTATATTTTTATTTTTCCCCCCACTAAAAATTTTTCTGTTTGTTTGTTTTTACATTACAGTTGTCTCACTTTTTTCCCCCTCTTGCTTCTCTGCACCCTGTCGCTCCCTTCTCCCACATTCAGTCCCCACCCAGCTGTCCATGTCCATGGATCATTTATACATGTTCTTTGACTAGACCCTTCCCCTTCTTACCACTTCTCTCCCTCCCATCTCCGCCTTTGTTACTGTTAGTTTATTCCTCGTTTACATACCTCTGGTTCAATTTTGCTCATTTGTTTGTGTTGTTCATTAGTTTCCTTTAACAGGTGATAGCATAAGGTAATTTTCTTTTGTTGCCTGGCTTATTTCGCTAAGCATAATTCTCTCTAGTTCCAATCACGTTGTTGCAAATGGTAGAAGTTCCTTCTTTCTTTCAGTACTTATTCATTGTCATTTTCCCCCTTTGTACTCGTGTTCCTCTCTGTCTCTCTCTGTTTCTTCATCTTCTTAAAGCAGACCCTTTAGCTTCTCTTGCAATACTGGTTTGGTGGAGATGTATTCTTTTAACCTTCTTTTGTCTTGGAAACTCCTTATTTCACCTTCCATTTTGAATGAGAGCCTTGCTGGGTAGAGTATTCTTGGTTGTAGGCCTTTGTTTTTCATTACTTGGAATATATTTTGCCATTCCCTTCTGGCTTGTAGTGTTTCTGCTGAGAAATCTGATGATAGCCTTATTGGAGCTCCCTTGTATGTTATTAGTTGTTTCTCTCTTGCTGCTTTTAGGATTCTCTCTTTGTCTTTGAATGTTGACATTTTAATTATGATGTGTCTTGAAGTGGGCCTGTTGGGGTTCATCTTCATTGGGACCCTCTGTACTTCCTGGACTTGCATGATTCTTTCTCTCTTCATGTTAGGGAAGTTTTCTGTCATTAGTTTTTCAAAGAGGTTTTCTATCCCTTGCTCTTCTTCTTCTCCTTCTGGAATTCCTATGATACGGATATTATTACGTTTCATGTTGTCCTGCAGCTGTCTTAGAGCCTCTTCAGTCTTGTTCAGCCTCTTTTCATTTTGTTGCACTGTCTGTGAGTTTTTGTCTACATTGTCCTCCAGCTCGCTGATCCGATTTTCTGCTTCCTCTGGCCTGTTTTTAATTCCTCCTACTGTGTTCTTCAATTCAGAGATCATATTCTTCATTTCCTCCTGGCTCTTATTGATAGCTTCCATGTCCTTTTTGATGCTGGTATAATTCTCAGTAAGTTCCTTATAGTTCTTCTGGAGTTCACTGTAGTTTTTCTGGAGTTCTTTGTAGTTTCCGCTGAGCTCATTGAGCTTCTCCATAATACATGCTTTCAATTCCATATCTGATAGTTTGCTCCCCTCTATTTCATTTAGCACTCTTTCTGGGGATTCTGCCTTTCCTTTCGATGGGAGGTTGTTTCTCTGTTTCCCCATTTTTGTGACTCCTATTGTTTGTTGGTGCTTCTTAGAATGATTTGCACTTCCTGGATCTACACATTTGCCTAGTTTTGGTGTGTCTATTAATTTTAGGAAACATGTTGGTAAGTTGACCAGGGTTCAAGCAAGGGCAATATTATATACTACTGCTGATGAATTAGGAAGCTGAATTTGCTTGGTTCTTATGCATGAACAAAATTAAATTCATAGTACAGTTCAACAATAGCTCAGGTCCAGCAATATCTACAAAAATAATCCAGAAAATTATTTGACAGTTCTGATCTTAGAGATGATATTTCATAGAATGAAAAATTTTACTTTGGTCTTAAGAATTGAATATGTTTTTCCAAATTAAGAGAGAGAAGGAAATATTGCAATGAACTGATAACACTTCAAAAAGCATGAACATATTCAGGAGTGTAAGAACATGTAGGTGACTAGATTATAAGGTAAATAAGAGAGAGTAGTAAGAAAGCCCCTGCATTTTACACTGGATTTTGAATTCAGTGGGAAAGGAATATATTTGGATATTTTAGCTAGTAGAGTAAAAGAATCAAATCCATAGTTCAAGAAGATAATGCCCAGGACAAAATGGTGAATTAGCACAGGCTGCCAGACCAGTTCCTGTTCTAAAATCAGCCTTAAAGAACTTACAAAAGTTTAAGGAAAACATGGTCTGAGCAAAAAAGATGGACTGACACACACACACACACACACACACACACACACACACACACACACACACAGAGAGAAATACCCTGATGCACAAGGCCTGACATAAACTATTGTTTGTGTGTATGGATTGCAGTTGGAATCATACAGTATGTAGCCTTTTCTGATTGGCTGTTTTATTCAGTGATATGCTTTTAAGGCTACTTTATTTTCATTGCTTGAGAGCTTATTTCTTTTAGTGCTGAATATCCTATTGTCTATTTACTTATCCATCCACTTACTGAAGAACATTTTGGCTGCTTCCAGGTTTGGCTATTATGAATAAAGCTGCTATAAATATCTCTCTGCAGATTTTTGTATGAACATAAGTTTTCAACTATTCTGGATCAGCACATTGCTGGGTTGTATGGTAAGAGCATGTTTAGTTTTTGTAAGAACCCCCCAAACTGTCTTCCATGTGGCTATAGAATTTTACATTTCCACCAGCAATGAATGAGACTTTTTGTTGCTCTACCTCCTCATCATCCTCCTTGTCCTTGCTCCACCTCTCCAGCATTTGGTATTGTCAGTGTCTTGAATTTTGGTCATTCTAATAATTGAACCAGCTTTGCATATCTGGATAAACCCCACTTGGTCATGGTATATCATTCTTTTTATACACTGTTGGGCTTGATTTGATAATATTTTGTTGTGGATGTTTACATCTATGCTCATGAGATATATTGGTCTGTAGTTTTATTTTCTTGTAACATCTGTCTGATTTTGGTATTAGGGTAATGCTAGCCTCATAGAATGAGTTTGAAGTATACTTCCTCTGCTTCTATCCTCTGATGAAGATTATACAGAATTGGTATCATTTCTTCCTTAAGTGTTAGCTAGAATTCATCAGTGAACCCATATCGGTTTGGTGCTTTCTATTTTAGATGGTTACTAATTATTGATTCAATTTCTTTAAAAGATACTTAATTGATTATATAACTATATTATTATAGATTTAATAAGTAGGACTTTTCAAATCACCTACTTTTCTTTGTGTGAGTTTTGCTAGGTTATGTCTTTCAAAGAATTCATCCATTTCATCCAGGTTATCAAATTTGTGGGCACAGAGTTGTTCATAGCATTCCTTTAATATCCTTTTAATGTCTGTGTGATCTGTAGTGATATCCCTCTTTCATTTATGATATTAGTAAATTCAGTTCCCTATCTTTTTTCCTTAATTAGTCTAATTAGATCCTTACCACTTTTATTGTATTTTCAAGGAATCAGCTTTTTTTCATTCATTGTCTCTATTGATTTCCTGTTTTCAGTTTCCTTAATTTCTGCTCTAATTCTTATTATTTACTTTCTGTCACTTTGAACTTAATTTGTTCTTTTTCTAATTTGCTAAGTGGAAACTTAGATGAATAATTTAATATTTTTCTTTTTTCTAATATAGGCATTCAATGCTATAATTTTCCCTCTAATCATTGTTTCCACTGCATCCCACAAGTTTTGATAAGTTACATTTTAATTGTCATTTAGTTAAAAATATTTAAAAATTTCTGTTGAGAGTTCTTCTTTGACCCATATATTACTTAGAAGTGTATTCTTTAAACATATAGTTGGGAATTTTATGCATATCTTTCTGTTGATTTCTAATTCAATTGCATTGTGATCCAGGGAAGATAATGTGTAATTTCTATTCCTTTGAAAATTTTACAGAGTTTTATGGCTGAGAATATGGACTATCTTAGCAAATGTTTCTTAAAAGATTAAGAAGAATGTGAATTCTGTTGTTGTTTGATGTAGTTTATTGATGATGTTGTTGAATTCAGTTCCAAGTGTGTTTTTTTTTGAGGAAGATATATTAATACATGAATATTTCTTTCCTTTGACCCATCTCTAGATATCTTGTCTTTTCCTGCTTTAGTATGGTAGTCCCTAACCACCACCACTACCATCTTTCTTCCCAATAAGTTAACAAAATATAAAATACAATCACCAGTACATTTATGAGTGAGTTGTAATGTGAAAAAATTTTTGATTTAGTATTGTAAATTAGAATTTATCATGAGGGCAACTTTTTTTACTGTCAGGTTATTAAGGAAATATTGGGAAAAAGAAAAAAAAGTGAAGTAATTCTGACAGTGAAATCCTAGTGTAATATCAGTTACTATTTAGTTTGTAACTGAATGCCAATTACACATCATTTTACCCAATCACTCTTGATTTGAGGGTATTAAAGTTGTTTTCATAAGAATAGGTGTTGTTAGATCCTCATTTCATCACTTTTCCAACTGATATGTCTGAAGGAGTCATTGTTTAGTTGTTGATAACAGTGAGTGGGGAACCTGTCTCATGGATTATGATGGGTACATTGTTGAGTTTGGAGAGTCCCTATACATAACAATTACTTCTGTTTTTTAAATAAAAATTAAAACCAATATTTTAAATATATTTAACTACTTTAATTTATAATTAATATTATTTATTATTGATTAAAATATAAATATCTTAACAAAGTATTTTTTATAATTTATTCTGATATTAATGAAGAATGAATATATGGGAAAGTTCTAATCTACATTGATTTTATTTAAAGTTATTGCATACTTTTAAGCAATGTAGTTTAGAGAATTTTGAACTATGTATGTAGTTAATTTTTAATATTGCTGGGAGAATTCATGCTGAAAACAGACAATTTGAGCAGTGAAAGTGATGTCTGCTACTGATTGAAATTTGTCTCTCTGTCAAGACTAAGTTCCTTGAGAGCAGAAATGTAAATGCACGTCCTGTTTGTCTTTGTTTACTTACTATTGAACCCAGTAGGTGCTTAGTGCCAGTTTGCTGAAACAAAATGACATCTTGTTATTGGCCACTGCTTCATTTCCAGGGACCTTGCTCTGAGAATTTGCTGATAGATTTCTGCCAAGTAAGAACTATTCCATCAACCTAAAGGCGTGGTTGCATACCTACTATGTGCTTAACATCATTAGACTGGCACCTACTCATACATCATGGACAGATGGAATTAGCTGATATAAAAGAGCATGTGTTTTTCCCTCTCCACCCGACCCCCACCCTGACACCAAGAGTAGAAAAATAGAATTCTCCATTATTTTTTTCTAACATGAACATCTTCAGATATATTAGTCAAACTTGGAATCCCTCCAACACTAAAGCTTATGTCTAAATTTAGAACTAATGAAGTCCCTGTATGAACCAAACTGAAAAGCACGTATTCTTTCTGTTAGTATCAAGACACTTTTATTCAACATAAATCTGTTGTCAAAAAGAATATTCATGTCTCTTACTTAGTCTTACTGACTCACAAAAATCAGTCTTCCCTTAAAGTGCTTGGTAAAAACATAAAGATATTCAGGAGGGAAGAACAAGTTCACAGAGAAAATTAATTTCAGAGGATCATAGAGCTCTCCAGCTAAATGGGCCTTTAAAGGTCTTCCAGCCCAATACTCCTTGACTGCTAGAATTTCATTCAAAATAACTTTTCCAGGTGATTACCTGGCCTGTAAATACCTCTTTTGCCAACACATTCCAATCCACCTTTTACTAGCTGTGATCGATAGCTCCTTGGCAGAAAACCAAAATCCTTTTTGCTGTTGCTGCCCCAATTTGCTCTTTGGACAGAGATTGATAATGCATTCATTTTTTTAATGCTTGATGACAACTACCATGCGCTCTCCCTCTCTGTTTCTTAATCCCCTGCAATTCAGTCTTTTCTTCTCCAGGCTAAAAATGTCAGTTCATTTACTTTTTCTCATATGCTTCCATTTTAAGTTGCTTTGTCATCCTGACCAGACTCTTATTATGTTCCAAATAAGATGACTTTCCTAATGAGGACATCAGGACTTTTAAAAAAAGTTAATTGTGGCAGAAATTTGAACAACAGATTGCTGGGGATGGTGCTCTGACCATAACTAATGGTTATGGATGAAATGAGTGATCATTAAAGGAGTCCCATTGGTGGGGAGAAGAGAGAGTAAATCCATGACTATTTTATTTACAGAATCAAAGGAAGTAATAGTCACTTTGATGGAATGAGATCATGGAAATGAAAAACTCAAGGACACCTTCAATATAACCTTTGGGAGGTTAGTAAAAGGTGATACTGTTAATATAAAATCAGAACACAAAGGGTAGAGTACATTTACTTGTAAGAGAAAGTGTATACTCCATTGAATATGTTTTCTTGGAGATATTTATTAAAATTGCTAGATAAGTTTACAGAGTAATTATTGAGTGAAATATCTACATGCTTGTTACATGTGAGGCACCTAATAACCAGGTCCTCTTTCCCAAGCCAAGGCCATCATATGCAGTGCCTAATGAATTTACGATGATGACAGTGAAATTGAAACTTCTCTTCCAAACTTTCCGCCCCATTTTCACAGTCACAGTCACCACCATTCAGTCAATCTTTCAGATTAAAAAACTATAATATTGCCCTGTGATTCTTTTTTTTCTTTACTTTAATATTCAAACAGAAAATTGTATTTGTTGATCTCTAAAATGTGTATCAAATCTAGATGTTTTCTCCCATTCTAATGCCATTGCGTTAGTTTTGCCACTTGCCACTAGTCTTCAGTGGAGTCCTGAGGCCAACTTGGATTGTGATGTAGGAACCCACTGTTTAATGCTCACGAATTTTGTGAGCTAGTTGTTAAACAATTGCTAGCCTGTGATTAACCATTATGGCCATATTTACACCATGGAAATCCACAAACACTACAGATTGAGACTTGTTCTTTTAATTTTGTTTTGGAAATCCACAAACACTACAGATTGAGACTTGTTCTTTTATTTTTGTTTTTCTTTCCTTTATCAGAATATCATTGTTCCTGCTGATCCAATCTGTCTGCCACGCTGGTGTTTGAATTCTCTTCCTACAAAAGATGGTAATGCCACTGTCCAATAAAATAGGAAAAGCTATTTCTATAAATGCAAGAAATTTATTGAGATACTAGTGAACACAGAATCTTATTTCAATATATTTGCAAGTCAGAACATTACAGATTCATATTTGGAAAAACATAGTCTCATCATACAAGCTTCTTCATAGTTTGAAATGGTAGCCACTCCTGTCTTGACAAAGAAGCATTTGGCAGAGTCATCTTCAAGGACGGTGCAAGGTCCTCTGCTAGACAGACCTATTTAATAGATCTTTAATTAATGGCCAAGAATTCTGATCAAAAGTTTCATATAAATCAATTAACATATTATAAGTTTGACATATAGAGATGATGGTGACTCCTCATCTTGGGTTAGAGTTCTCTCATCTATATGTCCTCCAAAACCAATTTGTTTTTCTGAAGTGAACATTCTTATGACAGTCAGGATCTCTGATCAAGGGGAGGTGAAAATATGTCTGGTAAATTGGTTGCAAAACCAGGAAGTAATATTGATATTGTTAGACTTACAAAGCTAATTCTTGTGCTTCTGAGATGAAGATGTGGGGTCAGCTGCTGTTCACCTGGTTTTCTTCAGGTGACCACATACTGCAGAAAATTCAGACTCTAGAACTTTTCTGTGTAGCCAGACAATTTTTATTTGAACTCTGCTAGTTTTAACTATTGGCCCATCATTAATTTTACTTATAAATGTATCATTTATTATTAATGGATATTATAATTTAATGTGGTCTGGTCAAAATGTCTTCCTATTACCCCTTCCCAGGCCACCTAGCTAATTTTTGTTTGTGCTCTTTTAGAGGTAAATTTTTGGGCTTTGTTTTACAGTTTATGGGGCCGACCTGCCCCACGTACAGGCACCAGATGAGGCAGAACTGCCTCCCATGCCCCGGCTCAGTTGGAAGCTACTACTCTGTCCAGCAGAGGTTTCATGACCGTGGTGGAACAAATCTATCCTGGACATTGCATTTTGTCTGGGGAAAGGGAGACGGCTGTTCCCTCTAGTGGAGAAAGCGCAAGACCTCCATCCCTCATGCTTTTTATTGAGAAGCATACGCATGAAAGATACAAGGTCAAAATTCATAAATCATCAATAGCTTTTAGGCACCTGGATTACAGTTGACAGTTACAGATTCTCGTCGGCAGCCGTCCGTCTCGAGAGACGATGGTGTAGCTTCTTAAGAGTCTATCTGCACCGCCGAGAATGGCTGTGCAGTCCGACTCGGGAGTGACACGGTATCTGTCTCCTCCCGTGTTGAATCGACATCTTGCGATGATGCTGGAGTGTCCTCTCCAGTGAAGCTGAAGCTACAGAGCCTGGGCAGGGTGATATGGAGGGTCTGCTGTTGCCCATGCAGCAGACCCCCCCTCTCTTCGCAGCTGAAGGGTCCAAGGGAAAGACGGAGTCAATACAGCTTGGCTTCAGGTGCGCCGCAGGAGTTGCCGGTGTTGACTACAACGTCAAACCGCCTTAGGGACTCCGGCTCCGGATTTTCTGTCGGGGCTTACTCCCTTAGCCTTTCCCCTGAAGAGGTATGCCGCAAGGCAGCGGAGGTTTTTTGGAGTCAGAGTTTTCCTTCTCTGATGTACCCTGACTGGAAGATCGAACCAGCGACGCTTAGCTCGCAGGCCGACGCTCAATCCACTGAGCCAAACCAGCCAGGGGCAACAGTTACAGATTATAGATATCAATATAGAGGGCATAGTGACCAGTCTGTGTTAGGGTCTATTAAAATTTTGACGCCACACTGGCATTAGGTGCAAGGTTTCATATATTCCTTGCTAGAGATTGTTTATACTTAATTACAAGATAAGAAAAGCAGAGCAAGTTCCAAAGCATAATAAACATTCTTTAAATCCAATTCCCATGGAAACCCCCTGAATGATTTTTGGCCATGTCTCCTGCACAGCCTTCCAGTGCACTGTTGAGACTTAAAGACAAGCCGGAGCGGGGCGGGTGGGGTTGGGGGGGTAAGTCTAGCTCACAGCCAGGGTTACAATTCCCAAAACCACAAGGAGTGGTTCCCCACAAGCTTATAATTATATTAGCACTATTTCATTTTGGCTCATAGATTTTACACACTTCACTGCTTTAAAAACTCTGCTGACTTCCTCTTGTCCAAAGGAATATTTACTTTAAAATCTTGAAATGAAAAATGTATGAAAAGCTCTGAGATGAGGACAAGGCATCTGCATCATTTTACATACAGAAGTTTGAAAACTACAGGTTCATAAATTGTCCTTCATTATCCAACTCTATCATCCGAACTACCTTTGAAATCCCATTTCTAGCCATATTTATCATACATTTTTCTCAATTTGCTTACTGCCCTCTAGTCTCTAGGCTTATTAGATGTTTTTATATTTTCACAAATTTTATCTCTGTTTAAGAGGCCCATCTCTGCATTACTGCAAATAACACCTCCTCAGTAAATAATAACAGCTAACACTTGTTGAGTGTTTTCAGTATGTTGCTAAATCTTTCCAAGAAATATATCATCTAGTTATTCCTGCATTTCACAGAGGAGGCTGTAAAGGAGAAAGATATCCTACAAATACTGGAGATCCGTGCTCTGATTGCTGCTTCTGATCACACAGGTGCAGAGGAGGACGTGGCCATCCCTTGTTGTGACACATCACATCTCCCTATTGTCACAAACTTCTCTCAGACCAGATGAAGTGATTGCCAGAGGACTTAAAGGTCCAGCACCCCTTTTTCCCCTCCTTCATTGTTTTCTTTTGCACCTTTTGGATCTAGATGTTAAAGAGGAGGACATTTAAAAGCAACTCAGGCAGTTACTCAGCAAGCCATGATTGCTCATTCTAGACTCCCATCCTAACTATCTCTTGTAAGTAGTTCTTTATTCTTGTTACCTTTGTTTGCCATTACCATGGGGTATAAAGAATTTCACAAAATGCCTCACCTGTGTCTAATTTCTATAATGTATGGTTATTTTATACATTATAATGAAATACTAATACAAACACAAAGCATACTTTTTTGAATAATTACTGTATATGCTTATCTTATTTAATCCTGACAATAACTAGCTGAGATGGATTATATTGTTCAATCATTTGTATGGATGACAGTCCCAATGCTTAAAAGAGTATATAATTTACCCAAGGTTGCCATTACTTAGCACCAGAACTAGATCTGACCCCATCCGGTTGGCTCCTAAGTTCTTGGTCATAAATCTGAAATCTGAGTAAGAAGAAGGAAGGGACTTCTAAGAATAGCTTTTCAACCCATGTGATTATTTTAATGCTCAGAATTCTGAAATGTTGGCCAGTCAATGAAAGCAACTATTGTGGATGCTTGCATATTCTCTTTCTTGAATGTAACACCTGGGGTATTTCAAAAGAATGAGAATTATGATAAAGCAGATTTAAACAGGAAAAAATAGTTTGTCATTTTGCAGCTCTGAAAATAATTATAATCCCCAGGAGTAGATTGCATGAAAAATGTCCCTTCATTATGTCTACTGTGAGTTAGCACACATGCCTAGAATATTATGGTTGTTAATAGAAAAGTGTTTTTAAAATAAGCATTGATTATACTCACACTCTATAAAATACTCTTATTTGTAAAAATAACTTAAAAAGTAATAATTACTTTGACTTTTTTCTTGATTTTTTTGAGATCACTGCTTTATTGTTTTATAATTAAGTGAAAAATCTCAGGAAAATATGTATAACTCAATACTTTAAAAGTTGTTGTTGCCTAGACTTTGAAAAGTTATTCAGTACTGTTATTTTAAAATGGCTGTGTTTAAATATGAAAATTCATATTTAGTTCTTTTAGTGAACTAATGGTTTTTGCTATTTAAAATTAAAATTAAATACAGTTATTTCAGTTTGAATAGGAAAACTTATGTTCTAAAAATAAATTCATGGACAGTTTCCTAGGGAGTTTCTAGTTGCTTTTACCTATGTACATATTATTTTGGTCAGCTTACGTGCAGGGCTATGGAGACAGTAATTAATAATCTAAGATTTCTTTAATAAAGCATTAATGTGATCGATCCAGAAGATACAATGCTGTTGATTTTCAAACTTTGCATTCCCTTGTGTACTAAGTTATTAATCAACTCAATGACTTCACTGAGATATGCTAATTAATAAACCCTTCTGATTAACTCACTGATATGACCTTGCCCTGATGATCATTACTGCAAAAAAAAAAAAAAAAAAAATTCACGTCCTTTATTATCTTGTATAAGTAACCTATAAAGAGTTTGAAAACCATCAAGAAACATGAAACACCATCATTTTTCAGACCTATTTGGGTAATATTCAACTTGGTCCCTGAGGTTAATAAAATGAATAAGGGAAAGTTGCTTCAGTTTCTGTGTTTATAGAGGTAAAGAAAGTGGCATAGGGCCCTAGCCAGGTGGCTCAGTTGGTTGGAGTGTCATTTCATACACAAAAAGGTTGTGGGTTTGATTTCCAGTCAGAGCACATACCTGGGTTGTAGGTTTGATCCCTGGTCGGGGCACATAGGTGGGTTGTGGGTTCAATCCATGGTTGGGGCACATATGGGAGGCAACTATCAATGTTTCTTTCTCACATTGATGCTACTTTCTCTCTCTCTCTCTCTCTCTCTCTCTCTCTCTCTCTCCTTCCCACTCTTTCTAAAATCAATAAATATATATGTTTGGGTGAGGAATAAAATTTTTTTTAGATAAAGAAGCAGCACAGGAGTGTGGGGGCTGGACATTGGGCCACTCTGGCTTGGGCATTTGGGCATGGGGTTTCTTCTATTAAGATGCTGCACACTCCAGCAAACTCAAGCACTTTCTCTCTCTGGGAGACTCATTTCTTAATATGGAAACTCAGGACACTAGAGAATATGATTTCTAAAGTACCAGTAACTGGCCCCATCTTGTGCCAGCTCTTGCTCCTGCACCACTTAGGAACTTTCTTCACAACAGAGCTGGATAATCATCACCATCGTCAATGTTTTAATTCTTTGTTACAAATAACAGTCACTAACTCTGGAGCCTGAACTTAAAAAATTTTTTTTGTACAAACCCTAGAGAGTCCATAGGATTTAAGGAGGCTAAGAACCCACCCCACCCCCACCCCCCGCTTAGAGTCTTCACAACCAGAAATACAGTCAAATGTACCACAGCACAGCTTCGTGAGGATACCATTGCCTCAGACGCTGAGGCTGTTATTCTTGACACCCTATGACAAGACGCTGAAAGTTGCTATTGGTGATTCTTCCTCTACTATACCCAGAAATCATAGGTTCTCCACTGCAGAATGTAAATCACACTCCGGGACTCTGGACGTCTACATTGCAACATTCTGACTGAGGCTGAGCAGAGGTCTGCTCAGCATGCTTATGGACCACAGCTACCTCCAGCATAACTGGATCTTCTGTTTCATATGGCTCAAGCTGGAGGATCCCCTTAACTGCATGTTCAACCTTCTTCAAAGTTGTCTCTTACTCTATGCCCTTCTCAGTAATAGCAGGCACCTGATAATGGGTTGGTGAAGTATTTCCAGGTTCAGACTGTACTGACCCCAAGACCAAAGTGCTCTGCCCAAAGCAGTGTGTGTCATGCCTGTAATAGACATAAAGTGCTACCATGAGCAGTGTGCTCCTGGGATAGGAGATGAAGGCTTACACATACTCTTCACTTCCCAAGGATATCACGCATGTTCCCATGAACTGGGTCCCTGAACTCTTTCTCAGTTCCAGGGACTCTAATTTACAGTATAATTTACTTTCCACCGTAGGGTGGCAGAATAACCCATCCTAAAATATGCCCCTTTGCCATAAAGACTACTTTGAGCTGTAGACAACTGAGAAGAAGCAGATCCAAGGAAAGCTCTTTGTCTTCCCCTCCCCTCCATTTGCCTAAAAGCAGGACATACATTTGTAAAAATGTTTACTTCTTCTCTTCTTACAGGAAGGACAGATGTCATGAAGACAGCTCTAGCAGCTTACCAGGCCAGAGACAGAACTAGAGGAATCTACATAACAAACCTTACTAGCTGGTCCTTATTCTCCATATTCCCCCATATATTTACCTTCCCACAATTTGCTTTCCCTAAAAACCCCTTTTTCTTTGTCTTGTCATTTCTCTAATAACATATTGTTATTTTGTTAAGTTGCTCTAGAAGGCCAAGTTCTAACCACCTCTTTGAGTTATTCATCTGAGTTCTCCTGTGTCTATGCATCATGTACCTGTTAATAGACATCTCTTTGGTTTTGTCTTGTTAATCTGTCTTTTGTCTAATTTACAGAGGCCCTGCTAGGAAGATTTTCTTCCTCTCCTACACCGTTTTTTATAGGTAAATGATGTAGCCTTGGGTTCACCCAGTCTTGACCTGTTCACTTTTTGTATGCTTATTTGTTTTTTAAAATCAGTCAAGCAACACCCTAACTGGCTACCTGTGAGAACCTTCTTCATCAGCCTTATCTGCAGATCCCCCAGTTGCCATCGCATTGTCAGTGTTGCTGCCTGGCACCTGCAATTTCAGAATCCTGTCACTCCAGTGGATGCTGGGGACTTTCCAGCAACATGCCCTGCTGCCATGCTGACCTACAAGATAGCCAGCACTGAGCTGGTCAACAAATAAATAAATGGTTCCTAGTGTTCTTTATTACTTCTGGAGTCAGAATGCCCTCTGGGCCCTCCCAGGACACAGGGTACCTGGCAAGTTCTCTGGCTTTATGTAACAAGGCTGTTCTACTGTGTCCATCTTCCAGAGTTGTTTAGTTCCTTGCTCCTTGTTCCCACCAGACCATGCTTGCATCTCCGCAAAAATACCTATATGCCAGTATTTCTATATTTCCCCAGATTAATTAAGGTGTAATTGAAAAAAATGTATATAATTAAGGTGTGCACGTTATGCTTTAATATGTGTATATATTGTGAAATAAATACTACAATGATGTGTTTATTACCTAAATTACAATTTTCTTTATGTGGTGAGAACACAGTATCTACCCTCTTAGCAAATTTTAAGGCCATGATGCAGTATTGTTAAATATAGTCACTGCACTAATCTCCAGAACTTATTTATCTTATAACTAAAATTTTGTACCTTTTGATCAACATCTACCCACTTCCCCTACCTCCAGCAACAACCATTCTATGTGATATATAGAATAGTATTCAATCTTAAAAAAGAAAACTCTACCATTTGTGACAACATGGATGAACCTGGAGGACAGTATGCTAAGTAAGCCAGACACAGAAAGACAAATAAGGCATGATCTCACTTGCATGTGGAATCTAAAAAAGTCTAACTCAAAGAAGCCATTCTTTCTTTTAAATTTCAAGGAGACATACAGTAGTGTGTTAGAAATGTATTCCTGTAGTGCACACTGTTGATCTTAAACCTCCCTGCAGAGCTGTTCTGAAACTTAGAAGAGATACTATTTTTAATAATATACATTTATTATCATTATCATGATTAATATTTCAGTGTCCTTTTAGTATTTCCTTGTTCTTCTGTATTCCAATAGGCAAGTCGTGTAATTCTCCTTTTTTTTTTCTGTTCCCAAATGAGTAACACATTAAAAAATACCAATTTGTTTGGGATTTCTGTGTGATTTCTAAGAGCAGGAGCTTTCTCCTTCATATAAGAAGGTGCTGGCTGAACTTCTACTGTTATCAGATAGATGAGAGGACAGAGAAAATTTCCTTCTGCTTTAGGATTCCCACTCCCCTTATCTTCAGGGTTCAGTGCTTTAGAGAAGGGCTCTTTAGCCTCTACACACACAGAGTTGTAGTTTCTAGGACCCTGGGACCTATTCAAGTTCCAAGAGCTATTATTGCAGAAGTGAATACAGAAGAAGGAATGTATGTCATTGTTAAAATGTAGTTTTGGGAGTAAAAACTAATCTGAAAATGGTACTTATGTGAGAAAACATGGAGAAGAATGGAAGTCTCATTGGAAATGAAGGACAACTGGTCCATAATGGACAGCCATAAAGAAAGAGATTCCATTTGGCCAACACAGCTATGAACAGAAAAACCTTATATCCAAGGAGATGGTCTTTTTCTTTTCATAAAGTTATTTTCGTATTATACCAGCAAAACCCGTAAATGCTTTGCATCCATTACAGTATATGTCTTGCTTTTAGCACCTTTTTATCTCCTTTGTCTGAATCAGTGACCAGGTGGTCAGCTACCTGGAGTAAGTGGTGCTGGGGCCATTAGCCTCAGGCATCAAAGCCTGCATGGGTCCTGCTGGCACTTTTCTATAACTAATTTGGCCTTCTGTACCTAATTTACAGGACAATACATTTGACAAAGAATGCATTGAACAACGACTCTGAAGTGTCTGGCGTTTGATTTGCAGTAACCCTGCTGCTCTGTGGATTTCAGATTCCTCTTCTAACCCTTTCAAAAATATAAGAAACTGAAAACAAAGTGGAACTTCTGGAGCAAATACAAAAATAAACTCAGAAAGCATTCATTTCCTTTCCTTTCTGGAATATTAGAAACACATCACATTTATTACTTCTCTGCAGCTCTCTAATTCACTGTTTCTCAGGAAGTAGAAGCGAGTTGTTTATAAGCCTATATGATTCTTATCACATTTACTACAGAAAAACAAAACACCTTTTTCAGGCATTTAATACTGTATGATCTTGCTGCAGACCAGTGTTACCCCAGGGATGGCAACCCTCAGCCACTACAGGGGAGTACTTTCTGAAGCACTGTTTACCTGAGCTTTTATGTGCTGCCACTCAGCCTTTCTCAGATAATGTCCCCTCTTCTATTTTTTAAAAATTGAATAACTTATTTTCTAAATTTATAGTTGAACTTACATAGGGCAATATGCATATGTTTCACATTCACTCGTAAGTAATCATATAAATGCAGCTTCAATGACACTAAATTGCTAAACACTTTGGTTTTGTTACACTCATTCAGTTAAGTACCAAGGAGTTGTTTTATTAAACTGACATACTATTTCCATACAGTTTTTTTCAGTTTAATTATTTTTCTTTATAAAAACAATTATTTGGGAGAAGTAATTGTTCCAATAACAAGCATTAACTGCAGAACAATGTCTTTCATTTGTGAGAATTTCTTTTTTTTTTCATTGACTCGATTGGGATGACATTGGCTAATAAAATTATACAGGTTTCAAGTATACAATTCTATGATACTTCATCTGTTTATTGCATTGTCTGCCTGCCACCCAAAGTCAAATCTCCTTCTATCAACATATATTTGATTCTTTTTACCCTTTACTTACTCCTCAATCCCCTTCCATCTGGTAACCACCATACTATTGTCTATATCTATGAGTTTTTGTTTGTTTGTTCTTGTTTGTTCATTTGTTGCTTTCAGTTTTCTATCCCATATATGAGTGAAGTCATAAGGTTCTTGGCTTTCTCTGTCTGACGTACTCTGCTTAGCATGATATTGTCAAGATAAATCAATGTTGTTGTAAATGGCAGTATTTCATCTTTTCTTATGGATGATGTCCCCCTTTTCAATGCAGAAACCTTAATTTTTGTAACCTCACAGTACTGGACACAAAACTTTACACTTGTGGGTCTAGCGATGGCTGACAATTTACAAGAGTTAGACTTCACTTTGCAAATGAGTATTAAATTAGTCTTAAAATGCCAGGAGCAAATACAGCATTATGCCTCTGGTGGTGGTAGAACATGAGACATCAAGGTTTTCTGATTCACAGGCTGAAGTGCCTTTGTACAGGAAATTTTTCCTGATAATTAAATTGCTGACAAATGCTTATGCTCATTTATAAACCATGTTTCATAGAACCTGTAATTCATTTCCTTTTCTTCTTCCCTCCAAAGGACTCTGGCAAAGTTAATAGGAAAAAAACCCATAAAAAATAGTAAGACAGAAAAAATTATTCATTGTTAATAAAACATGAAAACCAAAGGTCCATGTGTTAATCTTTCAGTAAATTGCAAATGTTTCCACATGCACATTTATGAAGCATAAGTACCTTGATTTTTGGCAAATGTTATAGAAAAGATGAAAGCAGAAAAGAAAGAATCAGATAACAAAAATAGAGAGGCTTTTGGAGAAAAAGCATGGTGTTTCAGTGAGTCAGCTTTTGTAGCAAACACTGATGTGTTCTTGGGTGAATATTATATTTTAACTGAAATATGACCATTAAAATTTTATGTATGAAGATAATATTTTATAATTTTAAGTCACAAACTGGTTGATTATTCACCTATTTAAGGACAGTTATAAAGACTCAAAAATATTAGAACTGTAATTTTCAAGGCATTCAGAAATTCATTCTTCATTTTCATTGGTATAGAAATGAGAGTCTCCTTTAGTTCACTAACAACATAAACTTAGACACTTGGAATCACACCAGAGGTCTAAATATAGCCAGATACTAAATAAAAGATCAAGGGCTCTGAGCAGGAATTACATCACTAGAAGGTAGGCATGGTTCAATTTAAGTGCGGGTCATTCATTTTAATTAGATTATCATAGGAAATTAAAGGATAGTTTCTGCATAAACACATATGCTGTTCCAAGTTTTCAAATGGAATTAGAATTCCTATGGACTGCGAGGGAAATTTTTCCTGACTTAAACAGTTAAAATTAGTGTCATATGGGCTTTAGAGAAATTGGTAATAATTTCCATTATGATGATCACTGAAAATAAATTACGGGTAGATGAAAAAATGGTTCAATGTTTTTGTTTTTTTTTAATTTCATGTTTTACATGTTAGAATCTATTTCCTTTAAATATATTAAAAGATTTTCCCCTTGAATTAATTCTATTTAAGAGTGATTTGCCATGTTTTCTTGTTTCACAACAAATTCTGAAACATTTATTTCACTCATCATCTTTTCTTGTAGCTCATTTAGAAACACAACTATTGAAGCCAACTTTTAAGAAAATGTATTCTACTAATCTACTTGCAATATGAAATAATAGAAACACGATACCAAGAATAAATCATGGTGAATATTAAAAAATACAAAACCAAAGCACTCTGTGCAACATACACAGATAATTACTGTCTCATGATGAGTGAGTCTCCAATTTTAATCATTTCTTGTATGAAACATTTGATAAATGATATATTTTTTATTATTTGCTTGCTCAGTTTTCTTCTAGTGGTCATAGCATAGTAAAATATGACAGAATTTTGACCACATATAGAGTCTTCAAAAATTTTTTTTGGCTGAAAAATTTTAATTTGTTGATGTAGAGGCCTTTACTCTTCTTTCCCCATAACCTATAGACATTTAAATAGACACTAATTCATTAGATTTTTATTTTTAATTTGAAGCTGCACTTTAAAGATTACACTTTCTAAGTAAGGGATGTTTATTCTTTTTTAGCTGTGATGTAGACCCAGGCTGAGATTTCCAGTTGAAAGTCTCCACAGAAGCAAGCAGTGTAATTATAATTACTTAAAAATGAGTTGAGTAATTCTTAGCTGATTACTTCCTACAAGCATAACTAATCTAATGTTTCACTTCCCATGCAATAATGGTTAAAATGCTAATTGTTGAGGCCTTAGTAAAACTTAATTGTCATTTGCCTCAGCTGTGCTAATTATTAGCCATATCACTCCTCATTTTTGAAAAGAGATTCTTTATTTAGTAGGACCGAGAAGGACCCTACGCCAATATCCTCCCTCCTTCCCTAGTTTCTGTTTCTTACACTGAAACATCAGGGAGGGAAGAAAGATGAGAGAGGAAATGAAGTGGAAAAAAATGTACTAACATACATAGATCACTTAAGATCATGCCTCACACCCTTAGATCAGACAAGTGTTATAAAAACAATCCTTTATACAAAGCTGCTAACTGACCAAGTTGATCTCTATATTTCTTTGAAGGAATACAAGGATAGGTAGAGGTAAACAATGAAGTTGGCACAGAGTAAAGACCAAGCAGTCCTGAGTCCCTGCTTGCTTTTTACAGAGGACACAAATATGGTTGCATTTTGGGCCATATCACCCCAGCTCCAATCCCCTGCAAAGGCATCACATCTATTCCACACAGCTCACTAGCATACATTTGTAATAATATATTTCCCCAATCTTTAGTGTATATATTTTGAGAGTGTCTAATCAAGGCATCCAGCATCCTCCTTAATGAACAATTTTCAGGGAAATAAAATGACTACAATTTTTTCCACATAGACTCTTCCAATTGTTTTGTTATTCCTTATCATATCCTCTGCAGCCTCATCGATCTCCCTTTTCAGTGTTCACACCCAAAAGATATTTGTAGACATAATTATGTCCTTCCCTGTTGTCACTTAGGAGAGTTATTCACATTGCATTCATTTAACATGTCTTCATAAATCAGTGCAAGCAGCCCCTTAATCATTTTCATTGCTTTCCCCTAAACTCCATCAGGTTTTCTCATGTTTTGCACACACAATTAGAAATCCAAAGGCCAAATAAATACTCTAATATATGAGCATACCAGATTCACTGAGAAGCTGCTTTGATTTTTCCTTGTTCAAGTGATGGTCTTATGGTTGCAGTTTTACATTTCATGAACTCCCTGAAGAATAAAAAAACAGCTACCATCCTGACACATACGAGACTTTTAATTCCCACAGTCACACGGTTGGTTAGACAAGCGACCATTTTTATTCCCAGTTTAGAGATAAAGCCAAAGCTCAGGTATTATGGCAGACATTTCTGTTGGAGACAATTTTTATTAAACTTGAATTCATTTCAATCCATGAAATATATACATTAGTCCTTTTCTAGTAAATTGAATCATTTGAAAATATCTAGCTAAATTTAACAGAACCAAAAATTATGGAAATGACAAATTTTTATATTACTTTTTGAAACCAATAATATTTGTGATAAAAACAGTTTAAAGTCACATAAAAGTCAGAATAATTCTAATCCCAAGAGTCTGTCACAGCTTAAGGAAACTCCTTTTTCACCATTTCTCGACATATACTATTTCTTCTATTGAAGCACAACTTACCCTCACGATCTCACCTAACCCCTCCCAAGGACCTCACCTCCAAATATTATCACATTGAGCACATTGAGGGTTAGAGCTTCAACGTATAAATTTGAAGGGTGCAGGACACAACATCTAGTCCATAATACAGTCTAATAATATTTCTCTTAATATCTGCTCTTCCGATAGCTTTGTTAACTTGTTTTTTTTTTTTTATATTACTCTATAAATATCTAAGCAATATATAATAGTGGTGAAGAAGTTGAAGTTTAATCAGTCAGGGAGTCAAAGAAACAATGATGAAGTCTGAAATCTGTACCTGCAATTGCCTGTTTTGTGGATTTGCTTTAGAGTAGGAAACTTGGACATTAATCTTGGGTCACCAAGTCATTAACTCAGTCTTGGTACTTAACTCCTGCTTTGTACTTAAAACCACATTACAAATTCTCCACCTAGCACTCCTATTGTCCTCTCAGACTCTAATGGGTGATCATGAATAATTCATTCTCCCAAATTAACCTCTATTGGATCTCCATCTGTAAGCTCTCAACATCAGTACTCTGAACCAAAGAAAATAGGTTTTCAGACTCCCAAAGTGGAGAAAGCTTCCACAGGGCATCCATGGGAGGATAGCAATAGCTTTGTGGCTAGTGCATGGTAGGCCCTAAATATATATATTTAAATGAATTAAATAACTATATTTCCCTGTTCCTATGCAAACTGTTTCTAAAAGTTTTAGGTAGAAGTGGAAGAGGACTTGATTCTGGTCCTAAGGAAGAACAGAAATCTATTAGCTAAAGCATTGCCTCTTGCTTTGCTGATACATAGTAGAGATGAGGTTGGAAAAGCTTCTCCACCTTCTTCCTGCCCTATAAACAGAGGTGATGCCTGAGAGTGTCACAGCTACAATGAGACCAGGAAGCAATGACACCAGGGAAGCCCAGGGTATCACCAGGATGTCCTCTGGGCCTCTGAGGAGCTGCTGTTAGAAACACACGCATTCCTAATGAAGACAGTTCCTTTTTAAAAAAAAAAAGTATTTTATTTATTTATTTTTAGAGAGCAGGGACAGGAAGGAGGACAAGAAGGAAAGATACATTGATGTATGAGGGAAACATCGATCAGTTGCCTCTCACATGCTCCCAAACCAGGGACAAGGCCCCCAACCCAGGCATGTGCTCCAACCAGGAATCAAACTGGCAACATTTCCTTTTATGGATGATGCTCAACCAACTGAGTCATACCACTCAGGGCAAGGAGAGTTCTTTATTCAGTTCTAAGACATTGTAAGAAAAATGCTGGAGCAATTTAAAACCTTCTTAGGAACCCTGTTCACAAACAACATTGCAAATCAATGTGTAAAAAACAATTCAAAAGATACTCTGAAATGACTCCTGGGAGAAAAAATCAAATATAAGGGAATTTTAATGGATGTAGTAGCAATTTATTTTTATTATTTATATTACATCTAAAGTAATTTATCATTTGTTAGCAAAGCAAGACTGAGGTTTATCACAAAGTAAAGTGCATATTAATCATTAATTATTAGGAATTCTCAATTCTGTATTAAAAACTTTTCCTAGTTGCTTAAATGAGTATGTCCATTTTGATGCGTGTACAGCCCTCACTTGAGGAAAATTATTGGTGGAGATCTTTATAACTGAAATATTTGAGCCCTCTGTCAAAGCGACTTTTGAAAACTAGGATTGAAAGCTAGAATCAAAGTCAGAATGACAAGTTTACCCTGTGTTTTATAGCACAATTCCAAAAAGGCACCAAGCCATTACAATAGTGAGTGATGATAGTAGCTATGTCCTTTTGGCTTCGGGGCAAACATAAGTTTCAAAATGTCTGAACTATATATTTCTTATGTTTTAGCTTCCCTGATACTTTTGCTGTGGTTGACATAAAGCTATATAAATGTATATAAGTGAAATACAGAGGGAGATTTTCAATGTTAGCCACAGCCATTTAGATAGTTGAATACATTGATAGCTAAGTTGGATAGGAAAGGAAGAACTTCTCCTTTGAGAACCACTTTCCTTTGACAATAATTCAAGGCAGCATCTTTAAGTCTAAGTGACTTGCAGGTGCGTTCGTTGAGGAAAGGAAACCTTGATAAAATAAAATGAATACTGGCTTTGAAGGATCTGTGAGGAAATTGCTACTATTGCTACTGGCTCTTTGGTATTTAAGGTCTCTGAACCTCTTTGCTGTTCCATGAAGCAGCAAAGCTCAGTGGTGTAGAATTTAAGCTTTAGAATCAGACATCCTGGCTCCTTCACTCAGGAGCTCTGTGTCAGTGGCAATTTCACTTAATATGTCTAATATTCTAGTTCATCTGTGAATTGAGGACAATAAAACTTGTCCTAGTGTTAATGTGGTGGGTAAATCTGGCAATGTACAAGAAGCACCTACTGTAATAAGTAGAAAGGATCCATGAGAGATGTTGAAAAAAAAAACAGAATACAATTACAGCATGGTAATACAGAATCATACTATTATTATAGCATACTATATATTATAATACACTATGCTTGCATATATTTTATACTTATGCTAGAATTATCTATGTTATATTTATAGTATTATAGTATATTACTGTTAAATTGAGATGTTAGGTCTGAAATGGAAATCTCATCTGAAAAATCTAAAATAATAAAAAAAGGCAATGAACCAGGCTTTCAAAGATTTTAATGTACAAAATTTCAGTGGCAAATAGAGACACCTGAATTAATGAGTAGGAGTGAATATATTTGGAACTACTGTGGAGAAAGCATCAGGGAAAAAAACAAGACTGTGTGAGGCCAATTAGATTTTTTGAAAAATGAAATCAATTTCAAAAAGAGCAATTTGGCATCTTATACATTGGCTGTAGTTAGTATCCATCAGAAGTAATACAGAAACCAAGACAGCAGACTTATCACTCAGGTGGGCAAAGGTCAGCACATGGCAAATAGGTCACCTGCTACCCAAGCTGGAGATTTGAAGTACCTTCAGAAACTTGCTCAACTCACTAGTAAAGACTAAAATGCATTTTAGTGATTATTTTTGAAGCAATAGGAGGAGAGGAGAGGAGTCAAAACGACCCTTAACAAATATTGCAATAAGTGTAAATGTTACTTCAGTAAAACCTTTGAAGGAAAATTTTTAAATAAAATATTGCTTAAATGCTTAGGCCAAAGGCTATCATTTTGCCTGAATTTGTCAATGTAGCAGAAAAGTAAAATTTTTCATTCTTTTGAGGGAGAGGGAGAGAGAAAAGAAGGAGGAGGAGGAGGAGGATGGGGAGGAGGGGGAAGTATGGAATGGGGAGGGGGAGGAGGAAGAAGAAGGAGAAGAAAATGAAGAGGAAGAAGAACAAGAAGGAGGAGGAGGGGGAAGAGGAAGTGGAGAGAAGGGTAGAGAGAGAGGGAGACAGAGGCAGAGCCAAAGAGAAAAAGAAGAAAGATGGAAGAATGACAAGTTAAGGTAGAAACAGACAACCCTGATTTCTTGCATTTCTGCCATTTCCTGTGAAGAGTATTATAAAAGTAGCTCACTGATTCTAGGAGGAGCATAAGTGGTACTTGGAGTGGGACTGAAACACCCGAATGGAGCCTGGCCTTATCAACCAATCACAGCTGAGGACCAGATGCATGCTAGAGACTTGTCTAGAAAAGCAGACCCACATAGCCAAGACTTGGTGTGTCTTCTGAGCCCCAGCTGATACAGAGAAAGATTGGGAACAATTCATGATTATGGTATGCAGTATACTTCAGCATGGTTTGTTAAATAGCTTTTTATGGCAATAGCTAACTGACACATAGGTAAATATCCAATAATATAAAATTAAAATTTTACATGCTTCCCTAAGTTCCATGAGATAAATGCTTAAAATGCACTTATTTAATATGAAAATTTTGATGAATATATAATATTTGAGAACAATACGTATATTATATATTTAAACCTCCAATATAATATATGAAAGTAATAAAATATTTCAAAATAAGGTAATTTGATTTTAACATTCTAAAATATACATAGATGTATAAAGGAAGACTTAAATGGTGAAAATATTAAATGTGTTCAAACACACATAAAAATCATTCAAAATAGAACTTGATCAGTACCGCTTCATCATCTTTTTTTCTTAATCCTCACCCGAGGATATATATTTACTAATTTTATACAGAGGGAAGGGGGAAGAGACAGAAAGGGGCAGAGAAAGAAAGAGAGACAGAGAGATAGAGAAATATGAGAGAGAAACAGCGATCAGTTGTCTCCTGTATGTGCCCTGACCAGGGATTGAACCTACAACATTTTGGTGCATGGGACAACCATACAACCAACGGAACCACTGAGCCAGGACTACTTTATGAATTAAAAAACAAGGTGTATTTCCTACCAAATAAAAGAACAAAATTTAATTTTTTCATTTGCATTAAACATTTTTATTTCTTATGAGGAGAGGGTTATCCTCATGGTATCCTTGAACATAATTTATTAAAACCTCCATTTCTGGAGATATTCAATAATTTAAATAGATACAATGGTGGGATTTGACGTTTGGTGATATATTGAATAATTTCTTTCTAGCACAGATGACTAACTATTAAAATCTACATTGCGGTTTATAAGTTTTCTATATAAAATGTATTATAATCAATGATCCAGGTTGATTCTCCAATATACTTTCTAGTTTTAACAGTCTGAAATCTACTCAACTATTTCAGATCCTTTTTTTCCTTAGATTGATCATGAAAAATGAGCTCTCATCTTCTACAGAGAAGGCATTCATCCTCTTCATGTTAGAAGTCAGAGTGGGACTGAGAGAAAGAAGTTTTGAAACACTAAGTTGACTCTGATAAAATGTATCTTTTTCTTCTTGTGTTATCAATTTGAATTATTTGGTGATGAAGCATATAATAAAAATGCTATCTATTTACAAACAGTGACCCAGGGAGTTCTTAGTTTTAAGAGAAAATTGGCATCTATGCAAACTGGTATAAAAGATCCAAAAGAAATATTATTAAATAAATTATTCAAGCATGTATTACAGAAATAATTACTGATATGTGCATTTTTAAAAGATCCTTGATTCTTTATTAAAATAGAATTGTCACTTAACTTAGAGGTGATACTTTTTTGCAAACCCACCAATAAATAACATGTTTATTCATTTCCTCTTGGAATCTAAATGTTGGTTTCAGAGTACCTTTGTAGATTTATGGGAAAGTCTTCAAACTTTTCAGATCACAAGATTCATGATGTGATTATCTAGCAGTTGCCATGTACAAATAAAAGTACCATAGTGTTAATAATATGAAAAAATAGAGCAAAAAATTGACAGGAGAGGACTTCCAGTTCCAGCCAAGATGGAGTAATAGGAGCTAGACTTACCTCCATCCTGAAACAATTTTAAAAATAGACAAAATATTAAAAACAACAGTTTTTAAGATATTGGACAGCAGACATCAGAGGAGAGAGATCCTAGAGGAAAAAGAAAAAACAGATGTGATAAGCCCCAAATTGCTATGGTCTATAGCCTAGAGACAGTTTCCAGACCAAAGCTTAGAGACAGGAAGCCATGGGGATAAACCTACTGTCTGTGATAAGGACACAAAATCTGGAGAGACCAAGGCAGCTAACATATACAGACCGAGTACCAGAGAGGAGAGGTAGACAGGGAAAGCTCTGGAGCTTTGCAGAGGGTCCACCTTGAACTTCCGCTGAGCACTTATCCATGCACTTATCTGAGGAAACTACTCTCGGCTGGGGAAAGAACCACCTGAAAGGTTTAGAAGAAAAAGCAATCTCTGAAACCACACAGAGAGAGAAATATTTCCTGTTCCCCAATCTCGGAGTGAAAACTTTTATAATTTACAGGGCATCGAGTTGCGTACTCATAAAGGTTTTGGCTGAAGTAAAGGAAAAAATTTGCCCTAGATAAAAATTCTACACTGGTCCTATCTAACAAACATCAAAAGTAAGATCCCAAAAGACTGAACTATTACCAAGTAAGGCTCAAGAATATTTCTAGGAATATAAATATTATTCATGATCAAGCTACTGCTGAGTAAAGCTGAAATAAATATAATTTCAAGCAAAATAGATTTCAGAGCAAAGAATATTCTCAAGGATAAAGAAAGTTGTTTGATAATGAGTAATGGTTCAGATCATCATCATTCTGGATGAACTGGTTTATCAATGAAGATTAAATAAATATTAAGTAAGTTTAATGAAGATAAAAGTCTTCTTCACTATTCTGGAAGCTCTCAAAACAGCAGTCATATCCATGTCTGTTCCTGCATGCTTTGGGAAATGTCCTCTCCTTCATTCTGTGCAGCCTTATAGACTGTAACTCAATATGTACAGTCAACAAAAATCAGATTTTTTTCCAGGGAATTTGAATCCTGTGGAAGGACAGAAAGGGATTGATTGATTCATATCAGTGCCCCAAGAAGAGTGCCCATTTGTTCTGGCTGACCTAGTTCTGATTCTTCCAGATTATTCAGGTGTGTCTTTAATTTAAAGAGCAACATAAACTGACATCTGTCTACTTCTCAAAATGTAATTATAATGTTTTCTCAGTTTCTCATTAAACTCCAGTCACCTCAGTCCTCTCTCTCTCTCTCTTCATTGAATACTCCTTCTCTTCAAGGTCTTTGCACTTGTTGCTCCGTCCAGTAAGTGATTCCTGCAGTTCTACTTATAACCAGCTCCTCACATCCTTTGTATCTTCACTCAAACTTCATTCTTCAGAAAGGTCTCTACTTATTACAGTACCTACCATCGTTCTATTATTCTCTATAACATGGGTCAGCACTTTATGGCCCTCAGGCTAAATCAAGCTCATCATCTGCTCTCATAAATAAAACTTTATTGGAACATGGACAAAACTCATTTTTGGCCTTGCCTATGGCTGCTTTTTCCCTATGTGGCAGAGTTGAGAGCTGTAACAGTGACAGTATGTCTTGCAATGCCTAAAATATTTTCTAAGTCTTAAAAAAAGTGTGCTGACCCCTGTTTTATAATGTTATTCTGTTTATTTCCTTATACAACTAATCGCCATGTACAGTTATCTTGTTCATGTGTTAGTTAATTAATATATGTCCCTACTCAGCACTGTGGGACTTATGGAAGGGGGTGGCTTGCCTATCCTTAATCAGGTGAACATCTTTAATGCCTAACCAATGCCTGTTCAGAGTAAAAATAAGCAAATATTTGTGGCATAGCTGAATCAGTGAGAATGTCTCATCAACCAGTACCAGCAATACCATGTCTAGTACCCAACATAATTCTAACATTCCTCTGTAAGGCAGACCCTCTGCGATGCCCATTCTTATTTTATAACCATGTTTGTGTAACAGGAGTGGGCACTTAACTCAAAAGCAGTCCAGAAGCAGACAGCCAGGGTTCTATGACCACAAATAGAAGGAGGAACTAGGTCACAGGATACTGAGATATTGTTTTCAAGATCTGAAAGTTGGAAATGTGGTTCAGAAATTGGATTTGTCTTTGTTGAGATATGCCTATATAAGATTAATTTTTTTTGTCTCTGTGCATTCTTACATTAAACTCACCTTGTACTTAAGCAAGTTTGGTTGTATACCTGTTACATGCAACCAAAGGAAAAAAAAAACTAAACATGTCTAGGTTAGACTGGGTAGAAATGCACATAAATAAAAAAACACAGAATAACCAACTACACTCTCACAGAAGAACACAGTATGAGCTTTAACAATGAACAGAATCACAGACTGATGACACATGCTGCCAGTGTGGGTGCCCAGGGCAACAGTGAAACTACTACACAGTTTAACATGCCCTTGTGAGGACAAAATTGTCTTTTTGAAGCAATTGGTAGTAATCAATTACTTAAAGGTACCATGCCATGTTATTAAAGCTGCTAATGACAGACAAATCTTCTGAGCATGCTGATAGTAATGTTTTTGTTTTGCCAGTACAGAAATAAAATTCATATTCTAATCATCTTATTTCTTTTAAATAAGAAGTAAAAAGAAGTGTGATCTTGTTACTTTTTTCCCTAGGAGTTGTCTTTACTACCCTTAATGTCAAAGATAAAATGATAATGGCAATAAAATAAAATTTGCTCAATAAAAATATATTAATTAAGCACACAATTTGTGCCCAATTTTGTGTCCCTAGAGATTTATCAATTAATAAAGCTTAAGAATATATGTAATTATGGATGTTAAATTGGATCCTACACAACTCATATATAGGAACATTCAAAGATATTTAGGTATTTGGGGGAAAGCATAAATTATAAAACACTTAAAATCAGAAATAGTTTGAATGAACTGTGATTTATCACTGATTATGAATGCTAAGTATTCTAGAAAGCAATAGAAGAAAAGTTGTCAAATAACATTCAAACGTTCGCTAAAAGTAAACCAGAACTAAATTGTATTCTATTTCCCACTCTCTTACTGTAACACATATCTTCTAAATATTTTATTAATTATCTTGTGAGAACAGGGTTTTGTCATTGTTGCATTAACAATGTTTTCTATTTTCTAGGTTTCCTCATCATACAGTTTGTTTTTGTTTCAGATTGTTTCCTCATATAGAATATCTCAGATGTCTGAGTTTTTCTAGTTTTTTAGTCTTTTGCCTATTTTTGAGTAATTCTGCTGATTATTTTACCAATTTTCTGTGTTTTCTTTTGTTTATGTATTCTTGGCCATCCAATGCTTTGATCTACTAGTTTTTCATCTTTTATGTAATCTTACCCTTCTTTCTGAATTAACCCAAACAACTCATTTATTTATTTTAGATTGTTTAAATGTACTTCTCACTGATGTTCTATCAGAATAACAAGAAGAAAAAATGAAAAAGTTCAATTCAGTCATGTACTGAAACAGATACTCATATATTTTGTTCAGACAGTCTTTCAAAGAATTCTTTCTATGTACTAAATTATAATTATTTAGAACAGTAAAAACATCACAATGAAGTATTTCTAAATCTAAATTTGTATCATAGTTTGAAGAAGATCCAGAGGCTTAAAAAACAGATCATTAATCAAGTATAAATAATAGTCGTCATAAAGCAATAGAACTACATTTTATACTCAACATCTGAAACCCATATAATTTTAACGTCACAATCAGCAGTGGTAAATAGCAACAATATTTTTGATAAATATGCATATACATTACATCAAACTGATTGAAAGAGTATTCACATGAACAGATAGCACAAACATACTTTTTGAATGTTCAGAGGATATAAGGAACACAAATACAAGAGACAGGCCATGGGTCAGAGCAGACTTCCTGAAGAAAGTGATCATGAGCTGAGTGAGTTTTGGAGTTAGCTGGATATGCCAAGCAAACATTAAGAGGGAGGAAATAGGCAGATGAGAGTGTGGTAGATTCCATGAAATGGAATTAGATTAGTAAAGCTGGAGAATACAGTTTCCATCTGAGAGTGGCAGGAATCAGATTATGAAAATCCTCATGATCCATGCAGAGAGAATGGGCTCCTTCCTGAATAGGAAGAGGATCAATTGAAGTCTTTTAAACGGTGAAGAGTCGTTTTTAAAAAAGTTTTAAGAAAAGACATTAGTTTTCTAGTTATAATGTTGATAGAATGGCACCAAGACAGGAGGCAGAGGAGGATGAGTGAAGTTCTGAACTGAGCAGAGACAAAGCATTGGAAAGAGAAAACAGGACTAGACCAGTATTTGAATGTGCAGAATGAGGAATGCAAAGGCTGTAGGACGATTCCCAGGCATCAATGTTTCTGCCTGCTTATACATTCTTTCTTTTGGCATTTATTTTATCAAGTATATTTATTTTAGCTATTACTTAATTATTACGGCAAATACTGCTTTAGACCTTTTGCCTGTCTTCTACTTGTCCATGGAGGAAGCACTTGCTGAAAGTATTTATTGCTTATTTTTTACTTTATAACTATAATACTCTATATGCAATCCTCATTGCCAAACCTGAATATTTTGGCAACCTATTCTTTTTTTTTTAAGTATATTTTATTGATTATGTTGTTACAGTAGTCCCAATATTTTTCCCCTTTGCTCCCCTCTGTCCAGTACCCTCCTTCCTCCACAATCCCACCCCACTTAGTTCATGTCCATGGGTCATCAATATAAGTTCTTTGGCTTCACACTTTCTTATATTTTTCTTAACCTCCCATCATCTATTTTGTTCCAACCAATTATGCTTCTTAATCCCTGCACCATTTCCTCATTTCTTCCCCTTCCCTCTTCCAGCTGATAACTCTCCAAATAATCCCCATCCCTATGATTCTGTTCCTATTCTGGTTTGCTTAGTTGGATTTTGTTTTTATTTTTAAGATTCAGTTGGTGATAGTTGTGAGTTTGTTGTCATTTTAATGTTCATAGTGTTGATCCTCTTTTTCTTAAACGAGTCCCTTTAACATTTCATATAATAATGGCTTGATAATGATGAACTCTTTTAGCTTTACCATGTCTGGAAAGCTCTTTATCTGCCCTTCCATTCTAAGTGATAGCTTTGCTGGATAGAGTAATCTTTGTTGTAGGTCCTTGCTTTTCATCACATTGAATAATTCTTGCCAGTTCCTTCTTGCCTGCAAAGTGTCTTTTGAGAAATCAGCTTACAGTCTTATAGGCATCCCTTTGCAGGTAAGTCTCTGCTTTTCTCTTGCTGCAGTTAAGATTCTCTTTTTATCTTGAATCTTTGGCATTTTAATTAATATGTGTCTTGGTGTGGTCCTCTTTGGGTCTAGCTTGTTTGGGATTCTCTATGCTTCCTGGACTTGTGTGTCTATTTCCTTCACCAAATTTGGGAAGTTTTCCTTCTTTATTTTTTCACATGAGCTTTCAATGTCTTGCTCTTTCTCCTCTTCTTCTGGCACCCCTATTATTTAGATGTTGGTATGTTTAAAGTTGTCCCAGAGGTTCCTAAGCCTCTCTTATTTTTTTCAATTCTTGTTTTCTCATTCTGTACAGGTTAACTGTTTTTTCTTCCTTATGTTCCAAATCATTGATTTGAACCCTGGATTCCTTTCCTTCACCATTGGTTTTGTGTGGATTTTCCTTCGTTTCATTTAGCATAGCCTTCACTTCTTCCCTTATGTGTTTGCCATACTTAAGCATATCTGTCAAGCCTGCGAGCATCTTTGTTACCAGTGTTTTAAACTCTACATCTGTTAGGTTGGTTATCTTCTCATTTGTCAGGTTGGCTATCTCCTTATAGCTTAGTTCTTGCACTGGAACCTTGATCCATTCCCTCTTTTGGGCCATACTTCTTTGTCTCCTCATCTTGACAGGCTCCTGTGTTTGTTTTTCATTGGAAATATATTCTTAATGTATGCCTCTGAAATTAAATTCAAAGAAAAAGGAGAAGAGGCATAGACAAGTACAATGGAGGCAAAACTACACTTAAACAGTCTGTCTCAGAGTCATTTGAAGACATATTGAAGGTGTTCCCCACTTCTCAAGAACGGCAGGGTGAATTTAACCTGAAATATACAACAGCAGGAGGGTTAGGCCAGACAGGCTTCACACAATAAGTGGGAGTGACTTCTGAGAGATCCAAGTGTGGTTTTCTCTACTTATAAACAGTAAAGAGTGTGAATTGGGAAACATGGTGGCAGATAAATGCTTCAATGTCCTTGTCTGTGTACTTATGAGGTGGGTTGACAAGGGTTTGATTATTTTTCTTATGTGTGTGTATACACACACACACACACACACACATATAATTTCCCATAAAGCTACATTTATCACTGAATTAATTTTTTTGAACCCAGATTGTCTTTAAGTTTCTCAATTTATTCCAAATGTCCAACTCACTTTCTCATTTTTTACACTGTGTTGAGAACTTTTTTCTCTGTATTCATAACCAACTCCATCTAAATGACTTCCTGTACTCAACAACATTTAAGAGTTTTTAAAACATATGACTATATTTGTAACATAAAATTTTTTTATTAATTTACTCTTTTTTTAAATATGTTTTATTTATTATATTGTTACAGTTGTCCCAATTTCCTTTTCCTCTGCTCCCCTCCACCCGGTGGACCCCCTCCCTCCAGTTGTCCCCCCCTTTTAGTCCATGTCCATTGGTTGTGCATATAGTTCTTCTCAACATCTTGCTATCTACTCCATTCCCTCCTACTATGCTTCTTAATTCCTGTACCATCCCCTTCCCTTACCCCCTTACCCCTCCCTGATGAGCTCCCCCCAATATGTTCCCCATACCTATAGTTCTTTTTCAACTCTCATTGCCTATTTAGTTTGCCTTTGTTTCAATTCCCTAGCTTCTGTTGTTGGTTCTTGTGATGCAGTTTTCATTTTAGTGTTCATAGTTTTGATCCTCCTTTTTCTAAACCAGTCCCTTTAACATCTCATATAATAGTGGTTTGGATCTAATGAACTCTTTCAGTTTTATTTTGTCCTGGAAACACTTTCTCTGCCCTTCTATTCTGAATGACAATTTCGCTGGATAGAGTATTTGTGGTTATGGGTTTTGGATTTTTATTACTTTGAATATTTCTTGCCAGTCCCTTCTTGTCTGCAGGGCCTCCCTTGAGAAGTCAGCTGATAGTCTAATTGGGACCCCTTTGTACATGATTCTTTTCTTCTCTCTTGCTGCTTTTAAGATTCTCTCTTTATTTTTAACTTTTGACAATTTGATTATAATGTGTCTTAGAGTGGTTCTCCCTGGGTCCAGATTTTCTGGAACTCTCTGTGCTTTCTGGACCTGTAAGTCTATTTCCTTCCCCAAGTTTGGGAAGTTCTGCTTTATTATATTTTCACTTAATTTTTCAATTTCTAGTTCTTCTTCTTCACCCTCTGGCAATCCTATTATTCTTATGTCCAGTCTCTTATAGCTGTCCCAGAGGTTCTTGAGCCTCTCCTCATTTTCCTTGCTTCCTGTTTCCTCTCTCCACACTGGTTGAGTGTTTGTTCCTTCTCTATATTCTGGTTTGTTGATTTGAACTCTGGATTTTGTTTTCTCACCATCTGTCTCATATGTGGTTTTGTTCTTTTCAGTATGAGTATTTTTCAATCCTTTCTCGTCTTTTTCCAAATCTTTTGTTAATTCTGTAAGCCACCTGATAACAATGACCCTGAACTGAGCCTCTGACAGGTTTCTTATTTGTTCATCTGTCAGATTCTTCATCTGTTGCCTGGTGAGCTGCGCCACTGGGGTTTCTATAGTTGTCTGCCTCATTTTGACAGATGCATTTTGCTTTCTTGGGCTGGTTATAGGGGGCAGTGCCTGTGTACTCATCACAACTCAGCGACCGGTGGCAGTCCGCAACCTTTTTCGCCGTGCTTTGGCCCTTTGTCATCACTACCCAGTGACCAGTGGCGATCCGCAACCTATTTTGCGGTGCTGTGGTGCTTTGTGGTCACTACCCAGCAACCGGCGGCAGTACAGCAACCTTTTTCGCAGCGCTGTGGCGCTTTGTCGTCACTACCCAGCGACCGGCGGCGATCCGCAACCTATTTTGCGGCACTGTGGCACTTTGTGTGGGGGTGGGGTCCAAGATGGATTCCTGCCATTATTCTCTGCTGGGAGACCGGGATCCGTCCTCCCGCCCTCTGGGCCTCACCGTCCGAGGCAATGCAGTGGCTGCTTTTCCCACCGTTGGGGTTGGGAGCTGCTGGGGCTCGACTGCAGCCAGGACTGCTCTCCCTGCTGCTGTCCCTGGTGCCACCAAAAACAGCACGGCCCACCTTCGCTCCTCTTACCTGCCCGATGAGCGCTGCTGGTTTATAACTTCATACATTGGGCTCCTGTGTAGTTTTATTTTCTGGAATTTCTAGTTATCTTTTGTTTTGAGGCAGTTGTATTCCTTTCTAGTTGTAGAGGGAGACCGAGCGTGTCCATCTCTAATTTACTCTTAAAATACTTAATTAATTAAATAGCATGTATGGTCCTCCATTACCTCTTTTAAGTTTATTAAATTTCCCTCCAGAAACAATGAACATCATGTTTAATAGAAATTTATTATTATTATTTTTTATTGCATTGTGCATTTCCAATTCCTTAAATGACAATTTAGATGTGCTTTAAAATACAGAAAAAATGTTAAATATATTTCAAACATAAATTTTCTTATGACAGGATATAGAGTGAGCAGAATTATTTCCTATTACAATTCTATCTTTTTTTTTTATTGTAGGTCCTGAAATAGAAAACATAGTTCATGATCTTACCATCTGAAAAAGATCACATTTGACTGGCTTTCAAACATCTTGATTATTAGTTCTTTGCAAATTTCTCTCTAGGGTATTATTCTGAGGTTGTAAATGTCTACATCTTCAGTTCTGTGGCATTGAACAAAGAGATTTTACATAAATCTATGAAACATCAATGTTTAAAATGCACTTAGGGAAACACAATATAGAAAATCTCCACTAGCTAAAGCTTTTCTTGATGTTATTAGCAGTCAAAGCATTGATTAATGACCTCTTTATGAGACATTGTGTTAGGTAATATATAAAATTATTAAAAATGATTATCTGTACTCTTAGTGATATTTATTCCATGAATCCATATCCAAATATCAGACTCTTTCCTTAATATTTCCATGTGTTTCTCTTGTCTAATGACAAAGTTCGATGTTTGCAATTCTGAACTCATTAACATATTTTGTAAAAATTGTTCTATGACAAGATACCAAGTAATCTTACTCAATCAGAACATTTATCTTTCTTTAGCAATAAATAATTTATTTTGGGAAACAGCATATACACACCTAAAAAGCTATTAAGCATCACATGTAAATTGCAATCCAAAGTAACAAAACTGTGTATCCAGAAGCATGGATGCATATCCCCTAGGGTCTCTGACAAGGTGTTAGCTGGGTCATAGTCCAGTGTTTAATTTGATTTCAGTGGCTATGCTTTCCCGTGAATGTGTCCTGCCTCCACGAAAGACAGATCAGAAATACAGAAGTTAAGGATATTTTTATAATTTCAACTTTCTCATTCTCTGTTCCAGCTACATAAAATATGAATAGCAAATTTCCGTTTATGTCAAACCCAAAGGATTTCTCCAGATACTTCATACAAATCTGAACTCTTTACTAGGTTTAGTGCCATTCCAAAGTTAATCACTCCTTCAGTTTTGACTTTAGTAGTTCCACAGCCTGAGTTTCCAATTCAGCTTTTCTCATTCACACTTCATATTGCATTTATGTTCTTTAATTTCAGGAAATGTATGACTCAGAAATCTTTGATGAATCCTCATTGCATATACAATAAAGACACATTCTGTGTTTGGTGTTTATCACTCCATAAGTTGGAGCCAGCCTTTCATTTGTGTCTTGCCTTCCACCATAACATGGAGTGTTCTATAATTCTTGCATATTGGACTTCACTCTTTTTCCTGAAAATAGACATCATTTAGTATCACCTTGCTTTTGCTCAACCCATTCCCTCATCCTCAAAATGCTATCTTCTGTTTAGATGTCATCTTCCATGAATGTTTCCAAAATCTCTCCTCTGGCATTTTTCCAGCACTGCTTATCATTTCACAAAAATATTTTCCTTTTTACATCATATTTTGCTGATACATGGCTAACTCCTCAACTAAATTATAATTTTAGGCAAGGATTATGCCTTATTCATTTGTACTCCCCATAATTCCTAATGAATATTGCATGAATATATGAATGACCGAATGAAAGAACGACAGAATGCATTGTTACTGACAATCATGGAGGGCATGAAACACCTGAGAAATACTAAACCAGTTTGTGCTTTTAGAAACCGTATGATACAGACATTTTGGAAGTGAATGGTAAAATTATAAATTAAATTGATAATAAATTCTAGATTGTGTTGATAATAAAATGTGGTCGAAAATAACCTTATGATACTCATAACTCTCTTATAAGTATAAAAATTCCTAATTTCTACAATTATAAAATGGTTGCATTCTAGAATTAACAGAGATAGATATTTCCAAAATATTTCTTTAACAATTTCCCTGTAGAATTTGATACGTGTTTTACTAGCTTTGCTCACCAAGATAGGGTATTTTATAAAGGCAAGAAGAATAGTTTCTTCTATACCACATTTTATCTGAGTTAGTTTAAAATAATTGAACATTTGTTGAGTATCTACTGAGTTTAAGGCACTGTGCCACACTGAGGAATCTGGTGGCAAACAAGAAAGAGTCCCTGTTCTGTCCTAGCCATTGGGAATTTGAAGGTAGGTTGTTTTATATCATCTTAACCCATGTGAGATTATGACAAATCTGTTTTTTTCAAGAAACTGAAGTTAATAATGTCCTTTTTAATTTATAAAATGAAGGTGTCTTGTGGATTTAGCTGCTGTCTATTGTCTTTATTTCCAGAGTAGAAGGGCTTGGCTGGGACGATGCCTACTCTTGACGTGGGTAATGAATTACAACCATGATGTTCCTTTTATTTTACTTCTATTTTTTAAAAAGTAGGAATAAACTATTTTTGATTGTAATTTGCAAATAAAATATGGCATTTTTAAAAGATTCTATTTTAAGTATATTTTATTGATTATGTTGTTACAGTAGTCCCAATTTTCTTCCCCTTTGCTCCCCTCTGCCCAGTAACCCCCTTCCCTCCAGCAATCCACCCCCCTTAGTTCAAGTCCATGGATCGTGCATATAAGTTCTTTGGATTCGCCCTTTCCTATATTATTCTTAACACCCCCCTGTCTGTTTCATACCAGCTAATTATGCTTTTTAGTCCCTGGACCATTTCCCCATTTCTCCCCCTACCCCCTCCCAGCTGATAACCCTCCAAATGATCCCCATACTTATGATTCTGTTCCTATTCTGGTTTGTTTAGTTGGATTTTGTTTTTATTTTTAAGATTCAGTTGTTGATAGTTGTGAGTTTGTTGTCATTTTAGTGTTTATAGTTTTTAATCTTCTTTTTCTTAAGTAAACCCCTTTGACATTTCATATAGTAATGGCTTGGTGATGATGAGCTACTTTAGCTTCACCTTGTCTGGGAAGCACTTCATCTGCCCTTCCATTCCAAATGATAGCTTTGCTGAATAGAGTAATCCTGGTTGCAGGTTGCCTTTCATCACGTTGAATACTTCTTGCCAGTCCCTTCCTGCCTGAAAAGTGTCCTCTGAGAAATCAGCTGATAGGCCTTAGGATACAGTAATCCCTCTCTATATTGCAGTTCTCTTATCAAGGCCTCACTGTATTGCAGGATTTAAAAAAAATATTATATTTAATTATTAATTGCAGATTTTTCGCTATATCGTGGGAATTTGTGGTATTGTATACATATGTTGTTAAAGTTACATAGGTTTAAGAGTGTATAATACATTTAATAACATAAGTAGTGTTTATAAAAGTGTGGAAATGGTTAATATGGGAGTGGGAAAGGTTAATAAGGGACTGGGAATGGTTTGTAAGTGTGTGGGAAGGGTTTATAAAGCCTTAAAATATATATAATTACTAAAATAAATGTAAGGTTCCTACTTTGCAGATTTTCACCTATTGCAGGGGGGTCTAGAACATAATACCTGCAATAAGTGAGGGAATACTGTATTTCATGGGAATATGACTTTTCTTGGGGCTTTGGATCTATTTTTCTTTTGTCTAATTTACAGCTAACATAAATTACAGTTGGACATATGATAGGTAAAGTAGCCTCTCCTAGCCCTTGGCAATTTGATAACTTGAGTTCAATTTTCCTACTGGTTCCTATCTAGAGATAGGTAGAACCTATCTCTGTTTTTAACTAGCACAGAAATAACTGCTACCCAAAGACCAGTCCAGTCATGGTTAGGCTAAAAAAATTAGAATAAACAATGATGGAGAACATATTTACTGTGGAGATATAAATATTAGATCAAATTAGTTTATTATTTAATGGAAATTTGGGTCATTTAGCATAATTGTTGGCTATTAGATGATGAAAACAAAGAAAAAATTCTACTCACACAACTAAAAGTTAATAGAGATTAAAGACTTCAATGCATTTTCCCCAATATGGCAGTTTCAAGGCAAAGGAAAGAAAAAACCCATAAGGGTCCTGAAGATGGAGGGCTGAATTCCTAAGTTATTATTTATAAGATAAGCCATGTGAGGCTTATGAGAGCTTTATCCCCTTTAACCATATATATGTGAGTGGTTATTATAGTGTGGTTTTGTCAGGGGAACTTAGCAACAAGATAAAATAACAGCTGTATATTTTGTAGAGAAGTCTGCTTAGGAAGGTAGTTGCCATGGAAATGCCTGGCAATAGCGATTTGATTCATGTTGTATGAAAGTGATGAGTTTTCTTTGTCTAGATTATTGTCCTAGCACTGGCAAATTCTGGGGGGAAAAAAAAGAAGAAAGAACCTTTTCCAGACATTTACATACTCAAAAACTAGTCACTTCATTTTTGAATAGACACAGAGAAGACTGACAACTTTTTCACAAATAAACAATATACTTATACTAAAAAATATATATGTACAAAGTCTGTCCAGAAAGTATCCATTCATATACTATGAAAAATAAAGACATTTGTTAAAGATACAAGATACAAGAAACATTGTACATAGGGCAATGATGCCTCAGTACCCTCCCATGTAGGCACCTTGGGACCTCACACAGTTCTCCCAGTCACATCAGCTACCTCATCATATTTTCCTGAATCTCATCGATGGTCTGAAATCTCCTTTCAAAGGTGATTTTAGTTTTGGGCAAAGCCAGAAATCATAGGGTACCAAATATGGGCTGTAGGGGGGCTGAGTCACCTGGGTGATTTGATGTCTCACCAAAAAACTCTGCACAAGACAGTGATGCATGAGTGGGCACACTGTCAAATGATGAAACTGCCAGTCAACAGTTGCCCATAGTTGTGGCCTTCTGAAGCATCCAAAAAGTTTCCATGGAGTAATATTCAAGCTTAATGCAGAATATAATGTAGATTCATTGCTCTACTCAGTCATTTTGAATGTGACAGCCACACAGTACACCTGCTCAGTTAATGGCATCCACCTGCTCAGTTAATGGCATCTACCACCCCCACTGACTAATACAGTAAAGTCACCATTGTTCATACATGCACATTCCAGTTCACTCTCCTTGGCTGTCAGGTTACATCAATATAGTTCAAACTGTTCTCATTATATTAACAATGGTTGGATTTTTTCTGGATAGAACTTGTATATGTAGTGTAAATGTACTGTACTTCAAAAGATCTCTAACTACCTCAGCTTTGTCCTGCAGTTCCACTTTACTCAAATGAGTCACATCGAACTGTTAAGTCCCCAGAAATTTGCTTAAAATAGTTGCAGCTGGGAGAAATAAAAAAATCTTATGAATGAGCAAAAACGAAGTGAATTATAGTCCATGGGGAAGTCTCTCAATGAAAAATCTGGTAAACAGGCTCTCAGAAAAAAAAAAAAGAGAAACAGATGCTGACCGATAAGACTTTGCTTGTTTTAATAGGGAGACACCCATGTGTGTGTGTGTGTGCTGCAGTTGGAATGATGATTTGACTGAGCTATTTTCTTTCTGCAGGTTGGCAAGGCTTCAGTTAACTGAAACATCTTGATCAGAAGATGAAATGTGTTTCACCTCTGAGACCTGCATGCAACATGCATTCCTTTCCTTCAGATAGAGGTGAATTCAAGATGGCCAGGAGCCAGCCACAGGCACCTACAGAATATGAATCTGTGGCATAGTCCCAGAATGCCTGTTTTTCAAGGCCGAGGCCCAAGGAGTGAGCAAAATGCGAATTCTCACACCCTCCCTAGCCCATCCCTCCCCCAAGGCTTCCTTTTACTCGGAGCCTTAGTAAGAAAACTTACTTTGCAGATGCCTTCACAAAGTTGTATTAGATCTGACTTATCTGTGGATTATCTATTGTATACTGGGTTCAGAAAAAGATTATGCCCCAGCTGAGACCCCAAATCCTTTTGTTAAAGGGAAACTTTGGAAAAGTCATAGAAAGATGGAGGGGGAAGGAACATATTTCTAAAAAAACAAATCTCTACAAGACTAAGAAATTTTAGCCTATTGACTTAGTTATTCTAGCAAAATCTGCCTTCCAGGATGCATCTTTTTTCAGAAGCAACAATGGATTAACTTTTTGTCAGAGCTTGGTTTTTATTTTCAGATTGCAAGAGTGAGCCATGAATTTATCTTCCCTTTACCATTCTTTATTTGTTTCCTAAGTCAATGATCTGAAAGAAGAATATGGGAAGCTCCCTGAATTCATTTGATGAAAACTGGCTCTTGATGTTTTTCAGGATATGCCTTGACAATTTAAGGTCATTTTTATAGGGAATGATGGCATCCTGTTTTGACTACAGGAGCAGCAGGTGGTGAAGGCTTGCCTAAGAGTATGGTTTTGCCTCATCTTTAAGGAAATGAGAATGGAACTTTTAGAATAATAACAACAGTTAACATTTATTTAACACGTATTATGTGTTTAACACTATGATTTGTAGGTATTAATATAATTTTGAAATGACACTGCAAAGTCACTATTATTATTGTCTTCACTTTATAGATGAGGAAACTGAGATAGAGAGGAGCTTGCAACTTGCTCAAATTTTCCCGGTAAATTCATTTGGAGCTAAATTTTATCAGGCTGTCTGACTCTAAATGCTGAGATCCAGACCCCATTACTACACTGCAAGGTGCCCTCACCTCCCCAAGCTTAGAGGACCATCCTCCATGCCTAAACAATCAAACCATCTGCCTCTGGAGACAAAACTGCAGGGTACAAAGAGTTCTGGAGCAAATCATTACTCACTCTCCAAATCACATTTTTCCATACACTTCTTATTATTTAATTTTACAATTAAACTGGAATCGACTCAGCTACCTGAAAATGTCTTAGAAGTTTTGATGTAACCATGACATCTACTAATGTAACTGTCAACCACTTTTGTAAGTTGTTCCCATTTGAGGTCCTCAAAATATACTTGAGAAAACCAAGATTAGGGGTAAGTAAAAATAGAATATAGGGATGTATAAGAGCATAATTGTATCAATTAAAATTTAACCAGAATCCTCTTACTTTCAGAAAGTTTACATATAGATATGCTAACAAGCTATTATTTTATCTTCACTTTGGATGCAATAAGAACAAACAAGTTTATGCTAGAGTAGAAATCATACAAGCTATATAATGGAAGGTAAGCTCTGCTGATGCTTGCTGTAGGAAACAGAGTTTTCACCCCAAAACACATCTCTTTGGCATAGGATTAGTTTAGGATAGTTAGTTTTAAGAAGCAGCAGACATGGGAGGATCTCTAAAAACCAAGAAGTTCTCCTTTGTAAATGACATTTGTAAGGGAAATCTCCATCTGTAAGTGAAAGGGAGCAGAGTTTGCCACCCCAAAGTGTGTCTTTTGGTGGAATACTGATTATTTTAAATAGGTTATTTTAAGAAACAAAAACTCAGGAAGAAGTTTTGACCTCCCTCTAACTGCCTAAAATAATTTAAATAGAGGGCTTGCTCCAGGAAGGGAGCTATCTTCATAACTATAGTTTAATGTGAACTAACTATGGCAGACAGGGAGGAACCTACCAAGGTCTGTTTGATCTCATGTCCCATTTGTTAAAGACAGCCCAGCAAACATTTGTTTATCAAACATCTCCTATCTCTGAAACTAAACAACCAGTGGGGTCCTCCTGCTTACTGCCAAGAGGCTAAAACTCTGGAGGCAGATTTTGGTGGAAAGGGAGAAGCATCTTTTATTTAAAGGCTACATAGATCGAAATAATGGCAGGTTTCTGCCTGAAAGCCTGTTTCCTGTAAGACACTTAAAGAAAAGTCACCCTGCTACCCTCTGCTGGCTCAGTTCAATGTTGCTCCAGGAACCTCTTCTACCATACAAAAGTATCGTCCTTTAAGAAATGCAGGTGGCTTAGCTGGTTTCCAGCAGTTGTCTGGCTTCAGGCATCTTTCAGAGTCTGTGCATCCAGGTGTCCTACTTACTGCACGCTGGCCTCTTCCTCCAGTTGCTGCCCTCTGGTGTGTCTGTGCGCTGGGTGGGCAGGACCCACACAGCACAGTGCAGCTCCAGTCACCAGTGCCACTGGTGGGAAGGGGGACGGGGTTTCTCACCTGGTCACACATCTTCCAGGTCTGCTGGCTATGACTTCCTCACCTTCCACCCTACCAGCCCAGTGCCTGCGGTGCTCCTTACCAGGCAGGCCCACACAGTGCTCAGGGAGGGGTGCTGGGAACGTTCTCCAGAGCCTGCTGGCCCAGGAATTGGAGCCCCTGGTGGCTGGGATAGAGGGAAAAGCAAAGAGAGTGGTGTAACCACGCTCCCTGCTTTATATAGTCTGGCCCCAAATCCTCTGTGTGGGGGAAGGAAATAGAAAGTTATTTCCCTCCCTCAGGTCACGCTGCTCCAATTGTTGGGGCAACTATGATGCACAGTTCTGGGGCTTCCCAACCCCTCCCCCATTTCTGGGAGAGGGGGTACAGTTTCTTGCACTGCTCCTGGGGGTCCTGCTCCCCTCTGCTCAGCAATCCAGCTAAGTCCCTCTTACATCTTCACCTGAATTGCCTTCCTCCCCTTTGAAATCCAAACCGTACTCTCTTTAGCTCAAGATGGTGTGTGAGCCTCAACTGGCTGATTGGCCCTCCAGGCTCCATATTCTTATGGAACCCCAATACCTCCACAGGTACATACTTAATTAAATTTGGTTATTTTCTCCTGTTAATCTGTCTCATGTAAATTTAATTCTTAGGCCAGCCAGAAGAACTAAGAGGGGAAAGAGGGAAAGTTTCCCCCTCCCCCTGTTAAAGCTGGCTCCCTCCCTGTACCAGGAAGAGGGGGTATGACCTTATCTCTAGAAATGCTTATCAATGCAGAAGGCATGGATTTAAAGCTGCAAAGCAACCCCACCCTTCTTTACTGTGTTTTTCCTGGTAACCCTCCCCCCCATAGGTGACTCCCCCTTACCCCTTATATTGTTTTTTGTCTTCAGCTGAAGATGTTATTTAAGGTGGTGGCTTGGGCCATTTTGGCAAAGTTACTCAGTGTCCTGAGTCTCTCCCATGTATATAGGAGGTATAAATATTATTAAACTTTTGTTTGTTTTTCTCTTGTTAATCTGCCTTTTATTACAAGGATGTCTCAAACAAGAGGCCAGAGGGTAGAGGGAAATTATAAACATCCCTTCTTAGTCCCCCTTGAGAAGCCAAGTTTTGCCAGGAAATGCCTTCCATGGGTAGTCTTTCAAAAGAAACTCCTGCTTTGAAGACAAAGCTCAAAATGAAGGCTTGAGGTCAAAAGGATCAGGACAGGTCAGCAATTTCCAATCATTCTCATCTCATGGCACACATAAACTAATTACTAAAGTTCTATGGTACACCACAAAATATATTATAGTTTTTGCTGATGAGGCAAAAAGAAATAGGTTATAATTTTGATTCATCCATACCAGACAGCTGTTATTGTATTGACTGTTGTCATTTTTTTATTTGACTGCCTAAGCGAAAAGATTCTTGTGGCATATTGGTTGAGAATCACAGGGACAGGTGATTCTGTGATCTTAAGAATTTCAGGATTTATAAACGTATTTCAATAGCTAAAGGTACTATATTGTCACTTATCTTGAATTTTCTCTTAACATATTTTTAGTCAAACCTGAAAATAATTTGACACACAGAAATACAATATTGTTTCTTAATACTGGTTAAAGTAAAAAAAAATTATTTACATTTAAATATAATGAAATGCTCTAATTCTAAAATAAAAAAAACATTAAAATTGAAAATATTCATGAAAATGAATATATTGATTTTAGAAAAAATAGTCAGCATTATTTTAAGGGAAAGTTCTCTTTTCTAATTTTTTTTATCTTGAATTCACTTACCCTACCTCCTCACTTCACTGAGTATAAAAAAAGTGAAAGATTGGAAGCAGATTCACTAGGATTTCAAGCTCAAGAGGACAAAGTAAACAGGTGCTAATGCTGAAAACTGTATCCACCTGTGATGGTATACATGCCTAGGAAATGCATTTAACCTTTCTGCTTAGAAACACCTTTGATAGAAACATCATAGATATATTGGTACAGATGTCACACCCTGCTCAGATACTATTGAATTTGACCTATTATACTCTATGCCATAGGTCTAGAAAGAACCCACTTTCTAATGTGCTGGTGGAGAGTTGTTCTTATAAATATTCTGAATGTATTTTCTTGTTGAAAACATGATGTGAACTTCAAAAACACTGCTCACAATTAAGCAAGTCGTCCTTGCACAAAACTCTCTAAGAAATAATGCCAGACCTACTTCATTGGTGGTGGTGGGAGGCAACTGAACTCTGCAATGAATTGCTGAGACTGTTGTGATGAGATTTTAGGAAACTCTGATCTCTAGCCCTGCTTGTTAAATCCAGACCAACTAATCTGACATTTATTATTTCCCAAGTCTCCCACTAACTACATGGCTATCTTTCTTCCTTATCCTATTATATAAATGTGTGTGTATTTATAATATATATATATACATACACACATATGTGAATATATATTCTATATAGTATAATATAGCACCTATATATTAGTCTCCATGTACACGAAAGTTCAATTGAGACGTTACTTTCTGTCGGAATGAAGAGGAATGGAGAGTCAGAATTGACTGAGTTTTATGATAGAAACTTCTGAGTCACCTATTCCAATATTTAGTCTCCTGCAGATTTTTGAAGTGGTATCACATGTATACTTAAATAAGTATTGAAATGAACTTTGGCTTTGAAGAAATGTGGAGTTCGAGATGTTCTACCTCCATAGGATTCTTCTTTTAATACTGACAACAGAAACATTCTGAGATATCCTAAATTAAATTTCAGTAGTCCAGAGAGTGGGAGAGAGAAACCAGAAAGATTAATCAGTTAACAGAGCAAAAGACTGCTCATGTTCCTGGGTATATAATAAAACTTTGATCAACTTCCAGATGGCTATTTCAGCTCTTACTTAGAGAGAGTGGCTGACCAACAGACATTATCACATCTTGATTAAACATGAACATTATGGACTGTTGCCCACAACCAATCCCAAAGTAGCAAACACATCTTTAGGAGTACTCATCTGTCCAAGAACTGTCCTTGCTTCACTTTTTTCTGCCCCTTTTATCTATAGCCAATGCAAATTCCTTCAAAATAACTTAAATCTTTCTTCTCCAAACCTATTGTACAAAAAAACCCGTCAACCCCAGGGTGGCAGACATGTTTGTCTTCTCCATCCAGCCCTTTTGCTCGTGGTTCCAACTACATGCCCTAGGACCTGGCCCTTTTCTGACTAGTATGTGGCTAACACGCTTTCTTTCAGGACAGGTTTAGGCCTTGAAGGTTTTAACATTTTAAATAAAGTTCTGGATACACTGTTAAATAGGTGTTTTGATTAATCAGTCATGTTTTATAATTATTATTTAATGTTTACCATTTTAAATATAGTGACCAATTGCTAGGTTATTTGCCCACTCCTTTTCCCTAATCCTCTCATTGAGAACCAAATCTTCTATAAGTCTACATGGTCACATGGGTGACTCTTAGCACCTAAAATGGCCTTGTATTTTGGACATAATCAACTGAAACAAAGCTTCACCTGACTTAGACTAGGTTATTCACAGTACATTCCCAAGGACTTTAGAATTGAGACTAAGAGAATTGTTCAATTTCTTTATCATTGTCTGAATCTTTACCATGTTTGAAGAGTTCAGCTGCCTTAACATCTACCATGTGGATGAGTGAAAAAGAAGAAACCAGTTGCAAAGAGAGAAGAGTGAAGCAGATATTCAAAGGCTGTACTTTGCAAAGACCTCTAATTCCAGATGGGTCTTTGATATAATGCAAAGCATCCGCTATTCAGGTTTGCTTTTTATCATGTCCAAGTGTTTAATTCTAAATATATATAAATACATTAAAGAAACCTTAAAGTAAAAAACAAAAGGGTTTGTGACATAAAGAATTATTGTAGAATCATGAGTTCAGATTACCATTAGAACAGTCAGTAAGTAATGCCACATTTTAAATTATCCTAAAAAATGCATGTATGCCATAATGAACATCACAGCAACAAGTTTTCAGAAAAGCAAATTTATAAGATACTAAGACATCTGAATAGCTTAGAAGTAATTCAAAATGTGATATAGATACACTAACACAAAAGGAAAAGCTGTAAAAGGCTCAAGGGATTTATACAGAAAGGTTTCCTCTTCACTCAGTTCACTAACTATAGCTTTAGAAAATTGAGTATGAGACAAATTCTGGTGGGTTAAGAACCATCTTTATCAAGTTATTTTTCTGGATTGTGAATTAACATTTGGTGGTAGGGTAGAAGGAAAATGTATATTTATTATGAAAGGTTTTATTATGCATATCCCCAAGCTATGGAAGATTGCTCACTTATTGTAATATAATTCACCTATTTAAATGACTATATATTTTCCTATTATCTGTGACAGATGATAACATATCTATGATACTCACAACAGTTTTAAATATATTAATTTTTTTTGTTTCTCTCTTCCAAGATTCACCTGAGCTTTGCATGTTAAAGCTTTCACACAAGATGTTTTCAAGGAACAAGAATTACACAGATATTACATTAAGAATTTTATACCTAATTTCAAACTATACTACAATGCTATAATAATAAAAACAGCAAAGTACCAGCATAAAAACAGAAATATACATCAATAGAACCAAATGGAGAGCCCAGAAATAAACCCACACCTATACAGTCAATTAATCTTTGAAAAATGAAGCAAGAAGATATGATGGAGTAAAGAACCATCCATTTAATATATGGTGTTGGGAAAATGGGACAGATACTTGCCAAAAAAAGAAAAAGAAACTAGACTACCTTCTTGCACAACAGTCAAGAACAAACTCAAAATGGATTAAAAACTTAAATGTAAAGCAATAAGAATAAACCATAAAACTCTTAGAAGAAAACATAGGCAATAACATCTCAAACATTTCTCTTAGCAATATTTTGTTTGACCTATCTTTCTGGGCAAAGGAAACAAAAGAAAAAAATAAACAAATGGGGCTATATCAAAGTAAAAATTTTTGCACAGCAAGGGAAACCATCAACAAAACAGAAAGACAAGCTACTGAGCTACTGAATGAGAGAGCATATACATTTAATAAGGGGTTAATATCCAAATTTAATAAAGAACCTAGACAACCCAACACCAATAAATAAATAAATAAATAAATAAATAACCCGATTAAAAAGGGGGCAGAACACCTGAATACATACTTCTCCAAAGAGGACATACAGATAGCCAATAGACATATGCAAAGTTGCTGAACATTGTTAATCATCAGAGAGATGAGAATCAGGACTGTAATGAGATACCACCTCAAACCTGTCAGAATGGCTATCATCAATAAATCAACGAACAAGAAGAGTTGGTAAGAATGTAGAGAAACAGAACCCTCATGCAACCATCATGGAAAGCAATTTGGAGGTTCTTCAAAAAATTAAAGATGGAATTGCTCCATGACCCAGAAATTCCACTTCTGGAAATATATTCAAAGATAATCCAAATGTTAATTCCAAAGAATATATGGATTTTTATGTTCATTGCAGCATTATTTACACTGGTTAAGATATGGAGGCAACCCAAGTGCCCATTAACAGATGAGTGGATAAAAAAGCAGTGGGTACATATATACAATGAAAAATTACTTGGCCATACAAAAGAATAAAATCTTACTATTTTTAACATTGTGGATGGACCTAGAGGGCATTTTGCTTAGTGAAATAAGTTATAAAAATACAAATACCAACTTCTGGCCAAGATGGAGGCCTAGACAGACATGCTGAATCTCCTTCCACAACTAAGAAGGAATAAAACTACCTCAAAACTAGAGACAACCAGAAGTTCCAGAAAACCAAGTTCTATGGAAGTCCAACAAACAAAGATATAGAAAAGAAATACTCATCCAGACAGGTAGGAGGGGTGGAGCCTGGATGGAGAGGACGAGTGGTGGTGGTAGCAGCAGTGGCAGCAGTGGCAGCAGCAGCAGGCTAGGGGAAAGTGCAGTCACACATTTTAAAAAGTCAAGGGGGACACCTGGGGAGTGCTCCTAGCACCGGACAAGACCACACAGCTCACAGTCCCAGTGCTGGGGAAAATAAAGCCTCGTTGCTTCTGACTGTGAAAACCAGTGGGGGTTGGGGTGGATGAATAAACTTCCAGTCTTTCAGCGGATCCCACTTGTTTAAAGGGCCCCCACAGTCCTAGAATGTCTGCAGACCCACCCATCTGGGGACAACAACCAGGGCACCAGCAAGAGAGGCGCCAGTCCCATATGAAAGTGAGAGAAGTGCCTAGAAAGAGGCGAATGCTGATCAGATGGCATTGTTCCCTCTCAGATCCCTCTTCCCCACACACCACAATGTGGTGAAATGGGTCACCCTGTACTGACGAATACCTAAGGCTCCGCCCCTTACAATGTAACAAGAGTAACAGCTCTACCTAAGACACAGAGGCAGACAAACACAGGGGCCTGTCAAGATGAGGAGATAAAGAAGTATGGTCCAAAAGGAGGAACAAATCAAAGTTCCAGTGGGAGAACTAAGCGATGAGGAGATAGCCAATCTAAGAGACGCAAAGTTCAAAATATTGGTGATAAAAATGCTCACAGGCTTGACAGATAGGCTTAAGTACAGTAAAGGCATAAGAGAAGAAGTGAAGGCTATGCTGAGTGAAACAAAGGAAAATTCACACAAAACCAATGGTGAAGAGAAGGAAACCGGGTTTCAAATCAATGATTTGGAACATAAGGAAGAAACAAACGGTCAACCAGTACAAAATGAGGAAACAAGAATTGAAAAAAATGAGAGGCTTAGGGACCTCTGGGACAACTTCAAACATGCCAACATCTGAACCATAGGGGTGCCAGAAGGAGAGGAAGAGAAAGAAATTGAAAACTTTTATGAGAAAATAATGAAGTAAAACTCCCAAATTTGGCAAAGGAAATAGACATACAAGTCCAGGAAGCACAGAGAGTCCCAAACAAGCTAGACCCAAAGAGGACCACACCAAGACATATATTAATTAAAATGTCAAAAGTTCAAGATAAAGGGAGAATCTTAAAAGCAGCAAGAGAAAATCAGAGTTATTTACAAAGGGGTGCCTATAAGACTATCGGCTTGTTCCTCAAAAGACAATTTGCAGGCAAGAAGGTACTGGCAAGAAGTATTTAGGTGATCAAAAGCAAGGACATACAACCAAGATTACTCTATCCAGCAAAGCTATCATTTAGAATGGGAGGGCAGACAAAGTGCTCCCCACACAAGGTAAAGCTAAAGGAGCTCATCATCTCCAAGCTATTATTATATGAAATGTCAAAGGGATTTATTTAAGAAAAAGAAAATCAAAACTACAAACACTAAAATGACAACAAACTCACAACTATCAACAACTAAATCTAAAAAATAAAAACAAATCCAACTAAGCAAACCAGAATAGGAACAGAATCATAGATATGGGGATCATTTGCAGGGTTATCAGCTAGGAGGGGGTAGGGGAAGCAATGGGGAAATGGTGCAGGGATTAAGAAGCATAATTGTTTGGTACAAAATATACAGGGGAAGTTAAGAATAACATAGGAAAGGGTGAAGTCATAGAACTTATATGCAAGACCCATGGACATGAACTAAGAGGGGTGGGATTACTGCAGGGAAGGGGGTGCTGGGCAGAGGGGAGCAAAGGGGAAATAAACTGGGACTACTGTAACAACATAATAAATAAAATATGCTTAAAAATACAAATACCATGTGATTTCACTTATATGTGGAACCTAATGTACAAAACAAACAGAAATAGACACATAAATACAGAGAACAGACTGACAGTTGACAAAAGGAAAGGAACTGGGTGAAAAAGGTGAAGGGATTGATAAGTACAGATTGGTAACTACAGAGTAGTCTCAGAAATGTAAATTACAGCACAGGGAATATAGTCATTCATCGTCGTCGGCAGCCGTCCATCTCGAGAGACGATGGTGTAGCTTCTTAAGAGTCTATCTGCACCGCCGAGAATGGCTGTGCAGTCCGACTCAGGAGTGACACGGTATCTGTCTCCTCCCGTGTTGAATCGACATCTTGCGATGACGCTGGAGTGTCCTCTCCAGTGAAGCTGAAGCTACAGAGCCTGGGCAGGGTGATATGGAGGGTCTGCTGTTGCCCATGCAGCAGACCCCCCCTCTCTTCGCAGCTGAAGGGTCCAAGGGAAAGACGGAGTCAATACAGCTTGGCTTCAGGTGCGCCACAGGAGTTGCCGGTGTTGACTACAACGTCAAACCGCCTTAGGGACTCCGGCTCCGGATTTTCTGTCGGGGTTTACTCCCTTAGCCTTTCCCCTGAAGAGGTATGCCGCAAGGCAGCGGAGGTTTTTTGGAATCAGAGTTTTCCTTCTCTGATGTGCCCTGACTGGAAGATCGAACCAGCGATACTTAGCTCGCAGACCGACGCTCAATCCACTAAGCCAAACCAGCCAGGAATATAGTCATTAATACTGTTATAACTATGTATGGTGTCAGGTGGGTACTGACACCATATTGGAGGGACAACTCTATAAAGCACATGATTGTCTAACCATTATGCTTTACATCTGAAATTAATACAAAATAATATTGAATGTAAACTATAATTGAAAAAATAATAAAACCGCAGCTCAAAACAAGATTTCTGTTAAGTACTTTCTAAAATAAGTCAATCTTTTTATCATCACTCAACATATACCAAATACCTACCAAATTTAGGTTTAATATTGCTTTTCCTTTATTGTACAGATCTCATATAGACTATATGAAATACAAAGTGAAAAATAAAAGTATATAATTACATTATTTTGGATTAGATACCTTGTAATAAAACAAATAGTCTTTGCTTTTGTAATTAAAATTTTTGATAAATCTATTTTCATTGTTTTTGTAAATATTTTTGTTTGTCCGATAAGACATCTTTACTTTACCTTCATTTTTTGTCTAGATAATTTTTTGCTTCAAAATCATGTTATATGTAAAGATATTTGGAAGATTAGAACAAAAAAATGTTTTTTTATCTGAATCAGTTGGAAATAAGTTGCCAATGTGATGTCCAATCATATGTAAACACTTCAATCTGTAATTCTTACAAAGAAGAACATTCACCTACATAACTAATATATAAATATTATAATCAGGAAATTAACATTATGTACAATCACCATCTAATATAGAGACCTATTCAAGTTTTGCCAATTGTTCCAACAATATTTTCTGGAAAATCAGGAGATCCAATTAAGATGACATGTTGCATTACATTGTCATGCCTTTTTCAATCTTAAATAGTTCCTCAGTCTCTCCTTGTCTTTCATGACCTTGAGATTTTTGAAAACTGCAAGGCTATTATTTTCACAAATCTCTTTGAATTACAAGTTTCTAATGGAATCGTGAAAGAAAAGGTAGCCTTCTACATTACTGCCCTCTCTTTTTTTCTTTTTCTGCTTCTAAAATAAAAAAGTATGAAATAATTTTAGATAAAAGATTTTATCTCAGTTTTCCACCAAATATAAAAAAAATAACTAAAAATATGTATCTGTAAAATGATGGTCTGGAGTTGAAGATTATTAAGGAACTCCCATTACTCCTGAAGTCTTTCAGGGCAAGAAAATACACTGGATTTCCCTAAGGACCAAAGGACCCCAGGCCTTGGCCTCTTTTCATTGTCAAAACTGACATGAAGGTAAAAACAATGAGACCTGATCTATTTTAGCTATCACCAAAGATAAATAAAAATTCTTATTCTTGTTCTCTTTCAAAATTGGCATGAGACTCAGAACTGCTTAAACAAAGCTTAGAAAAAAATCTTGTTTTTAATTTAATTGGTTCCAATTTCTGTGATTGACAGAATTTTTTGTGCCTACCATTTTAAAAGATAGAAATTTATTAATAATATTATGGCTATTGTAAATGTTTCCATATTCAATTGGGTAGTTTTACAAAGTATTAATGGTATAAGTGGATTACCTGGAAATAATAAATTAACGTGGAATTTCTGCATTTTTAAGGAAAAAGTATCTCTCTAAAAGACAAATATCGTAATGAAAGAATCTGATGTTTAGAATTTGCTTTAAAATACTGGATAATTAATATCCATTAGGATGATTATCAGGAAAAACAAACAAATAAGCAAAACCCTGAAAATGCCATGTGTTAGCAAGGATGTAGAGAAACTGGAATCCTCACATTATTGGCAGGAATGCAAATCAATGCAGTCACTTTGGAAACCAGTATGGCTGTTGTCAAAAAATTAAAAAATGAATTAATGCATAATCAAGCAAACACACCAACTATCCTCCAAAGTGGCTGTACCATTTTGTATTTCCACCAGCAATGAATATGTTTCTGTTGCTGCATATCTTCGCCAGCATTTGCTGTTTTCCCTGTTTTGGATTTGGGCTATTCCAATTGGTTTATGTAGTATTACCTCATTGTTATCTTAATTTTCAGTTCCCTGATGACATGTGATATGGAGCATCTTTTCATGTACCTATTTGCCATCTATACTTCTTTTGGTAAGGTGTTTGTTCAGGTCTTTTGCTGGTTTTAATCTTTTCTTATTTTTTCTCTTATTTTTGTGTTTTAGAATTCCTTTTATACTTTGGATAACAGTCTTTATCAGATGTGACTTTTGAAAATATTCTCTCTGTTTGTGGCTTATTTTCTTACTAGTTTTTTTGTTACTTTTTCTGAAGTATCAAATTCAACATATTATTCCAACTCAACCCTCATTTTGAGGAAGAGGGCCTTAAACACTAAAATTAAACCAATCTGATGGTACTACTGATATTTTTTCAGTATGTGCTTTTGCTACTTATATTAACTTGAGTTAAAAATTGAAGTGCAGACTTCCAGACAAGATGGAGGCCTAGACTGACATGCTCCACCTCCCTCCACAACTAAGAAGAAATACAACTACTGCAAAACCAGAAATAACCATAAGTTCCAGAAAATAAAGCTACATGGAAGTCCATTGTATGAAATTATAAAGAAGTGGTGCTCATACGGATGGGCAGGGGAGGCGAAGCTGGGGTGGAGAGGTCAAGCTGTGCTGGCGGTGGCAGCTGAGGCGATGGTGGCGAGACAGCCAAAGCACAGACGCCTGTATTTAAAAAGAGGTGAGAAACACCTGGGGAGCACCCCTGGCTGCAGACCAGACCCATCAGCTCACGATTCCAATGCCCAGGGAAGGCAGAACCCCATTGTTTCAGACTGTGAAGACCAGAGGGAGTGGGGACAGAGCAGGAAGCTCCTGGTCTCTCAGCAGAGAGTAGACAGCAAGAATTCATCTTGGACCCCTGCCCCCCCCAACAAAATGCCACAACATGGTGAGAAGGGTTGCCCGGTTGTGACGAGTGCATGGGGCTTCACCCCCTATAGCATGGGAGGTATAACAGCCCCACCCAGGAAGCAAAGGTAAACACAAAACTGTCAGGATGGCACATATCATGATAGAGATCCTAATCATGCAGCTGACCAGACAGCAAATATCTAATTGAATGGCTGAGCAGATAGAAAATGTTTCTGAGGCACAGTTCAGAGCTTTGGTTATAAGAAAGCTTACAGACTTAACAGCAGATCTTAAACAAGATGGGGAAGGAATTAAGGCTAGTCCAGCTGAAATGAACAAAAACACATAGAAAACTAGTGGTGAGGGAAGGAAAATCAGGAATCAAATCAACAAATCGGAACATAGGGAAGGAACAGTCAACCAGTGCAAAAAAGAGGAAACAAAAAGTGAGGAAAATGAGGAGAGGCTCAGAAACCTATGGGACAGCTATAAGCGGGCCAACATCTGAATCATAGAGTTGCTATAAGGTGAAGAAGAAGAACTAGAAATTGAAAAATTAGGTGAAAAAATAATGAAGCAGAACTTCCCTAAGTTGGGGAAGGAAATGAACTTACAGATCCAGGAAGCACAGAGAGTTCCCAAAAAAACTGGACCCAGGGAGAACCACACCAAGACACATTATAATCAAAATGTCAAAAGTTAAGAATAAAGAGAGAATCTTAAAAGCTGCAAGAAAGAAGAGAAGAATTATGTATAAATGGGTCCAATAAGACTCTCAGCTGATTTCTCAAAAGGAACTCTGCAGGCAAGAAGGGACTGGCAAGAAATATTCAAAGTAATGAAAAGCAAAAACCTACAACCATGATTACTCTATCCAGCAAAGCTGTCATTCAGAATAGAAGGGCAGAGAAAGTGCATCCAGGACAAAGTAAAACTGAAGGAGTTCATCAGATCCAAACCACTGTTATAGGAAATGTTAAAGGGACTCGTTTAGAAGAAAGAGGATCAAAACTATGTACATTAAAATAAAAACTGTATCACAACAACCAACAATAGAAGCTAGGGAATTGAAACAAAGGCAAACTAAGTAGGCAACGAGAGTTGGAAAAGAATTATAGGTATGGGGAACATATTGGGGGGAGGTCAGCAGGGAGGGAGAAGAGGGGAAAGGGAGGGAGATGGTACAGGAATTAAGATTCACAGTAGGAGGGAGTGGAGTAGATAAGAAGATGTTGAGAAGAACTATATACAGAGCCAATGGGCATGGACTAAGGGGAAGGGGACAAGTGGAGAGAGGGGGGTCACTGGGTGGAGGGGAACAAGGGGAAAGGAAATTGGGATGACTGTAACAGCATAATCAATAAAGATTATTTTAAAAATTGAAGTGCCTTTCTGAATTTCTTTTTCAATTATACATGTATGTGATTAGCCTAACCTTATAAGGAAAAGGTAACAGGAGATCCATTCTGTTGTCATTAATATCCCCTATGATGATTGACATTCACTCTACCCATTTCTCTTGAATATGGCATTGGGTTCTCCTGTCCCTCGTTACCTTTTATTTAGAAGGAAGAAATGGAACAGAATGAGAATCTCATGGTTTCTATTTTATTATTTTTAAGTATATTTTATTGATTGTGTTGTTACAGTAGTTCCAAATTTTTCCCCTTTGCTTCCCTCTGCCTTGTACCCCCTTTACCTCCAGAAATCCCACCCCCCTTAGTTCATGTCCATGGGTCATGCATATAAGTTCTTTGGCTTCACCATTTCCTATGTTATTCTTAACTTCCCCCTGTCTATTTTGTACCAATCGATTATGCTTCTTAATCCCTGCACCATTTACTTATTTCTCCCCCTAACCCCTCCCGGCCGATAACACTCCAAATGATCCCCATACCTATGATTCTGTTCCTATTCTGGTTTGCTTAGTTGGATTTTGATTTTATATTTTACACTTGATCTTAGCCAAAAGGCCGAGAAGCGATTGATTTTATATTTTAGATGCAGTTGTTGATAGTTGTGAGTTTGTTGTCATTTTAGTGTTAGTAGTTTTGATTTTCTTTTTCTTAAATAAGTCCCTCTGACATTTCATATAATAATGGCTTGGTGATGATAAACTTTTTAAGCTTTACCTTCTGTGGCCCCTTCCATTCCAAATGATAGCTTTGCTGGATAGAGTAGTCCTGGTTGCAGGTTGCCTTTCATCACATTGAATACTTCTTGCCAGTCCCTTCCTCTCTGCAAAGTGTCTTCTAAGAAATCAGCTGATAGTCCTATAGGCACTCTTCTGCAGGCAACTCTCCACCTTTCTCTTGTTGCCCACAGGAATCTGTCTTTATCTTTCACATTTGGCATCTCAATCTTGATGCGTCCTGGTGTGGTCCCCTCTGGGTCCAGCTCGCCCAGGACCCTCCATGCTTCCCAGACCTGTATATCCAGCTCCTTCGCAAAATTTGGGAAGTTTTCCTCATTTTTTTCAATTCTTGCTTCCTCAATCTGCACTGGTTGACTTTTTTTTTTTTCCTTATGTTCCAAATCATTGATTTGAACCCCGATTTCTTTCCCTTCACCTTGGTTTTGTGTGGATTTTCCTTCATTTTACTTATCATAGCCTTCACTTCTTCTCTTGTGTTTACCGTACTCAAGCATACCTATGAAGCCTGTGAGTACCTTTATCACCAGTGTTTTGAATTCTACAACTGTTAGGTTGTCTATCTCCTCCTCTGTTAGACTGTCTATCTCCTTGTTCCTTAGTTTTCCCACTGGACCTTGATCCATTCCCCATTTTGGGCCATACTTTTCTGTCTCCTCATTCTGACAGGCTCCTGTGTTTGTTTGCCTCCGCGTCCCAGGTAGAGTGGTCGGTCACTCCTGTTATGTTTTAAGAGATAGAGCCTTAGGGATTCCTCAGTACAGGGTGACCTGTTCACCACGCTGTGGCGCTGTATGTGGGGGAGGGTTCTGAGAGGAAACAATGCCATCTTCCCAGCACTTGACCCTTTTCCAGGAACCTCTCCCACTTTCTTACCGGACTGGCGCCCCTCTAGCTGCTGCCCTGGCCATTGTTCCCAGAGTGGGTGGGTCTGTGGATGTTCTAGGACCATGGAGCCCCTTTAAACAAGCTGACTCTGCTGAGAGACCTGCAGTTTCTGCCTCCACCCTAACCCGCACTGGTCAGCACAGTCAGAAGCAATGAGGCTTGATTTTCCCCAGTGCTGGGACGGTGAGCTGCGAGGTCTGGTGAGGAGCTGGGAACACTCCCCAGGTGTCCATCCTGACTTTTTAAAATGTGTGAATGCACTTTCCACCAGCCTGCTGCTGCTGCCACCACCACACCACATCCTCTTTGTCCTGGCTCCATGCCTCCTACCTGTCTTGCTGAGTATTTCTTCTTTATATTTTTGTTTGCTAGACTTCCATGCAGTTTACTTTTCTGGAACTTCTGGTTGTTTCTAGTTTTGGGGTAGTTGTATCCCTTCTTAGTTGTGGAGGGAGATGCAGAGTGTCTATCTATGCCTCCATCTTGGCCAGAAGTCCTCATGGCCTTTATATTAAATTGAGAGACTAGATCTACTAATGGGTCATTTAATTTGAGTCACATCTTGTAAAGGTCATGCATTAAAGAGAATTTTATGTTCAATATCTCTCTTTTTCAATGCACTAACCAGAGGAAAGAGAAGAAAATTTATTTCGTCAGAACAAAATGTTAGGAATTTCTAACAATACTAGTGGGGCTGACTAAATATAGCAATAATAAGTAGCTTATTCATCTAACCAGTCAATTTAGTTAAACAACTTGCTTTACATTTTTTTCTTTTCCTCATATGATAATTGCCTGTACTAATTCAATTCATTGCATTAGCATAGAATTACCCTCCCAGAAGTTAATAAATCTGTACTTGCTGTTATTTTCTTTTTAATTTTTTTTGTTGTTCATCTTTGTAGTTATGACTACTTGAACATTTTATATTTCAACAGTGAGTCAAATACTGAATTGAATCATTTTCTTTTTCCAACCCATGAATTTAGCTAGCCTAAATACTATGTAGTATTTATTGTAAATGAGAAATTTTGAGCATTTTGTGGTAGATGAATGGTAGTAGAATTAGTAATTGACACTTAAAGAAAAAGAGAGTGTTAGTTAAAAAAATCTCTCTGTGATGGGGTGGGGGGATGGGGCAGGTGTCTAGAATTTTCTGGAGGGGGCTAGATGGACAGAGGCAGCAGGCTGATATGTATTTAAGTTTGAGGCTTATCACGCATCCTTTGAAAATGTTATGCTTACAATGATAAGAAAAATAATTAAGATAAGGCTTCCTGAAGTAGAGATATTTTCAAATTCTCCTCCGGACTCATGATACAACTCCTGAAACCTTTGTTGTATTTCAAACTAATTTAGATTTATGGTGTTCGAGGAAGAGTTCAGTAGTCTTCTATAAAACTCAGTTTAAGGGAAACAACTTGATAGAAGACACACAATTACCTTGGCATCTGATTCTCCAGTTTCCTACAGTTGTGAAAATGAAAAGGTGCTGCCCTTTTATCAGTGATTTGTGGTTAAAGACTGATGAACACTTTTCATTTTAACTTACGTTTTTGTAAGAAATTGTCTTCTTATTTTCTATCTTATAGCCTTATGAATATACTCATATATAAGGAAAGAAAACAATAAAATCGAAATCATTGCTAAATTTTACACATCACATGGGAAAGAAAGATTTTATTTTTGCTCAGTAAGAGGAAATCTGTAGAACTGACATCTTGGCAGGCACTGAAAGTTCTAAGAGACATGATAGTTTTGGAGGGAAATAGAATGAGAAAACACTATCCCAAGGCAATCAATAGTCAATTAAAAAGTAAATCAAAGGAAATAAATTATTATATTTTTAGAAGTAAATTTCTACCTGTATAATGAAAATAATAAATATCATATTTCACAGGAGAAAATTTTAAAAAATATAAATATTGAATAGAAATCCTCACCATTGCTAGGATCTTAATAGCTGGCAGTTAGTATTATACCAAGGCCTATCCAGAAAGTATCCAGCAACATAATATGAAAAATAGAGACAATATTGAAAAAGATACAAGACACAAGAAACATATGTACATAGGACAATGATGCCTCAATCCCCTTCAAAGTAGGCACCTTGGAACATAACAAGTTCTCCTGATTGCCATTAGCTGCCCCGACATATTTTCCTGAATATCATTGATGGTCTGAAACTTCACCCCTTTCAAAGCTGATTTCAGTTTTGGGAAAAGCCAGAAGTCACAGGATGCCAAATCCTGGCTGAAGGGAGGTTGAGTCACCTGGGTGATTTGATGTTTCTCCAAAATACTTCAGGAAACATGGTACATGAGTGGGCAAGTTGTCGTTACGAAACTGTCAATCACCAGTTGCACGTAGCAGAGGCCTTCTGAGTCATCCAAATAGTTTAGGTGGAGGAATGTTCAAGCTTAACAGAATTTGATAGAGTTTGTTATTCTACTCGGTCATTAACTTTGAATGTGATGGCCGCACAATACACATGCTCACTCTGTGGTGTCTACTGACCCCCACTGACTAATACAGCGAAGTAATCATTGTTCATGCATGTGCATTACAGTCCACTATCTTGGGTTGCCAGGTTACATGGATCTCATGCAAACTTTTTTTATTATATTAATAATGGCTGAAATTTTCTGGAACGACCATTTCATATATATAAAAGTGATTATAATAAATTTGGAATTTGATCAAGAAAAAAGTGAATTCTAAACGGGGCATACTAAGACACACTGCATCTCCCTCCACAACTATGAAGAAATACAACTACCTCAAAACTAGAGACAACCAGAAGTTCCAGAAATTGAGTTGCATGGAAGTCCAACAAACAAAGATATAAAGAAGAAATACTCATCCGGATAAGTATGAGGTGCGGAGCCGGGGCAGAGAGGACTCCCAGCACCATATCAGACCACACAGCTCACAGTTCCAGTGCCAGGAAAAATAAAGCCTCATTGCTTGTGACTGTGCAAACCAGTTGGGGTTGGGGCGGAGGAAGAAACTGCTGGTCTCTCAGCAAAGTCCACTTCTTTAATGGGCCCCCACATTCTAGAAAGTCTATAGACCCACTCATTCTGGGAATGATGACCAGGGCAACAGCTAGAGAGGTGCCAGTCCCACATAGAAGTGGTAGAAGTGCCTGGAAAAGGGGTGAGTGTTGAGAAAATGGCATTGTGCCCTCTCAGACTCCTCCCCCACAACATGGTGAAACAGGTTGCCCTGTACTGATGAATATCTAAGGTTCCTCCCCTTACAATGTAACAGGTGGGACAGCTCTACCTAAGACACTGAGGCAAACAAACACAGGAGCCTGTCAAGATGAGGAGGCAGAGAAGTATGGCGCAAAAGGAGGAATAGATCAAGGTTCAGTGGGAGAACTAAGCAACAAGGAGATAGCCAAACTAATAGACATAGAGTACAAAACACTGGTGATAAAGATGCTCACAAGTTTGACAAATATGCCTAAGTATGGCAAACACATAAGGGATGAAGTGAAGGTTATGCTAAATGAAACAAAGGAAAATCTACATAAAACCAAATGGTGAAGGGAAGGAAACGGGGTTTCAAATCAATGATTTGGAACATAAGGAAGAAACAAACAGTCAACCAGTACAGAATGAGGAAATAAGAATTGAAAAAAATGAGGAGAAGCTTAGGAACCTCTGGGACAACTTTAAATATGCTAACGTCTGACTGATAGGAGTGCCAGAAGAAGAGGAAGAACAAGAAATTGAAAGCTTATGTGAAAAAATAAAGAAGGAAAATTTCCTAAATTTGGTGAAGGAAATAGACATACAAATCCAGGAAGCATAGAGAGTCCCAAAGAAGCTAGACCCAAAGAGGACCATACCAAGGCACATTATAATTAAAATGCCCAAAGTTCAACATAAAGAGAGAATCTTAAAAGCAGCAAGAGAAAAGCAGAGAGTTACCTACAAAGGGGTGCCTATAAGACTCTCAGCTGATTTCTCAAAAGACACTGCAGGCAAGAAGGAACTGGCAAGAAGTATTTAATGTGATGAAAAGCAAGGAGATACAACCAAGATGACTCTATCCAGCAAAGTTATCATTTAGAATGTAAAGGCAGAAAAAGTGTTTCCCAGACAAGGTAAAGCTAAAGGAGCTCATCATAACCAAACCATTATTATAGGAAATGTTAAAGGGACTTAGTTAAGAAAAAGAAGATCAACACCATGAACATTAAAATGACAATAAACTTACAACTATCAACAACTGAATCTAAAAAATACAAACAAAATCCAACTAAGCAAACCAGAATAGGAACAGAATCATAGATATGGGGATTATATGGATAGTTATCAGCTGGGAGGGGGAAGGAAGAGAAGTGGGGAAATGGTGCAGGGACTAAGAAGCATAATTGGTTGGTACAAAATAGACAGGGGGAAGTTAAGAATAACATAGGAAAGGGTGAAGCCAAAGAACTTATATGCAAGACACATGGACATGAATTAAGGGGGTGGGATTTTCTGGAGGGAAGTGGGATACTGGGCAGAGGGGAGCAAAGGGAAAAAAATTGTGTCTAACAACATAATCAATAAAATATACTTAAAAAAAAAACAAAAACAGAACATACCAACTGAAAATTTTCTTTAACAATGAACAGAAATGTTACATAAGTCCTTGGGAATTGTATACAATCAAAAAGATATGGATGATTTTTAACTTAAAAAGGTATAAAAGCAGTACCCTTAATATTTTGTCCACAAATAATATTCTCTCTGCTAATGAAAAATATTAATTCAAAAAATTTCTGTGAACATAATATTTGAAAAACAAATGAGTTTATGTACTGGAAAATGAAATAAATAAAAGTAAATTATTTTTACTTAAAAAGCACTGTTCTATTAACATGTTGAGTGATAACTCAAAGAAGAATATTTTGAGACACTGCTTCATTTTTACAATGACCTGCTAGGAGTAGATGATGCTGAGTTTGAATACAATCGCAGGTACATAGATACAGCACTTTTGATTATTTCAGAGTGCTATTGATTGCATCCATCTAGTGATCATGTCCTTTATCTATCCAAGAGGTACTGTCTTGAAAATGTGGATGCAAACAAAACTTGAGTCCTCAGGATCTCTCTGCAGCAGGAGTTATTGCCCCCTGTCCATTCCCCCAAAAAACTGAGATTGTGGACAGTCAATAACTTGTCAAAATAAACACTAACTAGGCATTGAATTATGACTTAGAAAACCTTGGGAATTGTCTGAAATAACCCCAAAGCCATTTGAAAAAAATATTTTGTGTATATGCACAGGCAGTATCCATTTACAATCAGAAATATTACATTATTTATTTCCTAAAAAGTTTGCTGATCTAAATAAAAAGTTTTGTAATTAATTTCTAATGAATTTTCCAGTTCAGGTATGGCTACATGGCCTTTTGTCCTACCTTCAGTTATACTATCACTCTTCAAATTATTTTTTTATCATCTGAAAACTGTAGCACTAATATTGCTATTGCTGATAGAGATGAAAGACAAGGAATCTGTGAATCATAATGGACTAGGGAGATCAGTTTTCTGCTCCTCCAAGCTGATGTTTGCTTCTTCTCACTGAGGCTCTTACAGCCACTTTTGAAACACCCCCAGTAGCAAGAATACACTTTCACTAGTAGATAAGGGATTCCTTCCATTTCCTCAAAAAAAAAATACATATTTTAAAAAACCAGATCTTCCTTATATTGAGTGGAATTCCCTCTGTTTGGGGGATATTTAAGGCAGTTTTAGGAGACGACATGTTTAAGAGACTGGATTAGAAATTTTATCTCAGACATTACCTGGGTGGGGGCCAGAAGAAGGATGAGTTGCATGAATCAAAATCAGATAATTCAAAATATAGTGGCCACTCTAGCTCACTACTATGAAGGGACATTAGAGGAATGGTACAACTAAAAGTGAGTCTGGTTGTTACTATTTTCTTCATTGACAAGTAAGAGATAGAGATATGGAGGGTGGGCAATGAAGGTTGAGAATAATTTAAGAAACTAGAATAATGTTTGACAATATTGTTAATATCATATATCTGAAATTAGGTGAAGTGATGAAATACCTGTGATCTGGGGCCATGGCATTGTTGCAACTCTTGTGTTTTAGTTATGAGGGAAACCGAAATATTGTGGTTAAGATGGTAAGACAGTGGATAACTACTATCTACAGAAATAGCTTTTCTATTTCTCCACCAACCTCTAAATTTGTTCAGAGCAGGATGTACCTATTCATAAAATTAAATATTTCATCTCTGTTGGATGTAATCATGGCATGTGACTACCTTATGGCAAATAAGGTGCAAGCAGAGATATTTGGGAATTTCAGGTTGACTTTGTAAAGGAAAGGGCCTCAATCTTCCACTTCCTTCATCCTGCTGCCTGGAATGCTTAAGTGATGACTGAAGGGAAGCAGCCATATTGGACCATGAAGTTAAATGCCACATCATAAAGATTGTGTCCAGAAAATGCAGATTTCAAGCTTTGTGGAGTGTCCATACCATCTATAAACTGCCAGCTGGTGGAATTCTTTTCTTATGAGAGATTAAAACATCTCTTTTCAAAATCATGGCTATTTTGGGCTTGTCTGTTATAATAAGCCATATGCAATTCTAACTGATAGGGAGGGTGATGAAAAGAGAATTAGTAATGCACTCTTATATTTGAGAGAAAGAAATGATTAAGAACTAAGGAAGGTTTCCTGACTATACCATACCCTCTTCTGGAGTCCCATGTGAATTGCTGCAGGAGACATAGAGATTTTCACCCACATGAGATGTCTGGGAACTTTTATTCCTCCTCACATCCTTCCTAGTGAAACAATGTACGCAAAGGGCTAATGCTGTCTTAGGGTTGTCACTCAGTTGCTCTGCATAAAAGTAGAAAATTGGTTTCCAGGATCTTGGAAGTTATAGGAATAGAAAGAGGTTGGTCAAATAGTATAAACTTTCAACTGTGAGGTGAATAAACTCTGAGGATCTAATGAATAACATAGGGTTATAGTTGATAACACTGTATTATAAATTTGAAATTTTCTATGATAGTAGAACTTAAATGCTCTCTCTCTCTCTCTTTCTCTCTCTCTCTCTCTCACCCCCCTACACACAAAGAGTATGTGAGAGAAAAATAGAAACTCTAGCAGAAAAAATTCCAACCATGCTTAATATATTGAGAACAGTTTGTGCAACATTGATGTAACCAGGCAGCCAAGGAGAGTGCACTGGAATGAGCATGTGTGAACAATGACAACTTCACTGTACTAGTCAGTGGGGGTGGTAGATGCTGTTGAGTGAACATGTGTACTGTGTGGCCAATGCAAATGACTGAGCAAGTAGGGCAACAAATCTGCATCAAATTTTTCATTAAGCTTGAACATTCTTCCATGGAAACTATTCACATCAATGCTCCTACTCTTACATCATGTCTCGTGCAGGGTTTTTGGTGAAACATCAAATCACCCAGATGACTGTGTCCCCCTACAGTCCAGATTTGGTATCCTGTGATGTCTGGCTTTGGCCAAAACTAAAATAATATTTGAAAGGAAAGAGATTTCAGACCATCAATGAGATTCAGGAAAGTATGATGGGGCAGCTGATGGAGATTGTGAGGTCCCAAGATGACTACTTTGAAGGAGACTGAAGTGTCATTGTCCAATGCACAATGTCCCTTGTGTCTTGTATCTTCAATAAATGTCTCTGTTTTTCATAGTACCTGGCTGGACATCTCCTGGACATACCTTGTAGTGAGGTGATGGATGTGTTAATTAACTAGATGATGGAAAGACTTTCATGCATATAGATATCAAATCACCAACATATACAGTTTAAATATATTACAATTTTGCCTCAATAAAGATGAGAAAAATAACAAAATAAAAATAAATAAAATTCAAACAAACAGTTAAAAGAAAAACAGACATATAATGTTGTAACCACATGTTCAGTGATCATAGAGCTAATCACACTTGTGGCAGCAGAAGCAAAACAATTGTGGAGGTGACAGTGTGACAGTCTCACTTCAGGCATGTGACCATGTCACCAATGATTTACAACCAGAGCACAAAGACTTCATTCTGATTCTCACACCCAAACACAGTACAGGAACACATTTACAATTAAACACATATACACACACACATACCTCTCAAGTAAGCAAATAATTTCTTAATGCTTGTTCTACACTGGAGAAAATAAGTAAAGCAATTGAACCTATTATTAAAACAAAAAAAGGAGGACTCAAAATAACTCTTTGAGTCAAAGACACACCTTTTCAGCTGATTGTCTAGATCATTACCCCATTTCTGTACTCTGTTTTGTGAGCAAAGATATTTTCTTAAGTCGACATGCTTTTTGTTCATATACCAAAGAAGTGAAAGTTGCACTTGTGAATACAGTACATTAGTGCTTCTACTCGAGTAAAATTCCGTGTGCTGCCATTGCCTAGAAACATCAGGTTTGAAATGTCTATGCCATCTGGAACAAATGGTTTAGCTTCCAGCTGTATTCACTTAGTTCTTCATATTGCCTAAGTGGAAATGCTGATTGTCTAGGCAAAGGCTTCTTTTGGACAGAGCAAAAGAGGGTTTAATCTTTACTTTGTATATACACAGAAAGCCTAGACTTTGAGTTGAAGGCATTTCCCCCCACATCCAATGTAATCATGTTTCATTTTTTCCCAGTAGCATTGCTAAAATTTATGGCCAGCTATGGCCATCTCTCAGAGGGGATTACATTGCTATGGGGCTTCAGAATTTCTGCAATGCTTTGATCTTTCAGAATCTATGGCCTGGTATTAACTGTAAAGCAAGGTTGCAAAAGATTAGTATAAAAGGAACTGAGAAGACAACATTGATTCCAATTCTTGTGATTTAAAAAAGTGTTTTTTGAAACAGATTATTTTCCTTATCTTGGACAGTGAGGCAGCATAATATGCCAGTTAAGAATCTGGCCCTCCCTCCATACTGCTTGGTCTAAACCTGTGTTCTGCTGCTTACCAGCTATGTGTCTTTATGCATGTCTGTTCTCTTTGCACTTTATTTGTCTCTTCTGTAAAGTAGGGGCAGTGTTAACATTTATCTCATAAGGATCTTTAGAGAGCTAAAAAATTATTTAATGTAAAACAATTGAAACAGTGACTGGTTAGAAAATGAATGCTTTACTGATGTTTGCTAATATTAGAGAGGAGTTATTTTTTTGTTTTTTCATATTATGCTATTCTTGAAAGAGTTAATCTGCACAGACTCTCAATATATCATACATCCCACAACTAAAAGAAATAAGGGAGTAAGCGAGAAATCAAAAATTTTTAACCTAGAACAGTTAGCTGTTTCATCTTGTTTTATTATATATCTCTCCTGTGATGTAGGTATTTTTAGTTCGATTTCCACATAAAGTAATTAAAGAATACATAACTCATGAGGGACAATCTAGATACACTGTGCCCTATATAATGTTAATTATTATACAAGTACTAGAGAAAGGAAGCTATAATTCTGCAATTCTAAAGAAAATAAAACTTAGAAGTTCTAATGATAGCTTGTCAAAATTAAATTAAAAAACAGTATCAATCATCCATTTTACTACTATGTATACATTTTATTTGGAACATTTTAATTAAATAAATACATGAGATACCACTTCAAACATGTCAGAATGGCTATCATCAATAAATCAACAAACAACAAGTGCTAGAGAGGATGTGGAGAAAAGGGAACCCTAGTGCGCTGTTGGTGGGAATGCAGACTGGTAAAGCCAGTGTGGAAATCAGTGTGGTAATTCCTCAAAAAATGGAACTGCCTTGTGTGCCAGCAATTGCATTTCTGGCTATGTATCTGAAGGAACACCGAACACATATGCACCCCTATGTTCATTGCAGTGTTATTATAATAGCCAAGAAATGGAAGCAACCCAAGTGCCTATCAATAGGCGAGTGGATAAAAAAGCTCACACACACACACACACACACACACACAAACACATAATGGAATATTACTGAGTTGTTAAAAAAGAATGAAATCTTACCATTTGGAATAGCAAGGAAGGACCTAGAGGGTATTATGCTTCATGAAATAAGTCAGTCAGAGAAAGACAAACACCATATGACTTCACTTATATGTGGAATTTAAAGAACATAATAAACCGGAAAACAAAAAACAAAAAATCAGGAACTGACTCAGATACAGAAAACAGACTGATAGTTGATAGAAGGGAAAGGGGTTGGGTAACTGGGTGAAAAGGGTGAAGAGATTAAGAAATACAAACTGGGGACTTCCGGCCAAGATGGAGGCTTAGACTGACATGCTCGGTCTCCCTCTTCAACTAGAAAGGAATACAACTACCTCAAAACAAAAGATAACCAGAAATTCCAGAAAATAAAACCACATGGAAGCCAACGTATGAAGTTATAAACCAGTGGTGCTCATCGGGCAGGTAGGAAGAGCGAAAGCAAGTGGTGCTGTTTGCAGTAGCACCAGGGACAGCGGCAGGGAGAGCAGTCCTGGCTGCCGTCGAGCCCCAGCAGCTCGCAACCCCAACGCTGGGAGAGGCAGCCCCCCAATTGCCTCGGACAGTGAGGTCCAGAGGGCGGGAGGATGGATCTCAGTCTCCCAGCAGAGAATAATGGCAGGAATCCATCTTGAACCCCCGCCCCCACACAAAGCACCACAGCGCCATGAAAAAGTTTGCGGATCGCCACCAGCTGCCAGATAGTGACAAAGTGCCACAGCACAGCAAAAAAGGTTGCAGATCGCCGCCAGCCACCGGGTTGTGACGAGTACATGGGCTCCGCCCCCTACAGCCTGCCTAAGAAGCAAAGCAAAACACAAATCTTTCATAATGAGGCAAACAACTATAGAAATCCCGGTGATGCAGCTCACCAGGCAGCAGATGAAGAATTTGACAGATGAACAAATAAGAAACCTTTCAGAGGCTCAATTCAGAGCTATAGTCATTAGGTGGCTTACAGAATTAACTAAAGATTTGGAACAAGACGAGAAAGGATTGAAAGTCACTCATACTGAAAAGAACAAAAACACATATGAGACAAGTGGTGAGGAAATAAAATCCAGAGATTAAATCAATAAACCAGAACACAGGGAAGGAACAAACAGTCAACCAGTGCAGAAAGAGGAAATAGAAAACAAGGAAAGTGAGGAGAGGATCAGAAACCTCTGGGACAGCTATAAGAGACCGAAGATACAGATTATAGAATTTCTAGAGGGCGAAGAAGAACTAGAAACTGAAAAATTATGTGAGAAAGTATTGAACCAGAACTTCCTGAACTTGGGGAAGGAAATAGACTTACAGGTCCAGGAAGCACAGAGAGTTCCATAAAAACTGGAACCAGGGAGAAACACTCGAAGACACATTATAATCAAATTGTCAAAAATTAAAGATAAAGAGAGAACCTTAAAAGCAGCAAGAGAGAAGAAAAGAATCATGTACAGAGGGGTCCCAATTAGACTATCAGCTGACTTCTCAAGGGAGACTTTGCAGACAAGAAGGGATTGGCAAGAAATATTCAAAGTAATGAAAAGCAAAAACCTACAGCCATGAATACTCTCTCCTGCAAAATTGTCATTCAGAATAGAAGGGCAGAGAAAGTGCTTCCAGGACAAAATAAAGAATTCATTAGATCCAAACCACTATTATATGAGATGTTAAAGGGACTGGTTTAGAAAAAGGAGGATCAAAACTATGAACACTAAAATGAAAACTGCATCACAAGAACCAACAACAGAAGCTAAGGAATCGAAACAAAGGCAAACTAAATAGGCAATGAGAGTGGAAAAAGAACTATAAGTATGGGGAACATATTGGGGGGAGGTCATCAGGGAGGGGTAAGGGGGTAAGGGACGGAGATGGTACAGGAATTAAGAAGCACAGTAGGAGGGAATGAAATAGGAAGAGTTTGAGAATAACTATATGCATAACTAATGGACATGGCCCAAAAGTGGGGCGACAACTGGAGGGAAGGGGGCCAGTGAGTGGAGGGGAGCAGAAGGAAGGGAAATTGGGACAACTGTAACAGTATAATCAATAAAACATATTTAAAATAAAAAATAAAAAATAATAAAAAAATATATATAAATTGGAAGGTATAAAATAGTAATGGTGATGTAAAGCACAGCATAGAGAATATAGTCAATAATATTGTAATAGCTATATGTATGCTAGGTGGGTACTGGAAATATCAGGGGATCACTTTGTAAAGTTTATGACTGTCCAATCACTATGCTATACAGCTGAAACTAAAACAAAATAAAATTAAATGTACAATTTAATAGAAAATTTAAAAAAAAACCTAGCATATAATCTAGCAATCCCAGTTCTGGACATATATCCAAAGGAAATAAAACCAGATTTATATGCAAAAAACAAACAAACAAACAAAAACAAAAAGTAATAGTGGTTACTCTACAAAAGGGGGATTGGGAGGTTGGAGTTCATATGTGGGAGGCAATTCTATCTTTTACCATTTTCCCTTTGTACTCATTGAAGAAGATTTTTTATCATGTATATAAAATTTTATTCTAGAAAAAAGAAATAACTAAAATAAAAATTTTAAATTAAAGTAATCAAATGAATTGACTTTTGATTCTTGTGACTTTAATCAGTGAAAATTTGAATGGGCCTTTATAAAAATACAGTTGTTTTCATCTTTATATAAAAGTTAAATGTTAAGGTCAGCACAAAAAGCAAAAAGTTTTCATAGTCAAAATTACCTTTTACGAAGCCATAAGTGGACCCTACGATGTAGTCAAGATATCTCAGTTAGGCTATTCTATTCTGAGGTATTCTTTTGGAACAGTGGAGTTTGAGCTGGTGAGAGGAAAAAGGAGAAATTGTGCATGTGGATAATTGAATAGTTAAACCATTGCGCCTTTAGGATAATAATGGTTTTTCAAGTTGTAGATGAGGAGTGGTTGTGAAATTCAAGTGTTGTTTCTTCTTGCCAGCAGGATAAACTGTATTCTATTATTGTCTGTATAATTCATACATGGTAACAGATTTTTAGTTATAGAAACATTAAAAAAATACTATAATACTATGTTGGAATAGAGAGCATTATATTCTATATTCCAGGTAGATATTAAATGCTCACATGACAGGGTTCATTTTTTATGCACATTTCTGCATCTTTGCATTTATTCATCCATTAAACATACATTTAATACTTCCAAAACATTTTGTTTGAATATATTATGAGTTTCATCTGATAATTTTAACTCGATTTTGCTTGACATTTATTTAGCAACAGTACTTATTATGTTTAAAATCATGTGACTACCTGGCAAGCAATAAAGTGCATTTAGGTTTCATAGCCAATATTACATTGTTATTATTGTTTCATATTAGTACACTATGTTTTGATGAGGTCAGCATGATTTGGGAAAGCTCAATAGGTATCACCTGTTTTTTGTGGCTCTTTTGGAAATTTCTTGTTTTATTTGCCAGTGTCCCCTTGTGCCAGCTCAGCTTCTGGGGTACAGGTGGCTGATTGAAGCAGCAATTAGCTGATGGCTCTTCTGTTTGAGTGTGTGTACAGAAATTTTATGACCACATCCAAATGCAGACACTGAAGCTGTGTGCCAAAAAATCTGACAGAAGGTTTTATGGAAATCTAGAAGCAAGCTTTTCAAAACTGTGGTGCTTACAAATAAATAAATGAAATTCACACATTATGCACACATTTTATATGACATGCTTTACCAAGAAAAAAGAGAGAGACAAAGTTTAAAAATAAATTTGAAACACTTAATCATGCTTTTGGGAAAAATTTCTGATGTATTTAAAAATCTATTTCATTCATGGAATTACCAGGTATTGAATACCTACTGACTTCTAGGCACTAGGCTAGCTACTAGGGAGCAACAGTTAACTGGGGATGGTTCATTCCTCCAAATCTGTCTAAATTTAGTAAGAGTGTATCAAGGATACTATAAACACCTAAAATCAAAATACTGCAAAAAGAAAGAAAAAAAAAAAAAAGATCTGTGGCTAGTCAAATCACCAATATTCTCCAAGGGTGCAGATGTTCTCATGTGTGTTTCCAGCTCTGCATGTGTCCTCATTCTCTGCCTTTGTATAGTGCTAACACAGCTTCCTTCTAAGACAGCACACTTACTTTATTCAAGAACAAGAAACACATTGTGTTCAACAACTAATTCAAAGTATAGTTTAGAATATGATGGAAGGAGTATACTATAATTGTGCTTCCTTTATAAAATAGTGCTTCACAATTTCTTGCCATATATAAATTGACAATTACTACTAATACCAGAGCTTTTCCTGGCCTGTTTGTGAACTCCATGTTGAGTGAAAACCAAGAACCAATCTATGTGGATTTTGACTCTACAGTGTACAATAAGTATGTGCTAGTACTGCCTTGTGAAAAAATAATTCTGTAAGACTAACATAACTTTCCCCAACACCATGCAGTTCTAAGTCTTAAAAATAAAACTAAGAGAAGCTACAAGGCTTGTGTTTGGTTTCTAAGTACTTGAGGTAATATAATGCCAAAATGTTGTCAGTGTGTAGTTGGAAGCATTTATTCTAAAGAAAGATATTTGTGGAACATTATCTGACTTGAGACAATGTTAATAATATGGAGAAACTTCAAGGGGAAGCCAAAGGGGAAAAAGTTGATAGAAAAAAATGGAGGTGAACAAAATGTTTCAATATGAAGAGGCTGGTAGAATATTTTACTTTTAAAAATAATTTTTCAGATGTTACACATTTTTTTTTAATTGAGAACTAAACAAGGACAATGTGTTTAATTTTTAAGGAAGCACATTGGATTGGTCTAAAAATTCATTCAAGCTCTGTTGGTTATTAGTTCACAACACCAAATAAAAATGTTCCTTTTTCACAAATAAATGTAAAAGATAATCATCTTTTTGGGTTAATTTGTCTCTGTATTTGTTTGACAACAGAGATAAATATGGTTTCTTAAAAACACTTCATGTCACCCTACTCTTGTGTGATGTATAGACTGGAGAATGATACTTATAATTAAATCCTTTGATATTCTCTGATGATAAAAATACTCAATAGTGATTCATAATTCCTATACAGTTTGTAAAAAAGAAGCCCATTTAAAGCTATGCTTTATCAATTCATAACAAAGAGGATGAGGCATAATATTGAAGATGATATATATTAAAACTGAATATTAGACATTATGTACAAATTTTACTTAACTTTATGTGTTTTAACATTTAATTGGCTATGGAAACTCCACCAGTGTGTTGATTTTCTCATAAATCAACTGCACTTTGAATAGTTCAATTAGTTCATTCATTTCTTGTCAAAACATGGTAGTGACTTTCTCACACTATACAGATTTTTCAAACTTGTACTCAGTTCATTATAAAGGTATTTTAAAATATGATGACTATGAAAACTTACATTTAAAAAGTATAGAGTATGACTTGAATATGTAGTCATACGTTAAGAAAAGGTTGGAGCAATTAAAGATAGAATTTGCCACTGGAAACATGAGCAAATGTTGGACTTTTTTCTCTAATTTCACGATTCAGTGACTGAATTTTAATTGGAGTCCTAGGGTTTCATCCATAGCCAGAACCAGCAGGCTATTTTAGAGATGCCAAAAAGGGCAGGCAGAGAATAGTATTTTCTTAGAATAAATGGAAATTTAGAAATTAAAAATGAGATATATTAAACTCACATTGAGAAAATTAAAAACTTGGTCAGACTTGTGTCATTCCTACTCTTCAGATACAATTGAAAATGTGTGACTTCAATTGAGCAAAGAAATTTGCCCTTAAAAATGGAAAGTTGAATGTAATAATTTAATTGAGACACACTTCATTTTTTATTTCCTATAAGACATTATTCCATTACAACTAAAATAAAATGTGAAAGTAACAAATGTCTCAAGAATTATATAATGGAAGATTATGCATTGTGACTGGTAGGTGAAAGAATAAAATTTCTATATAAATGTGAAATAAAACCTAGGAAAAAATAGTAACTATTCTACCGACACATAAATAATGCCTTCCAAATTGTCTACATAAAGTACCTCATCTAAACATTGTGAGAAAATCTGTGATATCTTTTCACTTCCCTTGAATAGAAAACAAAACAAAACAAAGTTCTGAGAATTGGTTATTTTGCACAATGTCACATGGCTAGAAGATGGTAATGTCACAATTTAAACCTAGTGTGATAAACTCAGATACCTGGTCAATAAAAACAACACAGAGCTTTGACTGGGATGAAGACTTGTATCACTTCTATTGAACTGTGAAATGATGACATTTTCAATCTATGCTCATCTATGAGAGATTGCTATCACTTGGTGACCAATAAGATTCACTAAAATATTATAATGTATTACAATATAATAATAATTGATTTAAACATGAATAAATAGTGAATGCTAAAATGAGTGGAAGAAAGTTTGAAAAATAACCAAATTTTTGCAGTCTCAATATCTCACAACAGAATACTAAATACATAGGGTAAAAAAGTACATTTTTAGTGGATAAATCTGGTACAGCTCATTTAATAATCAAAGTTAACACAGCAGTAATGAAAATGACAGCATATACCTCCTAAGATGACACACTGAAAAACCCTATCATTTAAAATTTTTTTAAATTATTTTTCTATTACAGTTGTCCCATTTTTCCCCCATTGCTTCCCCCTACCCAGCCCACCCCTCCTCCCACCGTCAATCCCCACCCCATTGTCCATGTCCGTGGGTTATTTATACATGTTCCTTGACTAGATCCTTTCCTTTATTACCCAACTCTCTGCCTCCTCCCTCCCCGCTTGTCACTGTTAATCTGTTCCTTGTTTACATGCATTTGGTTCAATTTTGCTCATTTGTTTGTGTTGTTCATTAGTTTCCTGTATTAGGTGATATCATATGGTATTTGTCTTTCATTGCCTGGCTTATTTTGCTAAACATAATTCTCTCTAGTTCCATCCCTGTTGTCGTAAATGGTAGAAGTTCCTTCTTTCTTTCTGCTACATAGTATTCCATTGTGTAAATGTACCACTGTTTTTTGATCCACTCATCTACAGATGGGCACTTAGGTTGTTTCCAGCACTTGGCTTTTGTAAATAGTGCTGCTATGAACATAGGGGTGCATAGGTTCTTTTGAATTGGTGTTTCAGGATTCTTCAGATATAATCCTAGCAATGGAATTGTTGATTCAAAAGGCAGTTCCATTTTTAGTTTTTTGAGAAAATTCCATACTGTTTTCCATTGTGGCTGCACTAGTCTCCATTCCCACCAACAGTGCGCTAAGGTTTCCTTTTCTCTACATCCTAGCCAGCACTTGTTTGTTGATTTGTTGATAATGGCCATTCTGACAAGTGTGAAGTTGTATCTCATTGTGGCTTTCATTTGCATCTCTGATAGCTAGTGATGTTGAGCATTCTTTCATATGCTTATGGACCCTCTGTATGTCCTCTTTGGGGAAGTGTTTGTTGAGGTCCTTTGCCCATTTTTTAATTGGATTGCCTCTCTTCTTGGTGTTGAGTCATATAAGTTCTTTATATATTTTGGAGATCAAACCCTGGTCTGAGGTATCATTGGCAAATATATTTTCACATATGTTGGTTCCCTTTTTATCTTGCTTATGTTTTCTTTTGCTGAGCAGAAACTCTTTAGTTTGATATAGTCCCATTTGTTTATTCTTCCCGTTTGTTTATTCTTTCCTTTATCTTCCTTGCCTTAGGAGATGTATCTGTGAAATATTGCTACATGGGATATCTGAAATTTCCCTGCCTATGTTTTCCTCTAGGACTTTTATGGTGTCACGGCTTACATTTAACTCTATCTATCTTGAATTTATTCTGGTGTATGGTGTAAGTTGGTGGCGTAGTTTCATTTTTTTTTTTTTTTTTGTATATCCCTGTCTAGTTCTCCCAACAGCATTTGTTGAGGAGGCTCTTTTCACTCCATTTTATGTTCCTTCCTCCTTTGTCAATTATTAGTTGACCATATAGACCCAGGTTTATTTTTGGGCTTTCTATTCTGTTCCACTAATCTATATGTCTGTTCTTATGTCAGTACCAGACTCTTGATTACAGCGGCCTTGCAGTACAGTTTGATATCAGGTATTGTGATTCCTCCTACTGTGTTCCTCTTCTTCAAGATTGCGGTGGCTATTTGGGGTCTTTTTTGTTCCAAATATATTGTATTTTTATAAATTTTTTAAAAGTATATTTTATTGATTATATTGTTACAGTAGTCCCAATTTCTTTTCCCTTTACTACCCTCTGCCCAGTAACCCTCTTCCCTCCAGCAATTCTACCCCACTTAGTTCATGTCCATGGGTCATGCATATAAGTTCCTTGGCTTCATCCTTTCCTATATTGTTCTTAACTTCTCTCTATTTTGTACCAACCAATTATGCTTTTAATCCCTGATCCATTTCCCCATTTCTCCTCCTTACCCCTCTCAGCTAATAACCCAACAAATGATCCCAATACCTATGATTCTGTCCCTATTCTGGTGTGCTTAGTTGGATTTTGTTTTTATTTTTTAGATTTAGTTGTTGATAGTTGTGAGTTTGTTGTCATTTTAGTGTTCATAGTTTGATCTTCTTTTTCTTAAGTAAGTCCCTCTAACATTTCATATAATAATGATTTGGTGATGATGAACTCTTTTAGCTTTATCTTGTCTGGGAAGCACTTTATTTGCCCTTCCATTCTAAATGATAGCTTTCCTTTCCTGGATAGAGAAATGTTGGCTGTATGTCCTTGCTTTTCATCACATTAAATACTGCTTGACAGTCCCTTCTCGCCTGCAAAATGTCTTTTGAGAAATCAGCTGATAGTATTATATGCATCCCTTTGTAGGCAACTCTCAGCTTCTCTCTTGCTGCTTTTAAGATTTTCTCTTTAACTTGAACCTTGAATATTTTAACTATGATGTGTCTTGGTGTGGTCCTCTGGGTCTAGCTTGTTTGGGACTCTTTGTGCTTCCTGGACATGTATGTCTATTTCCTTGGCCAAATTTGGGAAGTTTTCCTCCATTATATTTTCACATAATCTTTCAATTTCTTGCTTTTCCTCTTCTCCTTCTGGCACCCCCATGATTTGGATGTTGGTGTGTTTAAAGTTGTCCCAGAGGTTCCTAAGCCTCTCCTCATTTTTTTCAATTCTGTTTTTCTCATTCTTTACTGGTTGACTGTTTTTTCTTCCCTTATGTTTCAAATCACTGATTTGAACCCCAGTTTTTTTCCCTTAACCATTGGTTTTTTTGTGGATTTTCCTTTATTTCACTTAGCATAGCCTTTATGTCTTCCCTTATGCATTTGCCATACTCAAGCATATCTGTCAAGCATGTGAGCATCTTTATCATCAGTGTTTTGAATTCTGTGTCTGTTAGTTTGGCTATCTCCTGGTCACTTAGTTCTCCCACTGGAACCTTGATCTGTTTCCTCTTTTGGGCCATACTTCTCTGTCTCTTCATCTTGATAGGCTCCTGTGTTTGTTTGCCTCTGTGTCTTAGGTAGAGCTGTTACTCCTGTTATGTTGTAAGGGACGGAGCCTTACGGATTCATCTGTACAGGTTGACCTGTTTTACCACATTGCGGCACTGTGTGAGGGAGAGGGGTCTGAGAGGGAACAATGCTGCTTGCCCTGCACTCACCCCTTTTCCAGGCAGTTCTCTCACTTTTTTATGGGATGGGTGCCCCTCTAGCCATTTCCCTAGCCATTATTTCCAGAATGGGTGGGTCTGTGGATGTTCTAGGATCGTGGGGGCCCTTTAAACAAGTGGAATCCTCTGAGAGACTGGCAGTTCCTTCATCCACCACAACCCCCACTGGTTTGCACAGTCATAAGCAATGAAGCTTGGTTTTCCCCGGTGCTGGGACCAGGAGCTCTGTGGTCTGGTCTGGTGCTGGGAATGCTCTTCAGGTGTCCCTCCTGACTTTTTAAAATGTGTGACTGTGCTTTCCACTGGCCTACCACTGCTACTGCTGCTGCCACCACCACACTGCATTCTCTCCACCCTGGCTCCGCCCCTCCTACCTGTCTGGTTGAGTATTTCTTCTCTATATCTTTGTTTGTTGTACTTCCGTGAAACTCGATTGTTGGGAACTTCTGGTTATTTCTAGTTTTGAAGTAGTTGTATTCCTCCTTAGTTGTGGAGGGAGATGCAGCATGTCTGTCTACACCTCCATCTTTGCCAAAAGTTTTCTAAGTTTTTGAAGTATTTGTTCTAGGTCTGTGGAATATGTCATTGGTATTTTAATAGGGATTGTATTGAACCTATAAATTGCTTTTGGTAGTATAGACATTTTAATGATATTGATTTTTCCCATCCATGAAGATGTTATATACTTCCAGTTATTTGTATCTTTCTTAATTTCTTTCTTCAGTGTTATGTAGTTTTCGAGTATAGGTCTTTTACATTCTTGGTTAAGTTTATTTCTAGGTACTTTATTTTTCTTGCTATAGTAAATAGGATTTTCTTCTAGTTTCTATCTCTGATATTTTATTGTTGGTGTACAGTAATGCCTTCAATTTCTTTTTTTTTTAATGTGTTTTATTAATTATAATGTTACATTTGTCCCAATTTCCCTTCCCTCTGCTCCCTTACACCCGGTGGCCCCCTTCCCTCCAGTTGCCCCCCCCTTTTAGACCATGTCCATTAGTTGTGCATATAGTTCTTCTCAATCTCTCTCTGTCTATTCCATTCCCTCCTACCATGATCCTTAATTCCTATATCATCTCCCTCTCTCTCCCCGTTTCCCCTCCCTGTTTACCTCCCCCCAATATGTTCCCCATTCCTATAGTTCTTTTTCCACTCTCATTGCCTATTTAGTTTGCCTTTGTTTCAATTCCCTAGCTTCTGTTGTTGGTTCTTGTGATGCAGTTTTCATTTTAGTGTTCATAGTTTTGATCCTCCTTTTTCTAAACCAGTCCCTTTAACATCTCATATAACAGTGGTTTGGATCTAATGAACTCTTTCAGTTTTGTTTTGTCCTGGAAAAACTTTCTCTGCCCTTCTATTCTGAATGACAATTTCGCTGGATAGAGTATTCGTGATTGTAGGTTTTTGCTTTTCATTACTTTGAATATTTCTTGCCAATCCCTTCCTGCCTGCAGGGTCTCCCTTGAGAAGTCAGCTGATAGTCTGATTGGGATCCCTTTGTACATGATTCTTTTCTTCTCTCTTGCTGCTTTTAAGATTCTCTCTTTATCTTTAACTTTTGACATTTTGATTATAATGTTTCTTGGAGTGGTTCTCCCTGGTTCCAGTTTTTTTGGAACTCTCTGTGCTTCCTGGACCTGTAAGTCTATTTCCTTCCCCAAGTTTGGGAAGTTCTGCTTTATTATATTTTCACTTAATTTTTCAATTTCTAGTTCATCTTCTTCGCCCTCTGGCAAACCAATGATTCTTATGTTGGGTCTTTTATAGCTGTCTCAGAGGTTTCTGATCCTCTCATCATTTTCCTTGTTTCCCGTTTTTTCTCTCTGCACTGGTTGACTGTTTGTTCCTTCTCTATGTTCTGGTTTGTTGATATGAACTCTGTATTTTTTTTCCTCACCATCTGTCTCGTATGTGGTTTTGTTCCTTTCATTATGAGTGTTTTTTTATTCTTTCTCATCTTTTTCCAGATCTTTTGTTAATTCTGTAAGCCACCTGATAACAATGGCCCTGAACTGAGCCTCTGACAGGTTTCTTATTTGTTCATCTGTCAGATTCTTATCTGTTGCCTGGTGAGCTGTGCCACCGGGATTTCTATAGTTTTCTGCCTCATTTTGACAGATGCGTTTTGTTTTCTTGGGCCGGCTATAGGGGGCAGTGCCTGTGTACTTGTCACGACCCAGCGACCGGCGGCAATCCGCAACCTTTTTCGCTGCGTTGTGACCCTTTGTCATCACAACCCAGCGACCGGCGCCTATCCGCAACCTATTTCGCAGCCCTGTGGCGCTTTGTGTGGGGGCAGGGGTCCAAGATGGATTCACGCAGTTATTCTGCTAAGAGACCCGTCCTCCTGCCCTCTGGGCCTCACTGTTCAAGGCAATGTGGTGGCTGCTTTCCCCAGCATTGGGGTTGCAAGCTGCCAGGGGTTCGACTGCAGCCGGGATTGTTCTCCCTGCTGCTGGGATTGTTCTCCCTGCCACTGTCCCTGGTGCGACTGCAAACAGCACCACCCACTTTTGCTCTTCCTACCTGCTCAAAGGGTGCCGCTGGTTTATAACTTCATATGTTGGGCTTCCGTGTAGTTTTATTTTCTGGAATTTCTAGTTATCTTTTGTTTTGAAGTAGTTGTATTCCTCTCTAGTTGTAGAGGGAGACTGAGCATGTCCGTCTAAGCCTCCATCCTGGCTGGAAGTCCCAATTTCTGAATATTGACTTTGTACCCTTCTATTTTGCTAAATTCACTTATTAGGTTGAGTAGTTTTTTTGTGGAGTCTATAGGGTTTTTCATATACACTATCATGTCATCTGCAATTAATGACAGTTTTACATCCTTTTTTTCCAGTTTGGATGCTTTTTATATTTTTCTTATCTGATTGCGGTGTCTAGAACTTCCAAGATTATATTGAATAGAAGTGGAGAGAGCGGACATCCCTGTCTTGTTCCTGATCTTGGAGGAAATGCTTTCAGTTTTTGCCCATTGAGTACGATGTTGGCTTCAGGTTTCTCGTAAACATATGGTCTTTATTATGTTGGGGTATGCTCCCTTTATTCCCATTTTGCTGAGTGTTCTCATCCTACATGGATGTTTTACTTTACCAGATGCTTTTTCAGCATCTATTGATATGATCATGTAATTTTTGTTTTTCATTTAAGTTATGTGACACGTTACATTTATTGATTTGAGAATATTAAACCATCCTTACATCCTTGGGATGACTCTCACTTGATCATTTTGTATGATCTTTTTAATGTGTTGTTGGATGTGGTTTGTCAATATTTTGTTGAGGATTTTAGCATCTATGTTCATCAGCAATATTGGCCTGTAGTTTTCTTTCTTTGTTGTGTCTTGACCCGGTTTTTGAATTAGGGTAATACTGGCTTCAAAGAAGAGTTTGGGAGTCTTCCCTCTTATTGGATTTTTATGAATAGTTTGAGAAGGATAGGAGTTAGTTATTTCATAAATGTTTTGTAAAATTCACCTATGAAGCTGTGCCATCCAGGGCTTTTGTGTGCTGGAAGTTTTTTTTTTTTTATTACTGCTTCAATTTCACTAGTTGTTATTAATCTCTTTAGGCTTTCTACTTCTTCTTGATTCAGTTTTGGAATATTATATGTTTCCAGAAATTTGTCCATTTCATCTAGGTTGTCAAATCTTTTGTGCCTTATTTTTTTTTTGTGTGTGTGTGGTAATGACTGCCACAAGTATAAAACCTAAATTTAATCATGAAAAATAACTAGGTAAATTTAAACTGAGGTACATGTTACAAAATAATTATCCAATATTCTTTTTTTAAAGTATATTTTATTGATTATATTGTTACAATAGTTCCAATTTTTCCCCTTTGCTCCCCTCTGCCCAGCAACACCCTCCCCCAATAATCTCCCCCGCCCAAGTCCATGCCCATGGGTCATACATACAAGTTCTCCTGCCTCACCCTTTCATATATTCTTCTTCTTTTTTGTTAATTGTTAATTAATTATTTTAACAATAAAAAATAACAATCCCTCCCTCTCAGACTTAAGACCCTTTATAATCTTATAAAGGACCATGGGCGAAGGTCTCGAGCGCCTCTAGCTGGAGCTGCTTCAAGCTGGAAATGGTCATCGTCCTACCTACCCTTGGGTCCTGAAATCCCTAATAAGAGTGGGGGTGTGGAGGGAAGAGTGGCCTTCCCACATGGGGAAGGATCGCGCAGACTCCAGGTTGGTTGGCTGTCCCCGGACAATGGCATGCTTGATTTAACAGGCTGGCATCTTTGTTGTATTCTGGAGGCAACAGATTTGGCAACAGTGTTAAAGGACATCATTCAATCCATAACCACTAGATGACAAAAGACAGGTATTAATTTTCCAATGTCCCACATTAGGGAAAAGAAGGGCTTCTTTGGAGGAATGTGTGCCAGGTTCATCTAATCTGTCCAAAACCCTTTTTCCCATTATACTTAGTTTGGGCTGAGGGGAATATTTTAGGTTTCCCCCCTCTACGTACAGACAATCACACAGGCAATGAGATTATAGGCTTATGCCCTTTGAAAACAGAAAACACATGTTAATTTATGTAACATAACCCACATACAAGTCTCTAAATCTGTAGGACTGTCTTATCAGAAAGACATCCAGTTGCAAGGCACTTGAGTCTTCTTGCCTGTAAATTAAACATCCTTGATAATGCCACAGACATAGTTTAACTTTCAAATGAAAACAAATTTTAAATGAAAAGAAACCTTAAAGATGGTTAGCTGTACTACTTTACAGTCTACCACTGAGCATTGTGATTTTCCTTGAATTGCGATTTTCTCCCTGGGATTACCCTCCTTGTCATTAAAGGGACTGCATTAAGTCCAGTTTTAATTTATCCTGTTCGTTTGCATAAACACAACAAGAACAGAAAGTGATCACTTATGATCTTTAGTTCTGCTTTGCTGGAACTTACACAAGGAACATTTAGGGTGACCTTCAGTCTGCCCTTCAAGGCCCAGAAGCAGAACCACATACCTGGCATTCAGCCTTGCCTGTAAACACCTGTCTTTTCCAAGTCCTTCTGGTTTTCCATTGTGCCTTAAGGTCCCATCTAGCCATCTTTCAGGAAAACAACCTTCATTCCTTCCCTGGAAAGATTGCCATGGGCCGCGCATTCATCCAAGGTACCAGGCCTTTTATCTCGTGAACTTTTATGACCTTTGAAAGTCAATCCCAGTTCCTCAGGGCTTTTTGGTAACAACCAAAGCCCAAGCATGTCTCTTTCAGGCATGACATTCCAGTCAAAGTCTTAGTTAAAAACAAATAAACCTCTATTAACAACTGGTTTTATTAGTTTTATGCAAAGAAACCTATGTCATTACTTACGTCTCTAGAATGACAAACTCTGGAGGAATCAGATAGGGAGAAAGATATACAGTGTGAAGGAAAATCCTTGTCCTAATATTCATGAAACTTACATTTCCATTCTTTATATTTTCATTTTTTCCACCACTAAAAATTTTTTGTTTTTCCATTACAGTTGTCCCACTTTTTTCCCCCTCTTGCTTCCCTGCACCCTGCCCCCCCTTCTCCCATATTCATTCCCCACCCAGTTGTCTATGTCCATGGGTCATTTATACATGTTCTTTGGCTACACCCTTCCCCTTCTTACCCCCTTCTCTTCCTCCCATCTCCCCCTTTATTACTGTTAGTTTATTCCTTGTTTACATACCTCTGGTTCAATTTTGCTCATTAGTTTGTGTTGTTCATTAGTTTCCAGTAATAGGTGATAGCATAAGGTATTTTTCTTTCGTTGCCTGGCTTATTTCGCTAAGCATAATTCTCTCTAGTTCCATCCATGTTGTTGCAAATGGTAGAAGTTCTTTCTTTCAGCACTTATTCATTGTCATTTTCCCCCTTTGTACTGGTGTTCCTCTCTCTCTCTCTCTGTTTCTTCATCTTCTTAAAGCAGACCCTTTAGCATCTCTTGCAATGCTGGTTTGGTGGTGATGTATTCTTTTAGCCTTCTTTTGTCTTGGAAACTACTTATTTCACTTTCCATTTTGAATGAGAGCCTTGCTGGGTAGTGTAGTCTTGGTTGTAGGCCTTTGTTTTTCATTGCTTGGAATATTTTTTGCCATTCCCTTCTGGCTTGTGGTGTTTCTGCTGAGAGATCTGATGACAGCCTTGTTGGAGCTCCCTTGTATGTTATTAGTTGTTTCTCTCTTGCTGCTTTTAGGATTCTCTCTTTGTCTTTGAATGTTGGCATTTTAATTATGATGTGTCTTGAAGTGAGCCTGTTGGGGTTGATCTTCATTGGGACCCTCTGTGCTTCCTGGACTTGCACGACTCTTTCTCTCCTCATGTTAGGGAAGTTCTCTGTCAGTTTTTCAAAGAGGTTTTCTATCCCTTGCTCTTCTTCTTCTCCTTCTGGAATTCCTATGATACGGATATTATTACATTTCATGTTATCCTGCAGCTGTCTTAGAACCTCTTCAGTCTTGTTCAGTCTTTTTTCATTTTGTTGCACTGTCTGGGAGTTTTTGTGTACGTTGTCCTCCAGCTCACTGATCTGATCTTCTGCTTCCTCTAGCCTACTTTTAATTCCTTCTACTGTGTTCTTCAATTCAGAGATCATATTCTTCATTTCCTCCTGGCTCTTATTGATAGCTTCAATGTCCTTTTTCATGCTGGCGTAATTCTCAGTAAGTTCCTTGTAGTTTTTCTGGAGTTCTTTGTAGTTTTCGCTGAGCTCATTGAGCTTCTCCATAATTCATGTTTTGAATTCCATATCTGATAGTTTGCTCCCCTCTCTTTCATTTAGCATTCTTTCAGGGGATTCTACCTTTCCTTTCGATCCTTTCGATGAGGGGTTGTTTGTCTGTCTCCCCATTTTTGTGACTCCTGTTGTTTGTTGGTGCTTCTTAGAATGATCTGCACTTCCTGGATCTGCCCCTGGTGGCATCAGATCCTGTACCAGCCTGGGCCTAGGCAGTCTGTTGCAGACTTCCAGGGATCTACTGCCTTTGTCTATCTTCTTTAGTTGTTAATCTATTCAATCTGTGATTAGCCATCAGGCTTAAAGACCAAGGGTGTGGCAGCTTAATTCCTGTAGATTGGGCTTTTGCTTCCCCTCAGGCTGATGCCACTTGGAGGGGGGGGGGACGGTCTGCCTGCAGCACTGGGTATGAGTCAGCACTGGGACCCAGTCAGCTGCTCCCCCAGTTCTCCCCTCAAAGCCACCACACCAAACTCTCCCCAAGCATCTCCAGTCCTCTCTGCCTTCTCTCCGCTCGATCCTAGGGTAAGTGGGGGCCAAAATATTTTTGTATGTCATCTGCTTAAGAGCTCTTTTTCTCCCGCTGTTTCTCTCTGGCTAGCAAGAAACCCTGTGGCTTTTTGCTTTTCTCAGCTGGATACTATTTTACTTTCCACTCTGTTGCTGTAGGCTGGGAAGCTCAGCTGGGAGTTTAGACCCTGCCCTTCTCAGGGGGAATCCCCGGCTGCTGAGCTGTTTCTCAGTCCCTTCAGCTGCCACCTGTGTGAGCCCAGCCAGCCCTTCCATGTCTCCGCACTCCCTACCAGTCACGTTGTGATGTAGCAGCCTTTTCTGTCTCTCCGTGGTTATAAGACTTCTCTCCAGCTAGTGTTCAGTTGGTTATTCCAGATGATTTTTCCAAAATTAAGTTGTAAATCCAGACTAGTTCTGGGAGGAGGTTAATGTAACTTCCACTTACTCCTCCACCATCTTGTTTCTCCCTCTAATATTCTTGTATAATATTAGTATATCGAAATATATAAAAATTCAGCAACTGTTCCAAATTAAGTGAAACTGAGGAGACATGACAACTGAACGATACCAGCTATTCTGGATTTTCTTTGCCCTTAAACAACATTATAAAGAAAATTGGTAAAATTTGGACTAGTCTGTATATGAGAGAGAAGTATTGTATCAATGTTAAGTTTAAGAATTTGATAATTATACTGTGGTTTTGTAAAACAACACTTTTTTTCAGGCATTGTACAGTGAATTACTTAGGAAAGAAGAATCATCATACATTTAACTTCCTCTTAAACATTTCAGAAACTGTGGTATATTTACATAACAGCATACTATGCAGCAGGACAAAAGAAGATCTCCTACTCTTTACAACAGCATGGCTGGAACTGAAGAGTATTATGCTAAGTGAAATAAGCCAGGCAGTGAAAGACAAATATCATATGATCTCATCTAAAAGTGGAACCTAATGAACAAAAATAAACAAATGAATAAAATAGAATTAGTGACATGGAAATAAGGAACAAACTGACAACAACCATAGGGGAGGTGTGTGGGGGTAATGGGGGAAAGAAGGACAAGGGTCTACTCAAGGAACAAATGTAAAAGACCCATAGGCATGGACCACAGTGTGGGGAAGGGATTGACTGTGGAAGTGGAGGTGGGGAGTGAGCGGGGCAGGGGAGAGAAATGGGAGAAAAGTTGGGACAACTCTAATTGAACAACAATAAAATTAAAAAATGAAAATAATTTTGAAATTCAAAATTAAATAAAAGAGAATTAATATGCACACATGTGTAGAAATAAGGGGAAAGTGGATAAAGCAAATGCAGTAACATGAAGATTTGAGGACTCTGAAAAATGTTTGAAAATTCTTTATACTATTCTTAAAACAAAGATTTTAATTAATTAAAATAGTTGGTTAGATAAAATAAGTATAATTAACCTACATTGGTGGTGTGAATAGTTCCTTTTTAAAGAAAATGTTAATCATTCTCAGCTCAATGTTATGGGTTGATATTTCAAACTGATGAGAAACATTGACAGATAATTGAAAATTTAAATAATTGACTTTAGAAGGATAATTTTTCTTATAGTTTACATTTAATGATTAAAATCAAGTGATGTAAACTCAATTGAAGTATTTATAAAATAATGTATTTAATGAAAGAAATAAGTCATATTCTTTGATCATCCCAATAACATTCATAGAAAAGTGGCTTAGTTTTGCTCTAAAACCCTTAACACAATTCTTGAAGTTATCTCTTCTCGGCTCTTTACAAAAAGCCATCTATCTCGTGACAAGTTCTTCCTATGCCACAGTGCCAGGGACAAAAGTACAGAGAATGGGATTCCCTGATATTAATATACTTTAATATAAATGAATATGAAAGTTATCAAAAGCTTTATAGAAATTTGAAACAGAGGTTTATTATATACCTGTTTTTGAAGGAGAAACCATTCACTTAACCTATGCAAATTTGACTAAATTATGAAGAGTTTAACTTGATTAAATAAGGCTTAACTCAGAAACACCTGGAATTTAAGAAGACAAGATTCTACACATTGTCATCTGCAGAATAATTATTTGTATTAGCAAGGAATTTGTACACTTCAATTTTATGAGAGGATTTAATTATTTTCAGCTGTAGAAAAGCTTCTAAGAAGCTTTTTATTAAAAAAGATTAATACATGAACTGAAAAGTTTACCCTAAAAATTCAAAGCACAAAAACTTTTAAATTCATGTAAAAGTGCTGACAACCAAAGAAAAATATAATGCTATACATATTAAAGTATAATAAAAATTGCATGATGATATTTCTCTGTCCATAAAAATATAGTGCTCGCTTACAATGGCCTCTTTAGAGAGTACTGTGATGTCACAGTATAAGTCTGTCCTGGATCATTGCTTTGAAATTCCAGCAGAAAAAATACACATTTTTACCTTTGGTAGATTTTTCTAAAAATTCATCTGTTATGCAAGTGTTCTAAAATACACAAAAATTTAAAGGTCAGCATAATGAACCATCATATAGTGTCTTCCACAAATACTTTAGGATGTATAGAAAAAAATCCCTTTTCCTATAGAATTTCCAGTCTTTAAGAATTACTTAATAGAATTATTCTAACAGGGGTTAGAATGATATTAGTCCACATCATGACAAAATTGAAGGCATAAAATGTCACATTCCAACTAATAATTGTTGAGGGCTTGTAGTGGGGTCAGCTGGACATAGCCTCCCTTTAAAACCTTAGTGATTTCACAGCTTTGACTGTTCTGAACCAGGCTGAGGATGACACAAAAATCAAAACAAAAAATATTCACATGTGACCACTTAGTTAAGCTTTTGTTCATCCATTTGACAATCCTTAAAATGAATGATTATGTATTTCCTCCTAGCATGAACCCTCTGTTCCCTCTGCAATTGGAACAAATTGATAAAAAGGAGGATTTCTCTGTTGATTTGGTGAGACAAGTAATGCCAGAAAACAACAAACTAGGCTTAAATCTAATTCTGTCACATATTGAGTAATTTTGGACTTGTGAACTACTTTCTCTAAGTCTGGTATATACAAGCTATATATGTGGATAACCATGCCTTCTCATATGGATATTTCTAGGAAAATTAAATGAAGAAACATACGTAAAATATCTGGTATGTTTCAGCCTTAATAAATGTTTTTTCTTTATTTTCCTCATTATTCTTTTATTTATTCCATAAATGTTTACATGTGAGTATATAAACATTTAGAGAGAACAAAATAGAACATGTGTTGTAAGATGAATGTGACATTGAACTGTAAATACATACACAGTGTCTTATGAAAAGTTATGCATGAAATGGCTTTATGACAGATAGAGGAAAGAGTATTGACTCTATTCATTTATCTGTTGCCATAAAGCCAGTATTTATTTTGTGCCTACAGATACAGTGCTCAACAAAGTAGAGGTTCTTCCTTTCTTCTGAAGGCCCATATTCCTAAAAGGATGGGTGTAAGGGACAAGATAGATAAATACAAATATCATGTCTACTCACTAAAAACTCAGATAATTAGAGTGCCATGGGACATATGAGCTAGTGGTACACAAAAGACCACACTACAGTGATCAATTTCAGGGAATGCCAGGGCATAGAATATCATATTCTGCTGCAGTGCTTACTGTTCTCAGTTTTACATTTAAATAGTACCTCCTAGAATTGCTAAATATGATGACTACGTGTTAGGAAATGACATCTAAACTGAGACCTAAAGTATAAGCTGGTCAGGGAAATGTTTTGGGTAGAAGGGTGTGTAGAAGAGAAGGAAGAATACATATAAAGTGGTATAAGGAAAAGAGGGCTTGAAATTATGCCTTTGGATATAAAAGAAGCTCCGTGTGATAGGGAGGTAGAGGGAAAGGCGTGACATGATGGAAGATGAGACTAGAATGAAAAACAGAGGTTCAGAGCAGATGAATATTTTAGAACATGTTAAGAGACTGAGTTTTATTCTAAAGGCAATAGTTAGCCACTGAAGGGATTTGAGCATCAGATGTATGTTTCTGAAGTATCCAGTGTAGATTTAGACTCTGAGATAACCCAGGAGATAGGCAGGGAAGCCAGAAGGAAGAGTTAGGTAGAGCTCACAGAACTTGAAGATGGGTTACATGAAGGAGATAGGGAATAAGTAAGAGTCAACGATAAAGCCCAATACTGACTCCACAAACTGCACGAATGGTGGTACCATTAAGATATAGAAGTCAGAGAAACAGGGTTAACAAGACAGATGAGTATAACTTGGAATCTAGTACTCAGAACTGTGGGTAATTAGGGGTTCCTAAGCAGGAGGATGCAGGCCAGAAAGTGAAAGAAAACGAGGCTGACCAAGGTAAATCAATACAACAATAGCTTGTAAAGCACTGAGTCAGAATTTTGTTGTTGATATTCATTATGAATCTCATGTTTCTAAGTTCTCCTTTGTAGCATATATTCTAGATTTCCTTGTCACTAGCATAATAGATCCTTCCTATGAGTGATTCTCAAAAGAGATAGAAAGGGTAGAAGGAAAAGAAACTTTCCTATTTCCAGCTGTAAACAAGATCTAGGGCATCTGTGGATAGTGACATGGGGTTCGGCCAGTGGCTTCAGGCGTAGTACTGAGTATAACATTCTGGGAGAAAGCAGCTGAGAGCATTTGTAGCAGCTTTTCAGTGATTTCTGCATTTTCAGATTTCTTTTCTTTCTCTTTCTTTTCTTTTTTCTTTTATTTTCTCCTTCCTTCCTTCCTTCCTTTCTCTCTCTCTCTCTCTCTCTCTCTCTCTCTCTCTCTCTCTCTCTCTCTCTCTCTCTCTCTCTCTCTTTCTTTCTTTCTTCCTTTCTTCCTTCCTTCCTTTCCTTCTTCCTTTCTTTCTTTTCTTTTCTCTCTCTTCCTTCCCTCCTTTCTTTCTTTCTTTCTTTCTTTCTTTCTTTCTTTCTTTCTTTCTTTCTTTTTCTTTCTTTTCTTCCTTATTCTTAGTTGAGTAATACCATGATCAAACTTGCATTTACGAAGAGCTCACTGGTGACAGGAAAAGATGAAAAATTAGGTAAAGGAAATTAATCACTCACAGTTTATTTAGATGTTGGTGAATTATTTGATTAAGTCACTCATAACCTTGTTGATAAAATGGAAAAACTATGGATTGAGTGAAAGTCCTGGTATTTGAGATGCTGGTAGATTAACAGTCACCTTAATGGAAGTCCCCTGTGATACAACACGCAAATATTTTTCCTTACAGAGATATCTAGTTTTGAAAAGCATTTTAAAAAAGATAACTGATCTATAAAATATGTGAACAACATAATTTAGGGCAAGCATGTTTATACATCAATATGACAGTGTAAGAATTGGGATTGTAAAAGAGGTTAGATTGAAATATCAGGCAGAAACAAGCAAAATAAAATTTAACAAATATATTACTTTTTTCTCCCAAACATGTATTTCTTTCATAATAAAGGAAGTTTATTTTGTTCTATATTCTTCCCAATTACAATTTGAACTCTCAGTAAGTGCTCATTCTTGTCAATGTATTCTCAATATTTTTTAAATGTTCACTGATATTGGAACATTATGCTTATGTCAATATTTATTGTCTCAAGATGCTGGAACATGGTTTGAAATGCTCTAATATACTCCTTTAGTGTCCTCAAACAAGAGAAGATGCACAACCTTGATCTCAATATTGAAATGCAGCTTATAAATGATACTCCATGAATAATATGCATAATATTCATCCCACATTCAAAAACCTCTTCTAAGGAAAAACTTTAAAATGTGGGGGTTCAAAACTATATAAATGACTTTTTTTCAAAATAAGCTATGCAAGAGAGTGGAATTCCCAAAAAAAAAGAATTAAAAAAAAGGAAAGAGTAGGAGAAAGTTTAAAAAAGTATAGTAGATCCTCTGAAAGAAATGTTATGCTCTTATTCAAAATGATGGCTGTAAATAAATGTAGCATTGTGCAAGTGCTTATGCTATAATACTGATAGGTTTTAAAGAATGCAGAGTAATATTTTACCTTTAATTACAATTACATAAAATTTAAATTAATAAGAGAAAGACTGGAAAGGAATATAACAAATTATTTACCCAATTTTTGTTAGAAATAGAACTATGGTGATTTTTATTTTATTTTATCTAGACTATATGCTATGTTACATATATACACATATATTCACATACACACACACACATATATATATTACACACCCTAAATAAGCAATAATATGAAGATTGTGGACAGGGTATTTCCCTTTAATGCATATAAAACATTTTTTTCTGCCTCAATTATTATTCAATCTTGTGCATGTTTTTATGTATCTCCAGATTTTTCTAATTAAAGTATAACCTCTCTTAAGGGCAAGATTTAAGTTTTATTTATTTACAAAGACCATGTTTTTGCATACTTTCCTCAAAATAGGCACTCAATAAATATTACACAAAGTTATGTATCTAAGCCATAAATTAATAGAAAATATTTTGATTGAGAAACTACTATCCTCATAAGTAAACACCCAGAATGTACTGAAGTTAAATTATCAGCAAGTTTCAACTTTATGCATCTATTTAGAAACAAAAATATCAACAGATCAATAAAGTGGAAAATGAGACAAATCATTGGTAGCATATCATAGATAGTAGTAATTTGCCCTGTGTAAAACCAATCTGTCTTTTAACAGAACATAAAAGAATTTTTTATTTAAAAACCCTGAGAGAAAATTTTCATCTAGAGAGTAGAGGAAGAAAAATTATAAATATCTATAATTTATATCATTTATATTGCTAAACTACACTTCTAAACTACAAATACATCTTCAATGCATGTTAGAAAATGTGTTACTTACATGTGACTTAAATGACATGAGTCTTATAATATCTTGACAGTGCAACCTGGAAACATCTTAAAGAATTAAGCAATACACTTACAAAATGAAAACAAATATGTGTATCTGCCTATGGAAGAAATACATATCATAGTCTATTCCAATGATGAGATATTAAGTGGATATAAAATATATATACCAGTCTACATAAGTGAAAACAGTTCTGCAAGAACATATGTATTTATTTATGTCTTCAGAAATGTTCACATATTCCATCTTCTCCTCCTGCAGGACACGCAATCTGAATTACACAAGTAGCATAAGAGCCAGATAAACAAAGTCAACATTTTTCAGATCTCACTGTCACTAATCATTAGTGATCTTGGGTCAATGACTATCTGGCTTCAAAAATATGAGAGATAGGGACTTCTGGCCAAGATGGAGGCCTAGACAGACACGGTGGGTCTCCCTTCACAACTAAGAAAGAATACAATTACCTCAAAACTAGAGACAACCAGAAGTTCCAGAAAATCGAGCTGCATGGAAGTCCAACAAACAAAGATAAGAAAGAGATAATACTTATCCAGACGGGTAGGAGTGGTGGAGCCCAGACGAAGAGGACACGGTGTGGTGGTGGCAGCAGCAGCAGCAATGGCAGGCCAGCAGAATGCATAGTTACACATTTTAAAAAGTCGGAAGGGACACCTGGGAAACATTCCCAGCTCCTGACCAGACCGTGAAGCTCACAGTCCCAGTGCTGGGGAAAATCGAGCCCCATTGCTTCTGATTGTGAAAACCAGTGGGAGTTGGGGTGGATGAAGAAACTGCTGATCTTTCAGCAGAGTCCACTTGTTTAAAGGGCCCCCACAGTTCTATAACATCCACAGATCCACCCACTATGGGAACGACAGCCAGGGCAAGAACTAGAGGGACACCAGTTCTATATGGAAGTGGGAGAAGTGCCTGGAAAAGGGGCAAGTGCTGAGCAAATGGCATTGTTCCCTCTCAGACCCCTCCCCCACATACAACACCACGACGTGGTGAAAGGGGTCACCCTTACTGATGAATACCTAGGGCTCCATCCCTTACAATGTAACAAGTATGACAGCTCTGCCTAAAACACAGAGGCAAGCAAATACAGGAGCCTGTCAAGATGAGGAGACAGAGAAGTATGGTCCAAAAGAGGGAACAGGTCAAGGTTCCAGTGGGAGAACTAAGTGACGAGGAGATAGCCAACCTAACAGATACAGAATTCAAAGCACTGGTGATAAAGATGCTCACAAGCTTGACAGATATGTTTGAGTAAGGCAAATGCATAAGGAAAGACACGAAGGTTATGCTAAGTGAAATGAAGGAAAAGCCCCACAAAACCAATGGTGAAGGTATGAAAACTGGGTTCAAATCAATGATTTGGAACATATGAAAGAAAAGAACAGTAAATCAGTAAAGAATGAGGAAACAAGAATTGAAAAAAATGAGGAGAGGCTTAGGAACCTCTGGGACAACTTTAAACGTGCCAACATCCAAATCATAGGGGTGCCAGAAGGAGAAGAGGAAAAGCAAGAAATCAATAGCTTATGTGAAAAAATAATGAAGACAAACTTCCCAAATTTGGCAAAGGAAATAGACATGCAAGTTCAGGAAGCACAGAGAGTCCCAAACAAGCTAGACCCAAAGAGGACCACACCAAGACACATCATAATTAAAATGCCAAAGTTTTAACATGAAGAGAGAATCTTAAAAGCAGCAAGAGAAAATCAGAGAGTTACTTACAAAGGGGTGCCTGTAAGACTATCAGCTGATTTCTCAAAACAAACTTTATAGGCAAGAAGGGATTGGCAAGAAGTATTCAATGTGATGAAAAACAAGGACCTACAACCAAGAATGGAAGGGCAGATGAAATACTTTGCAGACAAGATAAAGCTAAAAGAGTTCATTATCATCAAGCCATTATTATATGAAATGTTAAAGGGACTTATTTTAGAAAAAGAAGATCAAAACTATGAACACTAAAATGACAACAAACTCACAACTATCAACAACTGAATCTAAAAAATAAAACAAAACCCAACTAAACAAAACAGAATAGAAACAGAATCATAGGTATGGAGATCATTTGGAGGGTATCAGCTGGGAGTGTGTGGGGGGAGAAATGAGGAAATGGTGCAGCGATTAAGAAACATAACTGGTTGGTACAAAATAGACAGGGAGAAGTTAAGAATAATATAGGAAAGGGTGAAGCCAAAGAACTTAAATGCACAACCCATGGAAATGAACTAAGGAGGTTGGAATTGCTAGAGGGAAGAATGGTACTGGGAAGAGGGGAGCTAAGGGGAAAAATTGGAACTACTGTAACAACATAATCAATAAAATATACTTGAAAATATGAGAGATAATATGATTTATCAAGAGACAATACAATGCTAAAGAAAAATAACCCTCTTAAGAGTATAGACATTACAAGAACACAGAATGAAGCAGATGATAAGCAAACTGACAAGAAGTTCTAGATGACAAGATTAGTTAATAATATACAACATGAAAACAAATAATATATTTTAAAAATAGGTATTTTTAAAGAACATGGAATCATAAAATATTTTGATGATTTCATCAAAGAGGAGATACTTAGCTGGAATTTTCTCTTGATAGACCTCCTTATGTCTCAATACATATTTGAGCAGTTAACCATTTAGGAATTATGTTGTGCAAATATTAAGATTAACTTAAAAATCTTAATTTGCATTACAATTGAATTGTTAATATTATAGAATGGAGTCAATGAGCTGTTAGGACATATTGAACAAATACCACACTAACTTACATATTGGGTTACATTCCACCCAGAGATTTTTAGTTGATGCCTGTGATGGACATTAGGGCTCAATTAGGGACAACTCCGTAAATATCTTTTGTTTAATGGCATGGTGGAATATCAGTATTTTTGAATCAAAATCTTAAGATAAATTGTGGTTATATGATTCAGTATATCTGCTCTTAACCTCTGTTTTACTTTTAAAGGATGTAATTTTCTTGTGCTTAAAATAAAGCAGCAAAATTGATAAGGTTAAAAATATGACCTTCAATATGTTCAATCATATTTTATAATAAAAAATTATGCACCAAATATTGCAGATTTTATATCAAATAGGTCTGCTGAACAACAAAAAATGTGTATTTGAGAAACTTTATAAACTAAGTTCGTAGAAAGCTACTAGAGGAGTAAAGAGCATATAAGAAGTACTAATATGATGATGGGGATATTTTGGATTGCAGAGGTTGAAAACACACTATCTACAGTAGATGTGTGTTTTGGAAGGAGTTAGTAAAGATGCAAACATTCATCAATAAACTTAAGAAAACATTTTAATTGGCTAGAACTGGGGCATTGCCCATTCACATTCAGACTGAAAGGCAGCTCCTAGGGGTCAGGCTCTCTCTGTATGTCCCTCTCCCTGACTGGTCTGCTTTGCTGTGGAATGGCCAGTTCCCTCTTTCTGTGGTACTCAATCCTGAAGTGTGGCACTTACATGTAGGGCTTTAATCCAGACACACTCTGCCTCCTGGTTTCTGCCTCATGATTCCTAATTTCTCTCCATCCCAGAGCCATTCCACTATCAGATGTTTCACATTGACTCTCCCATGGTCAGCAAACCTGATGGCTAGAGTGGTTTTAACGGCTCATGTCCCTGTTGAACTGATCTCATAGCAGACACCTATAGACTGCTGCACAGAGTGCTGTGATTGGCTTCAGCTTGGGTTCCAGTCTAAGAGAGTAGGTCAGAGAACCTCAAGCTTTCTCAGTCGACACTTACCATTAGTATCTCTATAGTACTTCCATGGTGTCCCCTTCAAAAATAAACACTTTACAGCTCCATTTATTAAGTAGGTAAGTACAAAAATTCAATAAGTTCTCATGTCCTAACAACTTAGTGGCCATTGGAAAAAGTTAAAAACATAAGATAAAATAAAAATAATATTTTATTTTATAGTCAAATAATGATATTTACTCAGCAGTGGAAAATATGCACATTTTCCTAATCCTCATTTCTTGACCCATGTCAATTTTCATTACACATGCTTTTTATCATAGTAACCAATCAAACCCCTGTTATGCAAAGATGTGATGTTATGAAAGAAATATAGTGTCATCTAATCTTGAAACCATTAATTAGCCAAGCTAGTATTTTAGTAGTGTTTGATAAATGTCAAGTGTCTTTTGTTTCCTTCAAAAATTTAAAATACATGTGGTTGACCCCATGAGTTTTCTTGTGTGCTTCAGGTGCACCTTGGTGTAGTTGTGAACAACATTATTAAAATAATTATGTCAGGTTGCATGATACATAATAACCCATACATGAACTAAACTTGGTATATTTTTTTCATAGAAAGAACTAGTTGTCATGGCAGAAATGCAGACCATTAGAGGTAGTCAGTCAAGTTAATTATGAAGTACAGAAACAGTATTAATAAAAGTTGTGAGAGAAATTATTGAGGAGTCTATGGAAGGGGTCAGTCTGAAAGAATGGATAAAAGTTCTTATATTGAGATGAAGACAATAGATATTTAAAGAGTTCAAGGGAGCCAACGAGTGATCGAGTGATAGTTGAATGTGGCTTTAAGTGAGGTTGCTCTGTCAGAGGTGTGAATATTGGGTTATGTTGGGGAGATGCTAGTGGTAATCTTTTCCTGTAATATTAGGTACAAAATAATGAGGAGTTGGAATAAGCTGGTGTCAGTGGGAATAAGAAATGGGAACAGAAATGTTTTGTCTTCCTGGAACTTTGCTCCACTAACCAATACTGTTTTTTTCTCTTCTACAATTTTACCATCACCCTCTTCAATTGTTTCTTTTCCAGTATCATGATAATGAACTCACTGGAATATAACTTCTTTTTTTAAAAATCCTCACCTGAGGATATGTTTATTGATTTGAGAGAGAGAGAGAGAGAGAGAGAGAGAGAGAGAGAGAGAGAGAGAGAGAGAGAGAAAGAGAGAGAGAGAGATCAGTGTGAGAGAGAAAACATCAATTGGTTTCCTGCCATAGACTCCCAGACTGGGGAGGATTGAATCCACAATCTAGATAATGTGCCCTGACTGGGAATCAAACCCACAATCTTTAGGTGTATGGGACAATGCTCCAATCATCTGAGCCACCCAGCCAGGGTGAAATACAACTTCTTAGTACTCCTATAAATAATATTAACTCTTGTTCAATATTCTCCATGTTGCAAAACCCATTAGGCATTTCTGTTTCATTAATTTATCTAATTCTTAAAACCCTACCTCCTCTTCCTGTTTCTTCTCTCCAGACACACTTTCTTCAACTCCTCTGTAGGCTTCTCTTTCTCTGTTAGCTCTTTAAATATAAATTTTTTTTATAACTTAATGGCAGCCCTCTTCTCACTCTATAACTGTAGCCCATCCTTGCATTAGGTTCTCCTCTTAATTATTAGCCTTTTCTGCAGTCAGGCTCCCAACCCAGATTTATAGGCCGCCACACTGAATCCACTGCTGTGCCTTAACTGACTTACCACTGTCTTTTGGGCTTCCATGCTTTTTCACAGTCCTCCTGGACTGGCCACATAAGGTGTAGAGCCCAATCAAGGCACAGTGAAAATGTGCCACCTCCTGTCCAAATATTAAGAATTTCAGGAAGGTTCCATGACTGGTGTGGCTCAGTCAGTTAGGCATTGTCCCACAAAGTGAAAGGTTGCAGGTTTGATTCCCAGTCATGGCACATGCCTGGGTTGTGAGTTTGTCTCTGATTGGGACATGTACTGGAGACAACCAATTGATGTTTCTCTCTCATACTGATATTTCTCTCCTTCTCTTCCTTCTTCCCTTCCCCTCTCTCTAAAAATAAAATAAATAAAATATTTAAAAAAATGAATTTCAGGAAGATGACATAAGGGCATTAAAGCAAGTACAGACCCTTTCTAAGTGTGAGCCCTGTATGCCTGCACAGGTCACAAATCCTAAAGCCAACCCTACTTTGTCTCCCACTAATACTTTAGCACTCACTTCAAATATCCTTCTCATCAGGAGTTGGCCTTGACTCCAGTTCACCTCACTTCCCAGTAGGGACTGGCCTCCTTGCCTCTCATTTTGCCTGAACTGTGATATTCTTAATAGCAGAGATTGTGTATCTTTGCTACTCCAGCACTGTGTCTTCAGTGAATGTAAGTTATGAGGTGTGAGAAGAGAATATAAAGAAAAATATATATAGTACATAGACTTGGACATTGAGAAAAAGAGAAAAAAATCAGAAGATGTGATTCTCAGGAAGCAGAATGAAGAAGAAATTTTGAGGTGAGGGGAGTCAATATTTCAGTCTAGGTTTGGTTGAAAATCCAACAAATCTAGCATCCATCTAAATGATACTTGTTGAATGTGTTTTGAAGCTTACATACAAAATCTCAAATGAATAACAGGAGTATAACCTTACATTCAGGTAAATCCTACCAAAACACAACTTTTCAGATGGGTCCTGTTAAGCACCATGGTTTGTCCTATTATAAGGAAGACATGGCATGCACTGAGGAAGAAGTGTGTTGCAGAATGATTCACAGGGACATCTAGCATGTATTTCCACCAATTGTCCACCTTCTGCCCTAGGTTTTGTGGGGAGAAGGTGTGATAATCAGCATGCTAAACCCATGGTACCACCACAGACCACTGCAACTATTTCACATGAGAGTGATAGTATTGTTCAGCCAGCAAAGTGGTACCACCAGTGCTAGGATTACCTACATCATGCTCAGAGCATCTTGTTGATTTCCTTAATATTTGGTCTTAATTTAATTCCACAGTATACATGTCTCATAAAACTTATGTTCAAAGATATTTTTAATTTGATCATCCTGCTATCAAACTGGATGCAAGTGAGCCTCTACATTTTTTAATAAAGGAGCATACTGTTGGCAGTAATGCCACAGCAAGAGTCCAAAACACTATGCCAGCATCATCAAATTTCTCAGAGGTGTAGTTTTATGCACAAATCTGTCTGCAGAACCTGAGAGGGACAGCTCACAACCACAGGCAAATGAAAGTTTGAAAATTGTTAATAATAGGACAGTTATAGATTGTGTACATTGTTTGATGCTCTACATATGAGTATAACTGTTAGTATATTTTTAAGTGTAGAAAATAAAATATAAGAAAGAAACAGAAATATGTGATTATTGAAGGAGTATTTTGTTTTCTCCAGTTGAAGTTGAGGTAAAAAACAGGGTAGGTGGAAGTTGTCCATTTCCTGACATTCTAGAATGATTGCTGTAGAGACTGTGGGTCAGACTTCTATTGCCATGTGTGGTCTGGCCCTTGCCCATTTGTATATTCAGCCTCTCACTAATAATTACTCTCAAGAAGATGTCATAAGTGGTTGTAGTTAAAATTGAAGTATCATAAGGATTTATGATTCACTAGGAGAAAAAAATAAAGGGTTTAGTGTAATTTTGAGTGCCTACTATGCTATAAGAACTACTTATGACATTTATGTTTATAAATTTGATAATGAAAACAAAAATATTATATTATTGACTCTACCAAGGTGGAAAAATAAATTTATAAAATTTGAACAACTTGTCAACACCATCGAAAGAGGCAAAGTAAGGTTTCTAAATGTATTGGTTTTATATGGCTGAAGAGGACTTATAACTACTTCTAATGCTACATACATGTGTAATGTAATTCTATTATGAGGTTATTGGCATGAATAATTAGGGTGGTTTAATTATGAGTAACAGATAACCCAACTTAAGCTTTCTACTTTAGGGTAATTAATATTCATGCAGGAGCTGTAGGTTGGATCCAGATGTCTAGGGGGATCATCAAGGTAACTTTTTCAGAGTTCCAGCTTCTTCCTAAGACTAATGGCTCTTCTTTGTGGCTGTAAACAGGCTGAAAACTCTACCAACCTGGAGTGAGGCCAGGGGTTTTTTCATCTATGACAAGAAGGTGGAGACTGAGATACAGAGAGAGAGGAGGGAGGCTTTATTACTTTTTTCCTAGGAAGCATTAGGAAGCTTTATTTTTCCCTAATGAAAAGAAAGGATGGATATTAAAGATGCAACTACAGTATGCAATGTGATAAAGGAAGATGATCTCCTTATATTAGTGCTCAAATTATGAAATAGTAAAAAGAACAATGTCAGTGATTACATACTTTGTTATCTCAGAGCATTATTTTAAAGCAGCAATTTTTTGGATTTATTTTTCAACTTTATGATTTCCTTAAAGGTTCAGGATATATGATCCTAAATTTTAACTTTTTAATGTTTTAAGAGATCATTCTGATTAATAAAATACATTCTAATGCCAAAATAAATTGGAAAATAAAGCAAAATTTAATTGTCAATAATCTCTGTGCTCAGAGAAAACCACACATAACATTTTTGACATGTTTTTTTCCAGCCTGTTATATATGCATATTATGTTATTATTTAAAGCATAAATTGTCATCTGTATTTATGTATTCTAACTTTTATGTTATATTTCACTAATATTGTAGATTACCTTTATAAAATATTTTCTTATTTTTTCTACTATTTCTAACCCCTTCAACTGTTCGTTTTATTTCATTTCATTTCATTCATTCTTATTCAGTAATATTAGATTTTAAGGCTATAGGTTTTTTTTAAACATAGCTTTGATTACACTGAATATGTTTATAGTGAAGTTTTTTTTTTGGTAAATAATTGGTCAAGTCTTCAGATTTCATCAACCATTTAATCTATATATAATTTACTAAATGTTTAAAGTAAAACTCTAATGTTATAAAAAACTGAGTAAAGTGTATTGAAGCTTTTGTATTTTTTCAATATTGCCTTTTGAAAAATGTTTAAACTTTTCATCTCAAATAATTTACAGCTAACAAAAAAAAAAGTGGAAAAATAATACAAAGAATCACCATATGCCTTTTATTCAGCTTCTCCAATATAACTACAACACAGTGATCAAAACCAGAAAGTTAACATTAATAAAATGCTATTCACTAAATCTGTAGACTTTATTTCAATTTTGTCAATTATCCAACTATTGTTCCAGGAGATAATCTCAGACCTTGGTTCCCAGTAATTTATCTTGTGCCTACTCCAGTGGGGGAAGGCTGATATATTGAAGTGTCCTGGCCAATTATGTTCTAGAATGCCTCTTAACTTAGGTTTGACTGACATTTCTTTGTGATTAAATTCAGATTATGCATTTTTTAAACAGGAATACCACAAAATTAGTGCTTTTCTTAGTGCATCAAGTCAGGAAGTATATGGTGTTAAATATGTGGCATTGCTGATGATGGTAACTTTCGTCACTTGGACAAAGTACAATTTTAATTTCTTCCTTTGTCATTAATAAATACCTTGCATGGTGATATTTTTAGAGTATGTAAATACTCTTTGTCTTTATATTTTTGTCCACTAATTTTAGCATCTATGATAAATCTTGTCTGAAACAAATTTGATTGTGTGATTGTAAATGATGGCTTTCTATTTTCATCATTTCTTCTATGTTCATAGTGTATGTTGGAATTACAACCATAAGAAGTTTTCCCTTCTCCACCTTTTATTTATTTATTGATTACTTATGTCAGTAGAGACTCATAGATATTTGTTTTATTCTATGAGTTATAATTCATTATTACTACTAGTTATTTTGTAGCTCAAATTGTCCCACATTCTAATTGCATTTATAAAAATTTTGGCCTACGTGTTTTAGTGCATGCTCTTTAGTAAAACAATTAATGCTTTTTTTTCAGTTTTTCTAACTTTATTGATCCACTTAATGTCTACTAGTAACAATGAAATAAATTTCTGCATTCACGTGATGCAGTTTAGCAAAACCCATTGTTCTGTACCTATAGATTTTCAAAATGTTATAAAAAGTGTAATGAATTATTTACATTCATTTAGATCCTTTATATCAGTAAAAAATAATATTACCCATTCCTCCAAAAACAGTATTAAAGCACTAGAATATTACACATAAATCTGACCCATTCATGTCAGCTTTAATCAGAATTATATAATCTGCAATATAAGAAAAATAAAATCTAGTAAAACTAAAAAAATTCTTTAATGTAAATTGTAAAACATTTATCAAGAGGAAATAGTCCTCGTTATTTTTTAAAGTTATTGCCTCAAACACTAGCATGTCTGGAAATAATATTATGACCCCTGTTTTGTTTCTATTTTTATTTGCTTGTAGTTAACATACTTCTTTCTTTTCCTATGCTGATGCAATTTTCTGCTTAGCTGTTGTAGTCCTCTGGTCATTTTCATAAAAGAAAACGTACACATCCACACTTATGTCACCATCTAAGAGCTCCTTCTGTTTGTTTCTGACAAATTACTATCAGTTAATATACAAATAATTTATGGTGGTGATTAGAATGAACCTGGAAAGGATATGGTTTGAGGTTTATAACGCAAATGCAGCTAATGTTGGTCCTGACTAATAAATCAACATCTAATGCTCTGCTATCAAATACTAATTAATTCTTCCTTTCCTCCCTCGCATTAATTTAGTGTCATTCCAGGTCTTTAGGGGAGAGTGCTTGCAGCTTTCAGCAGGAATACTTTTATGCCTTGCCAGAGATTTTTATTAATTGCAGTAAACGTAACGATTTTGGACAAGGAAATTTAGAAAAGAAAGATGAGTTTGGAAGACAGTTCTCCCTTTTGGCAAGTATGATATTTTAGAATCTCAATAAATCTTTGTACCTAATAGAACTGGAAGTAATTTTTCACATTTTTTACTACTCAGATATTCTGATATCCTATTACAAGGAGTCATATTAACACCAACTTCAAAATACAAAATAAAATAAGTGTAACAAATTAGTTCAGTAACCATAGTCATAATAGTATATTTCATTCTGATGACAAAAACAATATTTGGACATAGCCTATATTCACAAGTAGATAAACTGTCCATTTAAATATTTAAAAATTCTGGTAACTAGCTGAATTTTATTCAAACATCTGTTTTGGATATTTTAATTCTTTTTTTCTGAATTTACTTATTTGGAAGATAACTCAAAAGTCATATGATGAAATTTCTTTTAACAATATGATATCATGAGGCACTAAATGTAAGTCAGGGTGCTTATATAGCTTGAATGGCTGATAACTAGATACTCTCTTTGTATCTTCTTTCATGTATATTATAGAAGAGATGAAACAAAATATCATGAGGGAGAGAAGACCCAATGAGTGGTAAATCCTGCTTCAGAAGCCTTTGTGGGTCTACAGTAATGCAACCCACTATCAAAGCCATAGGAGCTCGGGAGAGTAGAAGAGAGGTAATAGGGATTACTTCCAGGGAGAGGTGTAGTTTACCCAAAAACTTGGGTCAGAAACAGGACAGCTCTGGTTTGGCCTGTCTTTCCAAAGTAATGCTAGCTTTTGAGTGTGAAGATATTTCATTCCTTATTAAACTTTTTAAACAGTTTAGAATTTTAGGAATGCACTGAAGAGTTTAGACATCACAATAGCCTTGGAAAGGACCCCGTACTTCAGTGTATGTTGAGATCTCGAGTGAACTCAGGGGCTTGCAGGGTTTGGTGATGAAGAGGGGAATGAATCAGGATCCAGCAGTTCCAGCAGTCAACCAATTACGTGAGTCTGGGAACTTCAGTGTTCAATGTCCAGCCTGCCTAAGGCTGGTTCAGCTCAGCTGTTCAGGTAACTTCAGGACCCATGACTCCCTTTGGAGTGGTAAACCAGGATGGGGAAAAGGACTTAAAATGATGTTGTATGAATGATGTGCTGAAAGAAATATAGTTATTTGGGGAAATGATATTATTTTATCACCACGAAGGCAATATTTAGAGTACCATAAGAAGTAAAGCAGTTTCCAAATGTGTTAAAAGTGTGAACAAGGGCAAAACATACCTATTCAGCAAATTGGGTTCAATGTATGTGAAGTTCAAAGAAAGATAAACATCTGTAAAAGTGTCTGGTCAAGGGTCACTATTTCTCTTAAATGGCAAGTTGCCAAAGGTTACTGTAAGTGTACACTTTGCTAGAAATTGTTCATTTAAAAACTAGATGCTCAAATAAATCAATTCCATTATGAACCTTGAGAAAGGCAGGTAGAAAAGAAAAACATGAAGCAGAGCTCAATCTTTCCTTTAGGTTTTAATTTAGATTACCAGACATGAAAATACATAAGAATGTTTTACCTTTTAGATTCTATTTTATTAATGAAGTTGAATGTAAGAGTTCCCAAGACTTGATACAGAATTCCGTAGATTGGGTACATGTGTCATTATCTCTGAATGCCCATAGAATTTTGTACCTACCCAGCAATGTGTTTTTGTTCTCTGGAATTTCTACAACTATACAATTATGCATCAAAGCAATTCTTGTTTCTCAAGAGAGTTCTCTTCAAATCTAAATTTATTAAGAAAGTGTTCATATTTCTAGCACCTGTACATTATATTAAAAACAGAGACTACTGTGGAAAATTTTAGTTCAAAAAGTCTCATTCTCATTACTTTAAACTGCATTTTGAAAGAGACATATAAGATATATTGTTAAAATTTCTAGCACCGATGTCCCAACCTCTCATTTATTTTAGATCTTTTTTACAATTTAGTAAAAATCTCTCTATCTCGTATTCATGTCATTTTTTCCTACAATGGTGAAAGGGGCTTAGAGTTACTATATTTGTTTCATTTTCTTTCTGTAGACCTACAGCAGCATTTCACAGTGTTCCTTAATGTTAACGGGTTTTAGGAGGAATGAAGAGTCTCTATTCATATAAGCATAGGAAAATTGTGTTAAGAAAATTGAAATAATTTAATATCTGATGACTTTTCAACAGTTAGATAGATTTTTATGTGAACCCCAAATATATTTGATTGACAATTAAAGTAGTTTTGTTGATGTCACAATAAAGACATAGACTGCTTTCTTTATCCTACAAAGACCCTTTATGCCCTGATCTATCATTTACCTCCTCCTCCCAAACCCAGGTAATCATTGCTTTGCTTTCTGTAAATACAAAATAGTTTTGCCAGTTTTCAAATGTTATACGAATGAAATAATAATAACATATCCTCTTGTCTGTCTTCCTTCACTTATTAAAATGTTTTTGACATGCATATCATTAATAAAAATAAGACATTCACTTTTATTGCCCAATACTATTTTATTGGGTGACTAGACCACACTTAGTTGATCCATTCTTCTGTTAGTGGACTTTTGGGTTGATTTCAGTTTAGGCTATAATGTATAAAGCTACTTTACACCAGTCTTTACTGACATGTTTTCATTTCCCTTTGATTAATAACAAAGGGTAGAATTGTTGAATCAACTGTTCAATATGTTTAACTTTTAAGAAATTTACAGATCATTTTCTATTCCCACCAACAATGTATGAAATTTCCTGTTTCACATTCTCATTAGCACTTAGTGTTGTCTTTTTAAATTTTAGTCATTTATTTGTGCATGAATATTTTTTCCAGAAATACTGTTTTTCAGTTCTATTATTGACATTTGAAATGGAAAGAAAAACTTTATTGTTTTTACTTCTTGTTAATACTTATTACTTCTCTTTCATTGAAAACATGTCTTTATTTATTAAAATACATATAATGGCTGCTTTTAAATTATTGTCTATTAGTTGAGACATCTGGTTCATTTCAGGATCAGACTCTTGATTTTCTTTTTTTCTGAGAATGTGTTCTATTTTCTGGATTCATCTTATGTCTGTTAACATTAGATGATACCTTCGGTGTTATGAATATTAACTCGAGTTCACTTCTGGATTCTGAATATTGCATTCTAGATTAACATTATGAATTCTGTTACATTTCTCTGCTGAATATTGTTTCATATATTTTAACAGATAATTTTCTTGGTTGCACTTAGAGCTGCAAACTCTGTTCCTTGAGAATCAGCTCATGTCTTAGCTCAGATCAATTTGCCTTTAGCTGAGATGTTTTTAGTTCATCATATACGTGCAGGTTCAGCAGTCAGTAGAGTTGTGGTTGGAAAGGTTTGGATGGTAGTCCTTTTCTAGCTCTTTCTCTTATGAGATTCCACCAGTCTCTTCAGTTTCAATGTTTCCCAACCTCACGGTTCAGGTGTTGCTGACCAGGATACCGTGAGTGTTTTCCATGCTTGCTGCCCCATTATCACTGTGCATGCCAGGGAGCCTGCACTTAGCTCCAGGTTAAAGGCAAAAGAACCTTTATAGCTCCCAGTCTCCAGTCCTTCCATAAAGTGCACATACCTCACCAGTCTTCCTGCTTCTGTTTATTCTTCAGTACCTTTAAGTAGTTGCTTTTTATATTAAGTCCAAGATTTTTAGTTGCTTTTTTTCAGAGGATTACAGGTTAGGGACTTAGTCTGTTATACTTAGAAGCAAACATTCATCCATGTTGTAGCTTACGTTTTCACTCTCATTTAATGAACAGAATGTATTAATTTAAATGGAGATCAATATATCATTTTTTAACTTAAAGATTGATTATCATTTCTTGTGCTCTATTTATCTAGTCCTGGTAACTCAACTTTTCTTTATATTTTCTTCCAAAACATTCAGTATTTTAACTTTCTCATTTAGAACAACAAATAACCATAATGATTTTTACATCTGTTGTGAGTTAATGATCAACATTTTTAACCAGTAAAACACTTTGATACTATTTAGAATTTTTAATTTTAATACACATAATTAAGGACCTACGGTTCAATGTAGCTAAGTAACTACACAGAAAAAAACTTTAAATAAATGCTAGATATAAACCAGAATTTTAAAATTTCACTTATGATTAAAACTAACTCATATCTTCACATTAGCTACAAGAAACAAAAATCAGTTGTCACCAATTAATCAGACTCTGAGAGAAAGTACACACTATTTGGACTGTTCAAATGACATCAACAAAAATGTTTTGATCAAACTCACTTTTCTTGGGCAACTAAATTGAGTTTCTCAAGTCAAGCATGTAATTAGAATCCTTTCCACTCTGGTATGTATACTTTACCCATTAAGTATGCTTGAAATAGTTTATTTTGTAAATTAAAACAGAAGAGTACTTTAGTCCCCTCCTTTTACCAATGAAGCTTTAAATATATAAAAATTTAGCAAAAAATTTAGACTCGTTTATATACACTATCTTTAAAAAATAAAATTATATTGTCTGCATGCCTAAGGCATATTTTAAAAATACCCTGTAGTTTGTATTGTCTCTCAAATTATCTTTCTTTTACTTTTGTTTTATTACAGTTGTCCCAATTTTCCCCAGTTGCTCTTCCCTGCCCTGCTCCCCGCCCTCTCCCACAGTCAATCTCCACCCTGTTGTCCATGTCCATGGATCCTTTATACATGTTCCTTGACAAGACCTTCCCATTCCCGCCCCCTCCCCCATGCCCATTTCCTCTCCCCTCTGGTCACTGTCAGTCTGTTCCTTGTTTCCATGCCTCTGGTTTTATTTTGCTCATTTGTTTGTATTCTTGATTAGGTTCCTCTTATAGGTGAGATCATATGATATTTGTCCTTGCCACCTGGCTTATTTCACTTAGCATGATTCTCTCCATTTCTATCCATGTTGTCATGAAGAGTAGGAGTTCTTATTCCATCATGTAGATGCACCACAGTTTTTTGACCCACTCATTTACTGATGGGCTCTTAGACTATTTCCAGCACTTGGCTATTATAAACAACACTGCTATGAACATTAGGGTGCATAGGTTCTATTAAACTGGTGTTTTAGGATTCCAGGGGTATAATCCTAGCAGTGGGACTGCTGAATTAAAAAGCAGTTGCATTTTCATTTTTTTGAGGAAATCCCATACTGTTTCCCACAGTGACTGTACCAGTCTTCATTCTCACCAACAGTGCCCTATATTCCCTTTTCTCTGCATCTTTGCCAACACTTGTTACTTGCTGATTTGTTAATGATGACCATTCTGACTGGTGTGAGGTGATATCTCATTGTGGTTGTAACCTGAAGCTCTCCGATTGCTAGTGATGTTGAGCATATTTTCATATGTCTGTGGGCCCTCTTTATGTCCTCCTTGAAAAAGTATCTGTTCAGAACCTTTGCCCATTTTTTAATTGGATTGTTTGTCTTCTTGGTGTTGAGTTATACGAGTTCTTTATATATTTTGTAGGTCAAACCCTTGTCCAAGTTATCCTTGGCAAATGTGTTATCCTATATGGTTGGTTCCCATTTAATTTTGCTGATGTTTTCTTAAGCCATGCAGAAGCTTTTCACTTTTTTATATTATATATAGATTTAAATATTTTAATGAATTTATTATTAGAGAGAGAAGAAGGGAGGAAGAAAGAGAGGAAGAGAAACATCAATGTGTGGTTGCCTCTTGTCCGCACCCAATTGGGGACCTGGCCCACAATCCAGGCATGTGCCCTGACTGTGAATTAAACTGGTGACACTTTGATTCACAGATTGACACTCAATTCACTGAGTCATACCAGCCAGGGCAAGCTTTTTAATTTGATGTAGTCCCATTTGTTTATTTTTTCTTTAATTTCCCTTGCTCTAGAGGATGTATCTGTGAAAATATTGCTGCATGGGATATCTGAAGTTTTATGTACTGCCTAATTTTTCCTCTAGGGCTTTTATGGTGTCACAGCTTATGGTTAAGTCTTTTATCCATTTGAGGTTATTCTGGTGTAAAGTGTAAGTTGGTGGTCTAGTTTCATTTTATTTGCATGTACCATTCAAGTTCCCAAACACTATTTGTTGAAGAGGCTATTTTTACTCCATTTTATGCCCCTGACCCCTTTGTCAAATATTAATTGACCATAGAGACATGGTTTTATTTCTGGGCTCTCTATTCTGTTCCATTGATTTATGTGTCTGTTTTTATGCCAGAAGCAGGCTGTTTTATTACAGTGGCCTTTTAATATAGTTTGATATCAGATATTGAGATCCCTCCTACTTTGTTCTTCTTTCTCAAGATTGCTGAGACTACTTGGGGTAGTTTTTGGTTTCATGTAAAATTTTGAAATACTTGTTCTAAGTCTGTGAAATATGTCATTGGTATTTTCATAGGGATAACACTGAATCCATAGATTGCTTTGGGTAGTATGGAAATTTTAATGATGTTAATTCTTCTGATCCATGAACTCAGTACATGCTTCCATTTATTTGTATCTTCCTTAATTTCTTTCCTCTGTGTCCTATAGTTTGCCCAGTATAAGTCTTTTACATCCTTGGTTAAGTTTACTCCTAAGTACTTTATTTTTCTTGTTGCTATAGTAAATTGGATTTTTTCCTAGTATCTGTTTCTGGTATTTTACTGTTGATGTACAAAAAATGCCTTCTCTTTCTGAATATTGACTTTGTATCCTGTTATTTTGCCAAATTCACTTGTTGGGTCAAGTAGGTTTTTGTGGAGCCTACAAGGTTTTTTATGTACGTTATCATGTCATCTGCAAAAAATAACAGTTTTACTTCCTTCTTTCCTATTTGGATGCCTTTTATTTCATTTACTTGGCTGATCATTGTGGCCAGAACTTCCAATACTATGTTAAATAAAAGTGGTGAAAATGGACATCATTGTCTTGATCCTGATCTTAGGAGAAAAGCTTTTAGCTTTTGCCAATTGAGTATAATATTGGCTGAAGATTTCTCATATGTGACCTTTATTATGTTGAGGTAGGCTCTCTCTATTCATACTTTGCTCAGTGCTTCTATGATAAATGGGTGCTATACTTTATGAAATGCTTTTTTAGCATTTATTGATATGATCATGTGATATTTTCTTTCATTTTGTATATGTGGTATATTACATTTATTAATTTGTGAATATTATACCACACTTCCATCCCTGGAATGAATCCCACTTGATCATGGTGTATAATCTTTTCAATGTATTGTTGGATCTGGTTTGCCAATAAATTGTTGAGGATTTTAGCATCTATATTCATCAGTGATATTGGCCTGTAGTTTTCTTTCTTTGTTGTATCTTTACCTGTTTTTGGACTTGAGATAATACTGTCCTCATAAAAGAGTTTGGGAATCTTCCCTTATCTTTAAATTTTTGGAATAGTTGAGAAAAATAAGAGTTAGCTCTTCTCTGAATGTTTGGTAAAATTCACTTATGAAGCTGTCTGGTCCAGGGCTTTTGTGTGCTGGGAGTTATTTGATTATTGCTTCAGTTTCACTAGGTGTTATTGGTCCATTCAGGCTTTCTTCTTCTTCTTGATTCAGTTTTGGAAGATTATATGTTTCTAGAAATTTGTCTATTTTACCCAGGTATCAAATTTCTTGGCATATAATTCTTCATAGTCATTTCTTACAATCCTTTGTATTTCTGTGGTATCGGCTGTAATTACTCCTCTTTTGTTTCTGATCTTATTAATTTGGATCCTCTCTCATTTTTCAGTAATGAGTCTGGTTAAAAACTTGTTGATTTTGTTTATCTGTTCAGAGAACCACCTCCTGGATTTACGATCCTTTGAATTGTTCTTTTAGTCTCTCTGTCATTTGCTTATGCTCTGACCTTATTTCCTTCCTTCTGGCTCTGGGCTTTGTTGTTCTTCTAGTTCTTATAGATGTAGGGTTAGGTTATTTATTTGAGATGTATCTTTTTTAGGAAGATATGTATTGCTATTTACTTCCCTCTCATGTTTTAAGCTGTTGTGTGTTCATTTTCACCTGTTTCTAGTAACTTTTTGATTTCTTGCTTGATCTCATTTTCAACATATTTATTGTTTTATAGCATATTATTCAGTCTCCATGAATTTGAATGTTTTTGAGTTTTTTCTTAAGACTGGATTCTAAGTTCAAGCCACTGTTGCCTGAGGAGGTGCTTGATATGATTTCAACTTTTTTTTGAATTTATTAAGGCTTGTTTTGTGTCCTACCATGTGGTCTAGCTTTGAAAATGTTTCATGTGCAGTTTAAAAAATGTATATTTTGCTTCTTTGGAGGAAAAATTTCTGTATATATCAATTAAGTCCATTTGATCTAGTGTTATTCAATGCCACAATGTCCTAGCTGTTTCTTTGCTTGGAATATCTATGCATTGTTGACAATGGGGTATTAAATTCTCCTACTATGAGTGTGTTGCTGTCAGTATCCTCTTGAAATCTCCAAGATTTTCCTTATATATTTGGGTGCTCCTATGTTGAGTGCATATATGTTTTTCAAGATATATCTTCTTGATGGATTCTTCCCATAAGTATTATGCAATGTCCTTCTTTTTTAATTTTTTTTGGCCTTTAATGTGAAATCTATTTTTTCCTGATATAAGTATTGCTACCTCAGCTTTTTTTTTTTTAATGTCCATTTGCTTGGAATATTTTTTTTCCACTGCTTCACATTTAGTCTGTGTAGATTTTTTGTTCTGAAGTGGGTCTCTTGTAGACAGCACGTATACGGGTCATGTTTTGTTATCCATTCCACTACCCTATGTCTTTTGACTGGAGCATTTAATCCATTTACAATTAAGGTCGTTATTGATAGGTACTTATTCATTGTCATTTTTTCCCTTTGTCCCTGTGTTCCTCTCTCTCTCTCTTTTTCTTCATCTTCTTAGCATCTCTTGCAATGTTGATTTGGTGGAGATGTATTCTTTTGGCCTTTTTTCCCTCTAGTAAACCCCTTATTTTGCCTTGCATTTTAAATGGGAGGATTGCTGGGTAGAGTAGTCTTGGTTTCAGGCCTTTGCTTTTCTTTACTTGGAATATTTCTTGCCAGTACCTTCTGGCTTATAGTGTCTATGTTGTGTAATCAGCTGATAGCCTTATCAGAACTACCTTGTATGTTACTAACTGTTTCCTCCTTGCTGCCTTTAAGATTCTCTTTTTGTCTTTAAATTTTGTCATTTTTTGTAACTTGGTGGATCATAGTTTACTATTAAGTTCAGATGTAAATAGAAAATAAAGCTGTTTCATTTTAAAAAATAAATAAATTTTATCATTTTAATTATTATGTGTCTTAGAATGGGCCTCTTTGGATGCATCTTCATTGGGATCTTCTGTGCTTTCTGGACTTATGTGACTTTTTTTCTCATCAAGTTAGAGAAGTATTCTGTCATTATGTTTTCAAATACGTTTTCTATCCCTTGCTCTTCTTCTTCTCCTTCTGGTATCCCTATAACACAGATATTATTTTATTTCATGTTGTCCTTCAGCTCTCTTATACCATTTTCATTCTTTTTGAGTATTTTTTTCATTTCGTTGCTCTGTCTGGGAATTATTTTCTATCTTGTCCTCCAGTTCATTGATTTGATTCCTCTGTTTTATCTAGCCTACTTTTAATTCCTTCTACTCTGTTCTTAATTTCAGAAATTGTTATTCTTCATTTCCTCCTGGCTCTTATTGATGGTTTGTATGTCCTTTTTCATGGTGTAGTTCATAGTAAGCTCTTTGCAGCTTTCCTGCAGTTCTTTGTAGTTCTCACTGAGCTCATTGAGCAACCTTATAACTATTATTTTGAACTGAATGTTTGATAGTTTTCTTGCCTCTATTTCATTTAGAACTCTTTCTGGAGATTCCTCTTTTCCTTTCAATTGAGGGTTGTTCCTTTTCCTCCTCATTTTAGGTTACTTTTCTTGTTTGTTTCTTCTTCTTAGATTTATCTTCTCTGACTCCCTGCCTTCATGATGTGAACTTCTGTGGTAGGGGATCTGTGGGATTTAGGGCTGCAGTCTCCTTGATCTCCTGAACTTGATGTTCTTGGGATGCCCTTTATTCCACTTATGTGGGCTCTCTGCTTGTACTTGGGTTTTGGTTGTTGTAGCACAATTCTTAGTGGGTCCTTCCCTCCAGTTGGCTGACTGAGAGTCACTCCACCCACCACGTCTTATATGCTGTTGTACAGGTGCTGCCAGAACAAAATTAAATATCCCAGAAACCAAACCCATGCCCGTAAAAATAACACCCACCCTCAATCACACTATCAACAGCAAATGAGCCAATGTTAATAAAGGTGTAAAGAGATTAATACTGTAATATTATGACAGGAAAAAGGAATATGAGATAACTAACTGAAAGAAAACTGTTTTTGAGAGGGTAGGGGAAGGGGCAATAATAAGAATAGAGAATAGAAACAAGGAGAAGAGAGAATAAAATCTACATTGTACATTAAAAAGGGAGGGAAGAAGTGGAATGGAGTAAGAAAAGAGAAGCATATAGTATTATGTTTACATAGAAATTTCAATATATATAATGTATATGTATAGTAAGGGAGAGAAAAAAAGGGAACCAAATTGGAGAAAAAGATCCCATAGCACTATCAACAAGTGAACAAAGTTTAATATAGGAGGGATAGGAATAAGAAGGGGAAAGAAAGAAAGAGAAGCTAAAGAGGTATTCAGAGGAGATAGAAGAAATACTAAGAGTGAGGAATGAAAATTGGGCTAGGACAGGGAAAAATTAAATTTAAAACAAAAAAAAGGGATGGAAGAAGGAAAAATGGAATAGGAGATGGGAACAGTAAAACTTGAGATTTGAAATACAGAAATAGTGCAGATCTAGAAATAAAATTGAAAAATGCAACAACAGCCACCGTATCCACCACCAATGAGCAAAAATTGAGAAAGTTTGAGAGGAAATAAGGGCATTCTAAGAATGGGAAAAACAACATGAGATGACTAATGATAAGAAAATTGGTTTTGAGAGGCTGGAGAGCGGAGAGATAGTAGAGTGTGGAATGGAAACAAGTCACAGCAAGAGAGAAAATAAAATTTAAAACAAAAATAAGGAGAAGAAAGAAGAAGGTAAAATGGAATAAGAGAATGGAGGAGCAAAATATGAGATTTGAAATAAACTATAATATAAAAATTAGTGATCTAATAGGCACAGACTTGAAGGACAAGAAATAAATGTTAAAAAGCTATGCAGGAGAGAAAAATAACACAAATCATGAAGAAGACCACAGTATAATTCATCTCAATAGAATGTAGTGTTTACTACAATTTTTCTTTCTGGATCTGCCTTTGGTGATGTCATATCATGTCCCAGTCTGGCACTAGGCAGCCTGTTCGAAACTACCAGTAATCCACAGTCTGTGACTGTCTCCTTTAGTTGTTAATATAGTCAGTTTGTAACCTGCAGACAGGTTTAAGAACCACAGAATGCAGCAGAGTAAATTTTGCTGTGGGGCTATTTCTTCCCCTCAGGTTGATGCCAGTTGGAGAGGACTGCTTTGCCTTAGCACAATGGCTTCTGCAGTGTGGGGAATGGCTCAGCATGGGGATCCTGGTGGCTGCTCCGTCAGTTCTCTCCCCAAAGCCACCATCCCCAGACTCTCCTTAAGCATCTCTAGTCCACTCTGCCCTCGCTTTGCCAGAGCTCAATGTAAGTGGCTACAAATGAGATCTTATGCATTGCCCCTTTAAGAGGCTATCTATGTCTCTAGTTGGTAGACAGAAACCCTGCTGCTTTTCACAGCTGGATGTTATTTGTGTTCCTTTTTGGATTTGGTGCTGTAGGCTGTGGAGCCCAGCTTGGCGTATAGATCACACACTTCTTGGGGGGATCCTCCCAGCCACTGAAATTTCTCCCTGCACTTCATCTGCCACCTGTGGGAGCCCAGCCAGCCCTTTTGCTCTCTTCTGCACTCTGTACCAGTCACATTGTGGTGAAGTAGTTTCTTCTGTCTGTCTGCAGTTATAAGGTTTCTCTCCAGCTAGTGTTCAGTTTGTTCAGTTGGTTATTACAGATGATTTCTCTACATTTTACTTGTAATTCCATATTGGTTCTTGGAAGATGTTAGTGTAGCTTCCACTTACTCCTCTGCCCTCTTGGATCCTCCTCTAATGATCTTTTTCTGTATAAAACAGAAAAAGGTGAAGAGAAAAGAGTGAAAATAAACACCTGAAAAATAGAACTAATAATAATAAAGGTAAGAATGTAATGCTAGATTACAAATAATAAACAAAAACATGGTTTCATAAGTAAAATTTAAACTTCATTAATATTTTTAACAAGTTTAGTTTCAGAATACATTATTTTCCATAAGACTTTAACCCCAAATATAATATTTTTCAAAGTGTGATTAATGATGTTGATTTATTATAGTCTCAGAGATTGCTGTGAACATGGTCCTTGTGCCTGTTCAACTATCTTCAGGAGAGCAAGAGGTTTGAAGATCAGTTTCAGCAGTGATTGAAGACTCAGGAGCATTTACAGATTTAGCTTCCCTTCCCCTCTACTTTCTTCTGGCGTCTCTGCCTTAAACTTTGTAACCTGTGATGAAAACATCTGCAACTGCTAGCTCTCAGGATGAAAGGACAAAAGAGCAACTGCAGCTGTCAGAGGGAACAGGCATATTTCTGTCCCAACCTAAAGCAGCTGGAAAGTCTGATCCCAGCTTCAAGAAAAGAGGAGGTTGCCTCTGAGCTCTCGCTCGCTCTCTGCACTGTTGGATACAGTGGGCATTTGAGCTGCCTGACCCAAGAGCGGAAGGGTCTCTCCAGAAGATTTTCTGTTTTTATTCAAAATAACATTTTCCTCAGATGCCTGATGCTCTGTTAGAAATGTATTTATAAATCATGCAAATAAACCATTTGAATGTCAAAAAAGAGTGACATTGTATATAAATAAAGTGGTCAATTTTTCAAGAAAACATAATAATCCACAATATATATCCACCTACTAACAGAGCATCATAATATATGAAGAAAAAAATTGATAAGAACTATAAGGAGAAGTAGATAAATACACTATCATATTGGAGATTTCAACACACCTCTATCAGCATTTGACAAATGATACAGGTACCAAATCAGTAAGGATATATTTGAACAGCATCATCAATCAGCTGGATTTCAATAATAGCAAATTACACTTTTTTTTTTCAAATTCACTTGGATAAACCATATTATATGGTATAAAACACAAAGATAGACCATATTCTATGGTATAAATCATACCTTAACAAATATAAAGAACAGAAATCATACAAAGTAGGGTCTCATAACACAGTGGGATTAACCTAGAAATTAATATCAAAAAAATGGCTGGAAAAACATAAGATATTGGAGATAAAATAACACAGCTATAAATAATACATGAGTCAAAGATATCTCAAGAGAAATTAAACATTTTAAACTAACTAAATGAAAGGTTTTCAGATTTAAACTGAAATTGAAAATTGAAAATAAAACACCAAATTTGTGGGATATGGTAAAAGCAATACTTATGAGGAAACACACAGCATTAGATGCATATATTAGAAAGAAGATAGAACTAAAATCAATAACTTAAGTTTCCACTTTATGAAACTAGAGAAAAATGAGGAATATAAATCTAAAGAGATTAAAAGAAAAGAAATAAAAATTAAAGCAGAAATGAATGAAATTAAAAGCAAGAAAACAGAAAATAAATGAAATCAAAACCTAGTTATTTGGAAAAAATAAGTAAAATGGTAATCTCCCAAAAAGAAAAAAAGAAAAAACTGAACAAGAAAAAAAGAGAAGAGTTAAAAATTACTAATATCAAAGATGAAATCAGGGCCATCACTAATGAGCCCATGAACCTACAAAGAGTAATAAGGAATATTATGAACAATTCTATGACCTAAAATTGTATAAATTAAATGAAATGCATCAATTCTTTGAAAGAGACAATCTAATACAAAACCCAAAAAAGATGTTTGGAAACCACTGAGATATCCAACTTGAGTATTTGCACTTATGAAACTTGCCAGTAATTTCTGAACCATTCTCTCTCTGAATATTTTGTCTCCTCCGGTAACTCTCTTCTCTCCAAAAATTCCAATTTTAATGTTAGACTTCTTTTTCTATTATATGTTTTTCTTAATGTGTCTTTTATAATTTCAAGCTTTTATCTCTTTTCTGCCATCCTAAATAATTTTCAGGTATGCATTATATTTCTCTAACTCTTTCTTCATTTAGATCTAAACTGCTATTATACCTACTGGTTTAAAATAATTTAGTCATTTTGTTTTTCAGCTTCAGATTTCAATTTGGTTATTTTAAAAATGTATTTCATTGTTCTTATATCCTCTTGCTCTTTAACCATTTTTAATAACCTCCAACTTGCTTTCTTGTGTGTGTTGTGATGATTTACTTTTTAGCTGTGATCTCAGCTTTGTTACAAGGTTATATGTGAGAATATTCTGCAGAGTGGGTGAAGTGCCATTTCTTTAAAAGGATTTGCATTTTTTTTCTGTATGTACTGTAAACCTGGGGCCACAATAAATTAATTTCTCTTCTAGAGGTGTTTCATTTTACATACAGATGTGAACATAGACCTTAATTTCATAAGTGGGTTAGTTTTTCTTGTGAATTTTAAGAAGAAAGTTTATTTTCCCTCCATCGTGGACCAAGGCCCTCTTCTCTTTCAGTCTGTGGGCCCACTTTGTCTCTGAAGCACCATTATTGTAGGGTAGACTTCTGGGTCTTATTAGACTCCATCCTTTGGTCATTCCTTCTTTATCTTAAGCTTTTAAATTAAAACTCATGTTCATCAGGTTTTATCAGATATTTAAGAATGAAAATAAGATTTAACATTTTTTTTCTCTCAAATTCTCATTTTTACATTTGTTTTCAGTTTTTCAAAATGCTTTACTTTTTTGAGAGCTGAATAATGCAATGTGTGTATATGTGGGCATGTATATAAATTTTCTTCCAAAATATTAAGCTGTTTTGAGTGGAATGGTTTTTGTCAGGATTATCTGAGAGCTATCCTTTCTCTTCTACTCTTTTTAAAATGACATTCTTCCCTACTTTCCTGAGCTTCCCATCTAAATTGCCCTATCCTTCTAGTAATGGATCAATGCTTCACATTATTTCCTTTGGTCCTCCATCAAACAGAACTTTCCTAGCTTTTCAGGGTAAGATAAATTAATCTATACAATGAAATTATAAGTAAAAATATTATTATAATCATATGAAAGGGGATTGATTGGGATTAAAACCCACAGGTTCAGTCATGTGCTTTAGACAGGGTCCTTTCATCTCCATGGAACTCTCCCTGACCTTTCCCCCCATAAAACTAGGGTAGGAGGATCATAAGAGATATGCGCAAAACTGTTTCATCATTTGCAATTTACCCAACCATTACAATCTATAATATTTTAAACTAAATATCTTGTATAACCTAAAATGATATGAGCCAAAGCCATACATTATAGGGATAATTTTAAGGAGTTATGTGACTGAGTGAGGAAAAGATTTTTTTTTAAAAGATCATTGGGCTTTTTCTTAGTGCTCCTCTGAGTCAGTCTTTAGAATCTATATGCCTTGCTCTGTGTGTTAATACATGTGTAAAGAATGTGTTTTACATCATAAATGCACCTGTCCTAGTTAATATTGGTAAAAGGCAACAAAAGGAAAACTTTGTAATGTAGCTTCCTCATCATCAGTGCTGAAATGGAATCAGAAGCCATAGTTAGTTTCATTCCTAGAACTTTTATAATAGCAGGACAGCTGCTCAGTATAACTTTCCCCATTGCTTTTTAATTTATGGTATATAAGACAAAATGAATTTGGAAGTAAAGGCCAAGAGGCTAGTGCATAAATTTCACGAAATTTAATTTGGCCATGTTAGTGGCATATTTTTCACTAACATTTTCAGTGTCATGCACACTGCCTTTGAGCCAAGTATCAGTTTCCCAATCTGGTTTAAGGTACAATTTAAAAAATAAGCTGTAAAACCAGCTGAAAAGCTAGTTTGAAAATTCTCTTTACTTTTTCATTAGGAAAAGGGTGACTTACGTTTTTTTTAAAAACCATTACTTATGTTGATAATTTCGATACTGAAGTTTAATTTTTCAAATCAAATATTCTACTATTAAGAAATGAAATATTCATCTTTTCTTCTCTGGATGCTTGAGGATCAGCTGCCATCACGAAAGACACAGTAACTATCCAGACCAGGAAGTTCATGATCAATAGACTACCTCAGTGGAAACAAATGGTCATCAGTGTCCTTTACCCTGGGAAGGCAAGAGTACCTAAGACAGAAATTCAGGAAAAACTAGGCAAAATGTATAAGACAACACCAGATGTCATCTTTGCACTTAGATTCAGAACTAATTTTTGTGGTGGCAAGACAACTAACTGGTTTTGACATGATTTATGATTCCTTAAGATTACGTAAGTAAAAATAAACTTAAACGTAGGCTTGTAAGAAATGACATGTATGAGAAGAAAAAGACCTCAAGAAAAACAGCTAAAGGAATGAAAGAACAGAATGAGGAAAGTCAGGGGACTGCAAAGGCCAATGTTGGTGCTGGTAAAAAGTGAGCTGGATATTGAACAACAGGAGTTCAATTCTGTAGTGACTTTATCTGCAGAGATCATGCAGATTTTTCATGATAGGAGTAATAAACTAAGAACATTAAAAAAAAAAGGAAATGAAATATTCAAATATACCAACATTAGTATTTTGCAGAAAAATCCAATCTCTTTTAGCAGTATGTTGGATGTCAGAATGTAAGAAAGTTTACAACTGAGAATACTGAAGCTAGAGAAATAGTCATTTGTTCAGGTGTGTAAATGAAAATTAACCTAACAATAAAATTGATTATATTAATTTCATGTTTCAGCTTGACAAATTCTAATTATAAATACATGACTTCCATTTCTTGTATTTGTAAATAATGATCTAAAGTAAAAAGGTTGTAGCTGGTAAAGATCAGATTAGATCACTAATTCCTTTTCTTGAAGGAATTTCAAAAGAAGAATTTACATTACTTATAGTGTTTAAAAGCCAAACTTTGATCTCAGCTGGCCTCTAACACCTGGTTTGTAAACACATTTTTTTTTTTTGTAGGATGATAAGCATTTTGAAATTCTGAAAGCTTCATTCCATGAATTTTAACCGTGGGTGGATCTCAGAATATTGAATATACAAGCCTTCTGAGAAATTACATTAATGTCAGGGTCCTAAGACTTATCTCCTTTTTACAAAGAATCACATATTTAAATACTATTTGTTCAGAACACTTTGAACATTATAGCAATAGAGCAAAAGGTCCAATTTATGGGAAAAATATCTCAATCCACATCCCATTTTCATGGGACATAAGATCATCATTCAGATCTGAAGTGAGAAAACTTTTTTCAAACAGGAGCCAACAGCAACATCTGTGCACAACTAATCCTGAACCCGAACCAACTCTTTTCCATATTTTAGAATGTGCACATTTCCTCTCATCATATTTTTCATTTCATCATCTCCTGCAGCCAAGCACAGTGAGAAGGACTACTTTGTAATCATTTTGATTTATCTATAAGCAGGTCATTTGCAAATCCCTTAAGAACTCATCCTCATAGATTTGTAGCTCAATTAAGTGGATTTAATTAGTGTAGATAGACTGGCTGAAAAAACATATAAGGCTCAAATCCCAAAAGATCCCAGGATTTCATGCAGTGTTATTTTTAGTCTCATTTCCTTGCACTGATACATTTTCTTCAAAACATTTGGAAAGGAAGCTATCTTTAAGGAACACTGACTACAGTTGAATTTTGCAGCCCCAAACTTTCTCCATACTCTCTCTTTCAGGAACATGGGTGTAGGGTCAATACCACAGTAAATATCTTCATCATTTGATATCTCAAAGACTGCCAACTCTTTTAGTCAAATGACAAAATATCAAATAGTTCCAAGGTATATGAAAATAATGAGAACTGATGAGTTCTTGAGATGATATCTGTTCCCAGACAAAGTAGTAACTTTTATATGCATTACCTAATATGATTCTCAACACTACCCTATGAGAAAGGTCCCAAGAAGAAAAAAGGCTGTGATTTAAAAAAAGAGAAAGAAAAAAAGTAGAAGAGAAATAAGGCAAAGAGAAGAAGGAGAAGGAAAACTTGATCAAGAGTATGCAGCAATTATGTGACATGTTAAACAAGTTATCCAAGGTCACATGGATGCTAGTATTGTTAGAATGACTATGTGGTTTTTCTAACACCCAAACCTATGTTTTTTGCCACTCTCGCTATATGCCCTTTGCCTCTTGGACACACAACAAGATATATTTCCCTGTCCCCCATGCAGTTAGTAGAGGTCATATACATGAGTTCTTGCCAATACAATATGTTATCATTTCATCATCTGTCCACTAAAACCTTTCTTACAAAATCTTCACTCTCTCTCTTCTTATTTGAGAGCTCAGTAAAGGGCTCAGAAAGCAATGCAATTACAAAGGAGAAAGCAATGCCACACAGGAGAAGGGATCTGGGGCTCTGAAGCATCACGCAACAGTTGTCCTGAAAACAAGTGCCTGAAGGTTTACATTAACAGGAAATAAACTCCAACTGCATGAAATTGCTGGACATTGGGAGTTGTTTGTTAGCACACCTAGCTCAGCCTGGCTAATGCAAACCCAGGTAGATGGACCAGCATCGCACATCCCACCCTCCTCTAGCCACACTTCTATTTAACAGTTCATTTTAATCAGGTCAACTAAACCTTATCAATCAATGTGTTAGCCTCCCACAGATAACAATGCCAGAAGACTGAATGAATCTTAACAATTTCACACCAGGAGGCACTAGGGAGACATCTTAACCCTTAGCAAACACTGCCTTGCAGTATTTACATATGGATGGATCAGTCTTATGTGTATTCTATTGCATTTTCTGTCAACACTTTCAAAGACAATAAGAAAAATAAAGTGACCAGTCTATTCAAGTCTTAAAACTGTATTAAGCATGCATGCAAGCAGAACGTATCATCATTTATTATTAAATTTAAAGTTATGAGACAATATACTCTCTCCCAAATACAGACAAATATTTCTAATTTCCATGGAAAAGCTATAGAAACAGCAGAGAGTGTGCAAATGAGAGTGCTGCCTCCTCATAGATTTCTATAATCACAGGCCTTGAGTTGAGTTTCCAAGCCAATATATTGTAACACTCACAGCAGGATAACGTCTTTTCGCTGAAGTTATGGTTCTTAACACAGTGACTATTAAGAATTCTATTAGCTGCGTGCTTGACTGAGAATATGAGTTTGTCTTCACAATATCCCCTAGAAGGCAGACAGGTGATGACTTTTAACACCATTTTAGTGATGAAGAAACCAGAAAAGAGAGATGCAAAAACAGTTCCCAGTATAATGCAGCAAATCCAAGGCAGAATTAAGCTTAGAACTCAACTATTGCTATTGTTATGGACATTTAGGCAGTGATTCACAATCATGGTATGATTTTGGGAATGAACCCCTGGGAGAAAGATTTTTTTCTCCCAGGTTAAAAAAGAAAAATTTTAATGGCCTTGATAGATTTAAAAGGCTTTGTGACTTTGGGAGGGGGGGGCAGGGGGTATAGCCATGTTCTAACAGAGCTGTTACTCTAAAGAACATGGAGAAGGATTGGCCTGAAATAAATTTCTTACAAAGGGCATTTCAGTAAAATCTATTAAGTGTGTAGAAATGGTCTCTGGTATTCACAAGCAGCCTGAGTCTTAGTCCCCAGTGATACTGGAAATGTAATGCCATATAAAATGCTTCATGTGACATTGGCAGGAAAGAGAATTGAGTGAAATGACCATAGACATCCAGAGAAAAGACCACAGCCATTTCTTACCTTGACATAGGGATAAGTGGGTGTGAACTTGGTATCACTACTTTTCCATCCTGTTGACATATGCTGATGACAAATCCATATCTACAGGATGTTTTCTTGATTCCTTCAGCAGTTTCTGCCCAGTGAACCCAAAGGGAAGTAGCTCTAAGGAACACTAGACAGGCAGTTCTAAGACATGTTCTCATGTGAATTAATAGCAAATAATAATAATAATTTTTCCTGGAGGTTTGCTTTCATTTACATCTCCTTGTATTTTCATTAGTACTTCAATATGCTAGTGTTGAAAACACAAGGATTTATGAATTCCATGGGTGAATACCTGAAGTAATATTATTTGTCTTGTTAAAGTGGTATCTGTTTTTTTTTTCCCCACACAAGAACTCTGAGAGCAAAGAAGGTTGTTGCCCTAACAGTAAGTCGTTTCGCTGTACATTTCTGCTAGCTGACCCTCATGAGAAATGTCCAGACTTCAGTTGTGGTTTAGGATTCACTGATAATTTGAGTGTGGGCTCAATCTTTTCATTACTTCTGGAATGCAAGTTGCGTGTGAATTAATTAGCAAAAAGTCCAGAGCTTTGAGCCTATTTGGGTTTTTTTTATTTCTCTCCATTTTTTTTATTTTTATTGGTATATATTTTTTCAAATCTTGATTTAAATCTCATTTGAATATGATTTATTTGGAATCTATTACTCCCAGTAATCCTTGATTGGGGTGTGCCCTTAAAAAACTGACAAAATTCCCCTTTCATTATTCTTAGATCCCATACAGATTTCTGTTGCTTATTACTCACTTTTTGCCTCTCAGTAAACACAAAGGACACCTTCTATTTCTTATGTAAGTTAATGCTATTTATATTTTAGAAATTCCACATCCCTTTATAAGTCACTTGAGACCCAGTGGCAAGAATGAATTACCCTGAGCTGTCTGTCTCTCTCTTGACAGGTCTGCCTGAAAAGCAGCTTGCCTGAAGCTGAATTCATTGTTATTTCACTATCTGATAGCTAGCAAGAGACACTTTTACAAATTTTTAATGTAAGGCATAGAATAAAATCCAACCAAACTGATTTATTCCTTCTTTAAAAATTCCACACTTTGACCAATTAGTAGACTGGGACTGACATATTTTGAATTGCTTAGTGTAAATACTATTGTATTTCTTTTAATTTAATCTTATAATCATTGCTTTGGGGAGAAATAGATCAAGTTTTATTGGCAAACATACTTCCCCTGATTTCCTTTTATCCTAAAATAAAAAGGGTGAGTTAAGACATAGCACATGTATTAGCATTTAGTATTTGGTATAGCTTTCACTTTGCTTTGCCAAATAATGATTGGTACCCTGTAGCACCCATTACAGTGCATATGCTGATATTGTACAATTTTCAATTAATAGAATGATTAAATTGAGGCATTAAAGCCATGAAAAGTGTTATTTTCTAGATTAATGAAATAGTAAGATTTCTGAAGTGAATGTTAGCATATTTTATTTCTAGTTAATTTTATTAATACAGAAATATATATTCTTATATTCATCCTGGAAATAAATCTACTATATTCTGATTGTCTCTATAATAATCGTGCAATTCATGATACAATGTTAATCTGAGACAATCGACCTAGCGTTTCTTCATGATTTTTCTGTTCCTTGAGTAAGCCAAAGGCAATCAAACACACAGTTGAGATGCTCACAGTGGTCATGTGCCCTAGGGAATGTCAACAATAAATAGATTTCCCTGAACATTAGCACTTAAAATCCCCTGTTACACTGAATGTTCATGTTTAAGGAGAGAGGATTTCCAACCTGGTAATAGCATTTGAGTCAATAGAAACTGTAGTTCTTACCTTCACTTAAAGTTTTAAAATCAACTTATTATAATGCTTTTTCTAATTAATGATAATAATGGAGTAATTTCAATATAACAAATATTTATTTAGCTTCATGGAATTTGCTAAACGTCATATTAAACACTCTTTTTCAATAATTTAATTCTCATACAACCACATGAGGTTGGCAGCTCCATTTTACAGGTAAAGATTTTTTTTTAAATGGAGGTTTTTAGAGAGGTTACATTGCTTACCATCACAAAGTGAGTAAATAGTGAATCTGGGATTCAAGTGAAGACATCTTTAACCCAGTGCTTGAACTCTTAAACACTAAATGCTTTCATAAACCACCAGTTTCATAATAATAAAATAATAATTTAGTAAAAATATTTCTATTTAAGTTCTCCTTTTGAGTGCTTAGTGTAACAAATTTCTTATTACTTGTAGCCTTGAACTTGTAGCTCATCTTAGATCCAAATTTACCTTCTACTAAACCAAATCCTGTTAATTTCATTGTATAGTTTTTCTCCAATACATTTATTCCTTTCATCATTATTTATCTCCATCATTACAACCTACAAACATTTCTTGCTGAATTACTTAAAAGAAAAAAATAAAAGGTTTCTAGAGAGGACTCTCCAGCTCCACTGGGAAGCACAGTTCCACAATCCAGTCCTTACTTTCTGCTAATAGGCTTGAAACACAAACCTGATGAATATAACTTAAAACAGTGCATTGGTGTCCCATTAATCTTAGGATAACATGCAAGTACTTAAAATGATGTAGGGGGGTCCTGTGTGGTCAGCCCACTGAGGACCAATCAGCTTTCTTCAGATGTCACCCTTGAAACTCTTTTCCTTCTGTGCCCCCTAGCTTTCTACTTCACTTATCATACCCTTCTACTAAATTGATTTGGTTTCTCCTCTACCAATGCCAATTCCTATTCATCCCAGGAATCTCAGCCAAATCTGATTATCCCCAGATATTTCTGAATACTTCAAAATGCCTATGATATTTCCATGTAACCCCATGTCTCTTTTATTAGCATTTTTCACAGAAGTGTGAAATCTGCCCTAGCAGGGTCTTCTCTATGAGGGTATTATGCTCTTCTAGGTGACTCTGGCCTAATATACATCATGGACATGGCAGGCACTTGATAAATATTACCATATGGTAAACAATAACCTTACCTTGGTAACTATTTACTTGGTAAGTGAATACCTCTCAACAAGAATGGAATTTATAATTTCCAAATTCTAAGAGGTAAGTGCTTGTGTATTATTCAATAGTCAAGATTTTGTATGGTAATTTTTTAAAAAAGAAAACAACTAGTAAAATAATTATGATATATCCATACTGTAGAATATTAAGCAATCATTAAAAAAGAAGGATTATATACCTAGGTTATACGTATGTTGACAGATGATAAGTACATAGATACACACATGTGCATATGAAGACATGCATAAACATAAATATAGATACAGATATTTCCGTTACCTATGGATAGATGATTCAAATGTAAGAAAGCACGTCAGATTAAAAATACATACATATGTATAGATATAATAATATATTATACATGTGATATGTAAAATATAAGACTATGTAAAACTATTAATAGTTCTATTTTAACAAACTCTGTTTTCTTTAAAGTAATTCATACCCAGTAATAAATGATTCTGGACTCATTTTAGTATGTCTGAACTTCTTAAGTCTATCATTAATACATCTCATTTGTCTGAAACATTATTTAAATCAATTTGATCTCTTCAGTATTTAGCTAACTCATAAAATTCTTGCTTTCTCATATGCTTCATTTATTTTTTTCTTTTAAAGTTTAGGGCATTATTTTTTGCTTGCTATTAAACAATTATATCTTCTATCTTATAAATATTAGGATATGGTTATTTTTAAATTAAAAATTACTAAGAACATTTTTTAATATTAGAAATTTTATCATAAATATAGCTCCAATAAACTTGGATATAAAAAGTTTCAAGCAACATCACTACTTAAGAATTATCTTGAGTTATTAATAATATGTCTATATAATAAAAATATCCTACTTGTTGTACATATAACTTCCACTGCTTTCTCCTAGGTCTCTTTCTAAACTATATTTTGATTGTACAATATATTGTCACCATATTAAGTTCTCCAGGTTTTTGAAAAGGTATAATCTCAGATACAATGAATAAATTTGAAGATCACCTACAAAAACAAGAAAAATAACATAATATTTTCTTAATACAATGCATAATTTATAATTATAAATATTAGGAGAAATTTTGCCCAGAATAATTCACTGTAATTCATCAAACAAATATCTTTTACCACTTTTTCTAAAAAAGTTTTTCAGAGTAAAACCTATCCCAAAATACTTACTTGGATAAGTACCACTATGGCCGCTGTGGTTCAGTGGATTGAGCGTCGGCCTGCGAGCCAAGTGTTGCTGGTTTGATTCCCAGTCAGGGCACATTACTAGGTTGCACGTCAGGTCCCCAGTTGGGGGCATGAGTGAGAGGCAACCACACAGTGATGTTTCTCTTCCTCTCTTTCTCTTTTCCCCTCTCTCTAAAAATAAAACAAACAAACAAACAAATAAATAAATAAATTATTTTTTTAAAAAAAGAAACTTACCATAAAACCTCAAAAGGTTTTAGGTAGTAAGTATTCTTTCCAAGATAATTTTTTTTTGATAAGTTAGATGTTAAAGATTCAGGAGCACATGGACTGAGTTTCTCTACAAATAAAAGGAGTATAAAAATCAATGAAAAGTAATTTGCTAAAGTTTGTTCTGGCAAATGAAGGGTTTGAAAACTCACCTAAAATATTAATTGGACCTAATTTAGCACCACTTAGTTATATATATAAAGAATACTTTAATATATATATACAAACTATATATAATATCATAATTGTATATATATGTAACAATGACTAAGAAAGAAGAATGTTCATTAGCTATCATCATGGATCTATTCCTTCTCACTTATTTTAATGCTTTGGTTTCCTCTTACCAATTCAAAGAAAATCACTTAATTACCTAAATGCTTAAATTAATTTAAGAAGATTAAACAATGTACTGCAACTTATACTATTTTAATACTTATTACCTTCTTAACCAGTGTAGTTACAAATTAAAGATGATAGAAAATTATTAACTTTAACATGCCTGTAAACCAGTTTACCAGTACTTTCTACTTAATTTGAGAATTCTGCATATATAAAATTAAGATACATCATAATTCAATTTTATATAATTTTATAGTTATATTTTATATATAATTCAATATTATAATTCAATTTTACCATGGAAATTAAAAACTATTTAATAGACTACCACTTTTAGAAGCTTTATTGTAGTAATAATCCTGATAATTGGAAAAAAATGGTGCTATCCTATTATTTAGTCTCAGTTAAAAATAATTAAGTTGTGTCACAGAAAAGTGAGCAAGATAAAATAAATTTTAAATATCTGAGATAGAAGGAATTTAAACTTTTAGGGAAAGGTATACACTAAGATATGGCATCAGGACTTCCGGCCAAGATGGAGGCTTAGACGGACACGCTAAGTCTCCCTCTACAACTAGAGAGGAATACAACTACTTCAAAACAAAGGATAACTAGAAATTCCAGAAAATAAAACTACACGGAAGCCCAACATATGAAGTTATAAACCAGCGGTGCCATTCGGGCAGGTAAGAGTTAAAGAGGGCAAAGCTGTTTGCTGAGCGGCGGGGCGGTGGGGCGGCGAAAAATCCCGGAGGCAGTCAAGCCCCTGGCAGTGCGCGACCCCAGCGCTGGGGAGAGCGGCCACCGCATCGCCTTGAACAGTGAGGCCCAGGGGGGTGGGAGGACGGATCCCGGTCTCCGAGCTGAATAACTGTGTGAATCCATTTTGGACCCCCGCCCCCAAAGAAAGAAAGCACCACAGGGCTGTGAAATAGGTCGCAGCAGGCGCCGGTCGCTGACTTGTGACGCCAAGCGGCGCCGGTCGCTGGGTCATTACGAGTACACAGGCACTGCCCCCAACAGCCGGCCCAAGAAAACAAAACGCATCTGTCAAAATGAGGCAGACAACCATAGAAATCCCGGTGACACAACTCACCAGGCAGCAGATAGAGAACCTGACAGATGAACAGATAAGAAACCTGTCAGAGGCTCAGTTCTGGGCCATTGTTATCAGGTGGCTTACAGAATTCACAAAAGAGCAGGAAAAAGATAAGAAAGAAGCGAAAAACTTTCATAACGAAAGGAACAAAACCGCATACGAGACAGATGGTGAGGAAAAAAAATCCAGAGTTCATTTCAACAAACTGGAATATGGAGAAGGAACAAGCAGTCAACCAATGCAGCGAGAGCAAATGGGAAGCAACAATGAGAGGATCAGAAACCTCTGGGACAGCTATAAAAGGCCCAACATAAGAATCATTGGTTTGCCAGAGAATGAGGAAGATGAACTAGAACTTGAAAAATTGAGTGAAAATATAATAAAGGAGAACTTCCCAGACTTGGGGAAGGGAATAGACTTGCAGGTCCAGGAAGCAAGGAGAGTTCCCAAGAGACTGGACCCAGGGAGAACCACTCCAAAACACATTATAATCAAAATGTCAAAAATTAAAGATAAAGAGAGAATCTTAAAAGCAGCAAGAGAGAAGAAAAGAATTATGTACAAAGGGGTCCCAATTAGACTATCAGCAGACTTCTCAAGGGAAACCCTACAGGCAAGAAGGGACTGGCAAGAAATATTCAAAGTAATGAAAATCCAAAACCTACAACCACGAATACTCTATCCAGCGAAATTGTCATTCAGAATAGAAGGACAGAGAAAGTGTTTCCAGGACAAAATAAAACTGAAAGAGTTCATTAGATCCAAACCACTGTTATATGAGATGTTAAAGGGACTGGTTTAAAAAACAGAAGCTAAGGAGATGAAACAAAGACAAACTAAACAGGCAACGAGAGTGGAAAAGGAACTGTGGGTACGGGAAGCATATTGGGGGGAGGTCAACAGGGAGGGGGAATGGGGAAAGGGAGGGAGATGATATAGGAATTGGGGATCAAGGTAGGAGGGAATGGAATAGACGGAGAGAGGTTGGGAGGAACTGTATGCACAACTAATGGACATAATCTAAAAGGGGGGGACAACTGGAGGGAGGGGGCCACCGGGTGGAGGGGAGCAGAGGGAAGGGAAATTGGCACAAATGTAATATTTTAATCAATAAAACACATTAAATCTGAAAAAAAAAAAGATATGGCATCAAATTGCATCCCCTAGTTTGCAGAATATGTTCTATGAGGCAGTGCCCAAACAAGTCATCACACACATCCATGTGTGTGCATGCACACACACACACATGCACACATGCATTTCCTGAGACAAGGAAGCCTGGGAAATACTACAAATTCCACCTATTAGAGAAGCCCTTAAGGGCTCTGAAAACACCTGAAGTAAAAACAAAAAGCCAGAAAACTCAAACTTGATATTCGACTTTATTTCATCTACAGTTTCCCAAATTTATTACATGTCAGAGAACTTTTTCTTGGGTAATGCCTAATGTTATACCTTAGAATTAGTTTTTTGTCATCTAGCTAGGGTAAGTGGAGTCAGCAACTCTTGTGAATATTAATTAATTACCTCTATACTTTGTAGCAGCTGGCATAAAACTATCTGATTCGTTAAATAATTTCTGGTGACAGTAATGTAAAAAAGGAAACTATAGGAAAGCAGGCTTGTATAAAATAGAAGCTTTACCAGTGTGGTTTCTTGTAGCTCCCAAATGAGATTAGAGTCTGTTGAAATGTTGCCTTTCTGAATTAGAGCTGAATGAGTGCTATAAGGTAAAAACATATAGTTATATTATTGCAGTCAATTATTTTATGGATAACATAGTTTAACTTACAGAATATTTTTCTCTTTCTTAGTCTTACTGCTCATTCATAATGTGCAAAAAAATACATAAAAATACAAGAAATAAAGTGAAATTTATCTTAAATTTTATTACATAGATGAATATGTTCATGCATTATTGCATATCTTTCAAAATGTATGAATATCAGATATACATATATGATATCATTGACCAATTCTTTACATTTGTATGCTTCCAGACATTTCTCTGTGTATACTTGTGGAGATATAAGTATTATCCATTTAGACAACATCATATTTATGTATATACTCATGTGTATATCTATGGATGAGTATATATAGATAAATACATACAATATTACACATATGTTTGTAACATTTTAAAAATTCAACTGGACTCATGACACTGCCATATATTCACAGTTGTTTCCCTAAGCAAATTACTTTTCAAGCCCCAAATTACTTATTAATACCTTTTACACGTTTTTTCAACTCTCTTCCAACAAAAATTCAAACTCAACTAATGACCTCATCTTTAATTTCACTGAAAAAGAAAACATAAAATGCATCAGCAAGTAAACCTCACTGCTTTCTTTGAAGTCTACAAAATGCTTGCCTTGGTGTCTACCCTCCCCTGTTTCCTTTTTGCATGAAAGAGGTGGATGTACCCTTTAATGTCTGGATCAGAGTTCTCCTTTTCTCCACTGTCCTTTTGGCCTTGCCATCTGTTTCCTCAACTTTCCAATGATCTGCTTTTTGTTAAGTACTCAATGAAGCAGCACTACTTTTTACAAAAGTTAAATTCCCTTAACCCACAACTTCTCCAGATACTATTTTCTTCCTTCTCTCCTCTCCAAAGTCAGATTCCTTGAAAGCTTTGTGTGTTCTCATTGTTTCCATTTCTCTTTCCAGTCACCTTAAATCTACTCTAACCTGGCCTCTCTATTGAGTTTTTTTTTAAGGATAGAGGGATGGAGGTGCTTTTTCAACCAGCTCTTTTTATCTTGTATTCAACACAGTGTCTTATTTCACAGTCTCTTTTCAACATTTCCCGTGCTCGGCTTCTGTAATTTCACACTTTCCTGATCAGTATCACACTTCAAGTCCCTATTTATATCTCGTTCTGGCTCCTTACCATCCTTCTGACTAGAAGATGATGAAGCTCTTTCACATCCCAAGCCCTCCCCTTTTGTCTCTCCACATCTCTCCCCATACATTTCTTTCCAGCCTCTGGTTTCAATCACCCTCAGCATGTTATTGCTCCCTGCCCTGACTTCTCTTCTGAGGGCCCTATCACAGAACAAAATGCTAACTTCACCTCTCCACTCAGAAGTCTCAAAGGCTCCTCAAAAGCAACATAATCAAAACAGAGTTTATGAAAATCTCCTCTATATTGGTCCTCTCCTCTTGTCATCCAGGTTTACTGAAAAGTTACCCCTTTCGCTCACACTCCACCTTGCCCACCCTTGCCTTCAACACTCATGTCCACTCAACTAGTAACGTTTGTTGGCTCTTTCCCTTAAGTACAGATTTGTTTGTTATTTTTTAAAATATAATGTCTCTATATTATATTGGAAAACAAATAATAATATAAATGTGTGAGTGTAAAGAAATATTATCTATTATCCACTTGTCTGGCATCTTGCTTGCCAAGAAAAAGTACTTTAATCTTCCTTTAAATTTTCTTAATGGGTCGTCTTTAAATCTATCCTCCATTTAGAGAAAATATATGATGCATATGAAATACATTAATTATCAGATGTTTCAGCTTCCAACAGATTCCGATTCTGTTCAGTCCTTTCTCCGTTCTATTAAGCAACCACTGTGAGTGAAAGATATGCACAATACAACCCTCAAGCCATGATGGTGGCATGCTAAGGAATGAAAATTTCCCATTGTAGTTGCCATTTTTGAAAAAATTCCAAGTTTTGTTTATAGACTGCACTAAATGTGTGTTATGGCAAAGGTAAATCTTGCATTTATTAGTAGATATAAAAATTCTTGTGAAATCATTCTTTTAAAATATATCTGTTGATAATATCATGTTTTATAAATTTCTTCATTTGAAGTTTTATGGATGGTACCTTACCCATAATTATGTTTGGGCTGTGTGTTATGATACCAATTGTGTCATATGCCAGTTAGGATGGGGGTTGGGAGCATGGGTGAAAAGGTGAAAGGGATTGTGAAGTATAAATTGTCAGTTATAAAAAAGTCATGGGGATGAAAAGTACAGCATAGAGAATATAGTCAATATTGTAGTAACTATAAATGGTATCAGATGGGTACTAGACTAACAGGGGTTATCATTTCATAAGGTATATAAATACCTAGTCACCATGTTATATATGTGAAAGTAATATAATATTATGTCAACCATAAAAAATTAACTTTAAAGAATAAACTTGGAAAAAAGTTAACTTTAAAGAATAAATAAAGTGAGTTTAAACAAAATTATTAGGAATCTATTTACATAAAATTAAAGAAATATTTCTGTCTGCCATAATAGGTTCATTTTTACATATTAATCATTTTCTTAAAATTGTGAATTTTTAAAAATTTATTTATTGTTTTTCTATTACAGTTGTCCCACTTTCTACCCCATTTCTACACCCCAGCCCACCTCTTCTCCCACAATTAATTGCCACCCCAATGTCCATGTCCATGGATCATTTATACTAGTTCCTTGATCAGATCCTATCCTTAATTACCCCCTTTTCTCTGCCCTCCCCCGCACCCCCAGTAACTGTTAGCCAGCTCCATGTTTACATGCCTCTGGTTCTATTTTGCTCTTTTGTGTGTATTATTCATTAGTTTCCTGTATTAGGTGATATCATGTGGTATTTGTTTTTCATTGCCTGGCTTATTTTGCTAAGCATAATTCTCTCTAGTTCCGTCCATGTTGTTGCAAATGCTAGGAGTTCCTTCTTTCTTTCCACTATGTAAATGTATCACAGTGTTTTGATACACTCATCTACAATGGGCACTTAGGTTGTTTCCAGCACTTGGCTATTATAAATAGCACTGCTATGAACATGGGGGTGCATAGGTTTTTTTGAGTTGGTGTTTCAGGATTCTTCAGGTATAATCTTAACAATGGAATTGCTGTGTCAAAAGGCAGTTCCATATTTAGTTTTTTGAGGAAATTCCATACTGTTTTCCAGAGTGTCTGTACCAGTCTGCATTTCCACCAACAGTGCACTAAGGTTCCCTTTTCTCCGCATCCTCGCCAGCACTTGTTGTTTGTTGATTTGTTGATGATGGCCATTCTGACAGGTGTGAGGTGGTAATACATTGTGGTTTTTATTTGAAATTCTCTGATGGGTAGTGATGTTGAGCACTCTTTCATATGTCTATGGACCCTCTGTATGTCCTCTTTGGAGAAGTGTTTGTTTAAGTCCTTTGCCCATTTTTTAATTGGGTTGTCTGTCTTCTTGGTGTTGAGCCATATACTGAATCCATCTTAGATTTTAAAACACTTTTGAAAACTCAGTAGAAATACTTGTAGTAAATTGTAACCCAGAGACTTCTGGCCAAGATGGAGGCATAAGTAGACATGCTTTACCTCCTTCCACAATCCTAAGAAGAATAACATCTACCTCAAAACAAAACAAAACAAAATTAGAACTTTCAAATGAAAACAAATTTTAAATGAAAAGAAACTTTAAAGACGGTTAGCTGCACTACTTTATAGTCTACTACTGAGCATTGTGATTTTCCTTGAATCGCGATTTTTCTCCCTAAGATTACCCTCCTTGTCATTAAAGGGACTGCAGTAAGTCCAGTTTTAATTTATCCTGTTCATTTGCATAAACACAACAAGAGCAGAAAATGATCACTTATGATCTTTAGTTCTGCTTTGCTGGAACTTACACAAGGAACATTTAGGGTGACTTTCAGTCTGCCCTTCAAGGGACAGAAGCAGAACCACATACCTGGCATTCAGCCTTGCCTGTAAACACCTGTCTTTTCCAAGTCCTTCTGGTTTTCCATTGTGCCTTAAGATCCCATCTAGCCATCTTTCAGGAAAACAACCTTCATTCCTTCCCTGGAAAGATTGCCATAGACTGCACATCCATTCAATGTACCAGGCCTTTTATCTCTTGGACTTTTATTACCTTTGAAAGTCAGTCTCAGTTCCTCAGGGCTTTTTGGTAACAACCAGAGCCCAAGCATGTCTCCTTCAGGCATGAAATCCCAGTCAAAGTCTTAGTTAAAAAAAAAAACAAAAAAAAAACCTCTATTAACAACTAGTCTTATTAGTTTTATGCAAAGAAACTTATGTCATTACTTACTTGTTTAGAATGCCAAACTCTGGAGGTATCAGATAGGGAGAAAAATATACAGTGTGAAGGAAAATCCTTGTCCTTCTAATATTCACTGAACTTGCATTTCTATTCTTTATATTTTCATTTTTTCCCCCACTAAAATTTTTTCTTTGTTTGTTTTTCCATTACAGTTGTCCCACTTTTTTCCCCCTCTTGCTTCCCTGCACCCTGCCCCCTCTTCTCCCATATTCAGTCCCCACCCAGTTGTCCATGTCCATGTGGCATTATCAAACATGTTTAATTTACAGGCAAGAAGAATGTCAAATGCCTTGTAATTGGATGTCTTTCTGATAAAACAGTCCTACAGATTTAGAGACTTGTATGTGGGTATGTTACATAAATTAACATGTGTTTTCTGTTTTCAAAGGGCGTAAGCCTGTGAGCTCATTACCTGAGTGATTGTCTGTACATATAGGCCTCACTTAATCCTGTCTGCATTGCTGCCTCCTGAGACTCAATGGTTTGACTGAACTAAGTGTCTGGTTGGTGAAGAATGGGGTGGCCTGTGGGCTTCACTTTAAAACTGGTTTATCTTTTCTGTCCTAAAGGCTTGGACAGAAAGAGCCCAGAGGCCTGAGAGGGGGGAAACATAAAATATTTCCCTCAGCCCAAACTAAGTACAATGGGCAAAAGGGTTTTGGACAGGTGAGATGTACCTGGCAAACCTTCCTCCAAAGAAGCCCTTCTTTTCCCTAATGTGGGGCATTGAAAAATTAATACCTGTCTTTTGTCATCTGGTGGTTATGGATTGAATGATGTCCTTTAACCCTGTTGCCAAACCTGTTGCCTCCAGAATACAACAAGGATGCCAGCCTGTTAAATCAAGCATGCTGTTGTCCGGGGACAGCCAACCAACCTGGAGTCTGCGCGATCCTTCCCCATGTGGGAAAGCCACCCTCCCCTCCACACCCCCACTCTTATTAGAGATTTCGGGACCCAAGTGTACGTAGGACGACGACCATCTCCAGCTTGAAGCAGCTAGAAGAGCTCGAGACCTTCGCCCATGGTCCTTTATAAGATTATAAAGGGTCTTAAGTCTGAGATGGAGGGATTGTTATTTTTTATTGTTAGAATAATTAATTAAGTAATTATTTAAAAAAGGAGAAGAAGAAGAATATATGAAAGGGTGAGGCAGGAGAGCTTGTATGTATGACCCATGGGCATGGACTTGGGGGGCGATTGTTGGTGGAGGTGTGGTGCAGGGCGGAGGGGAGCAAAGGGGAAGAATTGGAACTATTGTAACAATATAATCAATAAAATATACTTAAAAAATAAATAAAGGTAGTACAGAAATAATAAAAAAAATTAGAACTACTATAAAATCAAACTGCATGGAAGTCCAACTAACAAAGATATAAAGAAGCAATACTCATCCAGATAGGGAGAAGGGGAAGAGCCAGGGAGCCAGGGTGGAGAGGACACAGTGTCTCAGTGGCAACAGCAAGGCAGTAACTGTGGCTAGCTGGCAGAAAGAGCAGTCACACATTATAAAAGCCAAGGGACACCTGGGGAGTGATCCCAGTCCAGGCCAGTCCATGCAGCTCATGATCCCAGCACTGGCAAAATAAAGCCTCACTGTTTCTGAGTGTGAAAACCAGTGGGGGTTGGGGCAGTGGAAAAAAACTGCCTGTCTCACAGGAGAGTCAATTTAAAGGGCTCCCATGATCCTAGAACATATTCAAACCCACTCACCCTGGGAACCATCACCAGGGCAACAGCTAGAGTGGTGCAAGTCCCATACAGCAAGTGGGTAAAGTGACAGGATAAAGGGAAAGTGCTGATGAAGTGGTATTTTTCCCTCTGTGACCTGTCCCCCACATACAGCACCACAAGGTAGTGAAATGGGTCACCCAGAACTGGTGAATACCTAAGACTTCACCCCTTACAACGTAACAAGTGCAACATCTCTACCTAAGACACAGAGGCAAACACAGGAGGCTGTCAAGTTGAAAAGACAGAGAAGTATGGCTCAAAAGAAGGAGCAGATCAAGGCTCCAGGGGGAGAACTAAGCCAACCTAACAGATGTAGAGTTCAATACACTGGTGATAACTATGTGCACAGACATGATTGAGTACAGCAAATGTATAAGGGAAGCTGTGAAGGCTATATTATGTGAAATGAAAAAAAAATCCACATGAAACTAGTGGTGAAGAAAAGGAAGCTAGGGTTCAAATCAATGATTTGGAACAGCAGGAAGAAAAAAAAACAGTCAACAAGTACAGGATGAAGAAACAAGGACTGAAAGAAAATGAAGGCTTAGGAACCTCAGGGACAACTTTAAATGTAACAAACATCTGAATCATAGGGGTTCCAGAAGGAAAAAGAAGAAGAGTAAGAAGTTGAAGAGTTATGTGAATAAATAAAGAAGAAAAACTTCCCTAATTTGGTGAAGAAAATAGACATAGAAGTCCAGGAAGCACAGAGAGTCCCAAACAAGCTATACCCAAAGACGACCAAAGCAAGACATATCATAATTAAAATGCCAAAGTTTCAAGATAAAGAGAGTCTTAAAAGCAGCAAGAGAAAAGAAGAGAGTTACTTACAAAAGAGTTCCCGTAAGACTGTCAGCTAATTTCTCAAAAGAAATTCTGGGCAAGAAGGGACTGGCAAGAAGTAGTCAAAGTGATGAAAAGCAAGGGTCTACAATTAGGATTACTCTATCCAGCAAAGCTATCATTTAGAATGGAAGGGCAGATAAAGTGCTTTTGAGACAAGATAAAGTTAAAGGAATTCATCCTCATCAAACCCTTATTATAGGAAATAATAATGGGACACATTTAAGAAAAAGAAGATCAAAACTATAAATAGTAGGGATAAAGACTACTTTCCCTCATCAAAAAACAAAACCAAACAAACAAACAAACAAAAAAAACCCTGGAAAACTACAAACAGTAAAATGACAACAAACTCATAACTATCAACAAATGAATTAAAAAAACAAAAACAAAAACAAACTAAGCAAACAACTAGAACAGGACTAGAACCATGGATATGGAGATTATATGGTGGGGTATCACTGGGGATGGGGAAGAGGGATAATGGCGGAAAATGTGCAGGGATCAAGCAGCATAACTTGTATGTACAAAATAAGCAGGGGGACATTAAGAACAGTATAGGAGAGTGCAGGTAAATCTAAGAAGCAGCAACAAACAAGAAGAGCCACAAAAATGGGGAGACAGAGAAACAACCACCATCAAAAGGAAAGGAAGAATCCCCAGAAAGTGTGCTACATGTTATGGAATTCAAAAGATGGATTATAGGGAAGCTCAATGAGATCAGCTAGCTCAAGGAAAACTACAAAGCACTCCAGGGAAACTACAAGGAACTCCAGAAAAACTACAAGGAACTTATTAAGAATTATACCAGAATAATAAAGGACATAGAAGCTATCAATTTCTGAATTGAAGAACACAGTAGAAGGAATTAAAAGCAGGCTAGTGGAAGCAGAAGATCAGATCAGTGACCTGGAGGACAACGTAGAAAAAAATTCCCAGACAGCGCAACAAAATAAAAAAAGACTGAAAAAGAATGAAGAGGTTTTAGGACAGCTGTAGGACAACATGAAACATAATAATATCCATATCATAGGAATTCCAGAAGGAGAAGAGGAGCAAGGGATAGAAAACCTGTTTGAAAAACTAATGACAGAAAACTTCCCTAACTTGATGAGAGAAAGAGTCATACAAGTCAAGAAAGGACAGAGAGTCCTAATAAAGATGAACCCCAATAGGCCCACTTCAAGACACAACATAATTAAAATGGCAACATTCTAAGACAAAGAGAGACTCCTGAAAGCAGCAAGAGAGAAACAACTAATAATACACAAGAGAGCTCCAATAAGGCTATCATCAGATTTCTCAGCAGAAACACTACAAGCCAGAAGGGAATGGCAAAAAATATTTCAAGCAATGAAAAACAAAGACCTACTACCAAGAATACTCAACTGAGCAAGTCTCTCATTCAAAATGGAAGGTGAAATAAGGATTTTCCCAGACAAAAGAAGGCTAAAAGAATGCATCTCCACCAAACCAGCATTGCAAGAGATGCTAAAGGGTCTGCTTTAAGAAGATAAAGAAACATAGAGGGACAGAGAGAAACACAAGTACAAAAGGGGAAAATGACAATGAATAAAAAGACATAGGGTAGCTGAATGGATTAGAAAGCATGACCTACATATATGCTGTCTACAAGAGACCCACCTCAAAACAAAAGAGCTACATAGACTGAAAGTGAAGGGATGGAAAAAAGAATTTCAAGCAAATGGACAAAAAAAAAAAAAAAAAAAACCAGGGTAGCAATACTCATATCAGACAAAACAGAATTCACAGCAAACATCATAAAAAGAGACAAAGAAGGACATTTTATAATACTTAAGGGAAAAATCCATGAAGAAGATATAACCCTTGTACACACCCAACATAAGAGCACCCAAATAGTAAGAAAAATTTTGAAAGATTTCAGGAAGGATATAGACAGCAACACACTCATAGTAGGGGACTTTAACACCCCATTGTCAACAATGGACAGGTCTTTGAAGCAAAGAAACACCAAAGATATTGAGGCATTGAATAACACTCTAGATCACATGGACTTAGTTGATATATATAGAACTTTCCACCACAAAAAAGCAAAATATACATTTTTTTTCAAGTGCACATGGAACATTTTCAAAGATAGACCACATGGTAGAACACAAAACAAGATTTAACAAATTCAAGAAAATTGAAATTATATCAAGCATCTTCTCAGATCACAGTGGCATAAACTGGAAATCAACCTCAAGGAAAAGATTCAAAAACATTCAAACTCAAGGAGAATGAATAACATGCTATTAAATAATGAATGGGTTAACAATAACATCAAGTAAGAAATCAGAAAGTTTCTGGACACAAATTATAATGAACAAACAGCAACCCCAAACCTGTGGGATACAGCGAAAGCAATCTTGAGTGGAAAGTTCATAGCAATACAGGCCTACCTAAAAAGGATAGAAGATTCTCTAATAAGAAATCTAACCCTACAGCTACAAAAACTAGAGGAACAACAACAAACAAAGCCCTGAGCAAGCAGAAGGAAGGAAATCATCAAGATCAGAGCAGAATTAAATGACATAGAGACTAAACAAACAATTCAAAAGATCAATAAAACCAACAGCTAGTTCCTTGAAAAGATAAACAAAATTAACAAGCTTTTAACCAGGTTCATCAAGGAAATAAGAGAGAAGACCCCCCAAAAAAGTCAGAAATGAAAGAGGAGTAATCACAACTGATAGCACAGAAATAAAAAGGATTGTAAGAAATTACTATGAATAATTGTATCACAAAAAATCTGACAACTTAAATGAAATGGACAATTTTCTGGAAATATATTAGCTTCCAAAACTGAATCAAGAAGAATTAGAAAGCCTGAACAGAACGATAACAACTAGAGAAACTGAAGCAGTAATCAAAAAACTTCTGGCACACAAAAGCCCTGGACTGGATGGCTTTACAGGTGAATATTACAAAACATTTAGGAAAGAGCTAACTCCTATCCTTCTCAGACTATTCCAAAAAGTCCAAGAAGAGGGAAGACTCCCAAACTCGTTCTATGAAGCCAGTATTATGCAAATTCCAAAACGAGGTCAAGACACAATAAAGAAAGAAAACTACAGGCCAATATCGCTGATGAATATAGATGCTAAAATCCTCAACAAAATATTGACAAACCAGATCCAGCAACACATTAGAAAGATCATACACCATGATCAAGTGGGATTCATCCCAGGGATGCAAGGATGGTTTAATATTCACAAATCAATAAATGTAATACACCACATAAACAAAATGAGAGATAAAACCTCATGATCATATCAATAGATACAGAAAAAACATTTGATAAAGTACAACACCCATTTATGATGAAAACACTCAGCAAACTGGGAATAGAGGGAGCATACCTCAACATAATAAAGGCCATAAAAGAAACCTGAAGCCAACATCATACTCAATGGGAAAAACCTTAGAGGATTCCCCCTGAGGTCAGGAACAAGACAAGGATGTCCACTCTCTCTACTCCTATTCAACACAGTCTTGGAAGTTCTAGCCACAGCAATCAGACAAGAAAGAAAAATGAAAGGCATCCAAATTGGAAAAGAAGAAGTGAAACTGTTATTATTTGCAGATGACATGATAGTATACATAGAAAACTCTATAAACTCCATGAAAAAACTACTGGACATAATAAATGAATTTGGCAAAATAGCAGGGTACAAGGTCAATATTCAGAAATTGAAGGTATTTCTGTACACCAACAATAAAATATCAGAGGTAGAAACTAGAAGAAAAATCTCATTTACAATAGTACCAAGAAAAGTAAAGTACCAAGGAATAAATTTAACGAAAGATGTAAAAGACCTGTACTCGAAAACTACATAACACTGAAGAAAGAAATTAAGGAAGATAAAAATAAATGGAAGCATATATCATGCTTATGGATGAAAAAAATCAACATAATTAAAATGTCCATATTACCCAAAGCAATTTACAGATTCAATGCAATCCATACTAAAATACCAATGACATATTTCACAGACCTAGAACAAATACTCCAAAAATTCATATGAAACCAAAAAAGACCCCAAATAGCCAAAGCAATCTTGTGGCAGAAGAACACAGCAGGAGGAATCACAATACCAGACATCAAACAATACTACAAAATCACTGTGATCAAAATAGTCTGGTACTGGCATAAAAACAGACATATAGATCAATGGAACAGAATAGAGAGTCCAGAAATAAATCCAGGACTATACAGTCAACTAATATTTGATAAAGGAGGAAGGAACATAAAATGGAGTGAGAAGAGCCTCTTCAACAAATGGTGTTGGGAGAACTGGACAGGGACATGCAAAAAAATGAAACTAGATCACCAACTTACACAACACAAGAGAATAAACTCAAGATGGATCAAAGACTTAAATGTAAGCCATGACACCATAAAAGTCCTAGAGGAAAACATAGGCAGGAAAATTTCAGATAGCTCATGTAACATTATCTTCACGGATACATCTCCTTAGGCAAGAGAAATAAAGGAAAAAATAAACAAATGGGATTACATCAAACTAAAGAGTTTCTGCTCAGCAAAAGAAAACATCAGCAAGATGAAAACGGAACCAACCGTATGGGAAAACATATTTGCCATGACACCACAGACAAGAGATTGATCTCCAAAATATATAAAGAACTTATACAACTCAACACCAAGAAGACAGAAAACCCAATTAAAAAATGGGCAAAGGACCTGAACAAACGCTTCTCCGAAGACATACGGAGGGCCCATAAACATATGAAAGTATACTCAACATCACTAGCTATCAGAGAGATGCAAATTAAAACCACAATGAGATACCACCTCACACCAGTCAGAATGTCCATTATCAACAAATCAACAAACAACAAGTGCTGGTGAGGATGTGGAGAAAAGGGAACCCTACTGCACTGTTGGTGGGAATGCAGACTGGTGCAGCCACTATGGAAAACAATATGGAATTTCCTCAAAAAACTAAAAATGGAACTGCCTTTTGACCCAGCAATTTCGTTGCTAAGGTTATACCCAAAGAATCCTGAAACACCAATTCAAAAAAAACTTATGCACCCCTATGTTTATAGCATCAGTATTTATAACAGCCAAGCTCTGGAAACATCCTAAGTGCCCTTCTGTAGATGAGTGGATCAAAAAACTGTGGTACATTTACATAGTGGAGTACTATGTAGCAGAAAGAAAGAAGGAACTTCTGGCATTTGCAACAACATGGATGGAACTGGAGAGAATTATGCTTAGTGAAATAAGTCAGGCAATGAAAGAAAAATACCGTATGTTATCACCTATTACAAAAAACTAATGAACAATACAAACAAATGAGCAAAACTGAACCAGAGGCATGTAAAGAAGGAGTAGACTAACAGTGACAAGGAGGGAAGGAGGAGGGTGAGAAAGGGATATGAAGGGGAAGGATCTAGTCAAAGAACAGGATAAATGACCCATGGACATGGACAACTGGGTGGAGACTGACTGTGGGAGAAGGGGTAGGCAGGGTATGGGGAAGCAATAGGGAAAAAAGAGGGACAACTGTAATAGAAAAACAAGCAAATAAAAAGTTTTAATGGGGGGGGGGGGAAAGAACAGTATAGGAAATGGAGAAGCCAAAGAACTTATATGCATGATCCATGGACATAAACTAATTGATCAGGGGATTGCTGGAGGGAAGGGAGGTACAAGGCAAAGGGGAGCAACGAGGAACAAATTAGGACAACTGTAAATGTATAATCAATAAAATATACTTAAAAATAAAAATAAAAATAAATTGTAGCCCTGTTATACCTGTTAAAACAAAAATATTTTTACAAGTCTGTACAACAAGCCACACAAACTTGGTGAGGGCAGTGGTTACATGGATCTCTTTTATGATAGTGCTGTGTGCCTAGAACAATGTTTGGCCCATTATAATTCTCAATAATACTTGCCAAATGAATATATATGAAAGAATATGATGTCCCTATGTCTCTATGGATTAGACATCAAAGCTATACTGGGATAATACACATTTTTCTAAAGACATCAACCACTTTTAGTTCTAGGAATAATCTGTTATGATAGTGGCTTCACCTAAATAATAAGCCTATTTAATGACTTATTAAAAATAAAATACTACTAAATTTAAAATTTTGGTGTGGCTGTTATCTAGGGCAGTGTGTCTCAAACATTAGTAGCATCAGAATCAACTGGATGCACAGCTGAAACATTGATAGGCCATGCATCACAGAATTTCTGATTCAGTAAGTCCAGAATAGGGTCTGAGAATTTTAATTTCTAACAAATATACAGGTGATACTGATGCCATTGATCCGAGAAGCATACATTGAGCATCATTAATTCAGGGCATTATCAGTTGCTTGGGATTCAGTGCCATTTAATATATGAAGAAGAACATGGAAAAAAAGAGAGCAGCACCAAAATACAGTCATTTCCATTTCTTTTGCATTTTAGGTGCATCACAGCCAGCATTCAATTATGTAAAAAAAATAAGTTGTGTAGAATAGAAGAAAATAATTTCAAAAGTTAATATTTTTGGATTCTAAACCTTTTTTAAGTTGTGAGACCACAGATTTTCAGCATCTTCTGGTTTGTATGAAATAATATAAGTAGCTACTTTTTTTTCTCTCAAGATATAAACGTTATATCCTTTAAAAACAAACAACTAGGACTTTCAGTCTGGACAAGGTGACAGATTTTTTTTCTCTTTGCTTCTACCCACTGAGTACAACTACAATTCCTGGAGATTATGCAAGAATTAACTAAAAAAAAAAAAAACTCAGGTGATAAGGGGACACAATGAGATATCACCTCACATCTGTCAGAGTGGCTCTCATCAATAAATCAACAAACAACAAGTGTTGATGAGGATGTGGAGAAAAGGGAACCTTCATACACTTTTGATGGAGTTGTAAATTGGTGCAGCCACTATGGAAAACAGTATGGAGGTCCATCAAAAAATTAAAAATAGAACTACCATGAGACTCCTAAATCCACTTCTGGATGTTTATTCAAAGAAATCCAGAACACTAAGAGGGATGTGCATCCATATTTCAATGAAGCATTATTTACAACAGCCAAGATATGGAAACAACCTAAGTGTCCATGAATGGACAAGTGGGTAAAAATGTTGTGGTACATATTCATAATGGAATCTTACTAGGCCACAAAAAATTAAATCTTACCATTTGTGACAGCATGGATAAACCTAGAGGGTATTATGCTAAGTGAAATAAGTCAGAGAAAGACAAATATCATGTGATCTCACTTACACGTGGAATCTAATAAAATAAATAAACAAAACAGAAACAAACTCATAGATATAGAGAAGTAACTGATGGTTGCAAGAGGGGAGGGGAGTTGGGGAGATAAGTGAAAAGATAAGGGGATTAGGAATTTCAAAGTGGTAATTACAGGGTAGTCATAGGGATGTAAAGTACTGCATAGGAAATATAGTCAATAACATTGTAATAAATATGTATAGTGCCAGGTGGGTACTAGATTTATCTGGAGATTGCTTTGTAAGTTATATAAATGTCTAGTCACTATGTTGTACATCTGAAACTAATGTAATATTAAATGTCAACTGTAATTAAAAAAATTTTTTTTAAAGAAATGTGGTAAGAAGAAGGCAAATTGATGTGGCACCTCAGGGCTGAATGAACTGAACAACATAGCAGTATCAGGTAAACCAGTTCTTCAAATAACACTATAAACACTCTGAAAATTAAAGTGTCATTGGAACCAGAACCCACAAAAAATCAGGGACCTGTATGCTATACCTAACTAGGGTAACCACTGTTTAAAGAAAAGATTTAAATAAACATAGTGTCTCCTAACAGAATAGAAAAAATATGCAGGGTACAGTGGAAAATATCCCATCACTCCAAGAACCAGGTAAACCCCAACTTGAATGAGAAAGAGAAGCAGCTGACTCCAACACCAAGATAAATTAGACAGATGTTGGCTTACCAGATTAAAGCAGCCATTATAAAATACTTGGACAATCAATTACTAATTTTTACCAAAAATATTTTTTAAATCACATTTCAGCAAAGAAATAGAAGCTATGAAAAAATAACTAAGAAATTATAAAGGTGATAATTACAGTATGGAAAAAACTTGAAGAATAGGCTGAAAGTATATATGACAGAGGGTAGGATCAATGAACTTGAGCAGTCATAAAATGAATTTGCCCAATCCTAACAACAAAAGAAAATAGACTGGACTGAGGGTAAAGAACAGAGGCTCAGAGACTTGTAGGACACTAGCAAAAGATCTAGTGATTGTATCATTACAGGAGGATAATATGGCTGAAAATTTCTTCAATAAAATAATGACTGAAAACTTTCCAAATTGGTGAAAGACACAAACCTAAAGACTGAAGAAGCTAAGCTAACTCTAAACAAAATAAATACAAAGAAATGCAATGAAGATAATAGTTGAATTTTGGAAAAGCGAAGACAAAGAAAAAAATCTGGAAATCTGCTATAGAGAAAAGACACATTAACAATAAGCAAATACAAGTTTGAATGAGAGTGGATTTCTTATTGGAAACTATGGAGAAGGAAATGGCACAGTGTTTTTCAAGTACTGAAATAAAAGACCTGTCAACCAAAAAAATCAATATTCAGTGAAACTATCATTCAGGAATGAGAAGCAATAGGACATTTCAGGCAAAAGAAATGTATAATATATTTTATTTCACAAAGGTTAAACTTGCCCACAAAGCTTATCTAAATGACGTTTTTTAATAAAAAACAATGTGCCAAAAAAAGCACCCTATAGCACCAGAAGAAAGAACAATGATAAGATGAGAAATATAGATAGATACAACAGACTATATACCTTCTCATGAGTTTTATGAATCATATTTGATGATTGAAATAGAAACTCTAATGCATTTTGATACTCAATAAAATGATAAAGTGAGGAGAGACCTAAATAGTAGTAAAGTCCCGGATGTCACTTGAAGTAGTAAAATGCTGATACCAGAAGACTGTGATATATCAAGTATGTTTATTGTTATAACCATGGAGATTATTACAAAAACTATAAATACACTCAAATGCCTATAGATAAAAAAATTCTAATGTAATATTCACATAAATTACAAAAAGCAACAAAAGAAAATGAACAAGAATGAGAAGAAACTAACAGAACAATTAATGATACATAAGTCCTAATACTTCAATAATTATCCTTAAATGTAAGTAATATACATACATTAATAAAATGTAAATAATATGCATGCACTAATCAAAAAACAAATACTGCAGAGTGGATAAAACAGAATAACAGAACTATATTCTGTTTACAAGAAACTTCCTTCAAATTTAATGACATAAGTAAGATGAAAGCAAAAGGATGGCATAACATGTGTCACATAAGCATTATCAACATAAAGTAGCAGTGGCTGTATTGGTAGTTGAAAAAAGTAGCCTTCAAAGAAAAGAAAATTACTAGAGGCAAAGAGACATTATATAATGAAGAAAGTATCAATTCACAAGAAAGACATAGTCATTCTAAATGTGTATGCACCAAGCAACAGAACCTCAAAATACATGAAATGAAAACTTGAGAAGCTGAAAAAAGAAATAGCTCCACAATTACAGCTGGGACTTTAAAATCTCTCTATCAGCAACTGATAGAATAACTGGAGAGAAAATCATCAAGGATACAGAGAAACTAAACACCACCACCTAACAGGATCTAATTAACATATATAGAACTTCTCCATTGAACAACAGCATAATATATAGTTTTTTCAAAGCCCTGTGAAGCATTGATCAAAATCAACCATATCATGGACTGTAAAACAAACCTCAACATACTGTATTGAAAAGAATTGAAGTCAAATGAAGTCATACAGAATGTTCTCTGACCATAATAGAATCAAACTAGAAATCATTAAAAGGAATCCAACAGGAAAATCTCTATACATGGAAATTAAAAAACTCACATGTAAATAATCGCAGGTCAAAGAATGTCAAATGGGTGGTATACAGCTAAGACCACAATGAAAAACCAGTATACATCAATTTGAACAGCTAAAATGTAGAAAATAGTGACAATACCAAATACTGGTGAGGAAGTACATAAACTGGATCATTCACTCATGGCTGGTGACAATGTGAAATATCACAAACACCCTGGAATCATTTGGCAATTTGTATAAACCTAAACATGTAATTAGTAGAAAACTCATGCTTATAACCCCAAGTACATAAAAACTTATTTTCACAGATAAAACAGAATACAAAGTATAGAGAAGTTTTATTTGTAGCAGTGAAATAACTGGAAATGGCTGAGATATATCTTATCCATTCTATGGACGGTTACTCAGCAGTACAAAGTAATGAGTTATTGATACATGCAACAACTTGCATGAATATCTGGGGAATTATGCCAAGTAAATGGAAAAAAGTCAATTTCAAAATGTTACATACTATATTATTCCATTGATATAACATTTCTAAATGATAGAAATAAAAAAATAAAGGACATATTATTGGTTGGCAAGGGTTAAGGATGGGGGCTGGTTGGGTATAGTTACAAAAGACAATATACAGGATTCTCATTTTTAGTTCTTGACTGTGGTGGAGGATAAAAATCTATGTACAGGACAGAATTGTAAAGAACTCAACACACACACACGCACCACACAAACACACACAAATACAAATAAAACCAGGATAATCTGAATAAGACGATTGGGTTGTATCAATATCAGTAGTCTGGTTTTAATAATGTACTATTTTGCAAAATGGTAACAATGGGGAAACTATTTCCTACAACTGCACATGAATCCACAATTATCTCAGTAAGACATTTCAATTAAAAAATGCAACATAACAGACTGAGGCAAAATTATTTTTCAGGAGGCATGTCTGTATGGGAATCAATTGTTCTGAACCCAAGGAATATATGGTAGGTGGAAATAAATGTGTATCCAACATCAGCCTATAAACACAGAGCTTAGCCTGAAGTTTTAGAACTTTGTTCAAGCACCATTTAATCACCTTTCTAGCCTCCCTTAATTGCTTTCCACATTGTTCTAATTAGAGCGCCAGTTCTTTTGCACAGCTGTTTTCAATTTTCACAAACCACAATGAGGTACAGAGAGACTGTCTTATCTTCAGGGAAGACATCCCTCCCCGAAACCGTAAGAGTTAAATCTTTGGATGGTTTTTATGAATTTGTTGCAAAATACAAAACATCTTCAATGAAAAGACAACATATTGCACCAGAAAAAACTTTTATTCTGCAGATTAAATAGTAAGCCAGTCCTGACAAATACTCTTTTCATAAATTAAAACTGAAAAACAAGTACAAAATAAACAAAAACATGTTGAACTGAACCTTGAACTGGATGATTAATTTTATAAATTAAATAAAATGAAAATTTTATTCTTGCCTTCATTTATGTCATTATGGCAACTTCCGTTATAAAATGTTTATACAGAGAAGGAAATGAATCCCAATTTCAGTTCTACCACACAAAACTAACATTTATTATTATTTTGTTTTAATTCCTTCAGACATTTATTGTATTCACATGCATGTAGATTTAACTGACTTATAACTATCGATACATGCAGGTCTTAAACTCTTTCTCGATGACTTTTGCACACATATACATGTGTACCCGTGTCCCTGATCCTGATACAGGACATCCCCAGCTTCCAGCAGCTTCCCCATTCTGTGTCCCAACTGCTAACTCCAACTGCCAACTAACCGCTCTTTTGATACCTGGACAATAGAATAATTCTGCTTGTTTAGGAATTTCATAGAAATGGAATGTGTTCTTTTGTTTCTGGCTAGATTATCACAACTTTAGGTGAGCTAGGCTCACCTTATTGCAAGTAGCAGCAGTTTGCCCTATCCCTGAACTGCGACACATTCCCCTCGTGTTAATGCACAACGGTCCATTTATCTCCCACAGGGACAGATGCTCAGGGTGCTTCCACTGTGGGCTGTTATGCACAATGCTCCTTTGATATTGTATCCTTTGGCAGATGTCAGCTCTCCCATCTATCTGGTCTGTCTGGGAGTGAAATTACTGATTCAGAAAGTATACATACATAAGATCAGTTTAAGTTGTTACTACCAAATTTTTAGAGTTCTCATGGCTTCCCACCCTTGTTGACAGTGTCCTTTTAATTTTAGTCAGTCTTGTGGTAACATAATTATAAGCCAAGGAATAACTTTATAAATCTAGAATTTGTATCTTGTGCATTACAGTGCATTTGTGTGTACATATGAGGGGGTATGTGTGTATGTATTTAACCTGTGTATTGTATTCTTTAAAGAAGTAAATTCATCAAAAATTTACCATGATTTGGGGGGCCTTAACAAAGTTTTCAGAATAATGACACTTTAAAGGCATCATCCTCTGCATCAGAATATGATGTGATATATAAGGTTATGCAAACATAACATAAACTTACTCTAAAGCACATATTTAATTATTATTGTATTTTTTATTTTGAACTTTATTTTTATGTGAACATCTATGATTGAGAGTAGAATTAGTATTCCACTATGCCATTAATATAAAATGATTCAAAATAATCTTCATATGAAATCTGCCAGAAGTGAAAACTTCACTACCAAAGTACTACATTAAGAACTCTGTAGTTGAGCCCTGGCTAGTTTGGCTCAATGGATTGAATGCCAGCCTATGAACCAAAGGGTTGCGGGTTCAATTCCCAGTCTGGGCTGCAGACCTGGTCTCCAATTGGGGGCTTGCAAGAGATAACCACACACGGACTCTCTCTCTCTCTTCTTCTCCCTCTCTTGAGCTCTCTAAAAATTAATAAGTAAAATCTTAAAAAAGATCTATAGTTGATAATAAAATATTGGAAGTAAAAGACAATTTAACAAGCACTAACAAATATAACTTTATTAACTCATAATGGGGCACAGAGGGAGAAAAGAAAACAATGAAATACTATGCAGCCATAAAAAAGAAAAGAACTCTTACCTTTTGCTACAGTATGAATGGACCTGGAGATTATTATGCTAAGTGGAATAAACCAGTCAGAGGAAAACAAATAGCATATGCTTTCACTTATACATGGAATCTAATGACTATGATAAAGTGACCAACAAAATAGATTATGAGGTATGGACACATGGAACAGCCTGACAGCTGTCAGAGGAGAGTGGGAGATGGAAGAAAGTAAAGGGATTAACCAAAGAACATATATGCGTAAGATATAGATATAGATATAGATATAAACAACAGTGTGGTGAGGGCCAGAGGGAAGCGGGGCAGGGCTGGGTGGAGGTGGGCAAAAAATGTGGTGGGGGAAATGGGAGCATTTGTAATAGTGTCAACAATAAAACTAAAGTTAAAAAAAGAGAAAAAAGAACTATCATTTTTATTATGTATGCAATATTTTATTGCTATTGTTTTACCTCTCTTCTTTCAACCTTTATTTTCTTCTAGCTTAGAGAATTCTCCTTTTTTCCCTTTTTATGGTTCTGTTTTTGTGCACATATAACACATTTTCTCTGCTGCTAACCCACTCTTATATATTAAAGGGAAATACAAAAGTTGGCTTTAATTTACAAGGATATAGTTTTTCCAATCTTTCTTCTGGGGAAAGGTGTATGTATAAGTACACATTTTTATTAACTTGTAAAATTCAAAACTGTCTGATTCAATTAAATAATCTAATCAATTAAATAATTCTGAGCAATAAATACTGAAGTTTACTAGCTGATGCTAGGATTCCACTCATAATAAAAGGTGCTTTTTTAACCTTTAAATCCTTGGGTGGTCTGGTATGTGTCTACCTTAGAGTGAGTATTTAATTTCACACTTCTGTAGTTAAGATAGAATGGATTAGAGCTTGGATTCTGTTGCCAATACTGAGCAGTGCAGAATTAGTTACAGTCACTTGCTTTCCTTTTGATATTCACTTGATTTAGACATGAGGCCAAATCTACATATTGCAAAAAGCATCACTGTATTGTATGATTCAATTGCCGGTTAACTTGTTCATCATCTATATGCCTATGAAAACACTTTTGAATTATTATACTTCAGCCTAATCACTTCTTTGTTTCTCTTTTGGATGACTCTCCTCACCTTTGACTTTCATCCTTCCTTCACCAATAAATACAGACTGCAATAAAAAGAAAAAAACAATAACTTTTAAAAGTTGAATATGCCATCAATCATTTTGTATTCCGGAGATTCTATAAATGACTTTTTAGGAACTCAATTGTTTGGCATTTATTTGATCTATCAAATACAAAATTTTTGTATGAATGAAAAGAAACATTTCGTTCAGTCATTCAGATATTGTGTTTACAAGATATCCAAAAACAAAACTTAAAATAATATTTTAAGGTGTGGGAAAGTATTTTATGTGTTTCCATATATATAACTCCCAAGAAAACTGAAACAAGAAAAATAAGCAGAATTAGATCAATTCCTCAGGCACATGGTGCTATAGTGTGACAAGTGTTTTGGGCTTTTGGACACTTGGCTAAGAGTATATTTTCATAGCTGGTAAGATGATTATTCATAACATATCAAACTTGAAAGTCCCACTGCTGAATGAGTCATCTTTTCCCCAGTCCCATTTTTCCTAGGATTGAGCAGATTCTAGACTAGCAGCTGGAAGGACCCTCACTCTGACAGAAGACGAGACTCATAGAAATGGGCTCCACTTAGGGCCAGCAGGAAGCTGAGTGCATCACTCCATGAGGAATATTTTGAATGGAGCATGTGTTTAAAACCAGTCAGTGGTCCAGGCAAAGCGCAGACTAATTGGAGTCAGGAGCATGGGACGTAGCATCAGGATATCTTACTTGATCTTCACTGTGGCCCATGACAGTTTATAAGGTTCTACTTTCTGAAAGGGCAAACTGACAAAATTGATACAGAGCGATAGTCCTACTGACTCTGGGACATTAAACAAGTTTCAAGGGCAGGGAATTTCACTTAAGAAACCAGAAAGTTTCAAATGAAAGCAAGAGAGATTCTGAATGTCTAAAAGCAAACAGAAAACCATTAGTCAGAGTACAAACGTGTATGAGACTAAGTCCAGTTATCATAAAGATTTCCCATTAGATTGTATATCTTTGGAGAGAGTGCACTATTATAAGAAAAGAGATGGCGAGACTGAAGACAATGAAGGAGCATGGAGTTAAAAACTACTTGGATTGAAAGAAATAGAGTTTGGTAATTGGTTGGGCAACATATTTTAGAGCTCAGGAGAACTATAGGTTATATGAATTTCTATCTGGTAAAAACAAAAGTATTACTTTATATATACCTTCATGTCCTCTCTACTACCTTTTATCAGAACGATAATAAATACCTGAGGATTGTAATAATGGTAGTTTGAGGTATAGAACCAATTTTTGGATGTAAATTGATCCTTTAACAAAAATATTTTATATATTTACTTTTAGAGAGAGGGAAAGAGGCAGAAAGAGAGGGAGAGAAACATTGATTGATTGCCTTTCAAATGTGCTCTGTCTGGGGGTTGAACCCACAACCCAGCCATGTGCCCTGACCAGGAATAGAACTGGAGATCTTTCATTTTGTGGGATTACACCCAAACAACTGAACCACACCAGTCAGGCACAAGTTGGTTCTTTTTATTCATTCATAAGGATTGACAAAATTCAGTTTGTAGAGAGGACCATGTTGCCCTGTTGTGTGGAGATACAGTCTGAGAAAAAGGCAGTTGTAGGAGTACTGCCACGCTTGGTTAGCAAGGTGGAAAGTTTGGAGTTGTGCAGAACCCTTCCTTCTCCCTTCCCTAAGAAGAAACATATGAAAGGTTTCCAAATGCGTTGACTCATTTCTTACACAGGTTCTGGCACCTGCCCTTCTTTTCTGCTGTCACCATCCTGATTTGGCTTTTCTCAAGATTAACCCATTCCTCATCTTGGACCCATCTGTGTATCACTGCCAGATTTACGTTCTGAAAATACTGCTCATACATTAATTGCTAAAAAGTTATTACTCTTCTCTTCGGAAAGTTTTAATTCGTATTAGCAATCTATGTCACTATAGTAAATATTTTCTCTTTTGATTTGTTATCCCAGTGAGAGGTAATTTACTTGCAACATCCCACAGGATGTCTTAAAGAGGTTTACTTGAATCAACACATGTATATATATTCATGCAAAACTAAAAAGTCCTCTTTCTTTATATACTCTTTTAAAAACTATGGATGTCTATCCAGGACCTTCATCAGAGTAGACAATATCATCTCCTGTAGTGACTCACAGATCTGCCCACTTCTATACCTAAATTAGATTATTACAATATCAGGCTTATAATGCTGGGAATAAAATGATGTAATAATGTAAGCTATCTTATGTGGCACCAGTTCAGTCTTTTCTTAATGAAAATCTAATACCAGGTTGTTTCAACAAAGAATGTATAAGCAATATTATGTTTCTGTATGAAGATTATGCAGAAAACACTTCTAATTTTTTATGGGTGTTGTACTTTATCAAATGCTTTTCCTGTATCTATTGATATGATCATGTGGTTTTTGTCTTTCATTTTGTTTATGCGGTGTATTACGTTTATTGACTTGTGAATATTAAACCATCCTTGCATCCCTGGGATGAATCCCAATTGATCATGATGTATGATCTTTCTAATGTGTTTCTGGATCTGGTTTGCCAATATTTTGTTGAGGATTTTAGCATCTATGTTCACCAGTGATATTGGCCTGTAGTTTTCTTTTTTTATTGTGTCTTGACCTGGTTTTGGAATTAGGGTTATACTGGCTTCATAGAACGAGTTTGGGAGTCTTCCCTCTTCTTAAATTTTTTGAAAAGTCTGAGGAGGATAGGAGTTAATTCTTTCCTAAATGTTTTGTAGAATTCACCTGTGAAGCCATCCAGTCCAGGGCTTTGGTGTGCCGGGAGTTTTTTGATTACTGCTTCAATTTCACTAGTTGTTATTGGTCTATTCAGGCTTTCTGCTTCTTCTTGATTCAGTTTTGGCAGATTATATGTTTCCAGGAATTTTTCCATTTCTTCTAGGTTGTCAAATTTCTTGCCATACGGTTGTTCATAATAATTTTTTACAGTCCTTTGTATTTCTGTGGTATTGGCTGTGATTTCTCCTCTTTCATTTCTGATTTTTTTATCTGGGTCCTCTCTCTTTTTTTCTTGATGAGCCTGGTTAAAGGCTTGTCAATTTTGTTTATCTTTTCAAAGAACCAGCTCCTACGTTTGTTGATCTTTTGAATTGTTACTTTAGTCTCTATGTCATTTAATTATGCTCTGATCTTGATGATTTCCTTCCTTCTACTCGCTCTGGGCTTTGCTTGTTGTTCTTCCTCTAGTTCTTGTAGCTGTAGGGTTAAATTTTTTATTAGAGATTCTTCTAGCTTTTTTAGGTTAATTTTTAAAATAATACCTCAGTTGATGTATTATATGCCACAGTTGGTGTAAATTGATCACAGTTATTTTAAAATATATATTGTTGTAATTTTGGTTCTGTATCTTTTTTAAAAAATATGCTTCATTGATTATGCTGTTACAGTGGTCCCAATTTCTTTTCCCTTTGTTCTCTCCACCAAGTGACCACCCTCCCTTGTCCCCCCCACTTAGTCCATGCCATTGGTTGTGCTTATAGTTCTTCTCAACATCTTCCTATCTACTCTACTCCCTCCTACTATGCTTCTTAATTCCTGTACCATCTTCCTCCCTTTACCCCCCCTTTCCCTTTCCCCATCCCTGATGACCTCCCCCCAATATGTTCTCCATACCTATAATTCTTTTCCCACTCTCATTGCCTACTTAGTTTGCCTTTGTTTCAATGCCTTAGCTTCTGCTGTTGGTTGTTGTGATACAGTTTTCATTTTAATGTTCATAGTTTTGATACTCTTTCTCCTAAACAAGTCTCTTTAACATTTCATATAACAGTGGTTTGGATTTAATGAACTCCTTCAGTTTTACTCTGTCCTGGAAGCACTTTCTCTGACCTTCTATTCCTAATGACAGTTTCTCTGGATAGAGTAATCTTGGTTGTAGGTTTTTGCTTTTAATTACTTTGAATATTTCTTGCCAGTCCCTTCTTGCCTGCAGAGTTTCTTTTGAAAAATCAGCTGGTAATCTTATTGAGACCCCTTTGTACATAATTCTCTTCTTCTTTCTTGCTGCATTTAAGAGTCTCTCTTTATCCTTAATTTTTTTACATTTTGATTATAATGTGTCTTGGTGTGATTCTCCCTGGGTCCAGTTTTTTTGGAACTCACTGTGCTTCCTGAACCTGTAAGTCTATTTCCTTCCCTAAGTTAGGGAGGTTCTGCTTCATTATTGTTTCACATATTTTTTTCATTTCTAGTTCTTCTTCTTCACCTTTTGGCAACCTATAATTCGGATATTGGCCTGCTTATAGCTGTCCCCTAGGTTTCTGAGCCTCTCCTCATTTTCCTCACTCTTTGTTTCCTCTTTCTGCACTGGTTGACTGTTCCTTCCCTATGTTCTAATTTGTTGATTTGATTCCTGGTTTTCTTTCCCTCACCACCAGTTCTATATTTGTTTTCATTCATTTCAGCAGGACTAGCCTTCTTTCCTTCCCCATCTCATTTAAGAACTGCTGTTATGTCTGTAATCCTTTTTATAACCAAAGCTCTGAACTGTGCCTCAGAAAGATTTCCTATCTGCTCAGCCATTTGATTAGATATTTGCTGTCTTGCCAGTTGCACCACCAGGATCTCAATCATGATCTGTGTCATCCTGACAGTTTTGTGTTTACCTTTGCTTCCTGGGCAGGGCTGTCACACCTCCTATGCTATAAAGGGCAGAGCCCTATGCACTCGTCACAACCAGGAAACCCTTCTCAACACTCTGTGGTATTTTGTGTGTGAGGGCGGGGGTCCAAGATGGATTCTTGCCATTTACTCTCCGCTAAGAGACTGGAAGCTTCCTCCTCTGTCCCCATCCCCTCCGGCCTTCATAGTCTGAGGCAATGGGAGTCTGCCATCCCCAGCATTGGAATCACGAGCTGATGGGTCTGGTCTGCAGCCAGGGATGCTCCCCAGGTGTTTCTTGCCTCTTTTTAAGTACAGGTGTCTGTGCTTATTCCTGTCCTGCCATCGTCGACACAGCTGTTGCTGCCAGCACAGCTTGACCTCTCAGTCCCAGCTTCGCCCCTCCTACCCGTTCAGATAAGCACCACTTCTTTATAACTTCATACGTTGGACTTCCATGTAGCTTGATTTTCTGGAACTTCTGGTTGTCTCCAGTTCTGAGGTAGTTGTATTCCTTCTTAGTTGTGGAGGGAGATGGAGCATGTCAGTCTAGGCCTCCATATGGGCCATAAGTAAAACAAATGCTTTCCTTTTTTAATGAAGACTTTATTTCCTTAGATTTTTAAGTTAAATGACGTCTAAAATGCTACTTGAACTTGAACATAGTAACACATGGCAATGTTTGAATGAAGGCTAATGTACATTTTTAAAAACAGAATTTAGTCTTTCAATTGGACTTGGGCTTAATGCAATATCTAAGCATTTTCTTCAGTGGTCAGTTTGATGTTGAATTGTAATCTGCATTTCACAATTGTTGCCATGAGTGTGAAAAGGTAGAATAAAGAGTTGTCAAACTATAAAGATGCTTATACTTTCAGACACTTCTTCAAAAAGTAGAACTTCAAACAATGTTTTATTTATATTATTTATTTATTTGTTTGTTTTGTTTTGTTTTTATTTTTAGAGAGAGGGGAAAGGAGAGAGGGAGAGAAACATCACTGTGTGGTTGCCTCTCACTTGCACCCCCAACTGGGGACCTTATGTGCAACCTAGTTATGTGCCCTGACTGGAAATTGAACCAGCGACACTTGGTTCATAGGCCGATGCTCAATCCACTCCAACAATGTTTTGAACATTATAACTAATTTTGTGATTTTAGTACATGCTTTATTAGTGTGTAAGACTAGCAAAGTGTTTAAAAGATGTGTATATTTATATCCAGTGAAATGGTAAAGAAGTATTGTTGGTAGAAAGGAGCATGGACATTTTAGCATCACATAGGGGTTTAAAAGTAGCAAAACTTATCATACCAAAGAGATATACAATTGACAAATAATCATATTAACAGACACTCAACATCAAATGTCATTAGGAAATTACAAATAAAACAATAGTGAGATACCACTACACACCTTTTGGAATAAAGCAATTAAGTACCACCAAAATCTGGAACACTGAAAATGTCAAATGCTGGTGAGGATGTAGAGAAACGTGAACTCTTATGCATTTCTGCTGGACATGAAAAATGGTACAGCTACTTTGAAAGACAGTCTGACAGCTTCTTATAAAACTAAACATAATCTTACCATGCAATCCAACAATGGGAACATTTATATTTACTCAGAGGATTTAAAAACTACACTTACAAAAAAAACAACAACACAAGGATGTATATAGCAGCTGCATTAATAATTACCAAAACCTGGAAGCAACTCAGATGTCCATCAGTAAGTGAATGGATAAGCAAACTGTAATACATCCAAACAATGGCATATTTTTCAGCACTAAAAAGAAATGAACTATCAAGTTATGAAAAGATATGGTGGAAACAAATATATATTACTAAGTAAAAGAAGCCAAACCAAAAAGATTACAAACATATGTATATTTACAACTCTATGACAAAAGGCAAAACAATGGAGGTATTAAGTCAGCGGTCACTAGGAAGGACAAATGAATACTTGAAGCACAGAAAAATTTTAAGCCAATGAAATTATTGTATATGATACTACATGGAGGGATACCTGTCATTATACATTTGTGAAAACCCATGGTTCAACACAAACCTATTTTTGAATACCCAAAAAGAACCCTAATGTAAACTATAGATTTTGAGTAATAATAATTTTTTACTATCAGTCCATTCTCTGTATCTATGGGTCTGTTTCTGTTTTGTTTGTTTATTTATAATGTTATTTAGATTCCACATATAGGTGAATTCATATGGTATTTGTCTTACGCTGACTGACTTATTTCACTTAACCCTCTATGTCCATTCCTGCTGTTGCAAGTGTTAAGATTTCATTCTTTTTTATGGCTGAGTAATATGCCATTGCATAACTGTTCCACAGCTTTTTTTTTACTTTTTTTAAAAAATTTGTATTTCTGTTATAGTTGTCCCATTGCTTCTTCCCACATCGCCCATCTTTTCTCCCACAGTCAATCCCCATCCCATTGTCTATGTCCATGGGTCATTTATACATGTTCCATGACTAGATCCTTCCCCTGCTTACCCTTCTTCTCTCCCTGCCCCCTTCTCCCTTGTCACTGTTAGTCTACTCCTTGTTTACATATCTCTGGTTCAATTTTGCTCATTTGTTTGTGTTGTTCATTAGTCTCCTGTAATAGGTGATAGCATAAGGTATTTGTCTTTCGTTGCCTGGCTTATTTCACTAAGCATAATTCTCTCTAGTTCCATCCATGTTGTTGCAAATCCTAGAAGTTCCTTCTTTCTTTCTGTTACATAGTACTCCATTGTGTAAATGTACCACAGTGTTTTGATCCACTCATCTACAGAAGGGCACTTAGGTTGCTTCCAGCACTTGGCTATTATAAATAGTGCTGCTATGAACATAGCGGTGCACAGGTTCTTTTGAATTGGTGTTTCAGGATTCTTCAGATATAATTCTAACAATGGAATTGCTGGATAAAAAGGCAGGTCCATTTTTAGTTTTTTGAGGAAATTTCATACTGTTTTCCATCAATGGTGTACTAGGGTTCTCGTTCCTCCACATCCTCGCCAGCACTCGTTGTTTGTGGATTTGTTGATGATGGACATTCTAACTGGTGTGAAGTGGTATCTCATTGTGGTTTTAATTTGCATCTCTCTGGTGGCTAATGATGTTGAGCATTCTTTCATATGCCTATGGACCCTCTGTATGTCCTCTTTGGAGAAGTGTTCATTCAGGTCCTTTGCCAATCTTTTGATTGGGCTGTCTGTGTTCTTGGTGTTGAGTCATATAAGTTCTTTATATATTTTGGAGATCAATTCCTTGTCTGAGGTATCATTGGCAAATATGTTTTCCCATATGGTTGGTTCCCTTTTCATCTGGCTGATGTTTTCTTTTGCTGAGCAGAAACTCTTTAGTTTGCTGTAGTCCCATTTGTTTATTCTTTCCTTTATTTCCCTTGCCTTAGGAGATATATTGGTGAAAATATTGCTACGTGGGATATCTAAAATTTTCCTGGTATATGTTTTTCTCTAGGACTTTTATGGTGCCATGGCTTACATTTAAGTCTTTGATCCATCTTGATTTTATTCTGGTGTATAATGTAAGTTGGTGGTGTAATTTCATTTTTTGCATGTCCCTGTCCAGTTCTTTCAGCACCATTTGTTGAAGAGGCTCTTCTCACTCCATTTTATGTTCCTTTCCCTTTTGTCAAATATTAGATGACCATATAGACCTGGGTTTATTTCTGGGCTCTCTGTTCTGTTCTATTGATGTATATGTCTGTTCTTATGCCAGTACCAGACTGTATTGATTACAGTGGCTTTGTAGTATAGTTTGATATCAGGCATTGTGATTTCTCCTATTGTGTCCTTCTTCCTCAAGATTGCTTTGGCTATTCAGAGTCTTTTTCGGTTTCAAATAAATTTTTGAAGAATTTGTTCTAGGTGTTGGAATATGGCACTGGCACTTTAATAAGGGTTGCATTGAATCTATAAGTTGCTTTGGATAGTATGAATATTTTAATAATGTTGATTCTTCCCATCCATGAACATGGTATATGCTTTCATTTATTTGTATCATCCTTAATTTCTTTCTTCAGTGTTCTATAGTTTTCTGAGTACAGGTCTCTTACGTCCTTAGTTAAGTTTAGTCCTAGATATTTTATTTTGCTTGTTGCTATGGTAAATGGGATTTTTTTTTTTGTTTCTGTCTCTGATATTTTATTGTCGGTGTACAGAAATGCCTTCGATTTCTGAATATTGATTTGTACCCTGCTATTTTGCCAAATTTACTTATTATGTTGAGTAGTTTTGCATGTAGTCTATACGGTTTTCTGTGTGTACTATGAATGTCACATTCAAATAATTACAATTTTACTTCCTCTTTTTCAAATTGGGTGTCTTTTATTTCTCTTTCTTGTCTGATTGCTGTGGCTAGAACTTCCAAGACTTTTTTGAATAGGAGTAGAGAGAGTGGACATCCTTGTCTTGTTCCAGACCTCAGAGAGAATGCTTTCAGTTTTTGACTATTGAATATGATGTTGGCTTCAGGTTTATCATACATGGCCTTTATTATCTTGAGATATGCCCCCTCTATTCCCATTTTTCTGAGTGTTTTCATAATAAATGGGTGTTGTACTTCATTGAATGCTTTTTCAGCATCTGTTGGTATGATCACGAGGTTTTTGTCTTCCACTTTGTTTATGTGGTGTATTACATTTATTGATTTGCAAATATTAAGCTATCCTTGCATCCCCGGGATGAATCCCACTTGATTATGGTGTATGATCTTTTTAATGTGTTGCTAGATCTAGTTTGCCAATATTTTATTGAGGATTTTAGCATCTATGTTCATCAGCGATATTGACCTGTAGTTTACCTTCTTTGTTGTGTCTTGATCTGGTTTTGAAATTAGCATAATACTGGCTTCATAGAAAGCATTTAGGTGTCTTCCCTCTTCTTGGATTTTTGGAATAGTTTGAGAAGGATAGGAGCTAGCTCTTTCCTAAATGTTTTGTAATATTCACCTGTGAAGCCATCCGGTCCAGGGCTTTTGTGTGCCAGAAGTTTTTTGATTATTGCTTCAGTTTCTCTAGTTGTTATCGGTCTATTCAGGCTTTCTGATTCTTCTTGATTCAGTTTTGGAAGATTATGTTTCCAGAAAATTGTCCATTTCATCTAGGTTGTCAAATTTTTTTGTGGTACCATTATTCATAGTAATTTCTTACAATCCTTTGTATTTCTGTCGTATTGGTTGTGATTTCTCTTCTTTCATTTTTTATTTTTTTTGAGGGGGGTCTTCTGTCTCTTTTTTCTTGATGAGTCTGGTTAAAGGCTTGTTGATTTTGTCTATTTTTCAAAGAACTAGCTATTGGTTTTATCGATCTTTTGAATTGTTTGTTTAGTGTTTATGTCATTTAATTTTGCTCTGATCTTGATGATTTCCTTCCTTCTACTCGCTCTGGCTTTGTTTGTTGTTGTTCCTCTAGTATTTTTTAGCTACAGAATTAGATTTTTTATTTGATATTCTTCTGCCCTTTTTAGGTAGGCTGGTATTGCTATGAACTTCCCTCTCAGGACTTCTTTTACTGTATCCCATAGTTGTTGGGTTGTTCTGTGTTCATTATAATTTGTTTCCAGAAACTTTTTGATTTCTTCCTTGATGTCATTGTTAATTCATTCATTATTTAATAGCATGTTATGCATTCTTTATGAGTCTGAATGTTTTTGAGTTTTTTCCTCGAGGTTGATTTCCATTTTCAAACCATTGTGATCTAAGAAGATGCTTGATATAATTTTAATTTTCTTGAATTTGTTAAGTCTTGTTTTGTGTCCTACCATGTGGTCTATCTTTGAAAATGTTCCCTGTGCACTTGAAAAGAATGTGTAGTTTGCTTCTTTGGGGTGAAAAGTTCTATATATATCAATTAAGTCTATTTGATCTAGAGTGTTGTTCAATGCCTCAATATCCTTGGTGTTTATTTGCTTTGAAGATCTGTCCATTGTTGATAATGGGGTGTTAAATTTTCCTATTACGAGTGTGTTGCTGTCAATATCCTTCTTGAAGTCCTTTAAGATTTTCCTTATATATTTGGGTGCTCCTATGTTGGGTTCATGTATGTTTACAAGGGTTATATCACCTTGATAAATTTTTCCCTTAAGTATTACAAAATGTCTTTGTCTTTTTTAATGGCCAGTGCTTTGAAATCTGTTTCGTGTGATATAAAATATTGTTATCCCAGCTTTTTGTTTATGTGCATTTTCTTGAAATATTTTTTTTCATCCCTTCGCTTTCAGTCTGTGTAGATCTTTTGTTCTGAGGTAGGTCTCTTGAAGACAGCATATATGTGTTTCATGCTTCTAATCCATTCATATACCCTATGTCTTTTGATTGGTGCATTGAATCCATTTACATTTAAGGTTATTATTGATAGGTACTTATTCATAGTCATTTTCCCCCTTTGTACTTATGTTCCTCTCTGTCTCTCTCTGTTTTTTCATCTTGAAGCAGACCCTTCATCATCTCTTACAATGCTGGTTTGGCGGAGATGTATTCTTTTAGCCTTCTCTTTCTGGGAAACTCCTTATTTCACCTTCCATTTTGAATGAGAGCCTTGCTAGGTTGAGTAGTCTTGGTTGTAGACCTTTGTTTTTCATTGTTTAGAATATTTTTTGCCATTCCCTTCTGGCTTGTAGTGTTTTTGTTGAGAAATCTGATGACAGCCTTATCAGAGCTTTTTTGTATGTTATTAGCTGTTTCTCTCTTGCTGCTTTTAGGATTCTCTCTTTGCGTTTCAGTGTTGCCATTTTAAATATGATGTATCTTGATGTGGGCCTATTTGGGTTCCTTTTCATTGGGACCCTCTGTGCTTCCTGGACTTGCATGTTTTTTGTTTTTGTTCTCATCAAGTTAGGGAAGTTTTCTGTCATTACTTTTTCAAATAGGTTTTCTATCTCTTGCTCCTCTTCTTCTCCTTCTGGAATTCCTATGATACGGATATTATTATGTTTCATGTTGTCCTGCAGCTGTCTTAAAACTTCTTCCTTATTTTTCAGTCTTTTTTGTTTTGTTGCACTGTCAGGGAATTTTTTTCTACATTGTTCTCCAGCTCGCTGATCTGTTCTTCTAATTTCTTTAGTCTGCTTTTAATTCCTTCTACTATATTCTTCATTTCCTCCTGGCTCTTATTTATAGCTTCTATGTCCTTTATTATTCTGGTGTAATTCTCAGTAAGTTCCTTGTAGTTTCCCTGGAGTTCTTTGTAGTTTTCTTTGAGCTCACTGAGCTCATTGACCTTTCCTATAATCCATATTTTGTATTCCATGTCTGATAATTTGCTTTCCTCTATTTCATTTAGCATTTTTTCCGAGGATTCCTTCTATCCTTTTGATATGGGGTTGTTTCTTTGTCTCCCCATTTTTTGTGTCTCTTCTTGTTTGTTTCTCCTTCTTAGATTGATCTGCACTTCTTGGATATGCCCCTGGTGGCATCAGATCGTCTCCCAGTCTGGGTCTAGGCAGCCTTTTGGAGACTACTAGAGATCTACTGCCCTTTCTGTATCCTTTTGTTATTAATCTATTCAATCTGTGATCTCAGCCATCAGGCTTAGGTGGCAGGGCTGGGGCAAATTAATTCCTGGGAGCAGGGCTATTGCTTCCCCTCAGGATGATGCCACTTGGAGGGGAGTGTTCTGCCTGCATTGTGGGGAATGAGTCAGCACTGGGACCTGTTCAGCTGCTCCTTCAGTTTTCTCCTCAAAGCCACCGCCCCAAACTCTCCTTAAGCATCTAGGGTCCTCACAGCCCCACCTCTACTTGAGTGCACAGTTAATGGGTACCAATATATTTTTGTATGTGATCCCTTTAAGAGCTCTTGTTTTCAGCTGTTTTTTCAGGCTAGCAAAAAAATAAATAAATAAAATAATAATAATTCTTTGACTTTTCACTTTTTAAAGCTGGGTACTATCTTACCTTCTGCTTTGTTGCTGTAGGCTGGGAAGCCCAGCTGGGAGGTTAGACCCCATACTTCTCAAGGGGAACCCCTGGCTGCTGAGCTGTTTCTCAGTCCCTTCAGCTGCCACCCACAGAAGTCTAGCAAGCCCTTTCATGTCTCCGCACTTCCTCCCAGTCGCATTGTGATGAAGTGGCCTTTTCTGTCTATCTGTGGTTATAAGGCTTCTCTCCTGCTAGTGTTCAGTTGGTTATACCAGATGATTTCTCCACAATTATGTTGTAATCCCAGACTGGTCTTGGGAGGAGGTTAGTGTAGCTTCCACTTACTCCTCTGCCATCTTGGATCTCTTCTCCCACAGCTTTTTTATCCACTAGCCTACTGATGGGCACTTGGGTTGCTTCCATACTTTGGCTGTAGTAAATAACACTGCAATAAATGTAAAGGGTCCATATTCTTTTAATAATTTTTGTTTGGTTTCTTCATATATATTTCCAATAGTGGAATCACTAGATCATAAGGCATTCTTAATTTTTTGAGGTAACTCTGTACTTCTTTCCATGGTAGCTGCGCACCAACCTGCATTCCCACCAGTAGTGCACTAAGGTTCTCTTTTCTTGACATCCTCACCAACATCTGCTGTTTGTTGATTTATTGAAAATGGCCATTATGACAGGTGTGAGGTAATATCTCATTGGAATTTTAGTTTGCATTTCTCTGATGATTAGTGAAGTTGAGCACCTTTCACATGTCTGTAGACCATCTGTATCACCTAATTGAAGAAATGTTTATCCAGGTCTTTTCCCTATTTTTTAATTGGATTTTTTTTTTGGTGTTGAATAATATGAATTCTTTATGAAATTTTGATATTAACCCCTTATCAGATGTATCATTGATATAATAATGATGTTTTAATGCAGGCTCATTGACTGTAACAAATGTTTCTCTCTTGTGGGTGGTGTTGTAATGGTGGGGGCTATGCATTTGTGGGGGCAAGGGAAAAATAGGAAATCTCTGTATTTTTTCCACAATTTTGCTGCGAACCCAAAACTTCTCTAAAAATAAAGTCTATTTTTAAAAAAATCATGTTATATCAAAATGTCCTTGCTGTTATTAAGTAACAGTAAATGGACTACTTTTTAAAAATCCATTGATTATATGATTTGCATCCAAATATCTCATTACACACTTTTTAAAAGATTAAACTAGAAAACTATTTAAAAGTAATTGTTGAAATAATTTTGCTCCCCAATTTTTAAAGATTTTATCCAGTTTGCATTGAATACCTAAAACTGCATTCAATTTATTTTCAAAGACTCCACTAGTTCTCAAGAACTGAGGCAATATAATCTCAAAGTCTATTTTCCATATGGCATCAAAACATAACTTTCATTAGTGGTCATGTGGCTTGGGGCACATGCTGAAGATTAAACACACACAAAAATTGTAAAATTTCATTAAAATGATTTTTTATGTGTCATAAATTATTATTTCAAACATCTATAATTTTGTAGAGTAATATAATACATGAAGCTCTGTTGCTTTTTGAAATCTAAATAGAGAGGACTAGAGTTGCCAGTTGTGGGTGACTGGAGCCTTAATTTGCATTTGAAGTATTTCCAGCAAAGATCTAGAGACTTTTATGCATAGCTCTCCTTTAGGAAGTCTTGACTGGCCCTGACTGGTGTGGCTTAGTTGGTTATGTGTCACAAAGTAAAAGGTTACAGGTTGGATTCTCTGTCAGGGCACAGGCCTGGGTTGTAGGTTTGGTTCCTGGTTGGGTCATGTAAATGATGGATATCTCTCTCTCTCTCACATCAATGTCTCTCTCCCTCTCTTTCTCCTTCCCTTCCTCTCTCTCTAAAAATAAATAAATAAACAAATAAATAGGTAAATAAAATCCTTAAAAAAAGAAAACTACACAGCACCTCATGATATCCTAATGTTCTTACCCATCTGGTTAATAAAACATTCAAGTGAGCAAAGGATATTTGTAGTACGCCAAACATGAATTTCCAAGTTTTGGCATATATTCAACCTACACAAACTTGGTGTGCACTCCTGTATGTTTTTGATGCCATGCTATTTTCAATGTCCATGTTGTTTTTATCCTCAAAGAATATTAGAAGGATGATTGAGCAGCAGGTATGCAGCTTCACAAGTTTCAGATTCCTCCTATGGAATGGACAACATAGAATTTCTTAAATTCCTTATTGCCTTCATATCTATTTGCATCATAGATCATTGTTGTTGTAAAAGTATCAGTCAATACCACCCCATACCAGGCAAGCTAGTAACTGACTCTGCTCCATTCTTATTCTGAGTGTTGTGATCAGAAGAGGACTCTGTCACATACTTTCGTTGGTCTGACTTTGTATGATGTAAGTGTTGTAACAAGTGACCTCCATAAGAAGCATTCAGTCTTCTCAGCTCTAAGTCATAGGAAGTTATCAAATAATAGGGTCTAGACTTGATTCCCTAGTTGACCATCAAGAGTTAGGAGAGGTAGGCTGTGTTTTGTAATAGCTTAATCTTTTAAGATACTGAAAGATATATCTAATTGAGATCTCTCTCTATATTATACTATTCAATGTGCCTTTTAATTCTACACTGTATTATAGCACCAAAACACTACTTTCAATTAGCCCACATTTTGAAATATGTTTAAAACGTATTTCTAAAAGCCTAAACGTTAAATTCTTAAATGTTGTTTTATAACATTTTGTAGGAAGAATATTTTTAAGACTTATTTATTTATTATATGAAGTTGGACCACCTTCCAAAACTGGAATTATCTTCTGGAGGGTAGGCACCTTGTAGTACAAGCTTCCCTGACTAGGTGAGTGTTCTGTATCAGTGTACCAGCTGGAGCTTTTGTGACAGACTGCATTTGGCTTCAGTTAATTTTTTTGAAGACTCTTTCAATGCATTTGCCCATTTCATGATAGATGATTTACTCATGCACCTTCCCATATTGCACTGAGTGTTCAGTAGTTTTTGATAAAAAATGGCATGACCCTCATGGCCCACCCATCCTATTCACCCCATCTCACCCTGAGTGACTTTTTTTTGTTTCCCCAGATGAAAATAGTTCTCAAAGGGAAACATTTTGCCTATGTGGAAGAGTTGAAACACACACACAAAAGCAGAATCACTAAAAGGTGTCAAAATTGATAAGTTCAAAAACTCATTTGAGCAGTGGAAAAAACATCTCAATAGGTTTATTGCATCAAATGGAAAGAACTGTGAAGGTGACTGATGTTTAAACATGTAAGAATAAATACATAATTTTTTATAAATAAATTCCATTTTTAGGTTCCCCCTCATACTTCATTAATTCTGAAATGTGTCATGTATTTCAAACATATCATAGCCAAAAGTATACATAATAGAAATATGGTTTTAAGGAGAAAATTAGACTAGACATCCCTGTACACACCACACAGTTTTAGACACAGTATCTTACCAAGATTTTGAAGCCTTGATGACATACCTAAACATTCTCTTCAGAGGTAACAAATGTGTCCTAAAGATTGTGTGCATGATTATTTTGTTTTGCATTAAATGTTTACCTCATATGTATCCCAACATGATATATTATTTACTTTTGCAAGTATTTGAAATTTAAAAATGAAATCATTCAGTGTTTTCCCTTTTGTAACTCACTCTTTAAATATTCTATATTATATTTGGGGAAGTCACCTTTATGGGTGCCTGTGTCCAGTGCATTTACATTCATAATGGTCCATTGTAGACTTATAACTCAGTATATTTGATTATTTCATATCAGTGAATGTTTGGGTGTTTTTCAATTTTTTTTATTATACAAACAAAACTTAAATACCTTTTAGCACATATGTGCAAGTTATCCTTATGATATGTAATGGAAACAAATCTTATTTTTTAAAGCACATCTCTAAATTCAACAATAAATCCAAGTTGATTCTTAAAAGTTGTGCCAATTTATATTCCCACCAGTGAGCAAGACTTGATAGTGTCAGATTTAGTTTTAATTCCCAAGCTGGTGTTTGTAGTATTATATTTCATTGGGATTGTAACTGCTTTTTTGAATGATTAATGAAAATGAGCATTTTACAAGATGACCATTGTTGTCTGTGTGTGTATGTGTGTTTGTTTGTTTGTTTTGGTAAAGTTCCTCTTTTGGTTTTCCACATATTTTCTTTTAAGTTTTTCTCTCTATTCCCCATATTTATTCTAAAAGTTTAAAAATTTGCTCTTCATGGTCATGTCTTCAATGCATCTAAAATAGATTTTGGAGAACATGACATAAAATAGCTCTAATAATTTTCATATTTAGATAAGCAATTATTAGCATGCTATTAAACAGCTCAGGCTTTTCCTGGAAAACTGCAATGTCACTTGGCCTAGTTCTCTCTGTATGCCTTGGTCTATTTCTGAGCTTTATTCTTTTCATGTTGTATTTTTCTATTCCTGACTTCTCCTAATCATTATTACTTTCTATTAATTCTTAACCTAGAGAAGGGAGACACCTCCTCACCCCAACCTAGTTCTTCTTCAGAAATGTACTGGATTATTTTTGGCCCTTTGTCTTTTCATATAAAGTAACAAAAAGCTGGAACAATTTATGAAATAATGACTGGAATTTTGGTAGAATTAAACTGACTTTATGGAACAGTTAGGAGATAATTGAAATTTTTATGGGATCAAATTTATATAATATCATGACAAAACTCTCTATATATTAGATATTTTAAATTTTATAGTACAGTGACTTACAAAACTTTTCTGCATTAATAAGATGACTATTTGACTTATGTCTGTCCATTTATTGATGTGATAAATTACACTAATTATTTTTCTTATGCTGCAAAACTTGTTGGGGTGATCCTACATTGGTTTTTGACTTATAAGATTGGACACCAATTTTTCTTGCTTATGCTGTTGCATTTTTCTGGTTATTATAGTAAGGCATCATTTATCTCAAAATATTTTTAAAAATATTTTCTCTTTTTCTAGTTTCTTGAAATATTTCTGTAAGAGGAATTATGTTTTCTACATGTTTGGCAGATTTCACAATATTCTCTGAGATTAGTTTCTTAGTGAAAATAGTGTACATTACTGAGTTAATTTGTTAATAATTTAGGAATACCTATGCTCTTATTTCTTCTTGAGATAACATTTTGTCAGTATGATTTTAAATATCTAATTGTTTTCTTATTCATATTGTTATCCCTTCTTAACTGGATTGTTTTTTGTGTTTTATAGATATGTTGTATGTCTTGTAAAGAGCATATGGTTGGATATTTTTAATCAAGCCTGTTAGTCTTTATCTTAGTTGGGTGATTCAGTTCTTTCTCATTTATGATTTTTACTGTATTGGGTTGGCCAAAAAGTTATTTTTGTTTTTTCCGTAAGATGGCTCTAGTAGCAGTTAGTTGTCTTTAACTTCATTCAAAAACAATTTTGTTAGATTGTATTGTGACAGCTGTCATATCAGTATGCTTTTAAAAAAAACATCAAAATTGGTAAATTTTTGCATAATAATTTTAATATTGAAGATGAAAGAAAATAAGCAACATTTTAAGACTTCCAGCCAAGATGGAGGTGTAGACAGACACACTGTGTCTCCCTCCACAACTAAGAAGGAATACAATGACCTCAAAACTAGAAACAACTAGAAGTTCCAGAAAATGAAACTACATGGAAGTCCAGCAAACAAAGATATAAAGAAGAAATACTCATCCAGACAGGTAGGAAGGGTGGAATTGGGCAGAGAGGACCAGTGTGGTGGCAGCAGCAGTGGCGGCAGCAGCAGGCCAGCAGAAAGCACAGTCACACTTTATAAAAAGTCAGGAGGGACACCTAGGGAGTGTTCCCACCTCCTCACCAGACCTTGCAGCTCACGGTCCCAGCACCGAGGAAAATCAAGCCTCATTGCTTCTGACTATGCAGAACAGTGGGGGTTGGGGTGGAAGCAGAAACTGCTGGTCTCAGCAGAGTCTACTTGTTTGAAGGGCTCCCATGGTCCTAGAATGTCCGCAGACCCACTCACTCTGGGAACGATGGCCAGGGCAGCAGCTAGAGGAATGCCAGTCCAGTTCAGAAGTGGAAGAGGTGCCTGGAAAAGGGGCGAGTGCTAAGTAAGCAGCACTGTTCTATCTCAGACCCCTCTTCCACATACAGCGCCACAAAGTGGTGAAACAGGTCTCCATGTACTGATGAATCCCTAAGGCTCCACCCCTTATAACATAACAGAAATGACAGTTCTACCTAAGACAGAGAGGCAAACTAACACAGGAGCCTGTCAGAATGAGGAGACAGAGAATTATGGCCCCAAAAAGGAAATGGATCAAGGTTCCAGTGGGAGAACTAAGCAACGAGGAAATAGCCAACCTATCAGACATAAAGTTCAAACACTGGTGATAAAGATGCTCACAGGCTTGACAGATAGGCTTGAGTACGGCAAACACATAACAGAAGAAATAAAGGTTATGCTAAGTGAAACAAAGAAAAACCCACACAAAACCAATGGTGAGGGGAAGGAAACTGGTGTTCAGATTCTTGATTTGAAACATATGAAAGTTAAAAACAGTCAACCAATGCAGAATGAGGAAGCAAGAATTGAAAAAAATGAGGAAAACTTCCCAAATTTTGCAAAGGAGATGAACATACAGGTCCAGAAAGCACGGAGGGTCCCAGACGAGCTGGACCCAGAGGGGACCACACCAGGACACATCATTACTGAGATGTCAAAGGTAAAAGATAAAGACAGAGTCCTGGGGGCAGCAAGAGAAAAGCAGAGAGTTACCTACAAAGGGGTGCCTATAAGACTATCAGCTGATTTCTCAAAAGAAACTTTGCAGGCAAGAAGGGACTGGCAAGAAGTATTCAAGGTGGTGAAAAGCAAGGACCTACAACCAAGATTTCTCTATTCAGCAAAGCTATCATTTAGAATGGAAGGGCAGATAAAGTGCTTCCCAGACAAGGTAAAGCTAAAGGAGCTCATCGTCACCAATCTATCATTATATGAAATGTCAAAGGGGTTTACTTAAGAAAAAGAAGATCAAAATTATGAACATTAAAATGACAACAAACTCACAACTATCAACAACTGAATCTAAAAAATAAGAACAAAACCCAACCAAGAAAACCAGAATAGGAACAGAATCATAAGTATGGGGATCGTTTGGAGGGTTATCAGCTGAAAGGGGGAAGGGGGAGAAATGGGGAAATGGTGCAGGGACTAAGAAGCATAATTGGTTGGTACAAAACAGATGGGGGGAAGTTAAGAATAATATAGGAAAGGGTGAAGCCGAAGAACTTATATGCATGACCCATGGACATGAACTAAGGGGGGGTGGAATTTCTGGAGTGAAGGGGGTTACTGGGCAGAGGGGAGCAAAAGGGAAAAAAATTGGAGCTACTGTAACAACATAATCAATAACATACACTTAAAAATTGGTAAATTTTTGCATAACCATTTTAATATTGAAGATAAAAATAAGCAAGGTTTTTGGCATTTTATGCTTTATTATTTCAAGAAAAGTAAAAAGGCAACTAAAATGCAAAATATGATTTGTGCAATGTATGGAGAAGGTGCTGTGACTGATTGAACATGTCAAATGTGGTTTGCTACAGATTTGTTGCTGGACAATTCTTCATGGTCGGGTAGAGCATTTGAAGTTGGCAGCAATCAAACAGAGACATTAATTGGGAACAACCATGTGAGAGTTAGCCAACTTCTCAAAATATCCACATCAATAAAGTTATTGATGGATATGAAAATGTGTCTTTTACTCTACAAAACAAACAAATAAACTAAATAAACTCTTTGGCCAACCCAATATATTTACATTATTTCTACTATCTCATTACTGTCATTTCTATATTTTGTTTCATGTAGCTATTATATGACTTGCTTGAGAAATTTGTCCATCATTTTTGTCAACCCTTTTAAAAGTTATTATTTTTAAGTTCAACTTATATTGGTTTAAGGTTGCCACAGAAATGTTAGCATGTGCATTTTGCTTAATGGAATCAAAATTTAACCACTAGTAGTAACATCAAACTCTCAAATAATATAAAAACTCTACATTATTTTAACTGGTCAGCTTTTGAAGGTTACTATTTTTTTCAGATAGTTTGATCTTATTCTAATGACACAAATTAGACATTATTGTTTCAGACTAGCAAAGTATTTTTAAACAATTTACACACAGTCTGAATCATTGTTCTCCACATGTCCTGTATTCACATTATGCACCTGGAATCCTTTTGCTTTTTTCTAAAGTGTACTCTTGCGGCATACCTCTTCAGTGGAAAGGCTAAGGGAGTAAACCCTGACAGAAAATCCGGAGCCGGAGTCCCTAAGGCGGTTTGACATTGTAGTCAACACCGGCAACTCCTGCGGCGCACCTGAAGCCAAGCTGTATTGACTCCGTCTTTCCCTTGGACCCTTCAGCTGTGAAGAGAGGGGGGTGTCTGCTGCATGGGCAACAGCAGACCCTCCATATCACCCTGCCCAGGCTCTGTAGCTTCTGCTTCACTGGAGAGGACACTCCAGCGTCATCGCAAGATGTCGATTCAACACGGGAGGAGACAGATACCGTGTCACTCCCGAGTAGGACTGCACAGCCATTCTCGGCGGTGCAGATAGACTCTTAAGAAGCTACACCATCGTCTCTCGAGACGGACGGCTGCCGACGACTCTCTAAACATTTCTATAATGAGAACTTGTTGGTGATAAGCTCAATTTTTGCTTGAAAGAAAATATATTTATTTTGTTCTCGTTCTTGAGTTCACTGTGTATAAAATTCCTTGTTAAAAGTTATTTTTTCATGTATGCATGTACATAAAATATTTACAATTTTAATTAGATATTTTTTGAATGTTTCTGTGAATATTTCCTCATAATAAATTCTGTAATTTTCAATAAAATAGAGTGGCATTTTGATTTATTTATTCTAAATATAGTTTTTGCAAGCTGTAGTTATTATTTTAAATTATGTGTACATTATATACATCTGGGTTTCATACTTCTTTTTTTTATTTTTTTTTACCCGTTTAAAAAAAAAATCTCTTTCAGGCATACATGGAAATGACAGCAGTAATTGCATGTGTTAATACTATTACATTAACACTTCAAAATCTTTGCAATTGCTATCAGACCAGATTACTACCTTTTTATTAAATTTTGAAAAAAGTCTAGCTTTTACTTTTTAAGGGATATTTTGTATAATCAGCACTATAGACTACATTCTGTTACACTTATTTCTATACATGTACACCCACATACAACCTCACATTTTTCTAAAATATTTATTTTATGTTATCCTAGATGATATTAATATAAACATTTCACATTATTTTATATAATTACTAAAGCATCCCAAACATGCCAAAAATGAAGAAAATAGTATCAGACATGCTTACATATCCTACACTGAAATTAAAACATTGTTAACAGTTTGCTTTATTTCTCTCATACATGGCACATCTTATCTCTCTGTGTTTTTATATTTTGATATCTTTCTTAAGAAACAAAACTAAAAAGATACAGGAAAACTTCACAGGATCCTTTCATTCCTATTGCACTTCAGTGTTTTAAAAACTTATATACATTTTATTATTGTTTATGTCTTTGCAACTTTGTTTTCTCCACTATACTTTAAAATTGTGAGGTTTTAGCTATGCAAATATAGATTCAGTTCATTCATTTTAGCTGCCGTTTGAAATGCCTCAGTATAAATAAACAAGGCTATTATGTATTTACCTACTAAGTGACAATTCAGACACCGCTACAAAAGTTTCGTACACGTTAACTAGTGAATATGTATGACATTATTCTCTAATGTCCATAATTAACCTAAAGAATGATTGATTTAGAATATGAGTATTTCAAATTTACCAGGTATTTCAATATTGCTATATGAAGCTATTGTGCCAATTTTCACTCCCTGAAACAATTAATGTACAGCCTGACTCTTTCACTTAAGCCAAGTGTTATCAGATTTATTAATCTGTGTCTGCATTGTAGGTTGTTAGTTGCATTTCACTATGGGCTTATTTATATTTTTTCTAATGACTGAAGAAGCAGACCACCAGCTTTTATGAGTTTATTAGCAATTCCATTTAAAAAAATTTCATGGCTCTCTTTTTTATCTATTTTCATATAGTTTTTTTTTCTGTGTATTTGTAAGAGTTCAATATAGTCTGTATAATATTCCTTTCTTGCTTATATAGGCTGTAGTCATCTTTGGGTAGTGTGTGTTTTATTTTATTCAGTTTGTTTATTATATCTTTTTTTTTTTTTCATGGAGTTGTTTTGAAGGTTTACAAAATTAAATTTGCTAACCATATTATTTTCCTGCATTATATTTGGTCCCAGAGACTCACTTAAAGAAAATTTCTCCTTCCCCAAATGTCACCAAGATGTTTTTCTACTTTCACTCTAAAATCATTATAATTTTTAGATTTCTGTTGACATCTGCAATGTATTTGGATTTATTTCTCTGTAGATTGTGAGGTAGGGACCTAATCTAATGCATATTTACAATCAATAGCCACTTTTCCACAAACCACAACTTGTGAATAATCCCTCCTTTAACTTCTAACACATATTTACATATTTCAGTCTTTTTTTCCTTTTTTTAAAGTGTATTTTATTGGTTATGTTGTTAAAGTAGTACCAATTATTTTCCCCTTTGCTCCCCTCTGCCCAGTACCCACCTTCCCTCCAGAAATCCCATCCCCCTTAGTTCATGTCCATGGGTCATGCATATAAGTTCTTTGGCTTCACCCTTTCCTATATTATTCTTAACTTCCCCCCATCTGTTTTGTACCAACCAATTATGCTTCTTAGTCCCTGCACCATTTCCCCATTTCTCCCCCTTCCCCCTTTCAGCTGATAACCCTCCAAACGATCCCCATACTTATGATTCTGTTCCTATTCTGGTTTTCTTGGTTGGGTTTTGTTCTTATTTTTTAGATTCAGTTGTTGATAGTTGTGAGTTTGTTGTCATTTTAATGTTCATAATTTTGATCTTCTTTTTCTTAAGTAAGTCCCTTTGACATTTCATATAATGATAGATTGGTGACGATGAGCTCCTTTAGCTTTACCTTGTCTGGGAAGCACTTTATCTGCCCTTCTATTCTAAATGATAGCTTTGCTGAATAGAGAAATCTTGGTTGTAGGTCCTTGCTTTTCACCACCTTGAATACTTCTTGCCAGTCCCTTCTTGCCTGCAAAGTTTCTTTTGAGAAATCAGCTGATAGTCTTATAGGCACCCCTTTGTAGGGAACTCTCTGCCTTTCTCTTGCTGCTTTTAATATTCTCTCTTTATCTTGATCCTTTGGCATTTTAATTATGATGTGTCTTGGTGTGGTCCTCTTTGCGTCTAACTTGTCCCAAATTCTCTGTGCTTCTTGGTCTTGTATGTCTATTTCCTTCACCAAATTTGGGGAGTTTTACTTCATTATTTTCTCTTATAAGTTTTCAATTTCTTGCTCTTCCTCTTCTTTTTCTGGCACCCCTATGATTCAGATGTTGGCACGTTTAAAGTTGTCCCAGAGGTTCCTAAGCCTCTCCTCACTTTTTTCAATTCTTGTTTCCTCATTCTGTACTGGTTCACTGTTTGTTTCTTCCTTATGTTCCAAATAATTGATTTTAACCTTAGTTTCCTTCCCTTCATCATTGGTTTTTTGTGGATTTTCCTTTGTTTTATTTAGCATAGCCTTCACTTCTTCCCTTATGTGTTTGCCATATTTAAGCATATCTGTCAAGCCTGTGAGCATCTTTATCACCAGTTTTTTGAACTCTGCATCAGTTAGGTTGGCTATATCCTCATCACTTAGTTCTCCCACTGAAACTTTGACCTGTTCCCCCTTTTGGGCCATACTTCTCTGTCTCATCATTTTGACAGGTTCCTGTGTTTGTTTACCTCTGTGTCTTAGGTAGAGCTGTTGCTTCTTTTTTATAGTAAAGGGTGGAGCCTTAGGTATTCAACATAAAGGGTGACCATGTTGTGGCGCTGTGTGTGGGGGAGGGGTCCAAGTAGGAACAATGCTGCCTGCTCAGCACTCACCCCTTTTCCAGGCACTTCTCTCACTTCTGTATGGGACTGGGGCCTCTCTAGCTGTTGCCATGGTTGTTGTTCCCAGAGTGGGTGGGTCTGCAGACGTTCTAGTACCGTGGGGGCCCTTTAAGCAAGCAGACTCTTCTGAGAGACTTGCAGTTTCTTCCTCTACCCCAACCCCAACTGGTTTGCACAGTCAGAAGCAATGAGGCTTTATTTTCCCTGGCGCTGGGACTGTGAGCTGTGTGGTCTAGTCTAGTGCTGGGAACCCTCCCCAGGTGTCCCTTCTGACTTTTAAAAATATGTGACTACATTTTCCGACAGACTGCCACTGCCGCCGCTGCTGCCATCACCACACCGCATCTCTGCCCCTTCTACCTGTCTGGATGAGTATTTCTTCTTTATATCTTTGTTTGTTGGACTTCCATGCAGTTTGATTTTCTGGGACTTCTGGTTGTTTATAGTTTTGAGGTATTTGTATTCCTTCTTAGTTGTGGAGGAAGATGCAGCATCTTTGTCTAGGCTTCCATCTTGGCTTATTTCAGTCCTTATATAAGTGAAACTACAGTGTGTAAATGAGTCCTTTTTATGGTTTTCATTTATACTTCATTGGTCTGTTTTTTGTATTCCTCCTCTTGTTTTCCACCACCTTTTATTAAGTATTGATACATTTTAAAAAGAGTCTACCATTGTTCTTTCAAGTGTTCTTAGCTGTGTATTTTTTTTTTTTTTTTTTTGTTAGAGAAACAATGTGGTAAAGAGTTCAGACTCTTGGTCTGACACTGATTCTTTGATCTTGGCCAAGTTGCTTAACTGGTCAGTTCCTCTAAATGCAGGTAATATCATTATCTCCTGGGGGTTTTATTAGATCAAAGAGAATATGTAAAGTACTCAGCAAGACATCTGGCACTTAGTGCTACAGAAATGTTAAATTTTTAAACTTATTTTTCTCTGTATTTTTATATGCATATTAATATACATTTTATGTGTGTATTTGCATGTGTCTATTATAAAACATCAGAATTCTGGTTGTAATAGTGCTGAAATTGCAGCTACTTTGGGAGAAAGTTAGTATTTTCACAAAACCATTCTTCCTGACGTGTATGGAATTTACTACCCGAATTCACTCCCTGAATTTTTATTCTACATAAAAGCCCTTCAATTAGTTACATGTATTTTTTTTTTTTCTTTTCTTTTTTTGGCTTTTCAATTACAGTTGTCCCATTTTTCTCCCATTGCTCCCCCCAACCCATCCCACCCCTTCTCCCACAATCATATTCCTCCCCGTTGTCCATGTCCTTGAGTCATTTATACACATTCCTTGACTAGACCCTTCCCTTACTTATCCCCCTTCTCTCCCTCCCCCCTCCCCGCTATTGACTGTTATTCTGCTCTTTGTCGTATTTAGTTCGTTTGTTTGTGTTGTTCTTTAGTTTCCTGTATTAGGTGATACCATGTGGTATTTTTCTTTCTTTGCCTGGCTTATTTCACTAAGCATAATTCTCTCTAGTTCCATCCATGTTGTTGCAAATGGCAGGAGTTCCTTCTTTCTCTCTGCTACATAGTATTCCATTTTGTAGATGTTCCACAGTTTTTTGATCCACTCATCTACAGATGGACACTTAGGCTGTTTCCAGCACTTAGCTATTGTAAACAGGGCTGCTATGAACATAGGGGTGTATAGGTTCTTTTGAATTAGGGTTTTAGGATTTTTTGGGTATAATCCTAGCAATGGAATCACCTAAGGCAAGAGAAATAAAGGAAAAAATAAACAAATGGGACTACATCAAACTAAAGAGTTTCTGTTCAGCAAAAGAAAACATCAGCAAGATGAAAAGGAAACCAACCATATGGGAAAACATATCTGCCAACGATATCACAGACAGGGGACTGATCTCCAAAATATATAAAGAGCTTATATGACTCAACATCAAGAAAACCAACAACCCAATTAAAAAATGGGCAAAGGACCTGACCAAACACTTCTCCAAAGAGGACATACAGAAAGTCCATAGACACATGAAAAAATGCTCAACATCATTGGCCATCAGAGAGATGCAAATAAAAACCACAATGAGATACCACCTTACACCTGTCAGAATGGCCATCATCAACAAATCAACAAACAACAAGTGCTAGTGAGGATGTGGAGAAACAGGAACCCTACTGCACTGTTGGTGGGAATGCAGACTGGTGCAGCCACTATGGAAAACAGTAGGGACTTACCTCAAAAAACTAAAAATGGAACTGCCTACATGTATTTTTATGTATGTTTTAGGAGCTAATAACCCTGGCTGGTTTGGCTCAGTGGATTGAGCGTCGGCCTGCGAGCTAAGTGTCGCTGGTTCGATCTTCCAGTCAGGGCACATCAGAGAAGGAAAACTCTGACTCCAAAAAACCTCCACTGCCTTGCGGCATACCTCTTCAGGGGAAAGGCTAAGGGAGTAAACCCCGACAGAAAATCCGGAGCCGGAGTCCCTAAGGCGGTTTGATGTTGTAGTCAACACCGGCAACTCCTGCGGCGCACCTGAAGCCAAGCTGTATTGACTCCGTCTTTCCCTTGGACCCTTCAGCTGCGAAGAGAGGGGGGGGGGTCTGCTGCATGGGCAACAGCAGACCCTCCATATCACCCTGCCCAGGCTCTGTAGCTTCAGCTTCACTGGAGAGGACACTCCAGCGTCATCGCAAGATGTCGACTCAACACGGGAGGAGACAGATACCGTGTCACTCCCGAGTCGGACTGCACAGCCATTCTCGGCAGTGCAGATAGACTCTTAAGAAGCTACACCATCATCTCTCGAGACGGACGGCTGCCGAGGAGCTAATAGAGTATATCTTTTAAAATCATGTTTTCCAATTGCACTAGTGTTTGGGAATGCTATGGATTTTGTGCACTGCCACTTTGGATAACATTCTCTTATTGGTTTTAATATTTTCTATAACTTATTTTTAATTTTGTAAGTATAAAATCATACATTTGGTAAAATATCAAGATTTTACTCTTTTTTTCTGATCTTTATAACTGTTATTTCATTTGTGCATATTATTAAATTTTCTAAAACCGCCAGTGGTTTTAAATAGAAGCTCTGGTAATGGACTTGATGACTTGTGTTGTTCCTGACTTATAATGGAAATGATTCTAAGATTTTACCATTAGGTATTATTGTTACTGGAGACTTGAAATGTAACATTTATGAGGTAAAAAAAAAAAATCTCTCTAATCATTCTTTCCTAAACCTTCTAAAAACAACCTTCCTTGCACCGTGTATAGGTGTTAAATTTTATCAAAGATTTTTTAATCATGAAAGTTTATCATATTTTAACCTTCTGAATCTATCAATGAGCTTACTGATACAAAAAGGAGTTTGTTGCTGTTATTTTTTGTGAGGGTTAGGGATTCAGAGACTGTCTGCAAAGTAAATGTTGTTCAGGTGTTACATTAGTTTAAATACTTAACCATCAGTTTACTGAAATAAAAAGTCAAACATTTAAGCACGATCTAAAGGTATATTTATAGCTTAATTAATTAAATATCTTTAAGCATTTCAAGCCATGTTTATAAGTGTAATATATTCCAATTTATTTTAATCACCTCAATTATAAGATACATTTGCATTAGTAAGCTCACAGGTAGATGTTAAAAATCTAATAAATTAATATAGGTGACAATTTTTAATTTCTCTGCTGTTCCAATGCCATTTCCAAATTTAACAAAATTTCAAAACTTAACAAATTAAAATTCTTCTCTTACATCATTTTGGATTGGAATTAAAATATAAGCCTATTGTATATTTTAATACATCAATAGATAACTTTAAATACTTAATATGAATATGGATTTTAAAAAATTTATTAAAATAATTAATTCCACAATTTAATTCTTTTTGTCTCTATATTTATAACATAATTAGGATAGATAGAACCATGTAACCATTAAGAAAAAAACTGTTATCTTAAAGAATTATGGGGCTATTTTCCCAAGGGAACTATGGGCATTATCCCAGACTGGGGCTGTTTAATGTTAGACCCAGAACTCTGGATACCCTGGGTTATCTTTCTTACCCCCATGACTCTAATATTAAGCCCTTTTTGTGGTCACCATGCCATGTATCATAGGCAGGTATTGTCATTTAGCCCCATCTCCAAGTTTGAGTTATAACATTTCAAAAATAGTAAGTTGCCACTTGATTGGATGAATGCTTCTAGTTAAGTTTTCATATGCTTTCTGGCTGCTGGAACCACAAGTATTAGAAATAAGTCAATGTTATTTGATAAATGTGGACCTTCTTGTAGTTCTGCCTTGCTGTCCCATTTACTAAGGTCATTCTGTGAGAGTGGAAAAATAAATTGATGCTATTTCTATTGTTGACCCATATTTAATTTGATGGTATCTATATCAATCACAATGTATCATTATTTTTTGAACATTTCTGGAATCAGTGTGCTAATATTTTATATAGGATTTTTTACATTTATATATAAAAGTGAGATTGGTCTAGAAATTTCCTTGTACCTACCATCCTTCCTTGTTTGAAATCAAGGTCATTTTAGCCTTATTTCATGAGTTGGAGAGATTTTCCTCCTTTTTTTCCCTCTTTTATTTGTGCAGTTTGTATAAAATTGGGACTATAGTCTTTAAGGTTTGGGAAATATTGTTTATATCCATCTGTTTCTTGTGCTTTATGTATGAGTACATTTTTATGTACTCATTTAATTACACTGGTTTGGAATTGCCTTTTATTTTTCTATTTTCTTATAGTTTTTGTAATTTATGTATTTCTGAAGTTGTCTATTTTATGTAAAAATGTTAAATTTATTAATGTAACATTCACATAAAGTGTATTTTATCTTTAAGTATGACTTACATGACATTATGTAATTTCTCTTGTTATATGCATATACATTTGCTTTATTTTTATTCTTTAAAGTTTTCAATGGTGTGTCTATTTTTTAAGCTTGACAAAGAAAAAAACTCAGTTTTCTGATTCTCCAGTGATACTCTCTTCTCTATTTCACTAATATTGCTTTTATACCTCTTATGTTAAACATTCTGGAATTTGAGGTTTATTTAGGGTAATTTAAGACTTTTTTTTCATTGAAAGTTTTGCTTAAGAATTCTGCTAGTTTTGTTTCCTAATATATGCATTTATGTCAACTTATTTTTCTCCAAATAAAAATTTAGCTATATTATACAAGATATTTTTAGAAGATGCTTACATTGTTTTGCAATTGTTCTCTCATTATAACTACAATAGTATGCTTTGATTAATGTATTATTTATAAAAATTTTGTAACTTCCAAATTATTATTGTTATTTTTATTATTATTTTGGATATTTTCTACTAATAAATCTATGTTTAGACTAGAAATTGCCACTCTCTAGGTAGTATCTCTTTTTTCTTTATTATTTTATTTTTAGTGAAGATATTCTCCTTGGCTTGGTTTTGTTCCCATCCCCCTTCCCTCTATACTATTTTTCAGAACTCCCATTGGCTTATATGTTGAACATTTTCATTCTGTCTCACATGCACGTTCCTCTCTTTCACTGTCTTCCTATTTATATTTTTGGTCACGATTCTGCATTGTTTTCCTGGCTATGTTCTTACAAGTCTCTCTTATATTATACCTTCTTTTAAATCTAGCCTTTAATTTTTAATTTCAACAACTGTGTTATTTCTTTAAATTCTAGCAGGATTCACTCATGTTTTTCATTGTCTTATTTTTTCTCTAGGGCTTTGATCGTATTTATGACTTGAGGAATTTTAATTGTACTCCTGTAAAAATACTTTTTTAAGTTTCCATTTTATTATTTCAAATCATTGAGTTTAAGACTTTCTTTTGGTTTGCACAGTGGCGCTCATGGCTGTTGTGCTGTGTAACTCAAAACGGGAGGCCGTTTTTCCCAGTGAGGGTCCCTTGTGGCCCAGATTGTGAGCATCTGGCATAGAGGGTTTTTATTGACTTTTGCCAAGAGTCCCAGGTAAGTAACTGGCCTGAAGATAATTCTTCAGTTCATGTCTTAGCTTGGCAGTTCTTGGACTTTATAAGCAGTGTAAGCACATGTTCTCAAAACATATTCTAGGTGTATGTTCGTGGCTTCAAATTCTACCAACTTCTCTTCACCAGAGCTCAGCCTGAAAAAGCCCTTAGTGTAGTCTTCTATGCACACATTTTATATAACTTTAAGTAAATTGAATGTGTTCTGATACTTTTCCCCATAATTTCATCACATTTCTTGAAAGAAGGTTTTCCACTTAACATTACAGTATATCCATAGCGCTGAACCTAGAAATCTACATATGCATTTTAACCCAATTGGAAACTAAAATTATTAAAACTAATTGAATATCTGACATATTAATAAGGTACCTATCTCCACCATGCCCCTACTGACTAATGAAATTCTAAAATGTTTCATATTCTTCCATTCTTATTTTATTTAAGTTAGCATATGGTTAATAAAATCTGTTTATTGCCCTAACAATAATAGATACAAAGGGTCATTTTATATTTAGTTATTTAGGTAATATAGAATGTCACAAAGCTTCATTAGTATAAGCTAGAATAATATTAATATGTTGTCACATATTTTAATTACTTTATATGAAGTATATGAAAGTCATGGTATAAAGTCACCAAATACTACAAAGACTGAATTGAAAAAATTACTCATTTCCCATGTTTAAGAAAGTTGCATTTTCACAATAGCTTTATAACAACACAGCAATATATCTACTTTGTTAGTTCCCATGCCAAAAGTACATGATATATTTTTTTAAATCCTAAAACAAATTTATCTTGTTAAGTGATGAAGTCTCACTCATTAAGAAATGGATAACTTTCTAAGTAAATATTTCCTTTCATCACTTTGAGATATTATTGCTTGCCTTGGCCAAACCAGTCCTCATAATATCTCCTTCAAATCTCTCTAAGTGTCAAAACCACACTAGGAAACATGTCTCAGAGCTGGTGAAAGCCTAGCTTATGCACCGGCTTAAGCCTTAAATCAAAACATGATGATGGAAAGAAGAAATAAGTAGCATGTGAGAAAAACCACAGGGTGTTAGAGCCACAGGGCCCTGCTCACCTCTGTGTGCCACCAGGAAAAGGCCCAGGTGCAGCTTTGCTTTGCAGCTGCTTGTGTTTCCTGGCTTATCACTTCATTCACTCATATGTGCTCTTCTAGGAGCAAGAAAGCCAGTAACAGTAAGTCTGCTAAGCCCTGGGGTCACAGAATTTTTGACCGCCTTGGTATATAGGAAAGGAATGCAGAGAAGGACAGTCCAGAGCATGGACTAAGCCAGGCAGTTCTCATTCATACTCTCCCCTCCTGAGCCTCTGTTGTCTCTCTTTGTATGGTTCCTGCTTCATCAGTATCCCACTTCCCTCCTCAGTTTTAATGTCTGCTTACAAGCCACAAGCTGCCTTTGCAGGCTTCCCATGAATCCAGAGCTACTGCCTCCGAGGACTCCAAGTTCTAATTACATTTGTCTCTCACTACAAAAAAATAACAAACCAATGAATTATTTGGTCTTGTGTAAGTAACTTGATAATCCTAAAAAACATTTTTGAAACTTTTGCCAACTTTTGTTAACTCCAGTGACCACTTATCATCAAAATATATCAGAATCCTTTTTTCCTAACTCCTAATCATGAGACCCAGAAAAGAGATTCACCAAGATGAGTGGGTACCAAACTCAGAATGCTGAGAAATAAGAAATGCTGTAAAGATAATGCCAACATTGAAAGAATCAGAGTTGGAGATAAATACAGGCCATGTAAATATGAATTTGGAGCCAACCAGATAAGCTCAATGAGAAGTGAGATTAGAATCAATGAGGTATTGTTGCTAGAGTGAGGAGTCGCTGGGGAAAGGGAGCCTTTGTCTCAAATAATTTTTAGCCAAAAGGAACAGAAATGTAGAAAAGAATCAGCCAATTCTGGGAACAAATAGAATTGGACCAATTCCTGTTTTCAGACACAGTCTGAAATAAAATGTATTATCACTTTAGCCAATACTGAAAATAAATTAAAATAATAGAATTTTCACAAATGCTTACTTTTCTACATAATGAGAAGCTGACCTTTCCTCTTTTGGTTTATTATAGATGTATGTGATTTACTTATATCCTTTTGTGCATAAATTTTTAGTCATGGCTTATTTTTTCATCTCAGTAGCAGGCAGCGTTCCTCTATTTCCAAGTCAAAGGGTCTCTGTCCCATTTAATTTCCTTTTTATGGACTTTTAACCTCTCCTCCAAAGTTTAATGGAATTAACAATCTAATCCAATGATAAAGTCACACATCATCAGATATGTAGTTAAACCGTACCTGAAGAATTATGTCAAAATAAAGATCTCAGACTTGTTTTATTTCATCACTAGTTTGGGAAAGTTTATGAACTAGAATAATATAGGCAGATTTCTTAGGCACGCCAGTTGGTGAATATGTTAGTGCACACACACATATACACATCTACACACACATACACATGGACACATACGCATACACAAAGTCACATAAATAACCATGGCTGCTTATTCTAGTGTGAAATATAAATCAAATTAGCAACATGGACCTAGTGTTTCATTATTTAGGCTACTAGAGTTGATGCGGTGAGCTCAGATGGTACAGAAATTGAAAACCTAAGTTAGAGATCTTCTGTACCAGTTACCAGGAGCATAGCATTGACCTCACTTCATCTCACTTGCCTGGTGCACAAGACAGGAATAATAATAATGGTATCACCCTCATTTGTTGTCGAGAAGCCTTCCTCAGATTAATGTACTGAGAGAGCTGAACTGAGGTGATCAGAAGCTGCAGTACGCACACTTAATTTTATTTCTCTGTAGACATTTTTATAAGACTAATAGTATATGGTTCCTAAGAATCATATCTATCATTAAGTAAGCTACCAATAAATATTAGTTATAATTAATGACTACTTTAAACATGATAACATCTGGTATTCCTTAAATTCATGCCTTTTCAAAAATTGAGTCTATTAAAGAAAATTAAAAAAAAAAGAGAGAGAAAGAGAGAAAATGTTCATTAACTTAGTTTGGGTTCTCCAGGAGTAGATCCTGAGACAAGGGGTTAAGTATAATCTAAAATGTTTTCTTCTTTATTCATTTGGTTCATTCCTTCCTTAGAAAGCAGAGATAAGAAGCTGCTTTATTTTGAATTGACTTTCATTCCTTATCATGCTACAGTCAGAATAGGAATGGAATAGTAAACAAAGAGCTAATGCTATTATGGGCACATTATTTTCTCAGACAAAGCATGCATGTTGTTAAGAATTTAAAACTACAGTTTTCCTGGATGGTATACAATTCATAGAATGGGGACCTAAATGTAAAAGTTGCTACACAGGAAAAAATCTTGTAAAAATAACCATTGCTGACATGTATAAATGCTACTGTGTGCTAGACATATTGTGTAAACAGTTCACAAACATTATCACATTTACTCAACACCACCCAGGAGATACTAGGAACATTCCCATTTTATATGTGAGGAAGTACAAGATTAGAGACTTTATCCTCTCAATGGTGGGACCAAAATTTTAAGGAAAGCCAGCTGAGCTCTTGCTCCATCACTTAACCACAATTCTGTACACCCTCATATTTCTCTTTTGTAACACTAATAATTATTGCTTTCATGTGATGTGCTCTAAGTAACCAGCTCCCAAAGGGTAGAACTCTTATCTGCCTTGCTCACTCCTATATCACCTTACACACCACCAGACACAGATGAGATGGAGAATAGAAACATGTTGGCTGATTATTCATAGTAGAGCTGCTTATTCCCAACTGTATTTCTAGCCAAAGAAAGACAAGCTGGGGTCAGTTTTAGTGACCAGTAAATGTTTAATTCTCCCTGCAAAGCTGACTCAGTCACTAGGCAGACTATTTTTGGATTGTCATGTTTGTTAATGTGAGCTAGGGCTATACTTTAAATTATAAGTCTGTTCTGATCACAGGAAATATACGTTCTAAATCACAGACCAGTTTTATATTTGAAATATACTTGCTTTCCAGTTTGAAGTATATTTTATTGTCCTAGACAGCTTAGTATTTAAGGTAATCCAGATTTATTTTGTTTCCACTGTGTTCCTCTCCAAATAACTTTTGAAACTCCCATTGAGCAGAATGCTTTGGGAAAAAAAAAATTGGTGGGAAAACACACAGAATATGGATTCACTTTGTCCGTAGAACCTGTGAATTAAACCTTTATCATTTATGGTGTTTATTTTTTATCCTTTCCAGTGGAGCTTATGAGAAGAAATGACTCAGCAATGCAATGTTATGTTGTCCTGGTCCCAAAGTATTTTCTCAGGCTGTTGCTATTGAAGACTCCAGGTCTGAGAGTAAATGTTCTTTGAATGAATTTTGTGTGACTGTGACTATTGAGGAACAAAGATGAGTTTCTACAAAAGAAGAGAAACAGGAAGAAGAAGGGGGAAGAGGAAGAGGAGAAGAAAAGGGAAGAAGAAAAAGAAAGGGAGAGTTGGTGTCCCATGTTGGAGTGTGCTGTATTTATAATAAGAAGCTAGCAAACCAGAGATATGTCAGCATATTGGCATCCTACTCCCTGTTTTTTCAGAAATATTCATGACTAGATTTGGTGATTAAGAGTCATTATATAGATAATAAAGTAAATGAGACTTTAAAGTGAAAACTAATATTGAAAAAAGAATTACAAAAGAAAATATAAAGAGGTTTCTTTTGGTATAGCTGGACAGAAAATGGGATTGTTTATAGAAATAGATGTTGAAAGCAGAGTGCATACTATTAATATCTACAATCATTACCTAATGTATTAGCTCTTTTTGTTTCCAAATGCAGCTCCTAAATTTGTCCATATATTAAATATTTTCCTTGGAGGGAATGATGTAAGTCTAAAAATATCACCATGGTTGATGGGCTGTTTAACTAATACAATTCAGTGCTGGTGAAATTCTCAGAGATAAGACACAAGAAGCCTATCTTTTATGTTTCTCTGTCAGTTGTGTCTCATTTAGAGATTCATGTCTCCCCGAGGTTCTCCTCACTTTCACCTGGACATCTCAGCTGTAACACTGGTGGATGTGTTTCTCGTTCTTGCAGGCAATGTTAGAGAATGACAGTGAGGAGTGCTGCAGCAGGTACAGGTGAGACATGAAATGAAAGATCTTGGCTCACAGTTGCAAGGAGGCCACCTTGAAGGTGGGAATACCATTGCTAGGCTATTGTGGTCTGAGAGAGAGCTTGGCAGCAGCCAGGGACATCTTGCTATCTTAGTGGAATTGCATCATTTTTTATAAAAGGGTTTTAACTTTCTCTTCCAGACATTTTCTCCTTTCAGATAGCCAGCAAAAGAAAAGACTGGAGGAGGAAGGGAAAAGGCAATGGGGGCTGAAAAGGTGAGGAGGGTGATGCAGAGGCTAGGAACATAATGGAAGTGAGGTTATTACAAAACAAAACAAACAAACAAACAAAAAAACCCCACAAAAACAAAACAAAACAAAAACAACCAGTGGTTCTCGATCAAGTCCTATCCCTGCCTGGCAGGGAGCAGGGTTTATGCTGTGAAGTCTATTCCCATCCAATTGGCCTGAACTGATACCTGTCTCAGTGTCTACCAAGATTTTCACCAAGCATGTCCAGTTCCTCTCCAGATGGCTACTGGAAATATTGAGGTCATCTTGGATGTGCTCCTAATAAAAGATCCTTATCTCTGGGTCTAAATCAGCACTCCATGAAGGCAGAGCCCCCATCTGTCTTCAGCACTTTGATTCCAGAGCCTGCACATTTCCTGGTACAGAGTGTGTATATAATGAACACTTGTTGAGTGAATAAATCTATAAACACATGAATCAGAAAAACCTCATCAGTTTTAAAGACAGATAATGCACCTCCTCAAAAATTTCCTTTTTCCTCCAGTCATTTTAGGTTCTTTGGCAGGAACCTGTACATCAGACAGACAACAGAGAGATTAACAAGAAATAAGGAGCAGATAATACATGTATCATCCATACACAAGAGAACTCTGTGTTGGCTACAGCATCATTTAAGCATCTCAGCCTCAGTCTTCTAATAAAGAAAGGGCCTTCCATTCCTGACTTAATTTTCTTTCTTTTCTGACTATGCAAAGGCATTGAAATAGGGGTATAAATCAAATCTCCTAGGCTGTCTCCCAGACATAGGTCAGAAGACAGCTCCCTGAATGATGAACTAAGGGAATGTGTTAACTTAAATTTAGTAGAACAAATCGACATAAAAATGTAGGCTCAGAGATAATTTATATGGTGTCTGCATGACAGCCCCACAACATTTATAAGATTAAAATAGAGAAAGGGAAAAGAGGAAGTAGTAAGAACAGTCAAACCTTTCAGTTTCATCCATTAGCTCCAACAAAGCTAAAATTGCTAACAAGTTGTACATCACTGTTTCAGTCTCCTATGTAGATACCTATGCTTGGTTCAAAGTCATTTTTAAAAGTGACAAGTCTGATCCACACAGTTCCGTGAAAAAAAATAGTGCAATAGCTAGGGAAAAGCTTGCTGCTATAACAAGCATGCATACAAACCTAGGAAGTGGCTCCAAATAATAGAGGTCTGTTTCTTTCTCACAGATTGCACAGAAGGGGTGTTCCTAGTTGGTGAGTGGTTCTCCTCCAGGCAGTGCTTCAGAGACCCAGGTTCTTACATTTTATGTCTCCACTCTAGAACTCTCAAGGCCACCATGCTGGTGCACATCAAGGGAGTTAAGGGGAAAAAAGCATTGAGGATTGTGCATGCAAGAGTTTCATTTTCATAATAAAGGGCATGAAAAGGGTGTACATCACTTCTTACCACATATAATTGATTGTAAATTTGTCACATGACCACAAGGAATTCTGAGAAATGTGGCCCTGACACTTGTGCAGAAAGAAGGTAAAATGGTTACGTAAATTCCTGGGGTTTGGCATTAGAAATACTGGCACTAGAAATACTGGCCCTGCCAGTATATGAAGCATTCTGTGACAACCCCCCACACCCACCATCACAATTGATTGTAGACATGAGTGGTAGAGAACCATAGATTTTAACAACAAAAGAATCAGAATTCATGTATTACAAACACTCATTTTCAGGTAAAAATAAAGTATGGAAAGGCAAAATAAGTATTTAAGGACCTTGTAATTTAGCTAGTGACAAGGCCAAAATAGTTTTTTAATGTTCCCTCTACCACAATTTATAATCTAATACTGGATTTTTAAAAATTATAAGCTCTTTCTTAGACTTATTAAAATGAGCATCCTGAAACACTAGAAGTTTGGAAAAATAATAAAACTTAGGGATTCTATTATAAATGTATTGATGAGAAATAAATGAACTAGTGAATAACTATGACTCACATATCTTCAGCTATTTTGAAGGAGAATACTTTTGAATGCAGTCATGTCCTTAGCCTACTCGCATTTTCAATACTTCATCACACTTACAGCAAAACCATTTATAAACATAAGAAATAATATGATAAAAATTTTCCTTTATGCCAATGATATTAGAATACGTACAAAGAGTGACTTCAAGAAGTAAACGAAATTAAAAACCACTTATTGTCAGCAGGAATTGCTCAATATCCATCATGCTAAAACAATATTGTTATTTTTTGACAGACACTTTTTAGTAAAGAAATAAAAAAATATTAAACTCTATTGTCCAGATTAAATCATTTAGTTAACTTAATTGGACTTTTAGACAACATCATGTGAGGTTCATTAAGATTCAGCACTATTCATTTATTGATTGAAGAAATATTTACTGAGATCCAGTTAAGTATCAGAAATATACTAAACACGCAGTTAATGTCTAAAAAACTGCTTTTTTGTAGAAATTTATTTTGTTATGTATTTTCTTTCTTGTTTCATATTAGACTTGAAGGGTTGATAATTCTTCTCCATGTAAATTCAGAACCAAAAATGCATCCATATTTTATGATCCACAATATTGAAGTGGTGTGGAGTGAAGGTCTATGTCTCCCAAAACCCATATGTTGATGCCTAACCCCCAATGGGATGGTATTTGGGGTGGGACCTGTGAGAAGTATTTGGGTTGACAGGATCATGAAAATGGAGGCCCCATGATGGGAAAGTGCCATTGTTGGAGGGAGAACTCTCTCTCTGCCATGTGAGGATAGAGAGAGAAGGTAGTCACCTATTAGCCAGAAAGAGAGCTCTCATCAGGAACCAAATCAGCTGGCACATTGATTTTGGACTTCCAGCCTCCAGAGCTGTGAGAAATAAATATTTATTGTTTAAGCCACCCAGTCTGTGGTATTTTGTTATAGCAGCCTGAGCTAAGACATGAGGCTTTCATGAAATTATGATAGGCCATTTAACAGAACAAGAGGCATTTCTTAGAAAACGTGGAGATTGTGTCTGACTGCAGAGAATTTGTAGTCTACTTGATAAATAGTAAGACTTGCCACTGAAAAAAAGTAAAAACCAGGAGATGTTGATGTGCATGACAAAGTGCAAATTTTACCAAGACCATATTCTTTTCTTTGTCTTATGAAATGTGAGTTATGGAACAGTATAATTCCATTTTGGTAAATGAAAAGATAATTTTATCAGAATAACATATTGCAAAATGTTAAAAGTTATGATGACTCGTTATCGTAATTATGGGTGTGCTTTAAAACCTACATGTCAGATTTTAGTTTTTTCTCTGCTTACATCTCTAGAAAAATACCTGGGGAAGAGAGGTTGAGGGGTGCATTTTAAAATCTAGAGTGGTTCTCATTTATTTGTACCATAGTGCTTCTTAAGCATGTGGACTCTGTCAGGCACAGGGATGGACCCTACAGAGACAATAGTGAGAGAATCTGAAGTCACATTCTTTGTGAGTTAAAGTCAGGAGCTTTGTAATTTATAGATTGTATCACTTTAACCTTAGAGAATGTTCTAGCTACGAAAGTGTGTTCTTACCTTTTATTACTGTGATGGAGGAAGGGGTGGAGAGAGGTGCCTAGAGGATTTGAATTATTGAGTTGGCATAAAACTTGAGGTGCTTAGTGTTTCATGTTAATTTTGACTTAGAGTACCTGCCACCAACAAGTATATTTAAAGATTTTCTCTAAAATGTTTCATTTCTGCACAACAACATATAACATAGATTGTTGTGTTTTTTATATAACATAAGGTTAAAATGGTGTAGCCAGAATAGTTTTTTTCCCTGTAATCATGAGCTCTACAATAATAACTTGGAAAATATGCAAATATCAAGCCCTGGTCATTCTGCTGATACTAGGGGAAAACACTGTACATCTGGTGCATGCCTTGCAGAAACAGACAACTAAGCAGTTTAAACATTATAACTATGAAAAACAAAGGGTAAATATTTATAAATATCTTTTTTCTTATCCTATTTGTATGTATAGGGGAGCATTTGACTATAATTTGACACAATGATGTTTAGGCATGTCATTTTATAATATTTAAGAATTCTTAAAGAGTGACCATTTGGACAAATTATTACCCCAGGGTTCATCTGCTTCTTCACATTAGCCAAATATTTTGAGTCTGGAAATATGGCTGCAAATGATATCAAAACAAGATTTTTGCCTGAAAAATTATCTAATACTTCCTCATTTTGGTTAGGCCAAAAATACCATCACAGAAACCATGTCATATTTCTGCTTTTTATCTGCACTGAAACATGGAGAAACTGTGGTCAGAGTTTCGGTGTCAGAATCCTATCTGGTGTTTTCTTCTTCCTTTTTTGGCAAAGAGCTGTGTTATGGGGGTTGTAATTCAGGGTGAAATTTGAGATCTGGTTTTCTCTCTTGGCTGCACAGGATCAGCTCTCCTTGGCTTATTTAAAAGGAAACATCAACTTTCCGATTTACTCTCTAAAATTGGTTGTCACAGCTCTCTGCTGGAGTGGAAAGGCACCATCTGTTTTAATAATACTGATGGTGGAAGCAGGAAAAGGTTGTGAAATGCCACTGGGAGAGCTCTGGGTGATCATAGTTCCATTTGGAGAATTGTCTTTTAAGTTCATGACTGTGAGTGAAACCCGGCCTTGCCAGGTGGAGGATTAGTCAATACAGACTCACAGGCCAGGTGATGAATGGATAGAGCTTGCACATACAGGCAAACCCACATGGAAAGGTTACCTGAAGACCAAGCAGGGGGAAATGTAGGAAAGCAGCAACAGTGAAAGACAGGTAGTCGGGGTAAGGGATTTTTTTGTTTGTTTGTTTGTTTGTTTGTTTTACATTCGGATGTTTGTCTTGTTTGGCCTTTGATCATTACTGGAAGGTGAGAAATTCTCATCACTATCCTAAGTGCTTTTTTCCTAGAATCATTACTCTCTGAGTACTGATAGAATATTCTTTTCCTGCCACTGAAACAAAGATTTCATTTCTCAGCTTTGAAAACTGCACACCACTCATTCACTCACTCACACACAAGCTGCTGGGTGGACCATTGTGTGCTTACCTGAAACGGATGTTTAGTAACTAACACACACAGCTACATACAAATGTACACAACTGAATATACATTCAAACATACACATACACACCCAAAACCATGTACCATACACACTTACACATAATATGACCATACATACACACAAAATACATACACACATGCACACATACATATGCAAGCAGAGAACAAACCTACAAATACACCTCCATACACACACATGCACAGAGATACATAGATGCACATATCCCTGACAACACACAAATATACACACACACACACAAACAAAACACACACAATCACTGAAACACCAAGCACACAAAACCCACACATATCTACATTTGCACATATGTACATACACACAAACTTTTGGGAGATTCCCAACCTTCTAGGAAAAGGGGTCCCAATCAGCTTTAACACCTTTCACAGGCAGCACCCGTTATTCTGTTTTGCTCCCTTCCAGTGGTCTGAAATGTGAGATGCAAGTTTATGAGCACCTTCTAGAGTCAATCTTGTATAAAAAAGCATTTTAACTTATTAGACTCTGCCTCTAAGACAAATGCTGTTTTTTTTAATGTAATCCTTATAATGCTCAGGGGTGACTTTGCAAAATTTAACCTAGTATTACAAGATGGGCTTCGAGCAGCAGGTGTGATCCTGCAAAGATAAATATAATGCTGGCATTGATTTCTTTAGCATCTTATCAAATGCCCTGTTGTGGCAACAGTCTTTTTCTGTTTCCCCTCTGCTTAACTAGAAGATGACTCAATCCACAGACCAAGAAACCATGGCACAATTACAACTTTCAAAACAGCTTGTGTGTAACAGCTCATAGCTCCTCTCGAATTGGATCCTGCCTCTGTGAGCTAAATGCCAGTTAACGGATTCCTAAAAATACCCTCTGACATGAGTCATTCTCTTCCAAGGGCCTTGGAGAATTTTTTCCACAGATATGGTGGGGCTCCGATCAGGGCCATGCTTCTGGCTGAGTCATGTGCCATGCTATGTTATATCTTCCATGTTCCCTGGCACCGAGCTGGGGTGGCTGAAATGTTTTGTTGAAATACAAGCCTCTGCAGCAGTTTCAGCTCCTCATCTCACACTGGTTCCCAAAAGCACATGACTCTGTGCCAAAGGAAGGTGCTTCAAGTTTCTGGGTCACTCAAGATTTGCTGTATCCGAGGTGAGGGAGAGGAGGAAAACCCAAAGTCAAAAATAAGCAGTGTAACTGGGCTTTAAAAAGGAAACCCATCATTCTTAAAGCTGTCCTTTCCTGACTCCAGCACTGAAAGTTAAGCGACAGGCTTGTCTAGGGCAGGGTGTGTGTGAGAGAGGGATATTCAAGCCACCCCAGATCACTGTTCAGTCAGTGGGATGGAGAGGACAAGGGGGCCCTTATGCACCCGCACTCCTGTTACAGATCCGCTAGCAGGCAGAGTCCACTGAGCCCTGACTCTCATGGAGTTATGAAGATGGTGCTTTTAGGGTGTAAGGTGCTACCATCTCCAGCAACAGTTACACCTTATTAGATAATTCTGGAAGACATGAGAAATTACAAACATCCTTTAATAGTGGGATTTCAGACATGAGTGTGTCTTTTGGGGGAGGAGAATCTAACGTTCCTAAAATTACACAACGTAAAATAGCACAAAAGATTAACGTACTCATAAGGGTAACACAGATCCTTCTTCAAAATAGATGGGGTATAAGTTATAAATTAAAAAACCCAAGTAAGTAAATGCTCATTCCTATTGTCAGCTTGGAGAGTAAACATGTGCTCTTAGTTTGAAGATATACTATTGAGAGGTGCATGGGCCAGTTAACCCTTTAGTAAAATGGCTCTAGACTCTGATAGTCACAGAACAAGTCTTTATAATTCTGTTATTCTTATTTAAAATATTCAACATTTTCTTGTTGCCAACTAAGTGCTTACCAGTTATATCATGATTTGAAAATACATTTGAAAGTCACATGTGTGATTTAGAATTACATCATACTAACATCTCTCAGGCCAACAAGGGGTTAGGAGGTTATTTTGAGACTGTTTAAGAATCTATAGTTTGAAGGTTTTAGATTTAAAAAAAATGCCCATCACTAGGTAATATTAATATTTAATGGTCAACATAATTTTTAAAAGCAATTGATCGGTTTTTTATTGCATTAACATTTACATAACATGAAATTCACCATTTTAATGTGTAAGACACCAGTATATTCACATTGTTGTACAATCATCACCTTATCTATTTCAGCACATTTTCGTCACTGAAAAGAAAACCCTGCATCCATTAAATAGTCCCCCTTCCTACAGCCCCCGGCTACCACTAATTTGCTTTCTGTCTCTGTAGATTTTTCTATTATGAATATTTCCTATAAATGAAATATGCACCTTTTGGGGGACTGGCTTCTTTAACTCAGCATAATGTTTTTAAGTGTCATCCATGTTGTAGCATGTATCAAAACTTTATTCATTTTTATAGATGAAAAATATCCCATTGTATGAATATATTGCATTTTGTTTATCTCCTTATCCATAAATGGACATTTGGACTGTTTCTTCCTTTTGGCTATTAATGAGCATGCTGCCATAAATATTCATGTGCAAGTTTTAGTGGACACCTGTTTTCAATTCTTTTGGGTGTTCACCCAGAATTGCTGAGTCACATGGTAATTCTATTTTCAGCTTTTTGAATAACTGCCAACTTGTCTTCCACATTAAAGCATTAACATGATAGGATGACTCTTGGCTGTCCTCAGAGTTGGATGGTGTTGCATGGAAGAAGAATCTATATCCATGTGTTTTGTATTATTAGATAAACCATCTCCTACCACCTATTTAGTGGCAGATTTCCTGAAAGGAGTAGGTATATACATTCTTATCCTTAACATTCCTATGGCTTGGTTGCCTAATCCCAATCTTCTCCTTTTTTCTTTGCCATAGTGCAGTTTCTTGATAAGATCCTCAATATTGTCTTGGTTTTTGTCTTAGTCTGTTTGTGCTGCTATAACAGCATGCCATAGGCCAGGTGGCTAATAAACAACAGATTTTTATTTCTCACATTTCTGGAGGATGAGAGTCTGAGATCAAGGCCCAGGCAGATTGATGTCTGATGAGAAGCTGCTTTCTGGTTCATAGAAGGTGTCTTCTCTCTGTGTCCTTCCATGGTTGAAGGGGTGAGAAAGCCCTCTGGGGTCTCTTTTATAAGACCACTAAACCCATCATGAGGGCTCCACTCTCATAACCTCATCACCTTCCAGAGGCCCTACTTTATAATACCATCACCTTGAAGATTTGGTTCCAACCTATGGATTTCAGCGGACATAGCATGTAGTGTGCACAGTAGGTTCCATATCTGTCCTTTTGTTTCAGTCTTCCTGCTCCTTGGCCTTCCACTGGAGATGATGCTGTTGGCCACACCCTTCTTCTTAGAACACTTTCTTCTCTTGGCATTTATGGCATGCCACTCATCTGATTTTTGCTGTTTTTTTTTTTTTTCCTTCTAATTCTTATGTGACCACACCGAATACTTGTCAACTGTCTTTGCTACTAATTTCGGTTCTTCTTTCCCCATTCTGACTTCAAAGATGGTTATTTACCCTTAGCCAATATCTTCCTTAAACCATCTCGCACACATTCCTTGCTGGTTGCTTTGGTGATGTGTGTGATTGATAATTCACCTGCATCCCAACATTGAGAAGCCAGGTCATCTTTTCTTCCTCTGTTTCCATCTCCCAAATCCTGACAAGTTGGGTACAGTCAGGTAATGAGAGCAAGAAGTGTCAAGTCATATGGAAAGGGAAGGTTTTAGGAGACAATATTTACTTTTCATTACTTGCAGTATTAGTAGTGTTAAGCAGTTCTGTTCAGTGTCCTTGAGCGTTTATACAGATGACTGAAAATATCTGCCAAGAATAAGAAAAGCAAGGCTTTCCATGCAATATTCACAATAAAAAAGATTCTGTTTTATAAAAGAGTTCACTTACTCCAGAAATGATTCATTCATAGGTTTGTCTGAATAGCAGAGAAATCTTGATTCTAAGTCACTAGACCATTAGTCCCAGTGTACATTCTGCAGAATGAGCAGTTCCCTCAGCCTTTCTCAATGGCTTCATCTTCCACAAAGCAAGACGGATTGTGATACAAATTCTCTAATATATCAAAATAGTGTTTGGGGCAGTTTTTTGCATGCAAGCAAAAGAAAGAGAATCATATTAACTTGAGCAGAAAAGGAATATTGAAATTATAAATGGTAGTTTGTGGAAATTATAGAAAATTTGAAAAATGAGTGAAGAAGTAGAGGAAACCAGGCCACCCAAGAGCCAGTATATTAGGCCCAGAGATTGGCCTTGGGTACCCTTCTGCTCTTTCTGCTGGACCCTCACATTGCAGTAACCCTCAGGAATAATTCTCAGTTGGTACTAGGTCTTTCTGTCACCTCTTTAAAAATCTTGTTTTTATGCATGAGATTAGCACTCATATATCATATGCTTATATCCTAGTAACTGGGGATAAGGAAGAAGAAAGCCACCACTTAGCCTTCAAATCTGAGTGGGACTTGGGGCCTTGAGGCCACAAAGACACCAAGAAAGAGGCTCCCTAAAATGTGAACAATTTCATAGAACTGAGAGGGAGATAAATATTCTTCCCAAGAGATGGCTGCACATGGTGTTGGAAACTTAACTTACTGGGCTCCCAGGCAGCATTGTAAGCATTGTGAGGCAGGCAGAAGTCAGAAAAGGAGGTTAGAGGAAGGAGCATGGCATGAAATCAAGAAAGTAAAAAAAAGGGGAGGGGAGAGGAAGAGATAAAAAGGGGGAAAAAAAAGAGTTCTCAAGAAAATTATTACCTACCTCTTATTTGGGGCTGAGCCAGGTTTTTGGAGCCTAAAACTTGTGCAATTCATAGAATCCTCTTTAAAAACAGAAGCTGGCCCTGGCTGCTGTGGCTCAGTGGACTGAGTGTCGGCCTGCAAGCCAAGTGTCGCTGGTTCAATTCCCAGTCAGGGCACATGACTAGGTTGCGTGTCAGGTCCGCAGCTGGGGGCGTGAGTGAGAGGCAACCACACAGTGATGTTTCTCTCCCTCTCTTTCTCCTCTCCCCTCTCTCTACAAATAAATAAACAAACAAACAAATAAATAAACAAATAAATAAATTATTTTAAAAATTCCTTTAAAAAACAAAAAACAAAGAAACAAACAAACAACAACAACAACAACAACAACAAAAAACCAGAAGCAAACATCCCTGGCCAGGTGGCTCAGTTGATTGAAGCATCATCCCATACGCCAAATGGTTGTGGGTTTGATCCCGTCAGGACACATACCTAGCTTGTGGGTTCAAGCTTCGGTTTGGGGATCATGTGGGAAGAAACTGGTCAATGTTTCTCACATCAATCTCTCTCTTCCTCTCTTTCTAAAATCAATAAAGAAAAAGCATATCCTTGGGTGAAGATTTAAAAAAGGGGGGAAACAACTCAACAAAGGGGTTGATACCCAAAATATATAAAGAAGTTATGCAACTCAGCACCAAACAAACAATGCAATTGAAAAGTGGATAGAGGATCTGAACAGACAGTTCTTCCAAGAAGACATACAGATGTGCAACAGACATATGAAAGGATGCTCAACTTCACTAGCTAGTAGGGAAATGCAAATCAAAGCTACAATGAGATACCACCTCACACCTCTTAGAATGACTGTTAACAACAAGTAGTAACAAGTGTTGGAGAAGTTGTGGAGAAAAAGAAACCCTCATTTACTGCTAGTGGGAATTTAAAGATTTTTATTTTATTTATTTATTTTTAGCGAGAGGGGAGGGAAGGGAGAAAGAGAGAGAGAGAAACATCAACATGTCGTTGCCTCTCTTGTGTCCTCAACTGGTGACCTGATCTGCAACCCAGGCATGTACCCTGACTGGGAATCAAAATGGAGACCCTTTGGTTCATAGGCTGGCACTCAGTCCACTGAGACACACCAACCAGGGCACTGCTAATGGGAAATTAAACTGGTACATCCACTATAAAAAACAGCATGGAGTTTCCTCCAAAAAATTAAGAATAGAGTTACTGTATGACCCAACAACCCCTCTTCTGGGTATCTACCAGAAAAATTTGAAAACAATTATTCACAAACGTATATGTACCCCTTTGTTCACTGCAGTATTATTCACAGTGACCAAGACAAGGAAATAACTGCAATGCTCTTCACTAGATGATTGTATAAAGGTGTGCTACATATATACAATGGAATACTCTCTAACCATGAAAGATGAAATACTGCCATTTGTGACATGTATGGACCTTGAGAATATCATGTTAAGTGAAATAAGTCAGACAGAAAAAAAATCAAGAATCTTGATTTCACTCATATATAGGATATAAAACTGAAAGCAAGAAATGAACAAGTAAGAAAAACAAAAACTCATAGACACAGACAACAATCCTAGTTACCAGAGGTAAGCGGGGAGGGTGATAGTTAGTAAAGGGTAAAAAAGGACAAATATATGGTGATGGAAGATTATTTGACTTTGGGTGGTGGCCACACAGTGATGCAGATCATGTTATAATGGAAATATATACTTGAAACCTTTATAATTTTATTAACCAATATCACCCAAATAGATTTAATTAAAAAAGAAAAAAAAGAGCAAAGTTGTAAATATAAAAATATTGGTGCAAAAGTGAATACTTATTGAGAATGAGAGGAGATAGCCTGACAAATTATTGTAAATTTGGAGTTCAGGACTCTTGCTGAGATTTCTCTAGGCAGTTTACCACCGCACATGAAAAAGCACCCCGCCCTCCATACAGCAAGCACTCTATGGCTTTTAGCAGCAACCTCTCTCACAGGGGTGCATGAAGCTTTATCACCTGCTTAGGGAATCTTCCTCAACTCCCCTCTCTTCACATAGCAGGGACAAGCCTAATTATATGTTCATCCACACATTCATTAAAACACAGTGATTGAGGATATCCTATGTCAGCCCTGCCAAGGATACAAAAGTAAACAAGACAGAAATGGCCATCGTCCTGTGGTAGTTAACACATCAGTAGATAGAAATGACTTTAAAAAAAGGTGAGAAGTTTTTGATGCCATAATCATTCTATTATCCAGCTCATGAAAAACAAACACATCTTCTTACACAGCTTTGCTAGAATAGGATGTTTTATTGTATATGAAACATCTCTACTTTAGACTTATAACTAAAATGTTAGGTAATATTGATTCTATTGTATGAATAAAGCCAGAATATAAAATCAGAAACTAACCTACATGGCATTTTCTCTGTACACGATATGCAGAGAAGAAGTGGGAGAGGGAGGAGAGGTAGGAGGGCCTGGCCCCCTTGGGTGAGGGGCAGCTGTGTGACAGTGTCAAAGGCAAAAGCCCAGTCACGGAGAAAATGATGCTCTAGGGGGACAGCTGGGAATCCCTCATGTCCCACAGTCCCAGATAAGCTGAAACTTTCCAGAGTTCCATGGGTTTATAAAATCAACACCATTTTACAATAAAGAATGCAATAAAAAAAGTCCTCAATTAGTAAGAGTTAGGATGCATGAGTTGAGAAACATGGCTCAGAAAAAACCGTCATACTTCTCTCAAAAACTGAATCTTTGTAATAGCTACCAGATGTCATGTTTACAAAGAATTATATACATCACAAATTTGTATGCATACACACAAAATCATACACATATTCACACATATACTAAACACATACCCTAAGTGAGTGTAGTACCCCAAGTATGAAACTAGTATCTTCACAAGCGTTTGTTTGTGCTGTGCTGCAAAGAGCAATGTCAGCCCTTTTCCCTTTTCAAACATCCTTGAAGCCAAAGTGTAATTCTAGGAACACTCAATTACCACTTGTTTCTGAAGCATCCCACTGAAAAGTATTTTATCTAAAATCTTGCCAACAATGGAGCCATTTATGCCAGGCTGTGAGAGTAAGGAAGGTTAAGGGGTGGAATCCTGAGAATATTTGTTTAGGGAAATAACCCACGTTTGTGTTTTAGATCATGGTAAAATTTTAAGTGTTAAAATGGTTGAAAACTGGTGGAAATAGTTTTTCTTTTTTAAAAAGTATATTTTATAATTTATTTATTTTCTTAATTTATTCATTGTTCTTTTTAAAAATTTCTTTATTGTCTTTCTATTACAGTTTTCCCACTTTTTCTCCCATTGCTCCCCCTACTCCACCCACCCCTTCTCCCACAGTCAGTCCCCACCCTGTTGTCCATGTGTGTGGGTCATTTATGCATGTTCCTTGACTAGACTCTTCCCCTTCTTTCCACTCTTTGAATTTTTTTTTTCAGGGGAGAGCACGAATGCAGTCCCCCACTACCACAAATTATGCAGTTGAGTTTCCCACATTTGGGGAAATCACAGGGGTCAGTACATCCAGAGTGCAGTGGATAAGCCTTGGTCTTTGAAAACCACCTTCATGGTCACGGTATCTCTCCTGCCAGTTAAGTATTACTCTTTGAATTTTTATTTCCACTAGACTCATTGATACCTGGTTTCCTTTTGCCTGAGCCTGTCTTCTGCAACATTCCTGGAACTGTGTGCCCTTTTGCATGTTTGATACATCATCATTTTATTAACTTGAGTCAGACATATTGTGTTCACTCTCCTTGTGCTAGCCCACAGACCACCCTGAGGATGGAAGTGCATTGTGAGCCACTGTCTCAACACCACTGCTCACTGGGCTTCATTTTAAGCTGTGACAGCTTTAGCAGTACCATAAACAGAGTGGAAACATAACTCAACTATTTGTGGACACAGTTGGGGACAAATGGAGCTTCTGAACCTCACAAGGCAATTTTATTCTTATAGCATGTTATAAGAAATGCGATATTCCTTATTGACCTCAGGGGTCTTAGAATGAGAAGAAAGGGAAAACTTCTTTTCAGTATCCAGCTAAATAAAGAATGCAAGGAGGAAAGTTATATACACAGAATTCAGACACCCGCTGTCTTCTTCAGTTACCACCAGCAGGCCTAAAAGGTGAATCAATTTAGTTCATTAAGATTCAGATGAATTCAAAGCAGTATTTTCATTTTATTGAAAAAATTAACCTGTCACAAAATGTATTGTTCTGTGTATATACCAAGCAATGCCTCATCTATGATTTGGATGAAGAATGAGCTAGTTCCAGGAATCTTCCAGATAAATGACATTTTTTAAAAAGTTAACTTTTATTTCCCTAGTAGCTCTTTAAAAAAAAAAAAAAAAAATATATATATATATATATATATATATATATATATAAATTCCCTCTGTCTTCTGTTTTAATCACATAATTTATTGCTCAGATTATTCCATAACTTCTGCCCCACTATTACCAGGGTAAAATCAATAACAAATCATAAAAATTCAAAATCAGGCTCAGTAAAGTTTGTTGTCTTTTTAAGACCTTTCAAATTGTATACCAAATGATAAGAGCCAAATTATGTTTATGCCAGTGAAGTCTGTTATTCAGAAAATGACTGTGTATCTGTGTAGAGCTATCCTTCCTTCTGATTATTCACTCTCATCCCACCCCAACCCCCCACCTCTTTCAGGAAACTTAGCATCTGCCTGTTTGTCTTTACCACCCTGCATACACACAAATCATTCAGTGCACCCAACCTGTTTCTACCTCGACATCAGATGTCTTCTGTAAATTTTATTTTAGCTTGGGTTGTTCTCTTTTCTTCCGTAAGATCAACACCTCTCACTGAGAACAGCCCTATCCCACAGCAAAAATATCTCAATGTGGTCAGAGCTGTAATGCAAAACTTCAATTTTTTTTTATTTCTTTCTCTTTTTTTAAGCAAAAGGAGTAGAGAATGCCTGAATTTTCAAAAATTAGAGGAGTGGTGGTGTTGAGTATGTGAGACTTTATATTTATTGATTTCATGTTTACTAATAATCAGTTTTATTGTTATCAGTGTCAATGGTGTGCTGCTGTAGAACAGCTGCCTGGGAGTTTGGTAGAGATGGTGTCTGTTCTGCCATGGATGGGAAATGAGTCTCAACCTGATTACAGACTTTGAACCACTGGTGAAACCTGCTTAGAGCACTTTGTTGAGAAGGATTTTGTGACCATTTCTAGGCTTCATCAAGATTCTAGATTCTTGTTAGCAATGAATGTTCTGTGAAGAGGATGGGATTTATAGCTTTTCTATTTTAGTCATCTTCACAGCAGCCTCTAACTATTAAGATTGTTGAGCTTGTCCTTCTCCTGTCCTTGTACCTGTCACTTCAGTGAGTGTCATCCACAACAATCTTAAGGTTGTCTGTGAACCAGGATCTATCAGTACCCTGTTGTTACTCTTTCATTGTCTGAATGCATTCTAATCTGTTGCTTCCAATCTCCTATGGGTTGAAAAACAGATCATTCATTATGCTAAAATAGTGCTTATAATGGGCTGGTTTATGGACAGAGGAATAAATAAGATGGATAGATATGGAAGAAAACAAATAAATGTTAATTGTAAAATCTAGGTGATAAGTGATCACTGTGCAATTCTTTCAACTTTTTGGCATGTTGGATATTTGTATAACAAAATTGTTGGGGAGGGAATTGTGCTTATGGTACTAATTAATGATCAATGATTTGTGCATGAGAGAATTGCTTAAAAATAAAGTCCACTTACTTTCATGGATATGACATAATTTAATATGCTATACTAGTTCCTAAGGTTCCTTTTTTACTTCTACATTTTTGTCTTCTCAATATGAAAATATTAATAGTAAAATAAATGGCATAGAGTTAACATATGCATATTTTAAAAATATTTTTTAAATTTATTTTTGGAGAGAGGGAAGAGAGGAAAAAAGAGAGGAGGAGAAACATCAATATATGGTTGCCTCTCCCATGTGCCCAGCTGCAGACCCAGCCAACAACTCAGACATGTGCCCTGACTGGGAATAAAACCAGTGATCTTTTGGTTCACAGGCCAGCACTCAATGCACTGAGTCACACCAGCCAGGGCAACATATGCATACTTTTTAAAAGCCTCTGAAAAATATAAAACAAGGTGAGATTTTTTTGCTGGCTGGATTATTTTGCCTTGGCTTTTTAATTATATTGGGGTTGTGCACAGTTAAACACAAGTGACTTTTCCCTGAATTACAAATCTAAACTAAAACAGCATTCTACTTGACATTGACTTTGATAGAAGGGAGTTCTAACCACAATATATTACTCTAAAAAGCAAAAGCAATTTAATTAATTTTGTATAAATCTGAGGGAAATTGCAAAATAAATGTGAGGCACCTGGAAGATATTTGAAATTCAAACCTATCTCTTAATGGTTGAATCACATTTTTAAAAATGAATGTACTGTAGGAATGGCCCGGGGTCTTAATGAGTACTGGAGAGCTGATGAAAGACATGTAATGACAGAATTAGGAGAAATAAATGGGTGGTAATTTTTTTTTTCTCATTTAAGAATCAGGTGAATGTTTATCCAAAGTTTTATATGTGAACAAACTTAAACTTAACCTTAAACTTAATTGAAGTGGTTCATAGAAAAGATGAGTATTTTACAAATATTCATTTAGTGACTAAACGAAATGAGCAATGTAAGTAATTTGCTATACTACTTCTGTGCTCTGGGAGCTTCCTGCTTGTGTCAGGTAGGAAAACAAAAACAACTTCTACATCAACATAAGAGAGTGGATTTAAAGTTGGCCTTGATGAGAAAGGCAAGTAAAGCTTGGCATGAACTATCCCAGAAGCTTACAACCAGCAGCAGTGCCTAGGGTCCTGGCAACATTGACTGTATGAAAAATTCCAAGAGAATCATGGGTCTTTTACTTCTTAAAACAACAGAATTCTACTTAATAGATTGTTCTGCACAGTTGGGCAGATAATGACCATAGTCTATCTTTAGTGGTAAGTGTTCAGATTGCTACCCAATAGCATTTGGGGTCCCATTGCCTGCCACCACCCTCCTGGCAAAATTCCAGAGGCAAAAATTTGGTGATAAGGGAAAGGAGTCTTGATTCAGAAGCAGTTACTTAAGCCTATGAAGTCACAGCTTTAATTACTTAAGCCTATAAATTAAGGCCAAATTCTAACACCTGGGTTCTCCTATCTTTTCCCTGGTTAGTTTCTATAGGGTTAGTTTACAAACTAAAAAAGCATAAAACACAAAAGCAACACAATTTTGGAAGAATGTCAGGCTTCTGCCTCAGAGCCTGTTCCTTCTAGAACACCCAAAGAATAAACTTGCCACCTTCTGCCAGGCCAGCCTGATCCTAGGCTGTGCCGAATTCCTTCCCATCCAAAATACCATCTGCTGGGAAATGCAGACAGCTGCAGCACCATCACCCGGGCATCCTCAAGGAAGAAGACCCCGAGAGTGAGTTTGAGAGAAAGAGCCAGCCATTCCAGGAGCCAGAGAGCCCAAGCCAGAGCCAGCCCAGCAGCCAGAAAAGCTCATGAGCCAAAGAGCCAGCCCTCTTTTTATTTCCATTGGCTCTGGAGGCATTCAGCTTCTCAACCAATCCCATCCCAGATTGCTTTCCATTGCCTCAGCAAACCCTTCCTACAGCCCCTACATATTTCTCCCCAGTGATCCTAATCAGATCTCTCTGTATCAAGACCACAAAATTAATTAAAGATGTGACTGACATGAACAAGAACCCAGAAGAGCAGTTCGCTGAAAAGAAAGCTAGGGTTCTGAAAATGTATCTGGGTCTGCACTCCTTGACCTACTGGTCTACAGTGATACAATGGGAAGGATTGCGTTGGTTACTATTATTTTTTAATAGTTAAATAAATGAAAGTCTAGCTCCTGGAGATTCATACCTAAATCATCACAGAGTAGCCCACAGTAGAAGGTATTTTAAAATGTGAAAGCGGCCATCTACTTAAAAAATGGAGTTAGGTAAATGTGTCAGTGGATGTGGGGTGTCAAAGAGCAGATGGTTGAGATTTCCTTTGGGATCCATCAACACAAAGTCAGCCCTGGTTGTGGAAAACTGTGACAGCATCTGTGTGCCTTTCAGAAGGACCCAAAGGCAGCTGTTCTCTGATCCTGAGGTCACCACATTGGCAGCATGCCTTCCTGAGTTCAGTGCTTTGGGGTCGCTGCTATGTGTGAGGACAGGTGTGGAGATGAGAAGGGCAAGATCCATCTTTTTAATTTTTATCTGAAGATCATAATGAGAACAAGTTTTTATTGTTTATCGATCCAGGTGGCACAGTGGTGAGAGCATGGATAGTGTTTAGGCTGAAGACATTGCTCAGCCAGACACCAGCACTGTGACCTGGTCAACTTCCAAACCTTTAGGCCGAAGCTTCATTCCATGTGAAGAAAGGGTGATAATGTGAAGAAAGGGTGATAATGATTTAACTCCCTACATGGCTGAATTATTTTGGGGAGTGAGAAATGCACTGTATGGTGTCTGATACATCAGAAGGGCTCAGGACATTTTTGCTATTTTCATCATGATGTTCCAGAGCATTCTCTTTGCATATATAAACTCTAATCTTTAATACCATAAGGAGTAGTTATTATTTTCCTTTTTACTGATGAGACAACTAAGGCTCTGAGGAGCTGGTTTGCTAAAAGGCCTTACTCAAGCTAGTAGAAGGTAGAGTTCATATTTGAGTCCAAGTGTGTCTGGTGGTTGGAGTGACCCATTCCTGGTGTGAGCCCATTGTTCAGGATACCCTTGAGTCCTGGGCAGGCTGGGACAGTTGTCACCCTAGTTTTGGTTCCAGATGCTATTGTGTCCCATTCTTCTATTGCTGGCATCTTCTTACCCCAGTCTGAGGTTCTCTCCATTGATTTTTTTTCTTTTCCATTTCTGTCTTGGGTGACATATACCACCCAATGATAGAAAAGTTACAGAAGTGCTTTGGGACCAAGTTGTATTAAAACGTAAAAATCAATGCTTCTTACAGACTTACCCTAATGTACAGATCTAGCAAGCATGGCATAAACCAGAACAACATCATTCAGAACCACATTCATTGTGGGATTTTTTTTTTTTCTTTCAGAAATCAAGATTATTTGTTTTCACTTATGTAGTAGAGAGGAAATGGATACTTACTGCCATACATTTTGATAGGGAAAAATTCTTAGTAGTAGAAACATATTTTTTCAAAAGATTACACTTAAGAGTTGAACTTGTCAGCTATTTCTGTACTAAAGTTAGGAGCACGAGTCACCCTGGGGCACAGGAACAGAAACAGTGTGTTCATCTTGTCCTAGAAGTTCCATCAGGAGTCAGGTAAAGCCATTTAGCATAGACAAATTCCAAATATTTGTCTTATGGGTGGGCAAAATTACTTAAAATTAAAATTTAGGCGGTTGAAAATTTTAGTAGCCTTAATATTCTCCCTGATTTCTAGCTTCAACCTATACATACATATATCTACAAAATACGATTTCAATAGTTCACATCCAGGCAAAAAATAATCACATCTGTGAAAACACACAAAGACTTAAAGACATTGTGCTTTTATTCTACAGAAAAAAAAAAAGTGGGATTGATTCATCCTAGAGCTGAAGTGTATTTCCACATTAAAATAAAATTTCCCTTCAGTTTTAGAGGGAGTTTTTATAGTGAGAAAAACATATCCAAAAGAAAAAAAAATCAAAGTTCTTTTTTCTCACTAGGCATCTGAAAAGACATAGAATAGCATAAGGGATATTGGGCAAAATGCCACTGCATTCAGGGAAAAGAGCTATCTTGGTAATCCAGTGTTCTCTTTGACCCAGACCAATGAAACCTCACGGGGACCTCTGTCAGTGATCTAGTATGTAACAAACTTAAAAAAGAATTTGGCCAGCACTTGGAAAATGTAATGCATTTCCTGTGTATCATTATGGGGAAAAATAAACATATGAGTAAATTCTGAAAGAGAGGAATGGGAAATTATGTTATGGAGTTTTGTCAGCCATCCTCTCTTTATAGCAAATCAATTAATTTTTTTTCAAAGCAAAGGAAGAATTTTAGCATATATCAAATGTCTCCTGTTTTTCATTCTCTGTGGTTGTCATGTCACATAAGTTCTCAGTTCAGTCTCAAAAATATTTTGCCTGAGTGATTACATCAGTCTTTTTTGCAAGTTAGGAATACAGGCTCGGTGGGGGTTGTGTGTGTGTGTCAAACAGCCCTCTCAGGGATCCTTGGGAGCACCCTGAGGTCAGGCCTTAATATTACTTATGATTACTGAAATGCTCAGTATCGACCGCACACAACCTACCATTCAGAATCTGCACAGAACACCATCCCAGATTATTCAGATACACATGTGGAGATATTCCACTTGTTCTATGCCATACAGTTACTGTACACCATGATCTCATGGGGCGTTTTCTCAGATAGCCAAGGCTTTCAGCATGGACTTGTGGCCTGGAATCCCGTACCAAGACAGTCATATCTGTAAGGCCTACCTGTCAAGGAAATTGTCTGCTCTGATATAAGTACTTCAGATATTCAGTGAAACATAAAGATTGGACCAAAATCTCAGTCAAATTCTCAAGGTCTCTGAAAGTTAATTAAATTATAACCCAATTTAGTCATGGTTCTAATAGCTGGAGAGGTGTGAAAGTAATTGTTATAGCTTCTGCTCAGCACGAAGGGTTTCAACACATGGAAGGCACCATGAGCTCTTTCGACTTACTGTGGTAAAAAAAAAAGCAATTTCAAAGTTCATACATCTTTCCTAGACTAGCTAATGTAGTGGTTCTCAACCTTCCTAATGCCGCGACCCTTTAATACAGTTCCTCATGTGGTGGTGACCCCCAACCATAAAATTATTTTCGTTGCTACTTCATAACTGTAATTTTGCTACTGTTATGAATTGTAATGTAAATATCTGATATGCAGGATGTATTTTCATTGTCACAAATTGAACATAATTAAAGCATAGCGATTAATCACAAAAACAATATGTAATTATATATGTGTTTTCCTATGGTCTTAGGTGACCCCTGTGAAAGGGTCGTTCGACCCCCAAAAGTGGTCATGACCCACAGGCTGAGAACCACTGAGCTAATGGTAGTAGGCATGAACAATATAGATAGCTTTTTATTTTCTTACTCCACATTAAGTTACTGCTTTATATTCCCTTATTTTGCAGGGATGGACTTTCCCTTACCACCTTAGGACACATACCTCTTATACCAAAGTGTATTTTAATATACAGCTTTGGGACACAGATTAAGGCATCCCATGTTCAGATATAACTAATTCAGTCTGTTAGTAATTAAAATGCTACTTTAACTTTTCAAAAATAAGGTTAATTTTAATAAAACATAACTTACCTCTAATGTATATTCATAGATTAATTTTTTAAAGTATATTTTATTGATTATGTTGTTATAGTAGTTCCAATTTTTTCCCCTTTGCTCCTCTATGCTCAGCACCCCCCGTCCCTCCAGCAATCCTACCCTCCTTAGTTCATGTCCATTGGTCATGCATATAAGTTCTTTGGCTTCACCTTTTCCTATATTATTCTTAACATTCTCATGTCTATTTTGTACCAACCAATTATGCTTCTTAGTCCCAGCACAATTTCCCCATTTCTCCCCCTCTCCCCTCCCAGCTGATAACCCTCCAAATGATCCCTATACCTATGATTCTGTTCCTATTCTGGTTTGCTTAGGTGGATTTTGTTTTTATTTTTTAGATTCAGTTGTTGGTAATTGTGAATTTGTTGTAATTTTAGAGTTCATAGTTTTGATCTTTTTCTTAAGTGAGTCCCTTTGACATTTCATATAATAATGGCTTGGTGATGATGAATTCCTTTAGCTTTACCTTGTCTGGAAAGCAATTTATCTTCCCTTTCATTCCAAATGATACCTTTGCTGGATAGAGTAATCTTGGTTGTAGGTTCCTTTTCATCACATTGAATACTTCTTGCCAGTCCCTTCTTGCCTGCAAAGTGTCCTCTGAGAAATCAGCTGATAGTCCAATAGGCACCCCCCTGTAGGCAACTCTCCGCCTCTCTCTTGCTGCCCCCAGAACTCTGTCTTTATCTTTCACCTTTGGCATCTGAGTCATGATGTGTCCTGGTGTGGTCCCCTCTGGGTCCAGCTCACCTGGGACCCTCCGTGCTTCCTGGACCTGTATGTCCATCTCCTTTGCAAAATTTGGGAAGTTTTCCTTATTTTTTTCAATTCTTGCTTCCTCCTTCTGCACTGGTTGACTGTTTTTTTCTTCCTTATGTTCCAAATCATTGATATGAACCCCGGTTTCCTTCTCTTCATCATTGGTTTTGTGTGGATTTTCCTTTGTTTCACTTAGCATAGCCTTCACTTCTCTTATGCATTTGCTGTTCTCAAGCATATCTGTCAAGTCTGTGAACATCTTTATCACCAGTGTTTTGAATTGTACATCTGTTAGGTTGGCTATCTCCGTGTCACTTAGTTTTCCCTCTGGAACCTTGATTCATTCCCCTTTTTGGGCCATACTTTTCTGTCTCCTCATTATGACAGGCTCCTGTGTTTGTTTGCCTCTGCATCCCAGGTAGAGCTGTCGCTCCTCATCATAGATTAAATTTTAATTATCAAAACTGGCTTGGGTGAAATTTGTTCTGTACTAATCCATTACCTTTTAAATTGTGTCATCACTTTATTCTGAATCCAAAATAAATCAGTAAAATATTCCCAAACTCTTAAAACCTATTCTAGCTTTTGAGATGTTCTTATGACTAGTTAATTATTACAAAGGAACAACATGGTGATCAAACTGCAGAGAATATATAAATATAAGCATTAGCCCAATCAGCAGATTTCCTTTAGTTTTTTTCCTATCATATGGTTTAAAACACTATTTACCTTTCTTCTATGTGTGCAGTGTTGTCAATCCCCCTCTTACCTAGTAGTTTTGACATATTAATATTTAGAATCAACCACAATTTAGCATGAAAATGCAGGAAAACCAAACTATGGAATCAGAAACACCTAGGAAGTGTCATAAAACAAGGACAGGGCACCTGAGTTCAGTTATAACGTGACATCCTGAAGATTCAGAATCACTTTCTCTCTTTTGGGCATACATGGCTATGCTTTGATACAATCAGAGATCAGAAAATAGAATTTCTATTTTTCTTCTTTTGTAAATGTATATTTGAGTTAAACTATGTTCTGCAGAGACCAGATGTCTACGGCAAGCTAAAAGCCTATGGAAGAATTTTTAATGGACTATGAATTAATTTTTTCCTGTTTCCTGTTATCAAAGACTTTTAATCTTTTCACATTATCTCAGATAAACTTTTAAAGATGTTGATAAATAGCTGAAAATAAACAGTCATTCTTACCTTTTCTGGAGATGCTAGTATTCATTATTATATAAAGAGCAACTTTTAATGGATCCAAAATCAATGTGTAAGGGGTGTGATGGTCTTCATCCCACTGCAGACTCATTGTGTAAGAAGATGGAAAACAGTGCTTGCTATTGGCAAATCATGGCCTTAATTCCAAAATAGACCACTTTTCCCCTGCCACAGGAATTCACAGTGGACTTCAAAGCCCTGCAGGTCCACAGAGCTGTGAGCCCTCTGACGGTCAAAGCCCCAGGAGCTTGCAATCCCTTTGATCCAGGAGTGTAGTCACAACTGCTTTGAAGAAGAGGAAGTGAATTAGAGTAGGTAGGGTCCCTTTGTTTCCCTGGCTGGTGATGCATCTGCAGATCACATCTCTGGACACTCACCAGTAGTTCTCATCCTGGCTGTACTTCACAATTGCCTGGGCAGCTTTTAAAGCATACTGGCTCCCACCAGTTCTGATTTGATTTGTCCAGGGTGTAGCAATTTTTAAAAAGCTCTCTAAGTGATGCTAGAATCACAGTGCTTGAACATTCCATTTGGAATAAGAAGTGTGTTCAAGAGACCAATATACAAACCCTCCCATCTTAGTGAGAAATAAAAGGATGAATTTACCCTAGCTCAAGATGTAGTGCAAAAAACAAAAAACCTTGAAAGCAACAATAACAAAAAGAAAACATGGAGAGAGGATAGGTAGTGGAAGGGAGAGGGACAGGGAAAGAGAAGAGCATTATATGGTTTAAATTTAAGATGGGAACCCTGATACATTCTAATATTAGTAACTAGACAACAGGTAAGCCAATGGAGTGAGTTAATCCTTCTCTGGTGCCTATACCAGGGCCCTGTTACCACTGAAGGGGTGGTTGCTCACCAAGAGGAGATATCTTGGGCTTCAAGGAATGACCCTTTCAAAAATATGCAGACATGGTCAGGGGGAACAGATGTAACCTAGCCTAGAGAAACACTTACTAATTCTAAACAAATAGCTGGAAGATAACAACAAGAAGCTGATACTATATATACTGTAGATGTAATAATTTGCCTGCATATCACAATTGGACTTTTAGGAAAGATATCTTCAACAACATTATGTTGTTGTAACTTGATTTAGTTACTTAAAATAATGACTTTGTTTCTAAAGTTCCAATAGAAGAGCTCCATCCAATAATATTCAAAAGAATATATGAGGCCAGATAAATACTGATGATCTTCAAGTCATTCCTATGGAGATTGCTCAGAGGCAAAAACTCAACTGGGATCCCCCAAAGAATAGCTAGAGAAATGACACCTCAACAGATAGCATTATAACATCAGAAACCCAAACTCACCAATCTCCTAAACAATGGTGTACAATGGTATTCTTTCTTAAGGCACAGAATGATAACCATTTCCATGTGTCCTCTGATCACTGTTTCCAGACAAAGCCATCCAAATAACTCTAGCTCCTTGGTGCTGAGTGATTTTCAAATTCCATCTTGTATGAGTCATTCCTTATTGCCTTGTTGACTGCCACAAGGGATTGACTTCGATTGATTCCTGTGATTCAAATTTATAAACAGCTAGGCAAGTAGAACTATATTTGGGCACCTGATGTTAATAGGCACAACAGAAGAAATAGAAAACAATGAAAGTTAAACTGTGTATCCCAAATTTTCTTCCTTTACTGTGTACCTTAATTCTTTCTGTTTCTATTCCCTTAGGACAGAAGTGTTTCCTTCTTCTTACATTTTCTTAGATCTTTAAATGACCTAGAGTGTTGACTTTAACAAATGGGCAAATAACACCTCATGTTTCTGGTATTACATAGGTATAAGAGCTTGGGATAAGTTATCTAAGAGTTCAGTGAGGCTTTTTGATATAAAGAAAGAAGAACTTAGTAGACACCAATTGAGAGCAGAAGCAGCAGAATGATAGGCTGACTGTACTTTACCACCCTTCATCCTCACAGAGCATCCCTAATGGTCTGGGAGAATCTGTGTCCTTCTCATGTTTCCTGACTACTTCACAGTCACTCCATATAGGGTTCCTGACTATCTCATAACCTTTCATTATCAAATTCAACCTTCAAGAATATAAACCAGGATCTCTCAAGAAAATGAGTCAGTGTTGGTGGCATGTTGGCTTAATCTTCTGTAGCTAGTGAGTATGTTCTCCCAGATTTCATATTTCCCCTTCTCATTTTCCCTATAAAAACCTATTGATTTATTGGGACATCTTGAAATGCTAATCAAAGTCAGGGTCAAAAATAAAAAATTCCCAATTTAGGGTAATAATGTTAGACAGCTCAGTAAAACAACATGAGAATTCCATGTTATGCCAAATAGATATCTTGCTTTAAATTCCCATGAAGTGCCAACTATATAATGAATGCTAAATATATAAGAAATGAGGGAAGGCACTAACCCACTATTAAATATGGACGCTGTATTCCTTTCAGAGAAAGCTCTACATTTGTTTGTTTGTTTGCTTGCTTTCGGACATTGTATGGGCTCACTCCTATTTCTTCACCCATCTAGCCAAATTGTGTCATTTCCTGCAGATTGACTATGAGTACAGACTCTTTTGGAAAGTCATTATTAGCCCCTCTGGATATAGCGATAACTGCCTTCTTCAATGCTCTGTTTACTTATTTTTTCACATAATGATATACCATGTGTATGACTATTTAAACAAATGTCAGGGTATATTTTGTAAATTATTTCATGACAACATTTTATCATCCTTCATCTATCATAACATAGGACACATACAACTTATTTAATAAACATGTGTTAAATGAATTAATACTTGCAATTAAGATGTAAGTGTGTGTTGCATGTGTGTGTGACATTGTCAGATAAAAATAAATCTAAACTTAAGTGAGGAGGGACTTTATTAGAAAAGATTATTGCAATAAGGAGAACATGTCAGCCTCAGTCTCTGCAAGATCTCAGAATCAAGCAGGGGTAGGCTTTCTGTTTTAGGGAGGTCTAAGCAAGGACTTTGTGGGGAAGGGGGCCCTTGGTAGGGCTAACAGACAGTGTGACTGGGGAGGTTTCACGGGAATGCTTTCTCTCCATGCTCAGCCAGTTCTGGATTCTCAGTATAAAATTTAAGGGGGAATTCCACACCCCTCATTGCTTGCTCAAACTTGAAGGCTAGCCAAAGTTCAGGGCTCTGTGGGGAAGAGAGGAGCTTAACTTGGGTTTGGTCAAGCTAAGTTAATGGTAAGTTATGGGTTATTGTGAACATGCAACCCTATAGGCCAATAAATCCAAAAACATGAGCCACCATGCACTCATCGTGCCATGGAAACAATACTCCCTGCTAAAATATGATAGTAAAGCAATTGGATGAAGAGATAACATATTTAAATATTTCAACCCATTATTCAGCCAAAAGCCTGCCACAATTTTATTTTAAAATCCATAATTGCTGTATGTGGACTGTTTTCAATATGCAATAATATGTTCACACTTTATTTTAAACACTTGAAAAAATCTAGTTTACATACAGTCATTTTTAGTATTGTAGTTATAGTTAACATTTTTCTGAAGCATTAGTAAATTTTTCAATGTTAAACTATGGGTAAGTAAAGTTTTAAAAGAAAGAATTTAATATATAGAAGATTATTTGAACAGTTTTGATAACCTTTACTACAATAGAATCAGTCACCATAAAAATGCATGTAATAAAAACATATGTGATAGAAAAGGCCATGATTTGTGTTACTGATTTATCCTACGTCCCCTCTCATGAGAAGTAGCTGACCCTTTGAAGAACAAATTTTTCCTTTAATATTACTCAACATTTTGAACAATATTTTCAGCTGAAAAATATCAGAAGCTATAATATGTAACACTGTGTGCTTACACAGTTATTTACAAATTTTTCTCAAGTAAAGAACATCATCAAGGCTTAGATGATAATCATTCTTGAAAACTGTGCAAATGCATTCAGCAAACATTGGCTTTTCTCTCTTTCCAAATATGAACTACTTTGTCTTCAGTGTTTAGATGGAATAAAGTTTTGAGAGTGTTGTTTAAACTGAGTTTCTTATTAGTAAAATGTGAAAGTGGTGTTAATAAATGTTTTTAAACATTAAAAATTATTACAAAAAGAAAAGAAGCTCATGGTCAGTTTCTAAGCCACAGCCCCTTCCGGTGTCTTACTTCTGCTAATGCATACTAACACATTCTTGTTTGTGTTCCTTTTCTCTTGTTAATCTGCCTGTTGTTGGTTTATTTCCTAGACTGAGCTGTAGAACCTAGGAGGGTAGAAGGAAAGCTTTTCCTCTCCTAAAGGTCTTCACAGAGATAATCAAGCAAAAATGGGCTCATTGCGGTGGCCCTAATCCAATCTGACTGGTGTCCCATAAGAAGAGGAGATTAGGACACAGACACACACAGAAGGATGAGCATTGAGGACACAGGAAGAAGAAAGTTATCCACACCAAGGAGAGAGGCTACAGGAGAAATTGACCCTGTTGACACCTTGATTTCTCCACTTAGGGGTGAAGAGAGAAGGCTGGTAACAGACTGATGAAAGTCGCATATGAGGTGGGAACTTGCAGATGAATTCATTTAAAAATGATTAGAAAACCATTATAAATGATGATAAAAAGGATTTAGCAAAATAAAGTGAAAAACCACCTTTGGAAAAGTTACATTAATACCCACCATGAATATGATATCACTGAATACAGGAAACTAAGGAACAACACAAACAAATGAACTAAGTAGAACAAGGAACAGAATAACAGTTATTAGTGGGGAGGAGGAGGAGGGAGAGAAGGGGGATAAGTAAGGGAAGGGTTTAATCAAAGAACCCGTATAAATGACTCATGGACATGGACAATGTGGGGGTATGATTGTGGGAGAAGGGGTGGGCTGGGTGGGGGGGGGAGCAATGGGGAAAAAAATGGGACAACTGTAATTAAAATACCAAAAAATAAAATTAAAAAAGAATACCCACTATGATTTGATACTACAAAATAAACCATAATGTTATCTTAAGATATAAAAAAATAAAATAAAATAAAAGTAATGAATAAGTTTGATTGAGAGCCTCAGCATGCCCTTTAGGGCTGTACCAATCCAAAATGCATGGCCTTGTCCTAATCCTGAGAGATCTCAGGCCCCTCAGGAGATCCCATTGCATTTCTTATTTTAAGGACTATAGTGCATATTTAGATTTGATTTGTTTAGTTTTTGTTTTTTTACTATATGTAGGATGCAGAAAGGCTCACTCCTCTTATGTGTTCACAGACTCCTGTTGGGGAGGGATGTTTCAGATGTTCCAGAATGGGAAACAGGGCAGTTCGGGAGGGTGGGCATGCCAATGACTGTGTCAGAGAGCGTGACCTACTTCCTTGCCTTTCCTTGACTTTCCTCATGCCATTCTTTAGCCTTCTGGGTATCTCCCTCCTCAGAGGCCTCCCTCTCTGCTCTGTTTGTATTTTGATCTTTCTTGATTAGTCTGACATGATACTAAATATATAGTTCACAGTTCTGTTCCCTGTTCTCATTCACATAGTGAGTTGACCCTTCAAAAACCTGTTGGGTTTTGTTTGTGTGTGTGCATTTTTATCACCCCCTCTACAAAATTAATCAACAGTTTTTGTTTATTTCATTTATAAATTCTGAAACTCAATTGGTTTCTTCTTAAACTGGTCAGTGGTTCTTGGTAGAAAAAAAAGACATATTCTCCACCTTAGATAGGTTGACATATTCCTCAAAATGTTCAACCGTATGTGCTATGGACAGTATAAGATATTGCTAATAATTTAGACTGCAGGGCTTTTACCCCACCATCTACTCTTCAGTACAGCCTGCATGTTTATTTTCCTGACATGCTGACAAAGTGTGTTCATGGATAGCAATGGTGGCTGTCAGGACAATTTGTATTCTTTTGTTAGGAAACTCCATATATCTCTTTCTGTTTGTATTCCTGAGCAGGACACTCTGACATAACTCTTTAATAGAATTTCTGCCAAATTCAACATGTTGGAAGGAGTGATTTACTATTCTAAGCATAAATGTTAGCAAATTGTGGGATGAAGCTACACTTTTAAGACATTTGCCAAGAACATGTTTATAACATAAAGTCTCTCTTTTAGTCTCCACCCATAAAGGCCTCCAGGGAAAAGCTACATTTTCTATCTGGAACCAATTTAGAATTAAACGTGGGACTGGAATGCACATCTCCTAGTTTAGCTAGTTATTTTCTTCTTTCTAATAATATAAATCCATTATTATTCCAATGAAGGGCAAAATGAAATCTCAAGTGGTTTCTGACAACTCCCAACTTCTAAAAATATAGTTCTGTTCTAGCCCAATTTTAGGTCAAACAAATAAAGTTGACTGTGTTAACAAAAAAAAAAAAAAGAAAAGAAAAGAAAAAGAAAAAAGAAAGAATGAAAGAAAGAAAGAAACAAACAAAGCAGGGAGGGGAAGTCTGTAATTGGATTGGGTTCAAGGATCTTTTTAACTTGTTCATGTTCATAGTTATAATGTTCCAGGGGAGTATACAAGCTCCAGGATAATTACTGAATTCTGTTGATAAGAGAAAAGAGAAAAATCCTGTTGTGAACAAAAATATTTTAAAAGAATCTGATATTTAAGCTTTTAACTTGGTATTTCTTATAGAAAAGAAGTTGAGAATACAGGAAGCAAGAAAGCACAAATTTTACATCATTTTCTTTCCTTTGAAGAATTTCCTAAGATATATAGGTAGAAAAACTTATTCCTCTCTCTCCCCCTTTAAAATTTTTTTATCAGGATTTTTATTCTGTGTCATAAAATAAAATATACTTAACCATAGTTTTCTTGCTAATAAGTTGGACTTCAACTTTCTCCCCTTTGAAAATAAATGTGGAATCTTGTGAATAATAACTGGTTTAGAAGGGGAAATGTTATTGACAGTAAACAGCAGGGAACTTTATCATTACTTAAGCTCACAATACAGTTTATCACCTTTGTACATACATATCTAATAATTTGCCTCCAAGTGATTGACTGCACTTATTACTCAATTATATATCTTTTATGACTTGAATATGAAATCACAATTATACAATAACAATCAGTTCCAGCACTCTGCTAATGGTTCCCAGATTCTATCTACAAGGTTACATACATGAAAGATGAGAAACTCAACTCTCTGGGAATATGCAGTTTTTCCCACCTAAATTCTGTTTGTATATTCACAGCAAGATGGTGTCACTCTCCATTTCTATTTACTTCCTACACTAATATCAGCAGCCAAGAAAAATAAAAGGACGGCATTCTTACAGTTTATTTTTAAAAAGCATAGTGTTCCCTAAAAGTGTCACCCTACCCCCTGCTTATTATTTCCATGCTATTCTTTTTAAACCTTGGAAAAAAGTGCCCAGTTTGAGGCCCCTGCTGGAAATCAAACACATCTTTTGGCCTGGCCACCCGCCGGTCCATTCTTATCCTTCAGGCTTGCTGAGGGTGATGTCATCCTGACACGCAGAAACTCCTTCTTCCAGTAGGACTCTGAAGCATCCTTTGTTTGGACAGCCAGGCCCACAGTTCCCCAGTGGAGGGAGATGGACGGCCTCGGCATTCTGCGGTTGGACCACTTCCCCCACTGAGCATGACTGAGAGAACATCCTTGTAGGACGTGCAGCTCAGGGTCCCCCTGTATAACACCCCCTCACTGGTTTTTGTTTGTTCCATTTCCATAAATGTTATACAAACAAATATTATAACAAATACCTTTTTTCCCTCCCTTGACTCCTACCCTTGCCAACCTGGCACACGTGCTGGTTGCATTGTCTGAACATCTGAATCCTGGGAGAGCAAAGTCTGTGTGGTACAGCACAGGTTAGCTCCTGCCCTCACCAGCCTTTATGCATGGCTGTGTAGGTGCTGCCTTATCTCCAATCTCCCTCTACTGCTTTAAAAACATTTTCTTTTAAAAAGATGTAATCTGTTTCTTAGAAAATTCTCTTTAGATTGAGCTAGTTCTCTGAGACTTGCCTTTTAGCAGGGACCACAGGAAAGAGAGGAACCTGTAGATTTTAAGTGTGATAACTCCAAAAGAAAATATTTGTTATTTCCAATGAACACGAGGGAAAAGTAATGACACACCTTGAAAGACAGGTGTTAATATCCTTCAGTGAGGTATAAAGAGGTTAAGCGGCCTACGGAAATTAGTTTCACTCAGCTAACCCATTGCTCAAATCACCTAGCAGATATAGTTACTGACAAAATTTTCAGATGCAAAAGGTATTTGCTTTGTTTCTCATTAAGATTTTTTTTTGTTGTTATTCTTTCAACTGGAAAATTATTCCTATTGAAAATTTTCAATCATTACACATAAAAAAAGATACTTAGCAGGGATGGTTCAGTACTAGGAAGCTGTGAAAATCTACTTTCACTCTCAAAACATCTGTACCCCCCAGGGGGGTTTTGGCTCTCTCTATGACACTTGCCTTCCAGTGTAAACACAGGAGAACTGGCAATTTCCCATCGACACTGTGGCGCATAGATACAATCTTGGGAAGAATTGAGTAAACACATTACTGAACAGCAGCATGAAAGAACAAACACAATTGCCTGGTTGTTTCATTAAAAAGCATAAGGAATTAGTTGACTGTGTTCATGTACATTTGGGTTCGGGCACCTCCTACATGCACACACACACACACAAAACACATGCTGTTTAGCCCAAAATTACAGTGGCTCTAACTACCTGATTAATAGATATAAACAAACAAACAAAAAACACGGTCTACATTTCACCATAATCATGGTCAATGCATGCATACATGATAAGTGTCCCTTTAATTTGTTAGAACTAATGGAGCTAAAGGGAAAGTAATATTTACTGACCTTGTTTTGCACCAGGAACAAAATTTGTCTATTTTAATCCTTTAGTCAGTATACACTTACAAATATCTTTAAGAATAAATTACTCTCTCTGTTTTTATAGAGAGAAGATGTTGGGTTCAAAGAAGTGAGTAACTTACCTGAGATCAGGTAGATTTATATATTTATATGATATTGGTATAGCTCAATGTAGTACATGTTGGTAGAATAAACAGAGGGTAGACTGAATTTACATAGGACCTATTATATTTTGCTCTGATATGGTGACTATATAACCTTTCATTCTTTATAATTTACCAGTCAGTACATTAGCTAGAAAGAAAACAATCTAATAAAGCTTGTAATATTTAAAATACTGTATGTTTTAGATGTTTTAATATAGCTATGTATTAATTTTGCAACTTAAAATATTTTAAAATACCACTTGTTTTTACGTAATGGGTATTAACTTACATCTATTAGTTTTACGTGTATTATTTAGTAAGGTGTTTCTATAGTTAATTCATTTTATGACCCTCTTGGTAAATTCTAACTTTGCCATATGATGAAGGTGAAGTGAATATCTTGTTATCCTTGCAGAAGAATGAGTAACAAAAAGCTTAAAAAATGAAGATTACATAATTTGATTACCCTTTTAAAAATAAAATTGGTTTCATTAGGTGGTTTTGTATGCAATGATCAAAGCTAGTTTTTATTTCAGAACTTCAACAAACAGTGAAACTATTGGCAAAACACCATCGAAGCAGAGAACTGTCAGTATTTCAGATTCCATGTATGCTAGCTAATTAAATTATTGAAAAGGAGAATGCTTAAAGGACATTTAAAATATGTATTGTGGTAAAATCAGAAATTCCCAGTGAAAGAAAGACATCATGTAATGATAAACTGAAGTAAACTAAATGATGAATAAAAAGAAGGAAGGGCTATCTGAGGTGTACTTTATGAAAGGAAACTGTCTCTATATTATTGAGATTCTGTCTGGGATTGCATAGGAGTTGGTACCATAATTATTTAAAGCACATTCATCTTAGGCACTCAATAGCTTTTCCTCAAATTCCCTTTCTCATCTTCTCTCTCCTGGACCATCATCAGTAAAATGATAAAGGGATCTAATTCATCTATAGTAGAATAAAAGGGGATATGAACATTCACTCAGGATTCCCTTTGTGGCCTGTATTTTATATTGTATATATGTGTGTGTATTTGTACATATATATGTATATGTGCATCTATATAATCTTATTTAGCAGCAAAACAGATCTGCAATAATGTAATAGTCTCCTCAATTTACATATGAACAAACCAAGACAAATATTTAAAGACTTCCTTAGTTACTATCACATAAGCACTAGAAAAAGCCTTTGAAAACAAACAATTCTATTTTTTTTCTCCAGTGCTCAAGCTCTTTCTTTCACAGCACCTAATTCAACATAAAGAATTTAATAGAGAATTTCTCAGAGTCATATGGAAAGAATAATATATAACTGAAGGGAAAGAATTTTTCAGAATGAAAGTTTAGTCTTTATAACAGCAGTCTGGTTGGACAGTCAGAGGTTGCAAAGCAATTTTTATACAAATCAATGTCACTCTATACTCCATCGGTTTTTAAAAGGCATATACTAGAAACTTCTTTATACTCTTTAAATATACAAAAGACCTCGATGATATTGTGTTAGTATGTGTTCTATCAATATGTGCTATATTAAAATTAAAGCCGAGAACTTAAAAATACTTAAGAATGTATTTTAAAATCACAACAATAAAACCATTATAAGTTTACATGACTAATATTTTAATACATGTAACTATTTTTCAAATTGTAAGCAAATTTAGTAAGGAGAGTAATACTGTTTTACATGTTTCCACATCTCTTGAGAAATAGAAGAGCTGGATTTTTATATCTGCTTTAGCACTCCACCTCTTGACTGTGTTGCTTTGTTCGAGTATGTGAAGAAAATCTTGCCCTCGGTGACATATGATCAGAATACAAGAACTATTTTAATAGCTAATTCATATACTTGTGGATATCTTTCTTTGAAACTATACTAACTCAGCAAGTGGTTTTTCAAAGGTGGTTTTTAAATATGGAAATTGGAACCATATCCATGAACTATTCATACTCTTTTAACCTGAAAATCCACTGGCCCTTGATTGACCAATTCTAAAATATTGGCTTACTGATTTATAAAGACCTTCCAAATTATGAAATGTTTCTTTATACAATTTCAAAAAGACTGCATTTGCTAATATGAACATGTATTTCATCAGAAAAGTCTTCAACTATTGAGAAAGTCTTAAGTTCACAGTACCATAAATATATTTTCCAATATTTTAATTTTCACATGAAAACTCTAATCTTGTCATTGGCCACAAATACTATCAGTTGTCTTTTTTGAAGTGACATGCTCATTTCATTCATGTTTTTTCCTTGTTTTAAAATCCTATTTAAATTTTGTTTTTATTGTATTTTTTTATTACACCGTCTTCCACCTCCCCCCTCCTCCCTCCTCACTCAATCACCACACTGTTGCCCATGTTCATGAGTCCTTTTCTTTTTTTGCTCAATCCCTCTGCCTTCTAACCCCTCCCAAAGCTGTCAGCCTACTCTCTATCTATGAGCTGGTCTCTATTTTGCTTGTCATTCATTAAGGAAATGTCTATCAAATACCTAAGACTGAATATCCATAGTTTTGTCTGTAAGTCATTCTTTAACTAAAACTGTTGTCACATGGGAAAAGTGTTTGTTGAGTTTGCAAGTCAGTTGCTCAGGTCCTTTTCCTCAAAACACCCATTGTGTTGTGGTACAGCAGACATACTTTATATATATGTTCAATTTTTTATTCCAAGTTAATGAAAAGACACATACACAGGAATAAGATTTAATTAAATCAATGTTTTGTACTGCTTCATCAGGGACATTCTTAAATACAACTGGCTATTTTTCTGTGAGTTCATGGCAGTGAAGAATATAATGACCACCAATAGAGTTTGGTGCCATTGTCTTGATTTTGAATTTTAGTGAAAAGTTATAAAACCTGTAGCAGGTGCTCAATATCTGTTTTCAAATGAATGAGTGAGTGAATGAATACAAAATATGTATGTATGTGTCTCTTCCAGGTATTTCACAGAGTTGCTATTGGACATCAAGAATAAAAATTTTTGTAAGTGGCAAAAAACACACAAGTGTAAAATACTTGAAAGTTATCACATCTAGTCCATTCTACCTTCTTTCAGAAATGTTCAGGATATCTCTGAAATCAAAAGTACTTTATTGAGTGTCTTTTATTTGTTTTATATGTTGTCCCTTGCCCACCCTTTCTTTCTATATTTGTCCTTGTGGGTTGAAGTATCTGTCCTACTTATTCCATGACTTTGAGTATTGAGTGAGTTCAGAGCCAGAGACTACTCTGCCATGTCATTTGGATCTATTTATTGAATGCAAAATATTGTATGGTCTTAAGCAAAAGTGACAATAAAGAATAAAACTTGAATTTGGGGTTGGGGAAAAGGACTCATAAAAATAAGGCACTTGAAGGGAGATTTAAGAAATAATACTAACAAAGTCAAGGGGTGTGATTGTATATAATGGTAATCAGCGCTGGAGGATATACATATAGCTGATTATGCTTAGGCAGTGTCAGTCAAGGGAAGACTGAAATTGAGGCAACCTAGATAGATTTTTTTTGGCATTTGATGCAGAACAATTGTGGAGAAATGGTAATGTATTCCAACCATTGTTTCATGATTCTTACTTGGGTGGTAGCATGGATGATGAATTAGAGACAATTAAAGAAAATAGATTTCATATATAAAAGGATGAAGGTCTGAGTAAATGAAACAAATAAGGTATTTTAACTTAGAAATTATTTCTGTGGACCAATGAAAAACAAATACTACTGTAATATTCTTTCTAGCTGTAATAATGACTAGTTCCTTTAAGGTATTGAACTTATGGGACTGTTCTACACACATCTGGACACAGCTTGAAGGTTTCATTTTTGGTAAGGAAGTAGAAGAAACAGACATAAAAGTTACTGATCACAGAGAACAGATTATCCCAGAAGAGAAATGATTTGGGAATCCTGTGTCTTTTTAGCAAAAACCTCAATTTATTCACTAGCCAGTGAGAAGTGCATCCCATCTCTGTTTCAACTCCTGCACACAACAGCACCAATCATTGAAAGATGTGAGGCTTTGTACTGTGGAGTCTTAATTCTTGCTTGTTGTTAGCCAAATGTGTTCTCTGGTTGGATAGAGAGCTGTCCTGATAACAACACAATACTTCACAGTATGGCTCCAGCTTCAGACCACTGTGAGGTTCAGAATAATTGTAGCAGCTATTTTTAAAATGCTGTAATTAAAAATAGTCTTGCAATAGAATTGCTGATTGTCGCAATGCATTTTCCTTTTAGACATTTATCAATATTGCTGTTTAGATTATATTCATAGTCCTTTCGTGATTACATTTGAAATATTTGAAGTTTATTATTTGACAGGTTTCAGACACTGGAATGAAGACTTCAAAGCCACTGCCTTATAAGATTTAATGTTCACATTAAGAGGTTGCATATGAGAAAAATTGATTTGCAGAGGTTAGCTAACTTATCTGAATAAGTAACTTACCAGACTAATTGATGGAGTTGGAACTATACTCAGTCTTAATTCCAGCAACCCTGTATGTCTTTCTTGAGAAGATGTTTCCATCATTTATAACTCAGCATGTGTCAAAATGCAAATGAAATAAGGTTTAAAGTTCAAGAACACAGCATACATAGTTTGACATAATTTTATTTGAAATAAAGTTAATTATATTTACATGTATTCAATGGGTTAAATCAGCATTATTCATAGTAAAAAGAGATTATTTAGACAATTACTGAGGACCTGCTATGTGTCAGGTGCTGTGGGAAAATACTTCCACCTCTTTCATCTCACTTAGCATGTATGCAATAGAAATCTTTGTCAGTGTTTTGTAAGTTAGATATCTACCTGCCATTGGTCACAGGAGAGCCTGAACTGGAACTCAGATGTTTGGACACCAAGTCTCTGTCATGAAAGTAATACTAGAATAAGCTACTTTAAGAACTGATCTTATTCTAGTCAACTGGGAGGTGAGTGCATTTCTTGTTTTATCTTGAATGATTAAGAAGAGAAAACCAGGACAAGGATTTTGTGTCGCATGAAGTATTTGACAGTAAAACATCTGTGAAAATATGAATCTATTTCTTTCCTTAGCTTTGGGAATGAGAATTCACATCTTTATACAATTCCTCACCTCTGGCCTTAAACTTTTTTGTTTTAAATAAATTTCTTTGATGATCCTCTGAGAATAATTCTCAGTCCTTGGAGATTAGAAGAAAATGATGTCAAGAACTTCACACTCACCCAATTTTTTATTTTATTTTATTTTACTTTGCTTTTATTTCAGACCTGACCTTCAGAAAATCTGGTAACATTCCCTAGGGCAGTCTCTTCTGTGAAGTGAGCTAAGAACACCTGCCATACAGTAAACTCCTGAGGGCAAGACCTCTGTGCTTACCCCCGTTCATACCTCCGGAACAGTTAGAACAGTACCTGGGCAATAGTTTGTCTATGTTTTCCCTACTGGATTAACATTCTCTTAGGTGGTATAAAGATGTAAGGCCAGACTATGATAAACAACAGAATAAAAAGACACTCGTTCAAAACCATCAATTTTACTAAAATATCTGGGAAAACATTATTTTTATTGTTAAGAAGGATCACATCATGGAAAATTAGAATGCAAAATGTACAACTTCATGACATGAAGACTGAAGGACATTGATAGGAATCTAGCTTCTCAGCATTTATCCTTTTATTAAGATCCACAATCCTATCATCAGGAGACAGCACAGAAAGATCTTACTCCATAAAGAAGAGAAAGAGGCCTTGCGCTCAGTCTTTTGTTTTCAAGTCCCTGAAAAACCAGTATAATAGGCAGTTTAAATGGCCACTAACCACACTTTTTTTTTAATCAAGTACTTTATTATTATTATTCTTTTAAAATTAGATTTATTGAGGTAACATTTATCCTTCCTCTTCTTCTTTTAGAATTGTATTTATTGGGGGGGACATTGGTTAATAGGATCATATAGGTTTCAAGTGTACATTTCTATGGTACATGATCTGTATATTGCATTGTGTTTCCACCACCCAAAGTCAAAATATTAGCCTGCCTTTACCCTTTACTACTCCCCCACCCTTTCCCTCTAGTAAACACCATACTGTTGTCTATGTCTATGAGTTTCAGTGTTATATCCCACATATGAGTGAAATCATATAGTTCTTAGCTTTTTCTGACTGACTTATTTCACTTAGCATAATATTCTCAAGGTCCATCCATGTTGCGGCAAATGGCAGTATTCTTTTCTTATGGCTCAGTACACACATTTTATTGAACTGAAACTTTGAGTATTAAAGAGACGCTAAAAGTAATTGTTATGTTTGGGTCACTTGCTATTATTTATCCTTAAACAAATTAAAATACTAGTGTATTGAAATATAATGTAGTAACTTTTCAAAAAATTACCTCTAAAAATAATGTTTTAGTTGTTGAATTCAAACTTGGATTGAAAACTTCTGGTGGTACTAGTTTTCTATTGCTGCATAACACATTACCATAAATTTAGCAGCTTGAAATTACATCCATTCATTAGCTTTCAGTCTGTTAGGCTGGCTCAACTGAGATATCAGCATAGTTTCACAAAACCAGGGATTTACTAACAAGAAAGCCAACCAAAAGAGCCCAAGTTTTATTCAGGTATGACACACAAAACGTGGTAGAGACTCTCTCATTTGTATAGTCGGCCTCTGCAATATTCTGCAAGTGATCCATGTCCTTTGATGGGAAAGAGAAAGTAAATCGCTAAGTTAATGATCACTGTATGTCTGCTATAAGCACACCTCACCGTACCCTCTGAAGCACAAAGGTAATTTCATCCAATTTATTGTTGAGAAAAATTAAATTCAGATTGAGAAACTCACTGGGCACCTGACAATGGGTTGTCACTCACAGTGTTGGAATAGACCTTGAAATGCACATCTTGATTTTGCTTCAGAAAGGTTTTGCATTTTATTCTCCAGGACTTAAAAAGTTACTGTTAGATATTACAAATAGGCAAGTGAAGTACATTGAAATTTTTAGAAAGAAAGTGAAAAAGGAGAAAGAGAAATTTCTTCCTGTTGGTTAAAATTATAAAAGTGTTGGTGCTATTTATAGAACTTGGTCTCTGTTGGATGCCTTCCTCTTCTATAAAAGGAATGAAGTGGTTGTGGATTTGGAGAAAACTCTGTCATACAAAGCCTGCATCCACAACTCTAAATTTCCAAGAGAGTAACCAGCAAGAAATGGGATGATAGCGCTACAAAGGCCTCACCAGGCTTCTTAATGGTGTCATTCCTTCCTCTGATGCTATTTTTATACCATCATCACTTCTATTGTTAACAGTGCCTTGAGTAACAAGTAGATCAGACAAGTACATTATGTAGAGTTGTGCTTCATATATGCAATATATTATTTATAGTTCTATTTTCAGAACATAAATTATTTACATTTTGCTACACTCTTTGCCTACAATAAAAATACTTGCATACTCAAGTGTACTCTCAGAAAACATGGAGGCTTATTCAGGGTATACAGGAAACTTAAGAACCATTCTACTCCATTCTGGACATCTGCGCAGAAATATCCTCTTACTTCATTTTAATTATAATAAAAATTATATGCTGTTCTCTAAATATTTGGATCTTCAAAACCACCACTGAAAGCTGAAACACAAGGAGGAGCGCTACCCAGAGTTTCAGAGAAAGAATGCCCTTACCAACACCTTGATTTCAGAGTTCCAACTTTCAGAAGTAATAGTAAATTTCTGTTGTTTTAAACCACCTAATTTGTGGTAACTTGTTATGGCAGCCCCAGGAAATTAATAAAATATCAATGTAACAAAGGTTTTTTGCTTCAGTGTCTTATTGTAGAGTATTCAAAAAAGAATCATGAAATAAAAGAAGAAAGGCATAGCTCAGTAAATTCTCAAACAAGAAATTGTGAAAAATAGAAAAACCTCACAGCTCCATTCCATGAACTCTCAAGTCAGGTGTAAAAGTTTTGAAGTTACCTGCCATCTGTGAACCTTCCCTCTCTTCCCCCATCAAGTCATGGAAATCTTCTGAAAAATAATATATATTAAATATGATGAAAGTCTTAATTGGCCTCCTTTGGAAGCAGCCTCTGATGGCTTCAGAGCATGGAATAATTAAAAGCCAAGCCATTTATTTAATGCAGATAATTGCCCTTCTAAAGCAGGAGTTGTATCAATTCAGCAAAATATTCAAATACCTTTTAAAAAATCAGTTCCATTTTTACAAGATTGTATTTCTTACTTAAGAAGTAGAAAATACACATTTCATTTCAGAAAATATCTAAACTAGAGCTGATCTGTAAATGAATGATAGTCTGTTTGTCCTGAAAATGCTCACACTTGCAACTATTAACTAAACATAATAAGCTGTTTAGCCAACTGCTACTCTTGAACTAACGGCTAGTATATGAAAAAGAGAGAGAGAGAGAGAGAGAGAGAGAGAGAGAGAGAGAGAGAGAGAGAGAGAGAGAGAGAGAAAGGAATTCTGTGTTCTCCAAAGGCATCAGACAGTGTGTTTTACATTAGGTGTAAAATTGTTCCATTTAAAATGAAATAAATATAGCTATTACTAAAAAATAAAATGGCACTGGGCACATTCATTATCTAAACCAGTCACATTTGCTGCTATTGTGTGTTTTAGATTCCTAGCCATCATATGACAGTAGGCCTGGTTCTCCCAAAAGAAAGCTCTTTCTAGGGGGGATGTACTGCCTCTTTAACACTTCTCCATTCTAGTATCTTCATTTATTATTTGTTAAGTGTAAAATTTAGCAGAGAAACCTGAGCCAATATGTTGAACTCATTTGCATGAAAGTAGGCTCCTTTATAACTTTATTCCTTCTGAGAAAATTATAGGAAGAAAAAAAAATCCTTTAGAAATGAAATAGCTGACACATCACATTTATTAAAGCTGTGAAACCTTCAAAGTAGATGACTTATGATATTTCATCCTCAACAATGGTTTTTGCCAGAATGGTGCTACACTTGGAAAGGATGATTAACCGAGCAGACACTCAGGTTTAAAGGCAGCTTGCTACTAATTCATTCCAAAATAAGTGCAGATTTGCTAGCAAGAGGAAGGAATACAACAAAGATATTTCTCAAGTCATCTTTTTTCTAACATCTATTTTTGATTTAAGTCCAAAAGCTCATAAAAAATCTAAGTAATTCCCAAACAGTTTCTAAATAGGAAATCTGGCATATTGTAATAAAAATATGAATGTTTTGCCATGATCCTACAACACTTTCAAACATAGGACTTTGTATTCTCATCCAAATTGATATAATAGGTAAAGCAAAGCATGTAAAAAAATTATTTTTAATGTATTCAGTTAACCTTCATTTTAATTAGTGGTTCTTAATTTGTAGTTTAAAAGGAGAGCTAGAGGAAAATAATTGCAACTGTACAATTGTGTTAACATGCAACTATTGAATACTGTCTATGCTGGATGGTTGATACGCTTTTCTAAAATACAGACCATGTTTAATAGGACAAATTATGCTAATTATAATGCTGAAATTAGCTCTATTGACCTTAGGACAAAGCATTTAATGACAGTGTTGGGCTACCCTAAGATCAGTTCCAGAGGAAGCAAGATGGTTGGGAACTATCCTTTTCTATGAATATAGTCTATTTCCAAACCACATGGACTTAACACCTTAGAGAAGTCAAGATATCAAGATAGCAAAAATAAATATTCTCTCTAAAAATGCATAGACCGAAGAACTATCATCAAAATGATAGTCTGAAGTATAAGAGTCTTAGAATAAATTTAATTTTAAATTATAATAGATGGATGATTCTACTTTTGGCAAAGAGACACTAGAGCTGAGAAGGAAGCAGCCCTCAAAGAATAGGATGCTTACAATAAAGATTATTGAGGGGCTGCAGTTATTGGTAATGACAAAGTCTATAGTAGGAAAATAGAGATGAATGGGCCCACTGAGCATAAGATCTTTGAGAAGTTGTAAAAATGTGAAACAAAATCTTTGTTAAGATTATCACTCTGCATATGGAAATCGACAGTAATTTGGTCTAGAGTAGTATTGAAGATAGTGAGAGGGAGTCAGAACCTGAAAATATGGAGATTTGAGGATGAGCACTCTACAAGCTGATGGTGGTAAGAGGTAGATAATTGCAACATTTAGGATTGTGTTTGTGGGTGTATATGTGTGTGTCCTAGGAAAATAGAGTGTGCTAGGGCTAAAGCAGAGAACACTACAAACAGAAACCATGTTCATATGAATTTGTAGTCTAATATGATTGCGAAGTCAATATACAAAGAGATGTTAATAAATAATCATTTTAATTTACACATCAAAATATTTTTACCTGATGGATATAAGACATGAGGTCAATATGTAATTTATTCCAAAATCTTGAGAAATAATTGATAGAAACTAAAGTTGTTGAAATGCTACACACAACAATCCATATGGGGGGTTATCATATACTTTATTAATTCATGATAAAAAATGCTAGACCCAAATCTAATTTCAGTGTACTAAACAATTAGCTTACTAATCATTACATTTGGAAGAGTTTCTCATCAACAATGACTGGCTAGACCCTGGCCCCCTCCCTCAAAGAAACAAGTATAAAATTGAGAACCAGGTATATGCTCAGCTAGCATATTAGATGGCTACAAAGAAAATATTAGATGTGGCATTCCTGATAGGAAAGACAATGTGTCTTTGCTCATATGTTCACTCCTGCTTGGAGAGTTCTTCCTGTTGTAATAGAATATCTCCTATAAGATCTGGCTGAGGTCCCATTTTCTCTGAGAAGCCTTCCCGCTGGCTGTCCCCCACTCTGCTTTCTATATGAGTGCCTATGCTGTTTATTGTCCTTTAAAAAAACTCAATTGTATCATAGCTCATATTATTATAGAAACTACTACTTAATACTAATGTTAATACTTACCGGGCACTTACTACATGCCAGTCCTTGTACTTAACAGTTTATATTCTTTAGTTAATATTTAACCTTACACTAATCTTGCTATTATTATTATTATTATTATTACCATTGTTTCTAATTTATAGAAGAGTATTTTTTAAGTTGATTTAGTCAAAAATTTTCATGACCAGGATCCCAATATGTAAGATTAAAACTAAAAAAAAAAAAAAAAAAAAAAAAAAAAGGGGTGGGGGAGGAAGTAAAGGGCAAAAAGGTCAAATATATGATGTTGGAAGGGGATTTGACTTTGGGTGGTGTACACACAATACAATATAGAGATGATGTATTATTGAATTGCACACTTGAAACCTATATAATTTTATTACCAAAAATATAAAATAAAATAAACAGTACCAAGAGTTTGAAAATATATAGAATGATGGTAACTTTCACACACTACTCAGAGGAATGTCAATTGGCACAATCACTTTAGAAAACAGTAGAATATTATCTAGAATTTTAAAATATTTTGTATTTTCTGAGCTATTCCACTCTTGAAATGTACTCTAGGAAGACTCTTGTCCTTATGCAATCAAATAAATGTAGAAGAATGTTTCTTTCAACAAGGATAATACTCAACAAGATGAGAAGACAACTCAATAGTGCAAACATTGTACGGTGGATAAATGATTCATGCAATGGAACACTACACAACATTGATGATTGAACAGGTAGAAACATGGTTGAATATTACAAACAATGTTGAATGAAAGAATAGATACAGTATAATTCCATTTTTCTAATGGTCAAAAAACAGGCAAAAGTAAGAAATGCTATGTCAGTAGTAACCAGAAGGAAAGCTAAGGTGAAGGAGATTCTGAGTAGAGGGTCCTGCTGGGGCTCCATCATGTCCTATATCTTGGTCTGGTCCCACAGGTGTTTGCTTTACAGTTGTTTTACAATGTCTACATTGTGCACACTTTCACAGCATTATATTGCACAAACAAGAAGTTGTAACCAAATTACAACCCCATTTGTAATATGGCACAATGCTATATCGTCATTCAACATCTGGTTGATTTAATCAAAGACAAATTGTTGATGACCAGTGGTTAACTGCAAAGACAAAGTTGATTATGAAATAAAAACTACAATTGTATAATCTGATTGGAAGGGGACCTTTAAACTTTCTAGCTGAATTCTCTACCTAATTGTGAATTCTCTCTACCATGTCCTGGATAGCAATCATATAGCTTAGGTGGGAAAATGACAAATGGATAAGTCAAACAACATTTTGGATCAAGCCTAAGATTTAGAAAATATTCTTATCTTAAATTAATTTCTTCCTTGTAATTTATTCACACCAATATAAATTCTTCTTAAGGTACAGGGGAAAAAGCTGTTAAAAATGAAACAAATTTTTATAACCTTTATATTATTATTTTTTGCCTCAAATTTGGACAAGAGGAGAGTTTAGAGTGTGGACTATTGTACTGCAAAACGCTGAAATCAGATTGATTCCATACTTTTAATAGAGAAATGAAATATATATTTTGGACTAACACTACATCTCCCCACAACCGAATTCATATGCTAAACTTTAAGCCCACAATGCTATGCTATTTGGAGGTGGGGTATTTGGGAGGTGATTAGGTCAAGAGGGTGGAGTCCTCACGAATGGGATTTGTGCTCTTATAGAAGACACCCTGGAGAGGTAATCTGTTTCTGTCTCTCTGTCTCTCTGTTTGTCTCTCCTCTCTCTCTCTTTCTGGCTCTCTGTATCTCTTTCTATGTCATGTGAGAACATACCGAGAAGGTAACAGTCTGTAAACCAGACAGAGTTCTCACCAGGAACCAAGAGTGCTCCCACTTTGATCTTGGACTTCCCAGCCTCCAAAATACAAGAAATAAATGATTGTTGTTTAAACCACTCAGTCTATGGTATTTTATTACAGCAGCCTGAGCTGACCTAGAAACGTGGAATGGCACAATGTTAAAATAAATACACAGCTAGTGTCAAAGTTGAAAGTGACTTCTACCGCAGAAGAATAAATCTCTAGTACATGAGTATAATTCTGGAACTGCATCATCCCAAAATAATTATTATTGTAATTTTATTTTAATTTTGTACGCAAAATTTCAAGGTTAGGCTTTTTGTTCGAGAGTAATAATTTTCTAGCCTTGTCAGCTGCAGATCTACTCCTGCTGACACACTTTTCACATTTGCAACACTAAATAGAGGCTCAATTTTAACTGGAACATTTATTGATATTATGAGTCTTTGGTGCAAACCTGAGTATAATTCAGGGAAAATATTTTCAGGAAAGAATTTTAAGTATATTTTATTGATTATGTTGTTACAATAGTTCCATGTTTTTTCTCCTTTTGCTCCCCTCTTCCCAGTAGCCCCCCTTCCCTCCAGCAATCCCACTCCCCTTAGTTCATGTCCATGGGTCATGCATATAAGTTCTTTGGCTTCACCTTTCCCTATATTATTCTTAACTTCCCCCTGTCTATTTTGTACCAACTGATTATGCTTCTTAGTCCCAGCACCATTTCCCCATTTCTCCCCCTCCCCCCTCCCAGCTGATAACCCTCCAAATGATCCCCATACCTATGATTCTGTTCTTATTCTGATTTGCTTAGTTGGATTTTGTTTTTAATTTTTAGATTCAGGTGTTGATAGTTGTGAGTTTGTTGTCATTTTAGTGTTTATAGTTTTTAATCTTCTTTTTCTTAAATAAGTCCCTTTGACATTTCATATAATAATGGCTTGGTGATGATGAATTCCTTTAGCTTTACCTTGTCTGGGAAGCACTTTGTCTGCCCTTCCATTCTAAATGATAGCTTTGTTGGATAGAGTAATCTTGGCTGTTGGTTGCTTTTCATCACATTGAATACTGCTTTCCAGTCCCTTCCTGCCTGCAAAGTGTCCTCTGAGAAATAAGCTGATAGTCCTATAGGCACCCCCCTGTAAGCAACTCTCTGCCTCTCTCTTGCTGCCCCCAGGACTCTGTCTTTATCTTTCACCTTTGGTATCTCAGTCATGATGCATCTTAGTGTGGTCCCCTCTGGGTCCAGCTCGCCCAGGACCCTTCGTGCTTCCCGGACCTGTATGTCCATCTCCTTTGCAAAATTTGGGAAGTTTTCCTCAGTTTTCCCAATTCTTGCTTCCTCATTCTGCACTGATTGATTGTTTTTTTCTTCCTTAAGTTCCAAATCATTGATTTGAACCCCAGTTTTCTTCCTTTCACCATTCGTTTTGTGTGGATTTTTCTTTGTTTCACTTTGCATAGCCTTCACTTCTTCTCTTATGCATTTGCTGTACCTAAGCATATCTGTCAAGCCTGTGAGCATCTTTATCACCAGTGTTTTGAACTCTATGTCTGTTAGGTTGGCTATCTCCTCTTCTCTTAGTTTTCCCACTGGAACCTTGATCAGTTTCCCCTTTGGGGCCATACTTCTCTTCTTTCCTTATTCTGATAGGCTCCTGTGTTTGTTTGCCTCCGAGTCCCAGGTAGAGCTGTCATTCCTGTTATGTTGTAAGGGGCTGAGCCTTAGGGATTCATCAGTACAGGGCGACCTGTTTCACCAGGTTGTGGCGCTGTATGTGGGGGAGGGGTCCTAGAGGGAACAATGCTGCCTGCCCAGCACTCGCCCCTTTTCCAGGCATCTCTCCCACTTCTGTACTGGAGTGATGCCCATCTAGCTGCTGTCTTGGCTGTTGTTCCCAGAATGCATGGGTCTGCAGATGCTTAGGACCATGGGGGCCCTTTAAACAAGCAGACTCTGCTGAGACTGGCAGTTTCTGCCTCCAATTCAACCCCCACTCCTCTGGACACAGTCAGAAGCAATGAGGCTTGATTTTCCCTGGTGCTTGGACCATGAGCTGCAAGGTCCAATGAGCAGCTGGGGATGCTCCCCAGGTGTCCCTTCTGACTTTTTAAAATGTGTGACTGCACTTTCTGCCGGCCTGCTGGTGCCACCAGTGCCGCTGCTGCTACTGCCACTGCTGCTGCCACCACACCTAGACCTCTCCACCCTGGCTCCACCTCTCCTATCTGTCTGGATGTGTATTTCTTCTTTATATCTTTATTTGCTGGACTTCCATGCAGTTTGATTTTCTGGAACTTCTGGTTGTTTCTAGTTTTGAGGTAGTTGTATTCCTTCTTAGTTGTGGAGGGAGATGCAGCATGTCTGTCTACGCCTCCATCTTGGCCAGAAGTCTAAAGGCTTATTCCACATATTTCTCACTCAGCCTTTGTAACAGCTTCATGATTTGGGCTCTATAGTTCCCCATTTTATCGATAAGAAAACTGAGGACAAGGGGATGAAGTAACTTGCCTGAAATTGTCAGTAGACTATGGAGCTTAGATTTGCATCTGAGTTGGTCAAGGTGCTCCCACCCTTAAGCACAGGTCAGTGCTGCTCAGTAGAACGTTCCATGATGAGGGTGATGTTCTGGAGCTGCCCTGCCCAATGTAGGAGCCCTGTGGAGCCCTCAAAATGTGGCTAGTGTGACAGGGGCACTGAATTTTTAATCCAGGAACATTTTTTTCTAACAGGAACTCAGTACTGAGAATTTACTGTTTGGACAGTTATTAAACATGCTTTATCTTTACTGAAAAGGATTTGGGGTCTATAGCAATAATTTTAAATTTATTTCATAAAATACAGGGAATTTTCTTCTTATTGTATATACAGCTTACAGTTTTTCCAAATGTTTTTATAAGTGCATATTTTGATGTAGCAATAATAAATACATATTTATACTTCAAGTGCTTGATTCAGTTTTTGTATATAGAGCATGCAGAAGACTTCCCTAGTGATCACAACTGTATTTGACAGTCACTGTCTAGATGTTAATAGTCAATGGTGTGCTTTGTCCAAAGGCCTGATGTCTTTACTTGTTAAGGTAGGAGAGAATACTAGAGGCTCACAGACATGACTCAAGCTCAAGACACCAAAAAGAGCAAAGTAGGCACCTGTTTTGAGGCCTCTTGAACAGCCAGTGAAAAGCAGCAGGTCTTGACACAAACTTGAGACTGACAGTAGACACTGATGTTTCCATATTTAAATATTATTCAAAAAAGGGTTAATGAGAAAAAATATTTCTTAAAATTTATAGACTATCTAGACTTGGTGTTTAACCAAAAAAAAATCTCATATTGAAAAGTAAAATACTGCCTTTGAAATGCTACCAAGATTGACATGCCTAACAAACTAGAGAAAGAATGATTTTATAAAATTTTATTAATAATGATTACTTACAATAATTTTATTTTTACCTATAATAAATACTTATTAATCCATCAAGTGGTAGGCATTGCTTTCAGCCTGGAGAATGTAACAATTATCAAAACTCAGGCCCTTTCTTTAAGGCACTTTCAGGATGGCAAAGGTATTAAACACCTTTTTTGATGTTTTGAAAAAAATAACCTCAGCATTCCATTAGTTCTATAAACATAATTTATAGTTGAATATGAAATATGTCTATTATATGCACATCTACATACATACCTATCAGGATAACATATATGCAATGCCCTTGACCTCCATTCAGAGTTCCAGGCCATAGATGTTTCAGCTGTCTTTGACAGTGTCTATTCTAATAGGCCAGGACCTGTGTCTATCAGTTGTTAAACATTTTAATAGCATTCTGCATATCCATACACACACACACACACACACACACACATACATACATATACATACAGAGTGGGGCAAAAGTAGGTTTACAGTTGGTCATATGGAAAATAATTGATAAATAATAATATAAGAGAAAACTGTTTTGCATACTCACAACCTGTTTTTCCCCACCTTGTATACACACACATACATACATACATGTAAAATAAGAATTACTCTCTGGGTTTTTAAAAATGCAAATAAAGCTTTTCGTTGGCAGCCATTGATATAACAGTTTGCCATAAAAATAAAACAGATTTTTAGCACTTGATTTAGAATTCATTGTGTAAAATGACTCAAAATTGGGCTTCCTAGTGTGTAGTTCTATGAAAACAAAGTAACACCAAAGCAAAGGGACAAAGAGAATTACACAGGCACTAGTTGCATCTTTTAATCTACCTTTAGAGTCTGTGTTTTTTGCTTGTTTTCTGTTTTGTTATCTTCTATTTTACCTGGTTTGGGTTGTATAGAGAATCACCTCTGGATATCCATATAAATTCTAAACTCATTAACAGAATAGATATGCACATCCACAAAATTATGAATGAATGCCAGAGCACAAGACAGATAATGATCTTTATTGTATTTCAAAAAGTTTTTTTCTTTTTAAAACTCTGATTGCTTCATACATTAAATTCATATAAAAATTTATTCATTCCATCATGTATGAGTTTCCTAAGGCTGCTGTGACAAATTACCATAAAGTGGATGTCTTAAAACAGCAGGCACTTATTCTCTTACAGTTCTGGAAGCCAGAAGTCTGAAATCAAGACTCAGACATGCTTGGTTCCTTCTTAGAGGCTCAGAGAAAGAATCTGAATCTTGGCCTTTCTTTTAGCTTTTAGTGGTTGTTGGCAATTCTTGGTGTTCCCTGGTTTGTAGGTGCATTACTACAACCTCTGCCTGACTTCACATGGCCCCTCCCTGTGTGTGTCTATGCCTCTTCTCCACTTCTTACAAGGACATCATTATACTCCACTATGACCTCATCTTAACTTCATCACATCTGCAAAGACCTTATTTGCATAATGAGGATTTTAACATATCTTTTGGAGGATGTAATTTGTCTTAGTCACTTCAGGCTTGTATAACAAAATATCATAGAGTGATGGCTTGTAAACAACAGAAATACATTTTTCACAGTCTGGAAGATGGAAGTCTGAGATCAAGGCACCAACACATTCAGTGTTTAGGGGAAGCCCACCTCTGGCTTAATAGATGACCATATTTTAGCTATGACTTTACAGCTATGGGAAGTCTCCGGGGTTTCTCTTATAAGGCCACTAATTCTACCATGAAAGCTCCATTTTCATGACCTAATTACAATCCAAAGGCCTCACCTTCTAATAAGATTGGGGGTTAGATTTCAACATATAAACTTGGGGAGGGATGCAAACATTTAGTTTATAAGAAAAGTCAACCCACTCATTACAACTCAGTCAAGTCAGATATTATTAAATGTGTGCTATTCGGTGCAAGTAGCCATTGAAACTCTGATAGTTAAGGCTAGAGCATAGTAAGCAAATCACCCAAGGTCAAAGGCAATCACTGGTCAGTCATGAAGCTGGACATAGTAAAAGTTCTGTGAGTTTAGACTACTCAATTTATAAGCAGTATTGAAAGATTTTACATATTCAAAGATATAGCCTTGCTTTATGTAGCAAATAGACAAATGAAAGTCACCTCATTTTGTTTTTATATTTCTACTCCAGAATTGATAAGACTAGTTTTTTGTTTGGATAAGAACATAATAAATAGCCTGAAGTATTTCAATAAATTGCCATAATCTAGAGATTTTTGCACAAAGAATTATGAATATATCATTTAAACTACCACTTAACATATGAAAACAATGGTATTGGAGAATCAATTTCTCTTTGTTGGAGGACATATTGAGGCATGGAGCACCCTTCTCAGATAGATTAATCATTAAATTAATTCACAGATAAGCTGTGGTACAGCTCAGAAACCCTTTGTTCAAGGGAGGCATTAGATGTCAGAAGAAAATCGTTTCAGTTAACTAATTGTTCTTTAGCTGTATCTCCAGTGAAAGAAGTCATTTTTTCCTTTAGGCTTTCTATATTTTTATATTTTTCTTTCCAAATTTTTCAAATATAACTATCTCAAACACTTTGAAAGAGAAGGAACATTTTTAATATGTTGTTAATATTTTAGTTTATTAATTTCCTTTCAGAAAAAAATGATCATGTAGGAAATTAATATCTTAGGACAAGAACAGTTAATTGTACAAATTGCCAAGAGAGAGAATCTGGTACACATTTGTACTCTGGAAGTTACAGATTACAGGCCATCCTAGAGTGCATTGGCTTTAATCCCCAATCCATATATAAATGATTTCCTTTAGCAAATATGCCCACTTTTGTACTTCACTATTCATAGAACCATGAGGGCACCTTATTCAGCATGTTTAGGATAGGAAGAACCATGTTCCTGCTTGTTTTAGAAGGATGTTCAGAAAAATTTATTCACCATCTATATCTTTGGGATAAAATATGAATTCTTGCTTATTATATTTATGCAAAATGTACATGCCAAGTGCTCTAGACATGTTAGACGTCGTCACTAACATGTGGTGGTGAGGGCAGTGTGCCGAGTCAAAGAAGGACTTCAGAAATACATTTCACGTGGTACATGTGTTAAAACCCAATAATAGGATCATGCCAGCCTTGTTCAGACTCTGAGACGAAAGAACATTGTCTCAATAAACTTAGAAGGAAAAGGTGAAAAACAGAAAGAAAGCATTCTAATAGGCAGCGATTACACTTCACCTGTCAGAAGTGAATGCAGTCGAACTGCACCATAGTTGCAGGATACTTGTGTAGAGCCACAATGTAGCGTCAGATAGGAGACTCTGGCGCATGTGGGAAAGAAGTGAGCATTTCAGTCCTCTTCACAGTGGAGAAAAAAGATCATACTCTTCATATCTTATAGGTTCTCTCCCTTGTCAGAGAGAGAGAGAGAGAGAGTTAGAGAGTTAGTTTTCCCTGTACAGCCACAGCCTAAATTGGAAATAAAGATGTGTGAGCACAGCGATGTGACCACACATGGGATAAAAGGGAACAAAGTCACACACTGAAGAGTGAGGATTGGAAATCAGAATTCAGAGCTCCTAGAAGCATGATGCAAGGAATGAAAGAGAGCTCCCCAATTTGATGCCCTCCCCGCCATTCCTGCAGTCAATGCCTTGAGAGTTGTGAAAAGTGCCTGAAAACAACTCAGGTCAGAGGACATGATTACAAAGGGACATGTCCTTGGGATCCTGAGCAGTTCCTAGTGATGAGAGGCAAAGCCTTACTGAGTGCAAAGGTGAGGAGAGTATGCTTGCTACTGCAGGTTGTCTGAAGTGAACCCCATGAGTGGAAAGCTAATGTGGTCCCCACAGGCTGGCTTCAAGCTGATGTGGAAGGCAGTGCTAGAAGAGGACCCATTTCTACCTGCCCCAGCATCCTGTTTCTTCCTTTCTCTGCTTTTCTCTTTGACATTGCACTTTTTTCATTGCTTTTCACTGGTTGTCAGTGTTTTTAGACTTAGAATCATCCCAAGAGAGCTAAAGAAGATGATTCTGACCTGTGGTGAGAGAATATTAAATAGCACAATTGTATCTTTGATTTCATTTGAAGATTTTTGGTAGCTGAGGGGAAAAAAAGGAATATGTCCCATCCACAAGTTTTCTTTCTAACAAGTGAAAAACAAGATAATCATTTGCAGAGACACCTGTCCTCTCCTGGAATTAAACTGAAGCAGGAAATTATTACATGTATCCAAACTGTCACAGCATTCTAGTGGGTGAAATCCAAGGTGATGCCTGGGTTGCACAGCTCTTTTCTCAGAGTGTGTTTACAAAAGGAACCACATAGTCAGTGTGTGAACACCAGCACATCAGAGCCCTTCTTTCTTTTGTTGTTATAAATACAGCACCTGTGAGACAGTCATGTTTATGAACAGGTGCTCGAAAAAGGTGTCACAATTAATGAGTGGCAATGATTTGACATAGAACTGAGCTTTCAGTCATATCTATTTGAACCGGGAGACATTCAACTAGTTCTGTACTACATATGATGGAACCCAGTTACAAGATTCATAAGAAAGAATTACAGTCCTCTGGCAGAATTGCCAGAGGAACTTGTAACCCTTATTTATTTTTAATCATGTTAATGGAAGGATAATTATTCAGGCTTTAGTTGCTCCCTTCAAAACAGTGGGAATTGTTTAGATGCCAGATGTCTGGTAAAAAGTTCACACACACCAGTAAGAAGTGGGTTTCTGCAGAAGAACATGTAGATAATGGAGTGTGAATGCCAAAGGCTGATGATTTGTATTTTTCAGTGAGCCTATTCCTTTCTGATCAGGAGAAAATGGTAGAATAGAAAGTATTGTCTTGATTTTCAGGAAATGTATGTTCATTCTGAGGCTGTCATTTGAGAAGTTAAGCATATTCTTTTGCCCTGGGGCCATTACCACATACTTGCCTAGTACTAGGGAGCTGAGAAACACGCAGCCCTCAAGAACATGCTGGTACCGGTGTAAATGCACTGAGAGAAAGACTTCCTAGTTTCTATATCTTAATTTGGTGGTGAATGTTGCTTTTCTTGCAGACAGCTCACCCTGGTTAATGCCAGTTTGGTGAACACCAGTTTTCCTCCTAGACAAGACAGTGAACCCTAGAATCCCCTATCAGCAGCTGCACACAGTTTGTGACTCAGTGCCGCCACTGCTGACCAGCCAAAGGAAACATGAATGGCATGGCAGAATCCGTTGGTTACGGCCACTGGCATAACACAGTAATTAGAAACACTATTCCCTCGGTGCTGTGGGTCAAGGGCAGAGCTCTCGCAGGCTATTTATATTGCTGCAGGAATTCTCTGTTCTCAACATTACTGAGGTTTATATAAGTGGTCATTAGGAAAAATTGACTGCACCAAAGAAAAGTACATTCTGTACTCAAAAGTGTTTTGCACGTATTCCAAGAGGGCTGAGAGGAAGGGGGAGGGAAGGGAGCAAGATTCTCACATTTTTTGTAAAGTTTAACAAACATAAGGCTTTCATTAATGTTAAAAAAAAAATCCTGACTGTAATTAATATTTCAAAGTTTTGCATATCCCCTACATTCACTGTGGCCGTCAAACCAAATATCAGAATGTGAAAACATCGATTTCACATAGGAAGAAATTTTGCCTATTTAGGGTTTTAAATAAAGGATCTTTTCCATGACATTCCTTTTCTTAATGGCCTTATAATTTTTTCTGTTTATGATCTTTCATGGAGCTTCAGAAAATCTTAAATCAAAATACAGTAAAAATCCATTTTAGTCCAAGGCCAAAGTATACTTTTAATATATTGATTTTAAGTTCAATTTAAGTTAATAATGTTATATAATCTACCAGGAATGTTTTATCTGTGGCTTCAAACTTTTCAGAACTACCATTGTAGAATGGTATTCTAATCACTTGTATTTTTATTGGAAGCTCTGGTGATAATCTTTGTGTTACTTTTTAAACATTTTTAGTAATTAAACCTCCTTGAATAGCACTTTAAAGAAGTCTTATTCTTTATACTAAATTCTACATATAACTTGAAATATTGGGTGCTTCCCTGAGTTTTAATGAGTTTAATAATGTTAATATACTACTTAATAATTACTCACTCCCAATGGTGTGGGGACTGACTGTGGAAGTGGGGGGCAGGCTGGGTGGAGGGGGGCAAAGGGAGAAGAACTTGGACAATTGTAGCATAAACAATAAAATATTTAAATTAAAAAATAGAAAGTAATAAAAAATAAATATACCCTTGAAAACTAAAAGGCATTGAAAAGAATCATTTTGTTATATGTTGAAATATCAATTTTCATTATTGCAAAAATATGTATGCTCTGTCTAGGGCCCCCTGGGTGTCAGGATCTAAAGGTCCTTCTGCTTTTGGCTCACAGCGCTGAATTGCCTTTTTGAAAGCCTTACTGATTGTGTCTTTGAATTTGTCCCTTTCTGAAACCCACCTGTTCCTTTGCCCTGGGCAAACCCCACTCAACCTCTTCCACCTCCTTCCCTGCCCCCTGCCAACTTCTAGTTCATCTCCCGTGACAAGAGTCAATTTTCCTTGTTTGTGAAACTCTCCGGAGAAGACCTGTGCCACCTGGGTTTCTTTTGGAGAACCTGAGTTTAGGCAGATAAGAGGAGTTCACAGAAAGTCTCTCCCCTGTGTCCACCGCCCTTCAAGCTCCTCCAACTTAACATACCAAAGTAGCGTGTTTTAGGGTGGCCCATTCTGCTACCCTTCTGACCAAACCAACAGAGAAACTGGTGTCTGAAACAGAGAGTGGCCAAAGAAAGCCAGTGTTTCTCCTCAGGCTGATCACCTCGTCTCCCCTCTGTGGGACCTGTGCATGGAGAGTGGCCATACCTGTTAGAGGCTTAGGAGGCCTCAAGGAGAGCACTTCCTGCAAGAAATGACACCTGCTGTAACCTAAGGAGCCAAGGGCACCTGGCAGTAATATTTCTTAAGGGGTGGGAGCTATGGAGGAAGGATGACATCTGTTCTCAGAGCTGAGTTGCATTTTCAAGCTGGGAAAGTGAGGAAAAGGGTGCGATGTTTAGTTAGGATGATATTCAGTAGGGAAATGAAAATATAAAGTTTGCATTATAAAAAGAATACGGTGCTTTCAGAAAATGCAATACATCTAAAGAGGGTAAAATTCATGAGTAATAAGAGCCAACTGTGCTATGGGGGCAATTCAGATACTACTTGATGAGAAGTTGGACTCCAGCAGTGACACAGCAGAAAGAAAAAAGCTTCAGGGATACAGTCAGAGCTGAGAGTAATTTTGATATTATTGGAAAGGAGGGGCTGAGGGATGGAGAGGACTTGAGGCTGCCCTGCATATCTGACCCAGGATCCTGTGGCTTCCTTGGTCACAGTAGGAGAAGTGCAGGGCAAACGCAGGTATGAGTACGGGCCACAGCAGGGCAGAGCATGGCCTTGGGGATGAATCCTCTGCTCTGGAGCTCAAGAAAGAGGTGTGGGCTCTGGTTACAGTTAAAGACACAGGAGGGAAAGAGATCACAGGGCAGAATTAGAAGAGAGGAGAGTCAGAGATAAAGTCCCAGAGAAAACTGCAATTAAAGGGAAGAGACAGAAGGACAGGAGGAAACCCAGGAGGGGAAATAAAACCACAGCCAAAAGAATGGTAATTGTGTCAGTCTGTGTTCTTTCTATAGTTTCCCATGGATTTATAAGGATGGCAGCCATTGAGAGGATCCAGATGGACTAATTTTAAGGATCTCAGTGAAATGGAGGAAAATGTCAAAGTCATTGAGAGGTGGCTGAAAACACATCCTCCCCCCCCCCCCCCCCCCACTGCCCAATATACCACTTTGGTGTAAGGATTATTTTGAGCTGAAGACAATTGAGAAGAAGCAGGCAGAAGAAAAGTCCCCTGACTTCCCTATTTGCCTAAAATCAGGGCTGTATTTGTAAAGGTGTCCCTCTCTCCTCTTTCCCAGGAAGGACAGAAGCCAATCACCAGAGTCAACACTAGACCCCAATAAGCTCAGAGACAGCATCAGAGGAATCTACCAAAAAAACTTCACTAACTAGCCTTTATCTTTCATTAGTTCCCCCATATATTGGTTTGACAAAAAAATTCATTTTTTTTTCATAAGATGGCTCTATTAGCATTTAGTTGTTTTTAACTTCATTTAGATTGTATTGTGACAGCTGTCATATCAGCATGCATTAAAAAAACAACTTATCAAAATTGGTGAATTTTTGTGTAGCCATTTTAATATTGAAGATGGAAGAAAATAAGCAATATTTTCAGCATGTAATGCATTATTACTTCAAGAAAGGTAAAAACACAACTGAAACACAAAGAACGATTTGTGCAGTGTATGGAGAAGGTGCTGTGTCTGATCGAACTTGTCAAAAGTGTCTTGCCAAGTTTTGTGCTGGAGATTTCTTGCTGGGTGATGCTCCATGGTCTGGTAGACCAGTTGAAGTTGATAATGATCAAATCGGGACATTAATTGAGAACAAGCAACCTTATACCATGTGGGAGATAGCCAAAATAAAATACCCAAATCAATAAAGTTATTGGTAAAAATGAAAAATGTGTTTTTTATTTAATGGAAAAAAAACATATGGGCTTTTTGGCCAATCCAATATTTACCTTTTCACAATTTGCTGCCCTTAGGAAACCAAAATCCTTTTCCTTTGTCTTGTCATTTATTTAAAAAAAAAATGTGTGTGTGTGTGTGTGTATGTGTATATATATATATATATATATATATATATATATATATGTTAAAATGTTTTATAAGTCTAGTTCTAACTGTTCATTTGAATACTCCTTGCTAAGTTCTCTCATGTGTATGCACAATGTATATGTTAACAAACTTCTGGATGTTTTTTGTTTTTGTTAATCTGTCTTTCATCTATCTAACTCACAGGACCCAGGTGGAGGAGCTAAGAGGGTAGGAGAAAAAATATTTCCTGCCTCCTCTACAATATCCAGGGGTATAAGCGAATGGGATGAGTGTTAGGAGTTAGAGGTCAGGTAGAGGCAGGGAGGTGAAGGCAGTTATTCAGGAAGAGCATCTAGTCAGGAGCAGCATGTGCGAAGACAAAGGCTTCAGGCAGGAAAGTAGAACTAAAATACAAAAATACAAGTTATGATGGGTCAAGAGATAAAATATGTTATCTTTTTGTATGGCAGCAATTTTCAACTGGTGTGCCACAAGAGGCACACTGACGTGCCACAAAATGTTTAAAACATGCAATACCCAACTATTTAGTCAGGGGCACTGACCTCTTTTCCCTTAGATTGTCAAAGAAAAAAAATGACAACAGCTAACACAACAGCCATCCAGTGTGAATGAATCAAAATTTTACCTATTTTTTTGTCATATAGGCAAGAAATATAATATATTATTTTTTGAGTGTGCTATGAAATTTTAATAATTAGTTTATGTGTGCCATGAGATGAAGAAGGTTGAGAATCACTGATGTATTTACTGCATACTTATTGTGTACCAATGTTTTGAACAAATAAGGGTAACTGTGGACAACACACACATCAGACCTGCTAGAGCAGCATTTATTGGAGGAAATTCATATAGTTGGGCATGGCTGTGCTTCTCCTGCTAGGTTAGATATCACACCCTGGGTAAGTGGTCTTGGAAATCCTTGGGTGATAAAGAAGACCCAGCCTTTCCCCTCCACTGCCTAGGGCTCACAGTCTCAGCAGTGGGTCAAAGAAGAACATCGTCACACCCTATTTGTCTATGTATATTGGCTGAGGAAATTCTGGCTTCTTCCTTGGTATGATTAGGGCCAGGTCCAAACCTTGAAGTTCACTTATATGACATGACAGTTGGGTATCTTCCAGTCCACCTGGGAGGGCAAGCTAAATAAAATATTTCAAGTTAATACTTATACTTCAGCTTCTTAAGCCTCTGAGTTATCCTTTACTTCTTATAGATTATCAACAAAGTAGTATTCATTTTTTAATCTCAATTTTATAGATGACAAAGTTGAGACTTAAAGATGCTAAGGGAGTTCCAAAGTTCCTTGACCTACCTCACACAGTGGGTCCAGGATCTGGCTGACTCCAGAGCTATGATTTCTAACACCACTCTCTAGAAAACTCGTCAGAAACAAAATTATAGAAGGAGATGAGCTTCACCCTGAATGCACATGGGAGCTACTGGTGATTTTAAGTAGAAGACCCAGTTTGTGTTTTAGATACGTCTAGTTTGAATTTAGAGGATGGATACAATGGGAAGACCAGTTAGCTGATTACTGGAGTAATCCAAGCAGAAAGTTGAAGCCATGAACTGAGGCAGCCACAAAGCAGATGGGGGAAGGGATGGTGGGTGAGTTTCTAAATATGATAAGGTTTGCAGGAACCCATGAAAAAAGGTGTGAATTTAAGAGTATCCAACATGTCTCATAGAACAGCTGGACAATAAATGTTTAGATGTCATACATAAAGGTGTTGTTGTTATAAAAGAAACTCTCGAGCATCATAGTTAGCATAATTGCTGATCACCAATAAAAAACTCTACCCCTCTTCTAAGGAATCCATTCACCTTCCTGTCACTCTTGATGCTTCCCAGCTGTCAGCTGACAATGCTTCTGCCATTGTGAAGTACTTAGAGGAAATGCTTTTATAAGTCCTGGACTGCCTAAGTTCCTCATTAGGGTTTAAGTGCTTTAGACATTTATGACTATGGCTATTCCTTTGTGATGAATATTATCCCATAATGTTGAAATGCTTTACAGGCCTTGGTAGAAAGACACTACAGACTGAAAAGTCCTAATTATTACTGTTGCCATTATTATGATGAGCAATTTTAAAATATTTGTAGAATTGTCTCATTCAAAGAGAGTTTATTACAAGTTTCCTGTCTTGCATTTCATGAATGGAGTCAATTCATGAAACTCCAAGTATTCCTGGACTTTAATTTTAGAGTATTAAAGTTTTCTAGAGAAACAGAACCAATAGAATATGCTGGATAGAAGATACATTTATATAATTTATTATGATAAATTGGCTCATATAATTATGAGGGCCAAGAAGTCCCATACTATCATCTGCAGATTGGTTACCTAGGAGATCTGATGGTGTAAGTCTCAGTTTGATGGAATGAAAAGACCAGTGGCCCGGCTCAGTCAGCCAGCAAAAATGAATCTAAAATTTTTTTTTTTTTTAAATTCAGTCCTGGAGAAATTGCATGATCCCCACCCACTGTGGTGAGCATGATCTGCTTTACTCAGTCCATCAATTTAAATGTTGATCTCATCTGGAAACATTGTCACAGACATACTAGAGACCACGCTCAACTAAATATCTGAGCACCCTGTGATCTTGCTAAGTTGACACCTAAAATTAACCACCAGTCACTGAAGAAAGTCTGTCTAGGCAAACAAGTGCAGGTATTACTCTAACATGGTCAAGGGAGTTTCTTTTTCCATAATCAGTTAACTGTGGAGCACCCTATTCTCACCAGACTTTCTCTTTTTTCAGTATGCGCATTCTATGGAAAGCAGAACTGTCTTCAGAAGTAAATATTTTTGACTAAACTTATTAATCTCCAGTTTCATAGCAACAAAATTACTGTTATATATACAAGCATTAGATTTTTATGGTCATCAACAAAATACATTTTCAACAAGCTCCAAGCAAAAGACAAAAATGACAAAATTATTTTCCTCCTATAATTTTCTACAATAACTACCACATATAATTTCTTCTTTTATTCAAGTTAAACTTTATCAGATATTAACATAGTTAACATAAACAAAAAGATATATATTTTATATATAAATACATATATACATATATAGAGGTAGATAATTTAGATAATGAAAATAAAAATCATTTTTAATTGAAGTTTTGTCTGATGAAAATAGTATTCCATTTGAGCAATTGAGTGCAATCCTTTGGTGGAATAGTTTTTGGCATGTATATATACATCTATATGACTCAGAGAATGAGAATAATGATAAACGTGTTTTTGATTTGGTATAATAGAAAAACTAGATTAAAAATTACTTACTTTTTTTTCCTGGATCTAGTTTTGTTTTGTTTTTTACTTTTTATTTCAAAATACAAATTCCTTCATCAGCTTTCAAAATTAACCACTGAGTATTTTTATTAAGAAAGTGGAATTTAATTCATCCTTTTAAGTAGTTCTAGTCTTTCAAATGAATATACTAGTCCTGCAATGTTATTCTTTCATGTAACTGCCCTTTATAAATGCCAATAAACACATTTCTGCTTCCCATGAGACTATTTCTTAAGACAGATCTCACATTTTATAAAGACAAAAAGCTATCCAGAGTATAAATAAGGGAAGAACACAGGATCTTTTGCTGATATATACCCATATATTTCTTTTTAAAAGAGCTAAAATAATAAATTCTGCAAAAAAAAAGCAAAAGGAAATATGTTAATCCAGTGTCCTGTTTATATTTCCTAGATAAAAAATATATATATAACAACTAAAAAATTATTTAAGTGAAAAAAATCTAAGAAAAGAGAATATATCTTATCCAAGACAGACCAACTGTTATATCAGTGATCTGAAAATTTAAGCAGTTGAGGAGGAGACTTTCAATGCTAAGGGAAAATGCAGTGTTCAGAGGCACTGTTATTTAGGACACTCAATGTCGGAGAGTTTCCCTCAGACCTAAGAAGGCTAGCATAGAAGGCTGGTGCTGCCACTTTGCATCTTAGTTTCTGCCCTTTCATAGTGAGAGTGTGGTCACAGGAACGCTCCTTCTCTATTCACAGGGTGCTCAGATATTTAATTGAGCATGGTCTCTGGGTATGTCTGTGACAATGTTTCCAGATGAGATGAACATTTAAATTGATGGACTGAGTAAAGCAGATCATGCTCACCACAGTGGGTGGGGATCATGCAATTTCTCCAGGCCTGAATTTAAAAAAAAAAAAAAAAAAATTTAGATTCATTTTTGCTGGCTGACTGAGCCGAGCCACTGGTCTTTTCATTCCATCAAACTGAGACTTACACCATCAGATCTCCTAGGTCACCAATCTGCAGATGATAGTATGGGACTTCTTGGCCTCCATAATTATATGAGCCAATTTCTCATAATAGATTACATAAATGTATGTATCTCCTATCCACATTGGTGCGGTCACTTGGAGAGCAATTTGGCAGCATCCAATGAAATTGGGGAGTACATACAGTTTTACTGAGTAATTGCATTTGTAGATATCTGAGGAAAGCCTCAAAGTTACTTAAAAAATATCCAGACAGACTGTAAAAAAGGCAACGTCAGGCTACAGAGACTTAAAAGAAACAGGACAAATCTTGTTAACAAAACACTATAAATATCCACAAAAATATGATGAAACATTGCCTCCTCGAAATAAGGATGGAATACAAAAGATAAAGAGGAATAATCATAAACAAGGAAGAGCTTTGTTTTTATGAAATATAAGAGCAAAATTGTAAAAGAAAAAGTTGAAGGGTTAGAAGATGGCTAGGAGGAGATAATCCAAAAAGCAGAATAAAGAAAAACAGGGATTAAACCAGATGAGAAGGTTGGGATTTCTGCAAACAGGTCACTGACACTGTAAAAAAGAGAAAAGCCCTTCCAGATGATTCTGGAGTGGAGCCCTGCCCCAGAGCCAGAGCCAGAGTCTAGCCCAAGCCTGAGCTGAGGACAGAGGGCCTGGAGGTCCCCCGTGTAGTGCCACACTCATTGTCACCCTGTTGTGGAGACCATTACACTTCCCTTTGGAAGCATTTAATATTCTTTCTTGAAATCCAATTGAACACATTAAAATATCACCAGCCAATCTAATGCACTGATTTTTAAAAATCTTAATGCAGCACAGACTTAGTTGCTTCTTGAAAAAAAAAAATTGAGATCTTACATGGACAAAACTGTTCACTTTATCTTCACTCTTGACAGCTTTGATCAGGAGCTGCAGCAAGAATCCCACCTCTCAACGGCTTGCACCTGTTACAGGTGGTGCGCTGGAGGCCTCAGCTCAGGCCAATGCTCAGAGGGCTCGCCGCTGTCCTGGTGGAGTGTAATTTAGGGTGCCTGTACTTGCTTTCTGGACTGGAAGGGTGACTGTATACAAACCAGAAAATCCCATATACATCCTCTTAAAATGTTCTGGTGCAAAAGAAGATTCTTTACTGCAACCCCGGTTATTAGAATTGATATATGATAGGAGCACAGAAAAGGGGATTTGTGGAATATTCACACAACCAATTATTATACAACAATTAAAAAGTTGTTCATGTAATAGAATAAATAAGTTCTCAAAAACTTTCTGACAAAAGCTACTTAAGGAACAAAATGTGCAGCATGGTAGCATGTGAATTTTAAAATAAGCTAAACAACTTAATGTAAGACTTATGAATACACATATATCAAAGTGAGATAAAACGTGAATGGTATGAGAAATCCAGGGTATTGTTTATCTCAATGGGGAGGAAAAGGGTATTCTGGGGTTTGACAAGGGAGTTACATCTTACTGGTAAATTTTAATTTCCTAAGAAATTATGAAACATATGTCAAACTGAAGACTTGAGAAAGCTGGGAATTCATTATGTTTTTTCCCCGTATCTTTCTTATGCTTCGTGAATACTGAAAACTGCAGCCCCTTGGAAAGTGTAAAGTTGCCCCATTATCATCACCATCAGTCCATTCACACAGCCCTGAGCAGCTATGCCTTCTGAGTGCCTGGAGGGAAGGCTGACTACCTCCTTCACCTACTGGAACAAAATGCACTCCACTAACATTGTTTAGATCGAAGAGAAATCTTGACTTTAGCAAAACTGGAAAGGCCAAATTAACATTTATTCTCGAAACTCCCAAAGCCACCTAGTACCAGATTGACACCATTCCTCCCAATATCAATATGAGTTCTTTCTAACCAATAATTTCCATTATAAAGTTTTTTTTTTTTGCCTTTTGCCTGTGTTCTGCCTCTCTAATTCTCATTGCCTTGGCCCTATTGTTTGTGTACCCCCAAAATGTATATGTTGAATCCTAATCCCAATGTGATTGTGTTAAGAGGCGGGGCTTTGGGAAATGATATCATTAGGATGGAGTCTTCACAATAGGATTAGTGCCTTTATAAAAGAGGCACTGGAGAGCTCCCTCATCCTTCCCACTATGTGGGACACATTGAAAAGTCTGTGACCTGAAAGAGGGTCCTTACCCAACCATGCTGGCACTTTGATTGGACTTCGAGTCTCTGGAATTGTGAGATATAAATGTCTGCTGTTTATAAGCCATCCAGCCTGTGGTATTCTGTTATAGCAGCTTGAATGGACTAAGACACTCAGCCTTCCTCAAATATTCTTGGGGCCCAGGAAGAGTACAAGCTTACATACAGTAGATTATTTTACTTTACAGCTCCAAGAATCTGTGGCTGTTTGCAACCTTTTTCTATGTCAGTCATTGGTCAGGGGAAAGGGCAAGTCCCAATCTATAATCCTGGGTCCTACATTTCTAGGAAGAAATTCCCACCAATTCAGAAAAGATACAACGAAAGAAAACAAAAACATTGCATAATTCCTGCTTCATTTCCACCTACTCCTATTTTAAACATTTCTTTTTAAAAATTTTATTTATTTATATATTTTTAGAGAGAGAGGGAGGGAGGGAGAAAGAGAGGGGGAGAAACATCAATGTGTGGTTGCCTTTGGTGTGCCCCCAACTGGGGACCTGATCTACAACCCAGGCATGTGCCTTGACTGGGAATCTAACTGGCAGTCCTTTGGTTTGCAGAGCAACACGCAATCCACTGAGACACACCAGCCAGGGCTAAACATTTCTAATAGTTTTATAAAATATAAGTGCAGCAGGCAAAGATTAAGTATTTTTATCAAAGCTAGGGTGGCCCACCATAAAGTTCTCTCAGGTCTCAGAGAGAAGAAGTATGTTACATCTATCTGTCTGGAATAATCTCAGAACCATCACAAATTGATTTGTTAAAAAAAAAAAGCAATAGATAATTTCATTCCAAAGAAAATTACATGCTCATTATAATCAGGGATCATTAGCAATCATGATTATAGAGTCAAATCTGTGTTTGTGATTTTTATATATTTTATTGCCTGAAAGAGAAGAACTGAACCAAATGAATTTTTAAAAAAACCTATGTGTTCTTAATACATCATTGAGTCATCAATATTATAATAATATTGTCTTGCTCTGGGTGACAATAAGATCCAAAGGCTCATGGGCACACAAGTTGAAGACGGTGTGATGTTTCTGATATAGTCACATGTGGGATCTGAAACTTGATGATCCGAGACCTAAAACTTAGGCCATTTTTAGGCTGATACTTGAATAATTTTCTTCATCATTTTTTCACTGGGAAAGAACTTAGTGTTAAAAAACATATGATCAATATATTTCTACAGCATTTGTGTGCAGTTTTCTTGCTATAAAATAATATGGATTATTTTAGAACAAAAGAGTGAAAAAATTGATCATTTATAAGATTTTCTATATCCATTTTTTCAAGCATGAAATACAATCTTATTCCACCAAATGGAGTTTTCTACATCGTGTTGTGTCATAGAAAACATGTCAGTTACGCATCTCCCAAACCACTTCCCTGGAGCCCAAGCTAGAACTGCCACGAGTATCCATGCCCCTGCTACCTCCCTTTCTCCAAGTTGGGTCATTAGTCACAAGCCACCCTGCTTTTCTTGTCCCCTTCTTAGTGTCAGTTGTTGTTCGAAGCCAATGGCCCTTTCAGAGTTTGTAGCAGAAATATGTAGGTAGAAATAAACAGTGTTGAGATGGGGGAGGATGATGAGGCAGATTTTATCAGGTTAGGTTGGCGGATACTGTTGTGATGGCCATAATTGTATTGTCACTTGAAAACTAAATTTACCACCTGAAAACTTCTTGCACCTCACCTTGTGCTCCATGGATACAGTTGGGTTTCTCTGCCTCTGAGTTTGCTCTGAAATTCCAAGCACAATAAGCAATACCAGGTCTTCCCACCACTTAAAACATTGGAGCTTCAACCCCTAAACTTTACTCATGACTTCTTAAGTCTCTCACACAAAGCTCTCGCGTCTCAGTGATGCTGAACCACCTTCCCCAGGCTGTTAGGATAACGATCTTTCAGAGGAAGCTCTTCTACAAAACACTGCCACTTTTGTTCCTGTGAACTCTCTGTAATGGATTTTTTTCAGTGTCTCCCTTTATATTGTTTTATTTGGATTCTTTCTCTTTATTATTTTTATGTTCCAATCAGACATTTAATTGTCTGAAGTCCCAGCCCAACGATGCAGCAACTTTCTCTGAAAACGGAGTCTCACTGGGAATGTCCACACTCATTTCCCTCCTGAGGAATACCGCATTTTAGGAAAGACCTTTCTTCTGTCCCTTGCAGTACTGAGCAATTTTTTTTTAAAATTCCTTAATCTTTAGGGCCAGATCTCTCACTCTCATGTTTTTCTTTTAAAAATTCATTGAAGCAGCTAAATGAAACAGACACTACTTTTTCCTTAGGTACAGGAACCTCATCAGCACAGGAGCTGCCATCATACACAGGGCAGGTAAGAGGTGGCAGCATCCCTGGAAATGTTTCAGGCACTCAGCGCATGAAGGAATCTGGAGAGACGTGAACTTTGGAGTCATATGCAGCTCTGCAAAGATGCTGACAAAGGACTTTTCTATTTCCTTTTTTTCAAAAAAAATATTTTAATCACATTCATTACAGCAAGATCTAGTCAGAGGAGCTAGGCCAAGTGCCAACCTGGGTATTTTTCTGAGACACAGAATTGAGAAATATTAGAAAGACTCTCAAACACACATGCAACTCCCAGAAGCACATTCAGAGTTCCTGCTCTATGGAAAATGTATTGCAGCTTCTCCCCCCATCCTCTGCCAATGGCCTCTCCTAGGATGTAGTAGAAGGTGTCATCAAAGAATCCTCCTGGGATACACATGCGTATCTCAGGAAAACTAGGATGTTCATTTTAATGCAGCATCGTTAAATGTACCAAAGAACCCACTAATCCCCAAAAATAAAATAATGAAAGCAAGGCTTCATTTTTTAAAACTGGGCAACAATTTCAGAAACTAATCAGTAAGCTCTGTCTACTCCACACCCAGATTTGTCATCAACCGAATCGTCGTCCTCAGCACACAAATACTAAGTGGCCACATCTGCAGGATACCGTGCCAGACACTCTGGAAAGCATGTTAATCTGTCCCTGCGAGACTTAGGCCTCAAATACAGATGCACCAGGCAGGGGTATTGGGATCGTACACTGTGAACACATACTCTCATGCATACACACATACAAGCATTTAAATTCATACTTTTAGGTCTCTACTGACTTACAACCTTCTTCTCAACTTGAAGCAAGTCTGCTGCATATGAAAATAGAACACATACAAATAGACATTTAAATATCACAAGAGAAGCTCTGATCACTTGAATACTTATTACATTTGGTAGGTAAGGTTGTACTTCTATATAAATGAAAGTAACCCACTTTTCCAAGGTATAAGGATCACAGCTCAAAATGAAGACACAAGGACCTTAATTCTATAGTCCAGTTATAGCAGCATTTCCATTCTCTGCACACTTTTTATCACTAGGAAAAATTTTAAAGTCTTTAAAAATTATAGATTTCAATTTTCTATTTTTCATTTCCTTAATTATTTGTCTTTTCATGTAGTTTACATTTTAAAAATCTAGTTTTGTCAAAAAATGTTTAATTAAAACTTTTTAGAAAGCATGCTTGTTACTGAAAAATTAATCAGCAAAATCAGAGAGCTAATTTTAATGATGATTACTATTTTGATGGGTGAATATATTTAGCTCCATCTGGAATGCAAAAAAGCTCCTTGACTTGGTGTGATTTAAAGTGAGTACAAACTGCGTTATGCCATACCTAACAAGCACAGATAGCACATTATCTTAATTCAAATTAGGAAGGTATTTATAGACTCGACTAAGAAGCTGCCATTCAGGTAAGGAATAAATGAGGCAGGAGGGAATTAAATTGGGATCAGTTAAAATGAGGCAGTCCTTGCAGTGGCTGCAGCCAGTTAACTATCCTGCTGAGAATCGCAACAATTTCATTCTATTGTATTTTTCTTGTTTTATGAAGGAAAAAATATATCTGTCAACTTAGGTTAAAGTTCTAAGCTACCATATTATACCTGTTGGGGTATGTTCATAACTCCCACTAATCAACAGTGAGTGCTGTATGCCCAGTATTTAGTCTGAATGGAGGGTGGAATTTTCCATGGAACATTGTGTTATGAACTGTTATGACTCATAATATGTTCCCATAAATAAGCCCTCTATGAAAAGTGTATTGTAATAGTCGCTGTGTGGAATATCTGCACCCATTGATTTTGACCTTCGCATCTGTTACATGAACTACACTTTCTGTCATTTGTTTTCACAGTGGAAGTGTCACGTGAAACCATAATATTTATCGCTGCATATTTGTTCTCCACTGGTGTAATATATAGCGAGGCAGTATCCTGCCATAAAGGCTGGGGCAGAGAGCATGCAAGGAAGGAGAGTGTCAAGGTTTATGCAATGTGGCAGCTAAGAAGGCAAACGTGCAACTCACTTGTTTCTAGAATACTCTGGTGAGGAAAACTGATATGATGAAAGAGTTTTTAAAATAATAGAACTATTGCTGGAGAGAGGAGCTTCAAGAAAGTGGCTACTAACAACAACAGCAACAAGATGAAGAAGGCAGCTGTGGCTTACCTCTACCAGGGTATCCTACGGCAGTGGAACTCCGCTGCCCCTGGGTGTATCTGATTGTCAAGGACCATGGCCTCCAGGACTAAAGGCACTTCTCAGCCCATTTGACCCTTTTTCTTCCCCAAAGACTATGGATAAATGAGCAATTAGGGCTTTGTCTCCAGAAGCAACTGGCCTAAAACTAAAAATATTTCTATGTTGGCAGCTAGTGACCATTACACAGTCAAGACATATGCCCACTATTGATTTACCTACACTCAGCCCAGAGGTGTCACAAAAATGAACCTTCAGTAGCATAAATGAAATAAAAAGAAAAGGAATGACTTCTCCTTTTCCCCTAGAGACGTTTTTGTTAGCAATCTCCAGTACTGAAAATATTTATTTAACCTTTTGTGTTAGATGAAATAGGCACCTTATTAGATAAATGCACACTTTCATTTTCAGTGCTATGATTCTAAGTATTTCAAAGTACCTCAATATTTGCAGAAAATATCACATGGTCACTGCTCCTCAGGTTTTTCTTACATGCTTCAACCACAGCATTTGGGCTTGCTGATGTCAAATCCCATGCACAATTGTGTGCTCAAATCTACCTTTCTCTCTATGAAGAGATAAAATTTCTTTTATATACCATAAAAAGGAGATTTTATTCTTCCTAGGCACATAGATTGTATTTATTATGTCAGAACTGATCCTTGGTTTGAAGTGAGAGGGTATATGTCAGTGCTTGTGAAAATAGACAGAAAAAGGACTGTAATGATTTTCTCCTCTTCTCAGGTCCTACAAAAACATGTTATCTTTCCAGGACAACAGGAAAATGTTATCCTATTATGAAAAAGAGTACTGTGACCGTTTGTATTAAGCTCTGTGTATTCAACTTTTCTTAGGTAGCTTTTATATACAAGATGTGCTGAACACAGAGGAACATAAATAGTCATATACTAAAACATCCTTTTATAAAAGTCTATTGTGAAAAATGAAGATAGCCAATCACTCACCTCCCACCCTGACAACTTTGGCAGCGTACTTTGTTTGCGTCATTTAATTCTGTTCACTTGGTTTTCTGTTCTCTCATGAGATTTTTCTTTCTTTTAAAATTATTTTTCTATTTCAGTTGTCCCATTTTCCCTCCATTGATCTTCCCTACTCTACCCACCTCCCCCCTCTCCCACAGTCAGTCCCCACCCTGTTGTCCATGTCCATCTCTCATGAAATTTTTACCTCAGCAGCTCAAAATTTGCCCACACCCATCTGTGGTTCTAAACATCTCGCCCAAGCATTTTTACTCTGGGCTTTGTTGACACCATTCATGTAATTATCTTCAGACCCAGGACCTAAAAGTCACGTAAGGAGTTCTAGACTTTGACCTGCCTCATTTTGGTGAATCACTTTATTACCTCTGCAGTTGCACTGGTTTTCTGTGCCTTTGTTTCTTTCCTTTACTTGCTTGGTATGCTTACATCTTAGGTTGAGTTGTCACAGAAGGAGACCTTGAGATAAGGGTTTGATGCGAGTACCTATTACAGAAATTTTTTCCAGGAGAAACCAACTGGTAAGGGAATGAGGAGCCCAATAAAAGCAAGGTTCAGGTGAGAGCCCAACTCAATGTCATCCACAGAAGACTTGGGGGTGGCACATACCACAGAGTGAGTTTGTTTCTGCTGGAGCAGAGGGGAAACTTCTGTGATCTGGGACCTCAGTGCTAAGGTGGAGCTATCAGGAGAAGGCAGGGAGAGGGTGCAGAACATGGAGCATTGGGGAGATATAGACTGCTGGGGCTTAGAACTGAGAGGTTTGGATGGGCAAAGATACCACTGATGGGCATCAGCCACCACTGTGTTGTTGGAGTTTCTTAAGTTGACCAACTAATGCTGTCAATTCTCTTCCTTCTTACTACATAAATGCATTTGTGATGCTGTATTTTACCTTGTATAGCAGTGAAGTTTGGGGCTTTTTCAGAGTATCTAATATTTAATGAATACCATTCAGCAAATAAACACGTACCTCCAGGAATATATAATAAAATTGGAAAAAAAATGAAAGAAGAAAGACTGAAAACCTTTTCTGTTTACATTACCCCAACCCCCAATACCAATGGAATAAATCAGTGGCATAAATAATTTGAAAGTTGAGGTTGTGTATTTTATTTGAAAATAGAGGGAAAAAAAGAGAAAATAAACAGAAATAGCAATTTATAGGTTTTTGTAACCTAATGTTTTGATAAATTCAAGAATATTTATTGAGATAGAATAAAATGAGTAAGCACTTAGCATTTATTGAAAATCTCTTGAGTCAATGTATAGAAGTAACCTCATCTAATTTTCAGAACTCCCATTATTGTTGAATTATATTCTTTGTTTTGTTGGCCAATAAATTAAGACCTAAATAAAAGTGCCTGTCCAAAATCACATAGCCTCTAAGAAGTAAAGTAGAAATTCAAATCTGGGTTTCCTAACTCAAAAATTATAGTGGTGCTTTTCGATTTATGCTATTTGCATCATCAATAAGACATGAGGAGAAAAGTGGGTATTGAGCAACATAAAAATATATCAGGAGCCAAGTGTCTGAAATCTGTCATTCTAACCTTAATTTACCAAAGAAAGTTAACTGACTAAAACTACTCTTATTTCTGTCAGATATTTAAGTGATATTAGATTACAAACTTAAAGTCATGTATTTTTACTGTACAGTATGACAACTACTGAGCCATAATTGTAAATTTTATCATCCACTTACATGTTTTGTACACTTTTATTCATTTCTTTATACATTCATTCTACAAAGAATTACTAATAATTTACTATGTTTTCTGGGGAATAGGGATAAAAAGATGATTAACCATAATCTCTACCATAAAGAATCTTACTATCTAGTAAGTAGAGTTAAATAAGTTTACTAAAATGTTATCGAATAGAAGATGTGCTTTGTATCATAACAGCATAAACAATGGAATGGTTAATCCTACATGAAGGTGTAGGAAAGATTATGCTTGATAAAGCTTTTAAAATTAATAGTATTTACCAGCCAGAGGGAAAAATGGAAATATTAAGAAGAGGGAGCAGCAGAAGAAAGTCAACAGGCTACGAATATGTGAATCAGCATGATTTGTAACCAAAATATAAGTGGAACTTATGTGACTGGGTATCTGTGATAATATGCCAAGTCCAATTTTATTTTAATAATTTAAATAATTTAATTAGTTATAATATATTTGAGAAACTATAAAAAGGTAAGGAAATCATATGCTTTTATGGGGTGTGTTTGTTTGATTAAACTTTTTATTGAAGCAAAAAAATACCTATAAGAAAGGAAACAAACTATATGAACCACTTGCTGAATTGTCACAAAGTGGACTGTCCTGTACAACTATCAACTGGGTCAACTAAAGGAAGCATGACTATCCCAGTACCCCAATCCCTACATCCTCAGGGAGAATACACTGTCAGTGCACTCCACAGTCATACCATCAGCCGAGGTCAGTGCACACTTTTGCTTTCCCACTCCATCTCTAGAGTCTGTATCCACCTCCTCACTCAGCTTCTGATTCCATAGATCCATCTAGTCTCTGTTTTCTTTATTTTTATAGACTTAAACTGCTTCATATTCACTGATGCTCTTTGGGTAAAAAACTGTGTTTTCTTGTCTTTTTAGGCCATATGATTCCACCACATCTCCCCACCTTCCTTCAAGGGTGAACATGCCCTGTGACTGAGTTCTAACCAAGGTAATAGGAACCAGCATGATAGGTATCACTGGGCCACAGCTTTACAGAAGTGGGCTTGTCTTTCTGTGTTTCTTTATCAATTTCACCAACAAAATGTAGATGACAGATGAGGCAGAGGTGCAAGAGGGAATAAATTATCCCTGAATCATACAGGGGGGATGGTTTTGTGACAACCAAGAATTAGGAAAAAAGGAGCTTTGTTGTATTCAGCCCTAAATTGTTGGCATCCATCTGTTACAGCAACAACATTACTCATATACTAACCAGGGAGCAGGAAATATTCATCCCATGTAAAAGAAGATGCTTTAACTTGAGGAATTCTAATTTTCTTGTGTGAATGCAATACAGACTATCTGTAGGAGAAGGGTATGGAGGTTGAGAATGCACGTCCTGAGAAGGAAGACATAAATTGAAAGTTTGTAGGAATGTGATATTGTATGTCTGTCTCTTTTGTCACTGTAAAGTCTTTAGCTTTCTTTTGTGGACAAGAGTGAAAATTGAAGTCACTGAGTAGGAGAGAAACACAATAAAATTTTTGTTTCTATATGATAACTGTATTTGTAACCCAAAGACTACATTATGGAAGCAAGGAGACTAACTACTAGTCTTTATATACCCAGGAAAAGTAGAGAGAGCATGACTGAGAACAGCTGAAGACAGGAGAGCATGGGGGAACAAGAACAGTCACCAAAGGAAATAACCAGATTTGGTTCTAATTGAGAAGAAAATGGAGACATAACAGGATCAGTGGTTGTCCTGAGGTTGGGATGGGAGAGGGAGGGAAGATCAGGTGAGCACAGAAGATTTTTAGATCAGTGACACTACTCTGTGTGATACTATAAATGTGAATACTTTTGTGAAAACCGATAGAACGATACAAAACAAAGAGCGAATCATAATGTAAACTGTGTTCTTCAGTTCATAACAATATATCATCAGTCACATTGGCTTATCCATTGTAATTAATCCACCACATTTATGTGGTGGTTGTTAACAATAAGAAAAACTGAGGCAGAAAAACAAGATGGTGGAAAGTAAGTGGAAGCTACACCAACCTCCTCCCAGAACTAGTCTGGATTTACAACTTAATTTTGGAGAAATCATCTGGAATAACCAACTGAACACTAGCTGGAGAGAAGTCATATAACTACGGAGAGACAGAAAAGGCCGCTACATCACAACGTGACTGGTAGGGAGTGTGGAGATGCGGAAGGGCTAGCTGGGCTCACACAGGTGGCAGCTGAAGGGACTGAGAAAGAGCTCAGCAGCCGGGGGCTCCTCCTGAGAAGGGCAGGGTCAAAACCCCCAGCTGAGCTTCCCAGCCTATAGCAACAGAGTGGAAAATAAAATAGTATCCAGCTGTGAAAAGCAAAAAGCCACAGGGTTTCTTGCTAGCCTGAAAGAAACAGCGGGAGAAAAAGAGCTCTTAAGCGGATGACATACAAAAATATTCTGGTCCCCACTTACCCTGGGCGCAAGCAGAGGGAAGGCAGAGAGGACTAGAGACTCTTGGGGAGAGTTTGGTGTGGTTACTTTGAGGAGAGAAATTGGGAAGCAGCTGACTGGGTCCCAGTGCTGACTCATCCCCAGTACTGCAGGCAGAACACCCCCCCCCCAACATCCAAGTGGCGTCAGCCTGAGGGGAAGCAAAAGCCCTGGCTACAAGAATTAAGCTGCCACACCCATGGTCCTTAAACCTGATGGCTAATCACAGATTGAATAGAGTAACAACTAAAGAAGTCAGACAAAGGCAGTAGATCCCTGGAAGTCTCCAACAGGCTGTCTAACCCAGACTGGTACAGGATCTGACGCCACCAGGGGCAGATCCAGGAAGTGCAGATCATTCTAAGAAGCACCAACAAACAATAGGAATCACAAAAATGGGGAGACAGAGAAACAACCCCCCATCAAAAGGAAAGGTAGAATCCCCAGAAAGAGTGTTAAATGAAATAGAGGAGAGCAAACTGTCGGATATGGAATTCAAAACATGGATTATGGAGAAGCTCAATGAGCTCAGCGGAAACTTCAAGGAACTCCAGAAAAACTACAGGGAACTTACCGAGAATTACACAAGCATGAAAAAGGACATAGAAGCTAACAATAAGAGCCAGGAGGAAATGAAGAATATGATCTCTGAATTGAAGAACACAGTAGAAGGAATTAAAAGCAGGCTAGAGGAAGCAGAAGGTCAGATCAGCGAGCTGGAAGACAATGTAGACAAAAACTCCCAGACAGTGCAACAAAATGAAAAAAGACTGAACAAGACTGAAGAGGCCCTAAGACAGCTGCAGGACAACATGAAATGTCATAATATCCGTATCATAGGAATTCCAGAAGGAGAAGAAGAAGAGCGAGGGATAGAAAACTTCTTTGAAAAACTAATGACAGAAAACTTCCCTAACATGAGGAGAGAAAGAGTCGTACAAGTCCAGGAAGGACAAAGGGTCCTAATGAAGATGAACCCCAACAGGCCTACTTCAAGACATATCATAATTAAAATGGCAACATTCAAAAATGAAGAGAGAATCCTAAAAGCAGCAAGAGAGAAACAACTAATAACATACAAGGGAGCTTTAATAAAGCTATCATCAGATTTCTCAGCAGAAACACTACAAGCCAGAATGGAATGGCAAAAATTGTTCCAAGCAATGAAAACCAAAGGCCTACAACCAAGAATACTCTACCCAGCAAGACTCTCATTCAAAATGGAAGGTGAAATAAGTAGTTTCCAAGACAAAAGAAGGCTAAAAGAATACATCTCCACCAAACCAACATTGCAAGAGATGCTAAAGGGTCTGCTTTAAGAAGATGAAGAAACAGAGAGAGAGAGAGGAACATGAGTACAAAGGGGGAAAATGACAATGAATAAGTACTGAAAGAAAGAAGGAACTTCTACCATTTTCAACAACATGGATGGAACTAGAGAGAATTATACTTAGCGAAATAAGCCAGGCAACGAAAGAAAAATACCTTATGCTATCACCTATTATGGGAAACTAATGAACAACACAAACAAATGAGCAAAATTGAACCAGGGGTATGTAAACAAGGAACAAACTAACAGTAACGAGGGGGGAGATGGGAGGGAGAGAAGGGGGTAAGAAGGGGAAGGGTCTAGTCAAAGAACATGTATAAATGACCCATGGACATGGACAACTGGGTGAGGACTGAATGTGGGGGAAATGGGGGCAGGATTCAGGGAAGCAAGAGGGGTAAAAATGGGACAACTGTAATGAAAAAAACAAACAAAAATTTTTAGTGGGAAAAAAGTTAAAATATAAAGAATGGAAATGCAAGTTCAGTGAATATTAGAAGGACAAGGATTTTCCTTCACACTGTATATTTTTCTCCCTATCCGATCCCTGCAGAGTTTGGCATTCTAAACAAGTAATTAATGACATAAGTTTCTTTGCATAAAACCAACAAGGCCAGTTGTTAATAGAGGTTTTTTTGACTAAGACTTTGACTGGAATGTCATGCCTAAAGGAGACATGCTTGGGCTCTGGTTGTCACCAAAAAGCCCTGAGGAACTGGGATTGACTTTCAAAGGTAATAAAAGCCCACGAGATAAAAGGCCTGGTACCTTGGTTGGATGTGCGGTCCATGACAATCTTTCCAGGGAAGGAATGAATGTTGTTTTCCTGAAAGATGGCTAGATGGGACCTTAAGGCACAATGGAAAATCAGAAAGACTTGCAAAAGACAGGTGTTTACAGGCAAGGCTGAATGCCAGGTATGTGGTTCTGCTTCTGTGCCCTGAATGGCAGACTGAAGGTCACCATAAATGTTCCTTGCATAAGATCCAGCAAAGCAGAACTAAAGAATCTATGTGATCATTTTCTGCTCTTGTTGTGTTTATGCAAATGAACAGGATAAATTAAAAATAAACTTAATGCGGTCCCTTTAATGACAAAAAGGGTAATCTTAGGGAGAAAAATCATGATTCAAGGAAAATCACAATGCTCAGTGATAGACTATAAAGTAGTGCAGCTAACCGTCTTTAAAGTTTCTTTTCATTTAAAATTTCTTTTCATTTGAAAGTTAAACTATGTCTGAGGTATTATCAAAGATGTTTAATTTACAGGCAAGAAGAATGTCAAATGCCTTGCAACTGGATGTCTTTTCAATAAGACAGTCTTACAGATTTAGAGACTTGTTTGTGGATTATGTTACATAAATTAACATGTGTTTTCTGTTTTCAAAAGGCATACGCCTATGATCTCATCACCTGAGTGATTGTCTGTATGTATAGGCCTCACTTAATCCTGTCTGCAGCGCTGCCTCCTGAAACTCAATGGTTTGGCTGAACTAAGTGGCTGGGTTGGTGAAGTATGAGGTGATCTGTGGGCTTCACTTTAAAACTGGTTCTCTTTTCTATCCTAATGGCTTGGACAGAAAGGCCCCAGAGGTCTGAGAAGGGGGAAACCTAAAATATTTCCCTCAGCGTAAACTAAATATAATGGGCAAAAGGGTTTTGGACAGGTGAGATGTGCCTGGCACACCTTCCTCCAAAGAAGCCCCTCTTTTTTCCCTAATGTGGGACATTGAAAAATTAATACCTGCCTTTTGTCATCTAGTGGTTATGGATTGAATGAGGTCTTTTAATCCTGTTGCCAAATCTGTTTCCCCCAGAATACGACAAGCATGCCAGCCTGTTAAACCAAGCATGCCATTGACCTGGAGTCTGCAAGATCCTTCCCCATGTGGGGAGGCCACCCTCCCTTCCAAACCCCCAGTCTTATTAGGGATTTCTGGACCCAAGTGTAGGTAGGATGATGACCATGTCCAGCTTGAAGAAGCTAGAGGAGCTGGAGACCTTCACCCATTACCCTTTATAAGATTATAAAAGGTCTTAAGTCTGAGAGGGAGGGATTGTTATTTTTTAATTTTTTAATTAATTAATTATTTATTTATTTAAAAAGAAAGAGAAGAAGAAGAAGAATATATAAAAGTGTGAAGCGGGAGAGCTTGTATGTACGACCCATGGGCATGGACTTGGGGTGTTATTGCTGGGGGGGATGCTGGGCGGAGGGGAGCAAAGGGGAAAAATTGAAACTATTGTAACAATATAATCAATAAAATATACTTAAAAAAAAGAATGAGATTATTAAAAAAAAAGAAAAACTGAGGCTGGGAAAAATGGGGTATGTGGTAACTCTTGGTACTTTTCCCTCAATTTTTATGTAAACCTAAAGTAGCTCTAAAAAATAAAATCTATTAATTAAAAAAATAAATTGGACTGTTTACACGTTATCATTCCAATATATGTCTAAGTTGTGCTTATGAAGTTCCAACTTGATTTATGTTCTCATTCATGTGGATCCTAAGCTTTTACAGGCTGTTGTCACTGTGATGGGATGAGGTGGTAGACACAATTGTCTTTTGTTACTTTGTTAACCCATCTTTTATGCTACTGGAACTTGCAACCACAACCTAAACATTCAATCTCTATGCCTTTCAAAAATGATTGTAACTTAAGTTGGGGAAAAAAATGGTTCTCCTTTTTGTTACTCAAACAAAAGGAAAAAATTCTGAGTGACTTAACCATGATCTTCTGCCAAGTACAATAAGTGAAGAAGCTGAAGATGAAATAATTTTTGACCAGAACATCCTATGTTGTTGAACCAAGCTAAGGCCTTCCTGCCAAATAGAAGATTTCCCTCCTTAGAGTTTGCTTGTGTCCTGACATTGGAAGGCACACCAAATGTCAGCACACACTGAGGCAGCCATAGTCAGCAGGCCTTCACATACAAACTACTGGACATTTTTCCCTTTTGTTCTTACAGCACTGACAGAGGAGAATTTCAGTCTCTAGCAGTACCTCCAACTGTATGGGTAGAGTGAGCCACTCCAGAAGCACTGCTCCAGATCTGACTGCAAATATTTCTCCGCCGCAGTCACTGCTCTGATCCTAGAGCTGGGTGAGATGAAACACAGAGGCATGACTGTGACTGGTGGTGAAAAAGACACTGTGGGGGCCTAGCTTCTCGTGGTGTTTCTTTCTCTCACATGTGCAACTCTCCAAGGTACCTAGTGGATTTGCCATGTTGGGAATCAACAGACCCAAGAAGTGACATGAATGGGTCACAGAGGACCCACCTGGGGGTGGTAGGTCTTTGTTCCCTATGTGGATGGATTCCATGTTTGGGAGGGTCTTTACTGCAAAGACACAGGCCTGAACCAAGCAAAAGGCATGTGACCAAGGTCCTTCTCTTGCTTAGCCAAGATACCAGGAATGAATTTGAGTACAAAACAGTTCTTCAGACTTCTTTCTATTGATATCTTTGGGTCTGATGATGTTTCATGGAGGAGGGTTCTCCTGAGCACTGTAGAATGGTTAGCGGTATCCTTGGCCCCTACCTATTAGATGCAGTGGCAACACCCGATGTGTGATATCAAAAATGCCTCTAGATAGGACCAATGTGCCCAGTACATCAGGCAAAATCTCCCCATTTGATAACAACAGGTGTTGGAGATGCCCCTAGTGACAGGGATTTATCTTGCACAGGAAAAGTATTTCTTACCTTCTTCTTTTCACTTTCTAATAAGTTGCTGCCATGTTGAGCCCAAAGAAATAATCAATTGGATTCTTAGTTCTGTGAATTCTCCCTGCATTTGCACAGTAAATGAAAGCTACCTATTCACCTGTTCAATACAGAACAGTTGAGACTGAGTGTTAGCATGCCTGAAAGATTGCTCCAAGTTCGGAATCCAACAGAGGGGTCGGCTCTAACATACTTCACATCTGCCTGGGGAAAATGGCACCAGAATAGCTCAAATAAAAAGGCCAAACTGCATGACTCATTTTGGAAGAGTATTTCAAAAAGTGAACCCTATTTTAAAAATGCACATTTTTATTTTTATCTAGAACTCTGATAGTTCCACTAGAGATAAATGACTCCTTCTCAGAGGGGAAATAAGAAGCTGTTTAATCTTGGCCTTCTAGTGCTTGAAACTATTCCACCGCTGTGAACTCATTTATTATTTTAAGCTCCCAAAAGAGGATGAAAGAATTGTGCAAACTTTTAAGTGACCACATATTGCTAATAGAACAACTTCCAATCTGAAAAATGTCTACCTTCCTGAGAAAACACTCAGTACCATCTACCACATGATAGATTTCAGTGCAGTTCAGTCCCAATTTTGATCTTGTCCAAAAAGCACTGATTATTTAATACTTTTGTTGAGCTCACTTTTCTTCCAGACATTATCCTAAGCATGGGAATAATTCTTTCAACAAAAGATGATATAGGTCCATGGAAGATTTCTTTAGTTAAGTGGGAACTGGAACCTCATGCTACAAGTGCTGTGGTGGGAAGGTAGGTGCTCCCAGTTTCTGTCCTAGACACTGTCCTAGGTTCGCCAGTCATACTTCAGTGGAAGCGGCATCCAAGGTGAGGCACAAAGAGAAGCTGGCCAGGTCATTGTGTCTAAGCAGAGGCAGGCAAACCCCAGAGGGACCATCATGAATGTGTTGCTGTTATGAAGTCTCATATATAACCTTCTGAGTTTGGAGTTCAGGGGCTGGCACCTGCTGTGTTGCCTGGAAATTCTGCTTTCTCCCTGGAAGAAACAGAAGGAAAGACATTTCATTTGATGATGATGAAAGACAACTTCCTCACTTGACATCAATGTGGATTGAGCTCCGTACCCCTGTACACAATTAATGACACCCCCAAGTTTGACTCAAGGCCCTTCCTCTTGGAAACTTCACAAGGCCACTCCAAATTCTATTGCTCCCTTTTCCAATATGTTCTGACATTCTAGAAGATTCTGACTAGGCCTCCACTGAGAATTTTAGAATCTGAACTGTGAGTAGTATTCAAATAAGCAGTTAATTATATACTTTATGACTCATGCATTTCCTGTGTTTTCTCAAAAGAAATATAACATATAAATTCTTCAAGGTCGAAATGTTTCTATCAGGTTTTTGTCTGTACTTCTCAGAAAGATGTACCCAGTTCTACAAGTAATTCTGTTGAGATTTGCAAAGAAATAGCTTAAGCAAGTATAAAATGAAAACTAAAGAAGCTTGTAGGAGTAAGGTGGAGGACACAAAGTGACTACCACATGAAATCATGGTTCATACTGGTCAGAGGTTTTTTCTCTCTCCAGGGACAGTTGAGGTTGGGTAGACAGGGCTCATGTCCAGAACCAGGCAAGCCTGGCAGCTTGCTATGCTTGATACACAACTTCCCAGTATGCTTTAATTCTTTTAACATACATCCAGCTGAAAGGAAAGAGAGGTCCTTTTAGGTGCAAGTTGAACATATCATAGATACTCATATTTTACTGAGAGGAATGTAATCACAGGCCCAGAGGAAACTGGGAGTCATAGTTAACTAGTTAGCTATGACTAGAAAAAAATGAGAAGTCCATGTGATGAGACAAGAGAATCTCTTCTACTGAGCACATCTTTTTGCATGCTTCCATCAATCCATAATAATCACCTTTTTTCTTTCTTTTTTGCATCTCTACATAGGTGGAAGTATGGGAAATATTCAAAGCAGAATCCTACTTCTGAAAGAGCCTAAAATGATTATCAAGGATTTGTGCATCTGCAGTAGAACAAAAGACTACTATTCCCTCCACCTCCACTTCCACTATACACCATAAAATAACAACTGTTTAACTTTTTGAGCTAAAATGAAAGAATCAAGATAAAAATATGATGTTCTTTTCTGCATGATTTCAAAAATGAGACACATAAGCAATGGTATCTACAACCTGAAAAAATAATTTATTGCTGAACAAAGGCAATGCCTATTAAATTAATTTTTAATTTTAGTACTTTCAAATATCACAGAAGATCATCAACATCAACAACAAAAAACAAATAACCTGGTTTCAAAAAATAGACAACTCGAATAGATATTTCTCCAAATAAGATATGCAAATAGTCAGCCATATGAAAAGTTGCTTAACATAATTAATTATTAAGAAAATCCAAATAATAAAACACAATGCAATACCACCTGACTACCATTAGGATGGCTACTATAAAAATAAATAAGTAAATGTTGACAAGGATGTGGAGAAATTAGAACCCTTGTGCACTGTTGTGGGAATAAAAATATGGTATACCACTGTAGAAAACAAGATGATGTTTTGTCAGAAAGCTAAATGATAGAACTACCATATGCTCCAGAAATTCTACTTCTGGGTATGTACTCAAGAGAATTGAAATAACAGACATGAAGAAATATTTGTACACTCATGCTCACAGCAACATTATTTACAATAGCCAAAATGTGGAAGCAACCCAAGCATCCATTAACAGATGAATCAATAAACAAAATGTGGTACATATACATATATGAAATATATGAAATGTATTTCATATGAATAATATGAAATATTATTCAGCCTCCAAAGGAAGAAAATTCCAACATATGCTATTATATGAATAAACTTTGAGGATATTATGATATGTGAAATGGTCCAGTCACAAAAAGACAAATGTTGTATGAGTCCACTTATATTCCTAATTCAGAATAAGACCTAACAATCTATGTTTAAACCAGCTCTCCAGAGGACTGAAGGCATGCTTACAAAGGAGAACCACTGTGCTAATGGAAGAACAATTAGACTGAGGTAGACTTAATGTCATGAAACAGCTCAAAGATGACAAGTAACTGAATTGGACAAGAGGGTGGCTGGCATCTTCCCTGAGAAACTTATATTTGAACTCAGGTCTGAAGGATGATAAAAGGGACTTTTGGGGGGCTGAAGAGTGGGATGAGACAGAGGGAACTGATGTACAGAAGTTTTTGACAGGATGAAAACTGGTTCATTGAAGAAACAACAACAAAAATCCATGTATGTAAAACACAGAAAAGAAGGACAAATTAGAAGACACAGCCATATAAAACAAAAATCAGACCATGGAGAGACACCATAATCAGGTCTTGGTTTTTAAGAGGAAAGCTAAAGAGGTATTTTAGAATGAAGATCATATAATAACAGTTTTCACCTTGAAAAAACTGGCTACAGCATGAGGTTATTCAAGGACCATTAGTATGATGCAAAGACAACAGTTAATAGCTGTTAGGGTGTTTGGGGCAAGAGGAAATAACAGGTTGGTTCAGGATGATAGGTAACAAGAATCAGAAGTGATTCAGGTGAAACATCATGAAGAGATGGTTGGTGGGCAGGAGGATGTGTATTTCCTATTCTCAGGAGAGCTGTTTGGGCTCTTTTTGTACACCAGAGTCACTGATGTTCACTTGACAATTGAAATCATGTGAGTAACTAGGAAACGAGCCTGTATGAAAACAATGACTTAATCTTACATAAAAACAACACAATTGACCTATGTCCAGAGATGAGATGAAAATGAGATTGAAAAGGCTAGGTCAGGAGAAAATTAAAGTAAGTTGTATACTTGAAACCAAGGAAGCAAGAGTTCCACAAAGGGAGGAGTGATAAGTAGTGATACACACTCTTCAGTAGTCAAGTAAGAAGCATGAAAGTTGTCATTGGGACTGGCTGGGAGGGGGTTCTGATGCCCTTAAACAGTGTAAATTAGTGGAATAATGGGAGAGAAAATCAGACTGAAGTGAGTTAAAAATTGATAAGATGGTAAGAAAATTGAAACAAGACTCATAGTCCGCATTCATGATAAATTTGCCTGAGACTAGAGAAACATCAGTCAGTAGGCTAGGAGGGGTTCTGTTTTCTGCTTTCTTTTTCAAATGGCATAATAGAACTATATTTGGAAAATATTGAGCTAATATGTTTTCCCATATATTCTAACAAAACGTGTTCTCTGGCAGCTGTTTAATCATTGCAGTCCCAGGAAAGGGTAAAAACTGATGCCCCTGAGGAAAAAGAAGATAGGAAATGAAGACTTGGGCAGAAAGGAGGAATTGGAGTCAACTGTTTTGGACAAGTGGAAGATAAGAAGATGGAGACACAAATGTGTCCTCTAACGCTCCCTATAAGGGGAAGCATGTTGAGAGGAAGCTGAAAGGAAAGGGACATTCACTTAGCTGTCTCTTTGGGACTGGGAGAGAAGATTGATACACAGGATTTCCACTCACCACTTGAAAAGTTCCTGTGAACAAAGAAGTGTTTGTGAGCAAGCCTGAGTGACCTTCCCTGAGTCATCTGGCATCCTCTGCAACATGGTAGTGATGCAGAAGTTCTCCTTTGCTCAAAGGTGTGGCTGTGAATAAGGGAACTGCGTGCATAGCCACAGCTTGCTAGGAGGTACTTTGGGAAAAAGACCAAGGTCTACAGGGAGGGCTGAAGACCCAGTGGGACATAGATCTATACTTCCAGGGTGCACAGAGTGAGCCTGAGGGCCACAGCAGTACTAACAGTCTAGGCAAACCATCAAGTAATGAGATTCACCAGAATTCAGTGTTACTGTAGAACCCAGAACTATGAGAACAAGAAAAATTTCCATAGAAACTCAGGCAGCCAGAGACAGCATGAGAAGCTGAGAGCACAGGTCTGGAGCTCTCTTCATCCTACCTAGGATCCTAAAGGAAACCTGAGAGAGTACCTTGCTGAATGAGATCATGATCCCTGAAGTAACTTTAAATGTAGAATCATTCTAACTTTATAGATTGGGTATTAGGAGGAGGTTTGGATCAACTTTAAATCAAACATGAGATTTTATTCTCTGTGTATCTGAATGTGATGCAGGTAACCTTTATACTTCACTAAAATGGGGTAGACCTGAGAACATTTAAAGGTTAACGAGATCCTAGTGAGGGAAGCTGATGAGCTGATGAATGTAAGAGAGAGAAATTTCAATCACATGCTGCAAAAATGCTGGAGAGCAAAATTTTTAAATATTTGATTCCAATCCTGCCCTACACTAAAACATCATTTTCTAAGCAATTACTTTGAGACTTTATGCTTTTTACCTTTCCCTAAACAAACATTCTAAGGCTTGGTATAATCTTCCCCTGGAGAAGATATTCTGCTTTGTATCTCGGTTGCTTGCAAAAGTTCTGTCAACTAAAAGTCTGTTCTATAAGTTGATGCAAAAGTCATATCTTCTTAGAGAAGATTTTTAAATTCTTTCCCTTAATCCAAATGATGGCAGTGGGAAGTGATCCTAATTCTGCTGTATCAATGTGAAAATCATTAGTAGGCAATGATTAACACAACTCTGCAACTTTGACACAATATAGACAGTTGATCCTAGACCGTTCACAAACCTTGTGTTCAACCTCAAAGCAAGACCAACATAGAAGAGCCCAGAGTAACCCAAGGATCTTGGCTGGGCTTCTTCCTTCCCCGGTGTTTTCTCCTCCCATACCTCAGACAATGACTTGAGATGCCCCGGCTTCACTTTCTTTACCCTTATTTTCATTATTTCAGTACTCTCCTAACCACAGGCTAGGAAAGAACTGACAACCCAATTCAAACTATGGCAGTTCACTGATTGACTACATCATCTTAGGTTACTACTCATCACCTGGATGAGAGCCCTTGAAATCAAAAGAGGAGACAGACAAAAATAGTTCAACTACACATTCAACAGTGAAATCTTATTCATTGTAGAAGGTCAGTAGAGATTCTTATATGTGAAGCCAGACCAAAGCCTGCATGTGCTATGTGTTATGCATATATCATTTTATAAATATTATGTTGTTGAAGATGATGATGATATATAAAAAAAAATTCTAAAAAACCTTTGTTGAAGAGCAACTGAAATTTAATAACTATATGCTGGTTGTTGTGTTTTTTTAAGTATGTTTTATTGATTATGCTGTTACAGTTGTCCCAATTTCTTTTCCCTCTGTTCCCCTCCACCCAGTGGCCCCCCTCCCTCCAGTTGCCGCCCCCTTTTAGTCCACGTCCATTGGTTGTACATATAGTTCTTCTCAACCTTTTCCTGTCTACTCCACTCCCTCCTACTATGCTTCTTAATTCCTGTACCATCTCTCTCCTTTCCCCACTTCCTCCTCCCTGTTGACCTCCCCCCAATATGTTCCCCATACCTATAGTTCTTTTTCCATTCTTGTTGCCTATTTGGTTTGTTTCTGTTTCAATTCCCTAGCTTCTGTTGTTGGTTCTTGTGATGCAGTTTTCTTTTTAATGTTCATTATTTTGATCCTCCTTCTTCTAAACCAGTCCCTTTAACATCTCATATAATAGTGGTTTGGATCTGATGAACTCCTTTAGTTTTACTTTGTCCTGGAAGCACTTTCTCTGCCCTTCTATTCTAAATGACAGTTTCACTAGATAGAGTATTCATGGCTGTAGGTTTTTGATTTTCATTACTTTGAATATTTCTTGCCAGTCCCTTCTTGCCTGTAGGGTCTCCTTTGAGAAATCAGCTGATAGTCTAATTGAGACCCCTTTGTACATGATTCTTTTATTCTCTCTTGCTGCTTTTAAGATTCTCTCTTTATCTTTAATTTTTGACAATTTGATTATAATGTGTCTTGGAGTGTTTCTCCCTGGATCCAGTTTTTCTGGAACTCTCTGTGCTTCCTGGACCTATAAGTCTATTTCCTTCCCCAAGTTCAGGAAGTTCTGGTTCGTTACTTTTTCACATAATTTTTCAATTTCTAGTTCTTCTTCTTCGCCCTCTGGTAATCCAATTATTCGAATGTTCGATCTCTTACAGCTGTCCCAGAGGTTTCTGATCCTCTCCTCACTTTCCTTACTTTTTGTTTCCTCTTTCTGCACTGGTTGACTGTTTGTTCCTTCCCTGTGTTCCAGTTTGTTGATTTGATCTTTGGATTTTATTTCCTCACCACTTGTCTTATATGTGTTTTCTTTTCTTTCAGTATGAGTAGTTTTCCTTCCTTCTCTGTCTTGTTCCAAATATTTTGTTAATTCTGTAAGCCACCTTATAACTATGGCTCTAAACTGAGCCTCAGAAAGGTTTTTTATTTGTTCGTCTTTCAGGTCTCACATCTGCTACCTGGTGAACTGCGTCATTGGGATTTCAATCGTTGTCTCCTTCATTCCGACAGACTGTTTAGCTTTGCTTCCTGGGCAGGCTATAAGGGGCAGAGCCCTGCACACTCGTCACAACCGTGAGACCAGCAGCGATCCGTGACTTTTTTTGCTGCACTATGGCGCTTTGTGTGGGGGCGGGGGTCCAGGATGGATTCCTGCTGTTACTGTCCGCTGGGAGACCGGGATCCATGCCCCCACACTCTGGGCCTCACCGTCCAAGGCAATGGGGGGGGGCAGCCCTTCCCATCATTGGAATTGCGATCTGCGGGAACTTAACTGCAGTTGGCATTGTTCCCCTGGCACTTCTCGCGGTCCCGCTGCTATGCCCCTTGCTACCATGGACAGGACCGCGTTTTCTCACTCCTCCTACCCGTCCAGGCGAGCACTGCTGGTTTATAAGTTCATACATTGGGTTTCCATGTAGTTTTATTTTCTGGAATTTCTGGTTATCTTTTGTTTTGAGGTAGTTGTATTCCTTTTAAGTTGTAGAGGGAGACTGAGCGTATCAGTCTAAGCCTCCATCTTGGTCGGCAGTACATGCTGGTTTTTAAGAATACTTTTAGATGACTTAAAAATAGCCCACTCAGCAGTTTTACTGAAGCAATGAGAAAACCTTAGGAGAAGGTCTTCAAACATTTCATCAAGAATCCATATACTAGATTCTTCTGAAGATCCCCCATATAACCATACCCAAAGCCAGAGGTGACAAAGAGTTTGTCTTTACAGGCTTCAGTTTATTTCCTTTGCCTCACAGCCCACTCTGTAGATTTGAAGCTCTCAATATTGCTTGAGGTCAAATACCCAAACACAAACCTACAGAGCTGTCACTTTCTCTGATTTAAAGCTGACTGATGCAGAATTTTGCACTGAGAGTGGTTCCAGAGGGACAGAATCTTTAGGACAAACTCCTGAGTTGTTCTGGGTTTTCTGGAATGAGATTCCTGATCTGATTAGGTTTAAAGGCACTGATGACCCTATTTCCAGTGGTAAAGGAATATCTAGCATCTAGTGGCAAGATAGTTACTACAATTACCACATTTACATACCAGCAATTAAGTGAAGACAAATTCTGGGTGGTCAAGTGTTTAATGATTTTGAAATTTTGATGAAAGCAGGAGTGTGATTAGATTGGTTGGCTACTTGTAACTATGCTAATTTAGGAAAAGAAAATGATGAGTTCAGGGCTTTAAATTCCCATATTATGGTCTATATAAGGAACCTAAAAGCTTTTAGATTGCCTTGGAAGAAATTTTATCTCTGGTAATCAGAGGACCAAGATTTCTGAATATTAAACCCAAATTCTCATCCTGTGCTGGATAAATTTCAGTCCCAATTGAATTTCCAAATCCACAAGGTCTTTCTTTTTTTAAATTAAAATTTGGACATTTATTGGAAAGAAATTGGATTTGAAAGTTTGGCATGGGTGTATGTGAGCAAATTCCGATGAAGAGAGGGAATATGAGTCCTTAATTTTGGTGGGCTTCTTGGCCTTCCTGCATGAGGAACTTTGACCTCCTTCTCATGATAAACATTTAATGCCCCCACCTCAGGAACTTGCCTGCTAATGCTTGTTAAAATCTACTTCTATCACTTCTCCTTCTAGTCCCATAAGTAGACTCATGTCCTAAGTCTATGATGGGGTGTTTTACATACCAAAGAGTTGCATAATCAGTCCAATGATATCAAAAGTAACCTGGGGAATAAGAATGGCAATGTGGGTTTAAAATGGGAAGAACAGAAAGTTAGATCATTGTGAATCTACTGAGAATGATTGACTGACCTAGTGCTTTAGTTGAGGGGCTAAGAGTGGCTGTAACAATTTGCTTGACAGATTGGCTAAATCATGGATCCATGAGTGGCCAAACTCAATGTGATGGAAATATCAGGACCTTCTTATTGTACTGCAGAGAAGGGCATTCAAAGGCATAGAGAGACTGGCATGTAAGAGTGGATTCATGATGTGAGACAGCTCATCTCCTGAGGCATGCTGGTCACCTGTTTGGGCTGTAGCAGAGGCTGACTGCCTACCTAGTTCTGAGCCAAATAGCTACCAGCCAACCCAGTAGTCCCTCATGATCTAGGTACTGTCTGATCTACCAAGCCATACTTTTTGTGACTTTTCTAAGGACCTTCAAATATGTTGTTACAACTCAGGAAGATAGGAAAGATTGGGTTTATTCTGATATTTCTGAATTGAGAAAGCTGAGGTTCACTTAAAATTATGCATTTTATATTGATAAAGCATGTATCTGTATAGCTACCACTCCAGATGGGTAAACACTGATGATAATAATAGATCAGTTACAAATTTTATTCAGTTATAAACAGTGCATTTAATGACATCTAACAATAAATATAAGAAATAACAGCTCAAGTTGCAAACTCAAAATACTTTAAGTAAGATTATACTAAGCTACAGTGAGAATATATCTGTGATAAAAATACATCATAGCCCTCATTATACAGCGTAAGTGAGATGTGTGGGAAATGGCTTGCCCTTTTCTTCCATTAAAGGGCAGAGTTGGTTTTTTTTTTTTTTTTTTTTTTTTTCAAAAAAAGATGGTTCAATTTTCTCCCTCCAAGCTGCCTTTTTAAAATAACATAACATAACACATATTTTGACAGAACTCCACATGACTCAGCGGCCCTTCTTAAAATAAGACCAGAGCACATTCATGGAGACTGAATCACCTCTAACCTTCCAAACTTAGTGAGGATTGCTAATCAGGATGTGTTTTCATTCCTGGGATCCTATGGGAAAGTTTAGTTTCTGACAGCTAACCTAACATTTAATCAATTATATTATCACTGGAGCTGTAAAAAACTTTGTTTCTTCTTTTTTCATTGTCTCAACAAGAATGAAAGACAACTCATGTAAAACTATGATTTTTCCATGTAAATAAAGACTACCCATCTGCAGGAAATACATGATTCCTGAGATTATTAGGAAAAGAGAAAAGCAGCTTGTAAAAGTATGAGCCATTCATCCACATTAGGACCTCCTTGAGGCATTTTGGCTCTAAGAGACACATATATCTTGTGAGTTAATTATTCATATTCAGGAGAAGTTTGGGAGAAGTCAAACACACTTTGATATTTCTTTTCTATTAAAAAGTGAGAAATAAAATTGCATAGTGTATGCCACTAGCATGTACATTCTAGCCTATACTGCATTCCGTATCATGCAACAGTGACTAGTTTACACTTCAATAATTCTTCCAAGTTTAGGGACCTGTGTGTTTAAGCAGAATAGCTCTCATGTAGCAGGACAATAAAACTTGACTAAGACCTGGATTTGAATCTTTGTTCCTGCCACACTGTAGCTCTCAATTTCTTATTCAATAAAATAAGGATTAGTAATATTTCGCTCAAATGTGAATAAGGAAAGCTCATACATATTGGACATGTTTTCTAGGCCTTGAAGGCTGTCCACTTTGTAAATGTGATTGCGATACTGACTAACCAGTCTCATCTCTGAAGGGACTGTGTTCTTTCACCCACTTAGTCAGTGTTTCCTTAGTGACAGGGCCCAGAAGATAAGGAATTGTAATCACTTCCTGTGAGTGATGTCTTTCCCTCAGTTGTAGAATGAATAACATTTGTATCATTTATTTTTAAACACTAGCATATTTGAAAACTATATTTCCCCCTAGGCATTTGGTTAAATCAGCCTAGAATAGCGATGGCTTCTTAGCTCAGCAACTGCTCTTCATGTCACTCCTTCCTCTTATCCTCACCCCATCACACTAAAGAACATTTCAAGTTTTAACAGCAGAGCCTCTCTTTAACGCTCTCCTGGACACCCAAATTGATTAAATCATAGAATAGAGGAAAGAATTCTTGCCTGAAATAGTCATCTTCCAGATATGCCCACATTCAGGGTTGGTTCAGAATGTCATATCCTGGTGGGAAGTGCCTTTGTGTGTTTTTTTGTCATATTTAAGGTCCTGTTGACAAAAGTAAATGTCACAGGTGTCCCTCTGAAATTATCACACAGTGACTGTTCTTAGCCAGAACAAAATAGAAATATTATTCTGTCTCATCTCCTGTGCACATTTGAAAGTTTACTTTTGTAGGGAGTTCAGTACTTTGTTTCATTAATGGATTAAAAAAATTAATCTCTGGGGGCAAAATTTAATGATAACAACAGTAATAGCAATCCTCTTTCTGTAGCCTAACTTTCCAGACTGATTTCTTGATTTTTTTTTTAAATAGTGGGGCATAATATCTGAGAATTTCGGATGCAATTTATTTCCATTCTTTTCTTCCACCTGCCCCCACCCCAACTCCTGCTGGCCCTCAGTTATGCAATTAAAGTAATCAGTGGGTACTTAGGTTCCCTTTTCCTGGAGGCAAACCTTTTTTTTTTTTTTTTCACAGTTTCAACTTAATAAAAGGAAGATTTTTAAAATATAGACTGAAGCACACCAAACAAACAAATAAATGCAGAAAAGCCCACTGTGGATGCAGACAAGGATGTTGGAGAGCAGCCTTATGCAATAAATGTCTGGCTGTTAAAACCAAGATAGAACAAAACCCCTGGGGCCACATCTGGGAGTGTGAGTGTGTGAATGGGACTCAGCTGGCCTCCCACACAACAGGAATTCCACCCAAACTATGCGCTTTGTATGAGAGGACAGAAAAAAAATGTGTTTGGAATATCACTAAGGAAACGCAGACACATTATTTTTGCCAGAGTACAAAAGACAGTTGAGTTGGTGACTGACTCAAAATGACTAAAACAGAGAGCACGCATTTAATGATGTTGATGAAACAGGAAAGGAGAAAAAAGGAGAGGGGGACACTTTTTTTTTTTAATGCCATAACAAGAACAAGGTACCTCTTCCTTCACAGCACCAGGGAAGATTTCTACCCTTCTTCCTCATGTCTGTGGTATTCTGCAGGCAAAGAAGAGAGAATAAAGGCATTTTGTCTTTCCATTCAATGGTTTTGGCTGCCAGAAACTGATCTTGCAAATATCAAGATTTTTGTTTCTTCTTCCACATCCCTTATATGCAGTCTGTTTTAATATGTAGTACACAATTGTAAGAGTATGTTCTGATCCCAAAATTGATGTTTGACCTCGGGATTTTGACAGTATGTTTTTACTTCCAGACACTGGCATGTGTGTGTGGTGTGTGTACAGAGCTCTAAATTTTATGCAGCAGTTTAGTTTCATTTTAATGTCAGTTAATTTTTAGCATTATAATAACAGCAAATTACTCTTTAAAAATAATTGAAATATGTTTATATTTGTGAAATTTAGGCAATAATAACACCATCGGCAGTATACTTTAACATTTTACTAATTATATAAGGATAAGAGGCACAATAATTTATTTCATTATAATCACTTTCACACTTTTTCTAGAGCATGTGTTATGCAATTGTTACGCCAATGTGGGTCAGCCTGGCGTCAGTCTATCTGTTTCACAGGGTCTAGTCCTCAATCTCTTCTTCATACTATCATGCATTAGTTTCTATTCTGCTGATGTATTTTGGTCACAAAGTTAGAAATTCAGACTCTAAAAATATAAAGATACTAATCTTTTTAAAATTGTCAAAGTGAGAGTCTACAATCAACCTCTTTACCTAGCAGTAAAATGATTTGGATAATCTAAGCAAGGATCTTATATACTGAGGAACTATTGTATGTTGGCTGAATGTGTTACTTAGAGGTTATGGTAAATCTTTCTGTTGTCTCCTAAAGCAACAGTAAAAATTTGGCACTTTTTATCCACTCATATACATGGATGTATCTTCAAATATTACACTTACACTCTTTTATGTTTAATTTTTTCCCTTTTTTGGCTGACAGCTCAAAGCAGATGTTGTTCTAAGAAACCAATGCATAACCTTATGGACTCAATACCAAGTGTATAACTCAAACTGCAAAACTACGTTCAGTGGAAATATTTGACTTTTGTAGTCAAGACACCTGGAAGCTAATTGACATGACAGACATGACATGACTGGTTATGAAAGAAATCAGAGTCCCAAAGTTTGTAGACATAGGTATAAAATTAACTCAAGCTACTTAATGTGAAGTCTAAAGAATGAAGTAGTAATTTTTTAAGAAAGAATTAATGATGCAGGACAATATGACAAACTTTGTAGATAATGACAATTGTAAATTAAGGATTCCAAGATGCAAGGTTTTGCTGTTTAAAACCCTTTAATCAAAGAAAGTGTCCCTATATTTATTAATCCATTAGTTTTGAAGCACTTATTAAGCCTTTGTACTGTAACAGCTACAATACTGGTCAATACGCAAACATACATTGTTTAGAGGTAGGAACTGTCGCATATAATTCTTAACCATAGTTAAAAGTTTAAATTCAGCTAACTAATGTCAAATACCAGAAAATTTTTTTGAAGTATATTTTATTGATGATGTTGTTACAGTAGTCCCAATTCTTTTTCCCTTTGCCCCCCTCTGCCCAAAACCCTCCTTCCGTCCAGCAATCTCACCCCCCTTACTTCATGTCCATGGGTCATGCATATAAGTTCTTTGGATTCACCCTTTCCTATATTATTCTTAACTTCCCCCTGTCTATTTTGTACCGAACAATTATGCTTCTTAATTCCTGCACAACTTTCCTATTTCTCTCCCATCCCCCTCCCAGCTGATAACTCTCCAAATGATCCCCATACCTATGATTCTGTTCCTATTCTGGTTTGCTTAGTTGGATTTTGTTTTTATTTTTTAGATTCAGTTCTTGATAGTTGTAAGTTTGTTATCATTTAAATGTTTATAATTTTGATCTTTTTCTTAAGTAAGTTCCTTTGACATTTCTTATAATAATGGCTTGGTGATGATGAACTCCTTTAGCTTTACCTTGTCTGGGAAGCACTTTGTCTGCCCTTCCATTCTATATGATAGCTTTGCTGGATAGAGTAATCTTGGTTGTGGGTCCTTGCTTTTCATCACATTGAATACTTCTTGCCAATCCTTTCTTGCCTGCAAAGTTTCTTTAGAGAAATCAGCTGATAGTCTTATAGGCACCCCTTTGTAGGTAACTCTCTGCTTTTTTCTTGCTGCTTTTAAGATTCTCACTTTATCTTGAAACTTTAGCATTTTAATTATAATGTGTCTTGGTGTGATCCTTTGTGAGTCTGGCTTGTTTGGGACTCTCTGGACTTGTATGTCTATTTTCTTTGCCAAATCTGGGAAGTTTTCCTTCATTTTTTTCCCCCATAAGCTTTCAATTTCTTGCTCTTCCTCTTCTCCTTCTGGCACCCATATGATTCAGATGTTGGCACATTTAAAGTTGCCCCAGAGGTTCCTAAGCCTCTCCTCATTTTTTTCAATTATTGTTTCCTCATTTTGTACTAATTGACTGTTTTTTTCTTCCTTATTTCCAAATCATTCATTTGAACACCAATTTTCTTCCCTTCATCATTAGTTTTGTGTGAATTTTCCTTCATTTCATTTAGCTTAGCCTTCACTTCTTCCCTTATGCATTTGCCATACTTAAGCATATGTCAAACCTGTGAGCACCTTTATCACCAGTGTTTTGAAATCTGTGTCTGTTAGGTTGTCTATCTCCTCATCTGTTAGGCTGGCAATCTCCTCGTTGCTTAGTTCTCTCACTGGAATATTGATCTGTTCCCTCTAGGTTGGCAATCTCCTCGTTGCTTAGTTCTCCCACTGGAATATTGATCTGTTCCCTCTTTTGGGCCATACTTTTCTGTCTCCTCATCTTGACATGCTCTTGTGTTTGTTTGCCTCCATGTCTTAGGTAGAGCTGTCCCACCTATTACATTGTAAGGGGAGCAGAGCCTTAGGTACTCATCAGTACAAGTGACCCATTTCACCATGTTGTGGCACTGTATGTGAGGGAGGATCTGAGAGGAAACAGTGCCACTTGCTCATCACTAGCCCCTTTTCCAGGCACTTCTCCCACTTCCATATGGGACTCCACCTCTCTAGCTGCTGCCCTGGGTGTTGTTCCCAGAGTAGGTGAATCTGTGGACAATCTAGGGCTGTGGGGGCCCTTTAAACAATTTGATTCTGCTTAAAGACCAGCAGTTTCTTCCTCTGTCCCAACCCCAACTGGTTTGCACAATCAGAAGCAATGAGGCTTTATTTTCCCTGGCTCTGGGACTGTAAGCTGCCCAGTCTGGTCAGGAGCTGAGAGTGCTCCCTGGGTGTCCATCCTGACTTTTTAAAATGTTTGACTGCACTTTCTGCTGGCCTGCCACTGCTGCTGCTGCTGCCTTCACCACACTGCGTCCTCTCCGCCTGGGCTCTGCCTCTCCTACCTGTCTGGATGAGTATTTCTTCTTTATATCTTTGTTTGCTGGACTTCCATGCAGCTTGATTTTCTGGAACTAGTTGTCTCTAGTGGTGAGGTAGTTGTATGCCTTCTTAGTTGTGGAGGGAGATGCAGTGTGTCTGCCTATGCCTCTTTCTTGGCCAGAAGTCTCCGAATCCCAGAAACTTTTTAAGAATGATATTTTGTTTGTAATCATATCCCAAGGATTATAAAGGTTGTAGTTAATTATCTAAAGAGAGATCTCTACCCTATATAACTAGATAGACAAGAGGCATGGTCTAACGTGAAGAAAAACTGAATGTACAGCACAGAAAGGCATTTTATAATGGGCCTTCACAGTATTCAATAATCACTATCTGAATACATTTGGAATAAATTTCAAATAACACACTCTGAATTAAAAAACATGCAGAATAAAGTGTTTTACTACCAATACACATCCATTAAACATTATATAATGCACAATTGAACATTAGTGCAAAAGCATTTAAAAATACCACTGGTTAAATAGTACTTTCTATGAAAATACAAGATATAGATACTTATGCCAAGATTCACTAACTAATTTTTAGCTCATACTCTGACAATACACATCTATTTTTTTCTATTATAACCTAAAGAACTCAGATGTAAGAACCAAGATTAATTAACTAATTAATTTTTAAAGTTATAACTTGATTCTATTATTTTACTTAAGGAAAAACCAGTTCTCAAGGTAATTTAACACAACACACAACTCCAAGCATTAAATAAGCTTTTTCCACTCAACCTTCCTCTGTCCTATGTAGATTTCTCAGGTTTTAAGTGTATCAATTTTTATATCTTGGATCCAGTGATTTTTGATGAACATCTACTTATATAAAACAACAGTAATGGTCAGTAACATAATCTATAGCAGTTAATTTGGTATTTATATTATAAAACTGCCTGCAAAAAACCCTCTAATCAATACAAATGTATGCACCCTAAATTACAACTGCAATAGTGGCATTTTTCTGTTAACCTTCAGAGTAGCCTGTTTCTGTTTGAGAATTTATTCTCTAGCCACCTTGCATTAGGATAAAAAGAAAATGCATACCCACTATTTTATAACAGGCAAAGAACGTAGATTATTAATGGGGGTTAATCTTGTGGATGATACATAATTTGAGGCATACTTATGTATTGTAACGATATGAATCTAATTTTTGCAGAATAAATAAAAATACAGACACAACTCATGATTTTCTCCACAGAACTCCGTGACTCTCCTCTTACCTATAACACATCATTATAATAACAATGTCTTATTTTCCTCAATCTGAGGACATTTGTAATCCTCATTTACTTACCATTTCATTTAGACTACCCATTTAAAAGTTAAACAACATTATCCTAGAGTAATATAAAAACTATGTAACATCCATGATGGCAGAGGCAATGAACAATAAACAAAGACTATGGTAAACACCAGAAAGGACCAACAGACAAGAACTTGGCTGGTTGTTAGCCTTACCTACCACCAGATTATTTATTCTTAGACACCTCTCTTTCCACCTGTTTTATTCAGGAATAGGGAGATGGGAACTGCAGGTCCAGATGCCTGCATTCAAGACCTACCGCTATTGCTCCCCACTGTTTATTTCTGGATAAATGCTGAGTCTCACTGAGTAGATACTTTTATAGGACTAAATAGAAAATAACACACACCTCATGGTGTGAGAAAAAGAGGAATAAAGGGTTCATAATTAAGTGAACCTTATGATATGTTTACTTGTACTAAGTTCCAGGAAGGTAACAACAGCAGAAACGAAACAGAATAAAAACAAAACCATGAAAAGCACCCAGCATCAGGTTTGGAGCTCCATGTTTGTCGTTTAGATCCCCTGCACTCCCCTTCCACACTTAGCCACAGACTACATTCAATACAATGAGTCTATTGGCAGGATTGTCTGTGAGGGAGATAAGGAAAAAGGATGCAGAGCTCAGTGTAGCAACACTTTGAAGTCACCACTGGTGGTAAGGTGAATGAACCCAAGTGTCCTCAAAGACAAGAACTCCTAGATTCCTGCAGTGCTAAAATAATCTAACTCATACTGAGAACTGGCCATAAGGATGGAAATATATCTTGGTTTTATTGTAAATTCTGTCCAAAGACCCACCAGGAGGCTTATATGCATATGCCTGTCATCAGCTTTGTCTAATCTGTAGTATTAAACAGTAAGGCCTTCAGGGCTTATAATAAGGCTAAAGTCTGTTACACATAAGTACCAGAAATATCCCTGTGGACTCTGATAATGAAGGGACTGGTTAACAAGGAAAGTGGTAATCACAGGGAAAAAAATAGAATATCTAAAATTTTTTCTTGCGTAATTTTAAAAAATAGTTACAAGTTTTCAAAATACCCATCTTTCAATATTTAATTCCAATAAGCAAAAACAACCTGCATATTCTCAGCAATGACCAATACAACTCTTGAGGGAGAAGAATTCCTCTCACTGGGAAGTCATCAATCAACATGATGATGGTAATAATCAGAAATACACCAATAAATATGAGCAAAGTGTTCAACTAATTTAATATTGACAGAGGACACAATCTATTTTGTGCAACCAGCTGCACAGAGCAGGAGCAAATTATTACTTTAAGGACCCATAGTGAATACTTTCAGTTTTGTGGGTTATCCTATCTTGGTTGCAACCACTGGACTCTGATCCTGTAATGAGAAAGCAATATAGTCAACATGAAAGTGAACAAATGGGGCTGCATTCCAATAAAACTTTATTTACTTACAGAAGCAACATGGGTATTGTTTGGTCCACAGGCTGCAGTTTGAAGGCCTTTGCTTTAGAGGAATGAGTTCCCCTAATAAAAGGCATCCTATCATCCAATTCCATTGTGCACCTCTATGGGAGGACTATAGATCAGAGGTCTCAACAACCCGCACCTTATGTTGATTTGCTAGAGTTTTCACAGAACTCAGAGAAACAGTTTATTTACCAGATCACCAGTTTATTATAAAATAATATAACTCAGGAACAATCAGATGGAGAGATGCACAGGGCAGGGCATGGTACAAGGGTGGGACTGATGGGAGTCCTGGAACTCCAGTCACCTCCCACTGTGTCTCCATGTCCCCCACCGTACCTTGTATTCAGAAGCTGATCAGTATGTGTTTGCTGAATCAATAAAAACACATTAACATGTGTGTTTTTAACTTGGAAATATCCCAAGACAACAATTTTGCTGAAAGGTTTGGAAAACTGTGTTCATGCAGAGCAGGCACTGTGTTACATAAAACAAAAAGCCTGTATTTTGGTCTTCTGTCTGTAGTTGGCATGCCCCATGCTCTGCCCAGAGGTGGGGAGGTGCTGGTGCAAATCTGCAGAAAAAGTGATAAGGTGGTGGGCTCCTGGACATAGTGCCATCAATGGAACCAGCGGGGGGTAGAGATGACTCGACCTTAGAAGTGAGGTACTTCTTCTGCTCATTCATTTTTTGTAGACTCGAGGTCACCAAGCTAGTCTGTCCTTTCGCTGAATGGGTTTCTTGTGTCTCAATTTATCTCTATCAATTTATATATCTCATATTTTAACATCAAAACATGTGAAATCAGAATGCATCTTGTAATCTTCAAAAACTTAGCTTCATTGGAATGCGGTACTCCCTCCTTAAACCATCAATACATAGCTTATTTGTCAATTTGAAGATCTCCTGGAGAGACATAAATATATACCTGCTCATAGGTAACTAAGCTATCTTGATGGGCCCAGGTGACTAGATACATACTCGCTTACTCCACAAACCGAACACATTTGTCGCCCAGGCAGTGAGATGTTGTGCAGATGGAAGGAAAGCAACAAATCCAGTTAAGTAAGACGTTAAGTCCCAGAGGCTACAAGTATGAAACCAGGAATGCACTGTGTTGCTTACTGGTAGATGCAGCCCTAATGCCTGCTGTACTTCTGGTCTATTTGTTTTGATTGGATTGGGCATAGTAGTCTCTTAGGTGGGGTGTCCCATGCCACCTAGTGCCAACCTACCTTGGCCAGGGCTTGACTTGTATTTCAAGGCTAACAATTGCTCAGCCTGGTGTGAAAGAAATGTTGGGCTGTGATATCCTCTAAGACAACATTTGTCAACCTGTCTGCCAAGACCCAGATGATACAATCAACTTTTTTGGTAAAAAATTAAATAAGGAAGAGTAGCAAATAGTGTGTATTTTCAGAGTAAAATTGAATTTTAATTAGTGAAATTATAGTTTCAGTTGTTGTACCTGAGTGGTGCCACACTGAAGAATTGAAGGTGTTTCTTACTGAGGGTTATAGTCCAAAATTCTTTTAAACTATGGCTCTCTGCTAAGCAGCTCCATGCTGGGACAGATCTGGCTTTACCTCTCCTGATTCTCAGTGGCCCTGGCTGTGTGCTCCGGGTACTTGAGAGTTGCTGCTGATTAAAAGAAAGTCCCTTTTCCCATACTTCTAAATCTCCTCACTATTCCCCTGTCCCACAATTTTACCATAATGGATCTTAAACGTATCCAGGGAAAGACTTCTTGCAGACTCTGATGATAAATGCAAAGCCCAGAAAATACCACATGAAATTACATATAGTTTGAGAATCTTTGAAGCTGGATCAGCTATGCATCTATTGGATCTGTAGGAATCCAAGGTTAAGAATGTTAGACTTAAATTAATCCAGCATGGAATGTTTGATATTGTCAGAGGATAGTACATGTGAAAAATAGGATACCGCTTTTCTTGTCTGCTTGCTCTGAACACCAGCATTCTATCTGTAATTTCCAAGGTGAATTTTTGCCTGACCCAGCACAATACAAAAGTGAGTTCTTCAATTTGCGATATTAAAATTATATTGAAAGAAGACTCATTGAATTTCCTGAACTCACACTGTAAAATAACTTTACCTCACACAATTTAACCGTGCTCTTACATAAATGTAATGATTGCAATGATATATGGCAAGTGTTTGATATTAACTTTGATTTCTTGTTAAAAAAGATTTGATGAAGCAAATATAGGTGTGGTTAATGGCAATTTCTCTAACCTTACTCAGTCTAGCATCTCTCAGTTTTTGATTATTTTGACTCTGTGTCATTTAATATTCCTAATTCATACCCCAAAAGGCATTTCATTAAATCAGATGTTCTGGCATTAACTGCATAATGTTATGAATGGCTTTATCTTCAATAGATCAAAATCAGTCAAGGCATAGCATTTTCAGGAGCTTTGAGCATTTCAAATAATTCAATCCAGGAATATAAGATTGCCTTTTCTCCTTCACTGAGAGTCTGAAGCCACCTGTTCTTCTTCTACCTCAGGTTTATTTGATTTTTTATTTGCATACTTTGACATCTAGATTGTGGGAATATGATGGTTAATTTTATGTTACCTTGACTGAACTATGAAGTGCCCAGATACTTAGCTAAATAGTAGTTCTGGGTGTGTCTGTTTCTGGATGGGATTAACATTTGAATTGGTAGATTGAGTAAAGAAGATTGCCCTCCCCAATGTGGGTCAGCTTCCTCCAATCTCTTGGGGGGTCTGAATAGAACAAAAAGGCTGAAGAAGAATGAATTTGCTCTTTCTGCCTGACTACTGGAACTGGGATGAAGGTCTCTCTTGCTCTTAGCCCAGGACTTACATCATCAACACCCTGGTCCTCAACCATGGGGTTTAAACTGGAACTACATCACCAGTTTCCCTGAGCCTCAAGCCTGTAGACTGGTAGATCAAAAGACTTCTCAGCTTCCATAATCACATAGGTCAATCCCTCCTAATACACCTCTATTCATTTATATGTGTCTTATTAGATCTATTTCTCTGGAGAAATTTGACTAATACAGCACTTTTGAACTTCCTAGAAAATTAGACACTCATGCTAATTTTTTGTTGCATAAAGTAGATTCATTAAAACATTTTGATGAAAATTTATAAACAATATAGCAAAAGCTTTCACACTGGTTTACATTCTTTCTCTTAAAATGTGTCTTTATTGGGATCATTAAAATTATGAGAATGTCCTGAGATGTGTCAGTTTATCAGAGATTGTGACAAATACTATTACGTAATGAGAGAGAGATTGTGTAGGTGTGTATTAACAGATGAACCAGAGCAGAAGTCTTGCAGAGAACAGAAACTGGAGAAGGATGCAAAGCTAGAACAAGTGGTGGCACCCTCAATCTAAAAATGAGTCAGTAATCAAAGAAAATGATATGCTAGGATGAAGTGCTCCTGGTACAGGTGTTTGAATCTCAGTATAAGCCCTCTTCAGTTTCATAATATTGGAGGTGGGCAGGGTCCTGCCTACACCCCATAGCCTCCTCTTTGCCCACACCCTTCATGTGAAGGTCGCTGCTCAACACACCCTCCACAGATTATGAGGATGGAATTCAGCTCACCCGAACATCTGATTTCTATTGAGCCAGATGGAGAGCCCAGAAATCTTTTTTTCACAAGCACTTGAAGTTGTTCTAAGATGGGAACCCCTTGGAGCACAGTTTTAGAAACAGCTCTTATTACTAATAACCTATCCAATGACTTGTCCAAATTTATAAGAACAAGATCTTTCATCATACATATTTTAACTTATTAATACCTAGAAATCCAATGAGTGAAAACAAGGTAATATAATATGTGCTTCCAACCTGATATTAAATGCAACACATTAGAATCCCCTTAAAAAATGTACTGCTGTATGTGTTTCGAGGCAAAGTTGCATGCTAATCCTTTTTGGAACTTTACTTCTTCCCTATTACTAGTCTCTAAAGTAATTCCCTGAATAATTTCTTTTTTTTTTCCATTATAGCTCTGTAGATTTGTATTATAAGTACATGGTTTTGGAAAGTAATTATTATTTTTAGGTTCTGAATCTTCCATTTTTTTAGAGAGTACCCTTAAATGAAATTCCATGTGAAAGATTATGTTTAATACCATCAAAATGTAAAACAACTTCCATATTGCTAAATTTAAAAATTAGTCTTAAGTCCCCATTTGCTTCCCTTCTAGGTGGCACTTATATATTTGACTTCTCTTCTTGAGTTCTTGTTCCATTTGGCTTCATGGTACGATGACATCCTCTAGTACTAGTCCTGAAAATTTGGTGTGCAAGACTCAGTCCTTGACAATCTTTTCTCTTTACATTTTTCTCCATAAGCAATTTACCTTCAGCCGACTCATTATTATCAGTTATACACTAATAACTTCAAAATTATATCCCAGCTCATACATAAACTCTAAATTCACATTTTTAAGCCTACTGCCTTATATCATCTTCACTTGACATTCAAAACTTGTCAAATCCTACTTATCCAAGTTTGAGTGCCTGCTCTCTTTCCACACAGAGATCTCAAAATGCAATCATTTTTTAACCTCCCTGTATTCCCTGTCTCTTTTAATAACATAACTTCATCTTGATGCCCAGACCTGACAACTTGGGAGTCATCCTCAATACTGTCCTCTTTCTTATCCTCATATGTAACTTGGTCATTCACCTCTCAACCATCTCTCAGATCTTTTCACCTCTCTTCATCTCCCTTTCTCAGCTATAGTTCAAGCTACCACCATCACTCATTGGACTTCTATAAGCACATTTAAGCAGTCTCTACATACCTACTTTCAGTAACTTGACAATCATTCTCACTAGTGTACTGAGAGTTAATTTTTAGAAACCAAATTCTGATCATTTTTCTCCACCCCACTTTTCTTCTATGCTTGTTCAGTACACTTAATGAATACAACCTTGGCTATAACCTCAGAGCCTCATGAACTAACCACACTCTCTCTCTTTGGGTTGACTCTCTCCATCTTTACCCTCCCCCAACATCAAGCCTCATGTGGTTTGTCTCATTATGGGGCTTATATTTGGGAAATGCTCACATTTGCCTGGCTTTATTTTATCCTTTCATTCTTTTATTTTCATTCTTTTTTTCCTCAGATCTTAGTTCAGATGTATTCAGAAAAGGTGAATGGTGTGCTTCTCTTTCATGACATCTTGTCATTTTTCTTTATTTCAGTAATCACATTTCCAATTACATATTTATTTGGTTGTTTGTTTTAGATAAATTCTTTCTTAAATACATTATAACATTTAGCTCACTAAAAGTTTACCTCCACAAGGGTAGGGCTAATTTAATTTATTTATCATTAGATACCTGGCAAAGAGCACAGCAAATGCCAATATAGGACCCATATCAATTTGATACATGAGCTTTATAAATTCTGTTATTGACCCTGAAATCTCACTGTTATTCTTTTAGCTGAAACTGAGGCTGGAAAGTAGTTAGTAGTTTGCTAGATTAATTGATATATGTTCATTTTTAAAATAATTCCAAAAACCTTTAAGGTAGCCTGTTCTACCTCTGGTTACTCAAAAATTTCGTTTTATATTATTATGCTAAAAGGTGCATGTCTCCATTGGTATGTTTCTTCAAATGTAAAAACCATAGAAGATGTCTAATCTACTGGTCGACTTAAAGAAAATTCCAAAGACTCACCTTTTATATCTGAAGTGGCCCTTTCTTTATACTCATTTCATGGGACATGGTCTCAGTCACTCCTTGACCCTTCTTTTTGGAACTCGCTCCAGGGTAAAGTAGCAGTGGAAGAACACACCACTTACTAGTCCTGTCACCTGGGAACTGTTTGTACGTTCTCTCAACTTTGATGTCTTCTTGTTATATGTGGAACCTGCCAGGTGCACTTGAAGTGGGGATGATATACATCAACAGACATAAGATTCTTGACACCAAGCAGGCATTTAGTATTCTTGGCCTGATACCACCATATTATTTCATCACCATCATCAGAAGTGTGTCACAAAGTAAAGTAAATATGTATTTATATGTAGTTACATATTGGGCATAAATATGAAGGAATTCCATGTATTTGGTGTTTTTACAAAAACTTTATAAATAATAATTCATATCTCCTTAAAATAAGGTGACCTAAAAATGAAGTAAACACAGAAAATATGCAGAAATACTAAAATTGGAGAAGCAAGTATTGCATTTCTATACTTTGGATTGTTTCTTAGTGAAAACCTTATTTTTTTCTTAGTGGACAGATAAAATCCTCTCTAATTAGTGTATTAAATGCTTTCATTAAAAATGCTTTATTTAAACTGACTTTTCCTTTAGTAGTATAGAATTTTTCTCTCAATTTTACTTTCTTTGTTTTAATAATTTTTTACATATACAAAACATGTAAATATATTTAAATTAAATTAAATATGTCATATTTTGCTAAAAGCATACTGCAACACAGGAAAAAAAATTAACTACAGTATGCTTTTCTAAATAATGCAATTATAACCTGAATGAGGTTAAAATAATTGCTTTTGATTTTATAATCAAAACACTGATTTAATTTTATTGTTAAATTTTATATTTGAAAGCACTATGATATAACTATGTGTATTTTCTGGTTTTATTTTTTGAGGCTCTAATGAATATACTGCTATGTGTAGATATAGATATAATTTTAGAACCTAAGAAATACTCAACAGATTTGATGTTCACCTCAGTTTCCTAGGCATAGAAATATTTAACTACTGAGAATCAATCTAAACACTTTCCCTACGAATGAAAACTGTCAAAATTGGTAAAACTCACTGATAGTCTCTTTAAAGCTCATTGATACTATATAAGCTTCTAGTTACTTATTTTATCTGTAAGAACTTTGATAATATTATCTTTGCATCACTCTTTTGCCCCTCAAGAAGGTACTCATTTATAATTATCATTTTTTAAACAGGCTTTATGAAGATCAATGCCTTTACTAAACTTTAAAATTTTATCTTAGACCACATGCTTCACTTGAAGATGGACATAATTCTAATTTTCAGCACTGTGGCTTAATTATATAACTATTCCCCTGTAAATTTTCTGGAACTATTATTTGCTTCTACCTGGATGATACAGAATAAAAAGTAAAGTGCAATGTTGTTGTTGTTATTATTATTCAGAGCATTTCTGTGCCTGATTGGTGGTGATTCCTGATAGTATGTTGACATGACATGCTGTGAGGAAAGGGAAAAACAGATGCTCTGAAGACATGTTACAGAATGGCTGAGGCAATTTAGAAGAATAAAGATTGTCAAAAGCAATCAAACTAAGACCCAGGTCTCTATTAACTGTGAGTGAAGACCTTAGCAGACTAGAAATGGAGCATTCTGGTGACAATGCTTTTGCAGGTGACAGCAGTGGGGATTCAGCTGTCACACATTAACCTTCCTGATCATGATGTGGATTGGAAAATTTTGCCCAACTGGAAAGATCCTGAGATCCACAGTCCAATGAAGTGGCATCATTCACCCAAAACTCAGAGCCTGATCAGCTACACAAGTTTTAAGGAAACTGTGAAGTCTAAGAACACAGATGCAAAAAAGACTTTTCTAAACTACCACTTGTGTTGTAAGTCCCTGTAAACAAAGCTCTTATCTTGAATAGAGTGTTTGTCTCTTCTGGTGGAACATTCCCACATGGCAAAACAATTGCTCTGTGGCCTTATTTTGAGCATTTTGCTCCAGACTGTTGTGCAATGATTGTGAAGGTTAAAGAGGGTGGCTGTCTGGAAAACAACCCTGCATTTAAGAACAGACAGTAGCAGGCCATGGGTTGCATCTTTGTTGCATGCACTCAAATGTGAGAAACATGGCAGCAATGATGTCCATCTGGTGGGATCAAGAGAAGATAATGTATTGGGTTCTCTGAACTAGAGTCCTTGCCCTGCTTACATCCTGCCTTTTGCATTCTGCACTTGTTCACTGAGCCTCATGGGCTGGGAGGGGAGTCACATGTATGTGAATTTGTGGATAAACAAAACTGCATTTCTAGCCATGTTTTTAGCCATATAACTGCAAGAGGGAATAATAATAACATCACACTAAAAAAAAATTACATTTTAAAATATCTTTAAAAAACTTACCTCAAACAACTTAAATTATTTTCTCCACTTGCTAATACAATTTCAACATAATTTGCTTCATCATATATATAAACTGTGATACATTTTTTAGCTAAGAATTATAAACATTTTTATTAATATTTTACATTTACCCTTTTTCCCAAAAATATGTGATGCATTTTCTTGTGGTACAGTGTGTCTCATATGAATAAAGGGTTTAGGTACAACAGCAAGTCAGAAAATGGATGGATAAAGTATCAGGGAGGGCATGAGAGTCCGTCTCTTTATTTCTTTTCCTTTTCCTTTTTTTTTTAAAGCAGGATGAGATTTTTTAAAAAAATTAATTAACTTTTTATAACAATAAAAAATAATAATTCCCCCCTCTAAGACTTAAGACCCTTTACAATCTTATAAATAACAATGAGCAAAGGTCTCGTGCTCCTCTAGCTGCTTCAAGCTGGACATGGTCGTCGTCCTACCTACTCTTGGCAAAAGAGTGTCAAATGACTTGCAACTGGATGTCTTTCCAATAAGACAGTCTTGCAGATTTAGAGACTGGTTTGTGGGTTATTTTTTTAAAGTATATTTTATTGAGTATGTTGTTACAGTAGTTCCAGTTTTTTACCCCTTTGTTCCCCTCTGCCTAGTATCCCCCTACCCTTCAGCAATCCCACCCCCCTTAGTTCAAGTCCATGGGTCATGCATAACTTATAAGTTCTTTGGCTTCACCCTTTTCTCTATTACTCTTAACTTTCTGCTGTCTATTTTGTACTAATCAATTATGCTTCTTAGTTGCTATACCATTTCCCCATTTCTCCCCCTACCCCCTCCCAGCTGATAATCCTCCAAATGATCCCCATACCCATGATTCTGTTCCTATTCTGGTTTGCTTAGTTGGATTTTGTTTTTATTTTTTAGATTCAGTTGTTGATACTTGTGAGTTTGTTGTCATTTTAGTGTTCATAGTTTTGACATTTCATATAATAATGGCTTGGTGATGATGAACTTCTTTAGCTCTACCTTGTCTGGAAAGCACTTCATCTGCCCTTCCATTCCAAATGATAGCCTTGCTGGATAGAGTAGTCCTGGTTGCAGGTTGCCTTTCATCACATTCAATACTGCTTTCCAGTCCCTTCCTGCCTGCAAAGTGTCCTCTGAGAAATCAGCTGATAGTCCTATAGGCACCCCCCTGTAGGCAACTCTCCACCTCCCCCTTGCTGCCCCCAGGACTCTTTCACCTTTGGCATCTCAACCATGAAAGCTCTCCCAGGGCCCTCTGTGCTTCCCGGACCTGTATGTCTATTTCCTTTGAATAATTTGGGAAGTTTTCCTTATTTTTTTCCAATTCTTGCTTCCTCATTCTGCACTGGTTAACTGTTTTTTTCTTCCTTATGTTCCAAATCATTGATTTGAACCCCGGTTTCCTTCCCTTCACCATTGGTTTTGTGTGGATTTTCCTTCATTTCACTGAGTATAGCCCTCACTTCTTCTCTTATGTGGTTGCCATACTCAAGCATATCTGTCAAGTCTGTGAGCATCTTTATCACCAGTGTTTTGAATTCTTCATCTGTTAGGTTGGCTATCTCTTTGTCGCTTAGTTTTCCCACTGGAACCTTGATCCGTTCCCCCTTTTGGGCTATACTTCTCTGTCTCCTCATTCTGACAGGCTCCTGTGTTTGTTTGCCTCCATATCGCAGGTAGAGCTGTCATTTCTGTTATGTTGTAAGGGGCGGAGCCTTAGGGATTCCTCAGTACAGGGCAACCAGTTTCACCACATTGTGACACTGTATGTGGGGAAGGAGTCTGAGAGGGAACAATGCCACCTGCCTAGCACTTGTCCCTTTTCCAGGGGCCTCTCCTACTTTTGCACCAGATTGGTGCCCCTCTAGCTGCTGCCCTGGCCATCATTCCGAGTGGGTGGATCTGCGGACATTCTAGGACCATGGGGGCCCTTTAAACAAGTGGAGTCTACTGAGAGACTGGAAGTTTCTGCCTCCACTCCAATCCCTGCTGGTCTGCCCAGTCTGAAGCAATGAAGCTTGATTTTCCCCAGTGATGGGACTGTGAGCTGCTACATCTGGTGAGGAGCTGGGAATGCTCCCCAGGTGTCCCTCCTGACTTTAAAACATGTGACTGTGCTTTCTGCTGGCCTGCTGCTGCCACCGCTGCTGCACCACCATACCACGTCCTCTCTGCCCCAGCTCCACCCCTCCTACCTGTCTGAATTAGTATTTCTTCTTTATATCTTTGTTTGCTGGACTTTCATACAGTTTGATTTTCTGGAACTTCGGGTTGTTTCTAGTTTTGCAATAGTTGTATTCATTCTTAGTTGTGGAGGGAGATGCAGTGTGTCTGTCTATGCCTACATCTTGGCTGGAAGTCTCTCGTCTGTGGGTTATGTAAATTGCATAAATTAACATGTGTTTTCTGTTTTCATAGGGCATAAGCCTATGATCTCATTACATGAGTGATTGTACGCATAGGCCTCACTTAATCCTGTCTGCATCACTGCCTCCTGAGACTCAATGGTTTGGCTGAACTAAGTGGCTCAGTTGGTGAAGCATGGGGTGGTCTGTGGGCTTCACATTAAAGCTGGTTTCTCTTTTCTATATAATGGCTCTGACAGAAAGGGCCCAGAGGTCTGAGAGAGGGGGAAACCTGAAATATTTCCCTCAACCCAAACTAAGTATAGTGGGCAAAAGGGTTTTGGACAGGTGTGATGTGCCTTGCACACCTCCATCCCAAGAAGCCCCCTTTTATTCCCCTAATGTAGAAATTGAAAAGTTAATTCCTGCCTTTTGTCATCTAGTGGTTATGGATTGAATGATGTCTTTTAACCCTGTTGCCAAATCTGTTGCCCCCAGAATACAACAAGGATGCCAGCCTGTTAAACCAAGCACGCCGTTGTCTGGGGACAGCCAACTGACCTGGAGTCTGCAAGATCCTTCCCCATGTGGGGAGGCCACCCTCCCTGTTACATCTCCATTCTTATTAGGGACTTATGGACCCAAGCGCCTCCTTGTTTCTCATGCTTGGTTCCTCAGCTCTAACTGCTCTTCACCAAGATCCAGGTTTATCCCATGCACAGGATTGAGAATGCTCCCTACCCTTCACTTTAGGAACAGAAACCAGACCATGACATCAGCAGGGCCTGCCTCATTCCCTTTCCATTGGGGTTGGGGGTATTTCCAGGCTACCCAGGCCAAGTCCACCTGTACAAAATGTCCAGACATTGACAGTATTGAATTCATTTATTTTTTGTTTTGGCATACATATTAAAACAATATTGGGTTGGATCAGGAAACTTAAACATACCAACCAGTTTTTTTGCCAAGTGCTGGGCTACATGTTTTGCTCACACATTTTTCATGTATGGGCAACCACACAGTGCAAGTCCCTCATCTTATAAAAGTTTATGCTGACAAGTGGAATCATATTTTAATGAAACAACACTTCTGGCCTATGTTCCAATGTTTTCCCTTCTTTTCTAGTAATTTTTTTTTAATGTTAAAAGCTCCTAGCTTTCTGAATGTCAAATATTTTCTTCTCTAGTTCTCACATCCAATTAACTAAAGTTAAAGAAACTCAGTAGTTAAAATTACATAAAATTGAAGGAGCACACTATTTAAAACAAAATCATTCTTTTCATTAAAAATAATACTTTTGTTCAGCAAAATTTTAAGTTTTATTTTGAACATGTGGGCATTTAGTGAAATGTTTCTTTAAATGTGTTATAAAGAAACTTTTTAATCATGCTGATCAAAGGACTGAAGCTATTGTTTTATACCTTCGACTTTCTCAAAGTGCAGTCATAATCACAAACCCTGTAGGTAGACTGCAGTCTTGAAAAGCACAGAAAACTTGGATTCTATGAACAAAAAGTAGAAACTTTCTGGTGAAAGGAGAAATTTCCATGCACAACCTTGTCTTTAATAAATCAGTGTATTATAATCTGAAAGGCAACTACCTCTTCTTAGGGGTATGCTACAGCCCCAGTCATAACATCAGAACTGCTTGGAGGGAAGCAATGTTTATACAGTATGAATGCAATTAAAAGTAAAACTCACTTGCAGATTAAGGGAACTTTTACTTGTTTTTTTAAAATAATTCAAAATTGATGTTCATTCTATTCTAAAGCAGGAGGATGTTACTATGATTCTAAGGGAAGCTTTTTAGGGTAATGTAATATGGACAGTTTCTCAAATGCAACAGGACAGCAACTAATTGTGTAATTAGTCTTTGTTCATTATACATGTGTGATATAATCAGATTTGAGGATAATATAAAGCTATAAAACTTCAGGTCTTGTCATGTTAAATTGATGAGAAAAATTATTGCTTAAAGAGACCTTGTGACATTAATAAATGGGTATAGTCTGTAAGGAATATTAACAAAACCTGTCTGAACAAGATTATAAATCTCCAATGAGTTTTTACATTACTCATGCCTCCAGGACACAGAAATACAAACTACTGGATTGTAGCCATGCAAGATTTGCAGCTATAAAAGGCTTAAAAAATAGCAAGATGAAAGATAATGATTAATTAAATATGTCTATCAGTAAGTTCTAGGTTAGGTTCATTTTGCTGAGATGCAAGTTCACCTGTGGACATTCAGAATGGGATTGGCTCAATCTTAACACATAAGAAAGATCCAGTGTGCCCTCAAAGATAAGTGTGTCTCACATTTACTTAATATCATGTGCATCTTTTTGCTGGAAAAATAAGTTTACAATTTATAATTTAGGTTAGAAATTATTCTCTCTAGCATTTTCTTGATCTTTCCAATACCAGTTACAGAGAAGATAATCAGAGCACATACTGGATGCTCTACATGCATCCAGTTTGTCTTCACAAATGATGCAGCTGAAATCCATAGAGATCAAGTCCCTTGGACCAAGTCATGTATGTGCTATATACTTCTTGAACCATAGGTTTGAACCCAAGCAGGAAACTTGCTCTAACTCAATTTTACATGTGTCATCATGCTGACATCCATAGCCTCTCAATACCTAAGAAAACCAGATTCATTCAACAGTAAGCAATTTGAGTAAACAAGGTTAGCAAGGAGAACTTTAGCAAGTCATCTAAGAATGTAAGAGGTAACTTAACACCTGTTTATTTTAAATCTTTCACCAGATAATTTCCCTTGGCTCTGCTGAGAAATATTAAATCTAGATTCCCTTGTATGAATGAGATTCATGAGAAAGCCTGCTGCTCTTTTCAACTTTTGTTACCGAAGGGCAATGTTAGAGAGACTTTGATTGGCAGGTGTGTAAAAGCAAAGTTGACAGCTGTTTAAAGTGGTATTTTCAGAAAGTTCTGCTGTTGCCTAGGAATTCATTCTTACTATGGAAGGTAGCATTATTTTACCTTCCATGCTTGTTCTGGTCCTGGGAACAGATTAGGTATTTTCAGTGATTTTGGATGGTGTTTCATGCCTGTGGTGGTTGAGGAACAATGTCTGTGATGAAGTTCTTATCTCCTAGAACAAAGTCTTGAATTCCCCTGGGTGAAGTTTGGGCTTGCCTCACCCTACTGTCATAGAAGGCTGAATGTTCATGGAGTTATATACAGCCCACAATTAAACCAAACTTGATTCCTGACAATATCTATTTCTTGGAAGCCTCAAGAAATAGAGTTCAAAGACACAATTGGCAACTCTAATTTTCTTTCATATGATTCATTTAATGTACAGAAAAAGATACTAGCAAAACCCCATTGGTTTGTTCATTCATTTACCATAAAGACAAAATATTTGGAAAATACTTTGTCCATCTCAGGTTTATCCTTTATAGCCCAGTCAAATTCTTAATGATTAAGAAAAGCATTGGCCATCATAGAAAATGTTGTATATGGATATTCATTTACACAGAAAGTTCAAAATCAATGAGAAGACTATAATGATATTTTTAATTCATTTATTAATTTATTCTTTAAAAGCATTTATTATTTTTTAATCTAAAAAGGTATAATTTTATTCCTTTTTATGGTCAAGTAGTATTTCATTGTGTAAATATCCCATAGTTTTTTTAAAGTATATTTTATTGATTATGTTGTTACAATAGCTCCAATTTTTCCCCTTTGCTCCCCTCCGCACAGTACCCACCTTCCCCCAGCAATCACACCCCCCCTTAGTTCATGTCCATGGGTAGTGCATATAAGCTCCTTGGCTTCACCAATTCCTACATTCTTCTTTTTTAAAAATTAATTAATTTTTTATGACAATAAAAAATAACAATTCCCCCCTCTCAGACTTAAGACCCTTTATAATCTTAAAAGGACAATGGGTGAAGGTCTCGTACTCCTCTAGCTGCTTCAAGCTGGACATGGTCATCATCCTACCTACCCTTGGGTCCAGAAATTCCTAATAAGAGTGGGGTTGTAGCGGGAAAGATGGCCTTCCCACATGGGGAAGGATCTTGCAGACTCCAGGTCAGTTGGCTGTCCCCAGACAACAGCGTGCTTGGTTTAACAGGCTGGCATCTTTGTTGTGTTCTGGGGGCAACAGACTTAGTAACAGAGTTAAAAGGCATCATTCAGTCCATAACCACTAGATGAAAAAAGGCAGGGATTAATTTTTCAATGTTTCACATTAGGGGGGAAAAAAAGGCTTCTTTGGAGGAAGGCGTGCAAGGCACATCACACCTGTCCAAAACCCTATTGCCCACTATACTTAATTTGGGCTGAGGGGAATATTTCAGGTTTCCCCTCTCTTAGACCTCTGGGCCCTTTTTTCTCTGAGCCATTAGGATAGAAAAGAGAAACTAGTTTTAAAGTGAAGCCCACAGAGCACTCCATGCTTCACCAACCAAGCCACTTAGTTCAGCCAAACCGTTGAGTCTCAGGAGGCAGTGATGCAGACAGGATTAAGTGAGGCCTATACGTATAGACAATCACTCAGATAATGAGATCATAGGCCTATGCCCTATGAAAACAGAACACACGTATTAATTTAGGCAACATAACGCACAAACCAGTCTCTTAATCTGCAAGACTGTCTTATTAGAAAGTCATCCAGTTGCAAGGCATTTGACATTTTTTTTTGCCTGTAAATTAAGCATCTTTGATGATGTCACAGACCTAGTTTAACTTTCAAATGAAAACAAACTTTAAATAAAAATAAACTTTAAAGACAGTTAGTTGTACTACTTTATAGTCTACCACCGAGCATTGTGATTTTCCTTGAATCACTATTTTTCTCCTTAGATTACCCTCCTTGTCATTAAAGGGATCGCATTAAGTCCAGTTTTAATTTACCTTGTTCATTTGCATAAACACAAGAGCAGCAAATGATCACATATGATCTTTATATCTGTTTTGCTGGAACTTACACAAGGAAACTTTAGGGTGACCTTCAGACTGCCCTTCAGGGCATAGGAGCTGAGCCGCATACTGCCATTCTGCCTTGCCTATGAACAGCTGTCTTTTCCAAGTCCTTCAGGTTTTCCATTGTGCCTTAATGTCCCTTCTAGCCACCTTTTAGGAAAGCAACCTTCATTCTTTCCCTGGAAAGATTGCCATGGGTGGCACAACCAACCAAGGTATCAGGCTTTTTTTCTTGTAGGCTTTTATTACCTTCGAAAGTCAATCTCAGTTCCTCAGGGCTTTTTGGTAACAACCAGAGCCCAAGCATGTCTCCTTTAGGCATGACATTCCAGTCAAAGTCATGGTCAATAAAACCTCTATTAACAACTTGTCTTGTTAGTTTTATGCAAAGAACCTTATGTCATTAATTACTTGTTTAGAATGCCAAACTCTGGAGGGATCAGGTAGGGAGAAAAATATACAGTGTGAAGGAAAATCCTCGCCTTTCTAATATTCACTAAAATTGCATTTCCATACTTTACATTTTCTTTTGTTCACATTCCTACATATGAGGTTTTTCCTGGGGGGGAGGGGTTGCTGGCTCATTTATTAATTTATTTTGCTTTCATTTTTTCCCCCCTCTAAAATTTTTTGTTTGTTTATTCTTCTATTACAGTTGTTGAGCAACTACTACATACCAGGCACTCTTCTGGGCACTGAGAATAGATCAATCAACGAGTCGGGTGAGTTTCTTACTCTTGTGGAATTTTGGATTTTTTTTAGTATTGAATCTACAATAATTACATATCCTAAGCAAGCAGTTACTGTACTTTTTTTCTGAGTACATTGTTTTTCTTAAGGAATAAGGAAGACAATGGGATGGAGTAAAATGAGTATTTTTATTAATTTTAAACACAAATATATTTCCTCAAATGTATTTTTGATCAATTGACATTTGATCCTTACATCAACGCATTAAATGTTCCTAATGCTTTCTGAAAGTTGAGTAAGAACTAAGCTACATTTGCATTAAAAAGGCAGAGAGTCTCAATGTCTTTAAAATAAATGAATAATATCTGTTCTACAAAGTCTCATTTGTAAGGACAGAACCAGCTTACTTTCTAGAAGGAAAGTCTTTTCTAAGAACAATTGATTAAATTTTATTTTATTTTTATTTTTTTGAGTTTTGCAACTTTGCCCAATCCCTTTTGTAGTCTATTTTAAATTTATGGTTGCATTTTCAATTATATAGATAATCTCTAGCAAATATATTTGCATCAAAGTGCGTATTTTTGCTAGCTTTGACAAAAATTCTATATTTGAACTAGGTAAGAATACTTCCCTTTTATTTAGATTTTAAGTATGGTATTCTTCACATGTGAAGCTGTGCATCCACCACCACCACCAGGGTCCCAATTACTCTCTTCATTAGTCATGCTGGGTAGGTTTGTGCTGTCCGTTCTCATCACCTGATTCCAAAGAAGCTACAGGAGGATTCTGGCAAAAAGGGCCTGTGATTAAGGAACACAGCACAGCTTGGTACCCAAGTAAGATATTAGAAAGCATCATATTAGCACCTTTGTTAAGAACGTTTTTAACCCCGTATCAACCGGAGTCAGTTTTTGTTATGCATTTAAAAATAAACTGCATTTTTCACAGATTAAGGAAGAGGGTGTGTAATCAAATATGTCCTGGTCTTTTTCATTCTGTAGGGAGAAGAGAACAGCTTGATTATAAATGAAACGCCTATAGAAAGTCTCCACAGAGCATTTCCTCCTGGTGCTAACATGTATGTTTTATTTTCCCCAGTGCCCAACATTTCAGTGTTTGCCTATGGCTTTTCTCTCAGGAAGAGAATGGAAGGTCATTGCTTCAATTTCCATTTGAGTGAGACCTGATCATCCACCTGCTTCTCCATATTTTAGTGTCAATTTGTTATTTCTGTAAAAATGTCCTACTTTGATGTTTCACATATTCAAATCCTGAACAGCATTTTCTTAACCACGTTACAGAACCTTTTCTATTTTATTTTTTTGTTACAGTCATTACGAGAGTAGTCGACTAGGAAAAGCTTCCTTCCTTCTTTTCTCCCCTTCTTCCCTCCTCCCTCCCTTTCTTCTTCCCTCTCTCCCTCCTTTTCTTTCTTCCATCCCTCTTTCCTTCCAATTCTTCTGTTAACCTGCCATGGACCACATAGAATCCTATATCATTTTAACTTGACCACTGGATACCTACATTTCTCCCAAAGACCAGAATGTGGAGTCCTTGATTTCAGGGACTTATTCCTCTTTCCATTTAAGGGAATAAACAGTGCAAGATACAAACTAAGCACTCAATAATTGCTTCTTGAATGAATTAATGAATGAATAAAGAAGAAAATAAACATGCATGACCATCCAACTTTGCTTATTCATTATAATATTTATATTCTTCGTTTCTTGCCCTTCCTTGCCATACCTCTCTAAAACATCTCCTGTTTGGATGACTACAAGTACTGTCCTTATATGTCTCCTTCCTGCTTAAACAAACACAGAAATCTCATTCCATATTTTACCTTTGAAGCAATGATGGCTATAAATGTCTTGAGACCTCAGAGCAATAGGAGCTCGAGTTGCTTGTTGAATTAAAACTAAAACTTCTGGCCCTGGCTGGTGTGACTCAGTGGATTGAGCACTAGCCTGCAAACCAAAAGGTTGCTGGTTTGAATCCCAGTCAGGGCCCATGCCTGGGTGCAGGCCAGGTCCCCAGTTAGGAACATGCAAGAGGAAAGTGATCAATGTAGCTCTCACACATCGCTGTTTCTCACCCTCTCTTCCCTTTTCTCTAAAAAATGATAATAAATAAATAAAAATTTTAAAAAAGAGTAAACCAGAGGGATACATACTTCTTAAAACAAAACAAAACAAAAAACAACTAAAGCTTCTGAACAGACAATATCTCACCCATACACTCATTGATAATACATTTTAACTGAGACATTCAACAGGACCAAGGGGAAGAGGAAGAGAGGAACAAGTTTCACAGATCTTTTCTGACTTACACATAAAAGGTGGTATAAGTCCATTTCATTTGAAGGAATTCAACCAGGAAAGTACACAGCTTGACTGAGTTTTTTATTTTTTTTCCTTCAAGAAACCTAGAACACTGCCCTTTTGAAAGAGATGAAATTAGATTTGACTTTTAATACTTCCAACAAACAAGTATGAAAGATTATGTCCTACATTAGGATTACAGCAAAACTATACAAGGAAAACTTTAAGAATCCAGGCTTATGTAGCTACAGTGGACATCTATAAAGTATAAATTGAAAACATACTAAAGGTAATCATGCATAATTATTGAGGCATGCTTAGTACTTATATGGATCAACTTATCAAAGATCTTTACAAATATTAACATATTAATTCTTACATCAGCCCTATGACTACCCATTGCCTCTGTATTATGTTTCCTGGGAAAAATGGGTCAATATAAGGAGTAACGGTGTCACAGAGAAAGAGAGGAAAAGAGTGTTTTTGAGAAAATTAAAAATGGAAAATCTAAGTAAAGGTGAAACTAAAGGCTTAAAGATATTTTCATTGTTGCCAGTCCCTTTGAAGGTTATCAAGATTAAAACAAACAAAGCTGTTTTCCCTTCATATCTGATGAAATTCCATTTCAGTCTCTGCATAAGATACAAAGCAATCAAGCCTGTTTTAGAAAGAAACAAGCAGACAATGGCCTCGAGCTTGAGGTTGTGCCTGGAACAGAAGTGCAGTAATTGCTTAGGCATCTTCCTGCCAAAGGGCAAATGAGGTCTGTCATTTAGAAGCCAGCTCCTCTGCCTGGGGATCTTGGCCTGAGCTGGAGGCTATAACTGTAGGACTTTTCTAACCCTAAATGTATGCTGCAGAAAGAAATGACAAAAGAAGCCCAAATATCAACAGACAGTCCTCCTTTATCACTTTAAATATTACCTCTGACACTAAGGGTCTATGTGTAGACTTTCAAGAGACTCCCTGCTAACAACACCCACCAAAAGAAAGCACAGGTGACACCCATCTGCATCCAGGGAGTATCACACACTTTAAGTCCTCATGTCCCTTTTTGGTTAGGAGGTCCTGATGTAGATAGACCCTGACCCCCATGGCCACAACCAGCTTCAACTTCTGCTCTGATTTACAAACATTGAGCATGAACCCAGAGAAACTATGAGCTCAAAGTCTCAGCTGCACAAATGAGCAGACTTAAATTGAATTCTTAAAAATTCAAAGGTTAACAAGGAAACAATCATTTCTCTCTAGACCTGGAGGATAATATAAAATAAATCACCTGATATGGTAACAAAGTTCCTCTCCATTACTGTCACACAGACTCACAGGTCAAGGGTCAAGAAATAATGACCTGGAGAACTTGTAATGATAGCACACAGTTGAAAGGGACTGATCTCCCATGGCCAAGGTGTTTCCAGGTCAATAAGATGTGTTTGACCTAGAAAAGCTAATGGTGTAGAGAATGTCTTGCTGGCAAAATTGAATAGAGAAGTTTTTAACTGCCAGCAGGAAAAACCTTGGTGCTATTAATGGGGAACATGTAACCGTGAAAATAGCAGTAGTGTGAGTATCAGAAACATGCGCATTCAGGCATTAATTTCTCTTGAAGACATTTTTTCAAAAATGTTTGAGTAAAGATTCAATCATGGATTTATTTTTAGTTTGCTGCATAATATGAGAAAATTGACTTCCCTCATGAATGTCTCTAGGTATGAAGCATAAAGGACAACCTGCCAAATTCAGACATTTTCCACACTTGCAGCAGAATAGCAAAATACTAGGAGATTATAAGTGAATCTTAACACAACTTTAATTCTAAAATTTGACAAAAGTAAGCATTACATTTTTAAAAATCATTAATATCACCTATGTTTGGAAGATAATTATTTTTATTGTGACACAATGTAAAATGTTGTGTTTAAAATATGGAATGATTTGACCTTAAAATTTGTATGCTCAGTTAAACAAGTATTAAGTTCTTTTAAGATGATTCTCTATTATAGCCATACTCAAGTAAAGTATTTTTGTGGACTTATAATTACAGAATAAAGGTTATCTCAATGATGTATTTTATACAGTTTTTCTCAGAAAATGTCTGAAAATTTTAATGCTTTTGTTTTCTGAATTAAAAAATACAATATAACTTAAAAAATAAAATAAGATACTGAATGAAAACCTGTCTTATGCCTATTTGCTTCTTGTGAGGGGGGATTGGGTCAAAATACAAAAACACAGAAAGATTCATTTAGGGAGAAAGATGAATGGAAACATTTTTTGTCTTTTGCAGACACTGTCCACTTTATCAAGATGAAAGAAAACAAAATGTATATTTAGAGATCAAGATCAGACAAAACTGTAAAATTAATCGAGGAGCCCTAAACCTTTTTATTCCTTCCTTCCTTTTTTCCAATGTCAATCAGTCATCAATGAACCAGGTGGGCGGTGCTTCTCTCCTTTGTGTGTGCACTGACTTAAGCTTGAGGAAGACTAAAGGGTAAAATGGTTCTTTAAATTCCAAGTGTAGGATGCACTAGTTCTACAGGACTTTCATGACATTTTCCCAGTGGAATTGACCATTCAATTGTGTGTTCTTGGCTCTGTCTAGGAGCAAGTCAGCTAACCCATGTATTTGCATGCCTAAAAATATATGTTAATGATAAAATCATGAGTATGTAATTTTACATTCTAATTAATGTTATTCCGGGCCTACTAGTGGGCAAAAGACAGATTCCTTTTATGCACTATTCAAGAAAAAAACATTAAATTATTCAATATGACTGTACAACTGCTTATGACTTTAGGGGGTAGCATTAGAAAAATCACATTTAACAAGATTATTAGATAAGGATACACAAGTAGATCTACTTTGTATCTAGAGAATCAATGTTAAATATTTCAACATTTTTATTACTAAATGCATTATTATGATAATACTCTAAAATAACACCACTTCACACTTATATGAAGTCCCTATTTTGTGAGTCACAGCAATTAGATCAATAATTGGAATAAGATGGTTACTCCTATCACAAAGAGATTGCACATTTAGATAAAGCAGCTGCCTCTATGTGCTTCTAGGAAGGATCTGATTTACTTTCATTCTGGTTTCACTCTGTGCAAGTGACAGAGACATTTATGAACACAGTAAATCCTGTTGAGTAATTGAATTGTATAAAATCAGATAAGAAATGATGGAGAAAAGAAGGCAAGGAGAATAGGGACATGGCCTACCTGGGCGAGCACGTGATATGAACACATTGGGAGGAACAGAGTAAAAGCCAGAATTATAACCAGCTAGAGGGTGGTGCTGAGGCTGGTCTGTCTTTTCAGTTCAGGTTGGCTTATGCGAAATCTATTAATAGATCTCAGAGCAGGGAACCTGGAAACAGAGGCTCACGGCCAGGATGGCTTATTTATTTTAATCTATCATCTCAGTGTCTTCATCTGAATTTGAGAATTATGAATGAGAGACATGGTTGATGGTGGAAAGATTTCATTTCCCCTCAGAGGCTGAGGAAAATGAAGGTTTTTGAGACCAATACTGAGAATGTCACAGTGAGATGTGAAATTGTAAGCTTTCTTTCTTGCAAGGAGCCCCTCATGCTGACCTCTGGGACCATCTTTTGCATCCCACAGAATAACTCTGTCATTTGTCTCTGACATCTGGAAGAGACTCAGTGGGTCGCTCTCAGACACAGTCTAAAAACAGAATCTCCCATTTCAGAGAGAATGAAAAGGAAGGCTAGCAATAGGTATCCTGGTTATTTGCAAAGCAAAGCCAGCTTGCTACCACAGACAAAGCTATGCCTCGTTTCAGAGGAAGAGCTCAGAGTGGGTAAGATGTGCTTAAAATGCAGTAGTAGATAAGGAGGTCAATGGAAAGGGGACAGATAGAAATCACTCCCAAGACTGGCAGAAAGTGTTTCCCCTAGACCCTGGGGATCAACTGCGGATGGCTGAGTGATACTCAGAACAACATTCAAAACAATAAAACATTCAGGAATAACCAGTATGCACTTTCATTTCCTTGAGAATTATAGGCAAGGCAGGATAATTTTGCTAAGTACTCCTAACATAAATTGCTTGAAAGGCACACAGAGCTATAGTGTGTCATGCATAAGTACTTTAAAAAAATCCCTAGTGTTTCTCATTGTTTCATTTTGTCCTGTGTTTACCCCAAGTTGGCACAAATGAATTAGTGAAACAATCTGCAAATTTGTGCATCTCTTAATTATATGTAATTGGCCGAACTGTTACATTAATGATATTCTAGAAAGAAACAAAGAAAGAAAGATAGGAGGGAGGGAGAGAGCAATGGGAAAAACGAGAGAGATAGGGAGAGGGAGAGAGAGGCCATAGCATTATTATTAAGATTATATTCAATTATATAAGAAATAGCAAGTCATACGGAAACCCAGAATAGGAATCTATATTGAAGTATAACTATTTTAATGTAATTACCATGGGGTACAGTGGAAGAACATAAAAACTAAATTAAACACAATCAAAGTTTCTCATTAAGCTCAAAATCCTCAAACAATCTCAATTTATTTTCTCTAACTTTAATATTAAATGATCAAATATTTAGCCAGGATTAATCTTCTGCTTTTGGCCAATTTCTTCAAATCCTAAACACTAAACCATACAAGGAGTTGGAAGAGGGTAGTACTCAGCCCAGAGGGTATAAATTCAGCCCAGATTAGGTGGATTGGTAGACAGGCTCTGCTACTTCATTAATCTGTTAACTTGAGTAAATTGCATAACTTCTCTGTGCCTCAGTTTCTACATATGTAAATTGGGAACAATTTTTGAATTTATCTCATAAGGTTTGTTATGGGTTGAATTCTGCCCACCCCCCACCCCCCTTATTTGGGGATAGAGTCCTTACAGAGGTAAGCAAGTTAAAATGAAATCAGTACGGTGGAAGCTGACCCAATATGACTGACTGAGTCCTTATAAAAGTGGGAAATTTGGATACAGACACACTCACACAGGGAGAACACCATGTGATAATGAAAGCAAAGATTGGGATGATGGGTCTATAGGTCAAGGAAAGCCAAGGATTGCCAATAACACCAGAAGCTGGGGGAGAGACAGACACAGAGTACACCCATAACCTCAGAAAGAACCAACTCTGTCAAAATCTTTATTTCAAGACTTCTAGCCCCAGAGTCATGAGGGAACACATTTCTGTCATCCAGTCTGTGGTAGTTGTTATAGCAGCCCTAAGAAACTAATATTAGGTTATTGAGAAATTGATGATTTGATAAATGTATACATCTTAGAAACAGGCCAGATGAAGATAAGTATCAGTAAAAATGGGCTAGAATTATTGTGATTATTGGTGCTATGACTTGGTTCATTTTTAATTTTAATGAAATACTTTCTATGTTTAACACAGATACCTGAGTCAACTGACATCTTAGATGCCCCCTTAACAGTCTGTTTGATTGACAGTTGGACACAGTGGCCAGTGGACTCACTGGGGAAATAGTCACAGAGCCATTTGGAGAGGCATTCCTAGTCAGGACAGATACTGCCTTTTGGCCTCTGGAGTCCAAGAGTACCTAACACCTTGCAGCACAGGGACACCACACAGGTGGTTCTCTTACACAAACACGTAGACACTTGCACAAGTGTGCACACTGCTCAGATTAAGCCAGTGCACTCTCCTTCTTTTCCAGAAAACAAGGGTAAATGGGGAGACAAAATAGAGCAGAGGAGGAAAGCAGTTTCCATGCTCTCACTACACAAGGGTTGTGCAATTCCAGGTCTGACATAGATGATCTTGCCCAATGGTTCTCACTCTCAACTGCATAGCATGAGTGGGAAAGCCTATTTCTAGACTTGCCCAAGGACAGAGAGCCCTTTGGAAAGGCTGTTCTGTGCATCATGGTCTCTGGGGCACATCCCCACTTGGGGTTGAGTTCTGAAATATTGTGTGGCTTCCTGAATCCATCAGTGTTCACACCTTTTATTACTGGACACAGGCCATTATCTCCCAGCAGCTTCTGAATACTCAGCTGTGCATATTTTAAATGCCAGACACTTCCCTCAAAATCTGGGGTTGAATTGTTTTGTTTTTTGGATTCTATTTTCTCACCTCTCCCAGATTTTAAATTGCAGATGAACTTTCCAAGGCTCACAGCTGTCTTCCTTAGAAGTGTATGGAAGCTAAGTGTCAGTGAAGTCAGGGAGGAATTATGCACAGCAAGGCCTTTCTAGCCTCCACCCAGACAAATGTCAGAGCAGCAACTCCTGCAGAGGCTGGGAGGGCAGCTGCATGGACGTCAAGTCTTCCCAAAGGGTCATTTGTGGCACTTGAAAGAAGGGTCTAACTTCTCAAATTCTAGAATACATTTTTCTTTTTTAAAACAAACTAACAAGGACAACCAAAAAGACTTTCTCAAGCAGTTTTCTTCTTGAAATAGATCAATTTTAGTTCTTAGATACGCAAATGTTCTTTGGGTTTTCACGGTCCACATCAAACATACATGACCATCATGATATCCCAGGCTTTTTAAAGATAAAAAATGAATCAAGTACCCTGTGCTTTTCTGGCTGACTTAAAGTGTAAAAAATACAGCACCTTGTAATGACTACTTAATGAATGGTTACCAAATTAATTTAAAGCAAGTTATACCAACACAGGAAATTTGAGGGTTTTCAGGGACATTTGTATTTAATGTACATAGGCAGTTATGCGGTAGGGTTGGAAAGCAAAAAATAGAAGGAAAAAATGCTGTTAGTCGCTTCCCGCCCACTTGTCTTCCAAGTCCCTGTATTAGGATGAGATTAATTGACCACAATGTCTTGGATGTAAGAATAAAAATAATTTTAACATTTGATAAGATATTGGCAAATGGTTTCAGTGACTAATTAGGCATTGTTATCACCTTTACCTTATCACAAGTACAAGGCAACAACCTTGGAATTCTAGATGCCTAACAATTGGAAGCAGGGCTCTGGGACCCCCTCCAGCCTCAGTGGTAATCACAGGCCCACTTGCTGTTTGCAGAAGTTAGTCTTGCTTTTCGCTGTGGATTCTTACATCGCTCTCTGATAATTTGTGGTTCTACTTTTGTTGTCTCTTTTTTCTGTTGGTACCATCTTTTGATAAGCCTAGTAATTTTTTATTGAAGAATGGGCATTTTTGTATGGCTCTGGAGGGCATTACCATTTTCTGGAAGAGATGTTACTGAGTAAATGGGGGCTTGTTCATGTGGTGCCTTGGTGTATGACCCAACAATTATTGTTGAGGAAAACAGGCCTTTATTTACAATATCCCAAACTTGGTGGGGGGTCTGGAAGCACTTCTGCTTGGAGCTCTGTTTTTTCACGAATCCCAGCACTTCTTGTGCTCCCCAAAAGGCTATGATAAGCCAAAACCAAGCCCAATAGTTCCCCATTCCTTATCTGTCAGTTCTCTCCTTCAGGATCTGAGGTACGTTGTCATCAGCAAAAAACCATGTGCTGTGTTACACTGGGTCATGGTGAAGTCCAGGAAAGGCACAAGTCCTAAAAGAGTCCTCTCTGCATGTCCCGAGTTCCAAGGGTGCAGAAAGAGTCCAGGTCTGCAAGGAGGCAGCTAGAGTGGGCACGATCAAAGCAGCAGTTATGCCTCCTTTCTTACTAGCCTAGGCTGCAGGGATGAATCATCCCTATGACCTGCATAGCTGCTTGCTGCTTCTTACATGTCTGCTACAACCTGCTGCTCCATCATGTTCCTTCCATCATGCTTCTCCTGGCAGATGGGGCCTTTCTACAACCTTTCAAATAGCCTGGTCCCCTTCCTTATGGCTGGCTCCTTTCCTTATGGCTTTCCTTCAGGAAAGGCTCAGCTATCTCCTTGTCATTGTTATGCAAAGTATCTTAAACAATATTATCTGTCCTTTTACTGGCCCTTGCTACCAGCCTGCCATAGATGTGCAAAGTACCTTAAAAGCTGTACTATCTTTTTTCCCCAATCCAAAAAGCATGGTCTGGGGGAATTATGGAATAGCATCTTCCCATCCTGTTACAGAGAGGCACCCACTTGTTTTCCAAAAGAGCCAGAATAAAAGCCCAGCATCTAAATCCAATGATGAGTCTTTCTGACCTGAGTTCAGTTTCAATTTTTATTTGACTACTACACCCCCCTTCTATGGTAGTGTCCATGGGGGTCCCATTGAGAGACAGGACTTGTCAAAGCCACTGTCTTCATGGATCTCAGCACCAATGGCATATCCAAGATCTGGTCAGTTTACAGATGCTTTCTGTGCAGGTTCATAGTCTCTACTCTGTGCAAAACTTGGCAGATACCTTTAGAACAAATACTGGTGCAGAAACACAATCCTTCAAGTTCTGACCACCTTAACTCATAAAACCTTGGCTTTATTTTTGTTTGTTTGCTTTCTCCCAAGCCCTTTGAGATGTCAAAAAGCTCTGCATTTGGATTTCTTCTTGCTTTTGCTTGGCCTCTTAGATTCAAGTCCTGAGTCATTTAAAAGTCAACAAATGCTTTCAGGGAATAGATGTTCGCAGAATAAATCACTTATTTTCACAAGCTCTCTCTCTCTCTCTCTCTCTCTCTCTCTCTCTCTCTCTCTCTCTCTCTCTCTCCCCCCTCTCTCTTGCCTCTCCCTCTCTCCCTCTCTCTTTCCAGAATCTTGTTCTCTCAAGTCCTGGCTGCTTTCAAAGTTTCTAATGCCTTCAAAGAGATTTTATTTATTTGTAAATTAATCTTTGTCTTATTTATTCATTTGTTTTTTAGTCTTGTCCATCTTTTCTAGCTTTTTGTTGTGAGTGTTGGTCCAGCTACTCCACCATAGGCTAAAGTGGAATTCCCTTTCAATATAATTGAACAGAAGCAAAGAAAACTGCCTGCTAAGGCTTGGAGAGAGAAGAATGAAGAGCACTCTGGCTTCTGGCTTATCTCTCCCTAAGGTCCTTTGGATATTTGTGGACAAAGGGTCAAGAACTTTTTTTTTTTAATTGGTTCATGGTTTCTGAAAGCCTATTCAGGTTTGCATCATCTCTTAAAGAGTCAGTTCCCCGACGAACTAGTAGCCATCTCATAATATTAAATTCTAAATAATATGAAGGAGATATTTTAAAACATTTCTAAAGAGCAGTAATTTCAGAATCAGTTCAGCTTCTTTTGGATTCAAATAGTGTAGTGGACAAACTTAATTAATTTTATGCTGCCGGCCTGGGTCACTGCCATTTTCTCTCATTCTAAGGGTGTGGCTGTACACAAAACAGGTCTCACTGAATTAAGGCTTTTATGGAATTTTTCATTGATTGAATTCCATTAAATATTAGATTTGCTACTTCTGACCTATAATATTTCAAATGAAGGTGGGTTTGAGACTGCTTTCTGATGCTTGTTTATGTTTCTGGAGGCTTGGCTCCTGCCAGTGCAGGTTAGTGCAGGTGATGTGACCCCAGGTCATGTGAGTCAGGTGCTGGGAGAGCAGAAAGGGTGTTTTGCATGCTGCTTTCACCAGAACACAGGCCATGCGTAAGATGCATCTTTCTCTGTGTTGACCAAGTTTCTTCATTGTGACTTTGTGCAGTGACCATGTCTTTGCTCAGTGGCATCCCTATTAATATTCTTTCAGTGGTTTATGTGTGACATTCAGGGTCACTGCTAAAAGGCCTTTTCCTTTTATAGTCTAATAATATTCAGTCTCTTTCTCTCTCTTCAGAACAACTGAGCTTCCCTTAGTCATATAAGGATGCCATAGCTGTCTTGTGACAGGGATGAACTTATTGAACACATTAATGTTTTATGTATTGAAAGCAGTGGAACCCTGTCTTATAAAATGCAGCCAGGCACTGAAGAGTGAGCTGTAATCTTGACCGGCAGTAGGAATACATAATTGATTCTTCCCTTTCCTTGTGGGTAAGTGTCCAGCATGTTTAACCCTTGAAGGTTAATGAACACAGCTGCATTCAATAGTACAATAGAAGTTTCTTTAGGTTTCCTCCAATTTGTTATACTTTTTACAGCAGACATTTACTTTAAAGAGTTATAAATTAATTTTAATGTTTTAAACATATGGTATCTATACCCGTGTCTTATTTCTTTGAAACCAGCTTCTCAGGGTTTTCGGTTTTGAATTTTGAAGGGCTGCACAAGGTAATAATTACTTTGAATCATTTAATACTCCCTAACCCGGTCTTTTCTTATGGCAGTGTATCCTCATTATACCTTGGTTTAATAATGAATGAACTTGTTAATCTAATCGTGAGTAATTCAGGAAAGAAAATGACCTCCTCTTAATGTCTTTTTCTGATAATGATGGAGGATTATGTTGATAAAATTGCTTCCATGGAAGAGGAAGCACTCTTGATGACTGCACTCAATCACTGAAGGGTCGGAGAAGTGTGTAAGGTTCCTTTGGGTGACAGAGGTGGCCTGCCCCTGTCCAGGCCAAGGACCAGGCTGTGTTCATGTGGTTCACGTGGGGGCTTCACACTGATGGTGAACAGGGCAGGTGCTGGACAGCTAGGACATAGGAAAGTTAGCAGAAGGCTTATTTGGCTCTTTCACTCAACCAGTCAGTTGATAGCCACTGAACATCTACTAGATGTCATGGGTTCTCCTAGGTGGTGGGGAAAAAACAGTGCAAGTTACCCAGAAATCCTTGTCATTCTAGAGTTTACATTTTGGTATATAAAGTCAGAAACTTTGTAGATAAATAGAATGTATAGTATTTTAGGTGAAGGTAAGTCCTGGAGGGGGAGGGGCAGGAAAAAAAGGAAGGCTACTCCTTGGCAGAGGGCCTGATTTTTAAAAGGGAGCAAGAGAAGGACTCAAAGAAGAAATAGCATCTGAGCAAAGTCTTACCTAAAGTGAATCCAAGAAGAAAGCATTGTAGGTGAACAGAGAAAAGAACAAGTCCAAAGGGAGGGTGCTGGTGGGAATGTAATCTCAGATAAGCACAGGCTCTGCAGCCAGTCATTCTGTGGCCCCCGGAAGGGGAACCAGGGCTATGCAGGTACAGAATTGCCATAATCTGAATACACTTGTTAGACTGCAGAGACAAATGGCTTAACTAGAGCCTAGCTAGGGGACAACACAATCATTATGGCAAGATATAGTGTAGCTTGGGCCAGATTAGTAACAACAGAGGTGGTGGGAAATGCTTATATGTGAACCAAGAGTTAGATAGAATTTGTTTATGGCTTAACCATGGGTGTAAGAGGAAGACATGGGGAAGAACTCCAACATGTGCTGTCTGAGCAGCTGAAGGGTTGGAGCGGGGACTCGTCAGCAGCCGTCCGTCTCGAGAGATGATGGTGTAGCTTCTTAAGAGTCTATCTGCACCGCCAAGAATGGCTGTGCAGTCCGACTCGGGAGTGACACGGTATCTGTCTCCTCCCGTGTTGAATCGACATCTTGCGATGACGCTGGAGTGTCCTCTCCAGTGAAGCTGAAGCTACAGAGCCTGGGCAGGGTGATATGGAGGGTCTGCTGTTGCCCATGCAACAGACCCCCCCCCCTCTCTTCGCAGCTGAAGGGTCCAAGGGAAAGACGGAGTCAATACAGCTTGGTTTCAGGTGCACCGCAGGAGTTGCCGGTGTTGGCTACAACGTCAAACTGCCTTAGGGACTCCGGCTCCGGATTTTCTGTCGGGGTTTACTCCCTTAGCCTTTCCCCTGAAGAGGTATGCCGCAAGGCAGCGGAGGTTTTTTGGAGTCAGAGTTTTCCTTCTCTGATGTGCCCTGACCGGAAGATGGAACCAGCGACACTTAGCTCGCAGGCCGACGCTCAATCCACTGAGCCAAACCAGCCAGGATAATAAGATCATGAGAAGTCTGAAGAGGACATGCAGGGTAATTTTAAGATATCTAGACTTAGTCCAACACTCCCAGTAGGTGCTCACTTCTGCAGAAATCCTGCCTCAAATAATGCCAAAAAGTTTCTTTTCCTTTTACTCCTAGTTGATGTAAAATCAGGAGAAGAAGCTTCTGTGATTTGGAAGAACAGATTTCCTTTAGGGCAGAGGAGAGCGACAGGTTTCAACCATTGGTGAAGTAGGAGAAAATATATTTTTTCCTTTTATGCTTCTAGTTCCTTGGATGGGGCTGTAAACAAAGACACATTAGCAAGTGAAAAGCATACTGATTTATTATGTAAGTTTAATGTGCTATAGGAGCCTTCCTAAGGAAAGGAAGAACAAAGAAGCAGTTAGACCTGAGCATTTAGATACTGAGTTGAACAAAAAGTAGTGGATTGTGAAGATGGCACAAGACAAACAGGTTTGGACCAGGACACTTACTGGTGGAAAGTAACTAAGAAGGTAAGGGTTAATTTCCCAAGGTTTGTGACTTTCTTCCTCCTAGTACAGGGAGGCCACCTTTCATATCAGTTTTATCTCTTGATTTTAGGAAGAAGGAGAAAGATAAGGTTTCTCTTCCTGCACCTGGTGCCCCTCAAGTACCTTTAACTCAAAGTTTGTCAACTTGCTATTTTTAAACTTATTGAGGTGTTAATGGTTAATAAAATTATGTAGGTATCAGGTGTACAATTCTATAATACATCATCTGTATGTGTTGTGTGTTCACCACCCCAAGTCAAGTCTCTTTCTGTCATCATTTATTGCCCATTTATTTCTTTCTATCTCCCCATCCCCCTTTCCCTCTGGTAATCACCATACTGCTGTTTGTGTTCCTGTTTTTTCTTAAACCCTTCACCATAAATAAACCCACACCTTTATAGTCAATTACTATTTGATAAAGGAGGCATGAACATACATGGGGTAAAGTCTATTCAATAAATGGTATTGGAAAAATTGGACAGATACGTACAAAAAAATGAAACTAATATTTTTTCTTTATTTTTCATTGTTTATCTTATTATAGTTGTCCCACTTTTATCCCTTTGCCCACCTCCACTGAACCTCCAACCTCGAGGCCATCACCATACCTACCACACCATTGTCTGTGTCCATGGGTCATGCATATATGTTCTTTGGCTAATCCCTTCACTTTCATTCATTCCTTCTAACCCTTTCCTGCCCCTCTAACAGCTGTCAGTATATTCCATGTATCTATGCCTCTGTTTCTATTTTGTTTGTTAGTTTATTTTGCTCATTATATTCCACATATAAGTGAGATCATATGTTATTTGTATTTCACTGACTGGCTTATTTCTTACACCATACAGAAGAATAAACTCAAAATGGAGTAAACACTTAAATGGTTGACTCAAAACCATAAAAATCCAAGAAGAATACATAGCAGTAAAATCTCAGACATTTCTCATAGCAATATTTTTTATGATTTGTCTTCTCGGGTAAGGAAAAGAAAAGAACAACAAATAGGTCTGCAACAAACTAAAAAGTTTTTGCACAGCAAAGGAAACCGTCAACAAAATGAAAAGACAACTCACTGAATGGGAAAACATATTCACCAATGATAAGGGGTTAATATTCAAAAGTTATAAAAAATTTATACAACTCAACACCCAAAAGACAAACAACCCAATTATAAAATAGGCAAAGGGCACGGGCCAGCTGGCTCAGTTAGCTGGAGTGCAGTCTTATACACCAGAAACTTGTGTGTTCGTTCCTCATTCAAGACACATATCTAGGTTGCAGGTTCAATTCCCAGTTATAACAAGTACGAGAGGCAACTGATTAATGTGTCTTACATCGATATTTCTGTCTCTCGCCCTCTCTCTCTAAAAGCAATTTAAAAAAAATGTCTTCAAGTAAGAATTAAAAAAAAAAAAAAAAAAAATGGGCCAAGGACTTGAATAGACACTTCTCCAAAGAGGACATACAGATAGTCAAAAGATATATGAAATAATGCTCAATGTCACTAATCATCAGAGAAATGCAAATTAAAACCACAATGAGATATCCCCTCACACCTGTCAAAATACCTCTCATCAATCAATCAACAAACAACAAGTGCTGGCAAGGATTTGGAGAAAAAGGGAACCCTGGTGCACTGTTGGTGGGAATGCAGATTGGTGCAGCCACTGTGCAAAGCAGTATGGAGTTAACTCAAAAATTAAAAATGAACTTCCCTATGACCTAGAAATTCCACTTTTGGAAATATATTAAACAAACTTGAGACATTAATTTGAAGGACTATATAGAGCCCTATGTTCATTTCAGCATTAGTTACAATAGCCAAAACTTGAAAGCAGCCCAAGTACCCATTAGTAGAGGAGCGGATTTTTTAAAAAAGTTGTGGTACATTTACACAATGGATACTACTCAGCCATTAAAAAAGAAGGAAATCTTACCCTTGAGACAACGTGGATGGATCTGGAAAATATTATCTTAAGTGACGCAAGCCAGTCAGATAAAGATAAGTACCACAAGATTTCACTTATATGTGGTATCTAATGAATGAAATAAAGCAAGTCAGTATATTTTGGAGTGATGGGTTCCGAATCCTCTGCACCCTGTGCTGTTTGTTCAAGACCCCAGCTTGTGGAGAAGCAGGCCTTTGCTTACATGTTGCTTAGGAATTGTGAGTCACAGAGATATGTTCCATCTGAAGAGAAGGGAGGTGGGGCAAATCTTGTTTACCATGATTACAGAATACAACTCCTTCTTATCTGGTGCAAGAGACACTGTGCCTGAAAGGGCACCCACAGAAGCCATGCTCTGGCACCTGCTGCCATGGGTAGAGCACGGCTCTAAGTGCATTTACACTTGGAAACTGTGGCTAGTTCTCCAGCAGCTTGCAGCAAGAATGCACTCCATGGAACCACCTCATGTGTGAGCAAATCAGGCTGTGTTCAAGCTCAGGAATGGACCATGGGCTGACCTTGAGAGGAGGCCTTGTGGGAGGTGGCTGGTCACTAAATCTGTATTCCCCCTCACTTCTAGACTTCTCTATGAGTAAAATTTTAGTATTATAGATTTACTCTCCTGAGGGTCCGACTGGATTGATTGCTTGGAGGAAACTTTGTAAGAGCATGAAAATTACTTTGAGAGGAGTAACTCCTTAAATGTTTCTCAGCTATGCCTTTGATAAGAATTGATTGAATCTGAGTTAGATTTGGAATTGGGTGAAGGCCGCAGTAGGATAAGATCAGCCACCGGGAGCTGAGAAAAAAGGCCACTGATGGGGCAGGCATTAGGGCCCCACAGACCTACTGGAATGACTTTACTTGACCACACCTTCCTGTGCTGGACTTGGAGAAAGACCCTGGCACAGTTCGGGCTCTCCAGCCCCGCCTTGTTTACTTGTCCTTAAGCTGACCCAAGAAAACGTCTTGAAAATTGGATTTATTCACTCCTAGATTTGAAATGATATGGAGAAGACTCAAAGCCCTTTGTAGCAGACAGAACTGGAAGGAGCAGCGTTAGGAAAAGCTGAGGGAGCCGATCGGGCATCACACGTCTGCGGCTGTGCTTACAGCAGTTCAACACTTGAAGCAAAATATTTCTCTTACTGAGCATGGAGCTCTCATCATCTGGGCTCCACAATATGCCCCCAGCTACCTATTAACATCTGGGGTCCATTAAAGCGGTTGTTTTTATTCTAAAATCCTTCCACAAGACTGAGTTTCTGATTATCCTGGAGTTTACCCCTCCCTAGTTCCTCGCCATGATTACTTGCTTTTCTTTAAGAAATGGTGTTTTTTTCTAAGTAGGTCAGAACAGAATTTTACATTGCATTTGTTTCCAATTTCTTATTGATGAATTTTGGATTTTATTTTTGTATGCCAGCTACTGTAGCCCAGTAAGTAATGGCATTGTGCACTTCCTGTGATGGCAGCTGTCTAACAGTTGCCCTTCCAACAGCCCTCATCTTACCTTTCCATTGAGTGGACCTGAGACTAACATGGTCCTTTTCATCTCAAAGGGTCATGGCTGACCCCAGGGGATTTTACTGCTGGACACATGTTTCACACATTAAGCTTTATTTTTATTTTTATTTTTTTAAATAGAAGACCAAAAAGCTGAAAGAGCAACTGATGGAAACTGAGCTGATCTCAAATATGTTATTTTAATGAATTGTGTGCCATCCTAGTATGGCAGCAAGAGCACTGAACCGAAAATCTCCCTTCACAGCTGGTTGGCCATGTGATTGGAAACAATTCAAGTAGCCTTCCTGAACTTCAGTTTCCCCATCTGGAAAGTGTCAGTCTGGGGAGAAGTCAGTAGTGTTCACATGAATTTGTGCAGCAGATGCCTTTCATTCCATTTGTGTGTGGAGCTCCCTTGTCACATAGCCCCGAGGCCTGAGGTTCTGCGACACATTGTTTGAAAATCTCAGGACTGGGTGGTTTCTGAAATCCATTCATTCTCCAAACCCCAGTTTCCAGAACTCACTGCATCTCCTAATAACAGAGTGGACATTGTTGGCAGCTCATCTTGTTTGCTGGGTCACCAGGTGTTTCTTCGGCCCCATTCATAGCTTCCATTCCCTCTTCCGTAAAATGGCAATTTGCAGAGTGGTCGGGATTTGGTGAGCTGCAGTGAGTCAACCGCTGAGCACACGGACTGGGAGGGACCAGAAATGAGCAGAGGGCCCACTGACTTTTCCAACCTGATTTATCAAGGGACATTATATTGCATAAGATCTACTTTAAGAAATCCCTTCAGCCAAGTTCCATTAGTCACCAGTAGATTTAAACCAGAGCAAGTGTTTCTCCTGATGATTTTGGATTTTCCAGTGACTTTTTTCTTTTTTTGCAACAAATGTATTTTAAAAGTTTTGTTTTAAAATGTAACTATTTTGGAAATTTTTTACTTGAAAGCCATTTTCCTACTACAAGTCAAAGGATTAAAGAAAATAATGTTTAGTCCACAGCAGCATATATTACATAAGATTTCTAGAATTTTTTTTTTAAAGAAAACAAGAGAAATCTAAGCTAAGGGCAGATTTAAATATGAAACATTCATTCAGTAGCTGTGTTTAGAAAGAGTGAGGATTAAATTGTGTCCAAATCAAGCATCAGATTTCCAGGGAGAGCAGATGAAAAATTAGAAAGTGTGCAGGAGAGAGCAAAAAGGTTGTTAAAAGGTCATAACTTTTTAAAATTGACAGACCTTCTGGTCCGATAATAGACCCAGGAGATGGAGTTCTTAATTCAGTCTTGAAGACGGGAGAAAGAGTGGGGAGGCGCCCAGGAAGAAAGGGTCAGTGCCAAGGGACAACTGAGCCTATTCTAAGCTATCTGAAAACTACTTGAGGTAAAAGATTAGAAGTCAGAAAAAAAGAAAAAACACATATGTTCCTAAAGCATTTGGGGGACTTTCTGAGAGTCCCTAGGATGGCAGTCCCTCTGCCCAGCAGCATTATCAAGGACTCCGATTTTGGGGACACTTCAGCTTTTCCAGCATCAAAGGACAGCTAAGAACTCAGGCTTAAGTCTCTATCCCAAGCTTGCACATGACAGACTCTCTTCCTGACCAAAGGAGAGAACAGTCAGGCTCTTCTGAGCCCACTTTGCAACTGGCTTTGCTTGACCTTGGCCCCATCGTCACTGGGCCTGCATAGCCCACTTTCAACAAAGGTCCTGCTAAGTCAGTTCACCAAGAATCCCTCCAGCTTGAAGTCTGATCACCCTGTTATCTGATCAAATTCCTCCTCCCCACCCTGTGCCTGATCACTCCATCAGCCTTCAGCAAGAATCCTCCACCCTTGATATCACCTCTCAGTTAAGGTCTCATCTGCAACCCCTCAGGCTGCCTGTTGGCTGTAAATCCCCAGCTGTCTTTAGTGGATTCAGAGCTGAACTTCAGTTCTTGGTGTTCTGCTATAGCAGCCTGAGCTGACTAAGAGAGCATCCCATAATCCATAGCCAAATCTCAAGGAATATGTAGACTGTGTGAGAATTCAATCTTATGATTTTTGTTGTTGTTTGTTTGTTTGTTTTTACTGCAGCATGGCAGATTGGAGACTTTATCATTAGACTATAAAAACACAGACTGTGGTCCAGACTACTCCTTTATCAGAAACCATGAGCTCATCTGACTTTAGTTACTTTCTGCAAACATCTGTGGCTCTCTCAAGACATTGTTACATCATCTCTTAACCAAAAATTCAAAAATAATGTGGCTTTTGGGAGTGAGTTTAGACTTTCTCTTTACCTAGTATGACATTCATCATTTAATCAGTCTCCTGACAATTCAAGGCAAGTGTGTTTCATACTTTTTAAAACTAGCATGCTATGGTTAATAAAACATATCCAAGTCTTTATTCCATTGGATCATTTTATGATCTTTTTAGGTTCAAATCATTGTTTCTTAAAGCTCTCCAGCTACCAGCATAGTCTAAGAGCAGTTCAGCTGCCTGGGAACATTCCACCACCCCATTGCTAGAGGGCAGTTGCTGCCCCCTAAATAAGTCAAGACTCCTTAACCCTCTGCTTTCACTCCCAGGCCATAGAGCAGCTATGAACTGACAATAGGTGTAAAGAGATTCACATTGTTCCGCCCCAAAATATACCACTTTAGCAGACTGATGACTTTATGCTGAAGGCACTAAAGACTCAGCAGATGAGGAAAGGGCTCTCAGACCTCCCTCTTCCTATGTAGCAGGTTATTCAGTTTCCCCTGAGAAGGGTGTCCTCCCTGGACCAGGAGCATCGGAACATTCCCACCCCTGCCAGAATGGACCAGTATACGCAGCGACTAATATAACCCTAATCTTTCATTAGTCCCCCATATAGCTCCTAGGCCCTGTCTCATAATTTACTGCCCTCAGACTGAGTCACGTGACATCACACAAATTATCATTCTTTGTGTCAGAGGTAGATAAGCTTTTGGGGTCTATAGCTTCTTCAGGGTTCATTTTCCTTCAGAAAACTTCCATGTGCCCTTTAAAATATTGGATACATTTGCATGATTTTCTCTTATTAATCTGCCTCACATCGGTGAAATTCCTAAGCCAGCCACTGTAACTGAGAGGGTAGAAAGACCTTTTTTCTCCCCACCAAGTGTTAATAACTACAGTATTCCCTCACTTATCACGGGTATTACATCCTAGACCCACACCCCCCGAAGTAGGAACCTTACATTTATTCTACACTCTTAAACCTATGTAACTTTAACAACATACGTATACAGTGCCACAAAATCCCATGATATAGCAAATAATCCACAATAAATAATTAAATATAATATTTTAAAAAATCCCGCGATACAGTGAGGCTGCAATAAGTGAACTGTGATATAGAGAGGGACTACTGTAATGTCATCTGAAACTCTCCCTAGGTCATATAATGTTTTAATTCAGGGGAGAAATGGTCGATTACACCCTTTAAAAAAGGCACATTAGTAAGAAAGAGATATATCTCTCCAAAGGGCTAACATTCATGGCACCATATCCCAGCCTCTTTGTAAGATGCCCATGGACCTGGGATACCCGTTCTGAAGGAACAAGGGAAAAGAACCCACCTCTCAATTTCTGTGTAAAAAGATGGTGAGTGTACTTGGGACAATTGAGTGGGCACCAATATCTACCCCAGAAAAACTAACACCAAGTTTTACAATATACACTGTAAGCACACTCCAAATGGAATTAAAATCCAGCAGATAGAAAACACGGTGGAGACCACACCGAGGGGAAGGAACTAGAGTTTGACCATGATGTGTGCACTCCTGGACCTGTTCTGAGCATGTGATTGTTTCCTTTCTTCAATTTTCATAATACCAACCCAATACGGCTATCAAAGCTGTACGGGGGAGAAAACTTGGGTCAGCAGAGGTTAAATAATTTGCCAAAGACCACACTGCTATGGAAAAGCCAGAATTACAAATCATGTATCTCATTTTCTTGGGCTTTAAAAATAAGGAGCTTGAAGACTTCCGGCCAAGATGGAGGCTTAGACGGACACGCTAGGTCTCCCTCTACAACTATACAGGAATACAACTACTTCAAAACAAAGGATAACTAGAAATTCCAGAAAATAAAACTACACGGAAGTCCAACATATGAAGTTATAAACCAACGGTGCCATTTGGGCAGGTAAGAGTTAAAGTGGGCAGTGCTGTTTGCGGTCGCACCCGGAGCGGCGGGCGGCGAGGAGTCCCAGTGGCCAAGTCCCTGGCGGTGCGCGACTCCGGAGCTGGGGAGAGCGGCGGCCGCATCGCCTTGAACAGTGAGGCCCAGGGGGGCGGGAGGACGGATCCCGGTCTCCTGGCTGAATAACTGTGTGAATCCATCTTGGACCCCCACCCCCACAGAAAGCACCACAGGGCTGCGAAATAGGTCGCGGACAAGCAGGCGCCGGTCGCTAATTTGTGACGCGTACGCAGGCACTGCCCCCACAGCCAGCCCAAGAAAACAAAAAGCATCTGTCAAAATGAGGCAGGCAACTTTAGAAATACCGGTAACACAACTCACCAGGCAGCAGATAGAGAACCTGACAGATGAACAGATAAGAAACCTGTCAGAGGCTCAGTTCTGGGCCATTGTTATCAGGTGGCTTACAGAATTCACAAAAGAGCAGGAAAAAGATATGAAAGAAGCGAAAAACTTTCATAACGAAAGGAACAAAACCGCATACGAGATAGAAGGAAAGGAAATAAAATCCAGAGTTCATTTCAACAAACTGGAATTTGGAGAAGGAACAAGCAGTCAACCAATGCAGAGAGAGGAAATGGGAAGCAACAATGAAAGGATCAGAAACCTCTGGGACAGCTATAAAAGGCCCAACATAAGAATCATTGGTTTGCCAGTGAATGAGGAAGATGAACTAGAACTTGAAAAATTGAGTGAAAATATAATAAATGAGAACTTCCCAGACTTGGGAAAGGGAATAGACCTGCAGGTCCAGGAAGCAAGGAGAGTTCCCAAGAGACTGGACCCAGGGAGAACCACTCCAAGACACATTATAATCAAAATGTCAAAAATTAAAGATAGAGAATCTTAAAAGCAGCAAGAGAGAAGAAAAGAATTATGTACAAAGGGGTCCCAATTAGACTATCAGCTGACTTCTCAAGGGAAACCCTACAGGCAAGAAGAAACTGGCAAGAAATATTCAAAGTAATGAAAATCCAAAACCTACAACCACGAATACTCTATCCAGCGAAATTGTCATTCAGAATAGAAGGACAGAGAAAGTGTTTCCAGGACAAAATAAAACTGAAAGAGTTCATTAGATCCAAACCACTGTTATATGAGATGTTAAAGGGACTGGTTTAAAAAAAAAACAGAAGCTAGGGAGATGAAACAAAGGCAAACTAAATAGGCAACGAGAGGGAAAGAGGAACTGTGGTTACGGGAAGCATATTGGGGGGAGGTCAACAGGGAGGGGGAAAGGGGAAAGGGAGGGAGATGATATAGGAATTGGGGATCAAGGTAGGAGGGAATGGAATAGACGGAGAGAGGTTGGGAGGAACTGTATGCACAACTAATGGACATAATCTAAAAGGGGGGGACAACTGGAGGGAGGGGGGCCACCGGGTGGAGGGGAGCAGAGGGAAGGGAAATTGGCACAAATGTAATAATTTAATCAATAAAACACATTAAATCATTAAAAAAAAAATAAGGAGCTTGAAGCCCTGGCTGCTGTTGCTCAGTGGATTAAGTGTCGCCGGTTCAATTCCCAGTCAGGGCACATGACTGGTCAGGTCCCCAGTTGGGGGCGTGAGTGAGAGGCAACCACACAGTTATGTTTTTCTCCCTCTCCTTCTCCTTTCCCCTCTCTCTAAAAATAAAATAAACAAAAAAACAAATTAATTAATTAATTAAAAAATAGACTATTAAAAAAAAAAGGACCTTGGATTAAACCATCCCCATAGTTTTCTCAGTCTCAAAAGGTGTATGATAATGAGCTGTGATCATAATTTTAAAGTAGTATTTACCAAAACTTGTATGAATTACTGTTCTCAAGAGATGTTAATATAATTTGCAAAACAGAGTTTCTTGGTCACATAACAATGAATTTTTCTGTCCCTGCAAAAGAGCCATGATGCAAATTAACATGTGAAGAACTCTGAGAAAAACTTGCTCTAAGGAAAATAGTCTAAATTAGTTTTACCTAGCATTTCTTAAGTATTAACAATAAAACTTTTTAAAGTGTATTTATTTTAAGTAGTATTCATTCAAAAGAATATTCCATGAAACACATTTTCCAAAATTGGGATCAGATCTTTATTTTGTTTCATAATATGAAACAAGTGATTGAAATACATGAGGTTAAGAGATGCAAAGATACAGGTATTCACTTAGTCATATTTCCTCTATGTGAGCTGTAGTAATTTAATCCTAATGGAAATATGATCTTTGGGCTTAGGGGGTCCATGCTGAGAGAGTTCTTTTGGAGTAGACTTGGCAGTTTTGGTGATTGCTGACAAAGAGGTGTATAAGATCACTTGATGATTATTCACTGCTCCATATTCAAATATTCTATCTTTGAACTCTCAGACTTAGCCAGAATTTGATGATATACTTTCTATTGTTTTGCACTTTCTGCATTATCTTTTAATATATTTTATGTGTTAGTTTGACTGTTCAAATGGATTGCCAGGGCAACTCTGCCAGTCACTGAAGAACCCAGGGACATTATTTCCCTATCAGTAATGCCTAAAAGGGTATGGGCAGAGTCTTCTGTACCTTTACTGCAACTGTAATTTTACTGCCAGCAGATGAAAAAGAATCCTACTAGAGTTTGCATCATTCTCCCTATTGCAAATGAAATCTCTCTTTTATCATAAATGGGGAACCATAGAAGTGACTCAAAAATGGAATCCCAAAATATCATACCCTGTTGATTATTAGGTGTCTAAACTAAACTTAAAATGAAAATATATACTGAATTTTAGGCATCATTCTTTGGAGGTCATTTGTAACTCAATCTGACACATCTATTATCTTTCTGTTCCTTTCATTGTTGGATTAAGCCTCCCAAACTTCTAATTTTATGTTCCCCAAAATTGTACTATGTATTTGAGCATAGTGTAACCATGTGTGTAAGATGATAAAATTATGGTGTGTTTGCTTTACTCTGATCAGTGAAACAGACATGAAAGAGAAAAATATGTAATATATAATAAATATATACAAATCTATCTACTAAATGTATCTATCTTTCTCTATACCTAATTTATCACCTATTTTCTTCCTCCCTTCCTTCCTCCCTTCCTTTTAATTTTCCTTCCTTTTTTTCTGAAAAATGTCTTAAAGACTGGAGGGCCTTTCCCATGATCTCTGTTTTCAAATGTTAAAACTTGTATCATTTTGTTTATCTTCCTTTATTTTGGAATTTGGGGAATGACATATGGTTTATGTATAATGACCCCAAAGAAATAGGGATTATGACCAAGTGTCTGATTAAATTTTTCCATTCTACTTAAACTTAACTATTTATTTATATAGTAACCAAAAAAAATAGGTTCAAAATTATTTGGATTCAATTTCAGTAGTAATATTATTCTACATAGCAAATGCCACTGACACTTTATTTCTTATATCACTAAATATATGTTGTTTTTAATATAGGAAGAATAAAAATAATATAATATAAATAATAAAATAATACATGATATTTAAAAGTATCTTTATAGTAATGTAAAATAAATATGTCATATGACTCTACGGTATTTTATAGCAAATTTAAGATGAAACATATTCATTATACAGAATTAAGTATTATTTTTAAAAGTGGGCAGAGATATTTGGACAATGGAAAATAAGGTCTGGAAAGACAGTATTGAAAGAAACAGACAAAATGTTTGCCATAATGGCATAATGTGAGACTTTGATATTGGGGAGCCACAAATTTGACCAGAAATTTCTAGTCAAGACAAGTAAGAAACATGATGGGTTAAATGATTCAGATTACATGAAAGAAAGGAAAATGATTCACTTAGCAAAGACACATCTATTTCTAGTTCCTTGGAACACTCCCTGGCAGCAATGCAGAAAGCCTCATTACAGGAACCCCCACCCAGAAACCAGCAGGGACTTCCATTACCCCCCCAGGTACAGCAAGGGTGCAGTGCACAGAACCATTTATAGGGAAAGCCTGGGAAGGACTCAGGAGGGCTGTAGCCATGGGCAGGCTAGAATGTACCATTCTGCAGTCGGCTTACTCCAGGTCTGACCCAGAACATCCCAGAGTTGAGGATGAACTACATCCCCTCAAGCCCTTTCCCACATATTTCTTTCAGTGAATCTTTCTCAGATTGAACCTTTTAATAAATAATACACATCAGTCAGTATAAGATGGAGTCCCTGGAAATTCCCCGTTCCCGGCTTAATGTGGAAGGTGTGCTTTATTTAAGAGGATTTACAGTCTATCATGAAAGTGAGGCACCTGACGAGAATACAAAGCTAAGTACACAGCCGAATGCCTTGCACACACACAGGAGAGCAGGAGGAAGGATGGCCCAAGTTCTATTGGAGGAGAAATGTGGAATTCCTCTTGCTTAGAGATCAATGGGCCTGCAAGGATGCAAAATTTTATTCCGTAGTCAAGTAAAGTGGCAATAATTTTCTTAAGTGAGTATGACTGAGAAACATCCTCACTTTTATGAAACAAACAAAAAGCAACAATAAAAATAACAGAAGTGCATCAGAGAACTCCTATCTTCCAGGATCAACTGGTTGCAAAATGCATGTCGAAATAACTGAGTGACTAAGTTCCTACAGAAAACTCTGTGCTCAACTCATGTGGTTAAATATTAGGAAACATTGGCCAAACTTGATCGAAGTACTTAGAATAATGATTATGATTTCAGAGCCAATGGTCTATGAACTTGTTATGTCAATACAACCACCTGGCCTACATAGACAGATGTCTTAATGCAAGAGAGCAGGGAAAGCTCTCTTCATCCCAAAGTAATTTCTAGTTGCCAGTGTGCACACTAATATTAGGAAACATTCACAAAAGGGTAGAGGATCAAGCACTTGTGCTTAACCCTCTGGAAATTGTCATTAGAGTTATCAATGACCGTCTATACGGACTTTGATTCTGTATTGTAATGGCATTAAGCAACAGGTATATGTAGAAACAGATGACTGTGATTTATCTTGTCTCTACAGAAATTACTTAAAAGTGTGATCTGATTGACCACCATTCTATATCTACAGCTTCACCTCCAACCTCGAGTACATTTTGTGCTCTGATAACATTAGGTTCCTTTTAGTCCCCAGAACTCAGCATGCTGCCTCATGACTCCGTGCCCTCTCACAAGCAATCCTCTCTTGTCTGGGTGCCCCGCCTCTTCTTTACCACCTATCAAGTCCACCACCCCTGCTTCAAGTCACATGCAGACAAATTCTGTTCTGAATATGTCTTTCTCATCCTATCTCCACCCTCTGAAGAAGCATTCTGTGTTCTAAGCAAAAATTTAAAAAGATCTCTTTAATACTCTTAACTGAATAATCAATAGATTTCTTGTAGCAAGGAGTTCTCCCATTCAGTACAAGAACATCTCTAATTATAATTATACCAGACTGTATTGTCAAATCTAAATAAAATTATATTTTCTCAGTACAATAAAAACAATCCTAAATAAGAACCAAATGCTCATCACTTTATATCAAGATAATGTCGAGTTCTCACAGTCTAAATGTGAACATTTTAAGTACAAGCAACAATGCAAATTCAAGAAAGGTATGCTCATCCTGTCTTTTGATAACCTATACTTCTTCATGCCATAATTTTTGCACAGTCAGACAGGTTGCTAATATTCAACAATTTATAGTATAGTTCAGTCTCTTCATGTTTTGATTGTAGTTATCTGAAGGCTCATTTTCTCGAATGTCTTCCAGCTAGAATTTAGAATTTTAAATGAAAATTTAGCAAGGCAACTCAAGAGGTACTGAAGAGATAAGTTTTTTTTTTTTTTAAATGAAAAGAGGACTACCACGCAAATTCACAGAACACAGTTACACGAATATTAGTTTTTAATAATGGCTTGGCACTTGGTCTATCACTTGTCATCTACCACATATTGGCTTTATTGATGGGCTACACAGTGCCTAATATTGTGTGCATTGAACCACTTTCCTGAAAGGATTAAAACACTGACATCTGGTGAGTGAAGAGCAGCTTTATGTTTCACCAAGGATGTCCCCAGTGTGATTCATTACAAGGAAAGCATTTTCATCATAGTGAAATTAAAGCTATGTTCCCTTCCATATTAAACATTTGATCGCATATACCACATTCACAGTACTTCCTATGCAAGCATATTCCAAACTTTTATTAAAACAAACAATCATTTGAGCCCAGATATATGCAGTGGCCAACAAACATTTAGAAAATATGTCCTGGAGCATTTCTGTAGAGTAAAAAACGATTTCATCAATGGTGAAGTTTCCTTTGGAAATGGCTATAAGCTGACTGACATACTCTGTTCTGGTGAAAAAATATGTCATGATTAGTATGCACTTAGTCCATAAAAAAAGATAGGCTGAAATATAAAATAGGCCCCACTAGGCTTAAGTGAATTCAGGGATACCTGGTCTATTATAGCAGTGCAGTTAGGCAAACGGTGGCAACATAGAAAGTCTAATAGGAGGGAACATCTTCAGAAGCACCAGGTAGTACTCGTTTTTAGTCAACACTTTTCAGGTTAATAGAGGATGACTGTTTTATTGTTTTGGCTCATCCAACTTAAGGTGAATGAGAAAAAGTTGGGAATGTGTCAGAGGAGAACTATGATCATGATTAAAATTTTAAAATAGCAAAGTACTAGGCATGCAGGCAAAATTTAATACCCTAAATGTTAAAGCTACGAATGAAATCAGAAATAACCTTATGCCACATTTTCTTTTTCTATGTCACAGTTGAAGGAATTATAGCCAGGAAAGTCACGTTGCTTATTTATTGCCACACAGCTAGCTAAATTCAGAAATACAATGAACACTTCCTTGAATGAGTCCAGCAAGTATCTATCTGTAAATATTAATAGGTGAAGAAATAATCAGACTGGGGAGAAAAAAATACAACACCTGTTTGCCAAATGCCTTTTAAGCGTAAGGAATTGATTAGTGAGTCTAAAGGAAAAGTCAATAATTGTGACTAATATAAAGTCATTATGCACAGCTGGTTTGACAAATTTCCAGAGGGAAAAGTTTTAGGAAATCACCATATGGCTTCGGTTTGTGCTCATTTACTTAAGCCAGGTGGACTGAATTTGTTCTATGAAAACACTGGGAATAAATGGAAATGGACCACTTTAACATCAGTATAAGCTCTGGGTATGTTTCAGAGGCTAGTGAATCTACTAGCAATAGCGTTGGCCATAATGAAATGCATCAGCCGACTACATGAGAGAAAAACTGTGGTAAAAATCTTATCTCTTGAAATTTTTTGGCTAAGGTTAACTCCTTCAATTAGTAGTTGCGTCTGATTTCCAAGAAATGCAAGTATTTCTTTACTCACTTGCTTTTATTGCACAATATACACACTGCAGTCCCTCACTCCACTGTACTGCTGCTGTGTTTGGATGCTGTGGTGGGGAGGCTCGAGAAGGTAACAGCACAGTCAACAGACTGTTAAGTGACGCAGGATGGATTCCCAGCGGGGTCCACAGAAAGCATCGGCTTCCAACTGGACACACATGCTCTGATCAGACAAACATGCCCAGGCCAGTTTAGGCCCCTGCACAACTTGTGTGCACACAACACATCAGTGCAGGCTACAGTCTGCTCTTGGCCCAGTGGTACACCTGTAGTGCTGAGTGTGTAAGAGGCCTGTGATCCAAATAAGGCTTTTACATGAATGGCTGGGCTGCTTGAGCTGCTATAACAAAGTGCCACAGACTGCATGGCTTACAAATAGCAGATGTATATTTCTCTCAGTCCTGGAGGCTGGCAGTCTAAGGTCAAGGTGCTGGTTCATAGGTGGCACCTTTTCATTGTGTCCTCGCATGAGGAGAGGGGCAAGGGAGCTTTCTGGGGTCTCTTTTATGACACACTGATCTCATTCATGTGGGTTTCACCCTCATGTCCTAAGAATCCCCCAGAGACCTCACCTTTTAACACCATCACACTAGGGGTTAGGTACCAACATATGAATTTTGGGAAACACAAATAGTATAGTCTATAGCAATGTCACTAAGAATATTCCTCAGAGTTTGGTTTAATTTGTCGTAAAAATGCCCTTTGGAGACAATTTTACTCCTGGCCACTCAAATATCCTACAGTTTCTATCTTCACTCTCAGCACAGGACAGAATATTGTTGTCCACATGATGAAGGTGTCAGGCTGCCCTGCCATTTGCTCCTGTACCGGTCAGCATGGGCTACATGACAGGCAGCGGAGAATATTTCTCATCCGTGGGTTGTTCTGTCTGGTCAGCAGGATCAGCTCTGTGTTTAAGGAAGCTTGAGGTCAGCCAGATATTTATAGCTGTGGGAGCGATACTCAGACCCAGAGTTGACCAAACGCATCTTCACATGAAAGTGCCATGATATGGGAACCTGTTACCATGCCATGTGAGATATTAACATATGAACTTTTAATAAGGATTCTCAAATTAATTAGCTGTCACATTGGAATACAATAGGCAGCCCACTGGGGACTGGGAAAATAAGGGTGGGGTATGAGAGAAAAGGTGCTGCAGCCATGGCATTAGATGTGTGATGACGGGGCAATTTTCTCAAAGCTTCTCTTTTTGGAAGTCTCTATTTTTAAATCACATAATCTCTCACCTTTGAACTAAGCATCTTTCAAACATGCTTGGCATTAACACCCTCTCTTAAACAGACGTGGTGAGGGCAGTCTTCTCTGAAGTGCATTTTGAGCAAACTCTGAGTAATAAGAGTAAAGCTAGGCAGATGAAAATATGGGGAAATGCCAGCCAATGCCAAGGAAAAAATCCCAAGATCCACAGGAGGGAGTCAGCTTGATGTCCTCTCTCAATATTAAAGCCCAATATTAAAGTGGGATCAGAAAGGAGGTGGGAACAAGTTCATACAGGGTGCCTGGGCCTGAGGAAGAAATTGGAATTTTCTTTTTAGCATATGTTAATTATGAGAGAACTCTACATTGTAGTAGAATCAGCTGGTTCAGAATCCTGATGGCTGTGTGAAGAATGTGGCCAAAAACAAGCAAGGAGGTCAGATAGGAGAGACTATATGGATATTGTATGTACTACATAATAATATATGTTGGAGGAATGTATTCAAAATATATTTTGAGTGAGGGGCCAACAGGTTTTGCTGACATGAAATCAGGACATGGGGAATAAGAAAGAGAAAAGCTGTGGATTAATAGTAGGTTTGAGGCTGAGGAACCGGGTGATTGTCATTTTCACTCCTAAGATAGACAGGGATGACCATACTCGCAGATGGCATAATGGTGGGACCAGGAGGATCAAGAGTTCTGTTTAGGATCTTTAACATCTTAATGGGTCATTAAATAACCAAAGGAGATTTTGAGTTGGCAGAAGTAAGTAATAAAGCTTGTTTGGAGAACACAGGCTTGTTCCAGTGCAGTTGATATATTAGGAAATAATTGAGGCTTAACAAGAATTCGCAAAATTCATGTTTTCTCATGTACAATTTTGTCTACAAAGAACACCATGTGAACACAGAAAATCATACCCAGCTGAACCTAACCACTCAGGAAGGCACGCAGCTCAGACTACAGCAAGAGCCCCCCCCTCACCTGGTATCACCACTTCCATCTGATAGGAAACAAGACCCCTGCCACCATTTCACCATAACTCACATTCAAAAGCAAACAGCAGGTCTTTTTCAAAATAATGCTCCAGATTTATTGCAGGAGTTATATATTCTCAACCAGTTATCCCATGTATAATGACTAACATGTTATTAATTTTTATTTAATATGTCACTCAGTATTGGGCTTCACCCCATTTCCTCATAAGCTTTGGGGTTTGCTCGATTTCCCATGATGTGGTATTTTTAGGACACATGTTGTATGAGAGCAGAATTGACTGGAGGTGATGTCAAAAGCAGGGCTAGAGGCAAAGATGTAGGAGTATTCGATCCTGGGGTCAGAGGAAGGGATGTGGTCTCATAATTCCCTCACATACAATCCCAGGTTGTTATTTCTCCTATGCCAGTCCCTCCACTGGGAACATTTCAAAGGCACAAACTCATCTTTTTACTCCAACTTCCAGTAAAGGGCTTAGCTTTTCAGATCAGTTTGATATTGGGTTGGCAAAAAAGTCTGTATGGTTTTTTCCATAAAATAAGACACATTTCTTTTTCATTTTCACCAATAATTTTATTGATTCAGGTATTTTGAGTATGTTGGTTATCTCCTGCTATTGACTTTTAGTGGGTAGAGGCCAAGGGTGTTGCTAAACACCTTCCAATGTGAGGCATATGACAGCCTCACAGTAAAGAATTATTTGGTCAAAATGTCAATAGTACCAAGAAACTTCCCAAACCACTTTTGACATGTTTGATCAGGCACAGCACCTTCTCCATACATTGCACTAATCTTTTTTTACAGTTCAGTTGTGTTTTTACCTTCCTTGAAATAATAAAGCATAATACACTGAAAATGTTGTATATTTTCTTCTGTCTTCGATATTAAAATGGCTGCACAAAAATTCACCAATATTGATGTCTTTTTTTAATGCATGCTGATATGACAGCTATCACAATACAATCTAACAAAATTGTTTTGAATGAAGTTAAAGACAACTGAGCACCATTAGAGCCATCATATGGAAAAAAACTAAATGAACTTTTTAGCCAACCCAATAATTTGCTAACCCAGCTGGTCCTAGAGCAATATGTGTCAGTCTTTTAAATCTTAGTCATTATGAGCAAAATGATGTTTGCTGCAAGTTTGATTGAGAAGTCTCAACTGAGTTATGTACAGACATTAAGCTCATTTTATTCTTAAAACATGGGTACAAGTACAACTACTGGCTCTCTCTTCCCCTCCCCCTCTGTCTCTGTCTCTCTCTCTCTCTTTACAGTGTGTATTTCTGTCTCATTTTGTAGACTCTGTGAATGCCTGCCCTGTGAGGTTCTCCAGAACATTCCCCACCTCCTCACTCACCCCAGGAGGTATGGCCCACCCACCTGCTCAGGGGCCTTAGTGATGGCTTATGTCCAAGTTATTACCCATGACATCTACATGACCAGCAGGAAACGTGTTATGGACTGAGTGTTTGTGTTCCCTGAATATTCTCATGTTGAATCCTAAAACCAAAGGGATGGATCAGGAGGTGGGGAATTTGGGAGGTAACGAAGTCATGAGGCTGGAGCCCCCACGATGGGATTAGTGTCCTTACAAAAGAGACCCCAGAGAGCCCCCTCCTACCATGGAAGACTCAGCTAGAAGATGCCTTCTAAGAATCAGGAAGTGGGACCTTAGCAGATATTACTAAATCTGCTGGCACCCTGATCTTGAACTTCCAACCTCCAGAGCTGTAAGAAATGAATGCTTATTTTTTTATAAGCTGCCCAGTCTGTGGTTTTCTGTTCTAGCAGCCTGAACAGATTAAAACACAACTTATTTATCTCTTCTACTCGAGTAGTCAGAATTCTGGCCCCATGAGCGCAGTGCCCACTTTGTCTCCAAGGCCCAAAAGTGGTAGCCTCATGGCAGTTGGAGTCTGTGCCAATTTAGAAGGTGGAATGGTTTGGGCAGGAGAAGTGAAATAGAACAGACTGGGCCTGCTGCAAAATTACATTCCCTCTTTAGTCATCTGGGTATAAAAGGAGGGTGGGTGGGGGATTCATCAAATGGTTTTATTAGAATTCCTTTTTTAGAAACACATGCAATAAAATGGCTGGCACACCAGTGAGAAATTTCATATCCTAAAAGATTTGGCTTTAGAGCTTTTGTTCTGGCTCTGGGCCAGAACCAGCAACAGGCACCTCACACCTTCCCGACACAAGCTGGGGAGTGTAGGGAGTGCGTAGGGTGGGTATGGACAGTTCTTTCCTAGTAACCCTTAAAGACCTCCTCCTACTTCCCTCCTAATAAACTACCTCATTCCAGTCTTGGTCTCTTTTTTGTGGTTTCATAAAATATACTGCTTTCTCTGTGTTATGAAATCGACAAATGCCAACAAAGAAATGCCACTGTTTTCTGCCTCATAATCCATTTTTAAGAGTGCATAACATTGCTACCTTCAGTACCCTTAACACGCTGGCCAACAAACATTTTATGGCTGGCAGTCAGGGAGACCCACCTGCCTCCAAAAGCAAATGAGACTATTTGGCTGCCTTCCTGCTTTGGTACGTAAATTTCCATGTGTATAAATAACCACACTCCCATCCATTCACTTGAGGAAGGTTATTGTATTTCACATGCTGTTAAAAACCCAGAGTGTCAAAGTCATGCTTTATAGCATCACCCCAAGGCAAATGTATCACTGTCAGAAGGCTTACTCCAATAAAACCTCTTTATGGGTGATAGATTTTATTTGTGAGTTTATGGCAAATACCTGAATCATCAGGTATTCATGTTGTAATCACCTTTTATGGGTCTTGGTTCCTCCCCTGCTCGTAAAGAACATGCACACCTATGCCGAGGACTGAGAAGGGCTGAGACTTGGATGACCGTGCCCTGGGCAGCCTTTGGTGTGCTGCTCAGTTTCTCCACATTGCATCTTTCTGAGCTTCCCTTGCACAAGTGTGATGTTCATCAACTGGGCATTAATTCTAATGTGCTTTGAAGATATGAAAGTGCTCTGTGTGGCCATCATTTCAGTAGCTTTATGAGTCTGGGTTATTTTTATTGGTTTTCACAGATTGCTTTATTTTCTTAATTAAGACCTTAAAATTAACCCCTAAGTGAGACAGTCTCTATTGCATTTTCCAGTTTTAAAGGGCAACATTTCAGGTTGGCAGTAAAAACGGATGTGAAAGTGTGCCAGCATTTGCATTAGTGGGATTTGTTACACTTCTTTGTTCTCTAATACAGGGTAAGAAATCTGCTCTGTACAGGCAGGCTTGAAATATATTCCAGGAAAGGTAGCCCTAAGAAGTACTGACTAATATGTATGATTGGCAGTCATTAGGCCAGAACAGAACTGGGCTGCTGCTGAGGGCTAATAGGCCCATTTTAGAGGGATGCAATGACAGACCTTCCAGCCAGCTGAGGAGGGGGTGTCCATGCTTGTGGACTGTCATTCTGTGCTGGGAGGAGGTCTGGTGTCAGGCAGCAAACAGTTCAGGGAGCCATGGCTTTTCTTGCACTTTCTCTCTGGAAGCACAAGCCAAGGCCAATGGAAAGCCTACCTTACAGTCATAAGTGTCAGTGTGTTTCTCTCACAGGGATAGCAGTACAAGACAAAAATATTTCTAGAAAATGCCAAAATGGTTCTGGAATCTACTTCTACCTAGGCACCTGCTATATAACCTCAATTAAATTTTAGAAATTTTCACGCCATCCATGTCCTCACCGGTTGAATAAAAATATATATATAGTGTCTCTTCTGGTTTCAATGTGAGGAAAGAATGCATTAGTGTTTCCAATTACCTGTTATTAAGTAGAGACAGGTAGAAAGTTAATTTTGTAAAAGTTGAACCATCTGACATGATAAAAGGTATTTAAAAAGCATAGGCATTGCCCGAAGATAGGTTAATCATTAAATTAGATTTATATGTGGCTCAAAATATGATAGCTCAGGAAAAGAACGGCACACTCTCATTCACTACAATGACCTCTTCACTCAGCACATCTACTTCGGCAGCTAACAAGCTTTCTGATTTCACTCCAGAAAAGCCTGTTTCCACCTAGCCAATTATCCTCTCTATTCTGACCCTTTCATTTCAGAATTTGATAATTAAAGTTTACCTTCAAGTAGCCCAAACATGACAACCAAGACAAGTAATTATGACAAATAACTGCTCCTCTATCACACACATTCAAAAGTAAACCACATTGGGTTGAACTAATTCCAACAGTAAAACTCAAATAGATTTTCAGTGTTTATTTGAGTGCAATCATTGTAAAACCTGTCATCATTGCTGAAGTTGAAAGTGCTCCATATTAAGACACGAGGTAGCAAAAGTATCTGGTAATTGGCTTAGGATAGGGATAAAATGTCTACAAAAAAATGAAAATTCACCTCAGTTATATAATGTCCCTACCATCTTGGCCATACATTAGGAATTTAATAACACATTTAGAGGCCTAAAGTATGTTCATTATATTTTGCCTCTACCTTTTTCCTTGCTGATGTTATAGCAATCAAACGATAATGTTTATTTTGTAAGTTTTTATTCCGTATATGAATTTCAGTCAATGAAATGGACACATTGACACTATCAACCAATTACTTTCTCAAGACCTTACAAAGAGCTCTATAATATATTTTAGGCAATGAAAGTCAGCCAATAATTAATAATAAGTGGATAGGGCTATGTATACTGGCAACTGAGGTGTACAAATAAAACAAAGCACTGACTGTGCTATCCAGACCACTGTCAAATGGAAATGAATTTAATAAAATCAAAAGCATGATAAGTAAGGATGCGATGAACTAAAGCAAACCCACCACAGATGAACACATAAGCACAGGAGCTGCAGAGAGATGCTCCAAAGGCTTCAGGATCCTCAGGAAAAGGTAAGCACTGCCTAGGTCCTTGACTGTTTCCCAATGAAATAAAGGTACTTCCATCTCAAATGAACCACTTTCAGGGAAAAGAATTCCACTCCTGGGTAGATATCTTGGTAGTTTCTTACCGAAAAATTAAAACGTAACCTCTGATCTTTAAATAGCAGCCTCCAATTTGACACTAAGCTACTTTCCAGCCACTTGCTCCTCTTACATCCTTTGTCCCATTCAACATATATTTCAGAGGCACAGGTACAACAGTTGACTTTTTGCAAATGCACCCTATATCTTCAGCCTTTGTGCTTTTGCATAAAGCCTTTCTCCTTTAAACTGTTTCATTACCACATACAATTGCCCCAGTCCTATGTTTCCTTCTAGATACTTATGGTTTTTATCTCCCTTCACCCGAATACCTTCTTCTTAACAGCTAAACAGAATAAATGCCTTCGTCCCCTACGCTTTTACCAAAATTACTTGCTGTTATGATACTTAAAACAGTGAACTTGATTTATAATTATTTAAATCTATTAGAATCAAATGATGATCTTCCAGAAAAGTTTGAGTCATTTATAACTTTGATCAAGTTATTCACAGTGATGCTGCAAGGATTCAATATAACTAGAGAAAACAGGATAATCAACAAGGGTGGGATCCCTTAACAAAAATAGGTGTTTGTACGTATAAGTGTTCTAATGAATGCCCAATTTCAGGGGCAAAGTAATACAAAGAAGGGAAAAATTCCATTTGAAAGGAAACTTTCTAGACTGCTATAATCAATGAAATAAGAAAATAAAGAAATTGACTTTGCTGGGCTGTAGTTAAACCAAAACATTGTTTTCAGAAAGACTAGCTCATAAATAAGTGAATTAACATAGCAGGTGTGGGCTGGAATGGAAGACTATTACTGATTAAATTCAGTCCTCTCTAGTATGTGTTGGGGGTGTTAAATGAAGAAAATGTAATTTTAAGCTGGAAGTTGAACCCCTGTTTTGTTAAACAAATTCACATCTACTTGGTGACATTCCACTGTCTAAAAAGCTGATAGTTGATTGTCTTGCAGCTCAGAAGTCCCCTTGCTTTGTTTCTGAATCTGTATCTCAGCCTGTTTTCATCTTGCATTTGGTCCTTTCAACATCACAGTGACTCTTGAGGGCATGGCCAGATCACATCTGCTAACAGGTATTTGGTTAAATGGAACCATAATTTCACCCAAAGCAAATACTGGAAATCTGCCATTGTAACCAGACATTTTTGGTTTCCTCTGACTTAGCAGAGATGAGTTTTCATCTCCAGTCACATGCTGTGTCTTTAAAATGAAGAGATACACATGGCGCTGGCGGCCGGGTGTGCCATGGAGGTGGGGACAGCATGTGGCCGCCACAGAAAGAGCTTCAAAGCTTATTTGTGCAGCTTTCTAGAGTTAGAGTCCTATGGTGCCATCATGAAAGATGAAATTCTATTCTCTCCCTTTAAAAAGTTCTAAGAGGACTACAATGTAAGGTCTATTTTTAAAAGAAACGTTGACAGCAAAGTGAAATGGGCAGGTGAGCATTGGGGTGCATTGGAACTGGGAAAGATCCTCGGGTGGGGGGTGGGTGGGGTGGGTGGGAGGAATTCCCCAGGGATATGTCATAAACAAATGCCCTTCTGTTTGCTGGTATAGTCAGATGCTGGGAGCTTAAATAGTTTCAGATTTCTTTTTTTCTTTGTTTAAAGCTCTATCAGAAATTAGGCAAGAACAGTTAAGGAGAAATTCAATCCTGTTTTTCTCAAGAGGGCAACATTGTATCCATTTGGGCTTGAAGCTACAAAGCACGCTTCTTAAAGTAGCCTTACTGGCTTATTGCTGTACATACTTGCACACATTTTAAACCAAACAGACATCAATGCAGAGTCCATCTTCCTTCACTGGGAAGAAAGGAAAGTTGGGATTCAGAGAGGTTTGGTTGTAGAATTATGACTTCTTTCCAGCAGTATTGGATTGAGAAATGAGTGATTATTAGGAAAGATAAATAAATGAGTCTTCTTAGGGATTACTGTGTGTGGTATTTGGCCTCACCAGCATTTTGGCCTTTTTATAAACAGTGTAACTGCAGTATAGCTTTTGCCAGAGAATGCGGTCCAAATGTAATAAAACACACTTTTTTTTTTTTTTTTTTGCTAAACTGGAGGCAAACACTATTATTTTTTAAAGAGGTTAATGTGAGTATCTTCTATTGATTGTGGCTTAAGGTAAGAGTTTGAAAATTCTAGCCTGTTCATGAATTGATTAGACTGCAAAATGAAACAAAGCAAATGTCAATGTCCAGCCAAACCCCTGAATTATTGAGACTCTGTGCATGCAAAGGCATGTTCTTGGGTTTGCTTAGGTGCATGAACATGGGTGTTTGCAAACAGACCTTCAAGTTTGTCCCCTTAAGAGGTCAAGTGTCATCTTGGAAAGAACCTGGAATTCAGAGTTAGAGACCACTTGCTGAGTTCCAGGGTAACCTACAATGGGAGAAACCAAACCCAGCATCATTGCGAACAACCCACCAGCAGCTTCATTGCTCACGTGCAGTATAATCACACCATTCTCTTCTTCTGTGAAGCAGAGTATAATTGTTTCTACAGCCTTGCTTCTGAAAAGTCATGAAAAAGACTTCCTAGGATAACTAAAATAGGGAGCTTCAGTCAATAGATATTTACTGGAGTACATATAGTATATACCCAGATAACATGAGAGAAATGGTTTTAACTGCAGAACACCAGGCTCCAGACTTGGGTTCAGCTCTGCAGTCATGGTCAATACTGTCAAAAGTTTTCAGTGAAATTTGATTTGGAAATTTTCACAGTATAATCATGAATTTACAACCATTCTGCAGTTCCATAACTGTGTGATCTAGAAAAACCTAAACTGCTGTGATTGGCACAGAGATGGTGAGAACAGTGTCTTGGATGCTGTATAATTTTCTCTAATTCTCCAGTTAATTTGAACAGTAATTTCCTCTTTACATATTTATGCATAAAGAGATGACATGTCATAATTCCTTTATTTAGTAACAGAGAGCTAGAATGAGAAAGAAGCCAAACAAATATATTAGTTAATATATTACTTTATTAGCTTATGTTTTTTATATATAATAATATATTAATTGCCTAGGGAAAAAAGATAAATCTATATATGCATAGGAATGAAGACCATCATTGTTAAAAATCTCAATATTATAAGGTGCTACCCCTTAATCAAAAGTGTAACAAAATATTTGAATCATTAAAACATTATTGAAGTGGAATAGGAACAGAATGGTGGGTTATAGGGATTCATGAAAATCTCAGGAACAAAATATAAATTACTCAAATTGTAAAGATTCTCTAAACTAAATTATATTATAGAAATGTCCATGGTGATTCCACAATATTTTCATTAATCAGTAACCTGCAAAAGCTTTTTAGCTTGATAAAAAGCTTCTTACATCCCACTTAAGAAATGATTTGTTCAACATGCCCAGAAGATAACATTGTAGCTTTTATAAATTCAGGAAAATTTAAAACAAGAGACAAAAAATGAATTGGAAGCAACTGAATTTCTTTAGGTGGCATCACTTAAAATTAATTATGAGTTAATCAGGCAAGGATCTTGTGATCAGTGAGTTTTCTGCCATTATTGGAATTAGACAATGCGTACTCACTGAGCGCCTGGACAGCCTCCTCACAGACGATCCCAGGATCTGGAATTGTTTCTTCAGAATAACAGGAAAAGGGAGGGGAGTTGAGCTGAAAATACCATCTGGTTTTAATTCAACATTCTCCATAAACTCTTATGCATCACTTCCAAAAGTAAAAAAAATAAGAAAGAAAGAAAGAAAGCCAACTTGAAATGTTACTAAATTGAAGGAACAAGTGAAATGACTCTAAGAGCTAAGAACACGGCCTTTCTTGTCTTTATGGACGTGTGGTTGGAATGTGTCTGGCTAAGGTGGCAATCCTGGGGAGATGAGACTTTTAAATTAAACATCCCAGCTTATCGAAGAAATACATTACTCATAAGATCTTGTCAATGTAATATCAAACTTTGAATAAAGGGATTTGACATTGGGCATTGCATGTGCAGTTCTTGGCACCATTAACATGTGCAAAGCACCTCATGACCCCCACTTCGCAGAGGCCCTTCACTGGATGCTGTTTGTGGATCTGCTCTCGCCACAGCCTCGCTCTTCCATCTAGGTGCCCTCCTGAGTGTCTAAGGTCTGTCTTTCTGCTTAGGTTCTGGGCTGCCCTTATACCTGAGTGATTTTCTAACTTTGCTGGGGTTGGGAGGAAAACAAGATTGATGCAGAAACTTAACAGGAGATTAAACTGATGCTTTGCTCCTACTCCCTCAGACCTTTGGTTTTATGCAGAACTCCACTATACTCATGGTGAAGGGAAAGATGTGTTTCTAACTGACAATTTGTAAGTTTTTAAGCCTAAACTAATCAGTAGTGTGTTTTCAGCAGGTGTGTGGGATTTGAAATGATATACATCCCAGCATAACATACAAATTACATTTATGTATCTATGTGTAATATAGATTTGTATACAAGTATTTCTAGTGAATCCTCATCGATTTGTACAGAAACAGAGGAAACAGTCAAGATTTAAGGTAAACAAGAATGAAAAATTTCAAAAAAAGACATAACGAGTTTCACTAGCATAACAGTACTGTATTTCTTTAGATTCTGTGTCTGAATTAGCAAAGTAAGGGATTGAAGTGGCAAATGTACTTGAAGTTCTTCAGTGAATTGAAGAGTAGATTGTGCTTTTAATTATAATTTGAAAATGAGTATACACACTTTAAAAGGGCATAAATGTATGTGAAAGGGCAAAGGCAACCATGAACAAAACCTAGTATAGACTGGCCTTCTGGGGGGTCAAGTTCATTTGGTCTCATTTCCTATACAATGGTATTGGGAAGGCTCAGCTGTAACATAGGTAATCACAGATAAAGGTCAAAATTGCATTAACCAGGACATAGGGTCCTAAACAGAGCTATATCAATGTAGATCCTGATACCGCAAGGCACAACTAAAACCAGAGCTGGTCCAACTTCCTCATTGCCAGCATGCTGAGTTTTACTAATTTAAGATAATATTCTATTTTTTCTTTTTTCTTTTTTAAGTATATTTTATTGATTATATTGTTACAATAGTTCCAATTTTTCTTCCTTTGTTCCCCTCTGCCCAGCACCTGCCCTCCCCCAACAATCCCCACCCCAAGTCCATGCCCATGGGTCGGATATACAAGCTCTCCTGCCTCACTTTTTCATATATTCTTCTTCTTTTTTTAAAAATTAATTAATTAATTAATTAATTATTTTAACAATAAAAAATAACAATCCCTCCCTCTCAGACTTGAGACCCTTTATAATCTTATAAAGGATAATGGGCGAAGGTCTCGAGCTCTTCTAGCTGCTTCAAGCTGGACATGGTTGTTGCCTTACCTACCCTTGGGTTCAGAAATCCCTAATAAGAGTGGGGGTGTGGAGAGGACGGTGGCCTTCCCACATGGGGAAGGATCGTGCAGACTTCGGGCCGGTTGGCTGTCCCTGGACAATGGCATGCTTGATTTAACAGGGTGGCATCCTTGTTGTATTCTGGAGGCAACAGATTTGGCAACAGGGTTAAAAGACATCATTTAATCTATAACCACGAGATGACAAAAGACAGGTATTAATTTTTCAATGTCCCACATTAGGGAAAAGAAGGGATTCTTCGGAGGAAGGTGTTCCAGGTACATCTCACCTGTCCAAAACACTTTTGCCCATTATATTTAGTTTGGACTGAGGAAAATATTTTAGGTATCCCCCCTCTTGGACCTCTGGGCTCTTTCTGTCCAAGTCATTAGGACAGAAAAGATAAACCAGTTTTAAAGTGAAGTCCACAGACAACCCCATACTTCACCAACCCAGCCACTTAGTTCAGCCAAACCATTGAGTCTCAGGAGGCAGCAATGCAGACAGGATTAAGTGAGGCCCATACGTACAGACAATCACTCAGGTAATGAGATCATAGGCGTATGCCCTTTGAAAACAGAAAACACATGTTAATTTATGTAACATAACCCACATACAAGTCTCTAAATTTGTAGGACTCTCTTATCAGAAAGACATCCAGTTGCAAGGCATTTGACATTCTTCTTGCCTGTAAATTAAACATCTTTGATAATACCCCAGACATAGTTTAACTTTCAAATGAAAACAAATTTTAAATGAAAAGAAACTTTAAAGACGGTTAGCTGCACTACTTTATAGTCTACCACTGAGCATTGTGATTTTCCTTGAATCACGATTTTTCTCCCTAAGATTACCTTCCTTGTCATTAAAGGGACTGCATTAAGTTTATTTTTAATTTATCCTGTTCATTTGCATAAACACAACAAGAGCAGAAAATGATCACTTAGATTCTTTAGTTCTGCTTTGCTGGAACTTATGCAAGGAACATTTAGGGTGACCTTCAGTCTGCCCTTCAGGGAACAGAAGCAGAACCACATACCTGGCATTCAGCGTTGCCTATAAACACCTGTCTTTTACAAGTCATTCTGGTTTTCCATTGTGCCTTAAGGTCCCATCTAGCCATCTTTCATGAAAACAACCTTCATTTCTTCCCTGGAAAGATTGCCATGGACTACACATCCAACCAAGGTACCAGGCCTTTTATCTCATGGGCTTTTATTACCTTTGAAAATCAATCCCAGTTCCTCAGGGCTTTTTGGTGACAACCAGAGCCCAAGCATGTCTCCTTTAGGCATGACATTCCAGTTAAAGTCTTAGTCAAAAAACCTCTATTAACAACTGGTCTTATTAATTTTATGCAAATAAACTTATGTCATTAATTACTTGTTTAGAATGCCAAACCCTGGAGGGATCAGATAGGGAAAAAAATATACAGTGTGAAGGAAAATCCTTGTCCTTCTAATATTCACTGAACTTGCATTTCCATTCTTTATATTTTAACTTTTTTCCCACTAAAAATTTTTGTTTGTTTTTTTCATTACAGTTGTCCCATTTTTACCCCTCTTGCTTCCCTGAATCCTGCCCCCATTTCCCCCACATTCAGTCCTCACCCAGTTGTCCATGTCCATGGGTCATTTATACATGTTCTTTGACTAGACCCTTCCCCTTCTTACCCCCTTCTCTCCCTCCCATCTCCCCCCTCGTTACTGTTAGTTTGTTCCTTGTTTACATACCCCTGGTTCAATTTTGCTCATTTGTTTGTGTTGTTCATTAGTTTCCCATAATAGGTGATAGCATAAGGTATTTTTCTTTCGTTGCCTGGCTTATTTCGCTAAGTATAATTCTCTCTAGTTCCATCCATGTTGTTGAAAATGGTAGAAGTTCCTTCTTTCTTTCAGTACTTATTCATTGTCATTTTCCCCCTTTGTACTCATGTTCCTCTCTCTCTCTCTGTTTCTTCATCTTCTTAAAGCAGACCCTTTAGCATCTCTTGCAATGTTGGTTTGGTGGAGATGTATTCTTTTAGCCTTCTTTTGTCTTGGAAACTACTTATTTCACCTTCCATTTTGAATGAGAGTCTTGCTGGGTAGAGTATTCTTGGTTGTAGGCCTTTGGTTTTCATTGCTTGGAACAATTTTTGCCATTCCATTCTGGCTTGTAGTGTTTCTGCTGAGAAATCTGATGATAGCTTTATTAAAGCTCCCTTGTATGTTATTAGTTGTTTCTCTCTTGCTGCTTTTAGGATTCTCTCTTCATTTTTGAATGTTGCCATTTTAATTATGATGTGTCTTGAAGTGGGCCTGTTGGGGATCATCTTCATTGGGACCCTTTGTGCTTCCTGGACTTGCACGACTCTTTCTCTCCTCATGTTAGGGAAGTTTTTTGTCATTAGTTTTTCAAAGAGGTTTTCTATCCCTTGCTCTTCTTCTTCTCCTTCTGGAATTCCTATGATATGGATATTATTACGTTTCATGTCGTCCTGCAGCTGTCTTAGAGCCTCTTCAGTCTTGTTCAGTCTTTTTTCATTTTGTTGCACTGTCTGGGAGTTTTTGTCTACATTGTCTTCCAGCTTGCTGATTTGATCTTCTGCTTCCTCTAGCCTGCTTTTAATTCCTTCTACTGTGTTCTTCAATTCAGAGATCATATTCTTCATTTCCTTCTGGCTCTTATTGATAGCTTCCATGTCCTTTTTCATGCTCGTGTAATTCTCAGTAAGTTCCTTGTAGTTTTTCTGGAGTTCCTTGTAGTTTATGCTGACCTCATTGAGCTTCTCCATAACCCATGTTTTGAATTCCATATCTGATAGTTGGCTCCCCTCTATTTCATTTAGCACTCTTTCTGGGGATTCTACCTTTCCTTTTGATGGGGGGTTGTTTCTCTGTCTCCCCAGTTTTGTGACTCCTATCGTTTGTTGGTGCTTCTTAGAATGATCTGCACTTCCTGGATCTGCTCCTGGTGGCGTCAGATCCTGTACCAGTCTGGGTTAGGCAGCCTGTTGGAGACTTCCAGGGATCTACTGCCTTTGTCTGACTTCTTTAGTTGTTAATCTATTCAGTCTGTGATTAGCCATCAGGCTTAAGGACCTTGGGTGTGGCAGCTTAATTCCTGTAGGCAGGGCTTTTGCTTCCCCTTAGGCTGACACCACTTGGAGATGGAGGGGGGGGGGATGTTCTGCCTGCAGTACTGGAGATGAGTCAGCACTGGTACCCGGTGGGCTGCTTCCCCAGTTCTAACCTCAAAGCCACCATACCAAACTCTCCCCAAGCATCTCCAGTCCTCTCTGCCTTCCCTCTGCTTGAGCCCAGGGTAAGTGGGGGCCAAAATATTTTTGTATGTGATCCGCTTAAGAGCTCTTTTTTTCCTGCTGTTTCTCTCTGGCTAGCAAGAAACCCTGTGGCTTTTTGCTTTTCACAGCTGGATACTATTTTATTTTCCACTCTGTTGCTGTAGGCTGGGAAGTTCAGCTGGGGGTTTAGACCCTGCCCTTCTCAGGGGGAATCCCCGGCTGCTGAGCTGTTTCTCAGTCCCTTCAGCTGCCACCCATTTGAGCCCAGCCAGCCCTTCCGCGTCTCCGCACTCCCTACCGGTCACGTTGTGAAGTAGTGGCCTTTTCTGTCTCTCTGTGGTTATAAGACTTCTCTCCAGCTAGTGTTCGGTTGGTTATTCCAAATGATTTCTCCAAAATTAAGTTGTAAATCCAGACTAGTTCTGGGAGGAGGTTGGTGAAGCTTCCACTTACTCTTCCGCCATCTTGTTTCTCCTCTAATATTTTTTTAATAGTAAGAAAAATAAATGTATTGTAGAAGACTGTGGAAAGAAAGAAAACAGTGTCAAGATAAAAATAAAAGTTACCCAAAATTTTTTTTTTACCATGTGACAAACTTCTGTTCATATTCAGATATAGTTTTTCCAATTTTTATAACTATTTCTAAAAACATACAGCTATATACATGGACACATTTTAATGAAAATTTTATCTATGCTGTGTCAGTTTGGTTTTCTCCTTTATTTTTATTCTTACTTAACACTATATCATCAATTTTCCATGTTATTTTCTTTAAAAAGCAATAACTATATGGCATACTACTGTTTTATTATTAATGCACCATAAATTCCTTTATAAACCCACTGTTTTAACATATTTACAGTATTTCATTTTTGTCAGTATAAATTATATTACAATAAAATTCTTTTTAAATACAAGTATAGGCATAAAAGTAGGTGTAGGTATAGATACATACATACATTCATTCATACATAAATACATACATAGATGATAGATAAATCTGGGTATAGGTGTTGATATAGGTATAGAAATATAGGTAATATAGATATATTTGCAGTAAATATCAAAGAAACATTAGTAAAAATGAGCTAAGAAGAAAGTATAACATATTTAATATAATTTGAATGATGTGCACATTTGCAGTGCAGGTTTGCTCATAAATAAAAATATAGCTGAAGAATAAATAGTTAAGAATAAAGAAAAACAGTTCATTGTCTGATTTTGCTCTGGCCCTATTCCTGAGTTATTTAAGTACCATTTGCTGTCTAGAGGTCATGTTAGCACAGGTTAGCTTTTTGTATGACTGCTTTTTGACAATAAAATGAAGTATCAGTGATCGTGTTTCAGAAATTAATGTAGGGATTAAAAGTCACCTACAGTGGTATAAAAAATAAGAAAGAAACAAACTATTAGTACAGTGGGTTTTTTCCCTCTCACATAACTTACATCAAACAGATGACACTTTTGAATTTATAGGATATAACTTAAACACACTGAAATTTTTTTCCAAAAATTGTACATTAATTCCTTAACGTTGAAACTACAGTGTGTCATTGTATATTGTTTTGTTTCTAGTTTTTCTCAGAATTAATTTACTTCTTTGATTTTTTATAAATTATTTTTAAACTTACACAAAGCATTGAATACTTCTGAATCACGATTTACTCTATTTCTATTTCAGATTGTATAATGGAGAATGCATTGTGTACATTTAGCATAAATGGTAAGAAAACCATAGAGTTTTATTCTGTACAGCACAAAGATGTTTTTACAACACAACTAATGTCATCTCCAGTAGCAATCCCAGTTTAAGAATACTTAATTGGCAATGTGTGATGCAGGTTTCTGGCATTTGTTTTATATTTGTGTGAAGTATTGCTCAATGTCACACTTCATTTTTTCCTTTCTAAAATTTAAATAACACATAATCTTATTTCCAAAACAAACTATACATTTTTATCAGTAAAGTAGTACTCATTTTCTAAATATCTGAATTTTAGTTCATTAGAATTATCAAATTATTACTCTACTGTGTTTTAAACATCTATGAAAAACCATTTTAACCTTAAAGAGGCAGTGCATAGAGATTTTCTAATTTTCTTTAAAAAAAACCCATCATTCATATATCTGAAAGCACTTAATAAAGCCCAGTGGATTAAGGTGCTTTTGAGATTGTGTAAGTTGTTCCCTGTGGCTCAGATAGGGCAGGCATGGAGTCTTAGCAGCAAACGTCTTCACCGTCCACAAGACAGGGATGAATATTCCTCACTTGCATTATTTCAGGTTCTACTGTGTTATTGTAGAGAATGACAATAGAATTCCTCTTGTGGGCTTGTCCTGTATAAAACATTATATTCTCTCTATAACATTAGAGTGAGGAAAATCAAACAGGATTAAATAAGGGTGGCTTCAGAAGTGGCATCCTCAAAGAAAGTGTGGTACTGTGATATCTTTTTAAAAGAATCTCTTATTTCAAGCCCAGCTCTGCTTAACATCTCAGGACAGCTGTTTTCACAGTAGACCTGGAGATGCTTGGTTTTAAATGTCAAAATGTAGAATCTGGGCAAATTCTCCCTAAAAAAGAAAATAATGTATCTACAGAGACAAGCATAACCACACAGTTAATATGCAATAATTCTGAAGGTTTTTTGAAAAAGAGATTAATTGTACTTGACCAAGATTGCTGAGAGTTACTTGCAACCAGTTGGCACTGGGCTTGCTTTCGCTCCAGTTTGGATTAGCCCTTTTCCTTGTAGGAGCTCATTCCATCTGCCTGTCGTGCCTCAGACCATGGTGGGATGACCTGAACATTAAGAGGCTCTGTGGTAGTTGATGACCCACAGAAGGCTCAGTTGGTTCAAATGGCACTCAGGGGGCATGCACACATTGGCGCGCACACACATGCATACAAACATGTACACACTCATGTACATGCACACATGCAGACTCAGAGGCAGGCCTTTTTATTCCACTTATTACATTGACTTCCAGAGCACTATGGACAGTCGTTTTCTTGTTGTTTTTTTTTTTTTTTCTACCCAATGTGGCTTCATCAAAATATTTTAAACAATACATGCTGTATCTTTTATTTTTTAAGTTTCTTTTTTTGAATTTTTAGTTCCTCATAGACCTTAATGTGGTGGTTTTCAGAAACAAACAAATTAGCCATCCTACATCTCCTCCTGACTGTGGTCTTGGAATCCTTCATCTGAACACCAGAGAGCTGGCCAAGCCAGTAATGTTTCTCCCTCTTAGAGAACTCTGCGGTCCCTGGCATTTGTGTGGTCCTGCAGCTTTTGAAAACACATGTAAAGGCAAATAATGAAAACACACCAATACTCCTATTCAACAGGGGTCCTCTGAATGTGAGCATTATAGCATCTGATGGTCTGCACGTTGCTTTCATTTCCCTCCTACTTTGAGATCCCTGCTTCTGGATCTTCAAAATGACAATCAGGACTCAGTGTTCTCAGACCTAGTTATCACCATCAATGTTCCTTTTTCATCCTCCTGTTCCATGTCACCCTCAGTCATTCCTCCTGGACTAGAGTCCAAGTGGACATGTATTTCTGATGCCCAAGTCAGGTCTGCAACCACAGAGGATGCTGATCAGAGGCCAGCTGAAGCTGCTTTCACTTGATCCTTTCAAGGGGCCCTCATCCCCTATCCTTCATTCCGTGGATGGCCATGGTTCCCCTCCCTAAATTGGACCTTCTGTCTCTGGATGGCCTTAGAAGCTTCAAGGTAGTGGTTTCCAATCCAAAAAGCATATTAGAACCCCACCATCCAAGGCCATGCTGAGAATGAGGACCGAACTAATGTCCAGGACAAGGACAGAACCAATGCATCCTTATCTCATTCTCATCATCTCACACATGCGCTGGTTGGAGTCCCACACATCTGCATTTGAATTTTTGCTCATCCACTTCTGAGCATTGTCATTTTTGTCACCATGTGATTATTTTCTATGACAATGGTCTTTCCTCCCTGAAAATGGGGTTTATAACCTCATCGGATCAATAAGAAGCTTTAAAAATATCCAAAATGAGATAAAACCCAAAATGTGAAAAGTCCAAAATGAAGGAGAATGGATAAGATGACATATGTTAAAATGCCAGTGTACATACAGAGAGTTTTTGCTAAGTGTAATCTGATCGTAGGGCCTCATGGACCTAGAAGAACATTAGCAGAAAGACTTAAGTGCCGTGAACTTGAGGCCTGTCATAAAAGTTAAAGGAACAAACAGACTTTACTCTTACAAGGTTTGTGGCAAGACCACTTTGGGAAAGACGTGTGAGGGTGACATGTGACAGAGAAAAAGCAAAAGTGCTCCTGTCATGATGGTGAGTCCGGTGCATGTTTTTTAGGTTTAAATAAGCATAGGGCTTTTATGACTGAGGCTTATGTTAAGAACCTTCAGGTGTGACAAAAAACCACTGAGGACTTTTCATGAGTGTTAGACATGCCACACGCTGGATGTTTTCCTGACTTTCAAGGAGTAACTATGATGTTGATCCTTGATAAAACTTTATAGCAGTTTATTAGGGCACATAAAACACTTTGTTGCACTTTGTGAAAAAAACAAAACAAAACAAAACAGCAGATTTTTCTTCAAATACATGCCAAGCTGTCATTACTTTTGCATAGCTGTGCCAGAAATACAACAGTAATCAGCTAAGAATATTATGTTTGGATTTTGCTTTGGTACTTAGCTCAGAGCCAGGGAGTGTGGGCATGGCTTCTGGTCCCATTCCATTGTATGCATTGGACTCAGGACACAGGATCTCACCTCCCCATGCTGAAACTCACCACCAAACAATGGCAGGGACAGGTGGGAGGCAGGAAGAAGGGGGTTCCGTTACAGTGACATGGGTTTGTACAGTTTGAGGCCAATTCTAAGGGTGAAAGTCCACCTTATGTTAAAGCACTCTGATTTGCTGAATGGGACAGTTGGGTGGAGTTTCTAGAATGGCAATGCTGGGCAATCTCAGTTTGGCCATCTCTAGAGAAAAGTCTTTCAAGAAGGGGGGAGTGGCCACCCTTTAAGAAAGTGATAAAAGGAAGGTGCCCCTGGAACACAGTGATATGGAAACTACTGGGGAATTTGTCAAGAGCCAATCCAGAGAGGGCTGTAGGGAGATTCCACTGTATGGAATGAAGAGACTCCCAGGTAATAATGGTGGGATGAGCACACACTTCTACTTTTTCTCCCATCTGAAACAACTGAACTACTGTGAAGTGACTTTTATTGGACACAAATCCATAATTCAAAGGATAATGTGAAAGGCAAAGAAAGTAGCACATTCTTAGGAGCTTCAGAGAAAATAGGTGGCAGTAGCTCTGGTTCCCCAAAAAACAGAATCTAAATCTGGCCACTGGAAAATTCTTCAGCTAATTATTTCTTTAATTATGATCAGATGAGAAAAAAATATCACACACTTGAGAAAAGTCTCTCACATGAAAATAATAGAGGCCCAAACAAAAGCAAATTGGAAAAAAAGAAAAAAAATCAGCAACAAGGGAAAAAGGAAAGCCACTTGGAAGAAACAGAGATTACACTGGGAGAAAACAAATTCCAAACATGTGAACAAAAAGAAACAAATCATTAATATCTTCAGGGATTAAAGAAACTTTGCATCTATGAAGCAAGGACATGTGGTATGTGTGGCTATATATTAAGTGTGTGTGAAATATTCCAAGACCAAAAAAGAGCACTTAGAAATTAAAAACATGATATAAAATAATTAATCAAGAGAACATTTGAAAGTTATGCTGAGGAAATGCACCAAAAAGAACTGAAGAAAGAGGCAAGATGAGAATATATATATATATATATTTAAAGCTGGAGAAGCATTTTAGGGTGCGCAACCTAAGTTCTTAAAAATACTAGACAAAAGAGAAACTGCAAAACAGGAAAATATCAAAGAAATACTTTAATAATATTTTTGAGAACAGAAGGACTTCTGGACCAAAAGGACCCAATGAAAGACCGCAATGAGAGATGAAAACAGACTTAAACCAAAAAATTCTGTTGTGAGATTTCAGCAAAGACAGGATGCACCAAACTCCAAGAAAAAAAAAAAGTCATAGATGGAAGATCAAAGACCAGAATGACTTTGAAATTTTTAACAACAGCTCTGAAAGCTACAAAACAATGAATAAATTCCTTCATAATCTTAAAAAAAAAAACCCAACCATTTCTAAGATGGATTCTATGCTCAACTATTAATTGTGAATGCTGAAAAAATCTCAAAACATTGATTTTTCCAGGCACTTATTTTTAAATAGTGCTTAAAAAACCTATTCTATTCAAAATATGTGTAAACAAGAAAAGAGGCAGCTATGCAATTGGGGAAACATTATCTACCCCAGGAGAAATATGAAGGGTATCACTAAGTGTGATGCTGAAGGAGGGTCCCAGAATGGGGCTGTGGACCATGTACAGAGAGAACCAGTCCAGAGTGAGTGGATCCAGGAGATCCAGGAGAGGATTGCCCAAGAGGCAGAACCGACTACCTGAATACACTGAGAGGAGAAGTGCAACCTTGTTGAAGAATTTGAAATGGATTGATGAGATCTTAGAAAACTAAGCAACACAGTACCATACTAATCACAGAACAATCATTAACTACACAGGGGAATGAAAGATGGTGAGAAAATGGAGAGAACAGGTGTAGAGAAAACTCTAAGGTTCTTCTGAGAAGAGGAGCAGAGAAGGAAAAGAAGACTTGGGGAATATAAGCCAAAAGAGAGTGTGGGGTTGATTGCCTTTCTTTTGTTTGAAAAACACTGAGTAGTGTGACTATGGCCTCTGCTGGTGGTTGAGACTGGCGTTTCAAGGGAGATCAGTCACTGAAGCAATGAACTCATTGAGAAGGCAGGAGAGATGAGACCTCGGGCACCAAAGAGGAAGTCACCTTTGCCAGAGTTCAGTGCAGGAAAGTGGATGAACAGCAGTGAACATGCACTTCAATTTAGAGAAGGAATGGGGGAAAGATGAAGATAGACTCCTATTTTTTGTTTTTGGTTTTTTTTTTTAGTTGAACAATGAGGAGATGCCATCATTTTGTTTTTCTTGAGTCATTAAATTTTACAATACCCTCAGAGGTGAGAATTAGAACTGGCCCCATTTATAGAAACTTAGGCTTCTAGAAGTAATGTAACCTTACCCTAAAGTCACAGAACCAGTAAGAGAAAGACCAAGGAATACAGATCAAGACAGATCTGATTGCAATGGCCTTGCTCTTGAGGATGCCACAGTAATGCTTCTCCTGGAAAGTGCTTAGCTCTGGGGGAGACGGACCCACAGGAGGCCACACCAGTGATAGAGCATTGTGTAGTTGCTACGAGGCAGCAACGGATACACATGATAGGGTCACATCACATTGTTCTCTCCACCTCCAAGCCAGGACAAGCATGGAAGGAAACAAGGAGTGCTATTTTTAGTAAAATGAGATTTCTAACAGATGTTCACATAGTTGAAGTCCCTTAAAAATCCTGTTTCCTGTCTGTACAACTCATTCTATCAGAGTTCTGTGGTCAAAAATTGGCAACAGGACTTGATGAAACCCAGGGCAGCCATCACAATGCATCTGATGTATCTGCACAGCATACCCAGTGGGGCAATTACCTTTGTAGAAATAATACTATAAATATTAAGATGTTTGATTGAATTTACTGATGATACATATAGAGGAAAACATTTTTAATGTTTTAACTTCTGAAAAGGCTTTGGCACTTGGAGAACTATTTCCAGGGAGTACAAAGCAGGTTCAGTGCCCCCTGAGATATGTCTAAATAAGAAATATAAAAAATCAACTTTCTGTGGAACTGGAGTGAATAAGTAAACCTGATATTAAAACTGAAAGAATCCCAAAAGATAGACAGAATAGGATATTATTTTCAAATCTTTGGAGTAAGAGAAAAGAGGATGTGTTCCTAAAAATCAAGTTTTGAGTTAGTCTGTAAGCATATTCTATATTTTATCAATAATAATAAACAAGTGAAATAATTAGAAATAAAATTTCACTAGAATCATCTAGAACAGATGGAACTGATAATGAAGGGTTCTGTGTCTGAGTACAGCAAAGGGGGAGGAAGGCTTTACTTCAGTTTCCCTGCTTCATGCTCAGTGATGGGAAGAGCCACTGACTGCAGTGGCTCTTAGAATTTAAAAAATAAATACATTGTTTAAATGTCTTTCCAAATATAAACTCACTCCAAGTAAAGGCCTTAACTTCTGTCTCACTTCAAGTTCACACCTATTTGACATACATTTTGACTTTGTAAATTACCTACTTAACCCAGTAGCTAGTTGGATCATTGTCATACCTTGTCACTCATCAGGAGACCAAAAAAAAGGCTTCAGTAAAATGATGGTCTTATTTTAGCAATAAGTTCAGACCCCTATTTTTCTTACAAATTAACAAAACTGAACATTAAGATTAGGTTTCTGAGTTAGGCCCAAGCATTTCCTTGCCAAAGACATTTGGCTTAACTGCCCACCATTAGGTCATTGGACACTGTGCTGAGTTCTTGCTTCCCTGCAGGTGGATTCCTGTCATTCTTCTCAGCATGCCCACAAAGCTTGGCATGCTCTCTGTAAGGAGCCAGACCTCAGGTGCTTCCAGAGGCAGGTGAAGGGAACAGGACCTCACCCCTATGAGATGAGCAGGCAGTTTAAATCAAGGCATACAGGAAAATCACAAATTCAGTATTGAACTAAAAATCCCTCTGTTTATGAACTTATTCTGCCTCTGCTGCTGAAAGAAAACTTAAAAATTTCCTTGGGTACACTCTGCTAGTGCCCTTAGCAAATTGCAAAAGAGATAATTTAACTAGTCTTTGCTTTCACTGGACTTCTCTTTAGAGTTTCTCAAAGACATGTATACCTGTAAACACATGGGAAGTTCTATGAACAAGACCCATGTGAATGTCAGCAGCACTTTGAAAAATGTCCATTCAGGAATATCCCCAAGTTACAGAGGATATTCAGAGGCCATATGGAACCCATGCCCTAGCCACTGCACTGGGATCTCACATCAGTCTAGTTCACAGACGCCTTCAGAAGACCCACTAACCAGCATAGCTAAGATTAGTGGGACATTCCAGACACTGCGGTGTCCAATTATCTATTGCTTGATCTTTACACATGTGGTAGATACTCTCCTTATTTCTGTGTCTATGTGAGGCTCTTGAAAACTGGATAGTTTAAGTAGACTATCTTAGGTCCAACTGCATGCAGCAAGATGTAGCAACCCAGAGAAGTGGGAGCCATGCCATTCTTTAGGACAGCCCATCCATCATTCTTGTGTTCACTCTGTGGTTAAGGATGTCAACAGTGAAGGAAGGTGGAGAATTCCATTTGAAGGGAGTATGGACAAAGCTACAGGGTTTATAGATGATTCTTTATAATTCTGTTTCTTAGTGAAATGCTTGCCCTGCCTAAGTTGGGTAGAAAGAATGCAGGAGTCATGAGATCCTATGCTAATTCTTGATGGGAGAGCTATCAGACACACCCCAAAATGTAGATATTTAATCAGGGCTTATTTCCCACCTACTTCTCCTGGCCAATGAGAGCCAGAGAAGGACTTGGCACTTCACTGTGACTGTCACTCAAGAACCAGGTTTGATGGAAGCCCTCAGTTCCACCTGCTGGAGCATGAGGCCCCTAAAAATATTGTGCTTAGTATTGTTCTTTGCTTCAGTCTACAGGTAACCAATGTTAATTTTATTCTTGGCACATTGGTCAGGAACAGTCACCTGTCCCCACCTTGAGGCAAGAGGTCTAGGGAGTATTAGAAAGCCTGTGGATGTTTCAAAGGCTTAAATAGATCTCCACTAATTAGCTGACTACAGCCAAACCTTCCAAGGGCCTTGAAATATTAGCGTGTTTATTTCTCCTGTCAACCTCTGGGAGTTCTTGTAGAATCTTTAAGTGCATATATAACAAATGGATGAAATTTATTTCACATACCTGGAACAGAGAAAGGAACACAAGAAGCTAGGTCAATCTGAAGTGGTTAAAAAGCCTAAATTATACAACACTACAAGTATTAAGAAGTCGCACACAAGTGTCCAGAATGTGCTATCAGCTGTATGTAAGTGAGTGCTCTGGTGATCTGGGTCAAATGTCCCTGCCTGCTACCCCTGTACTTGCACATGTGATATGTGGAGTGATGGCAAACTCCTACATGCACTTCCTAATTATTATGGATTCTCAGTCTGGAGAAAATGAGTGATTTTACTGTGCTACATAGAAGTGTTTGGCTTTTGATTTTGCTGCTGTGGCTTACTCTGTTGGAGCATCATCTCATAAACTGAAATGTTGTAGGTTTGATTTCTGGTCAGGGTACATGCCTAGGTTATGGGTTCAGTCCCCAGTTGGACCACATATGAGAGGCGTACTATTGACATTTCTTTCACATCAGTGTTTCTCTCCCCCTCCCCCCCCAAAAAAAATGAATAAGCATGCCTTTGGGTGAGGGTAAAAAGAAGTGTTTTGCTTTCAGTTTTCCTAGTTTAATCTTTTCTAAAAACTGTTCTCAGATTAGCATTACACAGAACTCAGTCATAGTGCATCACTGTTTTGTTGGCCATCTTCGGTTTCAGGCAACCCAAACAAACACTGCTTAAAGTGCCAGTTTGTTACAGGACATGGGATGTCTCATGGAACCAAGGAATTATGAAGCAGATAAGCACTCATCAAACAAAGCCAATCTGTTCTTTCTGTCTGTCTCTGTCTCCCTCTGTCTCTCTTCCTTTGTCTCTCTTTCTCCTCCTCTGTGTTTTCTCCCTGTCTTGCCCTCTCTGTCTCTCACTCTGTCTTCTTCTGTCTCTGTCTCTCAATCTGTTTCTTTCTGTCTTTGTCTCTCTCTGTTGCTCTGCCTCTGTTTCTCTTTCTCTATCTCTGTCTTCAGATCTCTCCATGTCCCAAGACTGCATTCCCTCTTTCTCCTGTGATATTCTGTTGCTCCACATAATAAGATCTGGCTGACTCCTGGTTCCCACTTGTTTGTCTATTACAATTCTAACCTTTAGGTGAGACTGACTGAATCCCCTTAGTTTCAAATGACAAGGACGTGGAATGGGAATGTGATGGTCCAGCATGGGTGAGGGGTTTATACCCGACCCCATCAGTCTGGCCGGGCCAGCGGTACTCCCTTGACTCCTGGCACTGGAATGGGAAGTGCAACTCCCTAAGAAGGGCTCTGAGTTAGGCAGATCTCCCCTGAGCTGTTTACTATGATCACAAAGGCCATAAATACTCCAGGGGAAAGAGGAGTGCAGCATGTGAAATGCTCTTAGCTGCTATGTAGAAACATGTTGTCCAGCCCAGCAGGCACAGTTATGTAAAGAGAAGGTTCTTTTCTTTGTATCTCTGAATCCCTTACATATGAACTCCAATGGTCTATCTCCAAAGGCAGAACATCAGAATCATCCAAACATATTGACTGAGTTACCTATACGTAATATATTAGGATCGTAGGAAACAACATGAGAAACCTTCCCACAGTGGTGCCTTGAATGTCTTGTGTCTATCCCTTAAGTGTGCTATTCTAGAATCACAATGATTCCTTCACTAACTATAAAAATTCTACTCTTTTTGCAAGGCCAGAATGGAAGGGCACTTCCTCTCTGAAAATTCCCCCTCTGACTGCCCCTCTCCTCCTGTCTTCTTGTCCAACCCACACACCCACTCAAATGGAAGCTTCCAGAATTTGATTAGCACAAAGAAACATAAACACATACTTAGCTATCAAATGCTACTTCTTTTCTTTCTCAAGGAATAAAATTGGCCTTGGGAATTTTAAGGATGTGACTCTAAGTTGGTGTTTCTCATTGTTTGATTTTAAGAAAATCTATTAACTTACCTATACCTGAGATGCTCATCTACAAATCATCAAAAAACTACTCTCTTTTCTGCAGTGAAAATTACAGGAAGGTCATGCAGGTGCATCTTCAGTGCGATGCGGAGTTTGCAGATGTTAGACTGCTTGCTTCCTACCTGCGGTACTTCTCCCTCTTCCCTTATGCCTTCATACTTCTGTTTGTAAATCACTATTTTAACGTTACAATAGTGATTTAAGTTGCTTGGTTTTCCTTGAGTTGAGATAACAAATGACAGCCATTTGGAGAACTGAGCAGTACCACCATTAGAGGTGAATTAAATCCTTTATTTAAAAAAACAAACTAATTTTTATAATTAAAATGAATGATCATAGCTAATTTCAATAGGTGTTAAAATAGATATTTCACTCAGAGCAATTTCTCCCTCACCAAAACAAGCCTTTTCAGGCATCAGTGGCAAGTTCATCTCTGGCCAGACCTCTGGTTTGCTGACTGCCTGTTTCCCCAGGCTCCTGTTTCATCTAAGACCCTGCTATGGCCAGCAGTTCCTCACTTGGAGCTGAACTTGCTCTTATGTTATTCTTTCTCCAGAACTCTGGGGACCCATATTGCTTCCTTTAACCTCCAACAGCTGTATGAGGTATGACCTATGAGTCTTTGATTTTGGAATCTTGAAAACTAAGGGGGAATTCTCCTTCCTCACCATTCTGTCTGCTTCTTCTGCAATTGGTCTTTCATAAGCTCCGTGCCCCTTACCATGATGGAGGCCCCTAGTGCTACTGTATCCCAGTTATCTGGAGTGTGTACTCAGCCCCTGCTTCTAGTGTGAGCAGAACCATGAGTGAGGGCCACGCTGCTCTCTGACCCACAGCTAAAGCCTGACCCAAATTCATAATCAGAAAAGGAGTTTTCATCATTGCCATTGAGGAGTGGCTTTTTTTAATGCCAGATGTCACTTTCCTCCTACTTGGAGGACAGACTCTCCATTCCATGTAATGAATTATTTCAGCTTTGGTCTTCTTACTTATCAATGCTGTTCCTTTTCTTGCTTTTAGGTAACAAACTTTCTTCTGAACACTTAAAAACTATTATTGGGGCATAGCCTTTATACCGAATCTAAGAAAAGGTGGAGAAGGAGATCAACAAGTTTTCATCCAGAACTTCATGGCTCAACAGAGGTGACATAAGGCAATAAGTGCAAAACAGACACAGAGGAATTCTTCCAGAGAATTTTCAGATAGACTGATTTATGATCCCTAGGAATCGATAGAGGATTATGTCATGAAGCTTGGGATCAGTCTATTGATTGCCAGGACTCTCCAGCCTAAGAAAACCAACAAAGAAGCTCCTCCCAATGTCTTGGCTGTATCTCCAGAGGACACTAACAGAGAGAAGGAACACAGCTTCTCTGGGTCATGCCTCCCAGCACCAGTTGGATTGATACGATTCCAGACTCAGTCCAGACTGTTGAGTTAGAATCTGCTTTCTTGTCAAAGAGGTACATGTTTGCAAATCCACCCTCTTTCCTCTAAGTGTTCATTTGCATTCCTTCCTCCCTTGCTCTGTGCATTCCTCATTGAAGATGATGAGGGAGTTCATAAAAATGCATCAAAGACCCATTTACACTATATGATTAACTGCTAATATGTGGTATTAACTTGTAGGATTTTATGGAGATTAGCACCTATAATTATATTTGATGGTATATGATAATTACCTGTTTGGTTGCATTTGAAAGTATGATGACTTGAGAACATTCATCCATCCATATATGGCTCAAAAACTGATATAAAATTGCAACTCACTTTAATTGTTTTTAAAGTAATCAAATTGACATCTTTAAAGCCTAACAGAGACTGATTAATTTTATGGAGACCATGTTAATTAATAATACAGTGATTGGAACACTAATTGAAAATACTTTTTAGAAAATGGGATGTTCTGATCAATATTTTCCAAATGGGATAATTAAGTGTGCTGTAATGTTTCTACATCTCAGATTAAACGTACAAAAATTCAGCTTGGGTTCTCACTCCCCAAGAAGATCAGGGTACAGAAGCGTCTAAGGAAAAACTTTTGGAGTTCAATAGCCAACGTTCTTCTGGGCTTGTCTAGTAATGGAAGCAGAGGAGGAGAAGCCTCACTAGCTCAGGAGGAAAATCCTCACAGCTTTCCTGATGCTGCCCACCTCCTCTACTATTTCTTGAACTCTCTCTGGCCTTTCAGATATCACTTCTGTCTAAATTCCCCTCTCCTGCACAGAGGGACTGATTCAATTATAGACACATGTTCCTGATGTCACATGACAACAAGCTCTATTTTTACTCTGTCTATGCAGAATGTGAGTTGGCATTTAAATTAACCTTGGTCCTTATTTTACATTTCTTACTCCTGTCTTTTTGCTGCCTCTGTCAAATGACTCACCTCACTGTGAATCCTAAATGACAATACACAGGTGACAGACAGCTTAACCTGAATTGCAAGTCTCCTTCATCTGTGAGGCATATACCTTTAAATGTTGATTCACAGTGACCATGCAAATTGGGCAAAACCAAACCCAAGAATGTTGTACATAGAATTCTATGTCCGAGATATTCCAGCAACCCTATTTATCACTTCATCATTGGTATTCTAATAGAGAGGAATGAGCAAGTAGGGTCAGGAAACCCCATGAGGACCCATGCTGAGTGGAGGTGTGCTGGAGGAAGTTGGGGCTCAGAAGGGTCGCTGCATCAGCTCAGAAGAAATGGCTACATGGACACTGAGGCTGTCAAGTAGATGAGTGAACTAGCTGGGTGTGGAGGACAGACAAATACCCATGCACAAAGAGCTCTTCTAACAGGAAAGATACACCTCCTGTGTCCTTAATCATTTATCTTGAACTCTAGTGGCTTTATATATGTTTTATATTCATTGATGGAAAAACTGTGACAAGAAATAACTGATGTTTCTGCAATGTTTGCTAGAACTACTTCGAAGTGGGTCAATAAAAGTGTGGTTTCAGGGTTTTCACAAAAACGTTACTCTTTTTCATTGTAAATTGGACCACAAATGAATTATTTTTCATTTGCACACACACTGCTTTGCTAAAGTAAAGTGAAATATAATAGTATGAAGGCGACTCTGTTGAAACAAGTTAATGCTCAGTTCTCTAATTATTAACACAATTAATCTTTGATGCTGCAATTTTAAAATACTAATAAAATTATTAAATTTAAGACTAGCTTCATCTGAGTAACGTGCTTATTAATTAGAAGGTTATGTAGATTTTATGTATGTAATTGAATTTTCAACTTGAGGACTAATTTCCTAGCTAACTCTTCTGGGAATTATGAGACTTGGTTATTTTTAGTCATTGCATGAATTCAGGAACCTAGAATCATGGTGGCAGTCCCCAAAAGTTGGTGGTGCAAATCAAGGACAAATGGGTTATCACTGCTCTGTACAGAATCTTCTGTACAGAACCCTTAAGAAAATATGTGATTTCTTTATGAAATGAAATGAGAAAGAACATGTTATTTCAAGTTCAAAGGAGTATTGTTTCATGTTAGAAATGCATTCAACAGATAGAGTTGGGGAACCAAGGATGCAGAAGAGAAACTACAAATAAAGCCAGCTGTGATGGTGGCTCTCAGGCAGGTTATAATCTGATGGGGAAACTGGATAATGAGTTTAATACTTTGAATCCTTGGTATGACTATTCAAGAGGCTTTCAGAGCTGTGGGTTTAGTGTGGCGTCAGCTGATAGAGAAGGATTGGTGGAAAATGGAGGGCTTGATCAGGCCTAAGGATTAGGAAACTTTACACAGCTGTGTTGAAGGACCTGACTAATGCATGTACATTGTCTGTAGGATTGAATGGAATCAAAATCAGAATGATGACATGAGGAAAAGAGACCATGTGAGTGACAGATAGAAAGCACTGGAGAAAGCCAGGTGAATCAAGCATGTTGACAGGAGTGTTCATGTCAAATGTTAATAAGAAGACAAGTTCAGAGAGAGAGGATGCTGCCATGTCAAGGAGGTTTGTAGATTATGTAGTTGGTAACTTATGTAAGTGAAGACAGGTGAGGTCCCTAACTACTCCTGCTGTTAAATATAAGTAAAATTAGGAGTAAAATATTTAAAATTAATTTTTTAATTTATAAAAAATAGCAAGTTATAAAGATAAAATCTGAGGTAATTTTAGGACTAGAAGTAGAGCACATGACTGGCACCTCCCTGAGGCCATGCTAAGTCTGACGAGTCTGAGGACAGGTTCCCATGCAGTTGGTGACAGCACCTGATTCTCCAGCACCAAGAGGAGAAGCCTACAAAGACAACTGTTTACCTAAAATGAGTGCTCTCACAATAAGAGAAAACTGTTTGAAAATCTCCCCAGGACCCAGAGTGTCTGAGGAAACTTGGTTCTGAGTGACAGAAGAAGAGCAATCTATCCTGAGAAACTAGAACATTAGATTGATCTACATGGACTTTACAGTCTGATTTTGGTTAATTAAGCACACCACAAAATGTGCAGCAGCTCACTTGGTAAACGTGGCCCTGGGCTTGATTGAACCCAGGCATTTGGCACTCAATATGAGTCTCAGAGAATGCTTTCAGATAAAGTTACAAAGTTCTCTTATCATACAAGGATAAAATTTCTAAAAAATATAAACAGGTGCCGGCGGGGGAAAAAGAAGGCCTGTAGAAACAGAAGAAACTGATTGACAAAGAATTTTTGGTATGGAAATATTAGACATAGCACCACAATAAGTATATCTAATTAAATGGGAACATACAATAAGAGACTTTAAAATGGTCAAGTGGATTTAGAAAAACTAAATTGAATTTCTAGATAGAAAACATATGCTAATTGAAATTAAAAACTCAAGCAACAGATTTGTTGTTAATTGGACAAAACCGAAGGGAATACTGAACTGGAAGACTCATCTGAAGATATGATCTAGAATACCATACAAAAACGTTTAAGAATTATATCAGATTATTATATAACTTAGGGTCAGAAGAGGGTTTCTTTAAAAATAAAATAAATAACTTTAAAAAGCAAAATCTTGATATATTTTATTTCCTAAAATAAAGAACAGTGAAGAAATTTAATCAGTAAAGACCAAAACGAGAGAACATATTACTAATTATCAAACCCATAAAAAATGACACTTGGATTATAGTAGTCAGGAGGAATTTCTGCAAATAAGCAGGAAAAAAACAAACAAACAAACACAAAAACCCAGCAACCTCTAATAGGAAATACATATGTATGTGTGTGAAGGAATATACTTACACACACACATATATTATCACTTTATATATACACATATATATGCAAATAATATAGAAAAGGAAATTAAAAGACAATGAAAAAAACATTTAAAAGCTTTTGTGAACAGAGCTGATGAAGATAATATGATGCCATATCATGCCTATGGACTTGCTAAACAGAAAGAGCTTGGGAATGGCAATGTTGTCAGGATGTGGAAGTGTGGGAGCCCTTGCATAGTGGGCAGGACTGTGGACTGGGAAAGCCATTCTGGAGAGCAATCTGGCACTTCCTGGCCAAACTAAATATGTTTCAAACCAAGGACTCAACAATTCTCCTCCTGGATGCTTATCTGAAGAAAATTTGGCACAGGTCCCTAAGGAAAAATGCACTTGGGTGCTCATGCCAGGATTATTTGTGAATGAGGAGTTGGAGGTCCCATACATTTCCAAGAGGGTACTTAGGTAAAACGTGGTGGCATCTGAGAAAATCATACTAGGACCAACCAACTGTGGATATACATAGATAGATGGATGGGTCTTAAGAATACAGTGTTTAGTGGAAGAAAAGAGTAAGAAACAGAAAGAGATGTAAAACATGATACTGGTTATTTAAATTTAAAAACTATTTGCATTAAACAAAGGCGTACATTATTCAAAAGCTAATACAAGCAAAACTACATGCATTCATCATAGCAACATTTATTATAGCAACACAGCTAGATGTAACCCCAATGCCCACCACTACCAAATGGTTCAATGGGTTGGTAAAACCTTTTAATGGTATATTATTCATCAGTGAAAACAACTGAAGTGTAGAGACGCACACAATGTAGGTGAATCTCACACAGAATGACTCCATTTACACAAATTTCAAAATATGCAGCAGTAAATAATACACAGTTTGGGATACAGAAGTGAGTAGATTAACATTCAAGAGAAGGTCGTGTGGGTGAGATGGGACAGTTAGAGGTTTCAAAGGTTCAGAGGTGACCTGTATGCCACCACGTTCTTGAATCAAGACCTGGGAACATAGGTATTGCTTGTACCACTTTTCTTTATTCTTAACTTATATTTCATGAATATTGTTTGAATGTTACTAATTATTTTTTTAAATAAATGCATTTTTTAAAAGTTTTGTAAGCAAGAAAATATTCTGAGTAGGTTGCTGTTGAAGAAAGAACATGGAATATGAAGTCAAACAGACATGAAAGGCAATAGTTTGTAATTCCATTTATATGACATATCGAGGACAGGAAAATCCATAGAGACAGAGAGAAGGTTGAAAGTTGCCAAGGTCTTGGAGGGAGGTGAAATGGGGACTGCCTGCCCACAGGATATAGGTTGTCTTCTGGAGAGATAAAAATATTTTGGAACTTGGTAGAAACAAGTGGTGGTTGCACAGCATTGGGGGTGTCCTAACTGCCACTGGGTGTATAGTTTAAAATGGTTTATTTAATGTGAATTTCACCCAAGACCCACAAGCTTAATTGAAATTTTATTTAGATCCCCCAGGGTTGATTTAGTTCTGATTAGGTACAAACCAATCTTGATGTCAGATAAACTGAAACCACTGTAATGCTCTCTACTTACAGCATACAACATAAAAATTGTCCTGCATTGATTTGCTCCTGTTTTCTGTGTGTGCACAACGTACAGGAGATTGTCTGATACAGTGGACAGAAAAGTGGTCATGGCAGGTATCTCTGGGTGAAAGCATGGCTAACCAATACACTTTTCTTTTTCTATTCTCTTTATCAGAGTTTCTTCATGTATATCTTTTGCAGTTAAAAAATGTTATCTTAGACTTCCAGCCAAGATGGAGGCATAGACAGACACGCTGTGTCTCCCTCCACAACTAAGAAGGAATACAACTACCTCAAAACTAGAAACAACCAGAAGTTCCAGAAAATCAAATTGCATGAAAGTCCAGCAAACAAGGATATAAAGAAGAAATACTCAGCCCTGGCTTCTGTGGCTCAGTGGATTGAGTATCGGCCTGTGAGCCAAGTGTCACTGTTTTGATTCCCAGTCAGGGCACATGACTAGGTTGCACGTCAGGTCCCCAGTAGGGGGCGCAAGTGAGAGGCAACCACACAGTGATGTTTCTCTCCCTCTTTCCTTTCTCTTCTCTCTAAAAAATAAATAAATAAGTAAACAAACAAACAAACAAATTATTTTTTTAAAAAAAGAAGAAATACTCATCCAGGCAGGTAGGAGGAGCAGAGCCAGGGCAGAGAGGACGCGTTGCAGAGGCAGCAGTGGTGGCAGTGGCAGGCGGCAGAAAGCACAGTCACATGTTTCAAAAAGTCAGGAGGGACACCTGGGGAATATTCCCAGCTCCTCACCAGACATCGAAGCTCACGATCCCAGCACTGGAGAAAATCAAGCCTCATTGCTTCTGACTGTGCACACCAGTGGGGGTTGGGGTGGAAGCAGAAACTACCAGTCTCAGCAGAGTCCTCTTGTTTAAAGGGCCCCCACATTCCTAGAATGTCCGGAGACCCACCCACTCTGGGAACGATGGCCAGGGCAGCAGCTAGAGGGGTGCCAGTCCAGTGTGGAAGTGGGAGAAGTGCCTGGAAAAGGGGTGAGTGCTGGGCAGGCAGCATTGTTCCCTCTCGGACCCCTCCCCCACATACAGTGCCACAACTTGGTGAAACAGGTCACCCTGTACTGATGAATCCCTAAGGCTCTGCCCCTTACAATGGGAGCAACAGCTCTACCTGGGATGCGGAAGCCAACAAACACAGGAGCCTGTCAGAATGAGGAGACAGAGAAGTGTGGCCCAAAAGGGGGAATGGATCAAGGTTCCAGTGGGAGAACTAAGTGAAGAGGAGATAGCTAACCTAACAGCTGAGGAGAGAGACAACCTAACAGATGCAGAATTTAAAACACTGGTGATAAAGATGCTCACAGACTTGACAGATATGCTTGAGTACAGCAAATGCATAAGAGAAGAAATGAAGGCTATGCTCAGTGAAACAAAGGAAAATCCACACAAAACCAATAGTGAATGGAAGGAAACAGGGTTCAAATCAATGATTTGGAACATAAGGAAGAAAAAAAGTCAACCAGTGCAGAATGAAGAAGCAAGAATTGAAAAAAATGAGGAAAACTTCCCAAATTCTGCAAAGATGGACATATAGATCCGGAAAGCACAGAGGGTCCTGGGCAAGCTGGACTCAGAGGGGACCACACCAGGAGGCATCATGACTGAGATGCCAAAGATGAAAGATAAAGACAGAGTCCTGGGGGCAGCAAGAGAGAGGCAGAGAGTTGCCTACAGGGGGTGGGTGGTGCCTATAGGACTACTAGCTGCTTTCTCAGAGGACATTTTGCAGGAAGGAAGAGACTGGAAAGCAGTATTCAGTGTGATGAAAAGCAACCTACAGCCAAGATTACTCTATCCAGCAAAGCTATCATTTGGAATAGAAGGGCAGATGAAGTGCTTCCCAGACAAGGTGAAGTTAAAGGCGTTCATCATCACCAAGTTATTAATATATGAAATGTCAAAGGGGCTTACTTAAGAAAAAGAAGATCAAAACTATGAACACCAAAATGGCAACAAACTCACAACTATCAACAACTGAATCTAAGAAATAAAACAAAATCCAACTAAGCCAACCAGAATAGGAGCAGAATCATAGGGTATGGGGATTATTTGGAGGGTTATCAGCTGGAAGGGGGTAGGGGGAGAAATGGGGAAATGATGCAGGGATTAAGAAGCATAATTGGTTGGTACAAAATGGACAGGAGGATGTTAAGAATAATATAGGACAGGGTGAAGCCAAAGAACTTATATGCATGACCCATGGACATGAAATAAGGGGTGGGGGTTGCTCGAGGAAAGAGGGATACTGGGCAGAGGGGAGCAAAGGGGAAAAAATTGGAACTACTGCAACAACATAATCAATAAAGTATACTTAAAAAAATAAATAAATAAATGAAGCCCCCCCCCCCAATGTTATCTTTAAAAATGTTTACTTTGACACAAAATGAATTGCACTGATGTTTTGTGGGCATGCTGCATGAAGAATAAAATAATGCAAACCATCAGTTAGCCAAACATGTTCCCTTCTTCCCACTTTGCATTCATATGCTGGTCTTGCAGTCTTAGTTCTCCTGGGGGCCTTTCCAGAGCCTGGTCTCATCCTCTGACCTGCTGTTGCTAATGCAGCTTCTCATCTTCAAAAGATGATTTTGTTCCTGCCAGGGGTGAATTCATATAAGGTTTATCTTCACTATTTCATGTCTTTCTCACCACATCAAAGTGTGCTGATGATCTATACGATGCTTTACATTTCTTTATCCTCTGTCATTCCCAGCTCCTCATAAGCTCATGGTCTTTCTAGCAGAACATTTTAATCTATGTTTCAGATTTTCTCCATAGAATGTCTCCTCTGCCATATTTATTAAGAGATTGAACTCCTTATTCTCTGATAACAACCAGATAATCTACCCCTCTTGGATATTCATTTCTTAGAGAAAGTATTAGCAGTAGTAAACAGTACTTGCAAAGCCCTGAAATAATTCCAGCCTGGGTTCTCCCAATTAATTTATCCTGTCTACTGTTTTAGGGAGGACAGAAATATATTCAGAAAATATGCTATTGCCATTAAAAGAAAATTCCAGGTAATAAACCAAAATAAACCTAAATAATCTTTTTAAATTCTCCTTTTGCTACAGAGAAATTCTCTTGAAATGTTTTTATTCTCCTCTCTGCCATGGAGGTGACTCTCTTACCAGCCTGATAATCCCACACAGAATCCTCCCACATAACATGCTTCTGAGAGTTAAGAGGAGCGCCCCTTCTGATTCGAACAATTAGCTGTTAAATGCCCTACAAGGAGCAGGGCTGCCCGTGAAGGCTGTGGGGAAGGAAGAGGAGCTGTTGGGCAGTCAGGGAATCCCACTGTGGTGGGAAGTATCAGCTAGCTGTGCATCTCATCATGCAGCTGGGATCCACACTGTCACTCTCCTTCCAGATGAACTAGGGGATGTGCTCAGCATGACCCTCAGGGACTTCAGATGTGTTCGCTCTTAATGAGTTTTTCTACCTTTAATTTATTTAGTTCACTGAGCCCCCTTTCAATACTTTGGCAACTATAATTCTCTATTTTAAGACTAGCTCCCACAGGGAAATAGGAAATGGGCTCTGCTGTGTCCATGTTGACACATGGATTTCTCTCCAGCCAGTCCAGATATTGGAATATAGTCAACAGTAAGCAACGTGAATTTTTCCCAAATAAAGTTAAATTTTATGAAATTATAACTATTGAAGCACTTGATTTATTGTACTGAAATGGAATTATTCTAAAGAGAATGTCTTGGTACATTATTTTTTTACTTTGTTTAATTACATCTTAAAACTGGGCAGCATGAGGTGACAACATAGTCAAAAGCAGTATGTGAGGGCGAGTAGGAGAGTAGGTTTCGATTCTCTCAGTGTTGTCAGCTTGCCCCCCAGGTGATGCACATTACTTTTCTCGTTCTGTTTACTGATCTGTTAGACACAGGCCTAAAGAAGAAGTATGAAATGTTGAAATAACAACACATTCAAAGAATATTTAGGGACTTGGTGGTCACCTAGTAAAGCTGAAACTGATAGACTGGGAAAACAGTGTGGCCATAGCATGTGATGGTGGTGTGCCATGCTGCCTCTGCCAGGGGAAAGCAGGTCAACGGGGCTACCTCATTTATAAGTGATACATTTGTAATTCTAAAACACAAAATACAAAGTTTTAAAGGAGAAAACCAAAATGCAAATATAGGCCCTTAATTATATTCCATTTAAGTATAACATTTATAGGAAAAGAAAAGGTAACAACATTACCTAACATGCTTAAGAAACAGAGGAACTAGATGAAAATATTTTATACTAAAATTGGTAGATGGATTGGTTTCTACATGTGTGTTTTCATCAATGTAGAAAAATTTTTTACTGAAAAGAGCCAAGATCATAAAAAAATATTAAGGACCACAACTTTACACAAGCTGGTCCAGTGCCAACTGCAATAGCACAGTTAATGCCCAGCTCCAGCAGCCAGAGAGAAACCTCAGAGAAAGCTGCTCCCTTGAGGAAAGGGATTTCCTGCTGAAGTCTAGAGCCCTGACACCATGTACACACTAAACCAACTCACCTACCCTGTGTTCTCAGCACTGATGAAGAAAGTGGGTTCTGATCAACTGCCCCACAGAGGCCCTGTTCTCTTCCAGTATCTCATTCCCTGGAGCTGCTCCTCACCTCACATAAGCTCACTGCTTTAGGACCACACAGAAATAATCTTAAAAAATAGTGGATGCTCAGTTGCTTTGTCTACCCTCATTGTCATCACAAATGGTCCTCGGAATTGGAGCTTTGTCTTGTCATGCATGGGAAAGGTCTGTGTTGATAGTGTGTCAACAGGGCATCATCATGTGGTAACAGTCAGTCCACACATGATAGGAACCCCAATGGAATAATTACTAATGCTGGCTGGAAATTTGTTCATAAGAGGAACTCAGTTTAGAAGGCTTCTTTTTTTCTTTCTTTTTTTTTTTTTTAGTTTTATCTAAATGGTTTTATCTAAATATTTTCATATAATAATTTTTATTACATATGTGAAGAGTGAAAATATAAAATAGATGGTGATTTTTAAATACTGAGAAGTTTGAAGATTAATTTAAACTAGTGTTTTAATATCTTGGAAGTATATGAAGACAATGGAAAACCATTTACATTGAGGACAGAAGATTCATAAAATTTTAAAGATTTTATTTACTTATTTTTAGAGAGAGGGGGAGGGAGGGAGAAAGAGAAGGTAAGAAATATTGATCCGTTTCCTCTAGTATGCGCCTCAACTGGGAATCAAACTTGCAACCCCGGCATGTGACTGGACTCAAACTGGCATCCTTTCACTTTGTGGGGCAATGTGCGACCAACTGAGCCACACTGGCCAGTGCTAGAGTAATACTTTTTATTTTTTATTTTATTTATTTATTTTTTTCCTCCCCCTTCCCCCCTATTGACTGCTATTCTGCTCTTTGTTCTATTTAGTTCTTTTGTTTGTGTTGTTCTTTAGTTTCCTGTATTAGGTGATATCATATGGTATTTTTCTTTCTTTGCCTGGCTTATTTCACTAAGCATAATTCTCTCTAGTTCCATCCATGTTGTTGCAAATGGCAGGAGTTCCTTCTTTCTTTCTGCTACATAGTATTCCATTGTGTAAATGTACCACAGTTTTTTGATCCACTCATCTGCAGATGGGCACTTAGGTTGTTTCCAGCACTTAGCTATTATAAACACTGCTGCAATAAACATAGGGGTGCATAAGTTCTTTTGAATTGGTGTTTTAAGATTCTTTGGGTATAATCCTAGTAGTGGAGTCGCTGGTTCTAAAGGCAGTTTAATCTTTTGAGGTAATTCCATACTGTTTTCCATAGTGGCTGCACCAGTCTGCATTCCCACCAACAGTGCAGTAGGGTGCCCGTTTCTCCACATCCTCGCCAGCACTTGTTTGTTGATTTGTTGATGATGGCCATTCTGACTGGTGTAAAATGGTATCTCATTGTGGTTTTTATTTGCATCTCCCTGATGGCTAATGATGCTGAGCATTTTTTCATGTGTCTATGGACCTTCTGTATGTCCTCTTCAGAGAAGTGTTTGTTCAGGTCCTTTGCCCATTTTTTAATTGGGTTGTTTGTTTTCTTGATGTTGAGTCGTATCAGCTCTTTATATATTTTGGAAATCAGTCCCCTGTCTGTGATATCATTGGCAAATATGTTTTCCTATATGGTTGGTTTCCTTTTCATCTTGCTGATGTTTTCTTTTGCTGAGCAGAAACTCTTTAGTTTGATGTAATCCCATTTATTTATTTTTTCCTTTATTTCTCTTGCCTTAGGAGATGTATCCATGAAGAAATTGTTACGTGAGATATCTGATATTTTCTTGCCTATGTTTTCCTCTAGGACTTTTATGGTGTCACGGCTTACATTTAAGTCTTTGATCCATCTTGAGTTTATTCTCGTGTGTGGTGTAAGTTGGTGGTCTAGTTTCATTTTTTTGCAGGTCCCTATCCAGTTCTCCCAGCACCATTTGTTAAAGAGGCTCTTCTCACTCCATTTTATGTTCCTACCTCCTTTATCAAATATTAGTTGACCATAGAGGCCTGGGTTTATTTCTGGACTCTATTCTGTTCCATTGATCTATATGTCTGTTCTTATGCCAGTACCAGACTGTTTTGATAACAGTGGCCTTGTAGTATTGTTTGATATCTGGTGTTGTGATTCCTCCTGCTGTGTTCTTCTGTCTCAAGATTGCTTTTGCTATTCGGGGTCTTTTTTGGTTCCATATGAATTTATGGAGTATTTGTTCTAGGTCTGTGAAATATGTCATTGGTATTTTAATAGGGATTGCATTGAACCTTTAAATTGCTTTGGGTAGTATGGCCATTTTGATGATGTTGATTCTTCCCATCCAGGAACATGGTATTTGCTTCCATTTATTTGTATCTTCCTTAATTTCTTTCTTCAGTGTTACGTAATTTTCAGAGTACAGGTCTTTTATCTCTTTGGTTAAGTTTACTCCTAGGTACTTTATTTTTCTTGTTGCTATAGTAAATGGTATTTTTTTGTTTGTTTATTTTCATCTCTGATATTCTATTGTTGGTGTACAGAAATGCCTTAGATTTCTGTATATTTATTTTGTACCCTGCTATTTTGCCAAATTCACTTATTATATCAAGTAGTCTTTTAGTGGAGTTTATAGGATTTTCTAGGTATACTATCATGTCATCTGCATATAATGAAAGTTTTACTTCTTCTTTCCCAATTTGGATGCCTTTTATATCTTTTTCTTGTCTGATTGCTGTGGCTAAGACTTCCAACACTATGTTGAAAAGGAGTGGAGACAGTGGACAAACTTGTCTAGTTCCTGAATTCAGGGGGAATGCTTTTAGTTTTTGTCCATTGAGTATGATGTTGGCCTCAGGCTTCTCATATATAGCCTTAATTATGTTAAGGTATGCTCCCTCTATTTCCATTTTGCTGAGTGTTTTCATCATAAATGGGTGTTGTACTTTATCAAATGCTTTTTCTGCATCTATTGATATGATCATGTCATTTTTTCTTTCATTTTGTTTAGGTGATGTATTATATTTATTGATTTGCAAATATTAAACCATCCTTGCATCCCTGGAATGAAGCCCACTTTATCGTGATGTATGATCTTTATGATGTATTACTGGGTGCTGTTTGCCAAAATTTTATTGAGGATTTTAGCATCTATGTTCATCAGTGATATTGGCCTGTAGTTTTCTTTCTTTGTTGTGTCTTGACCTGGTTTGGGGATTAGAATAATACTGGCTTCATAGAAAGAATTTGGGATTTTCCCCTCTTCTTGGATTTTTCAGAACAGTTTGAGGAGGATAGGTGTTAGTTCTTCCCTAAATGTTTTGTAGAATTCGCCTGTGAAGCCATCCTGTCCAGGGCTTTTGTGTGCAGGGAGATTTTTGATTACTGTTTCAATTTCCTTCTTTGTTATTGGTCTGTTGAGACTTTCCATTTCTTCTTGATTCAGTTTTGGAAGGTTGTATGTTTCTAGAAATTTGTCCATTTCCTCTAGGTTGTCAAATTTCTTGTCATACAGTTGTCTGTAGTAATTTCTAACTATCATTTGTATTTCTGTGGTATCAGTCGTGATTTCTCCTCTTTCATTTCTGATTTTGTTTATTTGGGTCTTCCCTCTTTTTTTCTTGATTAGACTGGCTAGAGGCTTGTCAATTTTGTTTATTTTTTCGAAGAACCAGCTCTTAGTTTTGTTTATCTTTTGGTTTGTTTGTTTAGTATCTATGTCATTTAGTTCTGCCCTGATCTTGATGATTTCATTCCTTCTTCTTGCCCTAGGCTTTGTTTGTTGTTGTTGTTCTAGTTCTTGTAGCTTTATGGTTAGGTTTTTTATTTGAGGTTCTTCTATCCTTTTCAGATATGCCTGTATTGCTATGAACTTCCCTCTCAGGACTGCTTTTGCTGTGTCCCACAGGTTTTGGGCTGTTGTGTGCTCATTAACATTAGTTTCTAGAAATGTCTTGATTTCTTTTTTGATGTCATTGTTAACCCATTCATTATTTAATAGCATGTTATTCAATCTCCATGAGTTTGGGTGTCTTTGATTTTTTTCTCTGAGGTTGATTTCTAGTTTCAAGGCATTGTGATCTGAAAAGATGCTTGATATGATTTCAATTTTCTTGAATTTGTTGAGGCTTGTTTTGTGTCCTATCATGTGGTCTATCTTTGAAAATGTCCCATGTGCATTTGAAAAGAATGTATATTTTGCTTCTTTGGGGTGGAAAGTTCTATATATATCAGTTAGGTCCATGTGGTTTAGTGTGTTGTTCAATGCCTGTATATCCTTGGTGTTTCTTTGCTTTGATGATCTGTCTATTGTTGATAATGGAGTGTTGAAGTCCCCTACTATGAGTGTGTTGTTGTTGATATCCTTTTTGTGGTCTTCTAGTATTTGCTTTATGTATTTGGGTGCTCCTATGTTGGGTGCATATATGTTTATCAATGTCACATCTTCTTGATGGATTGTTCCTTTAAGTATTATGAAATGTCCTTCTTTGTCTCTTCTTATTGCCCTTGCTTTGAAATCCATTTTGTCTGATATGAGGACTGCTACCCCAGCTTTTTTTTTCCGGTCTGTTTGCTTGGAATATTTTTTTATATCCCTTTACTTTCAGTCTGTGTAAATCTTTTGTTTTGAGGTGTGTTTCTTGTAGACAGCAAATATGTGGGTCCTGTTTCCTTATCCATTCCGTTACCCTATGTCTTTTAATTGGAGCATTTAATCCATTTACATTTAAGGTTATTATTGACGTGTATTTATTCATTGCCCTTTGTACCTCTGTTCCTCTCCTCTCTTGTTCTTTTCTTCTTTTTTCTTAGAACACACACTTTAGCATCTCTTGCAATGCTGGTTTGGTGGAGATGTATTCTTTCAGTCTTCCTTTGTTTGAGAAACTCCTTATTTCACCTTCTATTTTAGAGTAATACTTTTTAAAAGAACCCATAAGGCATTCAAAAGAGACAATCAGGGAAGACGCTAAGGGGAGGATTCCAGGCAGATGCCACCTAAACATTCCTCTCTTACCCTGCTTTACTTCTGTGACCATGGGGCTGCTCTCCCAAGGTGAATGGCAGTAGCAGCCTGCCCCCTCTGAATGAGTTCTGTTGAAGCCTTAGGCTCTGTGGAAAACTTGCAGAGAAATTGGCATGTGTTTTTTCCTCTGTAGGCTGGACAATAATCTGGATGCCATCAAGACTGAGACCTCAGTAATCAAGAACACAAAGCAGTGAGTTCTGGGACTGATACAGAGACCCCGGGGAAGAGGTCTGCAAGGGCTCTGCCAGAGCATGGCTAGTCACCCTGGCCTCCTAAGGGTGAGTATACAGCTGTTCCTGGATGTCAAAGACATGAATACAGATGAGTAAGTTGGAGACCTCATCCAAATGTCCCAGGAGGAGGCTCACAGACTGCTTGCTCCTGCACTAGTGGCTCATGGAGGAATGGGTCACTTTGCCTTTCTCCAGTTTGAGCACTGCCAACATTTAGGGTGTTCCGACAACCATATCTGAGTTGCAGTGAATAAGCAAAGTGAAATGCCACATGTTTAGGAGGTCCCCAGAGTCTTAGAAAGGAAGAACAGGCACAACAGAGGGCATGGCCTCTTAGTGAAACAGAGCCACAAATGATGGACAGCTCCAAAAGAAAAGATCCAAGAGCTGCACAAAAAAGATTCTCTAGAGCTAAATCTAAAATATTTTCTAGATGAATTGAAACAAATGGTTATTCTTGAATACCAAATAAGGAACTTGGAAAACCAAGTCTAAAACAAATATATCAAAGCAGAGAGATAGAGTAGGAGATCAAGGACAGATGACAAGAGACCAGAAAAGTAAGGCCAAGAGAAGACTATGAGAATAACAGGAATTCCAGAAAGAAAAACAAAAAACAAAGAAATTAATGGATTTCTGAAAAATTTCTGAGATATGTCTCAGATAAAGAAAAAAATAATATTATAAGTTTTGAGAAATAAAAAAGCAAGTGGAGAAATAAATATGTGAAGACTCTTAAGTATTCTAAGTCCACAGATCAAAAGGACTTCTTTAGAAACTACCAGAATCACATCTTGAGATAATATACTAGAAATGTCAGTCACCCCCCAAAACAAAAGAGGATGATGTGATATGCAGTCATTTGGAAAATATATTAGCCTTACTCTCCATCTGAAAGAACTCTTGGAGAAGAACTGACACCATATAGCAAATACATCATAGTAGAGAGCTCAGGGTGGACAACAAATACAGTACAAATGCAAACATAAATGAAAGCTAGAATGGCAATCTAGGAAAATGTCAACTTTAAAATTAATAATACACACAAAAGAAACAAAGCAGAGAGACATTTTGTTATTTATATGTACCAAACTATACAAGCCTAAGTAAAGAAAGCAAAAACTAAAGTGTTATTATAAATTCCATGGGATATTTTAATCTGCCTCTGTGATTTGGATAAATTTAAAAGGACAGAGAAAAGTATTCCATAAAGGAAGTACATAATAAAGTAAATGAATACAATATAAAATTAAATAATAAAGTCAATAAATATAATTTAAATGGTATACACTGAAACTTATGGTCCTTGAATAGAGATTTTTTTAAAAATTCACATGCTTATGGAAAAATAACAAAATCAATCTCTTTCTTGGTCAAAAAAAATGCCTGAGTATGTTTTTTAAAATAAGAAGTTTTATTGAATTCATTATGTGAACATAAACTAACAGAATCAGAAATAATTAATAATATAAAGGGGCCAAAATTCAGAGTCCTTGGGAATTAAGAGTACATTTTTAGACAGATAACTTTTGGATCAAAGAGAAAATCAAAAGGAAAACTACAGCTATGTACAAAGTAATGAAGTAGAACACTCTTCAAACCTCTGAGACAAAGTGAAAACAGTCCCCAGAAGAGGAAAAAATTGATATGAAATAGCATCATTATTTTCAAAGAAAGTAAAAGAATAAATGGATTTTGTGCTCATCCTAAGCATATAGAAAATATTTTAAATAAAAAGCAATTAGGAAATGGAAATTCATAACAAAAGCTAAAATTAATAAAAAATTAAAAAGTAGCCGAAATTTAAAAATTCAAATCTAATTTAAGTAAATTGAATTATATTAATGCCTCATGAGCTTGTTTAAAGGAAAAAAGAGAGAAGGAAGAAGTACATCAAATTAGGGGAGAGAAACAAGGACAGGACTAACCATTGATACAGAAGTGATTAAAGCAGTTTATATATATATATATATATATATATATATATATATATATATATATATATGAAACTTTCTGACAAGACATTTGAAAATTTAGAGGAAATGGATGATTTCCCAGCAAAATATGTATTGCCAAAATTCACTTGAGAAGTTAGGAAGGGGAAACTTAAATACATCAGTTACCATAAGAGAGTTTAGAAAAAGACACTTAGATCTGCCATTGAGCAAGGCACTGAGAACAGATGGATTCCCAGCTGAGGTTTATGTAACATGAATTTTATATAACCTTAAAGAAAGAGGGCTTTTCAAAGTTAAATTATTCCAGGCCTTAGAAAAAATATGAAAGTCCTCCCCATTCACTTTACAAAAGCAACATAACTCTTCTAAACATCTGATAAAGATAGACTAATAAAGGAAAAATGTAGATGAGTCTAGTTTATAAATACAAATAAAATTATTAAAATATTACAGATTATATTCCAGCATTGTTATTCATATTTATTGATTTTTTTTTTAAATTGAGCACCTACCATGTTCCATAACAACAAATAAAATAGCTAATATATACCTAACATGTTGGGTGGTGATAAGTGAAATGGAGAAAAAAATCACATAGAAATGTAAGCTGAGAGGTTTGTTGGGAGGAATTAGCTGTTCTAGATGATCTATCTGGATCTGTCAGAGAGGGCATCTCTCAGGTTATTAGTAAAACTAGAAACAGATGAAAGAGCATCATCTCCTCAGGGCCGAAGTGTGACCATTTCAGGAAGAGGGAAACGTTAGTGCTAAGTCCTGAGGAACAACCCAAAAATATGTACCTGGATAATGATAAACCGGGAAAAAAGTACTAAAGATGTGGTCAGGAGGTAATGGAGCCCAGGTCCTGTAGGGCATCACAGGCAATAACAAGTATGTGTTTCAAGCCACTGGTGGGCTTTCAACACAGAGCTGGCATCTTCTGACCTTCCTTTTAGCAACATCACTTCTGCTGCATGGAGATTGAATTGAAGGGGAACAAGGCTGGAAGTCAGGAGACCAAGTAGGAAGTGTTCATAATAATCCAGGCAAGAGCTCACCATGATGTAGATCAGAGTAGTAACAGTAAACCTGATGAGAAATTATGTAACCCTGGATGCATTTGTCACATAGACAAATGGATTGAATTTTTGATGTGAGGGAAAAGAGAAGGGATAAGATGGCCCCAAGTATTGTGGCTTGAGAAGCTTAGGTAAAGAAATAACCATAAAGTAAACATTAAGAACTATGGGATCAACAGTCTGGGCGATGGTGGGGAGAGGTCACAAACTACATTTTCAAGATGTCAAGTTTGAGATGTTTATGGTATCAGATAGAAGGTTGGATACATGAGACTTGAGTTGGCCTGGAGAGTGTCAAGTTAGAAATAAAAGTTTGGGAGTCTTGAGCTATACTTGTTACTTAAGGCTGTAATATTGGATGAGGTTTCCAAGACAGTCCAAACAAATAAAAGAGAAGTGCAAAGAGGCATTCCAAAATTCAGAGTAGTTTCAGTGGAGTGCCAGAGGTCAGGAACCTGACTTGAGGGAGACATGAAGTGGAGAACTCAAAGGATTTTTACTGTAAAGAAGGGAGAAAATGAGGCAATAAGGGATAGGAAAATAGGATAAAGAGAGGCTTTTAAAGGAATTATTAGAGAAATAAGAGCATATTTACATATTGATGAGGAAGATGAATTAATCAGAAGAAAGACGAAGAATTCCTGGATCTCTGTCGCTGAACAGGTTGGAGAAGAGGAATCTAATATACAAGTTAGAGTAGAGGCAGCTGGGCTAAGAGTGACAGGAGAGGTGGTGTAGAGGCTAGAAGGTAGTGTGTGTGTGTGTGTGTGTGTGTGTGTGTGTGTGTGTGTGTTGGGGGAGTTTGTGGACAGCCTCTCCAGATTGCTTTCTTTTCCTCAGAAAGGGAGGCCCTTAACCAGGTGTGAGAATGGGGGTGGGAGGAGCTGTGGGAAGAAAGGGGAGTTTATTTACCTCAGGTGTGTTTCTTTTTCTCCACCTACATTGGGCTGGGTGGGTGTGGACATAGAGGAGGCAAAAAGTGAATTACTGCTTGGTCATGGAAGGTCTATTATGCAAACTTGCAAAAAAAATTAATACAAAATGTTAAAAAGATGTTTAATAAAAGTTCTCTTCAGCCATCCCTTTTTAAAACTTAAAAAAGAGAGAGTGGATGTGAACTGCTAAATAAAATAACTATTTCTACAAACAACTGGAGTTTTTATTCTAAATGGTAAAATGTAAAATCTATTTTAATTAAAATTAGAACTGTCTTCAAGGATTTAGTGATTATAATTATATAAAGAGTTCAATAAGTGGTGTGAAGTTTTTGAAAGATAAAAATATCTCCTTTTTATGATATAATCTTATAACTACAAAGCCCAAAAGATTCTTTCTAAACAGTTGAAATTAAGAGAATAATTTGGTAAGGTGAGTAGATATAAGGTAAGCATATAAAAGTAATTAGGTTTTTTTCTAGTTTAATAACAAGAATATAGAAATGAAAAAACAATTCTCATAATAATGGGAAAAGCATGAGGTGGTAGGTATAAAGTAACAGGAAAGTAATAGAATCTGTATTAAGAGAAAAATATCTTATTGAGTATTATAACCTATTTTATGAACAAATGGAAAGATATACAATATTTTGAAATTAGATGTCTTTGATATATAAACTGTTGCATTTTCAAATGTAGTATATAATCTCAATTATTATAACAAATTCTATTTGAATGGTATGACTATAAAATTTATGAGAGAATACATGTCAAACAAAAATAGCTAAGAATAATTTTGAATATGAAGACTAGAAGAGAGTGATGTAACTTACTAGATATCAACAAAAAAAACATAAAGCCATTAAATAAAATTAATATCTCACTAGCACAGAGATATTCAAATAGATAAATACAAAGTATGAGAGGTTAATAGATTGTATTTCTATTCAGTGTAAAGGGATATACTTTAATAAGTGAAGGTGCCAAAAAATAGCCATACAGTGTATCTATAAAAAATAAATAAAAGGAAAAAGTGATTTTGCTCCATATAAGCATAAATTCCAAATAATGAAATACTTGAATTAAAACAATGAGATAACATGGTTTTGGAAGAAAACCTAAGTGAGAAGAGACAAAACCAGGTGGCCCTTGCAGTTAAACTCCGCACGTTCAGCAGTTTATTAGGACTAACTAGGGGCTGGGCTCCTTGGCTCCTATGACAACAAGGATCACTACTAACCTTCCCCATAAAGATGTGGAGTGACCTAGGAGTCCATATATGCTCTCCCCAACCAGGGCTCTGCAGGACAGCACCTATGAGTGCTACATACACTTTTCTATGTTATGCTGTGTCATTAGAGCCATCTGTGTCTCTGTGTACTTTGCATAATTCTAGGTGACCACAGGTATAATCTAAAGATTGGACAATCTCATTAAACAAAGATTGAAATCTCAGAAGCTCTAAATAAAAAAAGGTACATATGATATTTCATAAAAATAAAATATTTGAATGATTAAGTGTATTATGAACAAAGTAAATAAAAAATAGCTGTATGGGGGTCTATTGACAAGTCTAAGTGTTTTCTTCATTTATGTTATCATAAAATTTTATTTAGTTATTTGCCATTCTATTCAATATTGGACTTATCATTTTCATCTCTCTTCTGAAAGTCTCCATCTCTTCATGTGCACTGTCTACCTTATCCACTAGAACCTTTAATATGTTAATCATTGTTATTTAAAAATATCTGTATGATTGTTACAAATTCCAGTACTGTCCTCAGACAATTTAGACCTGTATTTTATTAACTATAATAAGAAACTTATAATAAATGTCTTTATAAGATGACATTTGTAAAGAACCTGAAAGAATGCTCAGAACCAAATAAGCATCTAATAAATAGAAGTTTTTATGCTCTGGCTATGAAGTTATTTTTATCATGCGCTTATATTTTCAAACAACTAAGCTTGCTAAACATCACAAATTACATGCAAGTTATGAAATCTCTTTCTTTGGATAGCAAGATAAATATCCATCTGTCTGAAATGGTCCAGGTGAACCCTCTTAGCATCAAGGAGACAGACTTTGCCTCTGGTCCTTAGACTTTTCTCACTAAGTGTATGTAACCTTTTAAAAGTGTATGTAACCTCTATTCACTCCTATAAGAGAGCTTCTAAGAGAAGGTGGGAACATCTAAATATATCTGTATAGGTAAATCAGGCTAATATTTACAGCTAAAATTTGGGAAAATATATACTGACCTACTTAATTATAGGAATGATACTGCCCTATGAAGCTTCTGTAAGGACAGAATAAAAAAAATATCTTAATAACCTCATAATAAAAAATTAACCAGACTTGAATTTATATAAAACTAGAGTTCTGATCTGATTCTTTCTTGTTCTATATCTTTGCTGTACATTAACTATATTAGAGTTAAAAGTGATTTTGAGCAAATGGCAGTGTGTTAATGGTTGGACGTATCTGAACCAGTAATGTAAATACGAAGCCATAATTAATTTCAACTGCAGAATAGCAAATTAATCACTTGTTCAAACTTAAACTTGCATGTAATTTGTCATTGTTTATGTCAGAAAATCTCTAGAGTAGCTTTAATCCACACACCTTCATTAAAATTATTTCATATTTTAAATGATATTAATCAAATATGTTTAATAGAGAATAGAATAGAATTTTGGCTCACATAGCACTTTTCATAGTTGAGATAGCTCCAAGTGCTTGGCAAATTTATGACTAAGGTGTGTGGTGACTAGTAAATATTATAAGTTCAAGGACCTATTGTAACTCACAGTCAGCCCTAGATATTAGAACTTCACCATTTCAATAGTCTTTTAATGTCATCATTTATAATAGCCATGGAAGAAGTAAAAGGAATATCTCATTAAGAAATGGAACTGTGACAATGAAGAAATATTCAGACATCTAATCGCACTAGAAGCCTTACTCCCTCCCTCCATAGTGATGGAGAATGTGTGGGATGCTCTTGTTTACAGACAGAAGTTGCCAAGTTCCTAACATCCAACTTGATTGCTCATGGTATTGTCATTTATTTAGAAAACAATTCTAGAATTTTAATTACTATTAAACATAAGCAAATAAATTTAGGGAATTTTATGGCAGTAAAATGCATAATTCATAAGACTGTCCACAACTGAAGTGTTCATACTGAAGGATTTGCACAAAAACAAATATACCACCCAGATCAGGAAATAAAATATTACTATCACTCTAGATCCTCCCAGGTCTCCCTAGTCACTACCCTCACCAAAGGCATCCGCTACCCTGATTTTAACACATGAATGAGTTTTTTCATTTTAACATAGTTAGAAAACTATCCCTTTTTTTTTTTTTCAATATGCCACAATTTATTTATTCCTTCTACTCTTTAGATGTATTGCTTGTTTGGCCTTTGGAGTAGTCATAAAGAATGTTGTCTTATAGAGTCTCTTGTATATACATTTTCGGTGAACAATCGCCTTCATTTTGGTTGAATATATTCCTAGGAGTAGAATTGCTGGGTAACACTGCATGTGTATGTTCATTTTATGATGGAACCACGAATATTACACATGTGCATATTTCCACAGTGGTGACAGAGAGTTTAAGCTGCTCCTTGTCTTCCCTACCTCCCATCATTGCTGACCAATCTGCATTGTAGCCATTTGGTCAGTAGACGCATTTGATTTTAAGTTACATTTCTCTGTGACTAATGAGGTGAGCACTTTTTCTTATGTTTATTGGTTATTTGTATAGCTTCTGAAGTGGCTGTTCAATTCTCTAGGCTGTATTTTAATGGGATTATCTGTCTTTTTTTAAAAATGATTTGTAAAATTTTATATATTCTGGACATAGACCTTGCTAATCTCTTCTCCCTATCTGTGGCATTGCTCTCTCACTCTGTTAAGGTATGTTTTGATGAAAGTTCTTAATTATAGTAAAGGTCACTTAATTAATTTTTCTTGTATACTTAATGCTTTCGGTTTTTTTATGAACTCTACTCACATCAAGGTCATGAAGATATTCTTATATTTCCTTTTAAAGATTTACTGATTTCCTTTCACATTTAGATCTGTAACCCATCTGGAATTAATTTTTATGAACTACATGCGGTACAGTCAAAATGGGTTTTATTTCAGGGAAACAATAGTGAATAAACCACAGTGCCTGACCTCAATGACCTTGCTTTCTAGTGGGGGAAGTGGATGGTTGAACAATTAATTACAGCATGATAGATACTTCTAAGTGACACTGTAATGAGAAAGGGAAATAGTTATTTTAAAAACTGCCTTGAGTTTGCATTCATATGTCTGAGGAAAATACCTTAATTGGTCTGTCTAGTAAGGAGAAGCAAAGTTTCCTGGCTTAGGTCATTATTAGTGCCATGGCCATTTAGAGAAACAGGAGCTGTATTGCTTTGCATAATGATAAGGCTGTCCAGCTTTCTCCTGAGAGGTAAATATAGGGACTAAGACATCCCAAAGGAGAAAAATGAGGCTGTTTCAGCAGAAAAGGTTCTTGAGCAAGAAGGAAGCCCAGATCTGAGAAGCAGGCTGTCCACTGAGAAATTAATTGCCTGTGGCAAGATAGACTTAGGAATTTGGGGATTGTGGTGTTGAATATTCTCTTTTCAGTGTTTTTTGTTATGGGTGGTGGTGTAATTCCCTCCAGTTTTTCCTAAAGCATTAAGTATGGGCTTTTTACTCAAAAGCCCAGAAGGTGTGTTTGTTCATCTGTGTTCTACTTTTGTGATCTCTTTCTTCCATGTTGGTTTTTGTGTTTGCTTTGACCACCGTCTTATTAAGAGGATTTATACATCTAGTGATCCTTGCCTGTCTAAACTCTCCAGACCTGTGCTCTGCCCACATTTTGAAACACTAACTTGGGAAAGCCACAACCATGTGGAATATAGCTCTACCTTTGTCTGTGACACCAGAGGAAAACACACAATCACAGTGAGTGATGTAACTTAACTGGCTATCTCAAAAATACAATGATCCTGAAAGCTGCCTGCCCAAATGCTATAATAATATTTTGATACTACACCATGTTTCCCTCATCTAGTCTCCTCCCACGCACCTTGACTTCCAGTTTATATCTTCTCCTTCCACTCAAATCTTCACCGACCCCCAGGTCCCAATTCTCATTCTCAGCTGATGGCTGTGTTTTCTGCTTGACTTAGGTAATTGAAAGATTCAGAAGCAGATTTCCATACCTTCATAACCACCCACTTAGCTCTAGTTCCTCTATTATCATGGACAAATGATCTCTGCTCCTGCCTTAGGTCATTCAATCTACTTGACCTCATTCCCTGTTGCCTGTGTTTTCTATCTCTACCCAATTGTTCCCACCAGCATGAAATCATGCTCTAATTTATTCCTTCTTGCAAAACACAGGTCCTCTCATTCTTTTTCCTACTTTTCCTCCCACCCCTGAATGGGGCTTTCCTTTGCAGCAGAATACCTTAAAAGAGGTGCCCTCATGTTTTGTGTCCAATTCCTCTCACTATTGAACCTACTCCAACCAAGCTTTCAACTCACCCCACTCGACAATCCATCAAATTGCTCTTGTTCAGATCACCATCATTTCCTCACTGTGAAATATGAGGTCTGTCCAGAAAAAGACCAGCCATTGTTAGTGTAAGGGACAAGGAAGCCAATGACTCTCAAACCAGTAGGAGATAATTAACAGGTGAATCATGGAAAGGGGGCAAGGAAATGACATTCTGCAGCTCCTCACACATATCTCTGGGATCAAAAGGAGGAAGATTGTCATCACCAAAGACAGACAAATGGGAAGATGAAGCTAGATAGCTTTGCAAATAAATTGGAGATAGACCTATAACTAGAGTACCCTTAGTTAATCATACCCTTAGTTAAGTAGTTAATCATATTAGATTGTGAACCTGTATTAACCAGTACTGGAAAAATGGGGGAGAAGGACCGGGGAGGGCGAGCTTATCCAATTAGGGAGGGAAACTAATTGTGTTAGTATAGAGCCAGTTTACTTGTCCACTTCAGATGCGCATGCCTTTGACTAGCTGCGCCCGGATCTGCAGACCTGTGAATAAACAAACATCTCGCTTTGCTGTTAAAATTCCTGTGTCCCAGTGTTTTATTGTGAGTATTTCTCATGTAAGTATAACAAGAACAATTTAATTTGCATGATATCGATGTAACCTGGCAGCCAAGGAGAGTGGACTGGAATGTGCATGCGTAAATAATGATGACTTCACTGTACCAGTCAGTGGGTGTGGTAGATGCTATTAAGTGAGCATGTGTACTATGTGGCCGTCACATTCAAAATGACTGAGCAGATTTTCCGGCCAAGATGGAGGCGTAGACAGACATGCTGCATCTCCCTCCACAACTAAGAAAGAATACAACTACCTCAAAACTAGAGACAACCAGAAGTTCCAGAAAATCAACTGAATGGAAGTCTAACAAACAAAGACATAAAGAAGAAATACTCATCCAGACAGGTAGGAGGGGCGGAGAGGATGCAGTGTGGTGGTAACAGCAGCGGTGGCGTGGCAGGCCTGCAGAAAACAGAGTTATATGTTTTAAAAAGCCAGGAGGGACCCCTGATGTTGCATTCCCAGCTCCTCACCAGACCGTGCAGCTCACGGTCCCAGCACCAGGGAAAATCAAGCCTCATTGTTTTGAACTGTGCAAACCAGTGGGGATTGGGGTGGAGGCAGAAACTGCTGGTCTCTCAGCAGAATCAGCTTGTTTAAAGGGCTCCCACAGTCCTAGAACATCCAAAGACCCACTCACTCTGGTAACGGCAGCCAGGACAACAGCTAGAGGGGCACCAGTCCCATACGGAAGTGGGATAAGTGCCTGGAAAAGGGGCGAGTACTGGGCAAATGGCATTGTTCCCTCTCATACCCCTCCCCCCACATACAGCACCACCATATGGTGAAACTGGTCGCCCTGTACTGATGAATTCCTTACAACATAACAGGAGTGACAGCTCTATCTAAGACGCAGAGGCAAACAAACACAGGAACCTGTCAAGATGAGGAGACAACTTCTGGCCAAGATGGAGGCCTAGATTGACATGCTCCATCTCCCTCCACAACTAAGAGGGAATATAACTATGGCAAAACTGGAAATAACTAGAAGTTTCAGAAAATAAAGCTACATGGAAGTCCAACATATGAAGTTATAAAGAAATAGTGCTCACCCAGGTAGATAGGAGAGGCGAAGCCAGGGTGGAGAGGTCAAGCTGTGCTAGCGGTGGCAGCTATGAGGATGGCAGTGGGACAGCGGTAAGTACAGACATCTGTATTTTAGGGGAGGCAACAAGTGCCTGGGGAGCACCTCCGGCAGCAGACCAAACCTGTCAGCTCACAATTTCAACGCTGGGGAAAGCAAACCCTCATTGCCTCAGACTGTGAGAGCCAGAGAGCATGGGGACAGAAGAGGAGGCTCCCAGTCTCTCAGCAGAGAGTGAACAGCAGGAATCCATCTTGGATGCCCATCCCCACCGTATCACCACAGTGTGGTGAGAAGGGTCCCCTGGTTGTGATGACTGCATGGGGCTCCACTTCGTATAGCATAGGAGGTATGACTGCCCCACCCAGGAAGCAAAGGTAAAACAAAACTGTCAGGATGGCACAGATCATGATAGAGATTCCAATCACGCAGCTGACCAGACAGCAAATATCTAATCTAACAAAGCAGCAGATAGGAAATCTTTCTGAGGCACAGTTCAGAGCTTTGGTTATAAAAATGCTTACAGACCTAACAGTAGATCTTAAACAAGATGGAGAAGGAATGAAGGCTAGCCCTGCTGAAATGAATGAAAACACATACAAAACTAGTGGTGAGGAAAAGAAAACCAGGGATCAAATCAACAAATCAGAACATAGGGAAGGAACAAACAATCGATCAGTACAGAAACACGAAACAAAAAGTGAGGGAAATGAAGAGAGGCTCAGACACCTATGGGACAGCTATAAGTGGGTCAACATCCAAATCATAGGGTGGCCAGAGGTGAAGAAGAAGAACTAGAAATTGAAAAATTATGTGAAAAAATAATAAAGCAGAACTTCCTGAACTTGGGGAAGGAAATAGACTTACAGGTCCAGGAAGCACAGAGAGTTCCAAAACAACTGGACCCAGGGAGAACCACACCAAGACACAGTCAAAATGTCAAAAATTAAGGATGAAGAGAGAATCTTAAAAGCAGCAAGAGAGAAGAAGAGAATGACATACAAAGGGGTCCCAATAAGACTATCAGCTGATTTCTCAAAAGAAAGTCTGCAGGCAAGAAGGGACTCGCAAGAAATATCCAAAATAATGAAAAGCAAAAACCTACAATGACAATTACTCTATCCAGCGAAGCTGTCATTCAGAATAGAAGGGCAGAGAAAGTGCTTCCAGGACAAAGTAAAACTGAAGGAGCTCAACAGATACAAAACACTGTTATATGAAATGTTAAAGGGACTTGTTTAGGAGAAAGAGGATCAAAACTATGAACATTAAAATGAAAATGGTATCATAACAACCAACAACAGAAGCTAGAGAATCGAAACAAAGGCAAACTAAGTAGGCAATGAGAGTGGGAAAAGAATTATAGGTATGGGGAATATTATGGGGGGAGGTCAGCAGGGAGAGGGAAGCAGAAAAAGGGAGGGAGATGGTACAGGAATTAAGAAGCATAGTAGGAGGGCGTGGAGTAGACAGGAAGAGGTTGAGAAGAACTATTTGCGCAACCAATGGGCATAGACTAAGCGGGGGAGACAACTGGAGAGTGGGGTGTCACTGCGTGAAAGGAAAGAAAGGGAAGAGAAATTGGGACAACTGTAACAGCATAATCAATAAAGCATATTTTTAAAAAAAGACTGAGTAACCAGAGCAATGAATCTGCATCAAGTTTTGTGTTAAGATTGAACATTCCTTTGTGGAGATTATTGGAGTGATTCAGAAGGTCACAGCTATAGGCAACTGATGATTGGCAGCTTTATCAGGTCTTACCAGAGATTTGTTGGTGAAACATCAAATCACCCAAGTGACTCAGCTCCACTATAACCAAGATTTCGTGCCCTGTGACTGCTGGCTTTTTTCAAAACTAAAATCACCTTCAAAAGGGAAGAGGTTTTAGACCATCGATGAGATTCAGGAAAATATGATGGGGCAGCTGATGGTGAGAGGGAGAACAGTGTGAAGTGCCAAAGTGCCTACTTTGAAGGGGACTGAGGTGTCATTGGCCAATGTATACTGTTTCTTATATCTTGTATCTTCTTTAATAAATGTCTATTTTTCATATTACATGGCTCAATACCTTCTGGACAGACCTCGTACAATGGCATTTCTCAGTCTTCACTTAAAAAGAATGGCTCACCCCTTCTAACTCGAAACCTTTCTCTTACTGATCTCCTAAGCCATCACCCATTTCTGGCATTTCTCCCAAGCTCATTGATCTTGTCTTCTCAGCCTTCTTTGCTTGTTCTTGTTCCTCTTTCCAGTCCCCCACCCCTTTTTCTTTGTATGTTTTTTCCATTACCATTTAATCCTGTTATACCCACCCTACAGTCACCACACTGATGTCCATGTCAATGAGTCCTTTTTCCTTTTTGCTCAATCCTTCCACTTCCTCCACCCCCTTTTCTGTCATCCTGCTCTCTATGAGTCTTTTTCTATTTTGCTTGTGAGTTCAGTTTGTTCATTAAATTCCACATGAGTGAAATCACATGATATGTCTTTCTCAGACTGGCTTATTTCACTTAGCACAATGTTCCAGTCTCTTAAGAGTTGGTGCCTCAAGGCATTACCTTCTTCCCCTGGTCTTCCTATGTATATCCTCTCTCTTCAAGATCTCATCCAACCCTGGCTGGTGTGGCTCAGTGGATTGAGTGTTGGCCTGCGAACCAAGTGTCACTGGTTCGATTCCCAGTCAGGGCACATAACTAGGTTGTACGTCAGGTCCCCAGTTGGGGGCGTGAGTGAGAGGCAACCACACAGTGATGTTTCTCTCCCTCCCTTTCTCCTTTCCCCTCTCTCTAAATAAATAAACAAACAAACAAATGAACAAACAAAAAAATTATTTAAAGAAACAGTGATCTCATCCACTCTCATGTTTTCAAGAACATCCACACAGCAGTGACTCTCATATTTTATCTCTCACTCAGACTGCTTTCCTGAAGCTGGACTTGTACATTCAACACTCTGATTGACTTTTTACCTGGATTTTAACAGACACTCAACCGAGCATATCTACAACTGTACTTCTGATCTCTCCCTTCTTCCTGCTCCTTCTGTAGCCCTCACCACCCACTCTCAATTGATGAAAACCCTGTTCTAGTCTTCCCATTGCGAGGTTAAAAACTTTGGTGTCTTTCTTATTTCCTTTCTCTCGCTGTCACATAGGTCAGACTGTTGGGAAACTCTGCTGTCTTTTCCTTCAAGGTGTGTTCAGGACCACACTACTTCCCATGTTCTAAATGTCTTTGCTACTGTCAAAGATTCCTTTGCATTCTATGTGAATCATGTTATGTTGTCTCCCAGCTTTACCCTTGCCCAAACTCCTTTATCTCAATATAGTAAACAGATGAATTTCTAAAACAGAAGTCAAATCATGGGATTCCCAACCTTCAGATGGCTTGTACCTCATTCTGAGGAAAAGTTCAGCCTCTTACTGTGGCCCACAAGGAGCTAAATGACTAGACTCCTTCACTTTTCTGTCTTTATCTCATACTTGCACCTTCTTTGTTCACTTTATTTCCACCCTACACTGTTGTTCCTTGGGTTTTCTCATGCTGTTCCAAGGATGCTACTATATTAGGGTCAATGCCCATTTCCTCTATCCAAAACACTCCTTCTCCATATCCACAGCTCACCAATTCACTTTTTTGAGATTTTGCAAAATATACCTTCAACTATGAGGTGTACTATGAAGTGTTTATTCAAAATTGCAACCAAATTTCTCAATACCCAACATTACAGGTGTCTTTAACCCTGTTATGTTTTTTCTTAGCTCTTATCACCATGTAGCATACCATAAAATTCACCCATCAGCTATGTTTATAATTAATTGCATACAATATGAGCTCTATGAGGAAATAAATTTTTGTCTTTTTTTTTTCACCAAGTATTTAGAAGTTTTTGTAATAAAGACCAGACCAGTAGATAGTAATATTTACTGAATGAATGCATATTCCAGGGCAGGTTACCTGGGACACAGAAAAATGATCCCAATTGTACTACAATAGAGATTATCCTGTTGTCCACACAATTTAAGAAGTACTAGCAATTTTATTGAAAAGTTAATGCCAGAATTCAATATATATTTTACTGTAGTGTACTATATATTAAATATATAAAATGTATATAGTACATAATATACATATTAAACTATATGTTCATAGATACACAAATACCCACATACCCAAACAAGGGTAATTTTTATTCAATTTAAAAATTCTCAAATTTAAAAGTGTCTCTAAGGATTGACTATAGCAATAGAAAACTTAGATTTATTCTATGTGGTGGATAAATAAAGACTTTAGCTTTTAGAGTATGCATGACCCTTAAAGAATTGTATTTTAATTGGGATATATTCTGCCTGCAAGTCTACATACTTCAGTTGACAAAATAAGAATTATTATATTTTTCCATCAAATCCTTTTGGACTCAGAATCAATCACATACAATATTTTGAAACTTCTCTAAATAGTGTTCACACACCAAATTTAAAACATTTTTTAAAAGAATCATGTTATTTAAAAAGATTTATATGTCTTTTCTAATTAACTATTAAGGCTCCTAAAAGGAGGGATACAGACAATTATCATTGTATTCCTCCTTTCCTAGAGGCTCTTATAGATGCCCCAAAAATGCACGTGTCTTTATTAATTAATTAAAAATACTGAACTCACTTCTATCCTCCGGGCTCCCAAATTTATTATGCTGTTAGAATTAGTACTTAGCTAATATTGGTCTACAGACTAACTGAGATCAGTTGTGGGTGATTTCCAAAATCATTCTCTAAAAAATCTCCTTGAAAATGGCCCTGAAAGAATTGGTGTTGTCATGTAACCTAGGCAATTGTCCATTTGTCCCACCCATGAACCAACAAAGTGACATACCAAGAGGTCAGGTGACATAAGCAAGATCTAAACTGTGGCTACATACACCTAAACATGACAGAAGCCTTCTCTAGGAGAAAAAAATATGGTAAAGCAAACAATTTAATTAAGACTCAAGTGAAAGATGCTGGAATTTAGGAAAATGGAGAGAGACTCATAGACGGAGAGCAGGATGACAGCTGGGAGCGGGAAGGTTAGGGAAGAAGAGATCGAGCCAAAAGGAAAAAGGACTCATGGACACGGACAACAGTGTGGTGATTGTTGGGGGGAATGGGTATAAGGGGATTAAATGATAATGGAAAAAGTACAATAAATATTAAATTTTTAAAAAGATGCTTGAATTTTAAAAGCAGTGAAGTAGAGGACAATTTTCTTCTTTTCATTTTATAACATAAAATTAACTACATACTGTGTTAAATAAAGTACAAGGTTATTAGTGTGACCATAAAATGGAGTAGAACAGCATTTGTCATTACAGACGTAGCATGTGTGTCTGTGTTGCTGTGTGTTTCTATCTGTTTGTATCTGTTTCTGTGTGTTGCTGTGTGTGTGTCTGTGTGGTTCTATGTGTGTGCCTGTGTATATCTGTGTGTGTGCCTGAGTATGTGTCTATATGTGTGTGTTCTCAGTTCAGTGCAGGCTGTTCTATTTTGTTAAGAGGCAGATACTTCTTCACTTTTCCTTTTATAGTATCTTCAAATTTTAACTGAGCTCTAATTTATTGTTGAAGGTGAAACTGTTCCACTGATATCTGATGCTTGGTATAAGCCATTCTCATTCTTGGAATTACTTGTATTTCCACTGAAAGTACTAACTTAAACTGATATTTTTTTTAAAAATTGAGGAACCCAAACTGGCAGAATTGAGATCTGAAATCTGCTGGTTTGCACATATTGTACCCTAAGATAGGAGGTTAGGGTTTGAGTTGATGTAATGGAGGCTAAAGGACTCATCAGTGCTAGTAGGTAATAATTGTCCTAAATTGAGCTTTCCTGTTAGTGTAGAACCTAATATTGATATAGTTACATGAAACTAAAATATTCTTATTTCTTTTTCTTATTTGTCAATCAATTATCACATCTTTCATTAAGTGCCTGTTAGTATATATTTAATACATAAAGTCTTGTAAAAACTGAGTTGAATTCAGAGAACAGGGTAATTTGGGAATTGTTATACAATCAATGAAGTTAGAATGAAGGGTCTCAAATCCATCAGATTTGGGATTATATTACCAATGAACATATACCCTTTGACTTTTTGGAAAATGGATATCTATTTACAACAAAAGATGTTTCATAAAGAGACTTGTTTTTATATCCTGCATCTCTTTATTAATTGTTGTTCTGAAAATAATAAGACATGCTTAATACTGAATAAAAATAAACCTCAACATAAAAACCATGACTGACAATTCTTACTGAAAAATAAGAAAGGAAAAAAGTGGAAGATTTCTGACATTTATACTGAGGTCCCTTCACAAAAGTGAACCTGAGAAACAAAGACTAGGAAATAATAGTTGTGCATACCAGGCAGTTCTGCTGCTCTATGAGGTGCTTTAGATGACCTGAAGATAACCACAGGAAAGCACACCAGGAACTCTGTGGGAGTGTTCTTGACATGCAAAGTGGGCTCTGGCTTTTAGGCGCCTTGTGATGTTAGTTGCTTTAATAAGTAACTGATAAAAGAAAAAAAATAATAAAAATCAAGTAATTTTATTATTTGATTTGAGACAGATCCATATTCATTTGTTTCTTTTAGTTTATTCTTTATCCAGAAATTTTAAACTCATAAGTAATTTAGATTTCTTTGGAGATTAATGCACTCAATCCATTATCCCTTGATAAATTTCTCTTTTAAACATTTTTTAATATGAGGTGCTATTTTTGCTATTAATATCTTCCAAGTAGTAATCCAATCCAAAGAAAATGAAGTTTTTCTTAGTGTTGATACTTTATTTTAACATGAGCATTAATGTGAATAAGTCAAAGATTTTTTTTTTTTTTTTTTTTTTTTTTGTATATGTGGCTAGGCTTTCTCAGGAAAGCCTGAAGAGGTTGGGCTTCCAATCCCAGATAGCAAAGTCAAAGGGTTCTCTCCACACAATGAATAGGTTTTTGTCTGGAATTAGTTATTAAAAAGATGAAAGATATTGTCCTTTAAGTCTATTTTTAGTAGTCTTTGTCTGAAATGACCTTAAGCATAGGACTAATGACAAAATGTAATCCCTTTTCAAATACTGCATGTGCTCACTCCATGCATTTTAAACATAGGGGCTTCAAGACCTCACCTTTCTCTGCAACTAGTTCTTCTAAAAAGTTCCTACACTTAATGCAAATATTTACTTCCTTTCTTATTCATAGCCATTAAGCTTATGGGAAATCAAGTTCAGCAGCAACATTAAATGCAAATAGAAAGAAAGAGATGGGAGGGGAAGCGTTAATGGAGAAAAGGAGTGAACTGGAAAACCAGGCAGTGTTCATCACAGGAAACCAGGTTGGGGCCAGGTGATGCAAATTAAGACAAAATGCTGGAGACTAATTTGATGCCACCTTTCAAATAAATCTAATCCTTTTGCTTCTGTAACTCTGCCAGAATAGATGAAAATATCTGTACAGTACTTATTCCATTTCCTACAGATTTACTTCTCAATCATTTTATTCTTATTTCAACACAGGAAAAAACATTCTTTGAGCTAATTGATAAACTAGGAAAATACTAACTAGAATTTCTGAAACTGCGTGTAATAAAACACATGAATTTGATCACTAGCTTCAATATACCTCCCCATTTTTTATATCACATGTTTAAAATACCATATTTAAAAAATCCCTTGAAAACTTGCCAGAGCACAGGTCAGCCTCCTCTCCTCATCTTGCTGAAGACCAGTAGTGGATTTTATTGAAATTATGCTCCAAAACATTTTTAGTATTAAAAAAAGAATTACATGATTTGCCAAAGGACTGGCTGGGTAGGTCTTATAGAAGAGGAGTTTAGTGAAGTCAGCACCAAAGACATTCCTGGAATCAGCCCAACTCCAGCCAACCCCCATTTCATCATAATAAAACTGAGTGAGTCATTATCTTGTGGACTGTCAGAGGCACTCAAATTAGGATAGTCGGCGCATTTTTATATTTCTAAGATGCTTCTTGGCAACCACATGATGCAACAGGTGTGGCTGTTGCAAATGTGATAATTAACGTTGGTCAATTATTTTAAGTCTAGAAGAATCTGTTCCATTTTTAATTATAAGATCACTTTAAATCATGTAAAAATTATGTAACCACATGATAGAAATTCAGAAAAATAGAAAAACACCTCATAATTCCACAACCCCACCAAGGCAAATTATATACTAATCTAGAAAAACATCATCTGCATGCATTGGGTATAATATAAATACATATCAATTGGTAGTCTATTTGTCCTTGAGTTAGTAGGCTGAATGTAACCTCTGCTCACCTTTGGTGAGCTCTGGTGACTGGAAGTTTCAGTCTAAGAAGCACATGTGGGGAGCACGCAGGAAAGCTGGGTCCTCTCATCTCCATCCTTGATAGAATGAAGAAGGCTTGATTCTGGCATCAACACTTAGGGCAATCCTAACCCGTACATTCAGTGGATGTGTGTCAGTTGTAAACTTGAGATAAGTGCTGATCCAGAAAGGCATGTATGTGTGTGTGTCTGTCTGTCTGTAATGACTTGCACAGCTCTTCCATCAACAGTTCTGCAACTACCGGCGTTGATCTTTGCCTCACTTCCCACACCTTTATGCAACCTGATTAGGGTTTCTGAAGGACACTTCAGAAGAGTGGGTCTTATCCCTCCTCTAATGCTGTTTTCTATGCACATTCCAGGCTAGGGTTAGCTATGATTTATTTATAAATTATTCTAAATGTTTTCCACGTCCTAGATATTTATCAATATTTCTGACTGGCTGTTGGCTCTCCTCTTTCTCATACCTTTCATGAATAAATTTCTTTATTCTTTACTGTTACTTTGGTGAGATTTTAGGAAGGATAGGAAACAATCACATGTGCTCTGTCTGCTAACTTGAACTTAAAGAAAGCACAACTTTCCCATGAGCATTTGTATTCAGGATCTTTCACTACTTTTCATGAAAGCATATTCCATTCAGTACCTGCTCCATCATGTCTTTACCTATTTTCTGACTTCGAATACTATCTTTTTAGTTTTTGCACTTAGAAACATGACACAATGAATATTATCTCTTTATGCAGTTTTCACCTTCATTTAAATTATTTCCTTTGGATTAATTCCCAGGAATAGGATGAATGAGTAAAGGAGATATTTATTTGCATGATGCGCTACTTCACGCAAAGGAGGAGGGGCTTACCAGCCAGCAGGTTCCCACAGCTTTGGCACCCTTCTCACCACGCCAGTTGTCCTCTTCTTAGGAACAATAAATAACAGGTATGCTTTTCATCAGACTTATGTTCTATAAAACTCCTTTCTAACATTGTTGATAGAACAAATAATTGGTTAAAAAAGGTCTTCTTTTGAGAATGAGGTGCCAATATTATACGTGATTTCGAAAACAATCTTATGAGGCAGGAACTACTAATGTCCCATTTTTCAGATGAGAAAAACAAGATCCAGAGAATTTAAGTGTTTTTTTTAAGGTTACACATCCGATAAACGAGAGTGTATTTCAACCATGTCTAAATTTCAAAGCCAATATCTTTAACTATTAAGCTGTGTTTGAAAGAGTCCACATTAGTCAGTCAACCTAGCTCTTGTTACCAACTCAATAATTGACAAAAATAAATAAATAAAGATCAGTCAAATATTCCCTAAATTTTCCAAGGGCAAAGAGATTTTATGCCAGAGGAGACTTTGACATCCTTAGCCTGTTTTTTTTTTTTTTTTTTGGCATGCTAAAAAAAGCTTGCTCAATTTAAGACTTCTTGGGGGCATATGCAAACAGGAGGCTTTTGTCTCTGTCACCAAACACAGATATTGTACATTTAAGAAATACATGAAAAATCTGTGATTATTATTTCGGCATAATGTTTCCTCTGCCCCAGACAGAACAGTAACCCTGAATCATATGAAATGTTAAAGGGAAGCAAGGCTTTGCCTCTTCTGCCAAAATTCTTTGTGGTCCAGCTCACAGATGCTCCTTAGTGAAGCAGTTTCTCAACCCTGGAAGCATACTAAGTGATGAGAGCAGTTGTGGATCACCCGCTTCCCAATTGTGCACAAGATGAGTGAAACTGTCATCCCAAAGATGCTGCAATCTGAAATCTCATAAAACTATCAATATGGATTATGTGTCAGCCACACTATGGAATCATGTCTGTGTTCATATATTTCAAAATTTTAACAACTTCTTCCTCAATTAGACAAGTGAAATTTTAAGGTATCATTCAATGCTATCTTTTGAAATTTATGAAAATGAGTGTACACTTCATCATTTATTTTTTCACTAGTGACATACTGAATCACCCAGGATCTGAAAATTATGCAGGTTCTGGAAAGAAATAAGCCAACTCTATTCTTTTGACAATTAAATGAATAAAATGTTTATTCGGCTGTTGGTGAGTCAACCCTTTAGAAGAGATTATATGACTTAAGTATTACTAATTTATTACTAAATTCTCCACCCTCCTTTCAATCTATCTAAAGTCATCCCCATCTTCTGGGTCTAACTCCAGTTCCACTTTTTCATGAAGCTTTTGTAGTGGCAACAAATATATGACCTCTTTTTCTCAGAAATCCACTTATGCTTCATAGCACTAAATATGCCTTGGATCCCATTCGCGTGTTTTCACATCAACTTTAAGCTTTATTAAAAAAAAACAAACAAACAGCATTGCATTACTGTTGTATTTATTACAACAAGAATGGTACATAATAAATGCATATTAACTGATAAAATGCATGCACACATTTTAGTGAAAAAACTAATTGTTGGATAGTATAACATCTATGATTTACATGTGGGGAAATGTAGGTTGTATGGCCATATTGGTTCATCCTAAGAGAAGTGAAGATACCTGAAATACAGACTTAATCACATCTACATGTAAATATTTTAAAAATTGGACTGCCAATCCAGAAAACCAGTTTTTAAATTTATGCTAACAGTTGTTTCCATATTATATTCTCTTTCTGAACTCATATGAGGGGTGAGAAAAAGAGGAAAACATCTCCAAATATATATTGATACATTAAATATAGGATAGAAAGGAGTCTTATCTTCTTACAACAGTTGATAATTTTCCACTCTTTTTGACTCCTGCTCCAATGCCAATGTCACATGGAAATCCCTATGCCAGTCAGTAGGGAACTGAGATTATCCTCTGTGTATTATGTAAGATAATCTAGGCTCAATTTGGAACATGTATCATAGTCACTACTTTCTTAGGGTTAATATTTTTAAGCTTCATCTGCATGCTTTGAATAAATATTTTGAAGAATATTAACTTATATCTGTTCCCCTAACTGAAAAGTAGTGTATTTCGTAAGACTCGCAAAGTCAGGTAGTTGATTCCAAAGGGAATTTGGAGGTTAGAATTGCAATTTCCTCTAAAGGAAACACCATGTTTGGAATCTTTAGTAGCTATCTCTATGTTATTAACAGCCCTACTTATATTTGACAGACAAGTAATAATGTGGTCATCCATCTCCAAGACAGCAGATATGAATATATTTCTAACTTTATAAATGAACTTTAAAAGCCCCACAGACAAATTTCATTAAGTAAAGAATGGACATTTAGTAAATGGAGTCTTTGGATTTTATTGATGGCTAAATCTTTACTTTTCTACTACTGCTAATAAGGATCTTGAATGTTAACTAAGTAAAATAAACATTTTTCATGTATTAGATGCAGTGCTCTTTGAGCACGGTCATGCAGAATGCTTTTGGGATGCCTGCACTTACGCTTCCTTAAAGCTGAACAAAGGCGTTCCATCACATGCTATAGGAAAAACACCTGCCATGGCAGACTTTTGACCTTCTACAGAGGAACCTCAAGGATTGTCCTTCATGTTCCACCATGGATCCTTCTTGCTGCATAAGCATGTCAAAGCTCAACAGAATAACATATTTCAAAACTTCATCTCAACCAAATATTATAATTCTGCATTGAACCTCTGATGTTTTAGTCAGTCAGGATAAACAAACTGGTTGAATATTAAAAACAGCTTTCTTGATATAATGCAGAAATAACTCATTTTTAGAAGAAATTTTTCTTCTCTTAAAAAAAAGTTTGGGCAATATTTTTACTCTAAGTCAAGAATTTCCAGGTGTTCTTGAACATTTGTACATGGACAGTCTCAAATTTGTCACCAGCTCTTCTCCCAGGATATCTCCCAAGATGGCTCCATATTTAAGAAAAACTTGCAAGTATTAAGGAGGTTGTTTAGCTTAGTGTTGTCTTTAAAGGTTCCTGCTTTGTCGCATATATCAGTTACCTGGTGAGACTTATCAAAACTCCTGGTTTGTGGACTGAGGAGACAAGAAATAGATAGAAATTGACTTTAGTTCCAAAGAACTTTTTTGGTATTGAAACTAATTTAGAAAAGACTACCATGTATGGCTCACTCACCTCCACACACAGAGAATTAGAACAGGTGCATAAACTACTCAGCGAATGTCAACTGTGGGCTCTCAGCAGCCAGGGTCTTAACTTACTGGAAACTACTCTTCAAGACATTATGCCCATCTGAGAGCAAGACAGCTTCTGAAAAAACATTTGTTGATAGAGATTTTGAGATCAGGAAAAATATTATGCCTCAAAAGGGTGAACAATTACCTTCAATTTTTATAAAATCATTCCTTCATCCACCATTTATGGTACAGTGTGTGCTAAGCCTCTGAGACTTTTGGACCCTGAGACAGAATAATGAAAAATACCCAGGCCCTTTCCTTATGAAGCTGAGACTTACAAACATACAGCACTGAAAAGTTCAGCATTGTTTTTTCTCTCTTCAATGTTTTTATGATCAACAGGAATAGATTTTAGAAAAAAATACATCAGTACACCATTTTTTTTTGGTCAATGAACAATAAATATCTCATATGCATTTAGCCAATGTCAGTGCTTAAGCAATAAAAGATATGATGTTGACCACCAAGAAATTATTATCTATTTGGTAGAAAAAGCAAACACACAGGAAAACACACTGAAAATGATACATTGATTCTTTTCTGAAGCAATACAACCAACAAGGGAGCTAAGTGTTGGTAAAGAATTTGGGCAATGAGCCCTGACCAGGTGGCTTTGTTAGTTGGAACATCAGCCTCTGCATCAGAAGACCCTCTGTTCGATCCCCCATCAGGGCACATATGTAGGTTGTGGCTTGAGTCCTGGTCAGGGTGCATACAGGAGGCAACCAACTGGTGCTTCTCTCGCATCTATATTTCTCTCTTTCTCTTCCTCTCTCTCTAAAATCAGTGGAAGTAAAGCACAACCTCGGGTGAGGATTTAAAAATAAAATAATAAAAGGGATCTGGGCTATGAGTAAAACTGGGCAAAACATTAACAGAAGTCACCTAGAAGCAGTGTGGCCAGGTGATAAATCTGAATTGCTGTCAAGAATGGAATTAAAGAAAATTATATCCCAGCCAATATATTAATCAACAGGTATTTTGAGCACCAAATGCAACTGGAAATGTACTAAGTGCATTATAGGATTGAGCAAAGAGTGGCTCTTGGCCAGCAAATAATTGCTGTGTGTGGTAACTAGTATGAATGCCATTTGAAAGATTAAGAAAATGATCATCAGATAGGGTAAGTTTCTTGTTCAAAATTTCTCAAAAAACAGATAGCTGATCTGAGACTTAAACCCCCACCTGTTTCTGAGACATTCTGATGGTCTGTTGTTTTCTCCCTTACTGTGCTGACTTAAGGTCAGATCCATGAGAAATAAGCTATAACATTAAGTAATTCACCAGGTCAAAAGGTAGAAAAATGGAAAAAATGTCACAAAATAGACCATAAAACAGGCTGGAGAAAGTTGTTCCATGTTATGCCAGGAAGTCAGTCATATCTGAGCATGGGACCCTTGCTATTAAGTGAGGCTAGCTGTGTGGTAAAAGGAGAGTCAGAATGACTCAGAGACTTAGAGAGAGACTGGCATGGTCCCTGGGGCTAGGAATTTATTAAACAGACAGGGACCAGTGAAAGTGACTATTGTCAGGGAAGTTTTCTTGGCAGTAACACTTTTTTCCTCTCAACTGTGAAAGGTGTGAAAGATTTGGGTGCGAAGTAAGCAGAGAGGCCACAAATGATTCAAGGATTAGACTGAACATGACATGACCGAACAGTGGAAAACAAAGGAAAGACCTGTTGGGAAATTCCAGGGTAACATCTGCTAATTTTGTACTGTCAGAAGATGCCAGAAGGGACAGTGTGTATTCTTTGTATTTTTAATCAGTTAGAAAATTCTCGATAATGTTTTGCAACTTTGATTTGTTTAGTCCCTGTAATGTCTTGGAATAATATTTAAAAATTACTTCAAATAGAAGCCCCATACTATTTATTTAAAATCCATTTTCAAAATTCTCTTGAAGGTAATTACAGGAAATTATCAGCCTTTGTATCTTGCTGGCTGACATGTCATATAAATCATCCAATGTGTCACTTCTGATAAAGCCCATGTAATCATATTATATGACAGGAACTGACGGTCATAAATAGACATGATAACCTAATTTGAAAAACTCAGACAAATGCAATTTCTTTTAAACTCGAATTCAAAAATGCAGGTGAAACTCTACAGAGGACTGGCATATTAATATGACTTTGAAGAGTGTAACATGCTGTTCTTCAAAACTTGAAATCTATTTCCATTTCATTCGTTAGATATAAGCTCATAAAAATGTGTTATATAAAATATTTAGAGCAAATGTTGAAAAGAATGATGTGATTATTTGATTTAGTCTGTTTTTACTTGGTTCAATCAGGAATTAGTTTTTTTAAGGTGCAGGGTATAAACAGACATCTCTTCCCTTGACAAAGAGCAAGAGCTTGCCAATGGCCCTATCTTGAGAAAAACAGAGCATTTAATAGAAAGGATAGAAAATTATGTCTACCTGGGTGTGGTTGTCAAACTTTGAATTTCACAGTCAATATCAACATCACAAAAGCAGGAAATTGTATCTCTTGGATTGCATAGAATATTGACCGGAGAACTTGACCTTTTGAATTCAGAAGGGGTTGGGGAATTCTCAGTTCTTAATGTTGGAGACTGGCACCTGCAAGGAACATGCTAGAAGTTATATACATAATCAAGAAGGGGACCCTTAGGCAAGGCTTGGGCCAGCCCAGCTCTGCATTGGACAGATATCTCCAGGCTGCTCCTTACCATCCCAAAGCCCTGGAATGACTGTAGGTGCAGATGTGTATGTAGATGTCACTGACATTGATTATAAACCAATTTCTGAGACAGTAAAATGCGAAGAAACCATGCATTTACAAATGATAGAAATAGTGATGAGAATGTTCAGGAAGATGGACAGTTACAAAATAAACATAGAAAAATCAACGTTTCCTTTATGTCAACAAAAAACATATTTTCCTCTGTGGCAGTTGGGAAATGTATTTGAAAAGATAATACTATTATAATTTTTATACTTTTGTAACAGCAGCTTCATGATCAGAAAAATACCTTGCAATAAACTTATGAAGCAACTTTCTGGCCTGCAAAGAAGAATTTGCTCCAGAGTCCTTGCCTTTTGCCAGAAACCATTTTAAACGCTCCACATACATCATTTTATTTCATTCTCACAGAACCCATGTAGGAGATGTGCCACTTATGAGAAAATTCAGAAAACTGAGGCTTAGAAACAAGTTAATAAATTGTGAAAGATCATATTAAGAGTCAAACCTGAGATATTTGGTAAGTGGCTGTATTGGGTCTCAACTCTCAAATCTATGCCTATAATTCTGAAATTCCAATAACTTCTTCATGACTACTTTGTTTCCATATAAATATTTTATCTCAGAGAGTTCAGCCAGAAGTTTTTTTTCAGAAGTTGACAGAAAGTTCTCTTACTTGCTAGAATTTTTAAAAATCTGGTTGAACTCTTTAGCAATTATAAGGGAAAAACTGAATGTATGTAAAATTTGATTGTAATATTTTTCAAATACTTCTCTGAAATGTAGCCAGAATCAAAAGCCTATGAGGAACTTTTACATTTTTCCATTGTCAAATTCAGAAGGATTTCAGTTACAACTGATCTTAATTGGTTCATCCTTCTCCAATCCGCGTGGTTAAATGTAACCAGGCAGCAAAACAAACCTTATGTTATATTCAGTGAAAAGGAAGCTTTTAAGTTAAGGCACAAATATCAAAACATAGGAAACTAAGAAGGTGATAACAAGAAAAGTCCTAATAAGTTAAATTAGAGAAGTTCTAAAGACTGCCTGGGTTTTTTGTTTTTCTTCCAGGTTGAGTAAGAAATGCCATTAAAACCTTGATGTTGGCACTACTGGTTTCCTACATTTAATTCCTCAAGTTGAGTCCATTCTTAAAATGTAAATTATTCAATCACATATTTACTGAACTGGATTTGAAATCAAAACTATGTAAAACAAAAACACTACTGAACCAGTAATCTAATAAGAAGTGGATACGGTAACTTGAGGGTTTTATGGGAAAAGCAAATATTTTTACCTTTTATCCACATGCTAGTTGGTCACTGAAAACCTTATGCAAGTTAAATTGTTGGCAAGACTGTCTCTTTCCAACCCTGATTAAACACCACAATTGGGAATTACTATAGTGATTATAAATCTACAACTTCATGTAGAACTTTGGCGTTGCCACAACTAGAGCATCCACATTACCTTTTAAAGTACATTAAAATAAGTAGTCATTTTGGCCACACCCCTAATTCTAACCACGATGCCATAAAAGGCTTCCTAGTATTTGGATTGCTTGCTCTCATTTTCCTCTGTGTCCACTTGGGATGCTTCTTGTCAAGACCACTCTATGAGCAACGTACCTTGGAAATCAGTTGAAGGCTTCAGGCTCACCTGGGATCACTGAATAAGAGGTATGCTGAGAAAAAGAACACTGACAAATGCACACCTGAAATACTTGCCCACTAAAGGTGGTGGCAAGGATGGAACTTGGAGTTCCAGCTGTCATGGCTAATGTCACAGAGGGACTTCCTGATCATGTTGTATCCCTAAAGCAATGGGAAATCCACCATCAAATGCATGATGTACCTCCAGGGACTTCCTGTCAATTCCCATTTTCTATGAACTGGTGGGTTATAATCTTATCTGTAGGTGACAAAGTCCATCACATAAAAATGCCATTCCAGTAGCCATTGGTGAAACCTTCTAAGAGAAATAATGCTGGTTCTCTTTAATGCTGATACCACCTGCAGACAATCAATTATTGCAACTAATTGTTTACACATGACTTTACATGCCTTTTAAAATAAAAACAGGAATCAATTATTTATTCAACACATATTTATGAAGCACCTACTATATGCCATGCAGTGTCCTAGACACATGGGATATATCATAAACAGGGTAGAAAAGATCCCTAATATTGTCAACCTTACTTCTTGGTAAAAGAGACAGATAATAATAAAAATATAAAATAAGCAAGCAAATTCTACTGTGAGTTAGAAGGTGATACACACTTAAATGAAAAGGTAAAAATGGAGCAGGAAAAGATTTGGAAGTATGAGTTCATGGGGAAGTAGGGAGGTTTAAGCAAAGCTTATGTTTGTAAAACAATAAACAAACAAACAAACAAAAAAAAAACAAACCCACAATCTACAGGCAAACCATAGGTTTTCAATTCTGTGCGATGCAAAATGACATTTAGGCCCTCTGCTCTTCACCCCTGTGCACAGCCTCTGCATTTCACCCCAGGGAAGTCTTATTTCATTACTGTTGCATCCACAGAAAAGAAGGTGGAATTCTGTTCCTTCCCAACAGGCATCTGCTCTGTGGTTTTTAATATCACTTTTACGAGGCAACTTTAGGTTTATGTCATTTGAATAGAAAAAGAATCCAGACAATACACAAAGGAACAATCACAGAGATAATAACTGCCCTTTCAGGAAAAATTAGGTGACAGCAGGAGGGATTCCACATGAAAGTCAGACACAGACAGGGTTTTTATGTTTCTAATAAGGCCGAATTTTCAGATTGTGCCTCCAAGTAAAGGGATGCTCTTGGTATTTAAGAAATAAAATAAAATAAAATTCATCCTTTTTCTTCATAGTGAAGAATCTTGCACAAATTCATAAACTACATATTTAAATGCAGAAAAACTAAAATTGCATTTAAAAAAGAGACATTTCAATAAATTCATGTGGAGTGGGTAGCAAGAGTATAATTATGGGTATCTTTGTTCATTTAGGCTACTATAAAGATATGCCACAGACTGGGGGGTTTATGAAAAACAGACATTTATTTCTCACTGTTCTGGAGGCTGAAGTCCAAGATCAAGGTCGCTGCAGATTCAGTGTCTAGTGAGACCCTACTTTCTGGCTCATAGACAGCATCTTCTCACATGGTAGGAGGGATGAGGGAACTCTTTGGGTCTCTTCTATAAAGACCCAAAGTCCCACTCATGGCCTCACCACCTCTCAATGCCACCACCTGCTAATACCACCACACTGGAGGTTAGGTTTCAACAAATGAATTTGGAGGACACAAACATTAAGTCAATAATAATAAGACACACTTTTTATATTTGAAATAATAAATATCAGCCTTTGGAAGAAAAGATTCTGTAGCAGAGATGGTTGTGGGTTGCACTTGACCAGGAATTGAAGGATTTAGTCAGTGACAGGGTAAGGACACTACCATGGGGTCAGAAATGCTTGGGTCAAAAATAAAAGACTACTGCCCTATTTGACGTAAGACAAAACTGAGTCCATCAGTGGTTGCTCAAGGCTGGCCTGTGCAAAGTCACAAATTGAGTAAATGTGGGAGCTGTCAAGAGGTCAAGTACAATAGGTCCTGAGCTCTGAGGGGCAGTGCCTGGGCCGGCTCTGCATGTGTCTACCCAGTCATCCAGTGAAGGGTATGGGTTGCTATGGATTGCCCAGTCGATTACACAGGACACAGTGGACAGCTGGGAGCTTCATGCTCACACTGGTTCTCTCTGATTTCAGTTCCCATGATGTGGATACAAGGTGTATCTGGATGATGCCACACCCACAAAGGTCTAAATCATAGCTGAAGAGCTCTGATTTTAGAAACCCCCCAATCTTATATGGGGGCTGATGGAAAACCTGCCCATCCTCTCCTCCAGAATGAAACATTTAGTAGCTGGGAATGAAAGCAAATATTTTCTGGGAAAAGGAAGAGGTTTTTATCTTTGCTGTATGAAATGTGAATAAATCTAAGCAAATTGCTATTAATATGAAGACATATGTGAAATTAATCCATAAGTATCTCCCAATAAATCCACCTAGATCCTATCCCTGCTAGACTTCTGGCAGATGTTCCCATTCTCTCAGCCATTCTGATTGATTTGACCTACGAAAAAAGGTCAAAATGCACCTTGGTTGATCTGGTGCAGAATTTCGCACAAACAGAGTTACAGAAGTTGTAGAAATTTAGGTGAATACATATCCATTTCATAGAATATAAAAAGTGCTCAAGAATGTTTGTTAAACTGAACTGGCATTTTACTTTGTGAGAGGGAGGTATGCATATTTTTAAATTGATTCTACTTGTGTAAAGAGGAAGTTTTCATGAAATAGAACTGCCTGTAGGGAACCACTCCTTGTGGTTTAGGGAGTTGTAGCCCCAGCCTGAGCATGACCTGCCGCCGGCATTCCAGCTGTGCTTGTCTTTAAGTCTCAACAATGGCTGCGTGGGAGACATACTTGGAAACCATTCAGAGGGTTTTCATGGGAGTTGTATTCGAAGAATACTTGTTACGCTTTAGAACTTGCTCTGCTTTCTCATGTCTCTTATTTAAGTATAAACAATCTTTAGCAGGAAGTACACAAAGCCTTGTACCTAGTGCCAGTGTGGGATCAGGATGTTTGATAGACCCTGGCACAGACTATTCATCGTATCTGTTGTACTGGAACTTGTAATCAGTTATTATCAATTGTAACCTAGGCACCTGAAAGCTATTGGTGATTTATAAATTTTGATCTTGTATCTCCCATGTGTATCCTTCTCAATAAAAGGCATAAGGGATGGAGGCATGGCTGCTGTTCTCCACTAGAGAGGCAGTCACCTTCCTTCCCCCAGACATAAAGAAGTGTCTTGGGTAAAAATGTGTTCTGCTGTGGTCACGAAGCCTCTGCGGGACAGAGCAACTTCCAACCGAGCCTAGGGTGTGTGAGGCACCTCCGGGTCATTTGTCCATATTTCTTAACTTCATATAGATTATTTTAACCTACTTATAAATGATCATTGATATCAAACGTTTCCTAATTTCTTAAGTATATTTTATTATGCTATTACAGTTGTCTCAAATGTTTTCCCCTTTGCCCTCCTCTACCTGGTACCCCCTCTCCTTTCCTCCAGCAATCCCTGCCCCCTTAGTGCATGTCCATGGGTTGTGCATATAAGTTCTTTGGCTTCTCCACTTTCTTTAATATTCTTAACTTCTTGTCTATTTTGTACTTACCAGTTATGTTTTTTAATCCCTGTATCTTTTCCCCCATTCTCTGTCTTCTCTCTCCCAGCTGATAATCCTTCCTCTGGTCTCCATATCTATGATTCTGCTTCTGTTCTAGTTGTTTGCTTAGTTTGTTTTTGTTTTTTAGATTCAGTTGTTGATAGTTGTGAGTTTGTTGTCATTTTAATATTCATAGTTTTTATATTTTTTTCCTTAAATAAGTCCCTTTAACATCTCACATAATAAGGACTTGGTGATGATGAACTCCTTTTTTATCTTGTTTGGAAGCACTTTATCTGCCCTTCCATTATAAATGATAGCTTTGCTGGATAGAGTAATCCTGGTTGTAGGTCCTTGCTTTTTATCACTTTGAACACTTCTTGTCAGTCCCTTCTTGCCTGTAGAGTTTCTTTTGAGAAATCAGCTGACAGTCTTATGGGAACTCCTTTGTAATTAACTCTCTTCTTTTCTCTTGCTGCTTTTAAGATTTTATCTTTATCTTTAGCCTTTGGCATTTTAATCATGATGTGTTTTGATGTGTTCCTCTTTGGGTCCAAATTGTTTGGGACTCTGCTTCCAGAACTTGCAATGTCTATTTCCTTTTCTATATTAGGGAAGTTTTCTTTCATTATTTTTTCAAATAAACTTTCAATTCCTTGCTCTTCCTCTTCTCCTCTGGCATCCCTATGATTTGGATGTTGAAACTTTTGGAGATGTCCCAGCGTCTTCTTATTCTCTCCTCATTTTTTTGAATTCTTGTTTCTTCATTCTGTACTGATTGACTGTTTATTTCTTCCTTATGTCCCAATTCATTGATTTGAACCCAGGCTTCCTTCTCTTCATTATTAGTTTGCTGTGGATTTTTCTTTATACTTCCAGCCAAGATGGAGGCAAAGGTAGACATGCTTCCCTTCCTGGCACAACCATAGGAATAATAACTCTACCTCAAAACAAACAAACAAACAAACAAACAAAAAATCTAGCCAGAACTGCCAGAACTGTATGGAAGTCCGAAAACCAAATATTTAAAGAAGAAATATTCATCCAGACAGGTAGTAGGGGTATAGATGGGAGCTGAGGCAGAGAGGATATGACATGGTGGAGTTGAGGCAGCAGCGGCAATGTAGCAGCTGCAGCCAGAGGAACAAGTAGTCCCGCATTTACATGTGGCATATAAAAGCTGGGAGGGTCACCTAGGGAGTTATCCCAGCCCCAGTGCTGGGAAAATAAACCATCATAGCTTCTAGCTGTGAAAAACAGTGGGGGTTGGGACATAGAAGAAACTGCTCATATCTCAGGAGTCCATTTAGTAGGCCCCCACAGTCCTAGACTGTATGCAAATCCACCCATTCTGTGAACCATTACCAGGACAACAGCTAGAGGGGCACAGTTGCATAGGGAAGCAAGGGAAGTGACTGGAAATGAGGCAAGTACCAAGCAAGTGGCATTGTTCTCTCTCTGACCCCACTCCCACATACAGTGCCACAAAGCAGTGAAACGCTTCACCCAGCACAGACAAAAAACAAGGTTCCACCCCTCACAATGCAGTAGGTGTGGTAACTACCTAATACACAGAAGTAAACACAAGGGGCTATCAAATTAAGGAGACAAAGAAGTATGACCCAAATGAAAGAACAGATTAAAACTCCAGAAAAAGAACTAAGCAAAAAGGAGATAGCCAACCTATCAGATGCAGAGTTCAAAGCACTGGAGATAAGGATGCTCAGAGAAGTAGTTGAGTATGGCAAATGCATAAGGGAAGAAATGATATCAAACTTTTAGGCTGGCTTTGAGGAAGGCAAAATCTAAAAATACAGTCTCATACTCATTTCATAAATATTTATTAAGAGTTTGCCATGCACGAAATACTTTATAAATCAAGTGAAGTCATCAACACCCTTGCTTGTTAGTGTTTATATACCGACATTGTAAAATAAACCAATCATCCCTCAAAAACCTCACAGAAATCTGCCTTTTTTTTACGTTAAATATTTCTTTCCCAGGGAATGTTATTTTACCCACTGCTTTTATTTAATGCTTAGAAATATCTCAAGTGCCTACCCATCACTTTGAGAATAAAGTTAAAACTTTTTCACATGACGTAGCAAGCCATGCCATTCAGCCTCTCTCTATCCCTAACTTACGGAGTTTCTTCTCTTGCCACATTCCCATTCCCATTTACTTCTCCAATTCTGGAGGTGGAGTGTGATATCTCTTTCCTTTGGGCTTTGCAAATACTTTTCCTGGTCCAGAATATTTCTGTTTTCTCCTTAAAATACTGGTAGGTTTTTCCTCTCACTCTTCAAGGCACTTTATTTTTTAAAGATTTTATTTATTTAATTTTAGAGAGAGGGGAAGGAAGGGAGGAAGAGAGGAGAAAAATATCAATGTGTGGTTGCCTCTCGTGTGCCCCCAACTAGAGACCTGGCCCATAACCCAGGCATGTGCCCTGACCAGGAATTGAACTAGTGACCCTTTGGTTCACAGGCCCACACTCAATCCACTGAGCCACACCAGCCAGGGCTCAAGACACTTTAGATATCATTGTTCTTGATTCTTCCCAAAATCCCTTTGAAATTATGTTCCTTGTGCTCATCATACTTTAAACTTGCCTCTACATTGTAAGCCTATGAATTATAACTATTTTTAAAGGTTCATTTCCTTTCCTAGATTGTGAGATTATTGAAAGCAGGACCCATGTTTTACCTGTATTTGTATGTCAGCATAATACCTGGTATATACTAGATAATCCATAAATGTATATATAAAGAATGAGTAAATAAAGGCAACAGAGTAGAGGCTCCCTTACCTCTACTGTATCAGACAGCTTTCCGGGTTTGCCTCAAAGCCAGTCTTCCTCTTTCCCACAATAATGGGATTTACTGAGAGAAAGGATTTCCTATCTAGAGATAAAATGTGCCAACCTTCCTTGAATGAAACTGCCTATACCGAAAGGTCTGGACCAGTGGAAAGTAGGTACAATGAGATCTGTGAAATGTTGAGGTCCTCTCCAACTTGAAGACAAGCCACTTGTCTGAATTCTGCTTTTTTTTTTCTTTTTGCACCCTGGAACCGCCACATGGCAGTGGCTCAGATTTGACAGGATGCATTGAAACAACAAGAATAAAAGAACAGGCATCCTTCCATGCATCCAGAGAGCAGAAACTCACTGAAACCACCACATACCTCCATGTGGTTATGAATTTGAAAAAGGAGCTTCTTTTATAATCGCTGTGTCTAAGGTTTCTCTGTATACAGGAGTCATCTACTGAATACAGGAGTCATCTACACAACGTTATAAACAAGTTTTTATTGAAATCCTGTTTGAATGCTTTAATGATGGTCTCCATCCCATAAAGAAGTCTCTTCCATTGTTCGAAACTCTACATATCAGAAAATACTTATTTGTAGTTGAATTAGTCGTCCTTATAATTTCTACCATTTGGTTCAGTTTAGAGTCTAGAACTGCATAGATTATGTGGCAAAACCACACTTTTATTATATAAAGAATGTTATTCTAATAGCTTAAACTTTTCTAGACCATACAATCATGATACTCTGAGCTGCTTCTCCTATGACTGGTTTCTGCGATCACTTTTACATTGCATTTGTTAATATCTATCATTAAAGGAAACTTTATGGAACTGATATGAATATAGCCTGAGTTGGGCACAGGAACTGATAGCACCAAGCACATAAATGACATTTTGCATTTTTCATCCATTCAGGAAGAATTTATGGAATGCCTATTAAAAGCTTAGCATTTCTTCTCATACTGGAGATAAATTAGACAATTCCTGCCTTCCAAAAAAAAAATACCATACTAAGAGTGATTTTCCTTCAAAACCTTTAGATCTGATAATCCTGTCTCTGGTCTGGCAGAACACTGCTCAAATGGGAACATTTCTCTGCCCATAGATATCAACAGGACTCAACTTTTAATGCTAAATTTCTCCCAGACATAATTTTCTACTATAGTAAGATTAATTTTTCAAAGACAAAAAGACGGCTGGTTGTATTTTTTTAAACTATCTTTATAACTATATGGTCATAAATCTTTTCTGCAACTATATGGCACGTATATATATATACCAAGAGGTGTATTAAAGTCAGCTGAGTTCATGGGGACAGAAGAAAATATTGAGCCCCTTAAAAAAAAGAGAGAGAGATAGGGAAAATAAAAATAAAGCCACAATGTGGTGAAACAGGTTGCCCTGTACTGATGAATTCCTAAGGCTCCGCCCCTTACAATGCAATAGGAGTGACAGATCTACCTAAGACACAAAGGCGAACACACACAGGAGACTTCTGGCCAAGATGGAGGCCTATAATGGCATGCTCCATCTCCCTCCACAACTAAGAAGGAGTACAACTACCACAAAACCAGAAATAACCAGAAATTCCAGATAATAAATAGAAGTCCAACATATGAAGTTACAAAAAAGTGCTCATCCAAGCAGGTAGGAGGGGCGAGGCCGGGGCAGAGAGGTCAAGCTGTGCTGGCAGCGGCAGCAGTGGTGATGGCGGTAAGCACATACACCTGTATTTAAGGGGAGGTGAGAAGCCCCTGGGGAGCACCCTCAGCTACAGGCCAGACCTGTTAGCTTTTGATTCCAACACCAGGGTAGTCAGACCCCCATTGCCTTGGACTGTGAGGCCTGGAGAGGGTGGGGATGGAGGAGGAGGTTAGCAGTCTCTCAGTGGACAGTGAATGGCAGGAAGCTGTCTTGGACCCCCACCCCCACAGAAAATGCCACGGCGTGGTGAGAAGGGTCACCCAGTTGTAACGAGTGCACGGGGATTTGCCCCCTATAGAGTAGGAGGTGTGGCAGCCCAAAGAAGCAAAGGTAAACAAAAAACTGTCGGGATGGCACAGATCATGACAGAGATCCCAGTGACTCAGCTGACCATATAGCAAAGATCTAATCTAACAAAGCAGCAAATAGGAAACCTTCTTGAGGCACAGTTCAGAGTTTGGTTATAAAAATGCTTACAGACCTAACAGCAGATATTAAACAAAAATGGGGAAGGAATGAAGTCTAGTCCTGTTGAAATGAACAAAAACACATACAAAACTAGTGGTGAGGGAAAGAAAACCAGGGATCATATCAACAAATTGGAACATAAAGAAGGAACAAACAGTCAACCAGTGCAGAAAGAGGAATCGAAAAGTAAGGAAAATGAGGAGAGGCTCAGAAATCTATGGGACAGCTATAAGCAGGCCCATATTTGAATCAAAGGTTTGCCAGAAGGTGATGAAGAAGAACTAAAAATTGAAAAATTATGTGAAAAAATAATAAAGCAGAACTTCCTGAACTTGGGGAAGGAAATAGACTTACAGGTCCAGGAAGCACAGAGAGTTCCAAAACAACTGGACCCAGGGAGAACCACACCAAGACACAGTATAATCAAAATGTCAAAAATTAAGGATGAAGAGAGAATCTTAAAAGCAGCAAGAGAGAAGAAGAGAATGACATACAAAGGGGTCCCAATAAGACTATCAGCTGATTTCTCAAAAGAAAGCCTGCAGGCAAGAAGGGACTCGCAAGAAATATCCAAAATAATGAAAAGCAAAAACCTACAATGACAATTACTCTATCCAGCGAAGCTGTCATTCAGAATAGAAGGGCAGAGAAAGTGCTTCCAGGACAAAGTAAAACTGAAGGAGCTCAACAGATACAAAACACTGTTATATGAAATGTTAAAGGGACTTGTTTAGGAGAAAGAGGATCAAAACTATGAACATTAAAATGAAAACTGTATCACAATAACCAACAACGGAAGCTAGGGAATCGAAACAAAGGCAAACTAAGTAGGCAATGAGAGTGGGAAAAGAATTATAGGTATGGGGAACATTATGAGGAGAAGTCAGCAGGAAGGGGTGGGGAAGGGAGGGAGATGGTACAGGAATTAAGAAGCATAGTAGGAGGGAGTGGAGTAGACAGGAATATGTTGAGAAGAACTATATGCACAACCAATGGGCATGGACTAAGGCGGGGAGGACAACTGGAAGGAGGGGGGTCACTGGATGAAGGGGAACAAAGGGAAAAGAAATTGGGACAACTGTAACAGCATAATCAATCAAGCATATTAACAAATAAATAAATACCAATTAAAAATGCATGTTAACAATATTTTTAAATATATAAAAAATATTATGTACTATTGTTTCATTTCCAATTAAATTTGAATATAATATATGTATAATGTAATAATCACAAAATTTTGAACTAATAGTTGAACACAAAAGGGTAAATCTGGGGTTTTATGGGGCCCTTCAGAAGTCGTGGACCAGGGTGCACGCCCAGTACACCCGCTGTTAAATCTGCCTCTGTTACCTGTTACAGAAGAATTTCAGGACAAAGACTTCTGAAAGTGTCTGAACACTCATAGGTCTAGTGCATTTTTGACAGAGCCGTTATGGTAACAGTATATGAAACAAACTGGAACATAAAGAGTCATGCTATTCCAACCTTGATAGATGTCTTTTATAATTGTACCTGTTTTCTAATCATCATAAATTTGGGGCATGAAAGAATAATAGACTATAATGTTCTGTTCTCTAATCATACTATGTGTGTACATGTGTTGGGAATATTCTATTGTATTCTATGCAGTTGTTCCCCAGTTCAGTTTTGTGAGGAACTTAGCCTCTATATGCATGATTTCATAAGAAGATTTTGTGATTGATCACCTTGAATGAAGTGCTGTAGCTGAAAATATTTAGTGTAGGTCACCCCAGTAAAATGATCTATTCAGTGAACAGTTCTGTGATTAATGTAGAGCAGGTAATCCCCACTTAGCACTGGCTTATGTTCCAAAGTTCATCTTTAATCAGTTTTTTAAATTCTGTTATAGGAGAAAATGTTACACTAAAAGGTTTATTTAACCCACAGTTACCTGGACTGCAGAACAAAATTTTAATGCCATCTATATACTACGCTTCCTATGGAAAATAAGCCAGGAGCAAAGTGACAGACAGCAACACCAGGTGAGACTTAGCGGTAGTGGAAGAAAGGAGGGTCCCTCTGAGAGCCTAGTACCCCACAGGAACTTAACTTCCTAGGCTTACATAACAATAAGTCCCTACAAACCCAATGCTTTTTTTGGATCTTGTACTGAAGGGCACTTAACCCCATAAAAAAGAAAGGTCACCTCTAAATTCAGACTCTCTTGCTACCCATACCCAAGAATAATGTTACCATCTCATAAGTTTATGAGGAGAACTGCCCAGGGAAAGAAGGTTATCATGATACAGGGTCTTCTTTCCCCTGCGATTTTCACTGTACAACTGTAAAGGGAAGTTTCACAGCTTTAACAATTCTGGTACAACATAAACAACCACAAGTTAATGATAAGGTCCTAGTTAAGGCATCATCTAGCAGGTTCTCGTTTAGGTCATTTATTGTCATGCATTTTCACAACACTTAACTTGAATGTTGCATCTGTTAAGTTACAAAAAATTATATTAACTAGTAAATTTATGTCATGAATAAGATTGATAAAACTTTGAGTGCTGGATTACCTATCTAAGACTGTTTTACCCTTCCAAACCTAATTTTATATGTGAAATTCTGATCAACCTATAGCTTGGGTCTTCTACACAGGAATGTATAAAGATCTCTTCTGCGCTAGGTACTGGAAAAAACTGGGTTAATTCCTAAGAAACATCTGAAGCCAGCATTCCCTTCAAGGGTGTTGAGTCAATAAGACACATTTTAATTAACATAATTTTTTATTTAAGTCAATGGATTTTTTTTTCTGTCCTTCCCTTTCTTCATGACATGATGCTAATAGAAATATATATGTATATATTATTATTATTTATATGTATAACAGAAAAGAATGATTGACTTTGAAAAACATAAACCCTAAATTCACTAAATTATCCAAATCTCTACTTCTTATTTCATTAAATATTCAACAGATGAGCTAGGTGGCTGGCCAATTACTTAGGGAAAATAAATCAACAAATACAGAAACTAAAGAAATGCAAGAGTACATTTTTTTTGTTTTATTTAATAAAAACAGTTTTCAAGCAACTAAATAGTTGGTGATGGTAAAGTACAAAACTGTCACATTGTAAGCAAATGGTGAGAAACTTAGTAGACCCAGGAGAATTTTCTTTTGTTACCATAAAGTCTTGTAGTTGCCTATAGACATCACAGAATGTCAGCCTGGTCCAAACTTATGAAAGCTCCTGAAATGATCACTGTATCCAGGGAAGAGCCAAGAGAGTGAACGTTGATGATTGCACATCTGCATGCTGGCTGAAGCACATGAGTGAGGAAAGCTTTAAGCTATTTTGCTTCTACTCTACAAATGATGCCACAATACACCAAGGATTGCAGAGAGATGAGAGTTCACAATGCAAGGCAGTCACTTTGGATCCTTGGATCAGAGCTGAGCTCACCTCAACCAACACCCCAAAACAATCCAAGACACAGTTGTCCCACACACTTAGCTCTTAGAATCCTCACTGGTGGAGTGGAGACGGCCCCCTCCAGTTTGCCAGGAAAATGCACTTCAAAAACAGAGCCCTACCCATTTCCACTCAAAGCCCTGGTGCTTATCTCTTGGCCCATTGCCTAGAGAATGTTGTGAAGTCCCGTGAAGATATATTAACACAAGATATCAGAATTTGCTACTCCAAAGGCATCTGCTATTTGTCAGCTATCATTCCATGCTAGTTTCTCACCTGGATGTCAATGGCAAATGACATTGGCAGCTTCTAAAACCAAAATTCCAGGGACAGTAACAAAATCTGGACTTCTGGCCAGTGTCACATGTCTGTGTTTTGCTCAGCACCTTCTTGAAATAGTACACATTTAAGGTTTCTTCTACTTTAAATCATATACTTGTATTGGGCTCACACATTGATTTTCAAGGCCTATCACGACTATTGAAATTCTGCATGTTTTTCCTAAAGTTATAATAATAACAACATATATATTGCTATTGCTATTTAACATTGTTTGCCCTGTCTGTAGTAGCTTTGATTTTCATCTCAAAAAAGCTGTCAAATATGCTTAGAAAACTACAGGAGTCTCAGGGAAAGTCACAGGGGAAGAGGTGTTTTGAATATGCTTGTCTAGACTGTAGAATGTCATCCATGTCATCCATGCTCTTTCTTTTCAGTCAAGCATTTGATCCATTGATGGGAAACTTTATGCTAAAAGTCCACTTTTATTCACCTCCATGTAAAATAATGGTTAATAATCAAGGATGTTTAGAAAGTAGGTGAGAGGACATGTTGATGTTGGCCTGATTATTATTCTTAGCCTTAGCCCACATGACCAAGGGTCTGCAATGGGAAAACCTAGGGTGAAGGACTTACAGAGAATGATATAAGCCAAATGACAAAGCAAAGTAACCAGATTTGATCTCTTAATACAGATTATGTACATTATAATGTGCCTGGTATTTGTCTCTGTGCATTTAGAGTCCAGTAGATTTTGCTTTGTTCTGTACATTTTTCTGTATTTTCCAAATATTTTACTAATAAAAAAACAATTGGAATTCTTATCTTGAAAATATTTTTTTTAATTAAAGATATTTAAAGAGATTCCACCTAAACTGAAACTTGAGTGAAAACATAAAATCTAAAATGAAAATTAGAGCTTCTGATCCATGACAATTTACTTTAATCTATTTTCTAAAAAGAGTATAGGACATCTATTAATTTGGATAATAAAATTTCTAATTCATAAACATTTAAAAGTAACTGATTAATGTTTTTTCCTTTTTTTCCTTCCTTCCCTTCTCTTTAAAAATAAATAAATAAAATCTTTTAATATTAGTAACTAAATGTTATCCTTAAGATATACTCTTCCTAGTCTTAATTTTATTGTGTGTTTAATTTTAAAGGAAGATTTCTGATTTTTTAAATTTTTACTACTTAAAAAGGAATAAAATGTTAATAATAAATATGAAAACACATTAGATCTTAAAGATGGAAATTGCATCACACAATTTTCTTAATATAAAAATTAGAATGCAGAGGGCAAGAGAGGTACATGTTTTATAAAAACAAGACCATAGTTTCCTTCATATTTCTTGATACAAGTCATGCTCCTCTTCTGGCTCCAAATCTCGAGGCTTCTTTCTGTGTGGTGGTCACCAGTTAAGATCCTACAGGCTTGGAGACAGGACAGGATTAAGCCTGATCATTCATTATTTGCCCATTAAAATTCCATGAATATGGGCACATGGGCCCATACAGATATAACTACTCACCCATAATACACACAAACGCTCTCACCATACATACTTTAGGAATTCATTATTAAGACTACACATATATCTGGAAATGGAAATAGGTACAAACTTTGCAGAAATGTAATTTTACTAAAGGGAAATCTGACCTTGAAATTGTAGAGAGCATGGAGTTGTCTCCTTAAATATGGGTTCTTGCTAAAGAAGATTGGATAGAGTCCACTGGACCAGTCCTAAGATTTAACCTCTGCCTCTCTTCTGTCCAGTTAAATATTAAGTACACATTAATCTCCTGGTGGTCTGTCTGATATGATAGAGAAAGGAAGGATTTGGAAACTGGACAAAGATGATATCCAAGCCTGTTCTTGAACATGTTACCTTTTGAACTTGCTTCTGTCAAATTTAACTTAGGACTTTATTGTCAAAACTACAAATAAGATATAAATATAGTGTCCCCCCAAATTCATATGTTGAAGCCCTAATTCCCAATAACTCAAAATGTAAGTATAGATGGAGATTAAAATGAGGTCATCATGGTGGGTCCTAACCCATCAAGACTGTGCCCTTATAAGAGGAGATTAAGACACAGATACACACAAAGGGACAACCATATGAAGACACAAGGGGAAGGTGACCAGCTTAAAACCAGAGAGGCCTCAAGAGAAATCAACCTTGCTGACACCTTGATTTCAGACTTCTGTTCACTAGAACTCTAAGAAAATAAGTGTCTTTTTTAATAGCCACCCAGTTTGTGGTACTTTGCTATGGAAGCCCTAACACCCTAGCAACTTAATATATAGCCTTAAACCGAGTTAGTGTTCAACAAGCCACAGATATTTTCTTAATAATTATTAGTAACTCTCCTTTGGTATAGAAGAGCATCAGCTCTGAAGTGCATGTTTAATAAGCAGAGATGAAAAAGATATGCAACTCAAATCATAACTTATTTTATTCACTTCCTGTTTAGTTCATCTTTGTCAAGTTAAAAACTTCCTGTTTTTGCAGAAATATTATTATTAACTACAGAGGTATTTTTATTAAACTTAATTTTTCTCTTCTAGAGAGGAAGGAAATAAAAATGAATGAGGGAGACAAATATTATTCACAAATTATGTAAGAATCTGAGCCAAAAGATAAACAAATCAGCTATATCATAAAAGCATAAACTTTGCATATGAGCGTTGTGATATTACGTGGAGCAACTGCAAACTTGTTCCAAGACCTTAGTAAATCATTTCACCATGGTGGACTTTGGCTGCCTCATCTCTAAATTATAGAGTTAGGTTTAATTTCTAAAATCCCTTCAATCTTTGATTTTATGATTCAGCATTTAAGACTTTACTTAAAATATCAAAATAAAAATATTAACCAATATTTCTGATACTTTGGTGGTAATATTTAATATTGCCTGGGGAGGAAATTCAAAGACTGAATAAAGAGTGAAACATAGAGGATGGGATATGGACAAATGAGAAACACTTTTCTGTCTTAAAAAATTGTTAATTTATGAGTAAATAATTTATGAAATTAAAGATTATATAGTATTAGTTTCTATAGCTGTCCTCAGACCTTTTTTATGACTTTGCTCACCATCACTTGTTTATACAAAAGATAGCTTCTTATTTAGAAAATGTTATTCCCACCCAATGAACTTTTCTTAGTTAAATAATACAATATACATTTTAACGTATACAGTTATACATCTGTATATAAATGCAAACATATACAGTATACATATAACATAGGTATAGTTCTAGTGTAAACATATATAATTTATTGAGATTAGTATTATAAAGGACATATTAGTTAATATGATGGTCAAATAAATTATACATACTAATATATACATCACACGCACACATTTTATAGTTGAATAAATCTGGACTAAAATCCAGGCTTTCTACTTAATATGTACATTTTATTAATTAGACAATTTGCTCATATATACTTATCCTCATATGTAAGAAGATAATACTACTTAAGTCATATATTTTTGTAAAAAAAATTATCTCTAAAACTATAGCAATGTTTTTCTTAATTTACCTATAAAATCTATTGAATACTAGAGTGCAAAAAATTATTTCCCTTACAATGCTTGTTTTACAAAATTAGCTCACAGCCACTTATCTCAGAAATATTTTTTTCTCTAGCTTTCTAGCTCTTCTTCTCTCTCTATCTCCAACATTCTTATCATCCCCTCATCTACTTCCCTTTACATGCCTTCACTATCTAATACAGTAATCACTAGCCATATGTGGCTATTTAAATTTATTAAAATTAAATAAAATTTAAAAATTCAGTTGTTGGTAACAGTAATCTCATTTTCTTTGTTCTATAGACACATGTGGCTAGTGGCTACCATATTGGAAAAAGCACATATGGAAAATTTTCATTCATGCAGAAAGTTCTATCAATGAACTGTGTTCCAGCCTGTTCTGGCTTTTATTGCCCACACACAGCTGAACTATTCCCTGAACTCTGAGGCATGCTTCTTAGATTCTAGCTAATGTGTTATAATTACAGATTTTTGTACTGGGTTATACTACAACCATTTCAAATTTGGATTAAGTCAGCTTTCAGATGTGTATACCAGAATGTTCACTACAAGCCAGAGCCATATTATGGACATAAAGAAGCTAGAATAGAGGAAGTGATATTACTGCTCCTCTGTGGCCACTCAGCCAGCTAGTGAAGTATTAACTTCCACTTCTGAACAGCACAGTCTAATCAGAACCCTGACGTGGAAGTGTGTCTAGAGAAAAGCAGAATAAGGAAAGTATACGGAACTGTCTTACCAAGGACAGTTAAAAGTATTTGATCCAGGAAACAGAAGTTTTTGAGGGACACGATACATGTCCTCAGATAACAAATGTGGTCATGACAATGATATGTCAGACTTGTTCAGGCGCTTACAAAACAGAGCTGGGAGTAATGGCCCAAGTTGTGCAAAAACAGATTTTCTGGTTAATATGAGGAAGGACTTTCTACAATGACTATAATTATCTGAAAATAAAATTAAACTCTTCAGGAAGGCTTTAGGTTTTTCTTAAGAACATTTCAGTTGTGATGGGCAGTCAATTGTTAAGAATATTATAGAAGAGATTTGAGCCTCAGCCTTGTCCGTATCAAGATTAAAAATACTGATATCATTTCTAGGTCTGTGGGCCTGTGGCTCTGTATCTTCTGGAAAGTCACTCACTATGTCTGAGTGTTAAACCCATTCACATCTCTGAAATGTTACCTGTTTTCTTTAATGCAGCTCAAATCCTAAAAGCATAAAGAACTAATTTTTTTAACAGATAAAATTGCCAAGGAGCTAGGCTTGTCCCAAGAACTCAGTGAGAGCCCAGGAAATAATTGTTGGTAAAGGGCCATCATTTCAGAGATTTTGTGTTACTGAGAGGAAGTTCTTCTTAAGTCATCTTAAATAAAGGAGGGGGAGAGGAAGGGGAGGGTAAAGGAGAGGAGAGCAAAATAAAACACCTTTATTATACACCTAGAGAAAGGAGAAGGAAAATAAACACAAAAAAAGTAACACTACAATTAGAGAGCTTTTTCTTGTATGATGGAAAATTCAATGAAGTCATTTGCTTGCTTGAAAAACTTTGGCTACTTCCCATTTCCCTCAGAATGAAGTTCCAAAGTCTTAACATCCCTTCTGCTGTTCAGCCCTCCAGGATCTGCCCAGATAACTTCTCCTGCCTCATCTCTTCCCAGCTCACTTACCAATTCAGTTTCTCCAACATGCCTGGATGTGTCTGGCCTCAGGACTTAGAAGTCTGTTCCTCAACCAGAAACATGCTTTCTCCCACTTGCTGTGCATCTGAAACATGCTACTCTTCTGGCTGTAGCTTAGACTTTTCTACCAAAAGAGATCCTTCATGACCCTCACCATCCACCCATAGTCTGGGCTACTTGCCTCTCTGCTGAACAGTGACAGCCGTGGATGTTCTCCAGGTAAGACAAGATGTAAGCTCAGGCACCATCACTTCAAACTGAAATAACCCCATGTCCATCAACTCATTGCTTAGTAGATAAGCAGCTCGTGCGACAGCCTTGCACGAAATATGACTCAGCATGAAAAAGGGACTATGTACACATGCAACCATCTTGATGCATCTCAAGTTTACAATTTTAAAGAAAGGAGCTAGACCAAAAAAAGCACAAAATATTCTGTGATTCTTTTTCTATGAAATCCAAATGCAGGTGAAGTTTCTATGAAATCCAAATGCAGGTGAAACTAAGGTGATAAAATCTGTTTTTGGGGTGGGGGTGGAGGTTGAATGAAGGGGCACATGAAGGAAATTTCTAGAAGAAATAAAACTCTTTTATCTTTGATTACGTGAATGTTGGCAGTGGTCAAAACTTCTGTTTGGACATGTAAGAGAGAAAAAGGACTTAATATTGATTTTTACTATACTTGTATTGCCCCATGCATATCCCCTCATTCTAGTGATGTGTTTGCTCTCAGTATAGGCTTCTCATCTGTAGCTGTAACTGTCACCAACAGCATTTATTGACAATGTCTACTGCTAAATTGCCTTCGTGGTAGTGACTTCTGGTGGCAGCTCCTGGATTGACAACATCCATCAGGATTTCAAAGCTGATTTGTGTTGCTATGAACTGAATGTTTGTGTCTCCAAAATTGATATTGAAACCTAAGCCACAGTGGTGGTGTTAGGAGGTGATAATGGCCTTGCAGGATGATGCGGTCACAAGGGTGAAACACTCATGAATGAGATTAGAGACCCCAGAGAGCCTCCTCACACCTTCCACCATGTGAGGACACAGCAAGAAGACAGTCTGTGTATCAGGAAGCGGGGTCTCACCAGACACTGAATCTGTTGGCCTCCTGATGTTGGACTTTCAGCCTGCAAACTTTGAGAAATGGATGTGGTTGTTTGAGGTACCCAAGTTTATTGTATTTGTTATAGCAGCCTGTGTCAACCAAGACATTCACTGTCTAAAATAACATTAGAATTGCCTACTGGCTAACTCAGCTCTATTTTCATCATATTTTTAGGGGACAATGGATTGCTGTGCCATTTAAGAAAATGATTCCACTTTCTATTAGATTGCATTTGGAAAATAATTTGGAGTGTAAAAAGAGGCAGTTATTTTTTCTTTAGAATAGTTATACAAATTAGCTAATGTTTTAGAGGACCTAGTATTTGCCAGTTAATACTCTAATCACTTACCTTAATTCTTTTCAGCCTCATAAAAATTCCATAAGGTAGGTACTCTTATTATCTCCCTTTTGCACAGAAAGAAAATGAAGTTCAGAGAGATAGAGTAACTTGCCCATGTCACAGAGCCAGCAGAGGTACAGCTGGGATTCAAAGTCAGACAATCTGGCTTCAGAGTCCAAGCTCCTCAACACCATTAATGCTGCCCTGAGACCAACTATTTAATTTATTTCCGATTGTTCTTATCTTTAAAAAATCATGACTATATAAAAATTGCTTTTGCACTTTATAAATTATCATTTCATTATAGTACCTAATTTCCTTGTAAGGCATTTGTATTTCTGCGTGTCACTGATGAAGTTCTACTGATTACAAAACTATCGATGGTTTTAATAAGGGAGTTGAAGCTGACCTTCCATGGGACAGGAAGAGTCTCTCTAACTACATTTTTTTACTGGCCTTTGTAAAGGTAACAAAGCCTGTCTTGGGACTACAGATACAATTACTACTGAAGAGGTCATCTAGAAGAAGATAGAGACAAAACAAAAGGGTTTGCGTAAAGCAAATTAAATTGTCTGTCAGTGATGGAATAGGACAAAATTGTCTATTGTCATTCGCTGAGACAAGCCTATGCTTCTAGAATAAAAGTTAGAGGAATGATCACACTGCAAGATATGAGTCACTGTGAACGGAATGCATGTGACAGGCAGACGCACCAATGGCCTAGGGCACTAGAAGGATGAAGAGAGAAGTCAAGGGTGGATCAAATCCACCTCCCAGAAAGAGGGTTTCATAATTCAGGAACACTGCTCTGTGAGTTATTATTAATTTCTCAGGCAATGGTGAAAAATATTCTTCCTAAAGCCTTTCAACCCTCTCTCTCATTCCCAGGGATGTCTGCTGTGTGACTACACTGCACTGTGGGAGCAGAACGGCCACGTGCAGCAGGCTTTGGCAGTGCTGTACATACGGGCAACTGGTGAGCAGTTTAAGGAGCAGGGAAAGAAATCCATAAGCATATTTGATCATTTCTACTTTCTTCTTTTTTTTAGAAAACATTCATATTACACAATAGTATAAACAATTCAAAGAAAGATGGACTTATGTCACATACATATGCATACACATACACATGTATCCATACACAGATACATGAAACATTTATTTGTGTGTATTTGTGTAATAAATGCAAGGGTGTGCTACAGAGGTGCCCACCCTCCAGACCTCCTGTCTACCAGAGATCTGCTAGGGGATAGTGGTCCCTCTTGGCCCTTTCTGATAATTACCCTCAGCTGAGTCCAATAACTGGTCAATGTTATAGTAAGAAACCCCCAAGTCAGAACTCTGAAGGGCGCCCCAGCTTGTGTTCCCAGGGACCAAATAGTGCTTTGTTGTGATGGTATTCCCTCTACAGGAATGCCAGTTCCTTCCTACCTCCTCATTTCCTGAACCGCTGCAAGCTTTGCTCTGGAAGCCATTGTGGGGTGGAGGGATTGCATGCAGAACTCCATCTCGAAGGTCTGTCTCCTAGGAAACCTAATGTAAGACTGAATATTAATATTTATATTCCTCCTCTGCTGGGGCAAAGATAGGAAACCCTTCCAGCTGTGGCAGGAGTGGGCATTCACCCACTTCTGACTTGGACACTTAAGGCCACTCTGAGTGATATTGGAGAGGTAGTAAAATTCAGAATTCTAAACCCTCATCTCTCCCTGATAAAAAATAGACAATTAGAACCACAGTTACTTGTGAAAATTCAGAAAACTAGTGGGAAAACTATCACAAGGTATGTATAAAAACATAAGAATTATTATAATATTTTTGAGTGAAAATTAGATGATTTCTGTTATTTATATCATTTTGTGTTTTAAGATATTTTCACAAAGACATGCTGTCTACTGTCTGCAATCTCTTTAGATTGAAATTATAAAATTACTGACATAACTTATTATTCCATGATTTGTTAAACCAGAAGAGCCCTCTAAATTTTGGAATGGATATAAATGATAGTAAGTGGGTAAGAAGTCAATCAGAAAAACAAGACACAGAGTAACACATGTGAGGCTCATGTACTAGGCATCTTTTTAAAGGAGAGGAGAAAGGAAGGGAGGTGAGAGGAGATGACCCTGAATAACTTTGATGATTCTTTCTGCGTTGGAAGGGTAAGGGGGTATGTGTGCTGAGTGTATGGGATACATTCCTATGATTTCAAGGAAGTGGGACAGTTTGCTTTGTTATTTGCAGCCTTTTTTAGTGTGTGAGATCCATTCTGGCCGGTTTGGATGCCTGTGACCCAACTGCTTTGTTAGTCATAGTGAAGGGCGGAATTGTTGGGAAGAAAACTGTTTCAAATGTGATGAACTTGGATGACAATGTTTCAAAATACAAAATATAAAAATGAAGAACTCCAAAAGCAGTGTTCTCAAAGCCAGATTTCTATTTCTGATACAACAAAAAGCTAAGGATTTGTATTGTAGAGTTTTAAATATCATATAGATACCACCACAAGCTATGTGGCATCTTCCATAGAAGGGATGACAAAGACCATATACCACTTTTAGGAATCCAGAGACCATGACAACAAAACGTTTGCAACAGTGGGAAGTTTCCCCATGTAGTCACTCTGCTGTTCTTTGAAGAGCAGGAGACACACGGTAAATGAGTGGCTGAGATTCCATTGAACCACTCCGTCAAGGCACAGAAAATAGAGTAATTCAAAAAGCTTAAAGTTCCCTGGCCCTGGAATAAATGTGCTTATGCACACACAGGCACACATGCATGCACACATGCACACACCATAAACCTAAAGAGAATCTCTCAAGTAAAATATGAGAAAAGAAATTCATGCCTCTGGAGATTCTCAACAGGATTCTTTCAGTACATGTGCTGCCGAAGTGAACATAAGAGGGTGCTTCTGTAGTAAGTTTCTACTAAGATTGTAGGAATTCGCAATGCTGACAACTAGAATGCTTTTGCGTTCTGCTTTATGTACAGGAAAAATCATCAGAAATGCATATATGATTGCTTTATGTAACTCTTCTGATCTTATGCAGTCTTTGGATAGATCATTTAACTTCCCATCGATCAGTAAATTACAGAGGGAGATAGGAATGTTGTGAGGGAGTCAGGTCACTCCTACCATTCACACTGGAACTGTAGGTGGGGTCGTTTGTCACCTGAGCATGACAGTTTCAGGGGTCCCGCAGATGGATTACGTCTCACTGTTTTGCTCACAGTTGTGCTAAAAGCTTGGAGGCAGTCTTGTTGACTCTGATTATAGATCTTATTATTGCTAAAGAGTTTCATTCACTCGGCCTTTGAAAGCTGTTAAGGGTCATCAGAACCTGAGTGAGGCTGCTGTGGTCCCTGATCCTGAGAACACAGAAGCGTTTCACTGGAGCAACACCCCTGGAGCCACTCTGCATGGCTGCTGGGTCAATACGGCTGTTTTTTCACCATGTAAATTGCCTCTGTCCATCCAAATCCACTGTACATCAAGAGTGGATAAACTGGGAGAGAAAAACATTTTGAAATCAACTTAAATAAGTACAACACAGAAGGCATTCTCCAGGGAGAATGTTCTTACTGGGCAGGTTGTCCTATTCTGGCTTGTCAGAGCACCTGCAGAGGACCTGCTGTTTCCACTTAACAGGTTTTGGTTTGTCAGTATTTATGATTTCAAGTTTCTTGCTCTTTAAATATGTACAAATTTTTATTCACAAATCCTTTGCTTTAATAACAATGTTAGGAGAGGTCTGCATAGAATAAATGAAATGTTTTTAGCTATTAGAGAAAGAAAATTCAATGGATGTTTTCCTACATTCATTACTTAATACTTTGGGTAAGGTCCAGATTTGAAATCTTGCATGTTAAAATAGAGAATTCTTTATAGAATTTTATTTTGGAAAATGTATATACTGTCAAATTTTAGATTTTGGTCATGTGCTTACTTTGTCCAGTGATTGGCACAGTTTAGAATCCCTATTCAAATGTTTTCATTTAGAATTGCTACCCCTACCTTTAAAAAATGAACAGATTGCCAATAATTAAAACAAGAACTAAGAAATTATTTACAAAAAACAGTTGTAGTGGTCAGGAAATGTGACAATATGATATGTAAGGAGAAACAAGACATATGCGAAGATATGGGCCTGGAGGAAATCTGGACAAGGGTTCTGGGAAGAGGGAATGGTGCTGGCAAAGGCCCTGGAGAGGTAGGTTCTAGACATCAGGGGACATGGAGTGGCAAGAGGCTATGGGAGCCAGGGCAGGAGAAGATAGGGGATGAGCCAGAGGTCTGAACTGAAGCCTGGTTTTCCCTTAAGTGAGAAGGGAACTAATTAAAGACGTTTAAGCCTAAAAACAAGTCATTCTGTTTTCTTTCAAAGGCCTCATTCTGAGTGCCTTGTTGAGAAGAGGAGCAGTGTGGGGAGGGAATGAAGCAGGAAGGAAGAAAGGAGGCCACTGCAGCAATTCCAGTGCTGAATGAGTATGCTTCAGCCCCGTGTGGCAGCTGAGGAACTAGGGAGTTGGAAGTGGATTCTGGATATATTTTAATCATTAGAGCCTCTGGGATGGAGAGAATAAGAGGAATCATGCATAACCCCTTGCTCCTGAGGAAAAGGAAGGAGAGAATTGTCATTTTCTGAGATGGAGAAGAATGCGAAAGAAAAAATGGTTTGGGAACAATCAGGCATGTTATCTTTGGACATGGTATGTTTCAGATGCCAATTTGATAGCCAGTGCTGATGCCAAGCAGGCAATGAGTATAACAGTTGAGTTAGAGGAGAGGTCTGGAATGGAGGTATAAACTTAGGCTTTTGATGAGAGGGGGGCTCCTTTTAATTCCACGGGGCTAGATAAGGTCACCAAGACCCAGGATATAGGGAGGAAGGAGGATTATGAATAAGGAGCACAGGTATGAGAGGAAATGGCCCAGGTGGCATGAAAAGAACAGGTCTTCGGAAGGAAGAAATAATCTCTGTGCCTGATGGCCAGGTAAGGTGGAGAAGGAGGATCAATGGCTGGATTAGAAGCACAGATGTTAAAGATGACCACAGCAAGAACAGTCATAAAAACCTGTTTTTGGAAGTTTGAATAAAAAAATTGCAGTTGGCAAGGATAGCAGATGGAACCATGAATGAAATCAGACAAGTGACCAGTAAAAACAAGAAATTAAATAGTTTGGGAAAACTGAAGAAAATTAATTGTCATAAAAGCCAGAAGACTGAGGTCTCAGAATGAAAGTGTGAGTGTGAAGAAGGAAAGGTCAGCTGTGTCACCCTGTGCTATGGCCCCACAAGCTGTGGCCTCAGTAAAATACCATCCTCAGATTTGGAGATGACAGTAGGAGCTGTGATATTTGAGAGGTTTTATTAGACAAGGGACCCAAACTGTAGTGGGATAAACAATATTGAGAGGTTGGAAGGAGGAAATCGACAGCTGGGTCTATTTCAAGGAACTTAATATCTAAGGGAAAGGTGTCTTGGCACTGATCTCACGAATATCATTACTTTTTATACTTTAAGATGCATATTTTTCCATATTTTACCAGCTCTGAGAGCAGAATGCATCTTACCGTAGATGGCAATTCTCAATGATAATTGGCAACATTTTCTCATTCGATGTGGTACATAGTAGAATAGTTCATTTATGAATGCTGTTGCTGAGATTTCATAAATTGTGGGCATATCATGAGTGAGTAAACCAAGGGAAGGGAACAAGATAAATGGATGTTAGGATTCAAGAGAAGGAAGTGGAAAGCTTTGAACAGCATTGTCGTTTAGTAAATATTTGCTGAGTGAGTGAGATAAAAACATTGACAGGGGTAGTCAAGTAAATTTTTACTTATAATCCTGTATGGGGATTATAAGTGAGGGAGTGGATGTGGACTAGAAGAACTAGGGGTGATGAAAGGGCTGGGTGGTGCCATGCAGTGGACTGACCTGCTCAGGGAGGGTGGGGACGATGGAAGGGCATGATAGATGTGCCACAGGAGAGGAGCATTTGTGACAGGGCAGTTCCTGTTAGTGACCTGATCCAGGGTGTGTCTCACTTGAGTGGAATCTAGAAGTGAGCAAAGGTTAAGGTTGTGGGAGTGGAAGAAATCCATAAACCTTGAATATAGGGTGTAGAGAGGGTAATCTACCCTCACTGGGGCAGATAATGACAGGGAATATAGGAGGAAAGCCAAGTAAACTCTCAAAGACCTCAAGGCCACAGCAGAGTGACCCCAACAGTACTGATAGGAATGGAAAGACAGTGGTAAGCTTAAGAGCAGAAATGAAAGAATTTGTAGGAAGGAGGCAGCTAAGGCAGAAAAGAAATCTAAGCTACCAAGCACCTACTACACCCCTCTTTGGGTTGATCACCAGAGCATGGTATTGCTTATTTCTCATGGAAACCCGTGACAAGCATCCCCATCTCCAGTTTCCTGGTGAGAAACAGAAGCTCAGAGAAGCTGTGCAAACTAATACCATGTAATAACTCAGCATTGGATGCTTCTCTCTCCTAGAAAGTCACTGCGTCCTGAGATCTTTACCACTAAGCCAATTCTGCAGTAAAATATTTCAGAGGAGTCAGGAACCCAGTTCAGAATTGGGAATTACTCTTCAGATGCCATGGCACTTCCTTAAAGAGGCTTTGTATCCAGATCCAGTGCTCAGGCCCCAATCTGCCCAGGCATGCTGTCACAAGCCCACGGACTATTCAGGGCAGGATGGAACAGAGCAGGTGGCCGTCTTGTTTTTAGGGCTCTGATTTTGTTTCCTATGAGCTGTGTGAGTGGTACTAGAATAAAGATGTCCCTGACCCATCACCTCTGTCCAGACCTCCTTACTGCCAAATCTTTCTTAACTGGACCTTCCTTTGCAGGGCAGACACCTGCATATGCAGTTCTAAAAACTCCAGGGCCACCACGCAGGGAAAGTGCGTGGCTGGGAGGCAACTGCCCAGAAACAGTTGACCATCATGGCTGGAAATGTGAATATTCTAAAGTCCGTGTTCTACTTAAATCTCTAAGTAGTATGAATACTGGAGACAAAAAAATGTTCAAGATGTTTCTGTGTATAAGACTCTTCTGAGTTGTGGTCATTTTTGTCACAATTATAAAAAAGATGATACAAACCATTGTTGACCTATTATCTCAGAAGGAGTCTGTTTGTTTTGGTCACAATCTCCAAATGTTCTGTTTTCTCTGACATGTAGCATTTCACATGATTCAATGGTTGATTATAATATTTTCCTCATTGCTCTGTATTTTCATTTCCGTCATCTCAGTCAACCTCACAGCCAGATTCAAGGTCAGTCTTTTGATTAGTCCTGGTTACAGGTGCCATGAAAGAAAAAATGATTCATTGAACTTCATGTAGATAGTTAATGGCACAATTAGAACCTGGCTTCCTCTTTCCCAATCCAGAACCTGTGGACTTTTGACCAGACAGCATTACCTCTTTTAATTATCGTCCACTCTCTTTAATCCATGCTCCATTGCTCAACTCGGTCATATGAATATAAACAGTCAGGTCACCAAAAGAATTAGGGGGAAAACAAAACAAAACAATGAAACAGTTGTGTTGTGTTCCTACAAGCTAATAATACAGGATGAAATCAGCAAGGCTTCCAAAGATCAAATTAATGCATATATTAAAGAATATAATGTCTTATGCTTAGTAAAAATGATCATTCTGTACTATGTTAGCTGAAACTGTTCTTATTTATTGTTAACCACATCAGCCTAACTTAGATCCATACCTAATGAGCCACAGTCAAATGTGGAAGTTTCCATTAAGATCCACAAATTCAGGCTGTGCATGCTTCTTTTCCATTATAATATTCTCTTTCATCTACCTAAGGAGTATTTAAAAGTACATGTAACTAAGACTTTATGTGGCAGCTCCACTCTGATGCCCATGGTACCATCAGTCCATGCTGCACACAGGAGCATGCCCCAGCACCTTGGTGTTTGCTCACACACCAGCCTGTCCAGGGGCTGCATGTTAGACTCTCCTCCTGACTTTGCTAGATATGCATGGAGGACAGGGAGCAGGGTTCTCTATGGGGTTTGTCCTCCAAACCCTGAGAAGCTGGGTCCCAGGGGTATGGTCAGACAGTGAGGAGGGAGGTAAGGAATGCTGATGTGACCTCATCTGGACAGAAAATGCTACTTAAGTATGGGATATTAGAAAAGAAAACAATGAATGTAGAGGAGAGGAGCGGTTGCTGAGAATGAGAGAAGGAGAATTATTCATTGAAGGTATAGCATACGTCTCCATGGGACACATTTATCACCATTTAATAGAAGATGCAAGAAATGTAAGTTGTCCAAATCTTGCAGTGTCCATGTAGGGAAGAAATGTAGGGTATGAATCCTCAGGCTTTTGTAATCACACATCTGTAGTCCTTCTCAGGTGAAAATAAAGGGATTCCCAATGGAATACAGGTTGATACTGAAGGCAACTTCTTATTTATCCTCCATTGAGAGACATTTTCAGGAGAGGTGTTTTCTGGGCACAAATAGGTTCCTGTTCTGTTTCTTTTTTTTTTTTCCTCTACTCTAGTAACCATACCAGTGGCCTTGAAGAAGAATCCCTGTAAGATGGAAACTGTTTGACCAGGGGAGACAGATATAAACATCTAAGAAAAATGACTTTCTTGTCTCATTCAGACTGTTGTTCCAGTAAAAGAAACATCTCAGACTCATGTATTTGTCTTTTGTCTTTTTAAATAGTCTTACAAATTTACATATATATATATATATATATATATATATATATATTCATATATATGCATTTAAAATTTTTAAGAAAAGGACATTATTTTCTAACCCAGAAGTAAAAATTGCCTGGGAGCTGATAACATGATAAAATTTCACAGTCTTTAATCTGCCTTCCAATTTCAGCCAATTGCTCCAGAGGACACAGAAAATGGACAAAAACAGCTGATGGGTGAGTGGAGGCAGGGAGCCCCCGGGGCCTGAAGTGTTTTATCATATGGCAGCGGCCAGCACAGGGTCCGGAACAGAGACAGACTTTATTTCGACAATCTCAGGCAGTGTTGTTTTATGATCAGATGATAGGCCTTTCAAGTAAAATGCCTCTATTTAAAACTTCTTTATTCTTAGTCAGACTTTTTTTTTTTTTTTTTTTTGAAGTCAAATGTGCATACTCACAATTATGTGAAAAAATATCAAAGGGTCATTGAACTATTGAAAGCATCTGGTTTAGTATCTGGAATAAGCTCTTCCAACCCCTAAAAACTGTTGCTGCCTTCTGATATTTCCTACATCACAAACCCATGTCATCCAGGCAGGGAGGGCTAATGGAGACCCCAAAGGTGAAAAGGCCAGACCACCCTCAGAGTCCTCATGCCCTCAAGTTGCCTTCTGGATGAGCAAAGAGAGGCCAACTCAGAGCTTCCCCTTCTGGAATTACCCCATACTCTGAAATAACTTTACAGCTGCTCCCTTTCTGTCCATAAATCCCTTACAGTTTTCTTTCCTAAATCAGTTATTCTCTAAATTAAATTCTCCCCATGCACGTAGGGATAAGATGTACTCCCAGTGACAACTATGACTCCTACAGAACTTTCTCCCTCAGGGTGTGGGGTCACCTTGCCCCATCCTCTTCACCTTCCACTATGGGAATCCCCCTGTTGTGGGATTGAGAACCCAGGTGCATGCCTGTTTTAAATGCAGATTTTATTATTTGGGCATGGTGAGGTCTCTAGATAAAGAGATGACTACCACTGAAAAGAAGCTGGTTACTCACAGGTCCAAGAGGCAAGAATGTGCCACATGATGGGGACCACACGGGGAAGCCCCAGGGTGGGCCAAGAGGCAGAGGGAGAGGGGGAACGTGGGTGAGAGGTTTTATGTGGTCTCTGCATGAGGCAGAATGAGCAGGTTTAGGATTGTTTACTTTAAATAATTCCAGAGAGTTCTGAGGTGCAGGGGCTGACCTTGCTGTCTGATACCTGCCTTGGGGCGATCAGGCCAGAGGACACTGGCCCTGAGTGTGAGAGCCCCAGAGGAGGTATTGAGGTGTGGGTTCCTGACTGGTTGATTGGCATATAAAATGTTCTCCCTTAAAGGGGAGCCTTTTGCCTCCTTGAGAAATTGGCCAACTTCAGAAGGGCAGTTCATTTCAGGTCAATAAGCACCAGATTTCAAAGCACCATAAAATACAGAAAATAGAAACTAAATTAATACCAGGCCTGCACATCTTTAAGAAGCCCACCTCACCCAACCATGACCTTGGTCAAGGAGATTCACTCTGCTCAGTACCAGGAATTCAGAGAGAAAAAAGGATTTCTTAATAGCATGAAGCCACAGGGCCTCCACTTCTACTGAGCATATAAATCACTAAGAGATCTTGTTAAAATGGTTCTGAGTTAGTGGCGGGGCAGGGTGGGTGGTGCTGAGAATTTGCATTTCTAACAAGCTCCAGGTAGTGCCAGGGCTGCTTGTCCAGGGACCACACAAGTGGGAGGACATTCAACTTTAATTCTCTGTCCCATTTTTTCAGGCATGTTTACTTATTAAACAAAGACTGGGAATATTATTTAATGTCTGCAGATGAGCCTTAGCCTAAGACATGCTTGCAGTAAGGCAGTTACAATGAAAGCTTTTTCTGTAAAGTCAATTTCTATCTTTGAATAAGATTTGATCTCACTCTACAGCTCATCTGATGAGAACTGGCCCAGGGACCTGATTAAGTCTCAAGTACAAAGTGAACCAGTTGCCCACTGTGACAGGGAAGAAGCAGGTTTGCAAGGTAGACAGATCTGAAGGAAATTTAGCAACTGTGCCTGTTCGTAGTAAAACCAGGACTCTAAATCAACCCTGGGATCAAACCAGCAAAAGTTGAAACCAAAACCATTCAAACTGATCACTTGACACTCCACTTAAATGTCAACTCCTTAATAAGTGTACTCACAACACTCAAATCAAAGTTGGACTTTTTGGTAAACTCTATTACTGTGCCCATCTTTCCCCTTCAAACTTTAACACACTTTATAATCATATATCCATTTGGGATTTTTCTTGCATAATGCCTTTCCTCCACTAGTCTATGAATTCCTTGAGAACAGTACCATATCTGTTTTTTTATTGTCATATATCTAACAGATGCCACAGTGCTTAACACCCAGAAGCCAGCTAACAAATTTGGATGAATATGTGAATGAGTAAAGATGATCCCAAGTAGCCTAGAAAACATTTTCATTACTTTCATTATTGCTATTCTAATCCTGGGTTCATTTTTATTAATAACTTACAAGTAATATTCTTTAAGTCAAACATCAAACAGCACCTAGTCTTATGTATTAGTAATATTTCTAAACTGAAGTTAATTCCAAACTAATTTCTAGTCCATACGTGACATTTCTCTAGATATATGTAAAGAGAGTTTGTATTCTGTTATGTTTTAGCTCAGAATATTTTCAATCTCTAGTCAGTTTGGTTTTCCCAGAACACTATGTACTAAGAACCATGTTCAACATTAGGTTCAAAGTAAATCATAAATATGTATTAGGTTCCAACTTTGTGCCTGGGCAGGGTGAATGCTTTGTGCTGCCTTCCCAACCCCCTCCTGCTCACCACAATCAGGGCTCTTTTACTCCCCCAAAACCTACCCCTGTCCTTCTTCTCCACCTTCCCTCAACCACCATCCCCCATGCCCACACACACAGGTGTCTGTCCCTTCTGCTGCTCAGCCTTACCTAACAACAAGCAATGTAAAACTGTGGAGGTCAGAAGGAATATACAACGGATGCTCAGGAGCAAACACAGAGAGAAAACAGTTCAAGACAATTTGAACTAAGTAAACTTCACTGATGGTCACTTGGAGACTAACACAAAATCTTAAGGGTATGTCAGCATTTAGATAAACCAGAAATGTTCCTTTCTCTTCTTCTCACATCACTCCCAAACCACCATTCCTCTGCTTATTTCAGGTAAACTTGAAGTTGGTCAGAAGAAGAGCAGAACCCAAGCCAGGTGGTCAGAGGTTGAAATCAGAGCAACAGGATTAATGCTGGGCATTAGTAACCAGGACGATGGCTTCTTCTGGCAGTCATCCCACTTCCTGACTTGATGACTTTGTACCTCCCCTTCTCATCCAGGTAGACGCATCGAGGTTGGTCTTGCTCCACAAAATTTGCTTCTCAACTGTGGCTGATCATCACCTGAGAGCTTTGGAAACTCTGAGAAGAAAACTCCAAGAGGCACCTCACACTAAATAAAACTGAGCCCAATGGGCCACCAAGATGAGGAGATGTGGAGATGTTAACGTTTTGCAGATTCCAGTGTGTGATCATGGCTGAGATCCACAGAAAAAGGTCACATGTGATACAGATGGAGGAGGCCATGCTCTGTTTAAAATAAGTGTCACCTATGATGCTATTTTGAAAAGGTTTTATCTAGGGAAAGTGAAGCATACATTCAATTCCACTCCTTGTCTCTTGAATACATTTTGCTTGATTAGAGTGAATATAACATTAACTGACTCTAGGCAGAAATTCTCCGTTTTCCTGTTCAATTTTCTAGCACCTCTGTCCCTGTAACTATAATTTTTCATGATGCCTGGCTGGCATTTGCAGAGCAAAGCATTATATGTAGTTTCTAGTGCCAGGAAGTATAGGAAGTTTTATAAGACTATGGAAGGGCAGAGAGCAATAGCTTTATTTTAAGAGGATAAAATTTTTATTTGATTTTTTTTCCTGCTTTCCTCTGGTTGCTGTTACTTTAAAAGTCTTCTGGCATTTAACTGGCAATAAACAGGGTGAAACAAACTGTTCCTTCCTCTAGATTGTGCAATTTTTATTGCTCTGTTTTAGAGCAACCAAGTATGCCTTTTAGAAAAACGCCTGTTCAATCGCTTTCTGTCTGTAAAGCAGCAGGACTATTAGCCAACACACCTCAAGGATAAAGCAGTGGTTTTCTGTGTGCCTTAAGTACACTTAGAAACCATCTGGCATTAAGTGACATAAATAACACTAGTTTCTAAGCCAAATCATTGCATGTAATTGAACCAAAGGCTGAGCACATTTTGAACCCATTCCCCACATAGATAGATGTCTCAAGCAAATGTAAAGTCAGCAAGACCACAGTGACTGCGTTATGGGCGCAACTGGAGGAATCAGTGCAGAATTACCTGTATACACAATAATTTGGAAGCCAGTAACCAGAGCAGACATTTACACATTAACTCAGTAGACACATTTTTGATCCCATAGGCAATGCTGTCTAATGGAACAGTGAGTTTTATTTTTGCTGACTTTATGCTGTGCTTCTGGTTTTCACATTTTTTCTATATATCATCACACAGATATAAAAATTGTCAGGGTAATGTATCAGTGCCAAGAACGGAGATGCATTCAACAATATTACTCAGGCATGACATTTTTTAAAAATTTTATTTCACAACAGTACGTATTTAAGCATTTAATGACAAAACTTGAATTTGGAGAATTCTTATGCTTCCAAGAACATATATATTCTTTTCTTTTTCTTTTTCTTTTTTTCTTTTCTTCCTTTCTTTTCTTCCTTTCTTTTCTTTTTGCAATAAGTTTCACCTCTAAAGCAAATAGAGCCATAAACCCTACCATCAAATAGTTTTTTGTTTGTTTTTTATATTTCTTCACTGCCTTCTTTATTTTTGTGTGGTCATAGCAGCAATCTGAAATGTAAAGGTTATTATTTCCTATTTGGGATGACTCAAAATAGCTTTCAGATGCCCCCACCCCAGTTTCCCTTCCTCCAGAGTTTCCTGTCTCCTGTGTAGTATTATACAATGCAGTTAAGAGTTGTTTTTCTCTAAGGTTATTCTATTATGTTGCCACCTTATTCAAGAAAATAAAAACATTTACTTTTATGTCATATTTTCTGCACACTACATATGTTACTAAGTCCATCATACATGCCTTTTATTTAATACATTAAGAAGCATTTATTATTTTATTGTACCATTTAAAGTCAGAAAGTTTAAATAACAGCCAATTATCACATAGCCAGGAAGCAGAATCGAGCCTATTCTATTAAAAAATCTCCTAACGTAATGTTGAAACTGGTTGATTTCTTCCTGAAACTTTGACAATGTTTGTTTTCAATACTTTACTATTAAGTATGCCTAAGCTTAGTTATATCTTCTGTGGGAAACTAAAACATTTATGTTATATAATGACCCTCTTTACTTTTAATAACAATTTCTACCTTTAAGTTTCTTTAGCCTGATACAATAGTATTACACCAGCTTTCTTTAGCTAAGTGTCCATTGTGTGTGTGTGTGTGCAGACATTTAAAGTACAGTTGACTCTTGGACAACATGGGTTTGAACTGTGGTGTCCACTTATGTGCGGGTTTTTTCAATGAATATATTGGAAAATTTTTTGAGATTTGAAACAATTTGAAAAAGCTCTCAGGTGAACCTTATCATGTTCTTAATAACATTTTCTTTCCTCTAGCTTACTTTATTGTAAGAATACAATATATAATACATACAACATAGGAAATATGTGTCAATCAAGGGCTTATGTTATCAGTAAGGCTTCTGGTCAACAGTAGGCTATTAGAAGTTGAGTTTTTGGAGAGTCGAAAGTTAATGCAAAGTTCTTATTTTATGGGAAGCCAGGACCCCTAACTTCATGTTTTTGAAGTGGTCAATTGTAAATGCAAAAAAAAAGAAAATGCACACACACACACATACCCACACATACATGTATAGCTATAAGTATAAATCCATGTGTATATATATATATATATATATATATATCAGTTTATAAGATGAAAAATTTTTAGTACCAAAAACTTTATAAATTTTCATACTTTGGATGTATCTCTTATAAATAGTAATTAGCCAGATGTTTTTAAATCCAGTTTTGAACTGGATGATTATTCAGGATCACTAGTCTACATCTGTAAGGAAGTCAAAGCTCATATTTTCACTGCCATGTGCATCTGGTTCTTGGTTCTCTCTATATTAAACTCAAATCTTGTAATTTAGTGTGAAGCAAATATAAACCTAGGGCACTTTCCTACATGACACACTGAGCATTTCAAATGGCCAATCTCTGGGTAAGTCTCACACAGGATGAAGAAAGGGCATATGGTGGGATCTGCCAGGTGATTTCTTCCCTCAGGTGGTCTTTTCATCTTTTCTGGTTGTCCTGCAGGGAGATGATTATATGTGTGATTCCCTACAGTTTCTAGACAAGTCCATTTTACTTCCTTGAATTCATCCAGCTCATGTTGCCCACACATTAACTCTGTCATCAGCCCATCTTGTCCATTTTACATGACAGGGGTTTATCCTGGTGAGTTGGCAGGAGGTCGGTCTAGCTTTAAGTCCTGGGTCCATTATCAACTAACAATGTGAGCCAGAACAAGTCACCTGCAATTGCAATCTGACTGTAAATGGGGATGGTGCTATGAACCTTCTGATTCCTAGAGGAAGGGTGGATAATATTTTGTGTGCATGTATATGCATGCCTGTGTGTACATGTGTAGTATTTCTTTCAGAAGTGATGGGTAGCTCATGAATGGCAGGAAAATTATTTTTTCCCTACACCTGCCAATGTTTCCTTGTCCTTGAAAATGAGGTAAATATCTGGTTATCATAGTAAAAGTTCTGATGTAGAAATCCCATACAGCTAATCCATATTATCGATCTATGAATGGGTAATGCATGGGTGATGTGACCCAGGAACCACTGAGCCTTCGCCATAGCCAAGGTGTTCTGCATACCTGTTAAATTTTGCCTTACTCCTATTCAGTGCATTCTGTCATAAGGGTGACCAGCCTACTTTTTAATACATTTGTGGGTAAATTTGGAAAGGACAGATTCTGTGAGCATGTTTCCAATAGAGCAGAAAAATATAGAAATCAGCTGATTATTCCTTGTCAGGAAAGATGCTTCCATTTCCACTTAAAGCCATTTTTAATAACCATAAAATTAACTACGAAATATATTTGACTATGAATAGGAGGGAAAACCATAAAGCAAAACCCACAGAAATCCTGGTTTCATTTTGTATTCTTAGGTTTCCACAGTTTTATAAATAAAGAGGTTGACTACTGTCCAATACTCATGAAAATTTGAGAGTAAGTTTTTCTTCTTTTAAAATATTTATATGTTTACACAGTCATACACACATATTGTTAACATTCATTCTTTGTCTACAAAGAAAACCTGTGGTTAAGTAAGATGGTTAGACCCAACCCTGGCTGTACCACTCACTAGTTTTGTGAACCTGAAAAATCACTCCAATTTGGCTGCCTTCATTTATACAATAGGAGCTTGAGTAATATCTACCTCAGGAGGTTTCATGAGAATTCAGCTGAAAATGTGTGTAAACTTCTATGCATTTTGGCATTTAGGAACTGCAACCACAAAAATTATCATTAAAAAACAAAGTACCTTTTTTTTGGTAAAAATACTAAATTGATAAGGAAAAAAATAAGTGAAACCACCAATAATTTTACGATTGGAAGTAGTTTCTCTCTAACTGCACACTGGTTTCTTGCCTTCCCCATACACATCTCTATTTCTGGCATTCATGTTTGTATGTGCAGTTTTGCATGTAAAAATGGAATATATCATGTAAGATTTATTACCTCCTTTAATCAAGCTACACTGTGCTATTGTTATTATAGGTCAATAAATATGGATCTAGACTAGGTGATTGTTTTAACTGGTGCATAAGAGCACACATACATAACAGGATTTATCTGATCAATCTCCTACTGATAGGCTTTAATGGCTTTCATTTCCCTTTTTGCCATTTCTGTAATGATCATCCTTGCTTTTCAGTTTTTGTAGACTTAACCTGTTATTTCCATGGGATGAATTCCAAGAATTGAACAATCAAATGGCTCACCTTTCTGTGATTTTTGTATCTGTGCTGCCAAAAGTATTGTGACAATTGGCACTCTCATAAGCAATGCACAAGCAAATCCACTTCCCCATAGTTTTTCAACCCTTGCTGATTTGATGGCAAAAAATGACATCTTTTCTGTGATAATTCATGTAGACCGATTGCCAGTATAAGAGGGTACCATAGTGCAACATCCATGAAAGTATGCCAGCAAGTTCTGTGTAGAGTGAGAGGCAGCAGGCCACTGTGACAAACATTGAGTTGGTCTCATGCTCCCTGAACATGTTGGGACACAGAGTCCTGCAGCTGGTTTACAGCAGCTTGCATGAGGAAGGTAAAACCTTCTGAAAGAGAAAGCACTGAGAATATGCCTCCAACACAGTAGTCAAAGAGAAGAAAACTTACTTGAGGTAAGACAGACCATGGGAGGTACATGGATTATGATGAGGGTTTGCTGATGGGAACGAATACCAAAGTGTCAATGAGAAAGTCACCAGCTGGAAAGAGAATCTGAGGGAAACTTGACACAGAGCTGGGTGCACAGGGAGGGCTGATGTCAGCAAAGTGGCCATCACAGGGTCCCTCTTAAAGCATCAGTGTCTGAGCATGACTGTGAGCTAGAAGGGTTACAGGCCCTAGGACCCTGACAGGAAAGGATCCCTTATTCCATGAACATATCAGTCAACAGAGCATTAAGATGATTACAACAGTGTGATAGTGACTCATCCCTACTCATTATTCTCTTTCCCTTGGCCTGAATTTGGAAGCAGGATTGATGCTCTGGACCATGTGAGCCTCCAGATCTCTGGATAATTAGGAGACTTCAGAAGGATGGAAATTCTGTGCCATAGTTTCTGGGCATGAGGGCATGTTGACATTTGAGCAATTTGCTGAGAAATAAAGAAAAAACAAGTTGGTGAGGTGTAACAGTTTCACTAGTGTTGTTGAAAGAAAGCTTCATGTTTTCTGGCACTTTGGAATTCTTAGTTTGAGAATATCCTCTTTATATCCTCTAACCATTTTTTCATGGGCATTCCTGTGTTTCTCAGTGACAGGAAGCTATTCATGCATTAGTGATGTTGACTGATGTCATGTGTGCTGAAAATATTAGTGAAGAAAAGAGCTAGAAGAAAGACTCTGAAGTGCAAAGGGAGGAAATTTCTGGTTTTTAAGTTTCTTGTTTACTTTCACTCTCACTGTAGTATGAACCACAGGCCAGGTGCAGAGTTTACCAGTGTGGAGAGCCCCGGTTGCCTAGCAATGTGTAAAACTATAATCCCTTGCACAACCAATCTTTTAAGCATTAACCCCTGGAAGATGACATCTAAACTTCAGCTGTGTTTCAGGTCCAGGCCGAGGGAAGCAGCAAAATCAGATGGGGCGATGCCATGAATGACATATCAGTACCAGCTACATTGACTAAAGACCCCTGGCCCCAACCAGTCAATCAACAGAGACCACAGGAGGCACAACTAGAAATCTGCTTAATGTTCTATTGGTATTTTCCCCTAAGTCTTCCAAATAAAAGCCTTTGGTACAGGGACCCCTTGTGTACTCTCTGTCTTTTGTCAGGAGCACACCCGCGCCTTTCCTCTCTCTTGTGTCCGTTAAGACACATTTCTCTCTCTTTATTTCTCCTAAGCTCTACGGGTACTTCTACTATCTCTATAACTTTCTAAATAAGCTTTCTCTTATAGTTTGAGTTCCTGGGCTCTGAATTCTTTCAAGCCAAACTCAAGTACTGAAGTTGCTCTACCAAGTTCTGGCCTAACTCATCACGAATGCTTGTTGCCATTTTTCCACTACTAACATTACCAATAAATTTTTAAACAGATAAAGCGGTAAGAGCATTATAAAAAATTTTAGAAACCTTTTAGAGCATTAATATATTCTTTTAAAAAATTTAATCCATTTATTTTTTTGTTACATTTATTATTTTTATTTATTACATTTGCATAAAACATTTTCCTAATATTCCCTAAGTGCTAAATAGTGGTGAAAGTACCCAAATCAGGGTCTTTTAATATATTCTTAAAAGGAGTTAATAACTCCCAAGTTCTTTCGAGCTCAGAAGTTTCAGAACGTGAGAATGTGAGCTGGACATTGGGGGGCCGGGAGGGCAACAAATAAAGAAAAGAGGGGTATTAACAAGGTCACATGTGACACAGAAAAAGGAGCAAATAGGGTATGTGGTCAATTATTCTTGAACATTCTAGCACTCTGACCCACACTCACAGTTGAAATGTAGACAACAGAAATAAGTTGACCCATTTCCCATAAAAAGTAAACCTTGAAGCCACTATTTCAAAAGAACTGAAAGTCAGGAGGATTTCAAATTGTAGCATGAATGTTTCCTAGTCAAGGACCATGAGTGACCTTGATATCCTTGTGTGGTTCAGTAAACATGTGTTGATAACCAGCTTTGTGCCAGGATGCTCAGTGAGCACCAGAATTTTTAAAAATGTGAATGAAACAAATAATCTTCCTCACGAAGCTCCAATTCTGTAAAAAGATAGCAGATATATGGACAAACAAGTGTAATTGCGTTAGGCACAGAACTCTGACAACAAAGTTCAACAGAGAAGCTAAGGTCAAAGGCTTTGAAGAATAACTGGGTTCCAGTTATTAGTTGTGTGGCCTTGAGCAAGTTGCTTAAATTCTCTGTGCCTCGCCTTCCCATCTGAATGGAGATAAACATGGACCCTGCCTCACACTGCTCTAATCTGAGGACAAAATTTTTCTTTATTTTTTTTTTGCATTTCCATACTTTACATTTTCTTTTGTCCACTTCTGTACATGTGAGGTTTTTTGTTTTTGTTTTTGTTTTTTTGTTTTTGTTTTTTTTTTTGTGGGGGGAGAAGGGATTTTCTAGCTTATCTATTAATTTATTCTTTTTTCTCCACTAAAAATTTTTGTTTTTCTATTACAGTTGTCCCACTTTTTTCCCCATTGCTTCCCCACACACTGCCCACCCCTTTTCCCACAGTCAATCCCCACCCCATTGTCCATGTCCCTGGGCCTTTATACATGTTCTTTGACTAGACCTTTCACATTCTTGTTCCCCTTCTCTCCCTCCTCCCTTCCCCCTTGTCACTTTTAGTCTACTCCTTGTTTACATGCCTCTGGTTCAATTTTGCTCATCTGTTTGCGTTGGTCATTAGTTTCCTATATTAGGCGATATCATAAGGCATTTTTTCTTTCATTGCCTGACTTATTTCACTAAGCATAATTCTCTCTAATTCCATCCATCTTCTTGCAAATGGTAGAAGTTCCGTCTTTCTTTCTGCTACATAATACTCCGTTGTGTAAATGAACCACAGTTTTTTGATCCACTCATCCACAGATGGGCACTTAGGTTGTTTCCAGCACTTGCCTATTATAAATAGTGCTGCTATGAACATAGGGGTGCTAGGTTCTTTTGAATTGGTGTTCCAGGATTCTTCAGATATAATCCTAACAACAGAATTGCTGGTTCAAAGGGCAGTTTCATTTTTAGGGGTTTTTTTTTAGGAAATTCCATACTGTTTTCCATAGTGGCTGCAACAGTCTGCGTTCCCACCAACAATGCACTAGGGTTCCCTTTTCTCTGTATCCTCTCCAGCACAAGTTGTTTGTTGATTTGTTGATGATGGCCATTCTGACAGGTGTGAGGTGGTATCTCATTGTTGTTTTTATTTGCATCTCTCTGATGGCTTGTGATGTTGAGCATTCTTTCATATGCCTGTGGACCCTCTGTATGTCTCTTTGGAGAAGTGTTTGTTCAGGCCCTTTGTCCATTTTTTAATTAGGTTGTCTGCCTTCTTGGTGTTGAATCATAGAAGTTCTTTATATATTTTGGAGATCAATCCCTTGTCTGAGGTATCATTGGCAAATAAGTTTTCCCGTATGGTTGATTCCCTTTTCATCTTGCTGATGTTTTCCTCCTAATTATCCAGTTATTAGTTGTGTGGACTTGAGCAAGTTGCTTAAATTCTCTGTGCCTCGCCTTCTCATCTATAAATGGAGATAAACATGGACCCTGCCTCACACTACTCTAATCTGAGGATAAAATTAATCAATACACATGAATGAGAAGAACAAACCCTGAAACACAGTAAGTCCTCCCTAAGTGTGAGATACTACTGTGTTCATAAACAGCTCTGATCTCAGTGTCCTCATCTGTAACACAGGGATGCCTCAAAAAATGAGCCTGATGCTTACACGGGAATGGAGCATGCAGGCTTGCACCATCATAAAGTCTGTTCAATGGCAAACTGTTACTTTTATAATAAAGTTCTCCACAGAGTGTCTTCCCCACAGGAAAATGATATGTGAGTTTCCATATTACACAGCAAGTGCCACTTCCCTTAACTGTGACAATGACTCACTTTGTACTGTTACGAATATTCACTGATACTGAGGGCAAAATTGCTACTTGTAGTCAACTTCCTGTTTCTGCTTTCCATGTCACTAAATCCAGCTCACACATGACTTCGAACAAAATCTTTTTAACTTTCTCAAGTTAGAACACCCCTAGGAACATGCCTGCCTATGCTGGGGGTGGGGGGTGGGGGGGGAGCTAGTTGAGCCACACACATCCAGCATAGAAGGATAAGGATCATAATAATGATTTCCCATCACAGATTCAGGGCAAACACAAAGTGCCTCCACCTAAAACCCAGGATTAGTAAGAATGGAGCAGTGGAGCAAAATCTGCTGACACTCAGCCATTGTGTTCATCATTTGCTGTATTCAGTAGCCAGCTCAGCTGATTCTGTGCAGAGAAGTCTGATCTGGTGTATAGAATCTAACCAAACTGACAAATAACCTGCTAAGGAGACTGGATCCAATTAAAGGACAAGGTCCATTCTTCCCCATTTCGAGACTTCCTCTTCCAGGCCTCTCACTCATGTTTTCTGCCCTGAACCTCTCAGGAAAGCCCACTGAGCATGCACATATTGAAAGCTTTCAAGCTTGAATGCATGAAAGGTTCATCTCTAAAACCACACTCATGTTTTTCAGTGAAACTGTGTAAAATAGTAAATAATAGATGAAGGCATAATGAACATATAGTTTTTCCCCAGCCCCCTCAAAGATGCCTGGAACAGGATGCAGCTCCTGCCCTGTGCAGACAGGATTTCAGATAATTGTACTTGGTTAATATCAGTTTTAAACATTAATCATCACTAGAAAATAAAATAAGACCACCAATAAATTTCTGTAGAGTCTAATGCCATCCATCTAATAATCAGATTCTGGCATGTAAAAATAAAAGAAGAAAAAATTTTCTCTCTTTGCTCTGAATGATATGTCACAGCTGTTTCTATAGCTTACTGACAGCTATTTATAGATATGAGGGAGTAAAATTTGTCATCAGCCTAACTGGTAGATCATCTTTGTCCCCCAAATCCACTCTATTATGATGTAATATTCTATTATTTATATATCTAAAAAAAAAAATCCTAAATGAGACTGTAAAAATGATGTGGTTTTATTCTCCATTTTTGAGGGTCTCACAGTTGAATTTAGAATGTTTCAGGTACTGAGGATATTAGACAAAGATTGATTAAATATCATTTCTAAGTATCAAACCAAGTGCTTAAGGAAAACCTGTTCTTGGGGGGTAAGGCAGGCTGTTTTTCTTTCTTTCTTTCTTTCTTTCTTTCTTTCTTTCTTTCTTTCTTTCTTTCTTTCTTTCTTTCTTTCTTTCACCACTGAAGTAGGGCTATGGGATCAAAACCAGTGGAATTGTGGGAGAAGTGGAGGTGATCAAGGGCTGCATGATGGTGGTGTTCAGGATTAGGAACTCGAGGAGGAAAATTCCTGAAAGCTTGTGTGATAAAAAAGAACTTCTTGGGTATGTTCTTAAGCTGGACAGATGCTCCTGGATAAGGAGAAGGGACAGGAAAGCACACTGCCAATTCAAACTACCTGGCCCACCTTCACATGAGCCTGGGAATGAAGGAGACTGCCTGTGGGCTGGTGACCTAAACAAGGTGCATATTCTCTAAAGCACTAACCAGAGGTGGTGTTTAGATCACTGTTATACATGGAGTTATTGAATGTGTTAGAGGAAGGAGACCCATGAAAGTAACTTTTAAGGACAATTAATCTGGCTTTTGTGCAGAGAATGGGAAATAACGGTTATCCAGTTTATCTGGGAGGCTGCTACAATGATTTTGGGGTGGCAGTTGCAAACTCTTTTACAAAGACACTCCTAAAATTTTTTGAGGAAAAATAACAGGATATAGCAACCTGCATAATGGTAAAACTATCTTTTTTTTTTTTTTTTTTTTTGCTTGGAATATGTGGTTTTCAATGATTTCCATAGAACTAGCTTAAACCATTGCACTTAAAGAAGAAAGGAAGCAGACTCTATGTAGGAGGCCGCCCACAGACTTCCTAAAGGAATGACCCAGTTCCTTTCAGAACACCTCATCATTTATCTTCCTACCACTGATTTTAAATAAAACACACTTGTATATTATTGTGAATGAGCTTAAACAAAAAGTCACAAACATCCCACAGGTAAATTCACATCTTCCCTAAATTGTGCCCACAAAGCTACCAACCCTTGTACCACCCCCTATGCTAGAATGACTGGCTTGCCTGACCCTCACAAAGCACCGGCCTCTTTCTTATGGCTCTTCAACCACCATTAGTTGCAGATCCTACCATGTTATGTGCCAGATCATCTTTCATGGGTTGGTTACAACTATTGACAAAAAAGACCAGTCTTTATTCTCAAGGAGCACAGAATCCACAGTCCCTTTATAAATATACACACTTAAAGATTTCCTTTTGAAATAGTCTCCCAGCTATTGAAAACAAGCCTTTTTGTACTACTTTTGACATTAAAGGATAGTAAGTACTTATAACCTTGTTCACTCATATATCTAAAATGCTATTCTAATGAAAATAATAATAAATCAATTTTCATTTGTGGTTGGATGCCTTTTAGATCTGGTGCAGTTTGGGGTTTTATCATATATCCACCTGGCTGAGCTCATTCTTAGGATACAAGCTAATATAGAGTTTCTAGAAAGGTCATGCTTGCTACTGCTTCCAATGACTGAATCCTAGACCATGTAGGTAACTCTTATAAACCAAACACTAGAACACTGTTTTAAAGCCTTGCCATGAATGAAGAGATGATTACTAGTGTACCTACACTAAGTATAAATTACCCTGAACTACACCTGCCTTAATTAAAATGAAGAAATGAAAATGAAGGTAGAGACCAGAAGAATAAAAAACAAAAAGAAAAGCAGTTTTCCTTGTAATTCTGGTTTTCTGGCCATTATCATTTTGTAAATTAAAATGATGGAGGCTTATAATCTGACAGGTCTCCCTATAAATTCTCAGTTTGGTGAACTCTTACATAAGTGTTTGCAGGAACAAATCCAAATGCCAAAAGAGACTCTACATATCAATTTATCTCTTAGAAAACAGAAGGTAAGAACACTCTAAAATGTATTATAAAACCTGCAGAAACAATGTTTACATTGAACCTTCATCTTCTTTTGAGCCACTTTATTTGGATATTGTAGAATGACCCATTAAATTAAAACATTTTGATATCAGTGAAAGAAATGGTTCTTTCTAAGCTGAAATGTCTATAAATTACTTTGTAAAATCTGTCACATGAATTCAAGTTTAAATACACTACTGCTTTCTAAAAGAGCATGCTTCAGAAGAACAAAGGATATCTGTCACACATAGGAAAATGATGTTACTTAGAATTTAGTCTCTGATTTGAAATATTAAATACTCTACAATATTCTTACGGAACTTTTCTGAGCTGACTACATGGCCACCTGACACCCAAGTAGCATCAGACACTGGCCTGTAGATGTCCAGTCTCTTCTCTCTGGGTCTCTCATGGTTCTCCCCACATTGACCTGTGGTTGCAGCATCAATGAGGCACGGTTCCTCTTGGCCAGCCCAAGCCTGGCAGTTTCTTCCTTCCAGTGGTAGGGGGTCAAGGACAGTGTAGCTTAAATAGAAATCACTGCTGAAGCAAGAGGAGGAAATCTGGAATCACAGAGGCAGGTTTCTCTGTTTGCTCAGAACGGTCTGAAAATCATTCCTGTGCTTTGAGGGGCCCCTCCTTCTGCCAGTCAGAACAGATTCAAGCCTGTGGTAAATGAGAGGCCTTGCATTTCCGTGACTAGAGCTGAAAGCACAGTCTTATTATCTCATAACTACTACACCATGAACATAAAAATTACATGTGTCTGTTTCAATCCTGCTAGTTAATAAAATGAAAATAGACATACCTTTCAAAACGCTTCCTACTTGTCAGAACACCACATTTTGACATTTTCTACAAAGAAAATGAAGAAAAACAAGTTTTAGACAAAATGGTGACTCATCTATCTCATCTGATATTTAGAATCTCCTATTATAGGCAATCAGGTCCTATGACAGGGTTTGCACAAGCTCAGAGATATTGCAATATGTGAAATCTTATTAGTGTCAGGACATCTTCTCTGGCTTGGATGTCCCAATACCTGGCCTGCTTATCACACCCAAATAATTTGTAAGGGAGGAGAGAAGAGATAAGAATATATGCCATCCACTGGAGATCTTTTTTCTTTTTTCTTTCAACATACAAAATTAAGATCAAGTCATTAGTGTTCTTTATTTTAAAAGAAACTTTATATCATTAACAAAGTCAAAAACATTTAACATTTGAGGATCTCAATATCTGGAAGAACAGAACCTGGTGAGACAATATAGTCTATGTTTCAAAGGTAAGAAAATATAGGAAATAGATATTTCATTCAAAGTGATACGAGTTCCAGCTTACATGGGGGTGTAATGTTTTCCCATAACCTCCTCAGACTTTTGAGTTCTTTCATGAGTGAAGAATATTGTTTGCAGCATGCCAGTTCATCCTGGATCCACTTTAGATGTGTTATAGCATGCTTACTAAAATGTCATACCCTGTTAAGAGTAGTGGGAATCCCAGGCCTTTTTCAAACAAAGGAAAAAAAAGAACTGGTTTAACTATTTAAGATCCCTGGTATTATGGGCCGACTCTAAATGTTGAAGTCATACACCAATACCTGAGAACGTGATTGTATTTGGAAATAGAGTCTTTAAAGAGGTAATTAAGTTAGAATGAGGTCATTGATGTGGGCTGGGCCCTAATCCAATCTGATTGGTGTCCTTATAAAGAAGAGGAGTTCAGGACACAGACCTGTGAGAAGAGCAATGCGTGTAAATACGAAGATAGTCATCTACATGCCAAGGAGAGAGACTCTTCAGGAGAAACCAACAATACCTTGATCTTGGATTTTTAACATCCAGAACTATGGGATAATAAATGTCTGTTGTTTAAGGTGGCCAGGCTGTGGTGTCTGTTATAGCTGTCAGAGCTGAATAACATTCCTGGTGTGCGTGGGTGCCCACCCAGACCACACTTATCCTGCCAACATAAGAGTTCTCATTATCCCAAGTTTGGCAAGTGTCAACAGTGTTACATAAATCTGGCAGAGGTGTAGACACCCGAACTTGCCGAGTCACTGAAGTTCAACTTCCTCCACCTTCCTGCTAGAATGTGCAGGGCCCAGAGAAGCCCAGAGATACAAGCAAGCAGAGGAGGCTGAGTGGAAAACAAGGGAGAGACTCAGCAAACGCTTCCCTCATAAACACACATCCTGCCATGAGGAGAGATGTTTCCCCAAGCCCGGTGCCTGATTATAAATATTGAGATGTGGGAAAATTAGGATCAAACTGATGGATCAGAATTCAGAAAGGGAAGACTGAACTTGATTTATAGAATAACATGGAAACTTCTGGTTTCTTTTAAAGACAAAAACCTTGGGAACTGATATGCTAGTTTTTTATCTTTATAAATAGAATTTAACTGTCATATCTAACACTGGAGTGGGTTTCACATCTGAAATCAAATATACCTCTATTTACAACCAGTCTTCCATAGTGATAATCAAAAGATGAAAAGTTTAGTTTCTGCCTTTTATTTTTTTGCTCATCTGAATAATTGGTTGCTTTAATCCTTTGTGTTTTTTAACCCCTCCATACATTCTCATTTTCTTAAAACCAAAAGCTTGCTCTTTTAACTGAAGATGGGAAAACACATTGTTTATGGTAAAAAAAAAAAAATCCAGATATTTCTCAATCACTGACAGACTTGCACGTATTTCTGTCAGTTTAAATAGTTCAAGTATTTATTTACAAAATAGAAATCAACACGACCTCATCAGCTGACACTAGTTGGTGGTGGATGTCCAGAAAATGCTGATGAGGTGTTGCAGCTTTTTGTATTTCCTACTGATGAATGAAGGGAGACAGAAATAGAATTTCTTGGCAATTGGTGGCATGTCTCAACATATTCAATCATTTCCTCCTATTGCAGAAAAGGAAGTGCCAATATGAGTTGCTCCAGAAAGATAAGATGTATAGAGGGCTTTGTCAGGGAAGGAGGTGGTGACAAGGGCCAGGAATAGTGGTAAACTGGTTTGTTTTTTGTTTTTTTTTCTCTATTGCTTATTTCAATAACTCTTTACTCAGAATCTACCAGAGACCAGGCTCTGTTTTCACACTTGAAATTGTAGCATTGACCAAACAGAGAAGCGTCTCTGTCCTTAAAATCTACTCAGCATATCAAACCATGCAACTTATAAAAGGGGACCTCATAATCAGATTTCCTGCATTTTGAGGAAAAATTAAGATCTGAGTTGTGTTTTGACCTCATAAGAACTACTAAATTACAATAGAGTAAATGGTGTGCATATTTTCCCCTTGAGGGTGGTATGTGCAATATGACCAAACTACATAACATCCCATCTCATGGGCGAGTTTTTTTTTTTTTTTTCCTATTCTCATCTGGAACCTCTAGAAGAGATGGTCAGTCTCTTCTCCTGGAATAGAATGAGATGTAAATGCAATTGTGGGAATTTTGCAGTCATTTCATCACTGTGAGGAAAAACAACCTGATAAAGATCAGCCATGGGGTTAGAAAAATCCAAGAGAATCACAAAAGATCGGACCTCGATCTATATTCCAGCTGCACTTGAATCTTGTCCTACCTACAGACTTATTTGTCATGTGGGCCCATAAACTTCATAAATTGTTTAAGTACCATGTGGTGATTTTAAAGTAGATACACAAATTCTTTGACACTTTCCTTGCAAAGTTGATGTCTAATTTTTTCCTTCTTTGAAAGTGCACCAGATTCAGTGGCTTGTTTGTTATAAATAGAATGTGGCAGAAGTGATGGTGTGTGACTTATGCAGTGAGGCCATAACAATATTGCTGCTTCCATGTTGTTCTTTCTTGGATGGCTAACTCCGGGGAAAGCCAGTCACCATGTCCTAATGATGCTCAAGCAACCTGTGGACAGATGCATGTGGAAAGGAATTGAGGCTTCTTGCTAACAACCAGCATAAATTTACCCTCTGTTTGAACCAGTTGAGCCATCAGACAACACAGTCCCTGCTGGCATCCTGATGGCTGCCTCCTGAGAGATTCCAACTCAGCTGATTCTCAGAAACTTAGAGGAGAATAAATGTCTACTATAACTTTAGACCACTAAATTTTAAGGCAATTTTTATACAACGGTAGATAACTACTGCAGATTTTGTTAGCAGAAGTGAGCTGACATAAGAAAGTGAGAAGAAGCTAGAAAGATATCAAGGAGAGTGTGAGTGAAAACCAAAAGAACCTCAAAGACCCTGTCAGTAGATGTCTGCTGCCCTGGGAGGAGGCTGCAGGGAAAGGCTTAACATAAAGTGAAGAAAGTGCTGTTGAAACAGGAGGAAAGGGATCCTGTTATGCCATGGCTGAAAGTTTAGTAATATTGTCAACTGCAGTGTATAGGAAACAGAAAATACTCTTCAGGTACTTGATAATAAACTAGGAAGATTTTCCAGGAAGAGCTTTAGAGATGCCACTGTGCTGCTTTTTGCTGCACATAGGAAAATGTGAGACAAGAGAGATCAGATAAAGGAGGGATGGATAAACAAAAAGGAGCAAGAACATGCTGTGAATAAAAATTCCCAGCCTCTCATGATGGTAAACAATGCTGCAATAAAGGAGTGCCTTTCAGCATTGGCTGGTGTGACTCAGTTGGTTGGGGAGTCATCCCATAACTGAAAAGCTGCGGGTTCAGTTCCTGGTCGGGGCTTGCACAATCCCCAGTCTGGGTGCATATGGGAGGCAACCAATGGATGCTTCTCTCTCACATCAGTGTCTCTCTCTCTCTCTCTTTCTTTCTATCTATCTTTCAAAAGCAATTAAAAAATTTCTTCAGGTGAGAATTTAAAAAAAAAAAGAAAGGAAGGAAGGAAGGAAGAAGGAAGTGACTCAAGCAAAAGAGAAAAAAAAAAAAAAAAAAGGAAAAAAGAAATCCAGAAATTGTCAAGAACACACAATATGAAGTTGAAAACAAAGTATGATTTAAAAATCCTTTATTAAGTTTCAGACTTAAAATGAGGTCTCAAAAGAAAAAAAAAAAAGAAAGAAAACCATTTGGTCAAACAATAGGGCTTTCAAAAACTTAAAGATATGATTCGTCAGTGTGAGCTCAAGGTAAATTTGGGCTTAGATTTATCTAAAATAAATTTCTGGATGTGGCCTTGGTTGAACAAAATATGTCTCAATAAGATTCATGGTAGACCAACACTATTCTCAAACAATTATAGTAGCAGAAAAATCACCACCTTAAACTGAAAAGGACAGAAGCTTTTCAAAAGGAAACAAGGCCTTTGGATCCCAAACTTCTATGGACAAGAAGCAGCTAAGAAGATTCCTCAGCTTGGTTCACAGGCCACATTCCTCTGGAAAAAAAGATGATTCAGGCAAAAGCAAGAGCCGAGATGACAGAGTCAAAAGCCATAAAGAATTATTCACACACATTGAGTCCTAATTAAGAAAGTTCCAACACGTGCCCTGGGGGATTTCAAAATTCCTATGCAGCAGTGGCTCTTGTGTGCCTTTATTGTGAATGAAAATACCTATTGGTTGTTTTCTTGTGTATGCCACACAGTTATACACTGGATTTATGTGCTTTGTTTATCTCACAGGTGAAGAGAGACTAAGTCCAAAAAGCTAAACTCCACCAACAGCACCAATGAGATGGAAGAGTCAGTTGACTATATTTTTCATGTGAGAGTGTAGATTATTTTTACAAACAAGGTAAGAAATTTATCTAGCTTTTAATCAAATTTCATAAAATAGTAAATCTTTAATTTGGCTTTCAGAGTGTTTTATTAAATGACATTTATGATATACATGGTACTATGGATTGAATTATGCTTTCCCAAAATTCATACGTTGAAATTCTTTCCCCCAATATGACTATTTTAAATAAAGAAGTAATTAAGGCTAAACGAGGTCATAAGGGTGGGGCCATAATCCTATAAGATTAATGTCATCAGAAGAGGCACCAGAGGCTGTTTGCTTGCTTTCTGCTATCAGAGAACACAGTGAGAAGGTGGCTATCTATAGGACAGGAAGAAGACTAACCAGAAAGTGAACAGGCCAGATTTCTGCTTAAGTTGCCTAGTGCATGGTACTTTGTTATGATAGCCAGCAGACTATATACATGGTATCATTAGTCTAAAACACTAAAACCTTTGAGGATAAGAACATTGGTGATCTTGGCCTGATTACACCTATTTTATTAGTTTTGAGTCCATTGTTTTGACTGTACAGCTTTGGCAGTCTCCAGGTTTTACTTGGGACTTTAAGAAATGAAGGTAGATTTATTGTAAAGCTATAAAGCTTAAGGAAATCAGTGCAATTTAATAGGATGCTTTGGAAGTGTCAATGAAACAAGAAATTATAAGCTCTTTATTTATATGCACATGATGGGTATGTTGCAGTCATTTTCAAACGTACTTATTAAATAGAACACAGATGAAATGCAGGCAAGAAAATAATGGCTTATGAAACAAAACAAAAGGATGTGTATGGAGGATAAAACACTTGTTTTGACATTGAGAAGGAAATGTAATAAACATTTTTTCAGAATATACCAAAAGCAGTACTTCATCAAGGGTAAGAAATAAATTTCAAACAGAAGCCATGAAAAAGCTTTGTAATCATCTCATAATACAAATAATAAAGAGGCATTCATCATCTGAGCCCATTTAAAAAATTTTTTAAATTCTTACTGATTTGACATAAAATTCTGGTATTGACTAAGTTACCATTAAACACATACTATGCAACTAGAAATGGGACGTTTTTAAAAAACTGATTAATGAGTCTTATCAATCAACTCAGTTAGTCATAAGTAAAATAAAGCTAAACAAAAATCTTGAAATGCTCTGGAATCTTATAGTTTACAAAGAGAAAAACAATACAGGTCTTCACCAATTTTACAACACCCTCATAGAGTTACATTCCATCACCATTACAAAGTGTAAAGATGAAAGGTATTTTTTAAACTATTAATATAAAAATACTCTATTAACCATGCTAGAGAAAAACTAAATTTTTCTATTTATTCTATTAAAAATAATATAACAAATTTTTGCACAAGAGCCCTTGATTGAGTATGCTACCAAATTTTAAGTGTTTCGGAGATGTTAGGCAGCTAGTTAAATTCAAGTTATATTACTTTTTTGAATTTTGTAATATTTGAAAGCTTTTAAAAAAATTGCAATTTGTGCGATTCCTCTTCTCTATATAACTAAAACTTCACTTTATAATTAATTTTCTAGTTGTTATTTCTTTTTAATTTTTAAAGAAGGTGCCCTAAAATATGTTTCAGGACCTACAATTGCTTGGTTAACAATTGTGAGTGGTTATTATTACATTGCTTTCAAGATTATTTAAGGAGTAAAGGAAAAAGAGGAATGAGGAGAAATGTAGTTATTTTTAATCTCTTATTTTTTACTTTACTCTGTTATGACTTTAAAGATGTAATTATAATTCTCCCAAACAGATAACATTATGTTAATTCTATTAAAAGAAAAACAAATAAAGACAAAATTATTAAGGTATATATCCCTTTAAATAATAATAATAAGTGGTGATTTATTTACATCAAAGTTAATACACATTCCAAAAATGAAGAGATGTCAAAATGAAAGAAAGAGTATTTCCTTACTGGTGGGGTATGGATGGCAGCTTGATGAGGAAAGGAGGGGCGACAGGGAAGGTTTCCATCAGGGTGAGAAGTCATTTTTCAAGCCATCCTAACCTGGGGAGCATTGGACTGTTATTCCCTGTCCAAACCCACAGAAACACAATGGAAGACCATACCAGGACATTAACAAGAGGCATTGTGTGTCGTGTGTAGGCATCATGTGTAGGTCAGTTTTAAGTTTCTGATTCATGTATTTAGATAAAATTCTTTTTATGGATTTTCCAATGGAGTTTACCTAAATGCTCCATTCCTGTGGCAGATTTCTAACAGTGATTAAGGCCTTCTATATGTGAGTGTGGCAAAAATACTTGCTTTGATCCAAGTCAACAAATGGATTTTTACATTAAATAATAGAATATAATATTTTTAAAATGAACATTACACTTTGTTAACATCACGGTTGGAACTCATCAATAAGAAACTAATGTGACTTACGGTCAATATGGAGGTGTAAGCACACAGCGTCTCCCTCCACAACCAAGAAGGAATACAGCTACCCCAAAACTAGAAACAACCAGAAGTTCCAGAAAACCAAACTGCATGGAAGTCCAGCAAACAAAGATATAAAGAAGAAATACTCATCCAGACAGGTAGGAGAGGCGGAGCCAGGGCAGAGAGGACTGGATGTGGTGGCGGCAGCAGCAGTGGCAGCAGCAGGCTGGCAGAAAGCACAGTCACACATTTTAAAAATTCAGGAGGGACACCTGGGGAGTGTCCCCAGCTCCTCAGTGGACTTCGCATCCCATGGTCCCAGCACTGGGGAAAATCAGCCTCATTGATTCTCACTGTGCAGGCCAGTGGGGGTTGGGGTGGAGGCAGAAACTGCCAGTCTCAGCAGAGTCTGCTTTTTTAAAAGGCCCCCACAGTCCTAGAACATCCGCAGACACATCCACTCTGGGAACAATGGCCAGGGCAGCAGCTAGAGGGGTGCCAGTCCAGTGCAGAAGTGGAAGAGGTGCCTGGAGAAGGGGTGAGTGCTGGGCAGGCAGCATTGTTCCCTCTCAGACCCCTCCCCCACATACAGTGCCACAAAGTGGTGAAACAGGTCACCCTGTACTGACGAATCTCTAAGGCTCCGCCCCTTACAATGTAACAGGAGTGACAGCTCTACCTGGGACACAGAGGCTAACAAACACAGGAGCCTGTCAGAATGAGGAGACAGAGAAAATGGCCCAAAAGGGGAAACAGATCAAGGTTCCAGTGGGAGAAGTAAGCGATAAGGAGATAGCCAACCTAACAAATGAGGAGATAGACAACCTAACAGACGCAGAGTTCAAAACAGCAGTGATAAAGATGCTCACAGGCTTGACAGATATGCTTGAGTATGGCAAATGCATAAGAGAAGAAGTGAAGGCTATGCTAAGTGAAACAAAGGAAAATCCACACAAAACCAATGGTGAAGGGAAAGAAATCAGGGTTCAAATCAATGATTTGGAACATAAGGAAGAAAAAAAAAACAGTCAACCAGTGCAGAATGAGGAAGCAAGAATTGAAAAGAATGAGGAAAACTTCCCAAATTTTGCAAAGAAGATGGACATACAGGTCTGGGAAACACGAGTATCCCGGGTGAGCTGGACCCAGAGGAGGCCATATCAGGACGCATCATGACTGAAATGCCAAAGGTGAAAGATAATGACAGAGTCCTGGGGGCAGCAAGAGAGAGGAGAGTTGCCTACAGGGGGGGTTGCCTATAGGACTCTCAGCTGATTTCTCAGAGGACACTGCAGGCAGAAAGGGACTGGAAAGCAATATTTAATGTGATGAAAAGCAACCTGGAACCAAGATTACTCTATCCAGCAAAGCTATTATTTGGAATGGAAGGGCAGATGAAGTGCTTCCCAGACAAGGTGAAGCTAAAGGAGTTCATCATCACTAAGCTATTATTATATGAAATGTCAAAGGGACTTACTTAAGAAAAAGAAGATAAAAACTATGAACATTAAAATGACAACAAACTCACAACTATCAACAACTGAATCTAAAAAATAAAAACAAAATCCAACTAAACAAACCAGAATAAGAACAGAATCCTAGGTATGGGGATCATTTGGAGGGTTATCAGCTGGGAGAGGGGAGGTATAGAAATAAGGAAATGGTGCAGGGACTAAGAAGCATAATCGGTTGGTACAAAATAGACAGGGGAAAGTTAAGAATAATATAAGAAAGGGTGAAGCCAAAGAACTTATATGCACAACCTATGAACATGAACTAAGGGGGGTGGGATTGCTGGAGGGAAAGGGGGTGCTGGGCAGGGGGGAATAAAGGGGAAAAAAATTGGAACTACTGTAACAACATAATCAATAAAATATACTTAAAAAATAAAAGAAACTAATGAATGTTTTTCTAGAAAGACTTTTTTTCTGGTAAAGTGTAAGTATTCTCTTCCATGGGTTTGTTCACTTACTTTGTGCTTCAGACAATCGATAATTTGTTAAATTTCTTAATAGTGGTAGCATTTTAAAAAAATATCAAGTGTAACTGAAATGCAAGAAGAGGAAAAAGAGCCTGAAGAGGCAAAAAAGAGTGGAAGATTGGAAGAGAGGTGATGACTGTTACATTACAGGAGGAAATTGAGGCAAATATAAGTTTCAAGAACTAATGATAGAGACACACAGAGGATGCCAGTGGGTGGATGGCACCCTCTTTTTAAGACATGTGGCTTATGATCATGTGTTTTCAAAAAGAATGTAATTGATTTGTCAACTGATGGATCACACTTTTTTGTAACAAATCCTGATATTCTTCATATTAATTTAGGAAAAGTTTTAAGTATTTCAGTGAAATTCTATGGCATTTCAAGTTTCCTCAGAGCCTACATCAATTTTTTAAAAACTATGAATTTAGTTTCATAGTTTCAGGTCTATCTTTGGAGTATTTATAACTTCTGATTTTTGAAATGACTGGATTAAGAACTATGATGCTTATGCTTTTTGGCTTGTTTGCCTAAAAAAACAATCCACAATCTGATTTTCTCTTGGGAGAGGGAGGTACCTTGCAAACTTACATATTAAGAATGTGCTGAGTCTGCTTTACTGTGGAATAGTCTCAGATCTAAAATTTTCTCTCCATAAAGTGGCATCTGCAAATTTTGTTTCATTGAAACATTTAGAATGCTATATCAAATGTTGCCATTCTATTAGATTGCTAATCATGTACCCATCTCTGATTTGACTTCTCCTTAAATGATAGAATTTTTTGGCCTAAAGGTGATAAACTTGAAATACTAAAATCTGAGTTTTACTTGAAATTCTGCAGAATACTCAGATGAAGTAAAATTTTACAAAAAGGTTTTGTGCATTGACTAAAAGATTAAATACTCTTAAGTTTCATGAATAAATACTTTCAACTCAAGTGACCCTCTGTTTGATTATATATTATGAAATAGTAAACCTTAGGATTTTCATCAGTGGAATATAAACTTTCAGGGAGGGGGGCTCCAGGGATGGTACCATTTGTTCTTTCTTTGTTAACTCTAGATATGGCAGCTCTTTAACGTACTTTAAAAAGCAAATATATATTACTAAGGAAAACAAAATTATTTATAATTGCCTTGTCATAATTGTTAAGGTGTTCTAGAACCATTTGCATACAACTTAATGTAATATCATTTCATTCTATTGTTTACACAACAATTACTCAAAGATGACCGCAAAGATTAAAGGAAAATAAGTGTATTGCACATAGGAAAAAAAAAACTGAAAAGATTTAATGCTATACTTTTCTCACTCTATCAGTTCAATAATAATACCCATGGATACATAAACTAATAAAAAATAGTACCTTCTATTTCATTAGGATACAAATTTCTAATTAACTTTTTATTTATTAAATGTAAACTTGTGTAATATATATGTTATTTTGATCAATCTTGTAAAAATATTAATTATAATGATAATTCAGTGTAGAAAAATGTAACACTTAGAGCTATGTGGGAAATTAAAATATTTTATTTGTTTTCTTCACAGAGGGAATTATGAAGCAATCAATAAAAATGTTCAAGAAAAAATAAAAATTAAGATACTATGGAGGAATTAAACTGGACTACAAGTTCAAAAAGAGAAATGAACACTGCCCAGTTTCTTACAGTTGAATTCCTTGTTTGTATATTTTCTTTTAATAAATAGATGATGTCAGTACCAACTCACTTTGTTATTAAAAGTCCATGGGCCACATTTAGAAAAACAATTTCATGGCTTTATTTTTATCTGTCCATATAATAGTATACTGAAATTTGCATCACTTGTAACTATTAAAATTTATGATGAAGTACTCAAGGGGGGAACCCAAGAAAAGAAACTTATTTTTAAAAATTGTGTATTAATTTTTATGTGTTTAAACTTCAGTCACCTTCAAAATACTCTCTATTCGATGCAATACACTTATCAAGACTTTTTTTCCACTGCTGAAAACAGTTTTTGAACTTGTCAGTTTTGATGCCTCTTAGTGCTTCTGCAGCTTTTTCTTTCACCTCTTGCAAAATGGCAAAACATTTAACTTCAAGGACTTTTTTTTTAATCCACAGAAACAAAAAACATTGCTCAGGGTAAGACTGGGTGAATGGGAAAGGTGGGGCATTGGGGTCATGCTGTTTTTTGGTAAAAACACTCAGATCATTGTCGTCAGGTGGGCTTGTAAATCACCCACCATGAAATGGGCAAATGCATTGAAAGAGGGAGTCTTCAAAAAAAAAAAAAATTCACTGAAGCCGAACACAGCCTCTCAGAACAACGTCAGTTGGCACACTGATACAGATGGGCTCCTAGAACACTCACCTAGCGGAGGAGCCTGTACTACAAGGGGCCCACCCTCCAGAAGATAATTCCAGATTTTTGGGTTCTCCCTCATATACTATTTTATTAAATTAACTAATAATTTCACCATAATTTCAAATTATTTTCTTTCTTGAAGCTATATTTCTGATAGTTTATTTTGTTTTGATTTTTAAAATCCACTCAATACATGTTCAATCTTTTTTAAAAATGCATTTTATACACATTTTAATAGAAACATGCAACATTTTAATAGAAACATGAGTGCACACACATTTAAAGAACTTTAACTTTTAGAATCTTAGAAATTTACTAGCTCTTATTGTCTTAAGTAATTAGTTTCTTTAGACATACAAAAGAAAACAAATTAAATCACCATAGATAGTTGAAATGTATAGTATATAGTATATAGATGTAACCATCTGGGTGCATATGGAGAGAAACAAAATATAGCTTTAACTGATATGTTCTGGTCTCAACAGATGTTTCCAAACCCATATGGAGGATCTGAATCTGAAAATAACACACCATTTCTAGGGGCAGTATTACAATTATCATCAACAAACTGCTATTCATTAAAACCAATAAAGGTATAAAAACAAATGTCAGAATATTTTTTTAAGGAGATTGGTTCACAATATACCCTTTAGAACACTATCTTATGGTAGTAGATGCCCAATAAATATGTGTGAATGCTGCTACATTCAACAATTATGTTAGAAAGAAATCCCCAAATCCAGAATGTGAGACAGAGGATAAATGTGTGTGTGTGTGTGTGTGTGTGTGTGTGTGTGTGTGTTAGCAGTTACACAACAAAGACACATACCCATGCTAAAATCCTTCCCATTTCACCATTCCTCCTCTCAGCTGAAACCTACAAATAACACTTCCTCTTGCAGACACATTCCGTTCTGGTCTTGCCTGTGAACTTCTAAACGATTCTGATCCTGCCATTTAGATGTCATCATCTCATCCCTTAACCTTCAGTGACTAACTTCCTCCTGTTTCAGTGTCATTACTTCCCAGCATCTCATATGTAAGAACTGCTCCAAATTATTTAAAAGTGAAAATTGGAGAGAAATCAATAAGATTGGGAGAAATGAAGGATACAGGAGAAAAAAAAAATCACGAAGATTTTCATTTGTTTTACATGAAACAGTGTCTGTTTGCTCTCTGTGTGTATGTTGAGGGCTTTTCCCTGCCACAGGAATGATGTAAAGAAAAGGGCAAATTCCTCTCTCAGGCTGGGGGCCTGCAGCTGGTCATCTGAGGAAGTCAGGGTGCTGGGTGACATGAGTGCACAAGAAGCAGCGCTAGGAGGGCAAGGCTGGAGCTGGTCTTGGGGCCCAGGTGTGTTGAAGTCTCAGGGGTCTGGGATGGCACCTTTTAATGAACATTTTAAGGAAAAAAAAATGAGAACTTAGAAAAAAGAAAATATAGGTTCAATCTTTTTGAGGTAATGGGATTTTAGAGCCTATTAAAATGATTGACTTCACTCATACAGAGGATCAGAAATTTTAAATAATTTGCCCACAGTTTGTCTAGGCTGTTGCTTCTCTGTTGGACACACATTTTCCTGCCCTTTCTGACATCCCTGTGAGTGTCTGTGTCGAGGGTGGGCAGTTATGGTTAGGAAGAGGAAGTTGAAACTACAGTCTGAAGGAGTGCGCTTGAAAAATCATTGCCAAATAGTTTCAAAGTTGTTGTTATTGCGACATTGTGACAAGTCATTAAAGACACATTTTGAGTAAAAGGATGGTCTGGAAAAGTGGGGAGGAATACCAATAATGATAACGTTGGATGCCCAAAGAACACGAGCGGATCTGTCTTTCCAAAGAGCCAAGTGCTTAGCAAAGGGGCCTAGCCTTGAGGAAAGGGACAGAGAACTAGAGAAGGAGGGCTGGAGGACTTGAAACTCTTTTAAAGGACAAATAAATGGGATTCCCCAAGCATGCTTAGCTCAGGTTGCTGAACATTTAGGAATATGATTCCCTAATACTGAGCATCTGGTTCAAAGCAGGAACCAGCAAGCAGAAAACCTCCCCCTGGATCTTTATTTAATTATAGTCACCAGTTTCCTGGTAGGAAGTCACAAGGAACACAATTTCAGCAATTTACCTGAAGTCTCCAAGGACAAAAAGTGGCAGTGTCTTTACTAAAGTAGGTAATATTTCCCAACACATGATAAGGTCTCTAGCTTCATTCTCTGACCTCCTGAAAATCCCCTTCTGGATACACTGATTTTACCTGAATATATAAGGAAATTCAAAAAATTCGATATTTCTCTTCATCTAGAAATTAGAGGAAGCCAAAGAAGTCATATATTAACTTCTGACATATTCTCATTTGGCATTATAATTTGGATGTTTTAATCAATGTTCCATTAAAGAATAAAAGACAAAAAATCAAATATCAAGGTGAGGATTACTCGTGGAAATATATGCCTATATATCTCTTTTAAATTTTTCTGAAGAGGTGAACAACTGACATCACAAAACTGGCAATTAGTGGAAATGTCCTTTTAAAAACAGCTAAGAACAATTTACTCTCAGTGATTTTAATATTCATGTTTCTTCTATAATTTCACACAGAATGCTGTCCCCAGGTGTCTACTAGGATTAAATCAGGCAGTTTTTCTTCAAATTAGAAAGCACATGTTGCCCTGGTTGGTGTGGCTCAGTGAGTTGGGCATTATCCTGTAAACTGAAAGGTTGCTGGTTCAATTCCCAGTCAGGGCACATGCCTGGGTTGCAGTCCAGGTTCCCCAGTTGAGGCATGTGTAAGAGGCAACCAATCAATGTTTCTCTCTCATCGATGTTTCTGTGCCTCTCTTCCTCCTTCTCTTCCTCTTTCTCTAGGAATAAATAAATAGAATCTTTAAAAAAAGAAAGTGCATGTTATTCATTTCCAATAGTTAAGTAAAATCAAATTGTTAAGTTGAAAATTTATTGCTTATTTTTTGCTAACTCCTCTTGTCCACTGGCCAGGACTATAATTTAGGCATAGAAGCACAAATAAACTTGATAATCATACAGCTTATTGGTTGGGATTAAAGTTTGACATGTGATCTTCTTGTATCTGATATAATTTGCTTGGAAATGAGGATGGGAGTATATTGTAACTGGACTATAGAACAAATAATTTTATGGCTTTGAGTAATATATTGCTTCTTACCAGAATGAAGTCAGCTTTATTTAAAGTTGTGAAAAAATTAATTCAAGTATTTTTTTTTAATTTCCCCTTTAAGAAGGAATATGTACCACTGTATTTAAAGAATGAAGGAATAAACTAAAATAAACAAGGTTTGAATGGTACTGAGATGCAACTTAAGCATGGTATTTCATTGTCTGGCAGAATATTTGTGGAGCAGGACAGAGTGCAGAGTTGGGGATACGATTTACACAAACAACTGGTTATCTAAAACCCCTAGGCCTGCAAACTTAAGTTTGGACTTTCCCACAGACAGCAGGCTTTCCAACCAGCATCTGGATGGAGGTCTGTTCTGGGGCTGTAAATCCCAAGAGTCTGATGAACTGGGAGGAAGATTTAACCAACCACATTCCTGCCTTTCTCACTATCACCAGACACTCTGCTCTCAACCATCAGAGAAAAGCAAATAAGGCTCATGTTCAAGACAGAGGTCTCTCACTGGTATTCATCAGTCTCAGCAAGTTATGTGAGATGTTCTCAGCTCAGACAGCTCGGCTGCCTTGACAATCAGTACTGATGGATGAGTTTCTAAAGCTGAGAGGGGTTCAGGACTTGCCACGCCAAAATATGCACAATTGGCATATTGATTATTTTGAGTGGAAAGCACTTGAGACACAGCAGATCAGGGAGGAACTCTCTGACTTCGCTCTTTCTATCTACCAGTAGGCTATCTAGTTTTCCCTGAGAAGGGTGTCCTCCCTGGACCAGGAGCATCAGAACATTCCCACCCCTGCTAGAATGTAGCAGTACCCACAGTGACTAATATAGCCATAATCTTCCATTCGTTCCCCATATAGCTCCTAGGCCCTGCCTCACAATTTGCTGCCTTCAGCCCAAGCCACTTTGTCTTGTCACATCCCCACAATTTGTCACTTTTTGTGTAAAAGGTACATAAGCTTTTGGACCCATGGCTTCTGTGGGCTTCATTTTTCTTCTGAGGATGCCCATATGCACAATAAAATATTAGATACATTTGTATGCTTTTTTCCTATTAATCTACTCATGTCAGTGGAATTCCTAAGCCAGCCACAGAACCTGAGTGGGTAGAAGGAAGCTTTTCATGTCCTACAAGTTCATCTTTCAAACACATGGCATTGAATGAAAGCTCCTTCAGAAGACTACTTCACCCTTGCGCATTCCTAACACACAGCTATTTCTAACAGACAGTGACTTCAAGGCTTGGTGGATGGGGAGTTGGGGGAGGAGACAGGGACATTTCTGAGGATATCTTCTCTTGACACCTAAATTATGACCTGATTTTTTATACATAGAGATATTGTACAACATGAATTACCCAACCTCCAAGTTCAATAGTGTCTAGCTTCAAAGAGCAGTTTGTCCAAGGTTATCCAGCAAACAAGCTGCAAAAGGCTGAAGCAGTCACCTCTGTCCATACCCACTGTGACACACTGGTCAAAGAGATCTATAGTTTATTATGAGTCAAGGATGAAAATTGGTATCAGATTGTGAGACCTTCATGTGCAGTGATAATGAGAAATAAAAGAGTCCACTATTTGTCACACAGTCATCAGTGATGAACTGCTAGACCCCTGTTACAATCACCATTCCTTTGTGTGCAGCACATTTGGTAAAACAATCTTACACTGTTATAATACATATTATGTCTACATCACTTCACAAGGGCCCGTGGGTGCCCGGCAACCCTTGGGGAGCCATTGGTCTCCTATTTTTCCACTGGGCGCCCATCTTCTCCTTGCCAGGGTTATTGGCAGCTCCTCCTGCTGCTTCCATCCCTTCTCCGCACCCACAGATACACTACCACACCCTGTCCCACCCAGCCAATGGGCTCCCTGTGTCTGATTTGCCTTTCAGCCTCATAGCCTCACAGAGGCTATTGGATCGTCCCAGAGCAAGTTTCGCTTCAAAAATGTTGAAAATTGGATTGAAGTTGTTAAAATCATTACCAGCTGGACCTCTTTTCAATAAAGTCCCCACATCTCTGCTTTTCCTACCTCAATACACATAGAAAGCTTTCAGCTGGTCAGTCCAGAAAGACTATCAAGTTGGCTTCCTGCTTAATAGATCGAGTCTTAATAACCATGAAAAGCCTAACATTTGGAAAACTAATATGTATTCAGTAATGAAGATCTGAACTGTACCAAATTATGTTTGCCTACTGGCTACGATGGATATTTACGTTCGAGTGAAGTGAATGAGATGTGTAAAGTAGAAGGTTGACGTGATAAACCTAAAAGCTGACTTGGTGAAAAGATCCAAAGCTGCACGTTCCCTGAACATCTGCTGTTGTTCACTGTCCAGCCTATTTCCTGCAGACAACAAATTCCAGGGCAATACCGTCCCTCCCCAACCTCAGTATTTTGCTTCTGTAAAAGGGCTTTTCCTATAATAATACTTGGGTGAACCTTTTCTCTGGCAAAAGGGACAGAGAATCTTACTTAAAGCATCTAAGCTTATAATTCAAATTTCTTGTTTTTTTATAGATGTGTCCAGAAAAACTTACTTTTGATGCTGAGCTTATTTGAGCAATAGGACCAACCATGTAAAAAGGTGCTTCTCTCAACTTTTGTACTCAGGATGGAGCCGGCTGAGGAGAGGAGCTCAGGGGAACTCCGGGCAAACCAGGGAGTCTCAGAGGAAGGCAATGGTTAACAATAACAACTAGAGTTTCCCTCTTCATTCAACCTCCTAATAGGCTGTTAAAATTCCGTCCAAGTGACTGACAAACTAGCAGAAATTATTCTGTTTCTCAGGATCACAGGAGGCCCTAAGAAAAAACAGAATGTGGACTGCCTTTGAAATGAAGCCTCAGACCAGTAATACAGTTTCCCTGCTAGGGAGTGCAATTTCCTGTCTGCATTCCCCTGTCTCAGAGACCCTGGGTCAGCCCAGGGCAGGGGCTGCAGGCCACCATTGCCATGGCTGAGCTTCCTACTTTGTGATCTAATTATTGCGTTTCTCTCTCTGAATCTGAGACATTGGTTTCTTCCCGTGATTCCTGGATTCTGTCTTTTCCTTACCAGGTTTATCTTGATACCTTCACATAGTAGTTCTTGAAAGCTGGCATTCTGGAATTCCAGCCCTATGCCATGCTCCCAGGGGAACATTGTTTTAATAACCTTACTCACCTTTATTAAGTAGGAGAAAGGAGAAACACAGCTCCTTGACACCTATGTTTCTCTGGCCTTTGCAACCTTTGTCCTTTAATAGAAAAGTGTCCATGGGCCATGGGAGGGGCCCACATAGCAGCGTGATATGAGCAAAACGACCCCAGAAATGGCTGATGTCACTGCCTGGGAATTGGGACTGTGACCTAGAAGTGATATTGCCCACAAGCCTGAAAATTCAGACTGTATCTCATATTTGTGTCTGTGAAGGTACTCTACTTACCCAATATCAGCACAGGCTATGGATAAGTAACCACACAGTAGATGGATCTAATTTAAGGAAAGAAGGCAGAGAAGTACATGACTGAATACTGGACATAGCTAGTTTTAGGAACACAGCTTGTTCAACACCTATTTCCTGAGTGTCAATTAGGGTTTAAGGCAGTGTGCAGGGACTTAAGAGAAGGAAGGGTGAAATAAACAGTTTTATGTGAGCTTACAAATAATGGTGGTGGAGCAGGGGTTAGAACAAAATAAGTGTACAAATAACAGGGTGAGGCAGTATTGGGAAGGTGGATGCCCAAGAACAAAGCATGTCAAAGGAGGGAAAAAAAGTTAGTATTCTTTCTCAAAATCTATATAGGCATATGCGACTAATTCTGTACTCAAGATATTGGTACCTGATTAAGAATTTTAATTATTTTATAATATGATTAATTTGTATGGTGTTAATAGCTGTCTGTGTTATCTTATCTTGGACAGGACACTTAAATTTTCTAGTTTCTCTTGCCTCCTCTGAATACAGATATTAAAAGTGATGAGCTCTAAATTACATGGTAACATTATGATTCTAAGATTCCAGTAATTCTGTACAATAATAGGAGAAGTCGAAGTGATTATCTCTGGTGTAATCATGATGTGATTGGGAAGGAAGCAAATGATGTGAGGGTGATCACAGACTCCTGTAGGACTCACTCTCTGAAACATATTTTGAGTTTGGATTAGCACAGTGAATGCCATACATTGTCACTCCAAACCCCACTGTCTGTGAGTCACATTCAATTAATTGCATGAAACACTGATTCATTGGTTACCAATGTTCTCATTCACAGTAAAAATATCCATTCAAGTAAGATCTATTAAAATTTATAATAAAATGAGTGTTCTGAGGCTTTCCTTTTAGAATGAAACACGTAGGAAATTAAGAGCCCATTTTGCTTACTTTGGTAATGTAGAGATTTTATTTTGATTGTTGGAGATAGTATATACATATTCATTTGGCATCTGTATGCTTTCATGCTTTGATTTAATCGTGATCACTTTGGAATATCAAGGTATAACAGGATTCTATCTGAAAACTGGAACTCTGGGGAAGAAAGAAATATCCTTCCTCCCTCTGAGAATTGAACTCACTTGAGGATTTGGGAATATTTAATTTTTAATAATGAATAGTACAATTATTACTTTTAATAATAAAAACAGACTAGGATGCAAGTTTGCCAGAAATGTTAAGATAAAATAAAAGAATCTCAGAAATTATCTCTTATGACAGACAGCTCAAATCACTTCATAGCCTCCCCAGAATTTCTGTCAGTAGAAATCTTCCCACTTTTGTCAGTAAACCCATTTTGATAGAAAAGTCCAATAGGTCTTGTCTGATTGGATCATGAAAACAGGAGTTTATTCATAATTGTCAAAAACTGGAGTCAATCAAGATACCCTGCAGTAGGTGAATGGATGCATAAACTGTGGTCCATCCAAGCAATGGACTATTATTCAGTACTAAAAAGAAATGAGCTATCAAGCCATAATAAGCCATGGAGGTACTTTAAGTGCATATTACAATCTGAAATGGCTACGTACTGTATGATTCCAACTATAAGACATTCTGAAAAAGGCAAAACTATGGAGACAGTAACAAATCAGTGGTTTCCAAGGATTGGAGTGTGGAGGATTTTAGGGCAGTGAAACTACTGTGTGATACTATAATGGTAGATACAAGTCATTCTACACTTGTTCAAACTCACAGAATGTACAACACCAACAGTGAACTGTAAGGTAAACTACAGACTTTGGGTGATGATGGTCAGTGTAGGTTCATGGATTATAACAAATGATACATTCTGGTTGATAACAGAGAAGTCCACGCATACCTAGGGGCAGGGATTTAGGGAAATCTCTACCTTCCCCTCAGTGTTGCTATGAACTTAAAACTACTCTAAAATATAAATTCTTAATTAAAAAAAAAAAAGGTAATGTGTCATGGGGAAAAAGTCTTGCAGCCCCATGTCTGTTATGGGCAAGAGTCCTTTCTAGTCCTGGTAGTTTCTAAGGAAAAAAAAGTAGTGTGTTCCCCCAACATTTCAGCACATACTATCCCTTAGCTTTTTGCTGGATTGAGTATTGCCAGCTATGCATTTTGAGGCATCAGCGATGAAGCAACATCATAAAGTCAAATCTCTCCAGGATCTCAATCTGATCAATAAAACCACTCTGATAAGAGTGCTGTCTTCCCAAAGGCCAAAGTGCTCTCAAAGTAGGTAGTCCTCCTGCCACAGCAGTGAATGTGGTCCAGGCTAGTCCATATTCCGGTTTTTGTGGAAAGTCCTCTGCAACATGTGCAAAGGAACCTAATTTAAGGAGAAAAATCATTTCACTCAAAAACAAACAAACAAACTCTGTTTAATCTTCCCAAGTAAGGACCATCCCATTTCAGGATGGGCTTTTACATGATTACATGATTACATGATTATTAACTATGAGCTTTTAGCTAGTATTTAAATACCAAAAAATGTAAATGAATGACTGCTGAAATAAATGACCAACCAGCTTGGGTTCATGCCTATGTACTTGTTTCTGATGGTCCATGATTAGAAAAACCATCTTTTCATTCCTTCTGCTACATTTTCTTCACCCACAGGACATTGAAGAATGGAAGTCAGCATAATTCAGTGTCTAAAAGGACCAACAGGTAGATAATATAGCTCAGTGCTCAGACTTAGCCCCTAGTAGTTCTGCCCAAAGCTGCACCCACTTTTGGTCTCTCAGTGTCTTCTCAGTTCATCTCCCCCCAAAGTCACTCTACTTCTAATACTGGCTCCACGATCTCTGATTTTGGCTTTACTCTTGGTTATTGTTTCCATTGATCTTCTCCCCCATTTGGTGGTTCTGTGAATGACCTGAGTGACAGCCGTGGTTTAACTGGTCTCTGAGACTTCCCCTCTGCGCTCCTGCTCTCAGCCACCTCTCCTGACTTAGGTGCTGGTGTTAAGAAGGTGTTCAGAAGGCAACCATAGTGTCTGAGAGATGGCATACAACCCCACATGTAAAATCACATGATTTTATTAATGAAAATTTTGTATTGTGTTAAAATGTAATTCTAATTTTATCTTAAAAGTGCCTGTATGTGGTGGTGGGGTAGATTTTGTGATATGAAACTCTTAAAAACCTATTTTATTTGCTCACAAAAAAAGATGGACTAGCTATTTTAATTATAATGATCAAGTTTCCTCTCTAGCTCATTCTGAAACCCTATTTGTTTTGGAATCTATGAATGGACATCAGTCAGAAGGAAGGCAACCAGAAGGAGCTCCTGCCCTGAACTGGACTGGAAGGCATCTGACTGAAATCTAACCAGAAGTCAAACACAGCAAAAAAGAGGGTTTTGTTTTTAAATTGTTCCTATGAAACCAGAGGTCAAACACACTAGTAAAGGCAGGGTATTAAAAATTCTTTTTGCTAGAAATAAATTTGTTTTTTTGAAACTGTTGCTGAATAAATGAAAAGGACTTCCAGAGGTCTTCCAGCAAAGTTCATTTTTAAAAACAGCTTTGGGATGGGGGGAAGGCTATCTGAGATAGTTTTACTCATTTTAAAAACAGCTCTGGGAGAAAAAAATGACTAAGATAGTTTTACTTTTGGGTTGGATTATTAGTCTTCTAGTTCCCTATTAAACCCTTTCCTTGAGCTTTTCTCATTCCCTGTTATCTTAATATTCTCTTCAAAAAGCACACCTGGGTTTAGAAAATGGTTTCCCACATATACATTTTTTCAATGTGATGCTCCTTATCGCCCTCATTTTAAAAGTGAAACACCTGAGGCTCTCAGGTGAGATTTTTCTAAACAGCCAGTAGGTGAAGAGCCAGAGGGGGAATCAGATGCTTGATTTAGTCTCTTCTCTACTTTTTTAGGACCCTTTTCTGAGTCTATCTTAAACTAAAAATAAAAACTCTTGTATTTTTCATTCCTGCTCTTTCGAAATATTGCGGTGTTTTGGTTAAGCAGAAAATATTTAACACTTGCTTGTGGCTCCAGACAATTAAATTGAGTCACCAAGGCTCCCCCTCACACACACACACACACACACACACACACACACACACGCACACGTAATGTGTAGCATATATATGTGTGTGTGCATATATCACATATATGTATATTTGGTACAAACAATTATATCCATGTATATGCAGATATATACATATATACACAAATGTAACATCACACACACACACACACCCCTTAGGGTTATCTAGTCTCCACACTCTGACATCATTTGGGGCCAAGTGATTCTTTGCTGAAGGGACTGTCCTGTACATTGTTGGATGTTTAGAAGCACTATTGGCCTCTCCCCAGTTCTGACAACCAAAAACATCCCTAGAAATTGCCATATATCTCCTGAGGAGTAAAACCTCCTCGGCTTGATTGAGAACTACTGCTATATACACATACTTTTTTTTCAAGAAACATACATAAAATGTAAAAGTACTTTGTATTGCTAAAAGTAAATGAAAATTTTATTTGAGTTCTGTCACTGAATTAGCTGTTAGAAAATAACAAATAATAGCAGATTTAAAAATTACTTTGTCATCCCATTTCTTACATACTGCATTACACCACAGTTAACCATAGTCAAACACCTGGCATTTTGACTATATCTCACAATTCTGAGATCACTGTCTGATCCATATTTCAATAAAATGAATACTCTCCAATATAAAAAGGAAATACTGTTCTATATTTTCTCTTCAGATTTCCTTCCAACTATTCTTGGACCTTAACCAAGTAAACATGACTGCCTTGTGACTCTTGTTTATTAGTGTACCACTTCATTTGTGTCTTGAGATTGCAACAGAAAACATCACTTCAATCAAGAGACTTGTGACTAATCTTTAAAATATTATCATGTGGCTCCCACTCCCTGCAGTTAGCAGGCATGGAGTGTACAAAGCTGAAGAAGCCCCAGGGTGGTGGTGGGGAACTGTGACATGTCCCTGCCAGTGGCAGCCCCTTCCACAGGGGAGAGTCACAAAAAGAGCAGCCCACCCTCCTCCCAATCCCCCTCCGGACACCAGAGGATATTATTGGCCTTCCCTGCAGCTCAGTCGCTGCATGAGCAGGATCTCCCCATGAGGTTAGGCTTATTCCATTCGTCTTATGAATAATTCCTGTTCCTTGTGTCTACTCAATCAAGGTCCAGCCTTATCATGGAGAATCTCAGTCAATGGACTTTGGGCTTCTATACCATCAAGTTCCCCCATAGTCAATGTTTTGTCCGAGTTTTATAACTAAGTACTATTCAAGAGGCTGTGACTTTCAATACTGCTGAGCAAGACTGAGATACAAATTTTTAAAAATGAACAAAACTACCAAACACAATATCCTAGATTGTTTATCAATAATGCCATGGAGCTCCAAAGTTCTGAAAGCTAACTGTTGCCAAGAGTAAGTGGAAACAAAGCCACCACATTTATTCTGAAAATAGGTGAGTGTGGATAACAAAATAAAGTTCAAGCAGATAAACAGTCTATGACCCAAGGAGGTGAGGAAGTCATGCTTCCTGCCATGTGGTGTTATTGGTGCCAATTGCATGAAGGTAGGTCACTCTGGAAGGGTCTGAGGAGCACATGGAGACTGGAGACTTGTGTGCTTAAAAACAAGTGAGCTCAAGGTGAAGGCCAGGGGGCAGAAGATGGGAACACTGGGAGCATTGTAATAGATTTGACTTTTTACCTGAGAGATGTTTTATACTTATAACAAACCCAAATGCCTTCAGAGTTCTGCCTGACAATATAAGTCAGTATGAGAAAAATCAAATGTCTGTCAATCTATATTTCATTTTACCAGCTTGGATAGACAGACATTCAAGAAAGTAATTTCATGATGACAAAACTGAACATGGCAGCTTGATGGATGACAGTAATACATGTGGACTTCAGTGTAGGCACCCATGGTGGGACTTGGAGAAGTTGGGTCTTTGCACAGCTGCAGGGTCTGGTGCCCATGGGAAAAGGTAGGTTCAGTGTCAGACTGAATTTATGATATAGTGGTCTCTCACATAAAATCCAAATCTATTAACAATACTTCCCAAGCTCCTGTTTGCTGTCTCCTCAAAAAGGAATAAATTGGAATTTCTCCATGTTTAGCCATTAACTTGAAATTCTTTACCATTCTCCAAAGATAACATATCCCCAGGTGAATCTATCCATCAGAGTGAGACCTCTGGGGTCCTCCACCCCAGGTGTTCCACAAGAAGACCCAGGTGAGCAGGGACTCTGCACCACCTCGGCTGCCTACTGGAAAGTCATCATCCTAGACCTTTTCCACCAGATTCCAAGTCTCTCTCCCCAGATGGTGAGTCAAAATTTATCTCAACTGTCATTTAGTCTAACTGATCACCTCCTAAAAAGTGACAAAACCTTATTCATTGAATATCTTTTTCTTTCATTTGCCATAAAGCCATATCAATTCCACAATTTCTTTAAAACATTAACCCGAAACGTAACCCTAACCCTAATGCTAATTTTAAGCCTGACGCTAACCTTAACCCTAAAACTAACCCTAACAGTAACCCTAACCCTAACCCTAACCCTAACCCTAACCCTAACATTAACCCTAACCCTAAGCCTAAACCTAACCCTAATGCTAACCCTAACTCTTACACTAACACTAACCCTAACGCTAACATTAATGCTAACCCTAAACCTAACCCTAACCGTAACGCTAACCCTAACCCTAAAATAACCCTAAAGCTAACCCTAACCCTAACCTTAACCTTAAACCTAACCTTAACACTAACACGAACGCTAACCCTAACCCTAACGCTAATATTAACACTAACCCTAACCCTAACCCTAAGGCTAACCCTAACCCTAACACTAATCCTAACCCTAACCCTAACCCTAACCCTAACCCTAACACTAATCCTAACCCTAACCCTAACCCTAACCCTAACCCTAACACAAACGCTAACACTAACCCTAACCCTAACCCTAAACCTAACCCTCACCCTAACCCTAACCCTAATGCTAACTCTAAGCCTAACGCTATCCCTAACCCTAAAACTGACCCGAACGGTAACCCTAATCCTAACCCTAACCCTAACCTTAACTCTAACACTAAAGCTAACCTTAACCCTAAACTTAGCCCTAACCCTAACGCTAACCCTAACTCTAACCCTAACCCTAACCCTAACCCTAACGTTAACCGAAACACTAACCCTAACCGTAAAACTAACGCTGACCCTAACATTAACCGTAACCGTAACTCTAACGCTAATGCTAACTCTTACCTTAACCGTAACCCTAACCCTAATGCTAACCCTAACACAAAGGCTAACACTACCCTAACCTTAACCCTAAACCTAACCCTAACCCTAACCCTAATCCTAACCCTAACACGAACGCTAACCCTAACCCTAAACCTAAACCTAACCCTAACCCTAATGCTAACGCTAGTCCTAACGCGAAGGCTAACCCTAAACCTAACGCTAAACCTAACCCTAACCCTAACACTAACCTTAACCCTAACCTTACCCCTAACACTAAAGCTAACCATAACCCTAACCCTAGCCCTAACCCTAACCTTAACGTTAAAACTAATCCTAACCCTAACGCTAACCCTAACATTAACCCTAACGATAACCCTAACCATAACCCTAACCCTAATCCTAACACTAACACTAACCCTAACCCTAACCCTAACCCTAATGCTACCCTAAAATTAACCCTAATCCTAACCCTAACACGAACGCTAACCCTTACCCTAACCTAAACATACCCCTAACGCTAACCCTTACCCTAACGCTAATGCTAAACTTAACCCGAAACGTAACCCTAACCCTAATGCTAATTATAAGCCTGACGATAACCTTAACCCTAAAACTAACCCTAACGGTAACCCTAAACCTAACCCTCCGGTAACCCTAACCATAACCCTAACCCTAAACCTAACGCTAACCCTAACATTAACCCTAACCCTAAGCCAATATCTAAAAATCAGTTTTCAGCAGGCTCTAAACCTCTGATAAGCATCAAACCAACCCACTTATTCCTGCCAGTTTGAACTCTCAGGTATTTTGCTCCCGGGTATTTTGCAGATTCTTCTAGTATGCTAGAAATGGATCTAACCCTAAGGCTAACCCTAACCCTAACACTAATCCTCTTCTATAAGAAGCTTATCCTGAACAATTTCACTTACTTAGAATTTTGAAAATTGATGTTATAGAAGTCCAACTACTCTGTCCATCTTATTTCATTTCTACTCTCTACATTTATGGACACACACACACACACACACACACACACACACACCTTGACTCCTCATTAGAGTACATTCAAGCAGACTACAGTCTGCTTGAAATGAAATAAGGCTTTGCATGTGTGCATGCATTAGTGTGTATGCACAGTGTTTATAATGCCCACAAGACAGCTCAGAGTACAAAAATCTGCATACCAGCACTGAGTTGATGCAATACATGGTGTGTGGACATATAGAAAATAGCACTAGGATAAAATCATACCCTATTAAAAGAGTAAACATAGGCTTTGTTTTAAGAAAAGTTAATATTGTAAAAATATTATATGCCATAAAAATGTAGATTTTACTCTAACTGCAATACTGACAGGAAATGTATTGGTTTCTTTCATCTAAGACCAAAATGTTCAATGTTTAAAGCTGAACTAAGTCAAGATTCCTGCCACAGGCTGATGAAATGCACTTATCAGCCCAGGTAGATAACAACGGCAACATCCAGGTAAAATTTTAATATTTTCCAGCCTGTGAATGGCAGGTCCACCTCATAAGTTTCAGAAAATATGGGGTTAGTTTTTGTACTAAAATCTGATTACAATCAGGAAATTACTAAGCCTTTTTCTGCCTCCCCTGGCTAATGGGCTTCATTGCTCCTGACCTCTATAGGGTGGGCAAGAGTAGGTTTACAGTTGTTCATATGAAAAAGGACATGCAGTTATTATTATAATACTACAAAGAATAAACTGTGTTTTGCATACTCACAACTGTAAAACTACTTTTTCCTATTCCTGCATATCTCACATAATTGTTGTGGGAAGGCTATGTCAATGGTATCAGAAATAGCAAACAAATCGGTCTTAATTAAATCTATTTTATTATCAAAATAGGTGGAGACCTGTTGGAGGCATTAAACATTACAGAAAGAATATTTTTATGAATTAAGAAACTAAGTTCCAAAATAAAAAAGTTGTGTCTATGAAAGCCAGTGATTGAGATAGGCAGTTTGTTTAAGAGTAATAATTATCATAAATTAGAACATTTCATTCACAATTATCTATATGTTCACTTTGGGCCAGGCACAGAGCAACACAAAACCACAGACATATATTTATTCATACATAAAAGATAGATAAATTAAAGTACAGCTATTAATTGATTTTACACACACACACACACACCAACACCAACACCCTAAAAAAGCCATTGTTTTTAATGTATCACATTATTTTATATGCTACGCAGACCTTTAAGTGGTCAGAGAGGACATGCCATTTTTGAAATTTCTAACAAGTTTGAGTGAATTTTTTTCTAAATGGTATAGATGCCATTTCGATGTTACTGGTTTCAACAAGTGTTTGCTCTACAGGAATTTTGTTTATTTGAAACCACTGAAAATAAAATGACTGAGCCAGCCATGTGCTGTGTCATATGGTTGCTCTCCCACCTCTCCTCCTGAGACTGACTCAGAAACCCATTCTAGTTCTGCTCAAAGCCTGACCTATTCTCTCATTTAACTGTCTTTCCTGTCATTTCTCTATTTCACTTCCCCACCTATAAGAAAGGCTTTGTCAAATACTCAGTGTTTTCTAAATCCAGAGATCATTATAAATTCAGCTTGATAGCAGGAATAAAAAGCTACAAGGTGAGCTGGCACAAGTCAGAGGAGAGAACCTGATTGGGAGGACACCAATGGAAAACACCATGGTTTCAGTCTGGTGATGCCCGAAGTGGCTTCCTGCATCCACTGGAGATGGGAGTGACAAGTCACTCCTGATTTCCCCGTGTCAGATACACATAAAAAGTGCTCTTTGCCAAGTAACTCCTGACCTTGCACCTCAAGGCAGGACTAGTTTAGCTTTGGGGAAACAAAGGGGAAGTCCCTCCACATTTGCTTCCTGAGCATTGTGCCTGTGGTCATATCAGATGTGTGCCTTTCTACTTCAGTATGTCATTTCCAACAGTGACACACAGTGTACCAGTGTGCAGAAACCTGGAGCCACTTGGTTCAGGAAAGTCTGCCTCTGGGGACTGTTTTTCAATATTGTTTCCAGAAAACAAAGATTAATTCACTAGTGCATCCAAAGATTTGAAGCAATGACCACAGGCATGACTTTGATATCCCCCAAACATAACTCAGTATAACCCTTGAATGGCCCTCCAACATTCCCACACCCTTCCTGCAAACACAGAAGAAGGAAGGGATGAGAGAGGGAAGAAAAAGAAAGAAAAATGAAAATGAATTGTGTTATATGAATAGAAAATATAAAAGCAACTGTAGGAAGAATTGAAATATAACAGACATTGCATTTTCTCATTTTAACATGTATAAATAGTTACGATTTCTGAAGCCTATATGCACATTATTTGGATCACTACAAATTTCTTCTTAAATTTAGGTCAAGACAGCTCTCCAAACACTTTTTTTCTATTTCCTGCCAATCTGTGCAAAAATAATCCATGAAAATACCATGTGTTTATCTTTCAGTAGCTGGAAATTCTAGAGACTCAGATCACAAGAGACAGAAATACAGAGAAGAAACTTGAACATTTGGTCCTCTCATGTTAAGAATGTTTCCTCACTGGGAAGAAAAGTGGATTATATGATATAAGTTTTGTGCTGTGCCAGTAGTAAGAATATTGGAATTTATGTGCTTTGTGACATGACAGACTCATGATAAATATTAGGTGAATAATTACAACATTCGTGTTTAAAATTTTAAAAATAGTGAGTTTATATCTGAGCTATTCAATATAGTAGCCACTAGCTTTATGCAGCTGTTTAAATTTTTTAAATTAAATAGAAGTCAAGGAACTCCCCCATCCCCCAACACATACACACACACTGCTGGTGAGATTATAAACTGATGCAGTCATTATGGAAAAGAGTATGAAGATTCTAAAAATTATGAATAGAGCTGCTATATGACTCAGCAATCCCTCTTCTGGGTGTCAACCAGAAAAATTTAAAAACACTTATTAGTAAAAATATATACAGCCCTATGTTCATTGCAGCAGTACTTATTATAGCTGACACATGAGAACAACCTGTGTCCTTCAGTGGATAAATGGATAAAGAAGATGTGGTATATACATTCAATGAAATACTACTCAGCCATAAAAAATGATGAAATATTGCCATTTGCTACAACATGATTGGATCTTGAGAGTATATTGCTAAGTGAAATAAAGCAGATGGAAAAGAACAATAACCATATTATTTCATTCATATGTAGGTTATAAAAAAATCAACAAATAAACAAAACAAAAACTCATAGACACAGATGACAGAATGGTGGTTACCAGAGGGGAAACAGGTTAGGGGAAGAATGAAGAGGTTAAAGAGAGTCAGATATATGGTGACAGAAGGAGACTTTCCTAAAACTAGTGGTTTCAGGTTTCTGCACTCTGGTATACTGTGCATCACTGTTGGAAGTGACACACTGAAGTAGGAAGGCACATGTCTGATGGGTGGTGAGCATATAATGGAGTATAGAATTGTTGTATTATGAAGTAGTATACTTAAAATTTATATAATTTTATTAACCAGTGGCCCTTGGCTGCCATACTGGGCAGAGCAGAAGGACATCTTCATCTTTGCAAAGGTTCCACTAGATAGCACCAGTCCATATCCTGACTATTCAGGTCCCCTATGGCCCACAAGACACCACAGCTGCTATCTGACATCGCACACCCTGTTCTTACAGATTGTCTTATTTTTTATAATTTATCTCACGTCAAAGACTTGCTGTTTTAGGACAAGAAAAAACACAGCCCTGCAAGATATCAAGATGTAATTAAAGCTTTCCTCCCCTCTAAACAGAGAAGAAGTTCTGGGTTGGTTGCTGTTCGAGAAGGTCCTGACTCACCCCACCAAACACTCCTCCCCCCAGACTTATTGTTTGCTATTGGTTTATTGATCTGTTGGTGTTTTAGCCTACCTGCTTGTTTGCCTTTTATAGGTACTATTTTCTGAAAGCCTGAGGGTAAGTTCCAAATTGCAAAAGTGGTATTGCAAATTCCAGAATCTGAGGTTGGATCGAATCAGCTATGACTCCTGCCTTTTATTATGATCTAAATAATTCCTTTAGATAAGCATTCACAATATGTAATATTTTACATGGTTGTCATTCTTGTGAAGTAAGGGGTTCCTTCTTACCTTTCATCAGTCCCAGTAGAGAATGTATTTTAAGTACCACCTTCTGCTGCCTGCATCAGTTATTTTTAACTTTCAGAGCAGTGCCACATACATTATTCAAAGCAGTTTCCTGACAATCTGGGACACATTCTGCTCTGGTTATTGCCTTTGAAAGCTGTGAATTGCCAGGCACTAAGCAACTCTCTTTTCTGGTTTGCTGGTGTTTTTAATCTATCCCTTTCATTCACTGAATAAGTGTGAGAAATCATTATTGCAAAGAACTATCAGTGTGACTAGACAGATAAATTGATGCTGATCATTAGTTCATTGCATCTTATTTATTCTTTTAATTGTCTCAATTTAGAGCCCGTCTAGTGCTATCGGGTTTGATGGATTTGGTTTCCAGCTTTCTTTGTATGAGCGTTAATTGAGTGATGTGTGTGTGAGAGTGTGCGAGCGTATGTGAGTGTGTGAGTGTGTATTTGAGCTTGCATGCATGATTTTTGTCCACAGGACAAGTGAACTTAACTGGTCTTCACGTTTTTCTCCACTCATAAAAAAAGATGATTGAACAATGTATTTCTGCTTCCTTTCATCCCTAAAATATCTATCATGTTATTAAAACAGCAACATATTAATCTGATGAGACAAGTGTAATTTGACTTATAAGGGTGCGGTCAGGGCCTCCTTTCCTTGTGTCAGTCTGTAGTTGGTGTAGAATGTGTGCGCCCACTGACCTGGGAGCACCAGGCAGAAAAGGGCCATTTTGCTTAGGTTCACCAATTTCCAGCATGCAGCTTAAGTCTCCCACCCAGAGTAATAAATATATGCTTGCTTTTGAAATATCCAAAATGAGAAAATAGCTTCTTTAATTGGTATTTTAGTGTCTACTCCAATCACAATGACAATTGGGAAGCAGACTCTAGCAATATAATATAGTATTTTCCAAAGATTTAGTTAGGGAATGCATAACTTTTAATATAAGAAGAAGTAATTTTTTCAATGAGAGCTTTAGGAAATAAATTAGTTCAAAAGATTAAAAGTAACACTATAGATAGAGCTCATGCAGGTTTACCCAATAACTGTAACACTGTACACACATGTACAAACACACTCACACATACCATCATAAATGAACAAAGCTCTTTTCTCATTAAAGACTATACGTTCTGCATTGAGCCATGGGTCTCCAGCAAGCCCTGTTTCCTCATAGATCTGTTCTGACCTATTTTATGTGCACCACCTCTTCATGGACCTACACTGGTAACAGCCATTGTCAAAAGGCCCCTCAAATTCTCTGTGTGTAGGCTCATTACCTGAATAATGGATTTCCCCCATTATACAAGAGTCATTATCATAGATAAGTTACTGAACCTTGAAGAATATCTGTTTGCCCATTTGTCAAATGAGGATAGAGTGGTACTTAGTATATAGGATTGTCACAGGGACCAAATGCAATAACGTAGTTTTCTAGCACATGGAATTTAAAAAGCAGACAATTGTTTTATTATTTATTATTATTATTATTATTATTATTATTATTATTATTATTATTATTATTCACAAGCTTTTTAATCCTGAAGGGAAAGAAACTTCTTTGACTGTGGAGTAGTTGCACTATTTTTTCTTGGTCCAACTAATGTCTGTACTATCCTATTTTGTTCATTTCCATGAGAGGGCTGAAAGCAAAGTTCTGCATCCAGATTTCTTAAGTTTAAGTTATAGCTCCAAAGCCTACTGACTGGTGGCTGCAGTGACAAACTCCAAAATCTCAGCAGATTCACACAGTTGAAATCTATGTCTTGTTAACCTTATATCTAAGCAAGAGGCCCTAATTGACAGATTGTTTTGCTCCAGGCAGCAATTCAGGGATCCAGGCTCCTTTCACTTTTGTTTTCAACTTGTGGCCACCAACTCACCAGCTCAGCTACAGTACCTGAAAAGAGTTGGAATATAGGTAGCATCCCTCCTGGGAGTTCATATGGTACAGACTTATAAATGGTATCTGTTAATTCTGCCTTCCTCCCAGGGCCTGGATCTCAGCCCTGCTGCATATTGGCTGTGTGAGGTTCTGGAAAGACAGCTGTGTGCCCAGAGAGAGGAGGAGACAGCCTTAGTAATTGCCTAACATACTGTCCAGAAGAATCTTTTGGTAGGATGGAAATGGCCTATTTCAGTTCATTTGTCCCTAGTCACTTTAAAAAATGTCTACTGCAAGTGAGAAACTGAGGTTTTACTTATTTAATATTAATTAATGCTAAATAAACTTCAATATCCACATGTGCCCAGTGTTTTCATATTGGACAATGCACAAAGCTCTCCCAACAATGATTTTGATCCATCAATTTACTGAGCTTCCTTATCTATAGGAAATAACAAGAGTATGCATTTCAAAAAGTCAGTTGTCTTAAAGGACCAACACTCAAGTTTTATAACTATACTACATGGCAAGCCTATATCAAGAGCATTCACTCTCTTTCTCGAATAGCTGCCATTCTCAAACCTCTCTTGTATGCTGCTCTGTGTGAAGTATGGTGGTCAGTAGCACCAAATTCAGAATTAGACTGCTGTTTCCCTTGGCCCTCCTGTGCATTAGCTGGGCTATACTGGGCTAACGATACAACCCTCCTTTTGCCTGTCTGTAATGGATGTAGTAATTCTTAATACATTGTTTTAAGGAGTAAGCCAGATTATATATATAATTTGTAATTATATATATGTAAATTAGCAGTGAGCTTAACTGTTAGTTCTCCCCCAACAAAGGAGACCTTAATTAACCCAAATCCCAAGGCCGGTTGAATTCTCCATTCCAACTGCTTCACTAACTTGCAAATAAAAGCTAATATTGGCCCTTGTGATCTGAATCCCTCCATACTGTTTTCTAGGCGTAGTGACCATGACCACATTTTTAACATCTGGGAGACCTTATATTTTTAGCAGAACCATATGTTTCATTTTATTTTTCCAGACTTGTCCCTCAATTCCTAGGCTCCTAATCCACAAGTCACCCACTGAGATGGCACAGAATATCTTTTAGTTGCTTCTTTCTACCACATGGGATTTGCAATCCTAGTCTGGATGTTTGCACCTTCCTTTCCCATAGCTGATGATGTGATTCCCTGCACGTCAGTGTTCTCAGGAGGTGGGGCAGGTGGTTTTTACCATGAAAGGCCACATAGGAAAGTGAACAAAGTTAGTGATGATGTGTTTGGAAGGATGAGAATGAGTTGCAAGCAGGATAATAATGTATTCAAAGTATAATCCATCCTCAAGCACTGAGCTAAATGGTTTTTGGGAAATATTTAGCTGGTCTCTGAAGAGGCATTTTGGGTGAAAATCAGCAATCAGGCTTCCTGTGGAAGAGTTCCCACCTGTCAAATGCACCCCAAGTTCATTAAGGGGACAACATGAGAAAACATCCTTAAATGTCCAGCTATGCTTTCATCATAGGCCTCTCATTCCCAATAAGGCAGAAGTTACACGTACTAATAAACAGTTTATGGTGGCATGTACAAGTCTTCTGTGACCAGGTGAAGGCAAGCTGTGTATTCATTCAGAAAGTTTCAGAAGAATTTTTGTGATTCTGAGGTAAATAATAGCTAGCATATTATATATGTATTGGTTTAGGTGATAATTACAGGATTATATGTCTTTGAGATAAGTGTATTCTACAATATAATTACACTAATAAGGTGTCCAGGTAGTTGTACTTTAAAGTTTCACCTTTGGGGTTTTTTGTTTCATGACCTATGACTATACTATTCCCATTGCAATGTTGATTACAAGATGTACCATATTCATCTTTTTCAAAGATGTACTCTTTGTCACAATTAATAGGTAAATTTTAAAATACATTCTACTTAATGAATTCAGATTGAAATTTGCCACAAGAGCAAAACAAACGTACTACACCTGCTTTGGTTCCAAAACACAAGTGCCCTCATTTGTTATAAATGCATCAAAGACCTAGGTGGACACTTGCCTGGTAAGAGGGAGAAAGACAACTTTCAGAATACAAGATGAAATCATAAACAATTAAAAATGGGATCAATGAGCAAGATCTTCCATGGCCATTTCTGGAAGTAAAATTAACATTTTCAAATTGAAGAGAGAAAAAGTCTTTAATGAAAACTTGAAAGCCCATAGAATAAGCCAGGATGAGGTATATGACTTTGGACTCAGTAAAGCAATAGATGTCATTTGCATGTGATTTCACAGCATTGCGATGCTGAGGCATTTGAAAATAACATGAGTGATGGAATGCAAATATTCTGCATACCTATACATTTGATTCCTGTTGCATGACAAGAGAAAATAAATTGTAACAAACAAAATGAAAAGGTGCACAACTTCCCTGTGGAGGCCTTAAAGTCTTACGCCACTCTTTGGGGGTGGTGGTGAGAGGTAGGTGAATTAATGGTTTCATGATCAGCCAGTCAGTCTCTATATTCTCTTTTCTTGTTTGACTCACCTGCTCAGGCCAGGTGCCTCAACTTACCTCTGCCTGTAGGCTTCAGTTTAGGCCAAACTGGTGAGCATTTCCATTCGCCTCCAAAAACCTTGGGATCTGTTCAGACATTTACACTTTCTAATATGGAAACTCATAAAGACTTCCATACGTGGTGTCTTAGTCCATTGGGGATGCTGTAACAAAATACCATAGACTAGGTGACTTATAAACAATAACTATTTATTTCTCTCTCTACTTCTAGAGGCTGGATGTCCAAGATCAGTGTCTGGTGGTCCAAGATTGGTGACTGGTGAGAGCTGCTTCCTGGTTCATAGATGGCTGCTAGTTTGTTGTGACCTCACATGGCAGAAGAGGTGAGGGAGTGCTCTGAGGTCTATTTAACAAGGGTGCTTATCCTATTCATGATGGCACCATCCTCATAATCTGATCACCTTGCAAAAGCTCCACCTCCTAATACCATCACACTGGGGGGCTAGGATTCAACATAGGTTGCTGGGGACACATTCAGTTAATAACAGTGGGCATGATCAACAATTTATAAAATACCAATCCCCCTAAGATATGGACAGCCTTGAATATAATTTTCTTTACCTGGGTTCTTTATTCTAAAATTAATCTTGTTTTGAAACATATGCTCTTATTTACCTGGAGATATTGTTGGGAAGGTGAAGTAAGACCCTGTGTTTAAGTCTTTGCGCACTGTGGCTGACATACAGTTGGCTGCCACAAGTATCAGGTTTTCCTGGACAAGGAGGATGAACCGCTCATCCATACATATAGGCTTTCCTAAATGTCTAAATATTCAAGAGTAAACAAAAGCAGGCCTCTTTCTTTGAGGGATTCACTTTCTAGAAGAAAAACTAACTGTTTCATGAAGGTTAAAGTGGCCCAGACCATTGAAAGCTGCTGAACCAGAATATGAGCCCAGACCAGGGTGTCCCCAAAGTTTATGTTTTTTCTTCCCAAATTGCTGGGACCTTGACCCAGCGGTCTTACTCACAGCCCTCACACATGGGGACTGTGTCTTCCAGAGAGCCTAAAACAAAAGGCCTTTGCTTTCAGTTCTCTTAAAACAGTTGAAAAGAGGGAGTTATAATATAGACCCAGAACCTTTGCTCTTATGAAGCGGGCTCAGAAAGAGACAATCTCATTAAGTCATATTTCATACAGCCAGCTTTCAAAGAACAAGCCATGTAAAAATATATGAAAAGTAGATTTCTTTCACCTAAAATTTGGAACACACAGAGAGGAAGTACCAAAGATTGTAACTGAGTTTTTCTTTTTTTTCTTTTTTAATAATTTCTTTCTTTCTTTCTTTCTTTATTTTATTTTTAGAGAGAGGGGAAAGGAGAAAGAGAGGGAGAGATACATCACTGTGTGGTTGCCTCTCATTTGCGTCCCCAACTGGGGACCTGACGTGTAACCTAGTAATGTGCCCTGACTAGGAATCGAACCAGCGACACTTAGCTCACAGGCCGATGCTCAATCCACTGAGCCACAGCAGCCAGGGCTGAGTTTTTCTTATGTACCGTACATCACTCAGAATAAAGGACAGGAGCGTGGGGACCTTGATATCAGCTGTTAGACTCTATTAGAAAATGAGAGTACTGTGAGAGTGGAGCCCCTCATAGCTGCTCAGCTTCTCCATCCATCACTGTCTACTTGTGTAAGTCAGAGCATAGAGGGAGTTAAAAAATAGAAATGGTTACCTTGGAGAATACTTTGTGAGAGTTCGGCAACCAGTTTAAGAAACACTTCATAGTTTTCCATCATGAGCTGTCCAGTCTTTCTACAAGATAATCAAAGTCCAACTACAACTTGTAAGACAAGTAGAACTATTTCCACTTTATAGATAAGGAAAGAATAACAACATGAAATCTATGCTCTTAATAAATTTTTAAGTGCACAATACAATATGTTAACTACAAGCTCTCTGTTGTACAATGATCCCTAGAACTTATATTGCATAGCTGAAACTTCATACCCATTGCACAACACCACTCCATTTTCTCCACTCTCTCCCTTCCCAGCCCCTGGCAAACACAATTCTACTCTTTGCTTCTATGTGTTTGACAATTTTAGGCTCCACATATAGATGGAATTACGCTATGTTTTTTCTTCTTTTTTTAAAAAACATAACATTAATGTTCTACTCAAAACAATTTAGGGAAACACTGAATTAATCTTATATTCCAAATTTAATCTTTCAAATAAGTGTTTGCTATTGAACTTCAGAAACATATCAGTAAGTTTAATGACTTTTAAGATCATTTTGTTCCATTTTTGTTTGTAAGAGCTCTTTAAGAGCAAATGGTCTGAAATAATTGAAAAATACACTATAGGTAATATTGACTATACAGGAGATAATCTTGATACTGAGAGTAAATTCAAGTGGATATTTAAAATTAATAAATCAAATAATAAAACTGGAAAAAATGTTAAATTGTATTTCTAAGATCATGCACTTTCTTCTTTGTCTCTGAATCTGATAAAAGTAAGGGCAGACACTCCACTTGATTCATCTTTATATCCCCAGGGATGACATATTGTTTTTGTTTGAAATGATTTTTAATATAAGGACTATTAAGCCAAGGCCAATCTTGTGGTAGGTAGATATTGTGGCATAAAAATATTTCCTTGAGTCTCAAGTCATAGAGAATAATGGTCATTTCTTCCAGCTTAGCTATAATTATCTTATTCAAATTAGTTTTTTTCTCATCATGAAAATAAATCCATCCTTTCTGGTAAATAAGACTTTGTTCAAGGTATTGTGGTAACTCCCAAGTAATTCCTAGGGTATGATTTAAGCGAGGGTCACAGCGTTCTATGTTAGCCAGAGCTGGACAGACCACATGACTAACATGCAGGATGATGGACAGAGCTGGTTTGGCTTATAAAGATGGTTGTGAAAGACAAAACACCAGCCCAGTACAGAAACTTAACATCTTTACACTCCAGCCAAGTAGTTCCATGTGTGTATAGAGGCTAGATATTGAGACACCAAAAATCCATAGTTTCATGTGAAATCTCATGATTTTTTAAAATGTTGGTATCCAGCCTAGATTTAAAACTCTGTTTGGGCCAAAATTGTGAAAACCACTGTTTAAGCCAACAATATGAGGCAAAAAAAGCACTACTGAGCCTGGCTTGCAGGTCACCACCTTGTTACTTGACTATGGGGACTTGGGAGGGGCTCCTTACTTATACCTTATGTCTATAACAAATTGTTCCCCAGGATCACTCTTTTGGCAGTAGGCCAGCACCCTGAGAGCTGCATCTGCATTTATGATTGGTAACCTCTCTGGGCTATTGGAAGGGAGCACATGGCCCAGGCCTGAGCTAATTGGCTTCCACAGAGATGCAGCCACTTCCCTTCAGAGCAGCTAAGTCATAGCATGCATCCCTGGGCATTATTTTTTTCAGAATACATTAGTAAGAAACAAGGCCATGACTATACTTTTGCAGATCTTTTTATATTCTCCAACAATGAGACAAAACAGACCAAAATTTTTAAATGCTGTAATTATTAAAACACAGTACTTACTCACATCTAACTACCTCCACAGTGACCAGATGAGGAATCTCTGTATTTTCTCAAAAAATCAAAGATGAACATAGAAGAAATTAAATGAAAATGCCTTCTCAAGCACAGCAACACTTTTCATACTCAAGTAAGTCAGTCAATAACACATTGCTTTTGCTTTAATAATAATAGGTTTGTAAGACAGGTCCATTTTTAATTTTGGGGGAAACTCTATATTGTTTTTCATGAGTGGCCTCACCAATCTGCATTCCCATCAAAGCACACAAGGGTTCCCTTTACTCCATACAGTCACCAGCACTTTGTTGTTTATTGATTTATTGATGATGGCCATTCTGATAAGTGTGAGATGGTATCTTATCATGGTTTTAATTTGCATTTCTCTGATAATTAGTGACATTAAGGATCTTTTCATCTGTCCTCTTTGGAGAAGCATCTATTCATGTTTTTTGCCCATTTTTAAGTTGGATTGTTTGTTTTTTTGGTGTTGAGTAGTGTAAGGTCTTTCTAAATTTTGGAAACTAACCTCTTATCACATGTATTGTTGGTGAGTATGTTCTTCCATTCGGTGGGTTTTTTTTTTTTTTTTTTTTCATTTTGTTCATGGTTTCCTTTGCTGCACAAAAATATTTTAGTTTGATGTTGTCCCATTAGTTTATTTTTTCTTTTGTTTTATTTGCCCAAGAAGACATATTAGAAAAAATATTGCTATGAAATATGTCCAAGATCTTACTGCCTATGTTTTCTTCTAGAATTTTTATGGTTTCAAGTCTTATATTTAAGTCTTTTATCCATTTTCAGTTTACTTTTGACCCAGCAATTCCATTTCTGAGAATATATCCAAAGAAACACAAAACACTGCTTTGAGAGAACATATGCACCCCTATGTTCATAGCAGTGGTATTTACAATAGCCAAGATTTGGAAGTAGCCCAAGTGCCTATCAGTAGATGAGGGGATAAAAAGCTATGGTACATTTGCACAATGGACTATTACTCAACCATTAAAAGAAGAAGAAAGAAAATCTGACCTTTCGCAACAGCATGGATGAAGGCCTGAAGATTATCATCCTAAGTGAAATAAGCCAGTCAGAGAAAGAAAAATACCATATGATTTCACTTATGTGTGAAATCTAATGAACAAAACAAACAAATAAACAAAATAGAAACAGACTCATAGATACAGAAACTGACTGGCAGCTGTTAGAGAGAGGGGATTTGAGGTTCTGAGTGAAAATAATGAATGAATTAAACAAATAAAAAAGACCTCATAGACACAGACAGCAGTATGGTGATTTCCAGAGGGAAAGGGGTGTGGTAGAGATAGAAGAGGGTTATGGGGTGGTAAATGGTGATGAAAGAAGACTTGACTTGTGGTGGTGAATACACAATACAATATACGTAATCAAACTCATGTCTAGCTGCCTGCCACTTCAAAAGCCAATACTCAAGAGGTGGGTGCTGATGTAAAGGAAAGTGTTTTTATTCAGATGACAGCCATTTGGAAGATGAGGGATTCATGTCACAAAGCCCATCTCTACATCTTAGTGGAGGAAGCTGTTTTTATGAGGAGGGAGAGGGGAACAGAACAAAGAGATCAAGGTGGAGGTTGAAAAGTTCTCTACATGCAGATGAGCACAGTCCATTCTGATAAGACAAGTGATAGTCCAGTGTGTGTCATCCTGGTTTAGTCATCCTGGCTTCACGTCATCCTGGCTTCAAGGCTGAGGGTCAGCAATTCTAAAGCTGGGATACCTGAAGGTTGGAGTCTGTATCTTTTGAAGTTAGTTCCTAGAATTCTTATTCAAACATGATGTTTAGCTATAAGCTACATGTTAGTCAGAGCCAGCATTTACAGAAATAACATCAAAAGAATGATGGGGTAGATTAGAATTCCCCACTGTTACAATTTCCCATGGTTACAATTTTCCACTGTTATATACACAGATGATGTATGATAGAATTTTACACCTGAAACCTATGTAATTTTATTAACCAATGTTACCCTAATGAATTCAATAAAAATAAAAATAATAATAATAATAAGGTTTTTAAATTTTTTGTCATAGAGTTCAAAATATCAAATATACAATGGCAAGTTTCCAACTTTTGTTAATATCCTAATTGACCAGAAGACATTATTCATCACTTAAAATTTAGAGAAAAAATAAAATAAAATCAGATACAATGTAAGAATTTTGCTATCTTTTAATAGGAAATTCAGTTACAAAGGAGGGATGACTAAGGGAATCATGGGATTGTCATTCCCACTTAACTTAGCAGACGTTATTTGACTATATGCCATATGTTCACTGGGATGGACACTGCATTGATAAGAAAGAATTAAGAATTTGTGCATTAATTAGAACTGCTGATAACAAAGAAGTGGAGATTTCTTTTCCAAAACTGCTAAAAGAAAAAAGAAAAGAAAAGGACACGCACTGCAGTCCCAGTATTATAAATGCTCCAAGGCCAGAGATGAAGTATATTCAGTTCGAAGGCTCGTAGGAATATTAGACCCCGAAGCTGTCCAATGTAACAACTGACTGTGGAGGACACATTCAAAGACAAATGAAAGTACTAAACCTATACCCTGGGGGATCATGGGACCAGCATTAGAAGCAGAGAGTCAGTGGCCATGAGAAAAAAATCTTAGAAGAAAAGTTTGGTTGGGTCCTAATGAATCTTAGGGCACCCATACACTGGAGTTGATGCCAGAAGACCACTAGAAACTGCAGCCTGAACTTAAGAGAACCCAAAGCTGGAAATTTGGACTCGAGATTTATCTACGGAGAGGATATAACTGAAGTCTTCTACCTGTAAGCTATCTCAAGGTCAAGAGAGAAACTTGAATGAGAGAGGGCAAAAGACAACCGAAGCAGGATTTTACAAAACTTTATACTAAGGGTATAGAGAAACAAAGCCTTAGGAAGTAATAAAAATGAAGGAAAAAGACAAAAATGTATTTTGAGAGAAGCTTTAAGAAGGAACGCTATTCAGAAAGATGTGAAAATAAAGTTATGTCTAATAATGTCAAATACTGAAGAAATTCAAAGACGACGGAGATGACTTGCTCTGGGGAAGAGAAGGTAAAGTTCAGTAAGAGGTTTTAACAGTATCACAGGGAAAAACATCAGCTCTCAAGGGACAAATTGTGGATAGGAAGAATGTCACGGTAAGAAAAATTAAAGTATATGAAAGGAAATAATTGATGGGTAGATTTTTAGGATCATGTAAAATTGGTGGAGTACATATAGGTAGAAAAGGAAAGGATTATTTCCTCTAAGACAGGAAACCAGGAAGTGAGAGGGTGGGAATACAGAAAAATGGAAATCTGAAACAGAGATGAGCCAGGTCAGCAACACTCTGAATAAGCTTGGCTCTGTGTATACAAGGGATTGAGTTAATGTGTTAGAGAGGTTGAGGTAATGAAGCAAAGGAGAACGAGGCAGAGGGAAAAAGATGACTTAAGGAAATGAAAAGGTGGGCAAGTGCTGCTATTAGAAGTGTAATAGGGTTTTAGCAAAGAGTATCTGTTTTTCAGGTACATCATTACATATGTTGATATATTCTCATGTTTTTCATTTCTTTTTTTCTCCTACAGTGTAAACTCTTTAAGAGTAGAATGCAAGAAGCATATTATCCAGTGTACCTATTGTCTTTCTACTTTTATAAAAAATATTAATTCATTTTAAGTGTTAAAAACATATATACAATAACACAATGCTTCCCTGCTATGATCAGGATCAAGGCACCTACAGAAGGACATCTTGGTTGCTTTCAGTTTGGTAATTATAAATCGTCGTCGTCGTCGTCGGCAGCCGTCCGTCTCGAGAGACGATGGTGTAGCTTCTTAAGAGTCTATCTGCACCGCTGAGAATGGCTGTGCAGTCCAACTCGGGAGTGACACGGTATCTGTCTCCTCTCGTGTTGAATCGACATCTTGTGATGACGCTGGAGTGTCCTCTCCAGTGAAGCTGAAGCTACAGAGCCTGGGCAGGGTGATATGGAGGGTCTGCTGTTGCCCATGCAGCAGACCCCCCCTCTCTTCACAGCTGAAGGGTCCAAGGGAAAGACGGAGTCAATACAGCTTGGCTTCAGGTGCGCCGCAGGAGTTGCCGGTGTTGACTACAACGTCAAACCGCCTTAGGGACTCCGGCTCCGGATTTTCTGTCGGGGTTTACTCCCTTAGCCTTTCCCCTGAAGAGGTATGCCGCAAGGCAGCGGAGGTTTTTTGGAGTCAGAGTTTTCCTTCTCTGAGTAATTATAAATAAAGCTGCTATAAATAGCCATATGAAGGGTTTTGTGTGGACATGCTTTTAACTCCTTTGGGTAAGTACCAAGGAGCTCAAATGCTGAACCAGATGGTAGAAGTATGTTTATTTCAGTAATAAACCATCAAACTGTCTGTGTCCCAGAGTGGCTGCACCGTTATGCACTCTCACTGTTATGCATCCTCACCAGTGAGTGCCTGTTCCTCCACAGCCTAGGCAGCATTCAGTGTTGTCAGGGTCCTGGACTTTGGCCATCCTAATAAATACATCATGATGTCACACTGTAGTTTTAAGATCTATTAATTTTTTAAAGCCTATATAATATGATGCACATCTATTTCAAATACTTTATAATCTCAAATAAAGAAAATGGAAGTTTTTGTTGTTCTTATGCCTTAATAGAGAAACAAATCTTCAAAAAAATAATAAAATATTTTATGGTTCATTATCTTATAACATTGTCAAAATGTCAGGTCTTATTGTTGTTGTTGCTTGTTTTGGGTTTTTTGTTTTGGTTTTTTTTGGAAATAAATACAACACTATATGAAGTTATACTTTATTCAGCCTGGTGGTGTTAGCTACTTTTTTTATGTACATAAGCCTAACCTACTCTATGAAAACCATAAACCACTTGAAAACAAAGTCAATGTTATTTACTGTTATGGCCACTCCAAAACAATTAGAACTTAAATATCTGTATAATATGTTTCATAACTGTTGACTTTAATTTAAAAATATTTGGTCGCATCTCATTTAGCAAAAGTAATTTGTCCTAAATCAGGGTGGTTAGGCTCACATTTTCTTTTTGGTTGAGTAGGAACAAATGTTGTGTTTTACTAGGTCAACTCCTTCTCCAAATGAATAATGGACTACATGTTTTTATTCTACATACTATGCCTGTGTAATATCTTTTTATAAAATACAACCACAGAGAGTTCTTGTGGTTGTCTGAAGGAGAGAGAGAAAAGAAAGAGAGAGATAGATTAAGTGCCTACTATATTGACCTCTATTTTTGAAGAAAGAATTAGTCTGACTTTCCAGTTTGGAATCAATAAATTTGTTGCAGTGTTGGGCAGACAGTCACTCAGATCTGCAGTTTGCTCATCCACATTCCAATTTCAGACTTTCTCCCAATATAAGTATGACTCCATGTTATTTTTATTGTGACACATAATGTCTATACAGATCTATTGGTGCAATAATATTGTATAAAAATGACCCCAGAACTCACGTAGACTTAAACAGGTATGAGCATTGGCTGGAGAGGCTTTGTTTTTATAGAATTGATGTGTATATCTATCTACCTATATATATATATCTATAGATATATATGTGTGTGTGTGTGTGTACTGTTGGCACAATAATACTGTGTAACAAATGACTTCAAAGCTCAATGGGTTAAAACTACAATTACCTAGCCTCACAGATCTGAGTTTTGCAAGTGGCTCTCCTTCAGTCTGTGGGTGTGTGAGTTGGGGCCTCATTACAATTATACCATAGTTTTTGGACCCAGCAGATGGTCAGAGTATGTTTTTCTTATAGTGATGATGTTCAAGAGAGCAAGGCTTGCCATGTGACCACATCTCAAGTTCTGCTGTATCCTGCCCAGGAAGAGCCCATTTTACAATGCAAATTAGGAGTCAAGGTGAATGTAAAGAGGGCAGAGATGTGCACTCCAGCTTTTGTTGTGCAAACTGCAGAGTTTCTCATAATAGGGTATAGATACAAAGTAAAGAACAAGGGCAATAATTCAATACAACAAGGACAATTTCTGATTTTGGAAATCTCACACAATTATTTACATTTTATCAAATCTTTTGTTCCTTTTTTTTTTTTCTGCTCAACTTACCTTCTTAACTGGAATGTAAGTGAGAAACTGATGAAGAGAAAATCTCCAGAGGAAGAAATTGCAATATTTTCTTTTTATAAGAAAATGATGCTGAGTATAATAAACCATCTTTATTTTTATTTAATCTATTCAATTTACAGTCTATACTGCTACTATATTAAATTTCTAGTTTGAGGCTAATTTTATCTACTTTTCATAATCTATGATAATTTGCCAATTTGTTCTCATATACTAATTGATATTTTATTTACCAGAATAATGAAATCAATAATGTCTAACTAATTTCCAATTATAATATTAAGTAAGGCATATAGTTAGAATTTGGGAAAATGTATTTAAAAAAATATTTGTAAAACAAATTGTCTGAAATAACAGAAATGAAATGGATTTATGGAAATGAATGAAATGGAATACAATAATGAATATAATAGATTTAAGTGGATGTAAGTGAAATAATAGATTAGTGAAATTGATTTAAGTGGGGTACTTTATATTGGCAAATTGATAAGCAATAATTTTTTTCCATTCTGTGAATTACCCACATTTCTCCTCTGTATCATATTCTAGGAAAGTGCTGACAAATTGCTTCTAATGAGGAAAACAACCATAAAACAAAATAACACTCCACCTCAGATAATATATGTGGTCAAAACTGGAACACAAAAACATTACAAATCTGTCAATTAATTCTTTTTTTTTTCATGACCTATATATTGGCTGATTATAAATTAGTCACCAAAACAATTCTTTGCATAAAGAATTTACATTTAAAGAGCAGTCCGTGCCAAAGCAGAGAAATATAGGAATCACTGTTAATTTGGCCAAATCTGGATGGTGCACACTGATCTGTCAAAGTTTATTCAAGAAATGTGTAATGTTGCTAGAATGATTGAGACAAACTTCATTAGGGTTATCACCAGGAGGATGGTTAAATACACTAGGCTTTGCCCTGGCCAGGTGACTCTGCTGGTTGGTGCTTCATCCTGTGCACCAAAGGGGTACAGGTTTGATTACTGGTTGGGGTATGGGTTCAATTCCTGATCAGGGCACATGCCTGGGTGTGGGTTCTGTCCCTGGTCAGGGTGTGTACAGGAGGCAGCCGATTAATCTTTGTGTCTCACATTCATGTTTCTCTCTCATATTCATGTTTCTATTGCTCTCCCTCTCTCTAAAATCAATTTTAAAAGCATGTTCAGCCTCAGGATGAAGCTGAACATCTCTTTCCCAGCCACTGGCTGCCAGAAACTCATTGAAGTAGATGATGAACGCAAACTTCGTACCTTTTATGAGAAGCGTATGGCCACAGAAGTTGCCGCTGACGCTCTGGGTGAAGAATGGGAGGGTTATGTGGTTCAAATCAGTGGTGGGAACGACAAACAAGGTTTCCCCATGAAGCAGGAGATCTTGACCCACGGCCGCATCCACCTGCTGCTGAGCAAGGGCCACTCCTGTTACAGACCCAGGAGGACTGGAGAGCGAAAGCACAAATCTGTTCGGGGTTGCATTGTGGACGCCAACCTCAGCGTTCTCGACTTGGTCATTGTGAAAACAGGGGAGAAAGATATTCCTGGTCTTGCTGATGCTACTGTGCCTCGGCGCCTGGGACCGAAAAGAGCTAGCAGGATCCGCACACTTTTCAAACTCTCTAAAGAAGATGATGTCCGCCAATATGTTGTGAGAAAGCCCCTAAACAAAGAAGGTAAGAAACCTAGGACTAAAGCAGCTAAGATTCAGCGGCTCGTTACTCCACGTGTCCTGCAACACAAACGTCGGCGCATTGCTCTGAAGAAACAACGTACTAAGAAAAATAATGAAGAGGCTGCAGAATATGCTAAACTTTTGGCTAAGAGGATGAAGGAGGCCAAAGAAAAACGCCAGGAACAGATCGCCAAGAGACGCAGGATGTCCTCTCTGAGAGCTTCTACTTCTAAATTTGAGTCCAGTAAAAAATGAGGTTTTCTAAGAGTAACAAATAAATAAGAACTAACATCAAAAAAAATAAATAAATAAACAAAAATAAAAAGCGTGTTCTTGGGTGAGAATTTAAACAATAACAATTAATAAACTAGGCTTTATCCAAGCCAGGAGTATGATATCAATATTAATATGTATGCATTTCACTTTCATATGTATGTGCACAAGCATGTAAAACAATAACATGGACAACAGGGTGCAGATTGACTGTGGGAGAAGGGGTGGGCTGGATGAGGGGGAGCAGTGGGAGAAAAAGTAATAGAAAAACAATAAATTAAATAAATAAATAAAACATGTAATACTATAGCACATAAAGTATTTATCTGTGACAATAATAAAAAGAATAGTAAATAACATGTGAAGGGGATTCAAAGATTATTACCATTGATGACATATTGCGTACATCAAAAAGGAGACAAACACAGCAGTTATTTATTTTTATTTTTATTTATTTATTTATTTATTTGGTTTTTCAATTACAGTTGTCTCATTTTTCCTCCATTTCTCTCCCCCACCCAGCCCACCCCTTCTCCCACAATTATATCCCTCCCCTTTGTCCATGTCCATGAGTCATTTATACACGCTCTTTGACTAAACCTTTTCCTTACTTATCCCCCTTCTCTCCCTCCCCCCTATTGACTGCTATTCTGCTCTTTGTTCTATTTAGTTCCTTTGTTTGTGTTGTTCTTTAGTTTCCTGTATTAGGTGATATCATATGGTATTTTTCTTTCTTTGCCTGACTTATTTCACTAAGCATAATTCTCTCTAGTTCCATCCATGTTCTTGCAAATGGCAGGAGTTCCTTCTTTCTCTCTGCTACATAGTATCCCATTGTGTAAATGTACCACAGTTTTTTGATCCACTCATCTACAGATGGGCATTTAGGCTGTTTCCAGCACTTAGCTATTGTAAACAGTGCTGCTATGAACATAGGGGTGCATAAGTTCTTTTGAATTGGTGTTATAGGATTTTTCGGGTATAATCCTAGTAGTGGAATCGCTGGTTCAAAAGGCAGTTCCATTTTTAGATTTTTGAGGTAATTCCATACTGTTTTCCATAGTGGCTGCACCAGTCTGCACTCCCACCAACAGTGCAGTAGGGTTCCCATTTCTCCACATCCTCGCCAGCACTTGTTGTTTGTTGATTTGTTGGTGATGGCCATTCTGATTGGTGTAAAACGGTATTTCATTGTGGTTTTTATTTTCATCTCCCTGATGGCTAATGATGTTGAGCATTTTTTCATGTGTCTATGGACCTTCTGTATGTCCTCTTCGGAGAAGTGTTTGTTCAGGTCCTTTGCCCATTTTTTAATTGGGTTGTTTGTTTTCTTGATGTTGAGTCATATAAGCTCTTTATACATTTTGGAAATCAGTCCCCTGTCTGTGATGTCATTGGCAAATATGTTTTCCCATATGGTTGGTTTCCTTTTCATCTTGCTGATGTTTTCTTTTGCTGAACAGAAACTCTTTAGTTCGATGTAATCCCAATTGTTTATTTTTTTCTTTATTTCTCTTGCCTAAGGAGATGTATCCGTGAAGATAACGTTATGTGAGATATCTGAAATTTTCCTGCCTATGTTTTCCTCTAGGACTTTTATGGTGTCATGGCTTACATTTAAGTCTTTGATCCATCTTGAGTTTATTCTTGTGTGTGGTGTAAGTTGGTGGTCTAGTTTCATTTTTTTGCAAGTCCCTGTCCAGTTCTCCCAGCACCAATTTGTTAAAGAGGCTCTTCTCACTCCATTTTATGTTCCTTCCTCCTTTTTCAAATATTAGTTGACCATAGAGGCCTGGGTTTATTTCTGGACTCTCTATTCTGTTCCATTGATCTATAGGTCTGTTCTTATGCCAGTACCAGATTGTTTTGATCACAGTGGCTTTGTAGTATTATTTGATATCTGGTGTTGTGATTCCTCCTGCTGTGCTCTTCCATCTCAAGATTGCTTTTGCTATTTGGGGTCTTTTTTGGTTCCATATGAACTTATGGAGTATTTGTTCTAGGTCTGTGAAATATGTCATTGGTATTTTAATAGGGATTGCATTGAATCTGTAAATTGCTGGGTAGTATGGCCGTTTTGATGATGTTGATTCTTCCCATCCAAGAACATGGTATTTGCTTCCATTTATTTGTATCTTTCTTAATTTCTTTCTTCAATGTTACGTAATTTTCAGAGTACAGGTCTTTTATCTCTTTGGTTAAGTTTACTCCTAGGTACTTTATTTTTCTTGTTGCTATAGTAAATGGTATTTTCTTTTTTGTTTCTGTCTCTGATATTTTATTGTTGGTGTACAGAAATGCCTTAGATTTCTGTATATTTATTTTGTACCCTGCTATTTTGCCAAATTCATTTATTATATCGAGTAGTCTTTTAGTGGAGTTTATAGGGTTTTCTAGGTATACTATCATGTCGTCTGCATATAATGATAGTTTTACTTCTTCTTTCCCAATTTGGATGCCTTTTATATCTTTTCCTTGTCTGATTGCTGTGGCTAGGACTTCCAACACTATGTTGAATAGAGGTGGAGAGAGTGGACAGCCTTGTCTAGTTCCTGATTTCACGGGGAATGCTTTTAGTTTTTGTCCATTGAGTATGATGTTGGCCTCAGGCTTCTCATATATATCCTTAATTATGTTAAGGTATGCTCCCTCTATTTCCATTTTGCTGAGTGTTTTCATCATAAATGGGTGTTGTACTTTATCAAATGCTTTTTCTGCATCTATTGATATAATCATGTGATTTTTCTCTTTCATTTTGTTTAGGTGATGTATTATATTTTTTGATTTGCGAATATCAAACCATCCTTGCATCCCTGGGATGAATCCCACTTGATCGTAGTGTGTGATCTTTTTGATGTATTGCTGGATCCTGTTTGCCAAAATTTTATTGAGGATTTTAGCATCTATGTTCATCAGTGATATTGGCCTGCAGTTTTCTTTCTTTGTTGCATTTTGACCTGTTTTGGGATTAGGATAATACTGGCTTCATAGAAAGAGTTTGGGATTTTTCCCTCTTTTTGGATTTTTTGGAATAGTTTGAGGAGGGTAGGAGTTAGTTCTTCCCTAAATGTTTTGTAAAATTCACATGTGAAGCCATCCAGTCCAGGGCTTTTGTGTGCAGGGAGATTTTTGATTACTGTTTCAATTTCCTTCTTTGTTATTGGTCTGTTGAGACTTTCTACTTCTTCTTGATTCAGTTTTGGAAGGTTATATGTTTCTAGAAATTTGTCCATTTCTTCTAGATTGTCAAATTTCTTGCCATACAGTTGTTTGTAGTAATTTCTTACTATCATTTGTATTTCTGTGGTATCAGTCGTGGTTTCTCCTCTTTCATTTCTGATTTTGTTTATTTGGGTCTTCTCTCTTTTTTTCCTGATGAGCCTGGCTAGACGCTTGTCGATTTTGTTTATTTTTACGATGAACCAGCTCGTAGTTTTGTTGACATTTTGGATTGTTTATTTAGTCTCTATGTCATTTAATTCTGCCCTGATCTTGATGATTTTCTTTCTTTTTTTTTCCTAGGCTTTGTTTGTTGTTGTTGTTCTAGTTCTTGTAGCTTCAGGGTTAGATTTTTTGAGATTCTTCTATCCTTTTCAGATATGCCTGTATTGCTATGAACTTCCCTCTTAGGACTGCTTTTGCTGTGTCCTATAGGTTTTGGGCTGTTGTGTGTTCATTATCATTAGTTTCTAGAAACTTCTTGATATCTTTTTTGATGTCATTGTTAACCCATTCATTATTTAATAGCATGTTATTCATTCTCCATGAGTTTGGGTGTCTTTAATTTTTTTTCTCTGAGGTTGATTTTTAGTTTCAAGGCACGGTGGTCTGAAAAGATGCTTGATATAATTTCAATTTTCTTGAATTTGTTGAGGCTTTTTTGTGTCCTATCATGTGGTCTATCTTTGAAAATGTCCCATGTGCATTTGAAAAGAATGTATATTTTGTTTCTTTGGGGTGAAAAGTTCTATATATATCAGTTAAGTCCATGTGATTTAGTGTGTTGTTCAATGCCTTTATATCCTTGGTGTTTCTTTGCTTCAAAGAGCTGTCTGTTGTTGATAATGGAGTGTTAAAGTCTCCTACTATGAGTGTGTTGCTGTTAATATCATTCTTGTGGTCTTCTAATATTTGCTTTATGTATTTGGGTGCTTCTATGTTGGATGCATATATGTTTATCAGTGTTATATCTTCTTGATGGATTGCTCCTTTAAGTATTATGCAATGTCCTTCTTTGTCTCTTCTTATTGCCCTTGCTTTGAAATCCATTTTGTCTGATATGAGGACTGCTACCCCAGCTTTTTTTTCAGGTTCACTTGCTTGGAATATTTTTTTATATCCCTTTACTTTCAGTCTATGTAAATCTTTTGTTTCGAGGTGTGTTTCTTGTAGACAGCAAATATGTGGGTTCTGTTTTCTTATCCATTTCATTACCCTATGTCTTTTAATTGGAGCATTTAATCCATTTACATTTAAGGTTATTATTTATGTGTATTTATTCATTTCCCTTTGTACCTCTGTTCCTCTCTTCTTCTTCTTCTTTTTTTTTTTTTTTTTCTTCTTTTTTCTTAGAACATTCCCTTTAGCATCTCTTGCAATGCTGGTTTGGTGGAGATGTATTCTTTTAGCTTCCTTTGTCTGAGAAACTTCTTATTTCACCTTCCATTTTGAATGAGAGCCTTGCTGGGTAGAGTATTCTTGGTTGTAGGCCTTTGTTTTCCATTGCTTGAAATATTTTTGACCATTCCCTTCTGGCCTGTAGTGTTTCTGTTGAGAAATCGGTCGATAGCCTTATTGGAGCTCCCTTGTATGTTATTTGCTGTTTTTCTCTTGCTGCTTTTAGGATTCTCTCTTTGTCTTGGAATGTTGCCATTTTAATTATGACGTGCCTTGGAGTGGGTGTTTGGGGGTTCCTCTTCATTGGAACTCTCTGTGCTTCCTGAACTTGTATAACTTTTTCTCTCATCAGTTTGGGAAAATTTTCTGTCACTATTTCTCCTATCAGTTTTTCTATTCCTTGTTCTTCTGATCCCTCTTTAATTCCAATTATTCTGATATTGTTTTTCCATATGCTATCCTGTAATTCCCTTATTTCTTCTCCATACTTTTTCAATCTTTTTTCATTTTGCTGTATTGTCTGGGAATTTTTCTCTACATTATCTTCTAACTCACTAATCCGATCCTCTGCTTCATTTAGTCTGCTTTTGACTGATTCTACTGTGTTTTTCAGTTCAGAGATTGAATTCTTAATTTCTTCCTGGTTCTTGTTAATAGTTTCTATGTCTTTTTTTATGCTGGTGTAGTTCTCTGCAAGTTCCCTGTAATTTTCTTGGAGCTGCTGGTAACTTCCTTGGAGGTTGTCATAGTTGTTTTTGAGGTTGTTGAGTATATTGAGCTTCTTCACCACCATAGTTTTGAATTCTGTGTCTGACATTTGGGCTATGTCTATTTCATCTACCTCTCTTTCTGGGGATTCCTCTTTTCTTTTCATTGAGAGGTTGTTTCTGCATCTTACCATGTTGGATTCTTCTTGTTTGTTTTTATTTTTGGGGTTTGTCTGCTTTGCCTTCCCACCGTTGTGGTATGAGATTCTTTATAGGAGATCTGGGGGTTTCAGTGGTGCAGTCTCTTTGATCTCCTGTGCCTGATGTTCTTGGAGTACTCTTTATGTCATTTGTTTATGCTGTCTGGGTATAGACAGATGCTCTTTGGTAGGGTCTTCCTTCTGACTAGTTGATTGAGAGTGACTCTATTCATTTTGTCTTGAGTTCTTTTGTGGAGATGCTGTTAAAGACATAAATACACAGCCCAGGCGGGAGACCCACACCCTCAAAAATATCCCCCACCCTCTATCCTGCTATCGTCAGCCAACAAGCCAGTATTATTATAAAAGTAGAAAGATTAGACCTTTAATATTATAGGAAGAATAGATAAGAGTTGTTTTTAGGGAGGAAAAATATGATTTTTGAGAGAGGGGATGATAGATTAATAATAGTTGAGACTATGCAAGACAGTAGGTAATATTTACATTGTATGTTAATAACAATAGAAGAAAAGGATGGAAAAATGCAGAATATAGTAAGAAAGTGGGATTATATAGTATTGGATTCATATAGTAATTATATTCTATTTATTTAGAGTGAAAGGGAGGCTAAACTAGACACATAAATAAATAAACAACGATTAAAGAGGAAGGATGAGAAGGAGAGATTATATGAAACGAATTAGAGAAAAAAATTTTTTTTCCCTTTCCTCTCTTCTCTTCTTTTGTCCCCTTTTTAAAGAAGGGAAAAAAAAAAAAGGAATGTTTTTACTCAATTCAGCCTTTGTGTGTCGTCTTCTTTTTCTGCCTCCCCAGCTGGTCTAATGTGGCAGGTCAGAGGTCCTTGTTCCTTCCAGCAGCGGTGTGTGCCCATGGTGGCTGGCATGGCGCGCTCCCTTGGCGCTCGCTGGAGCCAGCCGAGGTGCCTTTGCGTGCGCGCCCCTGCGCACGCAGGGTGGCACGAGAGCTTGCCTCAGGTCTGTGGAGCTGCACTCCGGGAGCTGGTCTCTCGCCTCCCAGGGCGGGGCAGCAGACACTTGTGCACAGTGGAGGTGAGCGTCTGTGAGTCGCTGCCGCCTACTGTTCCCGCGCTGCAGCTGCCCACTGTTCCCGTACCCACCTGGACAGGCATGAGCAGAGCCTGAGCAAGTGGTCTGCGCTACTGCCTGGTGCCCACTGGAGCTGGCCAGGGATGTCTGCACACAGTCTTCTGCATGTTCAGTGGGCCCTCCCTGTGCCAGTTGGGGCACTGATCTTGTGTCTGTTGGGGCATGTCCGAGGGGCACCTGGACTTGCAGCTCTGTGCACCTGGGTCAGTGAATGAGGGCACTTCCCTATGCGCGCCTGCATGACCCAAGAGGAGGGTTGGGGAGTGGATGAGTGTACCTCTGCGCCTGTGCTCCTCAAGAATGTCCTACCACCTCCAAACTTTCCACCCCTCTCCACAGTCCACAAGAGAAAAACATAAAGGAAAATTACATTCTCACTTGCACAGCAGCACGCTGTCTCCTGCCCTTCAGTGCCAACACCACCTGGTTGAGTCCCGTCTCTGCCAGCGGGCAGAGATCTGCTCTCCTCACGACTCCTCTCTGGGGAAGCCTGTGGTCGCCAAAAAGCCTTTGTGTACTTCCAGCTGCAGCTCAGGCAGCCACCCCAATCAGGAATCCCATCTCGTCCCTTTTTCCTCTGCTATCCTCATTAAACAGGTTGTTCCCAAGTGGTTTTTCTCTAATCCAGCAGTGCCAAGGCTTGACTCTTACCAGTGTCCAGCTGCTCACTGAGATGTTCTGTCTGCAATTAGTCCAAACTACAGACGGGTCTCGGGAGCCTGAAAGTGCAGCCTCCCCTCACTCCTCCGCCATCTTCTATGACCCACAGCAGTTATTTTAATGCAGAGCAATAATGTAAATAATTGTTGACTAGGTATCAGGTCTTTAACTAAGTGGCTAGAAAGAAAAGGACAGCCATGGAATATGGAGGTAACAGTTAGAGTGGCAGCCTCAAATACATGAGCTACAGGGAGAAAAAGCAAATTACTAATATCTCAGATGCTTGGTGGATGGGCCCTGAGGAGCTGAAACTCAGATTTGTACGGTACAGGGTCCACTGCTTAAATTCAGCTGCTGTCCCTGAGCTTTGAGGAGATACCCCAGCAGAGTCAAGCCCGTGGATATGAAGAGAGGTCCAAGATGGCTGGCGTTGGTGTTTCTGAGAAAGACTGAGGAAGCTAATCCTGAAAGTGTTGGAAAGATTGCATACTAAATTCAGCAGTTCCTGAAAAAATAAACTGTCACTGGCCAGGCAAAGAAGCAGTGCTACAGCACTGTCAGAGGCAAGTAACAGACACCAACAGGGAGTGGAGAAAGGAGCAAGCCCTCATCCTGTTTAAGCTCTGTCTCCTCTCACACTCCCTGCAGTTGGAGTCTACCGGAGCCAACTAGCCACACAGGAGTGGGGTTTGCAGGGGCCCAGCTCAGCATCACCGAGCAGTGGACTGAGGCCACTTTGGAGCTGAGGAACAACTAGCTCAATACCTGACACAGTGATAGACAGTTACCTGACACAGTGATAGACAGTCACCTGTCACTTCCATGCTCAGAGTCCTAGTTCTGGACACTCAGCTTTTCCCTTTTTTAGATGTGTCTTGAGTCTCCCCTCTCCACCCTGTCCCATCCCAGACCCAGATCTACTGGGTGCTGTCCATTCAGCCTCTTCAATGAAACAAAGAACTCCCTGATGTTGCCTCCCTGACTCCACGGGCTCTCCCTGAATGAAAGATCCTTTCTATGCTGCAAAGCAAACCACCCACACTTAGCATCAATTATCAGCAATGCAGAATGGAAGCCATCTGAGCTGAGTTTCTCCACCTCCGGACTGTACACTCCCTGAGGACAGGAGCTACACCTTCTATTTCTGGCGCTGCAACCTCAGCACAAAACCAACATGAAGACACTAGTGTGTAGCTCTGTGCAGCAAAGCTGAGTGAGCACCAGGCACCAGGCACCACATTTGTAGTCAGGACAATTTGTTCTCCACTGTGAATAAGATAAGTATGCTGCTATAGGCTGAATATTTGTCCCCCCAAATCCATATATTGAAGCCATAAACCCCCAACATGAGGGTGTTAAGAGCTGGGGCTTTTGGGAGGTGATGAAATCATGGAGGTGAAGCCTCCATGACGGGATTAGTGTCCTTATAAATGACACCTCAGAGAGGTCCCTTTCTCTGTAACCTAAAAACTTAATTCTATATTTTCAATTTGTTTTCACTTATTCTGTCCCCAAAGTAGCTCTCTAAGTATGTTGCTGATTTATGGTGAATGATACAGAACACCTCATGGGCTATATGAAAATTAGTGTGAATTAGTTAACTGGTTTCTCCTAACAGATCAAAAGCAGATTTCAGGATGAGAGTAAAGGGCACATGATGGAGTTAGAAAGATGTAGAAAGATGTGATGAAAAACAAATAAAACAAAGAAAAACAAAACAGAAAATATGTGGAAATAGAGTTGAACTGTAGAATGACAAACCACACTGTCTTCAAATTATGCCTAGAAATAATTCAAATCCAAATTAAACCCAGTTTTGCTAGATCTCATCCATGTCATGATTCTGCTAGTACATGGTAATTGGGTTGTACTTAATATTGACCAGAAGATTATGGTATTTGAAATCCAGAAATTTTATTTTGCAGATCAGTATTTTTCTTTATAACTTGAGCTTTTCCCCCCTCTTCTCTATCACTAGCAATGTATAGGTTCACCTCAAAATAATGTAAATTCAGGTATATTGTTGTTCATTGAAACATCAACAAAAAATAATTAGAACAGAATTTCACAATAATATGAAAATTAAAAAATTGTGAGTAGAGTTGGGTGTGATGATTAAATATAGAAACTACATCTTTCTGAAAATAAAATGCTTGAAAATTTGAATTAATTATTAAGTGCCTAGATGTCAACACTAGGTAGACAACAGAGTTGAGAATCAAGAAACAGACATTAAAAATAATTATGGGAAATGAGAGGTAAAGAAGAAAAATGGCAATGAAATAAAGACATACTAGTGAAAAAATGACTGTGAATCTGAAAGAAAATGACCCTGGAGGAAAAGAAATATTTAAGGTAGTATTAAAGTACATAATCTGAAAGTACAGCAATTAAATTTAAAAGGGACATTCATATTCTGTGCCCAAGAGTGTCATGAGAGTGGGCACCATTATATTAAATAACATTGCTCTGGGGAAGAGGTACAAGCAAATGTACTAAGTTATTTAAAATTGTACTGGAGAAGCAATTTTTAAAAATTCTACTGGGAGCTGTAATTCATTGGCAACAATATCAACTCGACAAAATGTTTCCAGTTCTAATTTTATAGGACCATATGAGGTTCTCATTTTTGTCCTCTTTAATATATATATTTAACTACCACTTTCTGAACTTTAAAGAAAAATAAAAATTGAAAAAGAGGTGGCAGATATCCTCGAGAAAATATCTATGATTTAAAAAAATTCAGTTCTAGTATTATCACTAATGAAATATTAAAGACCAATAAGGTTAACAAAAAACTGTCTTCATTCATAAAATATGTATGAAGGAAGAACCTTATTTAATGATCTGTTCATGTCCTAGTGAGTGTTTACGGTGAGCTCATGATTAGATGAGCAGTGTGGACCAGGGTGCACAACGTTGAGTTCTTTCCTCTAGGACTGCTTGGACCTTTTCTTTCTGTTTGGTCTCTCCTTGGCTTCATTCCATATGTATATTTTTATCTGAGAGTCAGGAATAAAAATATCTGCTCTGCTAACTTCACAGAGGTTTAGTAAGGATAGAATAAAAGATTCTATCCAAATGTATTGAATAACTCTCCCAGGGCATGGGGCAATTTTATGTAAAGGCAGAAGAAAGAAACTAAAACACTTAAGTGACAGGCAAAAGCTAATATATGAATAAATGCTCAAAAGAGCGGTACATACAGAAAGCACCATAGGGTTTCAGAAAGCAGGGGCTGCCAATATGGACTGAACTGGATGTGATTATGAAAGTCCCCAGTGATTCACTTAGTGCCTTAAAATACAGTCTTATCTCTAACCCAAATTCCTTACGTGACAACTTCAACCTGTTTTCATTTGCTTTGCCCCCGGAGTCACCCTCCAAGCACTTTACTGTTACTAAGTCATTCTTCAACCTTCCTGACTTTTGGATTTAGGATCCAGCACTGAGCACAGGAAATGGGTTCTAGGCTAACTTGCTCCACTAGTCTGTTATCTTGGGAGACTTACTGCTCTTTCCCACTTCAAAAATTCTATGGTTCTCTGATTTCTAGGCCTCTAAAAACACTCTGCATACTTCATGAAGCAATTCTGCCACCCTCTTTAATGATGGCTACTTCTTCCCCTCAGCAGAGCTAGCCAGATCCCTCAGCCAGGTCCCCATTGCCTCAAACCCCTGCCCCTCCCCGTCTTGACACCTTCACGTTCAATGCTATGCATTCTGCCACATCGCAACCACAGTACTTTCTAGGCTCGAGAATTCTCTCAAGTTGCCCTGTGCATAAATAATGACAGGTATGGCTTTCCAAATAATTTTATTCTTTTTCAGTGGACTATCATTTTTAATATGTTTAAGGCTCAATGACCTTCATCAAAACCTAAGCAAATTTACCATCTGTACTCCTAGGAGTGCCCTCCAACCTCCTCTTATGCTATTTAAATAACTGAACTTTCCTTGTGCTTTTAATTAAGGATGATTTGTCATAACTACAACTTAATTTGTAGCTGTAAAAGTATACCTGATGATGTAAGAGACAGGCAATTTGAAATAAATTCTGCACTCAGAAGATTGTCCCATAATCCCCAAGTCAATTGATGGGACATGGGTGGTGTCATTGGGGGACCATGAAGAAAATGAGAGTGAAACAGGTAGAAGATTTTGGATGTGTCCACCAGGCTCAGATGTGGTTAAAAAGTGGACGGTCTGTGATCACTCTTTCATGGGCAATTCAAATCCTACCTTCTCCCAAAGCTCTTTTCCAGGGTCTTGCTCCTCCCACCCACTGGCTCACTCTCCTCTGAACCACTGTAGTAGCACTTTCTGTCTCTGCTCCTGCTTTCCTCATTAAGAAATTAGCATGGACTACAACAGGTAGTTATAAACATGTTTTTAGATGCATGTACACAGTCACTCTTACCAAACAGTAGCAAGCCATGGAAGGCAGGGAATACATTTCATATCTTTGTCCACAGAGTCTAAGACTGAACTCTGTCCGCAGATATGCCCCATGCATATAGAGTGAGTACTGGCAGTAGGTAAAATGGTCAGGTGCACAACCAAACAAGAGATTGCTTATCCATAAGCAGAGCTGTGCATTTACGAGAGTTCCTTCATTCTCCATCAGGACACCTCCTAGAGTTGTTCTGAGCAGTAAAGGAGTTAATACATGTAGATTGCTGGATCCAGTGCACAGGGCACATACACAGCAAATGCTACTGATCGCTCTGATGGCTGTGGCTGCTTGAAGGTCAAGAACATGCCTTCCATTTGTTCATACACAGACACAAAGAACAATGTCCCACCCAAAGTGGGAGCTCAGACAATAATTCTGAATGAATAAAACTGAATTGGTGGTAAAGAGGCACAAAAACTCAGTAGGTTTAATTTTAGAATAAATGATCTAATTTTACTGAAGCAAATGGCAGGAGACATTCTGGTTTAGTTGCAATAAAATGTCATTGTGAAGCTCTGGTAGTAATCACAGTGAAACATTACAGGATCTGAAGACCAAAAAGAACAAATAATTGAAAATAAAGCTAACAATAAAGATATCCTAAATGTAGTTTAGGACAAGGAAAATTTCCATTTTGAAGATGTGGCATACACACCTAAATGCTAGCTATTGAAAATGAGTCGTCTCTTGTCCACAAAACCAGCGATATAAGTGAAAGAGGTGAAACATGTGATAAGGGCTTAGTGTATTCTTATCAATAGAGTGATGTCACAACCTAAGTCACATGCAGAAGAGGTATTATTTATAAAGCCAGACAACATTTATCAGCCACTGTGATAGGAGTGTTATATATAGTATATCTTCTAATCCTCACAATAGCCTGAAAACCAGGTACTATGTTATCTACACATTTATACCAACAGACTCAAAAACTTTAAGTCATCCAATAAACAAATAAACTAGATTTTGAAGCAACATTTAATACTTTGAGATGGAATTGAAATTTTGATACCTATTCAAATTAGATATTAAGAAATGAGAGCACACTCAAGAAATTTAGGTGTAGCTCATATGAACAAACAAACCACAACAAAACTCATCACAGTTGTCATGAGAAGGACTCATTTTTGTCAGAAGTACAGTGATGGATAGAATGTGGGTAAAATAGTAATGAAGGTGAAGACAAGGTTCATGTGAACCTTAGATGTTAATAACTCCATTACTTTCTATGCAGTTAGCAGAAGGTAAATATTGTCAACTAGGAATTTAAATATTGATGGAATATTAAAGCAATCTATTGAACTAAAATCCTCAAGGCAAGGAGAGACTATGTTGGGGAAAAACCCAATAAGGCAGACACTGGGAATATTCTAAGTCTGGACATATAGTTCAGATTAACTTCAGAAGTGGGAGAATAGCATCAATTACACACTGAAATGGATTTAACATTATTAGTGTGCATCACGGGGAAACCAGTCATGATGTCCTTCAGTGGATAGATGACCTTTACACCAGAGCCTCTCAGCTCACTCCCAGCAGGGCTGCCATTCTGCACAAAACCCTGCTCCATGCCCACAGGCAGGTGGAGTGTTCATGCATTTGATGTGTCCCAAATGCACAAGTCATTGAAAGCTATAGCATCTACCATCCTGAGGCCAGTTCCAGTGTGTGTATATATGTATGTGTGCATTTTTCCCCACACCACCAAGCAATTCTCTGACATCAGTTTGGTGTCTCCTGCAGTTCCACCAGTTCTGGCACGTGTCTACCTGGAGGTAGCATCAGATTCCACACGTTAAGGGCTCAGTGCCACATGATCTCCTCACCCACTTCAGACACCAATCACAAGTTCAAGTGTCACCTGTGCTTTTGACAGACAGCTGTACATCATAGGTTCCAGCACCCCATCCTTGGGTTCCATTAATTTGCTAGAGCACCCACAGAATTCAGAGCAACAGTTTACTTATTGGGTTGTCAATTTATATAAAAGGATATAACTTAAGATCAGCCAGACAGAAGAGATGCAAACGGCAAGGTGTATGGGACAGGGTGGGGAGCTTCCATGTCCTCTCCCATCTAGATGGTTTTTATGGAGGTTTCATTACATGGGCATGATTAATTAAATCACTGACCATTGGTAGCTGATTCAACTTCCAGCCCCTCTCCTTTCCCTGGAGGTTGGAGTGTGGATCAAAATTTCAAACCCTCTAATCATGGGGTTGGCTATATTGCTGCTTCCCAGAAGTCACCTCATAAATATAACAAAGACATCTTGATCTCTCTCATCATTTAAGAAATTCCAAGAGTGTTAGGAGCTGTGAGAGAAATAAGGGAAGATAAAACTAAATATATATTTCTTATTGTAAATCACAATATCACAGCAGGATTAATCAAAGGCTTTGAGCCACGGTGAGAACAGTTCCTGCCCATCACTCCCCCTACCCCTTGCCTATGAGTGTGTGAGAGCACAGGTATCGACCAAAAAGCAGGCCTGAAATAAATACCTGCTCTGCCACCTAGGGCTGGTGGGGCAGCAAATTCCTCTCCCACCCTCCATTCCCTCTTTGGGAAGGGCTTTTCTAGGGAGGAGAGGAGACAATGCATGATGTGCTTCACACAGTCCTGGAAACAGAGTAAGTCCTCATTGAATGCTAACTAACACATCACTACAGTAGCTACCATTTCATGTGATTTCCTTCCTCACTTTTTGTTATTCTTTCTCATATTGCTGTCTTACTTTTCATGCTATAAATCTGATATCTAACCAAAGTAGCAAGTTCCATCAGAGAATCTATTTTATAGTTTGGCCTTTTATTTCAACATTGTCTAAAAACACCCTGCAGAATATAGAAGTGATTGATAGATAAGTCCTTGGTGAGTTGAAGGGATTTGTGTATTAATAGCACTAGCATGTGTTATGTATTTTCTTTGTGCTAAGTGTTTTACATGCTCCAACTCAGTTAATCTCCACTAACAGTCCTGAAACATAAATGCTCTATGAATGAAATACATTTGTTTTGATGAATTGCAAAAATGGTACTTTGGTTTCCATAGCAACCCAGGTCTGTCCCTACAGATCTGATTTTAGAAGGCATAATTATTGTTTTGCTCTCCTTTTTGTTTCAATTTTAATGTGTCATTAAAGATATTCATATGGTAATAGCTGTGTTGGTTCCCCAAGACCTGCCCCTGACTTGTCATTGATGTTATTGGTTCCCCAGATCAAAAGTGGATGTTCTAGAATCTAAATCCTCAAATACTATAGGGCATCACTCTATGAACTGAGACACACAGACCTTAGAGGTTGTTGAAACATACCCAGAACCTAGGAAACCAAAGTGAGGAAGCTGATGTGCTTTGAGGGAGTTTAGCTTCACCTCAGTTGTTAAATGATTAAAAACATTGATTTATGGTGAAACTAGAGTAATGTATTATGAAGAATTCAATGTTTGCCTGAGTACTTAATATAAATTTTGAGCTTACAGCAAAGGGCTGTTGGTGGACTACCCCCCCCCCCATATCTCCATGGTTTCTGCTCAGCCTCTTTGGAAGCTCAGATGGCACACACTGAAGCTCCATATCCACTAAACATGCACACACTAACCCCCTACATGAGGATTCTCAAAGCATCTATTTATACTTCAGTCTCTGATATTATGGGATATTCACGTCAGGAGATGCATTCTGGGGTGTTCAACACATTCCCTGTAGAAAAGTGTCATGTAAAACTTATCAGAATAAGGAAGTGACTGACTCTTCATCAATAAGGGAATACACTAAAGTTTATTATATTTACATAAGAAAATAGATACCAAACTTGAAATTAGAATAAATATCACATGACTGGGGAGAAAAAAAAGAATGAATAGAAATTGTGTCTAAAAGAACCCAGAAAAGGAAGTGGGTAAAGGTGCTTAAGGTAATAGCATCCAACAAGAAAATGGTGCACAGTAGTGGTCCATGTGTTTATCTTGGACTCAAAATAAGTGATGTGGAATTATTATTCTTACTACTGCTATTATTTTATATTCTACTCTCTCACTCACCTCCACAGACTGATTTTATAACTTTGTGGGTAATGCTTTAAGTGGGGAGAAGATGGAAACACCCAAACAGTGTTGTCTGCATTATGGTCACATGAGGGACACCATCCAAATGAGGCCCCGCATTAACCCTGCACTTGCCAAAAGCAGTTGTATGAAGAACCATGTTTAAAAAAACACATAGACATAAACTCAATATATATTTTGAAGAAGAATCACTTTAATTCCAGGATTAAATTTTCTGATTATTTTCTCCCCCAGGTGGATGGACTTCTCAACTTGTCAGAATACTTTCCATTTACTGTAGACCCATTGTTCTATCTCCTCCCAGGACAGTTCATGAGATTTAGGAAGAAAAGACTTGCATTATTAAATATTGCTATTTTAACAAGATTATATTCAGGAGAATATTAAATCTCAGCCAATTACCAAAAAATTGATTTGCTGTATGTAACAATTTTTTTAGCTTGCTATACCTTTTATTACATTATCCATTTGGGCAAATAAACATTTTGAGTAATAAATGTTAATTACCCTGTGTTTCTAATATAAGCTTTATATTCTGACCTACACATATGTGTAAAGGCCCAACACATGGGTTAATAATACAAAGCAAAGATCTACTGAACTATTTCATCTTTGGTGTACAAGGCCCCATTTAAAAAAAGAAACTCCAAAAATAGTTGCTAAATTAAATAATTAGAGAATAGCTGTTTGAGTATGGTTAAAATAAATTACATTAAGGAATTTTTTTACCCTATCTACATAACATTCTCTAAACTTAAACCATGATTGACGCTATTGATATTATTTAAGTAGTAAAAACAAAAAAACTAGAAGTCGAACTGAGCTGAGTTGTCAAATTAAGTTCAATAAAAACATACAAAGGATAAATAGAGGGTATTTATAGATTTACTCTCACCGAATAACTGCTTGCTGATATTTTGGGTAATTTTTACGTCTTTACACATATTTTATATAGTGTGCCTTTCACTAACAAGACCACATTCCACATTGCTTATGTTGTAATTATTTGTTTTTTACATTATTGAAAATTTAGATTGTTTCCTTTATTTTTATGACTATTAGAAATACAGCATGATAAAGATGTTGGTATACATCTAATTTTTCCACATTTATTGAGAGATTGTTATCTTTGATTCCCCAAAGCAAGAATACTGAATCAAAGTCTATGAACATTTAGGATTCTTGCCAATTTGCTTTCTCAAGTAAATTAACAATTTTCTCAAGTAAATAAGACTTGTTATTTGTTTATACTTGCACTAACAATGTATCTAAGCACTCATTTTTTAACTATAAAATATAAAGTTTAAAATTTTTTCATTACTTTTAAATATGAGTCTTTTGAGCAAATTAACAGGGCCACAAGTGGCCAGATATTTGATCATATATCATTCCTGTTGTTTCTGTGAGGGTGTTTTTGGATGACTTTAATGTTTAAATCAGTAGATTGAGTCAAGCAGATTGCTCTCCCTGAGGTGGGTAGACATCATCCAATCAGTCAAAGCCTGAATAGAACAAAAGTCTAACCCTCCCTTGACTAAGAGGGTGTTTCTACTGCCTGACAGCCTTTGAACTGGGACACAGGCCTTTCCCTGTATTTGAACTTGAACTGAAACATACACTGTTCTTGAGTCTTGAGCGTGATGGCCTTTGAACTAGAATTACACCACCAGCTCTCCTGAGTATCTAGCCTACAGATTTACCTGCAGATCTCGGAGCTTGTCAGCCTCCATAATCACGTGAGCTGATTCATTATAATATATGTATCCACTATTCATATATACCACCCACACATCCATACACATCCATGTTCTTTGGTCTTGTTTCTCTGGAGAGCCCTAAGACAACAACTTTGAGCAGTTTTCTGTATATTTGCTGATTAGCTGCATTTCTTTCCTTTTGAGTGATCTGTGCATGTTCTATTGTTGTGTATATATTAGGCCATTCTTACTGATTGCTGTGAACTAAACTGTACACATTTCTATAGTGTTTCTAAGTAATTTCTTAACTGCCCTCACCAACCCATTTCCCTAAATTCTCAAGAAAGTCTATCAGAGAAAGTGAATTTTAATTAAGACTTAAAGAAATTCTGATTCAGAAAAAAAGAATGAATTACTCATAGAACATGGCTCTTTTCTTCTGGGTCTAAAAAGGAAAAAGAAAGAAAAATGAAAAGCAAGTTCTGTGTTGAGTCTACCATGAGTCAGTCACCCATTCCACTGTTTCAGGTTCCCCAGCAGTGCATCTGACTCCCACCTTCACAGGGGAATTTGAAAAAAAACATATAGTGAGTTTTGATTTGTAAGAGAGAAATTCTGTCCATAAAATAACTAACTCTAAAAGCCATTGTCAAGAATCCAAGACAGCTAGCATGAATCATTAATTAGGATAAATAGATAAAGAAAAGGAACAGTCATTTCCTTTTCTCAATCTCCGAGAAGGTGATCTGCCTGAGGCCTTGGCGGAGTGGCTGGTTTCAGGGCAGAAGGTCCACCGAAAGCTCTTCCAGGTGGGTCGCCTGTCCTGAACTGTCCACCTCAGATGGTGTTAGTTCCTCCAAGCTCCAAGCTTTGGAAAATAGATACAATGAAGTGTCTCAGTTTTTTCTTCAGTTCCCTTCTGGCACCTTCTTGTCTTCTGTCCTTACATCAGGGTTAAGGAGGTTCCTTATACCAGGTGACAGGAGGTCCTGCCAGCTGTTGGTTCTTCTGACCCCTGGGAGCTGAAAGAGAAGTAATCAACTCTGTTACCCAGCAGAACAGTTTCTATCCCTTGCTGTGGTTCTTAAAGACTTATTTAGCTGCTTCTGGTTTTCTAGGCAGAATTTCCTTGAAACACTAAAAAGACCTCCAATTTTACATAAATCAGGCCAAAAGCTGGTTCTTGACCCCCTTTTCTATTGTTCTATGTGACTGCCCACAGGTTTGCCTGTCACAGACACAGGCAGCCCAGGGCCAGAGCACCTTCTCCCACAGTCTCTACCTAGATTAGAAGAGGATGTTTCCCAAGCTCCTGTCTACAACACAAACAAAGCAGGACTGTACACAGAGGCTCACAGTCCTCCATTCAAATGAAAAACCTTAGCATGGATTGCTGCCAACATTCACTTACAGAAAAGTAAACGCTGGAATTAGGAAAGCCAGAAGGAAATAGAGTTTTAGCTCTAAAGCCCAACTGGCCAATTACTAGCCACAGTAGGTGTGATCACTCATCGTTTGTTTTTTCCTGATGTTAAATCTAAAATTATTATTATTTCCCTCACTTAATAGTTTAAATTTAACCAAATGATGTAAATATTTTATCAGGCAAAAAAATAGCGTTTTCTTTTTTTTAAATAGAAGCTCATTCAAAATATAAGATAGTAATTAAAGAAAACCACTAGTGTTTATAGTCCATACTTCCCCTATTAAAATGACTTATGTATGAAAAATTATGTATTATAAATGGTGGTGAGGATCAGAGGAGAGAATTATCTTTTTTAAACTAAATATAAATAATTCTTATGTTTCTCATTATGGCATATGCTATCTTTCATGTTTGATATAATTCATAGCACAGAAAACTTATAGTATTTGGTAAAAAGTCATAAAAATATTTCTAGTTTTCATTTTCTACCACAAAAATGCTGATAGTTATTTAAAGTGAGAGTTTTTTTTAATTACTCTAACAAAACCACTTCCTTTCAAGATGCATGATAAAGTGCAGGCCGCTGCTCCCTGCAAAACACATCTGTGCAAAATTGCTGAAGAATGTAACTAAAATTTCATTTCTTTTTAAAAGTGCATATCTTATAAAATAATAGTCACTGGAAAGTGCTTCCAAATTTGCAGAAGAAATTTTTATGAAACATTACTTTAGGTAGAACACTAATTTGAGGGAAAAATATTTAGAGGCCTTCTCAAACATTCATTTATTTAGTAATATATTTACATGTAAACAAATAGTTATTTAACACGTAGTCTGGGGCACTATGGTAAGTGTTGGCAAAGGTTTTATAGGATAGTGGGAATGTGACTCTGATGCTTGTCGTAGAAATGAAGGAAGGTGGAGAGATTTGGAAGAATCAAGTAAATTGTAATCAGCCAGATATGGTGAGTGAAGGAACTGAGGAGTTAAGAAGAACTTGTAAATTGGGAGTTAGAGGGGTGGTGGGGCTGTTCACTAGGAGCGAAAGGACTAGAGAAGTACTATTATTCTGTTTATTTACTTATTTAGCTAAGAGTTTGTCTTCTGTCCATATTAAACTCGTGCTATTAGCCCACTGGAGATGTCAAGTATGCAGTAAATTCATGTGTCTAGAGCTCATAAGAATCTTGACTAGAAATACAGTTAATTTGCAAAATGATCTTTTTCAGAGCCACACGTCTGAATGTGACCACCTGGGAGGAGAAAGCTATTATAGAAGAAGGAGGGATCAAGAATCTATCTTTCTCTACTTCCAGCCAGGATGAAGGTGTAGACAGACACACTGCATCTCCCTCCACAACTAAGAAGGAATACAACTACCTCAAAACTAGAAACAACCAGAAGTTCCAGAAAATCAAACTGCATGGAAGTTCAGCAAACAAAAATATAAAGAAGAAATACTCTTCCAGACAGGTAGGAGGGTGGAGCTGGGACAGAGAGGATGCAGTGTGGTGGTTGCAACAGCGGCAGCGGCAGCGGCAGGCCAGCAGAAAGTGCAGTCACACATTTTAAAAAGTCAGGAGGGACACCTGGGGAGTGTTCCCAGCTCCTCACCGGACCTTGCAGCCCACGGTCTCAGCACCAGGGAAAATCAAGCCTCATTGCCTCTGACTGTGCAGACCAATGGGGGTTGGGGTGGAGGCAGAAACTGCCAGTCTCAATAGACTCCACTTGTTTAAAGGGCCCCCAAGGTCCTAGAATGTCCGCAGACAAACCCACTTTGGAAACAACAGCCAGGGTAGCAGCTAGAGGGGCTCCAGTCTGGTGTGGAAGTGGGAGAGGTGCCTGGAAAAGAGGTGAGTGCTGGGAAAGTGGCATTGTTCTTTCTTGGACCTCTCCCCCAACACATAGCGCCACAACATGGTGAAACAGATCGACCTATACTGACGAATCTCTAAGTCTCCACCCCTTACAACATAACAGGAGCAACAGCTCTACCTGGGACACAGAGGCAAACAAACACAGGAGCCTGTCAGAATGAGGAGACAGAGAAGTATGGCCCAAAAGGAGGAACTGATCAAGGTTCCAGTGGGAGAACTAAGCGACGAGGAGATAGCCAACCTCACAGATGAAGAGGTAGACAACATAACAGACATAATTTAAAACACTGGTGATAAAGCTGCTCACAGGCTTGACAGATGTGCTTGAGTACGTCAAATGATTAAGAGAAGAAGTGAAGGCACCCTGGCTGCTGTGGCTCAGTGGATTGAGCATCGGCCTGCGAGTCAAGTGTCGCAGGTCCGATTCCCAGTCAGGGCACATTACTAGGTTGCACGTCAGGTCCCCAGTTGGGGATGCAAGTGAGAGGCAACCACACAGTGATGTTTCTCTCCCTCTCTCCTTTCCCCTCTCTCTAAAAATAAAATAAACAAAAAAATAAATAAATAAATAAAAAAGAAGTGAAGGCTATGCCAAGTGAAATGAAGAAAAATCCACATAAAACTAATGGTGAAAGGAAGAAAACCGGGGTACAAATCAATGATTTGGAACATAAGAAAGAAAAAGACAGTCGACCAGTGCAGAATGAAGAAGCAAGAATTGAAAAAAATGAGGAAAACTTCCCAAATTTTGCGAAGGAGATGGACATACAGGTTTGGGAAGCATGGAGGGTCCTGGGCGAGCTGGACCCAGAGGGGACCACACCAGGACGCAGCATGACTGAGATGCCAAAGATGAAAAATAAAGACAGAATCCTGGGGGCAGCAAGGGAGAGGCGGAGAGCTGCCTACTCAGGGTTGCCTATAGAACTAATAGCTGATTTATCAGAGGACACTATGCAGGCAGGAAGGGACTGGCAAGCAGTATTCACTGTGATGAAAGGCAACCTACAACCAAGATTACTTTATCCAGCAAAGCTATCATTTGGAATGGAAGGGAAGATGAAGTGCTTCCCAGACAAGGTGAAGCTAAAGGAGTTCACCATCACCAAGCCATTATTATATGAAATATCAAAGGGACTTACTTAAGGAAAAGAAGATCAAAACTATGAACACTAAAATGACAACAAACTCACAGCTATCAACAACTGAATCTCTAAAATAAAAACAATATCTAATGAGGCAAACCAGAATAGGAACAGAATCATAGGTATGGGGATCATTTGGAGGGTTATCAGCTGGGAGTGGGAAGGGGAGAAATGGGGAAATGGTGCAGCAATTAAGAAGCATAATTGGTTGGTACAAAATAAACATAGGAAAGTTATGAATAATATAGGAAAGGGTGAAGTCAAAGAACTTATATGCAGGACCCATGGACATGAACTAAGGGGGGTGGGATTCCTGGAGGGAAGGAAGGTATTGGGCAGAGGGGAGCAAAGGGGGAAAAAATGGAACTATTGTAACAACATAATCTACAAAATATACTTTAAAAAAAGAATCTATCTTTTTCACACTTAGAGTTCTATTAGATGAGGAAAAGCCAACAAAATAGGCTCAGAAAAAATAGCTTGTAACATAGAATAAAGATCAGGAAATAATAAATTGTTTCAAGAGGAAATGTATGGTCAGCTGTGTCAAATACTCCTGAAAATTCAAATAAAATAATTCCAGAGAAGTGAACATTGCCTTTCGCAACATGGAGGCCAATTTTGATCTGAGGCGAGCAGATTTCTGTGGAACCATAAGAAAAGAAACTCCCAGCAAGGTCAATTTTTAAATTTAATATATGGTAATAAGAAGGCATGATATCTCTATTTATTTATTATCATTCTATCTTTCTAATCATCCATGTATCCATTTATCCATCCATCCATCCATCCATCTATTTATTCATTCATCAATGCGTGCATTTATTTATCCATCCATTCATCAATACATACATGCATCAGTCTATCCATCCACGTGTTCAACCATCTACTCACCCACCCACCTATCTATCCATCTATTCATCAATCTACCTCTCTACCTACCCATGCTCAGGAAAGAGCACTGGCTTAGAGAGACAACGATGTCTAGCCTACTATTAGGCAAATACTTTTTGAAGTAACTGCTACACAACTAAGTAAATATGCCTGATAAGAAGTAAAAAAAAGAAAGCAATCAAGTCTTGACATAATGATATGGGAGATCATCAAATCCATGGGAGTGGGTGGAATCACTGAGGGAAAGAATTAATGGGAAGCAAGGAAGGGGAAGTTCATGAGGGAAAGCCACGTGCTCAGGAATAGGAAGAGAGTATAGTAGTAAAAGGAGCCAGAGAGTAAATATAAGCTTTCATCAGAGATCTAATTCAGGACCAGGCTGATGAATTACGAGAACACATTTCAGTAATTATTTAAAATAATTCATGTCTAACTGCAGGATGCAGGAAGTAGAAGTGTCCCCAATTTTGACTTGTTATTGCAAAAGAGTCATCACATGCCTGCAAGCTGCTGCCTTCAGCACTTACTCAAAGTGAACCAGTAAGGCTGTGCTCTTGCTCTGTGACTAAGCCAGGAGGGTGGGGAGAGTTTCTGGGATGTCCAGCAGCATGACAGCTCCTCAGGAGGGCTGACTCGCCTTCTTTATGATAAACTATAAGCTATTCTTCTCCTAAAAGATGATAAAGACATGAGATCAAAAGTGCTAGGAGACTCTTGTGGTTTTCCTCCAAGAAGACACAAAGTTTGGAAGAAGAACTAAAACTAAGAAAAATAGGTTATGAAAAGTGGGGGTGGGGGGTTTATATCTTTTTAAACATGCTTAACTATTTACAATTGTTCACAAATAACTATTATTCTTCATAAAGTTCCATTTTCAGGTGCATTAGAAAATAATAACTAATTGGATTCTATATCATGAACAATGATCTAGCCATTTTGTCCATGGGAGAAATTTCCACGGGTTCTGGAACCCAGACCCCAACTCATCCCTGGTGAGATCTCCCGGGATCACAGACAATGCTGAGAGAAAAACAAACAGCAGCTGGCCAGTCTGCAGAGAAGACCCTTGGTTCCAGCCACCCAGGGTCAGTCCTTCCCCACTTCCCTAACCTACAGCATGTCTTCTAACACCTTCTTCTCTGAGAGATCCTCTCTCTGAGGTTTCCCTCTAGGACACCTGGCATAATATTTTTCTGGCATCTAGGGCTTGGGAACCCAAAGTCTATGCAATTTAATGCTTTTATTTCTGTCTCTTTGCTTCCTCCTATTCTTGTCCCTTGATTCAGGCAATGGAGAAAGAGGCAGCCACAGTCTTGTGCAACAATGAGTGAGGGAACAAAGAAAAAATTACTAGTGATAAGTCAAAAATATTATTCAATCACATAGCAAATCCCACATCCTTTCAGCTAAAATGGTCATTGTCTTATCTTCACAATGTGACCAGCTTTGTGGGTTTTAGTTTCCTGATCTTCTCATGTCACTTATTCTCAATCACCTCATAATTTCCTATCACTCCATCCAAACAATGCCTGCTTTTCTCCAATCTTATTCTGCTATATCATGACCCACTTAAAAAAAAAAAAATGGTGGTCCTTAGTCATTTCTCTGGAAAAATACCATTTAAAAAAAAATAGAAAGACCCCCCCAAATTGATTAAATAAACATAAACAGCTGAAAAGTCACTCAAAAATATAGGTCAATTAACAAGTCACAATTAATAAATAATTTAATGAGAGAGTTCCACATTCAGAATATGATATTGTTTAGAGGGATACCCAGGAGTAATTTTTCCAAATCAGACTCACTTTTTAAGAATAAATTGGATTATATGAGTAAGGGTATGCTCATTAGCAAAACCTAAATCAAGGCTGATGTAATTACATGGGTAATAACTCTCTGAATACACAGGTACTGCCTCATTAAGCATCTCTGTTAACTCAATATATAGGGGCTTACAGTGGAAGGACTTTTGGCTGCAGAAATCTGTGACTTTTATAACTAGATAAGAAATATAAAATTTAATTAATTTTACCATAAAATTGAAGAACCATAGATACTAAGGCAGCCATTTTCAAAGAAAATTAACTAGGGTTACTACATCCAAATCATTCATATTTAGTTGTCTAAGATGTTCTTTTCAACAAATAACATTACTGTCCATCTTTTAAGCTAGGAAACTGCCCCTCAGTAATGCCTTAAATATTTTTTGTTAAAAATTAATTGATATGATTACAAATAAATATATTTATCGGCCAAAAATTTTGACCTGAGGTTTTTTTTTAAATAATGGCTAAATTTTAAAGTCTGAGAATTAAGTTATAAGTGAGATTAAAATTTCTGTCATGTTTGAAAGACATTTTTGTCAATTTAACTTAGATTTTTACTAAAATAATACAGAATTTATATAATAAGTGTTATTTGATTTCTTAGAACTATGGCAACTGGAAATTTTTTTAGCAGAACAGGATTTCCTTGTTTTTGAGAAAGCCACAGACATCAAATACATATTGCTCACCTCAGGCTGTAATCTGCTGGGTAGTGATGCAATTATACAGATCACTTTATTAGTGTTTGTGTTCATGGATTTTTTTTTTCCCCTTCATTTACTGAAGGAGTGATTGGGACCTCTAAGGTTTGCCCAGGATACCAAAGACAGTTCTCTCCATGGGGTTTTATATTTTAGGGGGTTAGTTTGTTTTTGTTTTGTTTCTGATTTTTGTGTTGATTTCATAAAGAAAAACATAAATGAAACTTTTAGAGCTTTCTTCCTTTCACTGAGAGAAAAGAATGCTTCTCCTGATCCTTTGGAAACAACTCTCGTTTTACCTTAAGCCATAAGTCACCCAAAGTGAAAATTGTAGGAATGCCTGCAGACCTGGTGGCTAGAATTGAGGTCTCCTGGTGCATCCATGGCTGGACTAAAACTAACTAGAGATTTGCTCTACATTGTGTCTCAGGAGGAAGTGGGTTCCTTTATCTCTGATTTTCTCTGTGCCTTTTTCTTAGTATAATTTGAGCTCCAAGCAAACTGCATTGCCATGCCACACGCAGTCAGAAATAGGTTTAGAATAAAAATCCCATTTGAAAGAGACATTTTATCATTTGAAACAATTGATTGACCTTAGCACTTCTATTTTAATTCAAATTCCCTGTACCTAACAATTATAAAACATGTCCAGTATTTCTAAAAAAAAAAAAAAAGCCAAATTAATTTTTTTAGAAAGCTTGACTGTTTCATTGCACCTTTCCATAGCCCTGTATATTCTAAATGAAGTTAAGATGAAAAGACACCTAGCATACAGACCCTTTTAATTTTTTGATCAGTTATTACAGACTTCTTAAAATTAGTTTACTTTTATAATTTTTTTTAACACCAAGTAGAGCTTGATACCTAGAATATGGCCTAATTTCATCCAATCCCAAATATCCCCATCTGGAAGCAACTTATGGGCATTTATCACAGACTTCATTGCCTGACACACACCTTTTTCTCCAGGACAGCATAGGGTGGAGATTTTGTGTGTCTTGACCAGCAGTATGTATCAGGTTCCATCTAGAGCAAAAAAAAATTTACTAAAATGAGACCTGACATGGGATCCAAGTTCCCTAGAGGAACCAGTGGGTTTTGGGTAACCAGAACACAGTTACTGTCACCTACTCTGTGGAAAGCACTGTGAGGGCTTGTGAGCACAAATAAGTGGAGCCACGACTCATCCCCAAGGCTACTCACAGAAGAGACAGGGACACAGCACACACTAAGGAAAAAGTCAATTAGGTGGCAGGAGAAAGAAAGGTGAAGTTCTTAATGCAGCCTGAGGACACCTATAAAACAATGACATTCTAAATCTTGCCCCTAGGGTATGGTAGATGCCAGAGAGTACAAGGACTATTTGTGTTTAAATTTGTTACTAACAAAAACGAAATAATGATAATGTTCTTTTTCTATGATCCAGGCAAAGTGCTAAAACTAAAAACAACCATATTTTTCCAACATAAACTTGAGTTTTTTAGTCAGCCATGATCAAATGTTGAATATTTATTGAACCAATCTTTAAAAAAAAAAAATTCAACTTACTGTTTATATTCGCCTTCCACAGACAGGCAGAACTACTGAAGGAATGAAATCCTACATAGATGACAATAAAACCATTCTTAAGATTAAAAGTTGTATTAAATACATCCAGAGATGAGTAACTCCATGCATAAATATGTCACATTTTGTTGGCCATTAGAAAAGTCTAAAAAATATTATCTCTTCACTCTAATGAAATTATGGAAAGACATAAAATTTACTCAAATCTTTTAACCCCAGCCAAGATCTGATACAAAATGCAAAGTTAAGGGCAAGCTGATGTTTTGTCCAGTTTATAAAACTGCCAACAAGCATCACAAAATTTGGTAGCTAATTCCGAGCTTATACTTCTAAGACTGAATGTTTTGACCCCGAAGGCAGACCAAGGTTATAGACAATGCAGAGAACCATGTGGTCTAGCTATAGGCAGTTAAGTGATGCGTGGTCTGTGGACAATTACAAAAGATAAAAAAACGAGCTAAAATCAGCCTACTTTCTCTTTTCCGATGAGCTGGCAATCACATACACCATCAGTGATCAGGTGCCCTTCAGGGAGAGGACCACTGCCATCAAATTTGCCACCCACCCCAAGCCACCAACTAGTCTCCTTTGTGAAGTCTGTCACATACAGGGTGGACATTCAAACATTTTTTGAGACATTCACCCACATTGTCACTTGGTGAAAATCATCAGTGGCTTAAATAAGCATAGAAAAATGTCACTTCAGGCAAACAAATGCTGAATAATCCTGGATCACAGTTATTCAACATGGTTCAGGCTTGAGTAATACATTGTCTAAAGAACTAAAGTAGAAATTTAAATGGGCAATTTCAGAATTTAAAGGAAACCCTACTACTTTGTAAGTGTATACATTCAGTATTTCCAGTGAATGCTTTTGTGTACATTATTTGAAATATTGCCACAACTTCCTTGTTTGTTTTATTAGTAAAAATAGTTTCTGATGGGCTTCAACCACCATGATTAAAAGACATACTACATTCCATGATAATATTGTTAAAATCCATATACTTAAGGCAAACTGTGAACACTTTTGAAGTGCTATTTTTGTAGTTAATTTATTCATTGTAATATGTGCAACCACACACTCTTTTAGTTCCAACCTGAAAAATATAAAAAGGATGCAACATTTTAGGCATGCCATCATGAGCCAAGTGAGAAGTCAGATGGAAGGAACATAGCAAAGGGAAAAGATACTGCCAGTCAGCCCCTGCAGAGAGCACAGGTTGGAGTGTATACGTGTATACAGTTGGTGCTTAATATGTACATATGTATACAACTTATTTTTTATGTATATGTATACAGTCAGTGCTTATTATGTATGCATGTATACAGCAGGTGCTTTATATATATACATGTAAACAGTCATGGTTTACTATGTAAACATATAGAGTCAGAGCTTTACCTGCAAACATTTATGACTACGATATACTGCATATAAAATGTACATAAAAACTAAGATGTTTTTGTAGTGAATGGCCTCTTTGTTTTTGTTATTTTGCTATTGAAACATGAGAGTGAGGAGATATAAACAGGAATGGACCAAGCAGGTAAAATGATTCTAATGCTTAATCAACTAAATAAACTTCACCCTACATCCAAGTATGGTTCCCTTTTCAAGATAGAATAGTGTTATATCAAAATGCAAAGAAAGGAAGTAGATTGTAGAACATATTTTCTAAGCTTATCTGCCATGCCAACTTTCTTTCCACACACACACACACACACACACACACACACACACACACATACACTGAATGGACTTTGAACTTGACTTCCCAGTTGTTTTCATTCAAAATGTTTAAGGAACACCAGTCATGTGTCAGGCAGTGTACTGGGCACTGGAGAGAGAGAAAACGGACAAACATAGCTAAGGACAGCAAAACGCCCACGGCTGATATAAAATGCTAAGGCTATTTTAAAACATTTGATTGCTAAGATAGAGAAATGCTCTGTATTAGGTATTCTCAAACTGTATGGTGAAGAACCAGCTCAGATTTTGTTTGCTTACTTGTCTTTAAAATTTCTGATCTGGTAATTTTGTATATTACAATAAAAATGAATTATTGGCAAAATAAAATTACAAAAGAACATACAAAATGAAAACCAAAAATTGTATTACTAGATTCACTGATGTAATCACTCTGTCAAATCGTTGCACAACTTTCTGAAAGCTACATCTCTGTGTTTCTGTGCTTGGTGTGTCACAGAACAATAACAAAAAGTTCTCAGATGACCACTGTCACTGGTCTGTGTACCACCCACGAAGTATCCCAATTGTAGGTACTCTACTGGGATGTGGGCAAAGATGTAGTCAGAGTTATACTTCATTAAGCTAGATGCAAACTAGTTGACTCTATACAACAGAGGACTGATTTGTAGGTCAAAGTTAAGTCTAAAATCATGCAATAGAAGCCTAATTTTAATTGCTGACAATAAGTTGGCAGAGTACCTGGCACATGACAAGCACTTAAGAAAGATACGCTGAATGATCAAATGAATGAACTGGCAGCCTGTGTTGAGAAAAGCATGGAGACAGAAAAAGCCTCCTCAGAGAATGTCAGGGAGACCAGGTGGCCTGACACAATGTGGGAGTGGAGACTTGGTACCATCAGAAAATAAAATGAAGATGCAAAAATTGTGAGCAAACAAATGTAACCAAGGAAATTGTAGATTTACTGCTTCTAGAAAAAAGTGAACTGTGCTGCAACCCAACTATGAAAAGAAGACAGAAGACTTACGGCCATGTTTGAGGGAAAGCTGAACTGGGAGAGAGATGAAGCTGCCAGGCTAAATGTCATCAAGACAAGCACAGGGCCCAGAACAAGCAAAGCAGTAGCCCTAAAACACTCAGTTTGGGTTGAACTATTTTACAAGAGATTGTGATGGATAAGAGTACATGTCAGTAAGCATGAGAACAGCGACAGATTTGAAAATGCAGTCACATGGACTATGACACTTAATCTAACAGAGATCATCCTGGCTGGTGGAGCAGAACTCTCCTCTAGTACTTCAGGTCCTGCTTCATGGACAGGATAGTAGGTCTATAATCTTGATGGTGTAGGAAGAAGGGGAGGTTGAACATAACTAAGTTGCAGTGAGATGGTAATGTCAATAGAAGGAAATGCTTTTCAGTAATTAAATTGGTCTGTAATTGAAGCAAAACATCATCTTTGGAGGTGATGGGTTTTTCCCCATTACAGGGATATTCAAGATAAACAGAATGTTGTAGAGAAGAGTCCTACATTGGGTGGAAACTGCAGTACCTATCCATGGAAATTCTTCATCACAGAAGCCCATCTTTCATTAAAGAAATACTGCTAAGCAACTGCTTTGCCCTAACATAGTCCTGGACAGCAGGGACAAGCAAACCTCTGAGAGCTCATTTTCTGCTGGGCACCTAATGAACACTCACCTAAACAGGAGTTGGTTTTTGCTTCTCAAATCAGTGTTTCTGTCCACATCATCAAGACTAGTCTTAAAGGCAAGATTTATGGAAAGCAGGATTTCCAGATGATAAAGCCTTTCTTGCCCATGTTAAGAAGCAGGTCTGCAAGCTCAGATTATGGAGTTATTTTCAAGGTTGGGTCCCTCCACACAGGGAAAAGCAGGAAGAAAATTATTCATCTTAGTCCCTGTGGGAAGTTCAAGGGAGACTGCGGATTCATGACATGCTAAATTCTTGAATGATCCTCCTTTGGTGGAAGGTGAAAGTGATGTCAGATGTGTCCAGGAAAGTTTGGAGACATCTGAACACACAGGCCATTGATGGTTGTACCCAGGGAGGCCCAGAGGGCAGCTCATAGTGGAATTGACCTTGTTGTCCCCTGTGATCAAGCCAGCCAGACTTCACCTGAGTCCATGTTCCTGTTCAATGCATTCACACACCATGATCCAGATTGGGGAAATAGTGTATTTGTTTGGAACAAGAGATGAGAGCTGATAAATGTGAATGATGGAATATTTAACGGGAGATACTGAATCATCTGAACTGAACTTCAGGTGTGGAAGAGAATATTTAGAATAAGTAAAGTATCGTGGCAATTTTTTAACTGACCAATAATAAAAAATCTAAAACTCCAGAAAAATAATATAATATTTATATCTATGAACTACATGATACACATTTCCAATTTTGCTTTTTATACCTTTTTACCTGGATTATTTCTTCATGAATTGATGAACTGATCAATAGATGGTCACTTAAAGGAAAGATAATTTATTTTCTCTAAAGAAAATAGTTATTTTATCCCAATTATATAGTGATGGAAGATTTGAATTTGGGTGGTAGGTACACAACGCAATATACAGGTGATGTATGACAGAATGGTACACTTGAAATCTAAATAGTTTTATTAGCCAATATTGCCCGAATAAATTTAATGTAAAAGAAAAAAGTAGATAATTTAGTCTTTCCTCTGGTATAGTTGATCAAAATTTGTTTATTATTGACACTGTGAAAATTTCTCCTCATAACTTGCTGTTGGAGATCCCATGTAAATTCTTAGAGTGGTTATCAAATTTGGAAAAAGCCAAGTTTCATTCATACATGATCTGTTTTGTTTTGAAGAATTTTCCATGGACTAGCTTCTGGCTCTGTGGATGTCAAATTAGTTTCTATTTCTTCTCATACATTTCTGATGATGAGCCCCACAGGGTATATTTCTATGACAATATGACCTCTGGCCTTACAACTATGTGCTCAATACCCAGTGAGCGAAGAGGGATTTCTGGAAGCCATTCAGAAACGGGAGTTCACACAAGGGGCTGGCCCCACACAATATTAAATATATCACAAACTCAAGTTCTCAGCCAGATCCTCAAAATGCCTGTGGTCACTTTGATACCAGTAAACACAATGGATGTGTGATGGAGGAGAAAACAGAATGACCTGAAGAGGTGGTAAAAATATTCTAGCTTTATAAAGTTTATATGGGGGCTATGCAGATGTGTGATGTCCTTTCCAGTCACTCTGTTTATTTGCTTTTCTTTTTATTGTGTTGACTAAGGGTAAAATAACTGGGATTATTAACCATAATGATCTTTGTTCCTTTAATGTAAATCTAGTGTTTTGCCATTAAGATTTGGGTATTAGTTTCAAAAGAGTTTTTATACAGATATGGGTACTAAATTTTACAAAAATATGTTTGGTCATAAAATGCTGTTATTGCAGAATAATAAATGTCTTCCTATGGCCCTTCTCAATATGTCTATGGAATCCAGGTTAGGAGATGATATCCTAGAAGGATCTAGGTCTGAGCACACAGTCACTTTGACACTTCCTCACACAATTCTTGTACCTCCCATGGAACCCAGGCCTTTATCCTCTTGTTCTTACCCTTCAGGAACATGAAATGGTAGTGAGCTCCTTTCTGTCAGGTCCTAAATGCAGAATTAAGGACCTAGAATCAAACATAAGTTGCTTCATGTGTCTTCAGAGCCACAGAAATCCTTGCAATGACAGTATTTTCATTGAAGGAAGCTTTTGGATCAGAGATGCTGTAACTTAGCTGACTTCATCCTGAATCTACCTCTCAATGATGATGTTCTTACAGACCAAGAGATCACCAGTACAGCTTTCCAGAATCTGAAGATTTTCGTGAAGAGCAAAGAGACCATTAAGGCAAATAAAATAAAATAGAAGAAAATAAATCAGTAAACAATGGACCAGAAAGATATATACTCTTTTTTATTTAATCTTGCAAAACAGTAACAAAAATAAAAAGATTTTCAGAAAGAAAAAAAGTAAATTGTGTGATTTAATCTTTGAATAGCTCAGCTTAAGATCATGGTATCTAAGATGTACATCCACTCACTTGGGACTCAATTAAAGCAACAAGAAAAAAATCCAATTCTTCTAATATGTCAAGACTAAAGTGTTTTAAAGTGGGTAAGTGACATTTCCAATACACATAGAACAGAATTCTTGAAGTCAACTGAAAAGAATCTGTGGCTTAAAAACTACTCGATCACTGGCTGCCATCAGTGACCCAGTGAACTGAGATGGTCCAGCTGGTCCAGACTGGCTCTTCTGACAACTCTCTGTGCTTGTGTAAGTGCAGCAGAAATGCAGGCCACGTGCCAACAGCAGCCAGAGCAGGGCTGCAATCAATCTCTCATGCCTGTGCCCTTACCAGAGCCTCTGGTGGCGGCTGCTGAGCTTATCTGATTTCTGTGTGTTTTAGGAAATGACTTCCTCAGTAGACTGCCAATTGAAGAAAGTTTAGAGTCTCATTATTTATGTGCATATCATACTCCAACATTTTCCTAACATCAATGTTCTAAAGCTGTTGATATCAGGGCAATACTTTCTAAGACGAATTAAACTTAGGCTTGAGGTCATAGTGAAAACGGTTCAAAATTCATGGGCTACCGTCAACATTATCTGTCCACCGTCCTTCAGAGCTGTGAAAACTCTGGATGGCTCTAGCTGATTCATACCAACTAAGTCAGAAAAGAAAAGCTTTTGGGGGTTTTCATGTAACAAGACAGCCTTTTAGTGGGGCTGTGGGGACTTGGTCAGCACCAGCTATGTCTGTTTATCTTAGACTTCTGGTCTCTCTCCTTAGTCCTGACATTGTTTCGACAACATTCTTCAGTTTCATATCCTTCCCCTGTGAACAGCTTGAATGATGATTATGAACTGCAAGGTCCTAGAGACATACATGCTTAAAGCATTATTAACAATAGGTACTTTGCACGATTTAACCCTTTGCAAAGCACTTTTTATGATCTCATAACTATATTTCTTTGCTTAGCTCATTCATTTTTATCTTCTTAATGTTGATCATATTTCAATTCAAAAGAGATATGTGTTATTTCAAAGTACCTTGATGAAAATACTTAATTTGTGACTTTTTGTGTAAATATTAACTGTTTCCAAATATGAAAAGTCAAATACCATTTTCAAAATTGTTTCTAAGTCCACAGTGCATGTTGTGATATTAAGGAAATAAGTGCCAATTTAACCCAGTGGATTCTTACAACCCTATTAGTGTTTCAAATATGCATCTGAAAAAATGCCTTCCACGTTCACTCAGAATTTCAATTTCTTTTTAAGTTTCAATTATGACAATGCTGGATTAAGTCAAATCCTTGTTCTTTTAAAAAAATTTTACTTATTTATTTTTAGAGGGAGGGGAGGAGAAGGAGGAAGAGAGGGAGAGAAACATTGATCTGTTGATGGAGGACTGGCTGGGAAGCAAACCATCAACCCTTAGCCCTGTGGGATGACACCTAACCAACTGAGCCACACCATTCAGGGCCAATCCTTGCTCTAAAAAGGTATGATTCTGTTTCCTGTGCTCCAGTGTGTTAGGAATGACTGTGGCTAAGAGCATGCCTGCTGGCTATTGTTTCTATGTAATACTGAGGATGATAATGAATAATAGCAATATTAATTCCTAACTGGACAATATCTACAGAAGTGGGTCACATGTGTTGTGCTGGTCTGACACCTCTTCAAGGTACAAACACTCATTCTCCGTTCTCAGGAGAGTGGCCTGCTGCTGATCAACAGCTGAGTATCTCCCCAGGAACTGCTCTGACCATCAAGGAGTCATCTTACCAAGGTTCTGGTCCCTTCCTGTGGATAGTTGAAATCCAATGGTTCTTCCAAAGAGGTGACAAAGGCGCAGGCACTTGCCTCTATTCATAGTACTCTGTGGGGTCCCAGCTCAACTACCCATGGGATTATTAGCAGAGGCCTCTGCCACATGAGCTCAGCACCTCCCTTGGCCCATTTCTACCTCCTCAGTCCTTTGCATACATTATTCTTGAGAGCCTACCCCCCCCCCCAAATTTCCATCTGAGAGCTTCCCAGGAGCCTAAGTGTGATACCCACTCTTCACTAGAACTCTGCTGACCACTTCCTACATATTGTCTCTGGAGGCATCTATATCTCACAGATAGGTGTCATTGTATCCATGTGAAAGACAAGAAAAATAAAACTCAGATGTCAAAGAAAACTGATTTCAGGACAAGGGTCCAAACTGAGATGATGAGAATACACAATTGGCACTCTTTCTACGACGTCTGGCCATTTCAGCCTCCAGACGCTGCTTCAGAATCATTATGAAGGTCATCCATTATAAAAATCAATTGCAATTCCCAGAGAATATTCATATGTAAGAAAACTTAAATATAAGAAAACTTGAATATAATTTTTTTATTTAAGTCCACTTAAAGAAAGAAATTATATTCACTTAAAGAAAGAAATTTTATTCATCAACAGTGATTGAGTGATGGATCCTGGTGAAAGATTATCTCTCACCTTCCCACCTTCCAGACTTAATTGATTGTTCTATAAAATGTATGCAAAAGTCATCAGATTTCTCTGTAAGATCTGTGCCCACCCAAAATGTAGGTTTTGAAATTCTATATTGCGGGGAGTCTCCATGTCAGCACCCATTACTAAAGGTGACAAATCTTGGATCGTTGGGAACAGGCTATACATCCTAAGTGTGTGGCCTCTTTGCCAAGCCTCTTAAATTCCACATTTCAATTTTCCAGCTGGAACAATAACACCTACTCCTTGGTGCTGTTGTAGGAATTAAATAAGACATAGGTTGATCTTTTATTAAAGTGTTGCAGACATGCTCTTTTAAATTATGATTCAAATTCATAAAAAGTAAGATCCAGAGACAGTCATAACAATTTCTATGTTGGAAATGCTTAGAAATGCCCTCAGAAGTTCATTCAACTCAATAAAAAAGTCAGCAGAAGGCAGAAGTCCCCCAGACTGGTCCCATTAGCTTCCAGCCAAGCCCCCAGGGAGAGCTAGAGTCAGGAAGCTCTTGTCATGAGATAGGCTCATATGACTGAAGAATAGAAATCAGGTATGGCTGTGTGAAGTGCAGCAATTACCTTCTGCTCCAGAGGGGTCAAAATAATAACCATTGCTTAATAACCCTGGACATCTAAATATTCTTCTTTCTGAATAATCTTCAATAATAGTCCATGAGTTTATGGATGGACAGGTGTGAGGAATTTCTGAGGTCTGGAAAGAAATCAGAGGCAGTGCATTCATTATTTGTTTCTGTTTTGTGACTCCCCTAGAGAAGGAGGAATTCTTAGGTTCTTTTTTTTTTTTTTTTTTTTTTGAGGAGAAAGAAAAAGGGTGTGAAATCTCTTCCTAGAAATAATTTTAGAGAAACAGAATTATTTTTATCTTAAAGTTCAGGAGGTAATGTTTGATTTAAAGACAAAAATAAAAACTCTTTAAAAAAGAAATGCCAGTTGTACATTTTGATTTTTTAAAAATTCTCTCTCCAGAAGCAGGATGTGCTTAGTCACAGAAGCCAAACATGTGCTTTTAAAAGGAGTTTAGATATGCAGCAGCATATTACTAAGGAAAGCTTAAATCTGGTGTCATATAGAAATAAAATCAATGATGAGAAAATTAAAGTTCACCTTTAAAAAATGGAAACCAGATGCAATCTAGCTAAGTGCCATCTGTAAAGTCCTTGTGGCCTTAAAAGATGCAGTGCATGTTTCAGCCCAAGGGTGGAAACATTCTGCAGACTTCCAGGTGGCCTCAGGTTCACATGGGATGAGATGACTGCCATATAAATCTGAAAGGTCTCCCACAAGGGATGAGGCCAGGACAGGAGCCTCATGCCCCAAGGACGAGCCCAACACCTCAGATTTTCATCCCAACTCTGCACTGCATCACAAAAATGCAAATCACCTTTCTAGGGAGAACTAGTGACAAACAGCCCCATGTTCCCTTCAATGGGTCACAAAAATTCATATGCACACACCCACCCAATGATACAAGCCTGGTTCTGTCTGTCTGTAGTCAGAACACGTTGCTGGGAACTGCCCTTCACGGGCAGCATCCACATGGAGTGAAACACAACATTTTAATGTGGCTTTTCCCTCCTTCTCCTCCTATTTCCTTTCCTAGGGGAACCTGTCCTCCAGACTTCTGTTTGTTGTGTGTGTTTGAAGGTGAGAAGGAGACAGTAAGGGAGATTACAGCATGGGAAAGTTGGTTTACAAATAGTGATTTTAGGTTTTTGTTAGGACCCAAGATATCTAATTGCTTATTTCCAAGCATTCCTCTTTCTAAAAGTGGAATGAATGAAATTCTTAATGAATATGGTTTCTGAGAATCTAAATATCTAATATCTTCACTAAAAAAGATTAGTGCTGCAAAGATAATGATGATCTTGCTGATTTGCTTATGTTCATAAAATTGGACTGCAATTATTATATATGCCATTTTTTATTACAGTAAACATCAACAGCATTACTCATCAGATTTAGATGCTGGTAAGATTTTAGTTCTGGCATTCTTGGCTTAAAGCATCACAGATAAACTCTCCATTTTCAATTTATTTATGTTTCATTATTCATTTTTATGTTTCTGTTTCTTATGGGTAAAATATCAACAACTTCCTAAAAATGATACAAAAAAGTTAAAAAAGGGGTATGATTTGACAATTAAACTGTATTTAAGAAACACAAATATTATGTTGCTGTTTTGGTTTCTTCCCTATAACTTAATTATATACTGCAAGTCTTTTGCATAAGTAGCCTATTAACAAAATACATAAAGCTCAACCCCACACAAAAATATGCCTTAGTATCTGTTTTCTTAAACTGTCTCCCTGGAGAGTGTATGTTATAACAAAATGTTGTGACCCTTGAATTTGAGAAAAACAGCTTTGTATTAATCAAGCAACGTATTTACTTCTTAGAAAGATGAACATGTATTTGCGTCAGGGAGATTCTGCCAAGATGAGGTTTTATTCCTCAATTCTGCACCCCCAACCCCCATTTAGTTCTCCATGAAATTGCACCCTCTTCCCCACTGTTCTGCTCCGCAACTTAGTGATTGGTACAGAACTGGCTTCTGAAGTACAAAAAATTTTTACAACGGGATGCCCTTCCTCTCGTGGTGTTTGTTTAAAAGGTGATACTTTCAGAGGTTTCCCTGGGAGGTAAATCTAATACACTATAAGTCAGGAATGCACTTCCTGAAGGGACAGCCATGGCATGTGTGAGTTATGTAAATTGTGTCAGAGAGAAAAGGTCAAGTAATGCGATCTGCCCCCCAATGACAGTGGCTCAACCTGTACTTTTCAATTCTCGTGTACTTGGTCACTTAGTTATTTAATAAAATTTTTATATATTTCAGTTGTGCAATATGATGACTTGATTACTACAGTCAAGCTAATTAACATATCATCTGACATGGTTAACATTGTTTGTGTGTGTGTGATGAGAGCACCTGAAATCTAGTCTCAGCAGATTTGCAGCATTCAATATGGCATTAATAATTATAGCTATCATGCTATGCATTATATCTCTAGACTTAATTCATCCTACATCACTGGAATTTTGTGCACTTTGACCAATAGCTCTCAATTTCCCTCAAGCTCCACAACCCATATGATCCAGAAATCCCAATTTGAACATATACTCAAAGGAAATGGAATCAAGGTCTCAAAGAGATATCTGCAGCTCCATGCTAACTGCAGCATTATTTACAATAGCCAAGATATGGAAACAACCTAAGTGTCCACCAATGGACAAATGGACACACACACACACACACACACACACACACACATTATATATATATATATATATTACTCAGACATAAAAAAGAAGGAAAACCTGCCATTCACCATAACATGCATAAACCTGGAGGACATTACACTAAGTGAAAAAACCCGGACAAAGAAGAAAAAACTACCTGATCTAGCCTATATGTGAAATCTATAGAAGAAGCAGAGAGTAGAACAATATTTACCATGTGCATGAGGCTCTCAAGGAAATGATCTCATGTTCCTGTTTAATAGTTTATAAATCGCTTTGCACATCTAACATTGCCTATAAATAAAAGGCATACTTAGAATATTTTGATTGGGGAATCTCTTCATTTTTGTTTTGGTATAACTTTTTTTTTTAACTAGAATACACTAGTTTTAATATTATGATGGCTATTTGGTCCAGAAATAAAGTATAACCACAGGAATTTTAAATGGGATTCCTTTGTAAGAGTCTTAGGAAAGAAAGGTACAATGCAGAGTTTATAAGCTTTGACTAAATCCACCCCTTCTGAAGTTAAAAACCTCCTTTCCCAACCCACCTAGTCCAGAAGCAGAGAGTGAGCTGGAAAAAAGTCTGAATTAAAGACCAAGTTACATTCCTCATCCTAGGGAAACCCCACAATCGTTATTCTTCTGTGGCCAGTGTATTTCACATACAACCCATCCATGCTGTCACAACTAGCAGGATTTATGAAGGCTAAATAATATCCCACAGTATAATGTACATACACATCAAAACATCAAGTTGTACATCTAAATATAAACAATTTCTCTTTGTCAACTATTCCCCAATAAAGCTGGAATAAGGGGGGGAAATTAAAAAACCAAATTCAAAGTCATTGGTCTTATCAAGTGCCCTGCTGACAAAGGTCCCACAGAGGACAAGGAAACATGATTCATTTGGATCCCAAGTTTTGAGGCAAGTCAATGTTGTAGTGCACCATTTTACTATCTAAGAAAAGGTTCAGAAATGATATGTTGTGTTGAGAAATTCACTGAATTTGCATGAAAGTGCTGAATGGCTATTGGTAAATTTTAAGAAAAGCAGAAGGAAATACATGAAGATTATCCATGTTACAATAAACACTTTGGCACACATTCAGATGACAGTTTTAAAGTAGCTGATAACAATATCACCACAGCTAGTGAAGTACTCCAGCAGAGAAATGTGTGAGATAGAAATAAAAATAATTTATATGTGCCCGATTGCTCAGGCCTCTGGCCCCAGGCCCATCCCATAGAAGATGTGGAAGGGTTCTCTGCTCATCCAACACCACTGCTCCCTTCTTTGTTCCCTGAAGATGGTAGACGCAAGAGGACTCCACCTGAAATCCCTTTCTAACATCTGTTTACTTTCCTTCAGTCCAAGAGCACAGCTCGCATTTATCCTGACCTCTACCTGCAGCAGCACAGGGCATCAGATTTTTACTAAATGAGACAGAACTCATCTCCTGAACAGAAGCCTCCCATCTGGCAGGACAAATTAACAATACAAAGGGACACTGTTACCAGGACCACTGACCATCGGACAGTTGTTTCTTTATCTCTGATTTTAGACCTCCAAAGACGGAATAAACCAGAGAATTCCACAGAAGTGAAATTTGATTTAGTAAATAAATATCCATCCATGCTTCTGATTATTTTGTATAAGGAGAAGTTTATGATTACCTCCACTTTCTTGTAGAAGGAAACTGAAAGGAAAGATAAATTCTTTTTAGGGTGATTGGATGTTTTCCTTCATCGGAGCTCTGTCCAACTCCTGAAATCAGACCAGAGAACTCTGAAGCTTTTTTGTTCGTGAACTGCTGCTGCTGTTAATAATACTTCCCAACTCAGAGGGGTGTTCTGTGAATAAAAGAAGACATCAAATTTGTTAAGCTTGATAACTGTTAAGATACTGTTGTTTATTACTCATGATTTCAAAGGGGCACAAACAGACCCTCTCTATATCTTCTAAGAGCACCTGCAATTTTTATCATATTTTTGATATTAATTGTGCTGAAAAGAAAGATTGGCTACAGTACCTTCAGGGAGTTATTAAAATTCCATGAAAACATTTGCCTTCTACAAACCAAATTTTCATATTCCTGGGATCTTATTATTTTTTAATAGTACAACTCACTACTTTTGTATAGTGCTTGAATATTCTCTTAAAACATGTTTAATGAAAAGTATGTATCCAGTACTCCTAACTTAAATGTTAGTACATTATGTTAAAGGATAAACAATGTCATTTTGTTGTAAATTGACAAGTCTAATAATTTTTGAACAGCAAATGGAGAGAAAAAAAATTAATATTTAAAAAGGCATTTAAATTAAATTAAAGTGATTTCTGAGAAAAATAACTCTTAAGCATGTAGTTAAAATATATACATAGGTATAGAAATGCTGAAAATGTGAGTGGAATACTAAAGTAACATTTATTTGAGAAATTTTAGACTTCAGTGCAACACTGCTAACCAACCATTTGCCATGGTCTTTATTTCTACGGAGGAAACAATAGTGTAACTGAATTTCCTAAATAATAATTATGTATCCCTTAGTATAAGATGAAGAGATAGTTTCTACAGCTCTAGAAGCAGCAGAGCATTTTGGCCCACTTTTGTTAGATAAAAACTATATGTATGGAAAGGTGTGTATGCATATATTATTTCAATTATTTACACAGTACACACAGACCCAGGATATTATACAACTCTTAGAGGAGAAGCGTATTTCTACCAATTTCCAGGCTAAATTCTATCTCACTCACTCTCACACACACACACACACACACACACACACACACACACAACTAGATGCATTTTACCATAAAAATAAATTACATATCCTTGATATTTACTCAAAAATGTTGAAAACTATGTTCACACTGAAACCTGCACACAGAAGTTTATAGCAACTTTAATCATGATTGCTAAATTTTGGAAGCAATCAAGCTGTTCTTCAGTAGGTAAATGGGTAAGTAAACAATGGTCCATCCAGATGATGAAATATTATTCAGTGATGTAAAGGAATGAGCTATAAACCGTGAAAAGACATTGAGGAACCTTAAGTACATATTACTAAGTGAAAGAAGCCAGTCTGAAAGGACTAAATACTGTGTGATTCCAACTCTGTGACATTCTAGAAAAGGCAAAACTGTGGAGGCAGTTAAAGATCAGTAGTTGCCAAGGATTAAGGAGAGGGAGGGATAAACAAGTGTAAGGAACACAGAGGATTTTTAGGACAGTGAAACTACTCTGTCTGATAACACAGTGGTGATATATGTTAGTATGTATTTGTCCAAAACCATAGAATGTGCACCACCAAGAGTGAACCCTAACGTCAGCTGTAGACTTTGGGTGTTGATGAGGTGTCAATGCAGGATCATCCTTAGTAAAAAATGTTCTATTCTGGTGAGTGACATTGATAGTATGGGAGGTTCTGTTTGTGTAGCACTGGTGAGTATAAGGATATCTGTATCTTCTTCTCAGTTTTGCTGTAAACATAAAAAATAAAGCCTTTTAAAATAAAAGCATGGAAAAAATAAATTATAAATATCAGCAAAGGTGTTATACTGAGTTCCTAAGGACAGATAATGCTGTAGACCTGTGTTATAGATCTCATATTTCTAAGGTAAGATAAAGTTACCCAGTTTGGATATCAGCATTCAAGAAAGTAGTATTAATTGTCTGGAATACCATTAACTTGGAGAAAAATATAACAATAAATCCTGAGAAAATACATTCCCCATATTATGAGGTTATTAGGTAGTCTATACCAATTCAGGCACCAATAACTGGTACTCTCTGAAAGCAAAGTGTACACTAAGTGCCTGTACTTGGGAATTAGGAGAGGGCACTCAGATAAGGGCTTTTCTCTCTCTGTCCTTGAGCAGTTGACAGAGGCATCTTTGTCTCCATTTCTGCATTCATAAAATCAGGAATAAAGCATGCTGCTAAAAGTCACTTAAAGACTCCTATAGAAAGGTGAAGGATTCCACTGGCATCTTTATTGAGAACTACCTCAGAAAGTTGAGGACTATACAAGAAAAGGGCATTGCCTGAGAGTAAGTGGTTTTAAACATAAGAGCAAATTAAATGTAAATTTAAAATTAAATTTGATCTCCTATGTCAGACTCTTCTAAAAGTCATTCCTTTGAGTATTTGAATCAGAAAGACACATTCATTCTGAGAGTATATAAGTTTCTTAAAAGCTACAGTTATTTATAAATTATTGGTTATAGTCTTTAAAATGTTGCAACTTAGGTTCAATGGGTCAAGTGATGAAACATAAAACCTTTGGAAGAGTATGGGTTATTTATAGTCACCATGTCAAGAGGTCATGTTGTAGGATCTACTCTATTTTCACTTAAAAAATGTAGAAACAAGGTCATGGAGGTGGTTCCTAACTGGGGTGAAATCTTTTAAATTTGCATATCTTTAAGTGGACCATTGTCACCGAATCAGAAACATAAGGATGAATTGATTTAGTGTTCAAGTTTTTTATGTATACTCTCTACTTTGAAAGGAATAATACAATATAAAGTGAATTTTATTTATAAAATGTTTAAGAATTTTCCTATCGAACATAGCATGCTCTCAAATTTCATAAATAGTTTCTTAAATGTTTGCATTTTTTAAAGATGATGTTGGCTTTAAAACATAACCTATTATTCCTAACACAACGCCCATCAAGAACTGGGGTGCATGTCTACTCTTTGAATCTGGGCTCTGCAGCTGCCTGACTAATAGTACATGGTGGAAGGCTCTAGGTCCAGGTAACCCCAGGAGAGATCCACAGGGAAAGTAACCATAGTGCTCAGTCCTGAGTCACAGCCAAGCTCCCAGCCAACACTCTGCACCAACTTGCAGGTCATGTTGGTGAATCATCTTAGAAGTGGGTTCTCATGGGTCACCCCAGACCACATTCTGTGGAGTATACAAGCCTGTTCCACTAGACCAGACAGTTGCAAACTGAAGATCAGGAGCAAGATACATTATAGTTCTTGTTTTAAGCCATTAAGTTTGAGGTGATTTGTAGTACAGTCATAGACCAGAACAAATTAGGTATCTGGGAGAGGGTGCTGTCATAACAAATGCCTAAAATATGGGCATTGGCTTTAGGGTGGTGGCAGATAGAAGCTACAATGACCTTGAGAAGAGTTTTAGTAAAATCCTGAAGAGTCTCAGCAGGAGAAATAATAAAGGGCCTTGAGTTGGAGTTCATGGAAGCCTAAGGCCTTAAGGCAGCTATCTTTGACAGCTTAAAGAGAAAGAGGGAAGATGTTACAAAAGCTTTGAGGAAAGGGACTCTGGTTATGATACAGTAGAAATCTGGCAAGTCCTCTGTTGCCTGAGATCATGTGAAACTAGTAAATGTGTTGTATTAGTCAGCTCGGAGAATACCACAGAGGGGTTAAAACAACTGACATTTATTTCTCACAGCTCTGAAGGCTGGAAGTTCAAGATCAAAGTCCAGCAGGGATGGTTTCTGGTGACACCTCTCCTCTTCATTTGCGGACAGCCACCTTCTAGCTGTATTCACATGTCAGAGAGATAGAGAGATCTCTGGTGTCTCTTCCCTTTCTTATAAGAACATCATTTGAACTGGATTAAGGTCCTACTCTTAATGACCTCATTTTACCTTAATTAACTCCCCAAAGCCCCATCTCCAAATACAGTCTCATGGGGCGGGGAGGAGGTTGGGGATTCAATGTATAGGTGAGGGAGGGTCACAATTCTGTCCATAACTCGATCCTAATGAACTTAATGATCTAGTTAAGCAGAATCCCAGTGCAAATATTTAAACATCCAATGGCACTTTTTTCACTGCTGTGACAACATGTAAATTGAAATAAATATGATGTAGAATAAACATTTAACTATAAATAATCCAGGATTGGCTAGGTTTGTAAATAAATAATTTTATCTTCCTAGCCTCTCCAGATGACAGAAAGATAATATGATGAACACCTAGTCTTCATAACCTAAGCAGAATAAATAGTACAGTAATAGGATCAGTATGTTACCCAGGTAGAAAGGACAGGCCTTGAGCCTGGAAGTATTCAGGTGGATTCCAACATCAATAATCTGATGTAATAGTTGATCTCATTTGTTGTGTTTAGTTCACCTTCTGAGAAGTTTGAGGCTTTTTATTACTTTCTTGATAAGTATTTTTAGAAACTTTTATAAGAATGGTTCTTGAGTCCTGGCCAGTGTGGCTCAGTTGGTTGGAACATCATCCCATACACCAAAAAGCCGCCAGTTTGAGTCCCAGTCAGGGCACAGGCTTAGATTGTGAGTTCGATACCCCGTCAGAGCACGAATGGGAGGCAACCGATTAATGTTTCTCACTGCCATCTATGTTTATCTCCCCCTCCTCTTTCAAAAAAATAAAAATAAATAAACTTCTTGGGCCAAAGGCTTTATTGCTGCCAATCAGTCTAATTGGTTCCTATGGCACAGTTAGTAGGGGATCCAGTCCAGTGTCAGACTTTCAAGGTTCCATGTGAAGGATTCAGAGTCCATTATCCAAGTTAGTTAGTTTCAGAGTTTCTTGTACATGCAAGTTGATTCAAGTATCACCAGAAAGAGTGATAACAGGGTAATTTATCAACACCAGCAATGAAAATAAGAACAACCACAATATTAGTAACAGAGTTAAAGTTTACTGAGTTCTTGTTGCAGAACAGCCACAAATCTAAGCTCTTCTCACATATTAACTGATTTCACTCTCAGAACAGTCTGAGTTAAGTTTTATATTTCCTCCTCCATATTTTTCGGAGAAGTGAAGTGAGGCACAGACTTTAAGTAACTTGACTAAGTTTACAAAACCACTAATGGTTGAGCGAGAATTCCAAACTAAACACTCTCAAAGCTAAGAATATTCAATTTAAGAATACAAAGTGTTTGGCCAGGCAGAAAATTAATTCTCCCTAGTATAATTATCCTAAGCTAATAATAAAATTAGTCTTGTGCTTTATAACCCCTTGTTATATGAAAAACAAAGAGACATCTAAGTCCTGGTTTGTAACCGTATCATTCTATACAGAATTTTAACAACATCTGACTCATTTTGTTATAAATCTTTGTTTACATGTGTTTCTGTCTCATTGAAATGTTAGATATATCAGGATTGAACTTACTCAAGATTAGCATCATGACCATGTAGCATAGTGCCTGCGATACTTAGAGTATTTTAATTAATTCAGAGTGAAAAAGAAGTGAGTTAGGACAATAAGACAAAGGTTGGGTGGCAGGGCAGTCCACCCCAGAACTATGTCTTCAAGCTTTTGGTTATGGAGGAAGGAGCGTCCTCACCACCTCCACACCACTCCTCACCATCATTCTGGGGTCAGGGGAGCATCACTTCCTTTCTTGAGGCTTGGCACACTCTCACACCCCACTATCTAACTTTTTATTTAAAAAGGTTTATGTTGGGGGCGCATTTCCCATAAAACTTGGAACTGATAAAAAGACTGGAAAAAGTTTTTAAGGAAAAATAAGTTACAGAAGCTAAGACACCAGGGCCACCTTGTAAAATGTCATCTTTCCTCCTCTGACTCAATTTCCCCAGCAGAGCTATCCAGCATGGAGCTTGTGAACACAGCTTTAATTGGTGGAGACATCTACCTGGAGGGAGAGACAAGATCCAGGGAAAGAGGCTCTAGGAGCTGAAGAAAAAAGGAGATGCCAAGGAGAGGAGCCTGGGCCCACAGCCCGAAAGGGTGGCAGGTCTCTGAGCAGTGGTGGGGGTCAGAGCCCTTTCAGACCCCATGCCTCCTGGATGCTGTGAAGACAGGCAAACATCGTCTGAAATGAGGGCCTTTGTACTTGCTGTAGATGCTCTAGTGCACTTTGTTAGCTACTTTCTGGTAAAGTGCATCCCTCCCTGCTCTGCAGACTGCTATGTAAAGTTCACGCAGGCTGATAATGGGGAGCTCAATACCTGATGTTGTGGTAAAGTTGCATTTCCATCCCTTCCCTTTGTAAAGTTTATACTCGCCATTTTGTGCTATACCCCCCAATATATAAACACACCGAGTTACTTCCAGAAGCTATAGGAATAATAAGTGCCTTTTTCCTTTCCTATCTCATTCATCTTTTCTTGCTACCTGAATTTCTTGGGCTTGTTCCAGGTCCCATCACCAGCGCCTCTGGGATTTATGAAAGCTTCAAATTACACTTCCATAGAAGTTAAAAAGCAAAGGCAGAAAGGCTCATGTGGGGCCACACTCAAGGTTAAGTGCGGAAAGCAGTGTGCACAGCTGATGAGCTCTCCCAGTCCCATGGGGCTCAGGGACACCAGGCAGGGCCACACACTGAGGAGCTGGCTTCAGGAGGAGCTGCAGAGGTAGCCAAATGCTTCCCAGGGGGAACTTTTGTGGTGGGGGTGAGGGGAGTGAAAGAATCCTGTCCTCCCTGGCCTGCATTTCAGATGGCTTTGTGCAAAACAGATGCTATGTCCTGGCAGGGAGCTAACCCTTTTTATATTGTAAGAAATAGGAATGGATACAGGAACAGGTGAAATCTGGGCATAGGAGCCAGTCATCAAATCAGAAAGAAATCCCACCGGCCTGGTAGAGTCCATATATGTATGGTTTGCTTATATGTTAAAAAAAAAAGATAAGAAAAAAAATAAAGCTTCTTTTATTTTGTGTTTGGTCCACTCTTCCTGAAGAACCCCCTTCTAAAGGCTTAAAAAGAGATAGCATTTTGTGGTCTGAGGCCTTTTAAAAATCACCCATATTACTTGAGAAAAAATTCACCTGAATCTTTTTCTGTGAAAAGATGTTTAATTTTATACTCTAGGTAGCAGCACCAGCAATTATATAAGTGACCATTACTACCTTAAAAAAATTATAAACTGAGTTGTTTTACAGAGATTCAAAATACAGATTAAATTCATTGAAATGTTCCATAACTGCAAGAGTGCCTTTCAGCATTTAGGATACTATTCTAATGTGTATTTCTTACTCAAAATATAATTTTCCTAAATCTTTTTTTTTATTGTTAGTATCATTTTATTTTATTTTTATTTTTTAATTTTATTTTTTGGTTATTCAATTACAGTTGTCCCATTTTTCCCCCATTGCTCCCCCCTCCCAGCCCATCCCTTCTCCCACAATTATATCCCTCCCCGTTGTCCATGTCTATGAATCATTCATACACGTTCCTTGACTAGACCCTTCCCTTACGTATCCCCCTTCTCTCCCTCCCCCCTCCCCCCTACTGACTACTATTCTAGTCTTTGCCTCTTTAGTTCATTTGTTTGTGTTGCTCTTTAGTTTCCTGTATTAGGTGATATCATATGGTATTTTTCTTTCTTTGCCTGGCTTATTTCACTAAGCATAATTCTCTCTAGTTCCATCCATGTTGTCGCAAATGGCAGGAGTTCCTTCTTTCTTTCTGCTACATAGTATTCCATTGTGTAAATGTACCACAGTTTTTTGATCCACTCATCTACAGATGGGCACTTAGGCTGTTTTCAGCACTTAGCTATTGTAAACAGGGCTGCTATGAACATAGGGGTGCATAGGTTTTTTTGAATTAGGGTTTTAGGATTTTTCAGTTATAATCCTAGCAGTGGAATCACTGGATCAAATGGCAGTTCCATTTTTAGTTTTTTGAGGTAATTCTATACTGTTTTCCATAGTGGCTGCACCAGTCTGCATTCCCACCAACAGTGCAGTAGGGTTCCCGTTTCTCCACATCCTCGCCAGCATTTGTTGTTTGTTGATTTGTTGATGATGGCCATTCTGACAGGTGTAAGGTGGTATCTCATTGTGGTTTTTACTTGCATCTCTCTGATGGCCAACGATGTTGAGCATTTTTTCATGTGCCTATGGACCTTCTGTATGTCCTCTTCGGAGAAGTGTTTGTTCAGGTCCTTTGCCCATTTTTTAATTGGGTTGTTTGTTTTCTTGATGTTGAGTTGTATAAGCTCTTTATATATTTTGGAGATTAATCCCCTGTCTGTGATATCATTGGCAAATATGTTTTCCTTTTTGGTTGGTTTCCTTTTTATCTTGCTGATGTTTTCTTTTGATGAGCAGAAACTTTTTAGTTTGATGTAGTCCCATTTGTTTATTTTTTCCTTTATTTCTCTTGCCTTAGGAGATGTATCTGTAAAGATATTGTTATGTGTGATATCTGAAATTTTCCTGCCTACGTTTTCCTCTAGGACTTTTATGATATCACGGCTTACATTTAAGTCTTTGATCCATCTTGAGTTTATTCTCGTGTGTGGTGTAAGTTGGTGGTCTAGTTTCATTTTTTTGCACGTCCCTGTCCAGCACCATTTGTTAAAGAGGCTCTTCTCATTCCGTTTTATGTTCCTTCTTCCTTTATCAAAGATTAGTTGACCATAGAGGCCTGGGTTTATTTCTGGGCTTTCAATTCTGTTCCACTGATCTATATGTCTGTTCTTATGCCAGTACCAGACTGTTTTGATCACCGTGCCTTTGTAGTATTGTTTGGTGTCTGGTATTGTGATTCCTCCTGCTGTGTTCTTCTGTTTCAAGATTGCTTTTGCTATTCGGGGTCTTTTTTGGTTCCATATGAATTTTTGGAGGATTTGTTCTAGGTCAGTGAAATATGTCATTGGTGTTTTAATAGGGATTGCATTGAATCTGTAAATTGCTGGGTAGTATGGCCATTTTGATGATCATTTTGATGATCTTCCCATCCAAGAACATGGTATTTGCCTCCATTTATTTGTATCTTCCTTAATTTCTTTCTTCAATGTTGCATAATTTTCAGTGTACAGGTCTTTTATCTCTTTGGTTAAGTTTATTCCTAGGTACTTTATTTTTCTTGTTGCTATAGTAAATGGTATTTTCTTTTTTGTTTCTGTCTCTGATATTTTATTGTTGGTGTACAGAAATGCCTTCGATTTCTGTATATTTATTTTGTACCCTGCTATTTTGCCAAATTCACTTATTATATCAAGTAGTCTTTTAGTGGAGTTTATAGGGTTTTCTAGGTATACTATCACGTCATCTGCAAATAGTGATAGTTTTACTTCTTCTTTCCCAATTTGGATGCCTTTTATTTCTCTGTCTTGTCTGATTGCTGTGGCTAGGACTTCCAACACTATGTTGAATACAAGTGGGGAGAGTGGACAGCCTTGTCTAGTTCCTGATTTCAGGGGGAATGCTTTCAGTATTTGTCCATTGAGTATGATGTTGGCTCCAGGCTTCTCATATATAGCCTTAATTATGTTAAGGTATGCTCCCTCTATTCCCATTTTGCTGAGTGTTTTCAACATAAATGGGTGTTGTACTTTATCAAATGCTTTTTCTGCATCTATGGATATGGTCATGTGATTTTTGTCTTTCATTTTGTTTAGGTGATGTATTATATTTATTGATTTGTGAATATTAAACCATCCTTGCATCCCTGGGATGAATCCCACTTGATCATGGTGTATGATTTTTTTGATGTATTGTTGGATGCTGTTTGCCAAAATTTTATTGAGGATTTTAGCATCTATGTTCATCAGTGATATTGGCCTGTAGTTTTCTTTCTTTGCTGTGTCTTGACCTGGTTTTGGGATTAGGATAATACTGGCTTCATAGAAAGAGTTTGGGATTTTTCCCTCTTCTTGGATTTTTTGGAATAGTTTGAGGAGGGTAGGAGTTAGTTCTTCCCTAAATGTTTTGTAAAATTCTCCTGTGAAGCCATCCGGTCCAGGGTTTTTGTGTGCAGGGAGATTTTTGATTACTGTTTCAATTTCCTTCTTTGTTATTGGTCTGTTGAGACTTTCTACTACTTCTTGATTCAGTTTTGGAAGGTTGTATGTTTCTAGAAATCTGTCCACTTCTACTAGGTTGTCAAATTTCTTGCCATAGAGTTGTTTGTAGTAATTTCTTATAATTGTTTGTATTTCTGAGGTGTCAGTCGTGATTTCTCCTCTTTCATTTCTGATTTTGTTTATTTGGGTCTTCTCTCTTTTGTTTTTAATGAGCCTGGCTAGAGGCTTGTCAATTTTGTTTATTTTTTCAAAGAACCAGCTCCTAGTTTTGTTGATCTTTTGGATTGTTTGTTTAGTTTCTATGTCATTTAATTCTGCTTTGATCTTGATGATTTCCTTTCTTCTTTTTGCCCTAGGCTTTGTTTGTTGTTATTGTTCTAGTTCTTGTAGCTTTATGGTTAGGTTTTTTATTTGAGATTCTTCTAGTCTTTTCAGATATGCCTGTATTGCTATGAACTTCCCTCTTAGGACTGCTTTTGCTGTGTCCCATAGGTTTTGGGCTGTTGTGTGTTCATTGTCATTAGTTTCTAGAAATTTCTTGATTTCCTCTTTGATGTCATTGTTAACCCATTCGTTATTTAAGAGCGTGTTATTCATTCTCCATGAGTTTGGGTGTCTTTAATTTTTTTCCCTGAGGTTGATTTTTAGTTTCAAGGCATTGTGGTCTGAAAAGATGCTTGATATGATTTCAATTTTCTTGAATTTGTTGAGGCTTGTTTTGTGTCCTATTATGTGGTCTATCTTTGAAAATGTCCCATGTGTCTTTGAAAAGAATGTATATTTTGCTTCTTTGGGGTGAAAAGTTCTATATATATCAGTTAAGTCCATGTGGTTTAGTGTGTTGTTCAATACCTGTATATCTTTGGTGTTTCTTTGCTTGGATGATCTGCTATTGTTGATAATGAAGTGTTGAAGTCCCCTACTACGAGTGTGTTGCTGTTAATATCATTCTTATGGTCTTCTAGTATTTGCTTTATGTATTTGGGTGCTCCTATGTTGGGTGCATATATGTTTATTAGTGTTATATCTTCTTGATGAATCGTTCCTTGAAGTATTATGAAATGTCCTTCTTTGTCTCTTTTTATTGCCCTTGCTTTGAAATCCGTTTTGTCTGATATGAGGACTGCTACCCCAGCTTCTTTTCAGGTCCATTTACTTGGAATATTTTTTTATATCCCTTTACTTTCAGTCTGTGTAAATCTTTTGTTTTGGGGTGTGTTTCTTGTAGACAGCAAATATGTGGGTCCTGTTTTCTTATCCATTCCATTACCCTATGTCTTTTAATTGGAGCATTTAATCCATTTACATTTAAGATTATTATTGACATGTATTTATTCATTTCCCTTTTGTATCTCTGTTCCTCTACTCTTTTTTTGTTTTTTCTCTTCCTTTTTCTTAGAATATTCCCTTTAGCATCTCTTGCAATGCTGGTTTGGTGGAGATGTATTCTTTTAGTCTTCCTTTGTCTGAGAAACTCCTTATTTCACCTTCTATTTTGAATGAGAGCCTTGCTGGGTAGAGTATTCTTGGTTGTAGGCCTTTGTTTTTCATTGCTTGAAATATTTTTGACCATTCCCTTCTGGCTTGTAGTGTTTCTGTTGAGAAATCGGTCAATAGCCTTATTGGAGCTCCCTTGTATGTTATTTGCTGTTTTTCTCTTGCTGCTTTTAAGATTCTCTCTTTGTCTTGGAATGTTGCCATTTTCAGTATGATGTGCCTTGGAGTGGGTTTTTGGGGGTTCCTCTTTATTGGAACTCTCAGTGCTTCTTGGACTTGCAGAACTTTTTCTTTCATCAGGTTCGGAAAATTTTCTGTCACTATTTCTCCTATCAGTTTTTCAATTCCATGCTTCTTTTCTTCTCCCTCTGTTATTCCTCTGATCCTGATATTATTTCGTTTAATGCTATCCTGTAATTCCCTTACATCTTTTTCATATTTTTTCAGTCTTTTTTCATTTTGCTGTATCATTTGAGAATTATTACCTACATTATCCTCTAACTCACTAATCCGATCTTCTGCTTCATTTAGTCTGCTTTTGACTGATTCTACTGTGTTTTTCAGTTCAGAGATTGCATTCTTCATTTGTTCCTGGTTCTTGTTGATAGTTTCTAGGATTTTTTTTTATGCTAGTGTAGTTCTCTGCAAGATCCCTGTAATTTGCTTGGAGCTGTTGGTAACTTCCTTGGAGGTTGTCATACTTGTTTTTGAGGTTTTTGAGCATATTGAGTTTCTTCACCACCATAGTTTTGAATTCCATGTCTGACATTTGGGCTATGTCTATTCCATCTACCTCTCTTTCTGGGGATTCCTCTTTTCTTTTCATTGAGAGGTTGTTTCTGCATCTTACCATGTTGGATTCTTCTCGTTTGTTTTTGTTATTTGGATTTGTCTGCTTTGCCTTCCCACCTTTGTGGTATGATATTTTTTACGGTAGATCTGGGGGTTTCAGTGGTGCTGTCTTTTTGATCTCCTGAGCCTGATGTTCTTGGGGTACCTTTTATATTGTTTGTTTATGCTGTCTGGTTATATTTCAGATTTTTTTGTTAGGATCTTCCTTCTGGCTTGTTGATTGAGAGTGACTCTATCCACTTTGTCTTGAGTTCTTTTGTGGAGATGCTGTTAAAAACATAAACACACAGCCCCAGCAGGAGACCCGCACCCTCAAAAATATCCCCCACCCTCTATCCTGCTATCGTCAGCCAACGAGCCAGTATTAATATAAATGTAGAGAGATTAGAGCTTTTACACTATAGGAAGAATAGATAAGAGTTGTTTTAGTGAAGGAAAAATATGATTTTTGAGAGAGGGGATAATAGGTTAATAATAGTTGAGACTGTGCAAGACAGTAGGTAATATTTACATTGTATGTTAATAACTATAGAAGAAAAAAAGGGGGAAGAGTGCAGAATATAGTAGGAAAGTGGAGTTATATAGTATTAGATTTATATAGTAGTTATATTCTATTTATTTAGAATGAAAGGGAAGCTAAACTAGGCCCACAAACAAATAAACAACAATTGAAGAAGAGGGATAAGAAGGAAAGATTATATAAAACAGATTAGAAATATAGTTTGTTTTTTCCTCCTTCCTTTCCCTCCTCCCTCCTCCCCTCCTCTTTCAGGAAGAAAAGAAAAAGGAAAAAGGGAAAAAGAAAAAAAAGAAAGGAGTGTTTTTACTCAGTTCAGCCTTCTTGTGTCGTCTTCTTTTTCTGCGTCCGCAGCTGGTCTAATGTGATGGGTCAGAGATTCCTATTCCTTGCAGCAGCGTTGTGCGCGAGGTGGCCGGCAGGGTGTAATGCAAGGCAGCCAAGAGCCCACCTCAGGTCTGCCACGCCGCGCTCCGGGAAAGCAGGCCACGTCGTGCTCTGGGGAAGCTGGTGAGGTGCTTTTTTCACTCAAGCATCAGTGCGCACCCAAGACGGCCGGGGAACTAAGCTCAGGCCTGCCGCACCACTCTCTGAGAAAGCCAACCGCGCCATGCTCCGGGAAAGCCGGCGAGGTGTTTGTTTGTTTGTTTATTTTTCGCTCGAGTGCTGGTGTGCACCCAAGCGGCTGGGGAGCTAGCCTCAGGCCTGCAGCACCGTGTTCCCGGAGTTGGTCTTTCGCCTCTTAGGGCAGGGCTGCAGACACTTGTGCTCAGTGGAAGTGAGTGTCTGTGAGTCGCTGCTGCCCGCTGTTCCCACGCCGCAGCTGCCCACCGTTCCCGCACCTCCTGAGCAGTCACACGCAGAATCTGGGCAAGTGCTCTGCGCTCCGGATTCCGGCCTGGTACTTCGGCCTGGCGCCCACTGGGCTGGCCAGGGGCGACAGCGCACAGTCTTCTGCGTGTCCAGTGGGCCCTCCCTGCGCCTGTTGGGTCACTGATTTTATGTCTGTTGGCGTGTGTCCGAGGGGCACCTGGATGTGCAGCCCTGCATACCTGGGCCAGTGAATGAGGGCACTTCCCCATGCGTGCCCCCATGACCCAAGGGGAGGGTTGGGGAGTGGGGAAGCACACTTCTGCACCTGCGCTCCTTAAGAATGTCCTATCACCCCCAAACTTTTCCCCCCTCTCTGCAGTTCACAAGAGAAAAATACAGAGGAAACATTATGTTTTCACTTGTACAGTAGCACGCTGTCCCCCGTCTTCCAGCGTCAATGCCACCTGGTTGAGTCCTGTCTCTGCCAGCAGGCAGAGATCCGCTCTCCTCCCGACTCCCCTCTGGGGAAGCCTGTGGTCGCCAAAAAGCCTTTGTGTCCTTCCAGCCACAGCTCGGGCAGCCACCCCAGTCAGGAGTCCTGTTTCGTCCCTTTTTCTTCCGCTATCCTAACCAAACAGGTCGCTCCCAGATGGTTTTTCTCTAATCCAGCAGTGCCAAGGCTCGACTCCTGCCAGTGTCCAGCAGCTTACTGAGATGATCTGTCTGCAATTAGTCCAAACCACAGATGGGTTTTGGGAGCCCAAGAGCGCAGCCTCCCCTCACTCTTCCGCCATCTTCTTCCCAATTTTCCTAAATCTTTATAGCAAAATTCACTACATGTTTATGTCTCAAGTGTATTTCTTTTTTTTTAACAATGAGGAATTGGGTTGTAATGTGTGCGCATGGTAATCACTCAGTGTTGAAGGTATTACCTGCACGTCTCCCAGGTCATAACAAGAGCTCATGCTCAGATGGCATTTGCCACAAGCCGAACACTGGCTAAGCATTTGACATCAACTCCCTGATTTACCCTTCACAGCAGATCAAGAGCAGGGTATGATAGTTAGCATCCCCACTTTCCAGATGGAGGCCCTCAGGCACTGTATCTTTCAGCCCCTCCCCATGGAGCTGGAGCATGGCAGGGTGAGGGTGCCCTTTCAGGGGTCTGCTGCGGGGGGCACACTCACAGCCAACACGCACCCCACACCCTATTTTCTTCTTCATGATCATCAAGGTCTTTCCTCCCACTTATGTCCAAACCCTCAGCCTCTCTCCACTCTACATTTTATAGTGAAGACAAAATCTCTTTCAAAAATCATAGTGCCTGGCCCATGTCTGGTTCCTCCTGCTCAGCGCCTGTCTTTGAAATTCATCAGGTTGCAAACACAGCTAGCTGGTTCTACATGCAGACACAGCTATGGCAGTGGGAGGGTGCTTCGCTGCAAAGCGGTGGAGTGGCACTGACTGGGAAGGGACAGGCGGTCCATGAGTGATGGAAGTTTCCATCCTGGTTAGGTGATGAAGTTACAGTTACACGGGCAAACATTCACTTATTTGTGCATGTCATGGCACAATTCTGTCTCAGTACACAGAATGCAGTGGGAAAAAAATGTTTAAAAAAGGCACTGTTATTATATTATTCTCCTGCTTTAAGAACTTAAATAATTTCCCACCACAATAAAAATAAAAGTCTTTTTCAAGCATCCACAGTCTAACCCAGTGGTGCCTCTTGCTTTGGCTCATGTCCCACCTCCTCCCCTATGTGGCCTGACAGGCCAGCAGCTTCATCATCCTCACACAGGACACATTCTGCTCACTCCCCACTCTATCTGGACATTGATTTGTTTGCCTTTTCAATACCAACTCTTTACTTAGATCATAGCTTCCACAAGGGGAAAAAAAAATAGATCACCAAAAAAAAATTGTCTCCTGGCATTAGGTTCCTCTCTGTGGTATTTTCATGATTATAGTTTTATATTGGTTTTGCTTGTTGGTTGGTTTTCTTTTTAATATTTAATTTTTAGAGCAGTTTTCAGGTTTACAGAGATTTCCCTGATACCCTTGGCTCCCATGCACAGAGCCTCCCCCACTACCAACACAGAGCATCAGTACATGTGCCTCTATCATTCTTAGACTAATGCCTTTTTCCATTCCACATGGTAAACTCTATCAGGGCAGGAATTTCATCTACACTTGTTCTAATTGATTTCTCCCCTTGCTGGTACACAGGTGCTTAATAAGTACATTTGTTACTAAGTGGATTTGTAAGGAGTTCTCTTTAAATTCCAAATCCAATTCTTAATCTAGATTGCTTTGCAAGTCAGCAAACTTCATTTAAACACTATCGTTAGATATGTGAGAGAATTTTACTTTTAGGAGAAAGAATATAGCTGCAAAGTAATTTTTTTAAAAGCATAGATCTCTCTAAAGGTGGTAGAACCAAAGGCTGAGAAATCAGAAATTTTTAAAGTTTATACATATAACCTTCCTAATTGTGGGGTAGAAATTTACTGGAAGCTATATTTCTCTACCTCTAAAAAGTTACTACATAACTTTTTTAGAATTGGAAGATATATACAATTCTACATGTAATATCTGTATTCCTGTTTTGTCTATATCTCATATCTGAGGCCTGATCCACACTGGAGGGTTTTAGTTCTTTTTTGACTTTGATATGCAGCAAGAAAGGGGGGAAATAAAACAATAATGAATGGAAGAAAGGGAGGGAGGAAAGAAGAGAGGGAAGGATGATCTCCAAGTGAGCAGATATAACAGAATATATCCCTGTTTCTTTCAGCTCCTCACCCTGCTCCTCAACTACTAAGAATGTCAATTGCCCGCATAATATTAAGAAACCTTTCTTGCCCATGTTGAAATCATATTTCCTGACATATTCTATTTTATTTCATCCTATTCAGTTACATTATATTCTGTGATAATATTGTACTCTAAGTTTAAAACTGTTTTTCAACCCACTAAATTAATTTATCAACATGGTATGCCTTTTAAAAAGTCTGCAAGATGCTGAAATTGGTGTTTTTGAAGTAGAACAAAACAAAACAAAATATCCAATCCACTTGGTCAGCAGCCACTGTGGAAATCAAGCAATGTGATTTTAACTGGATGCATTTCCAGTCGATAGTAACTTGTTTATGTGCCTTTTTATCCCCAGAGACAAAAACTACAATGACTATAAAGGCTTAGCATACATCTTGCAAGCAAATACAGAATAAACCTTTTCCAAAGTTTTCCTGAAGTTTGGTATTATTCAACAACACAGAACAGAGCACATGGCCACAGACATCTGCTCAGTGAGGAGAAGCCCTTCTGCACTCAAAGGCTGTTCAGAAACTATGTCCTAAATTATGCACAATTTAAAACTTGGCTGCAAAAAAAGAAGAAAATATTATCCTTTGTGACAGCATGGATGGACCTGGAGAGCATTATGCTAAGTGAAATAAGCCAGTCAGAGAAAGACAAACACCATATGATTTCACTTACATGTGGAATCTAATGAACAAAATAAGCTAGCAAACAAAACAGAAACAGACTCATAGATAGAAAACAGACTGACAAGTGTCAAAAAGGAAAGTTGTTGTGGGTTGTGGGGCTGGGTGAAAAAGGTAAAGAGATTAAGCAAAAAGAAAAAAACAAACAAACTCATAGACACAGACAATAGTTCGGTGGTTACCAGAAGGAAAGGGGGATGGGGAAGGAGAAGACAGTAAAAGGGGGATAAATGGTGACAGAAGGAGACTTGACTTCGGGTGTGAACACACAATATGATTATAGATGATGTATTATAGAATTGTACACCTGAAACCTACATAGTTTTATTAGCCAATGTCACCCAAAATATTCAATAAAAATTTTAAAAGTCCTATAATAACTTAAACATCACACAAATCAATTGTCAGATGGAAACCACATATCCATCCATTCAGTTCTGTGATTCAGATACTCACAGAAATCTCCAGTCAGCTCTGTACTATGAAGAGATGGGGATGTCTGGGTGACTCAGTTAATTAATAAAAGTGATACTTGATATATGCACATCTAGACACATTTATTTACTATTTTCCTTGGAGTATTTAGATAAATCAACTAAATACACGACTCAAAATCTGTTGTTATGGCAAAAACTTAACCAACAGCTTCGACTACTGGCTAGAGAGCAGGTTGAAATCATGTGTGTCCTTTAACAAGTCAAGGGGATGGGTCTCCTATTTCTAGAGATTGATTGAGTATTTACCATTCAATAGATGTCTGCTGAGGAAAGAGTTGAATGAGTGATCCAAGTTTCTTCAGAGTTTTTATCTGGATATCAAGAAAAATGAATCCACAATTCTTACAACTCTGAGAACCTATAGCAAATATGAGAAAAGGTGCCTCCTACATTCACTTTTTCCTGGATCATTTCTATTGGATGCTTGGGCCTTTGAATCTCTAATAACTTCCATTCTGTAACTCAAAACACCATTTCCAAAAGGTCAACCTTGTAGGTCCTGGGTCTGCCCATGTATTCTGTTTTGTCTGGAATCTTGTACACTAACTCAAACAAAAATTTTTCCATTATTTTTTTATTATTTTTGTCCATAAGCCTAGCACTTTCTCCACATCAATTGTTCTCTTCCTTATAGAGATTGGCAAGTGTCCTTAAGTGTCCTTTCTCTTAATGGTTCATAGGCACAGAATTCCTAAACTTTATCTTGACAAATAACTGCCCAGAGTAGGTTCTCCAAAAGTGTCACATTGCAGCTTCCAGGAGTGTTTCTTAAAATGTGTCTTTTCCACTTTCCTTTTGTGTCCCCCTTATCCTGCTGATTGGGACATAGACATAATTGCTGGTGTTCTAGAAGCCTTTTTGGACCATGAGGGCATGGGCTACACCCTTGGGATGGAAGAGTCTAGAGTCTGTATGTCCAGGACTTCATGGAACTGAGCTGCCCTAGGTCTGCCCCACCTCCAGATTTTTATATGAGACAACACTTTCAGCATGCTTGCATTTGGGGGCTACAAGAGAAAGGCTTCATGGTGGTTCAAAGTGCCATGCTATGGAAGAGTGCCATTGGGGTTCTCTGGGCCTCAGAAGAAGTGTAGAGAGGGGTTGTGCCAAGAACAACTCTAGAAATCAAGGAGTGAAAGATGACTTTCAATTGTGTTCAAGCAGCCCATTTCATGTACATGTCAAAGACAGTGAATTGTACAGAATCTTGGGATTTGGGCCTTGAATTTATTATTTTCTCTTTTATGTTCTTTTTTTCTTTGACTGGCATTTAAAATTCATTGGCACTCACTATTTATACAAACACACTTGTTACGTACAGGCCCTTTGTCAATGCATTGTTAGTTCTATCTTTAGGGTCTAAAGCTTTCAAGTCCGCCTTTGGCCTTTTTATTGCTGTGAACTCTTTTCAAAGTCAATATAAAAAGAAATCAGTTAACCAAATTGTCTTTTTTATGGAACTTGCATTTGATGTATGGGATCTTTCCAGATGAATGGTAACATTTTGTTTTATTAGTGATTAGCTTCTACTACTGTTTTCAGAGAACTTTCCTGCTTCTTTCCTCAGGAACTTGCTTTTAAATTGGCTCCAGAGACTTCAAACTCCGAGACTCTTAGTAAAGGGCATGTGAAACAGTGTCTGTGTCACTGCCACCAGAATAATGACTCCTTTTGATGTTGTCTTGTTACTGGAAGAGCACATCAAAGCTCTCCCAGTATCTGCCCCCCCAGGACCAATGGAGCAGAATCATCCTCAGAGAAACAGAGAAATCACTCCTGGTTAAAGCATGGACAACAAAATCTTCTTTGTAGAGTAATAGTGTCTGTTACTGTACTTCTGAAGACTTATTCTATCTTCACATTCATTTTTCTTGTCGGCACCACCTCACTTCCACTGCGGTTGCAAGACTTTTGTTTTAATGTCAGCAAAAAAATACAAGAGAGAATAAGTGTGCTCTAATATTGTTAACAGTTTCATATTTTAAACATGGAATTGCTTTTTCATTTTGTTTGAAAGGTTGGAGCCAGTGATGGAGACACTGAGTTTTGTATAGAGATTGCCATGAATGGAGGTTTGACAAGACATTGCCTTGTGTGCAACAATGCCTGTGCCATGGACCAGTGTTTGGGTAGATGCAGGATGCTTTCTAAATTGAGATACTTTCCTGATTAACTTCCTGGAAGTCCAGAGCCAAAGTAATGGTCAAGGCACCTTACAGATTCCCTCACCATGCAGACAGGAGTCTGGGCACCAGGCCTTCCTGTAGTGAAAGGCAACTCTGGGTCTGGGCACCCTTCTCCCTGTTCATGTGGCCATTCTGCCCAGTCACTAGCTTGGGTTCCATGCAATGTGCAGTGTCTTTTGGAATCTATCACCGTGATATGGAAACCCTAAACCTTCAAATACATCATAGAGGACACAAATCCGGACATGGTTAAAGTAAAGGGCTCCTCTCAGGCTCCTCAGAGAGTCAGTTCTGAATTTTAACAGCAGTTAGAGTCAAACCAGGGGAAATTATGCTCAATCAATCCATCCTTCGCTGTTTTATTTTATTTTAATTAACTTACTTTATTTTGTTTATTTCCTTTTATTTTACTTTAATCTGCAATGGAGACCCCTCCCACCATAGGCACACAAAGGGCCCAATTTCCACAGCACATCTACCCTGAAGCTGGAGCCAGGGCTCTGCCTTCCTCCAGGACTGTCACCACAGCTGAACAGGACTAGTGTTGCATAGCATAGAACATCCTCCAGTCCAGGTGAAGACTGAATCAATCAGGCTAAAAGCTAAAGAGCAAAGCTGCCTTCTCAAGGCAAAGAGACAAATTGTGGAGATGTGTTTTCCCCTTGATCTGCTGAAGGCGACTGAGCTGGAGTTCCCTGCGGATGTAGGGTGGTGCCATGGGGCGGGAGGCACTCCTGCAGCTCTCCAGGGACAGGAACAACAGGGTGCAGCCTTGATGGGGCTGGTGGCAGCAGAGGTGCCAGAGCTGCTGTCCAGCTGCTGGAAGGGGCAGCAGGGCCTGGCAACCAGGAAGCCAAGGGTGCAGCTGGAGCAGCCGGGTGCAGGGTCCAGGGTGCAGGAGGCTTTAGGGAGGGTGGAGCGTGAAGCTCCCGGTCCAGCCCAGAGGAGCTCACGCAGAGCCCCAGCAGAAAGAAATGAGTCTGCAGTCCTCAGAGCCGAAGCATATGGAAGTGCGGACTGTTTTTGTAAGTGTGTTTTACAGCTGACCTATTATGTTTTCCTCTGTGACCAAATTTGAAAAATGGAGAGAGGTGAGTAGCCAAAGCACTGAGTTTGGCTTCCAAGGTTTACACCCTGCCTCTGCTGCTGGAGCACCATACCCCTGAGGGCCTTTGCTCCCCGAAACCTCAGGTCCCTCACTGCAAAGTCAGGGTAACAACAGAGCCACCTCACAGAATGGTGGTCCGTTAAATGGGGTAACACAGAAAGTGTTGAAGACACAACCAAGTGTTGAATAAATAATTGTTACACACATGTGAAGAGATTACAGACAGTTATGTATGTGCCTGCGTATAAGAAGAAGAAAGGAGTTTACTAGAAAGACACAACTTATTGAGATTTAGTCACTGGTTGACTGTCAATGGTAATATGAATTCCAAATAAAAACTGAGGTGTTTGGGATGTTTTTGTTTGCTTGTATTTATTTATTTATTTATTTATTTATTTATTTATCTTATTTTTGCTTATTCCAAAGCCAGAAAACAGGCCAGATACATGGTCGGGACGTCCCAGTCCTCATCACTGCATTTCAGCTGTGAAAGGCAGTGTCAGATGACCTGGAGATTCTCCTGGAGAAGGTGGAGACTGGGGCAAGAGCAGGTCCAATGACAAGTGACCAAGTATAGTAATGGCCTGTTACAGAGCAGTCATGTATGAAGAACAGTGGTCTGGATGAAGGGCAGGTAAGGAATAACTTCAGGGAGAAAAGTTGGACTCAGGTGTGCTCTGAGGAGGTGTGTTTATACTTATGATTTTATTCATTGATTATTGATCCATACCCATTTCATATAAGTCTTTGTCATTCACCATCCCATGGCCTTAGCTGAAATTGCTTTGGTTCTTTTGTTATCTAGAGGCCTCTGCACCCTTGGGCTCCGATTCAGGCAGAACCACACACAAATCAACCACACATAAAACAACGGACTTCATCCTACTCAGAAGAAGAGAGGATTTTAAAAAGTTTTCTTCCTGGCAATTAAGGTGTCTCAAAGTAAATTACTTTTTCCAAGTTCCCCAGAAGCCTGAGCAGTCTCACTTTTTGTGTGAAAGGAGACTCCTGGCCCCCCTCTCAAAGGTAAGAGCTACCTCAATGCAACACCACACTGCCCAAGTGCCTAGTTCTCACCTTGGCCAGATCTGCCTGGGATCACAGGTTCTCATATGTGTCATAACCGTGACAATACGTGCCACCAACACCACAAGATGGAATGGGGCTCCCTTATCCTCTGTTCTCTGCTAGGCACCCTCTCATCTCTCATCACCTGCAGAAATGTTCCCCAGAAGTCCACTCAGAGCTCTGGGCCCTGGGTTTTCTGGGAACAGCCTGATTCCACTGATCTCCTGTGACCAGATTTCCTAGGAGGCCAGCTGCCAGGCTTGTCTGTGAGCCAATGCTATATCTTCTTCATTGCTGCAGCCCCAACACTGGGCATTTTGCCTGTAAACAGGAGATGTTGGTTTAATAAACATTTACCTCACTCAACAAATACATGCCTGGTCCCAGGAATGCAACTCAGAAACAATAGAAACTGTCCAGGCTCTTACAAAATTTACATTCTAACCAAATTTACTCTCTAATCAGTTAATAACTAAGCAAGTGAGTGATCTCAGATAGGTTATGGAGAAAAAAATGCCAACAATTTAAGAAATGGAGATGGGGGAATAAGTGGGAGCTGATTCAGACTGAGTTTTGGAGGACTATTTGGTCTGAGACCTAAGCAGCAAGAAGAAACCAGCCACATAAGGGACATAACAAGGCTCCTCCCCCAGTGGAGGGACAAACAAAAGTATGGAGGCAGGAATCAGGTCCTGATCCTCCAGCAACAAGAAGGCATTGGTCTCACTTGAACTTGAGAGCTTGAATACAGGTCTCTTAGTCTGTCTGGGCTGCAATAAAAAACTACCAAAGACCAGGTGGCTTATAAACGATAGATATTTATTTCTTAGAGTTATGGAGCTTAGAAGTCCAAGGTCAAGGTGCTGGCAGATTCAGTGTCTGTTGTGAATGTACTTTGTGCTTCATAGAGGATGTCTTCTCTCTGTGTTCTCACAAGGAAGGGGTGAGAGGATTGTCTGGTGTCTCTTGTATAAGGACACTGATCCCATTTATGAGGGCTCCACCCTCATGACCTCATCACCTTCCGGAGGCACCACCTTGTAACACCACCAACTTGGAAGTTGTATCAACATATAAATTTGGGGGACAAGGCATTTGTTCTGTAGCAGGGCATGGAGGAAGATAATGAGTTTATACACAGAAGCAGTGCCTGCTGAATTTTGAGAGTCCCAGTAGAAATGTGAGTGTCACTCCAAGGAAATGGGAAACTATGGGATGGTTTTAAACAGGAGGAGAGGTGACTTCCTTCAGGTTTTACAAAGAATACACTGGAAGCAGCAAGTTAGAAAAGAGAGTGTTGTCCGGGCTGGGTGGTTCAGTTGATTGGAACATTGTCCCAGACACCAAAAGGTTGTGTGTTCAATTTCCAGTCAGAGCACATACCTTGGTTCCGGGTTCTACCCCTAGTTGTAGCACATATGGAAGGCAACTGATCAATCAATGTTTGTCTCTCACATTGATGTCTCTCTCTCTCTCTCTCTCCTCCTTTCTCTCTCTAAAATTACTAAATATATCCTTGAGTGAGAATTTTTAAAAAAGTAGAAAAAAGAGTGTTAACTTGAATGGACATTGCTGAACTGATTTTAAAATAAAATTTTTAATTCTTTCTTATGTATCTTGATGGATGCACAGTGAACATAGCCACTTGTTTCTTGAAATTTCCAGCCCCCTCCCCCCACCTTCCCTAAGTTGGAGGGAAAGAGGGAATTGGGGGTTCTGGAAGAATCACCATGTAACAATAAGCAGTCACTTCAAATTGAGCATGGAGTTACTCGGCAGAGATGGCAGAGGAAATACATAAAAAGTCTAAATGGGCCTAATGGGATTTTAGTAATCAAATATCATCATTTGTATAGTTTCCACATTATGGTAGGAATACTTTGGAGCCAGCATCTTTCTACTCCTGTTCCTGTCAGAATTTTATTCTAGAGTAAATTTACATCAGTCCCAGATCCAGGTTGTGTCCACACTTTCATTATAAACCATGTTTACCAAAGGTTTACATCTTGGCTGCAAAAACCAGCTGGCACCAAAACTGGAAACTTGGCATGAACAGTTTGGCATAAACATTGCCCGGAAGCAGTTTTTCTATCTGAATTTGAGAAAAACAGGCTAGGTCATTTTCCAGTTATTTGTGTTATTCATGCATAAATAAAATGAAGCCTGACAGCTTCGCACAGTTGTTTGCTCTTGCACTCCTCAAAAATAGATTCTATCCAAGAAAAGTAACATTTGGTAAACAAATACTCCATGACGGACCGTAAAAACTGAAGGAAAAAAAAAAAAAGGGCTGGAGTACATTAAATAGAAAGGGAAAAGGGAGGTGTTTCAAAAGTCACTTGTGTCAGAAAGTAGGAACTGAGAGAGGTGTTACCAGACAGTTATGCAGATTCTGGGGGCATATTTAGAGGTTCTCATGAACTCCAAATTAAATGTGTAAACAAGCCAAACACAGATTTTCAAATAAAATAAATTATTCTATTCTATTGAAATCTGAGGCACAGCTCATCCTCTCACACAAGAGAATTAAAATTATCATGTTCAACCAAAAAAGAAATAAATGGTTTTTAAATGAGTTCTCTAAAAGCAATGGGCTATTAAAAAGGTGAGGGGAGATAAAGAAAGATATGAATGGTACATTAAATGTGTTGATTAACACACACACATGCAAAATGAATGTCAATATCTGAAGTTCCTTTTTCCATCTCTGTGGTATATTAAAAGTTTAGAAATGCATTTTGTGGGCCTTGAATTCCAGGAGCCAGCACCAGCTCTCTGAAACAGGAATGTGATGGTCTAGACCTCTGTCCAAAGAAAGCCTCTCTGGCAAATTTAAAAGTCAGCCTTGACGTCAGGCAACTCTTGACAATATTCTGCTTTGAGTTCTGTGGAGTGTGGGTAGAATGGACTTTCACTCTTGCAACCTTATCAGTGGGTGAGTAAAAAGAGTATTTAGAGAAAAATAAAGCCAAGCCAACTCAAACAGAAAGTAAAAATAAGTCAGAGAGGAAATAATACAGAATGGAGAAGACAGCGGCAAGCCATGTCCCCGTCTGTCACAACAGTGCCCCATCTGTAACAAGTGCTCTTTCCCAAGTTCCTTTGTGGAAGAAATTGTTTTCACAGGTTTGCTTTTAGCATATGTGCTTTTCAGATGGGTATTAGCTGCTGTTACTGCCCAGATCAGATGCAGGAAAATCCATTATGGTTGTTTTTGGTTTAAAAAAAAAAGAAAGGCTTGCTTTTAGGCAGACTTTAAGCAACACAATAAAATTCTGTATTTGGTAGTGAAAGAGCTTGTCACCTGGTGATTTCATCTGAAGGACATCTTTGACCATCACCTAACCCTTATAGTTGGTGCAGTTAAATCTTACATGGTAATTTAGGCTAAAATTGCTCCTGGGACGTATCTCAAAGCTATTTGCTCTGTAGAACCATCAAATTGACCAGCCTCTCTAAGCTCCACTTTCTTCTATGGTAGACACTCCTAGTGTTCTCCAAGGGAAAGTCAACACAGATTCTTCCTACAGCAATGACATGGCATTTAGAACTGCTGCTCATCACATGATTTGCAGACAAGTTTTTACACCATAGAGAGCTCACCTTTGTCATTGAGGAATAATGAATAAAGACATGCATAGACACACAGAATCACCCAATTGAAAAGACTTCAATACAAAGACATAAGACCTAGTGTCCTAAAGGCCAAAGACAAAACAAAAACTCAGCAGTTTGATAGACCTCACAGAAACTAAACATGAGTCCCTAAGTATTTTCTCAGAATTTGCAATTATTTCTGTTCTCTAAAGGTACACATTTAGCTTAATCTGACTAGTTCTCTAAGTTAATTCTTTAAGAACTGCAATGCATTTTATTTCTGTATTCTGTTTCTAGCAGAGTTCCTGACACCAGAGTGTCAGTAAACATCTGTTGAGTGAATGAACAGTCAGCGTGGGATGGATGCTATGATACTGGTGAGTATCTATGTCTGTACACAATGAAAGGGGTCTTTTGTTTTTGTCTTTAAGACTGAGGAAATGATTGGAGGCTAAAAAAAATTTGTACCAATCAGTGTCAATACATGAGTTGTCTTTTTGAACTTATTTTTTAATTATAGTTGACAAATAATATTATATTAATTTCAGGTGTACAGCATAATGATTAGGCATTTATATACATTACAAAGTGATCACCCTAGTAAGTCTAATACCCATTTGGCACCCTACATAACAATTAAAATATTATTGACTATATTTGCTATGCTGTGCTTTACATACTCGTGACTGGTTTTATTACAGGTAATTTGTACTTCTTAATCTCTTTCTCATTTTTTTTTGTCCATTCTGTCAACCCTCCCCACATCTGGAAACTACCAATTTGTCCTTTGTATCTATGAGTTTCTGTTTTGTTTGTTTGTTTTTTAGATTCTACATATAAGTGAAACCAGATTGTATTTGTCTTTTTCTGTCTGACTTATTTCACTTAGCATAATATCTCCTAGGTTCATCCATGTTTTCACAGATGGCAAGATTTCATTCCTTTTATGACTGAATAATATTCCACTGTATATATGTACTACTTCTTCTTTATTCATGAAACAATGGACACTTAGGTTGCTTCCATACTTAGGCTATTATAAATAATACTGCAGGGAACACAGGAGTGCATATATCTTTTTAAATTTATATTTTGGATTTCTTCTAATAAATATCCAGAAGTGGAATTGCTGGATCCTACTTTTAATTTTTTGAGAAAACTCTGTACTGTGTTCCATAGTGGCTGTACCAACTTACATTCCCACAACAACGCACAAGAGTTCTCTTTTCTCCACTCCACATCCTTGCCATCACTTACTGCTTGTTGATAAAGGTTAATATTCAAAATATGTAAGGAATGCATGAGTTGTTTTGAAATGTGCATGTCCCATATCTATATGAGGCCTTTGCCAAAAGAGGAGGGACTGTTTGCAGAACACATACAGAGAAAACTGATGATTTCTAGAACAATACACTCTTCAGCTAATAACCTAAAACTTAAAATACCACAATGGGAAAAGAAGGTACCTATAAACTTCAAGTTTTAGGAGGGTAGCAAGCAGTTAAATGATTAGTGCTGGAAACTCTAGGGAACTAATTGTAAGGTTGAAAGTATAGCTTGTATAAAGAATCAATATTTTACTACACAGTTTATAACTGGGGAAAAAGCATGTTATTTTTTATACAACCTAGAAAAAGTAATAGTTTTAAAAAGTCTTACAGCCAAATGAGATCTCTGTCTTTTCATTTGTAAAGCAGACAGATTAAGGCTGAAAGTCCACATCTATGAAAATAGCATGTGAGATTTCAGGTGGTCACTTTCTACATCAGCTGTCAGCACACAGTATTTTCCACTTTACTGTTGTATAAATGTACGTTCTTTGTATTGAAATTGAAGTATAAAAAACACTCACTTTAACAGAGAATGAACCCCCCAGCTCAGTATCCATCTTCCCAAAAGATGTTGAAGTTCTTTTCTTAAGCTTCCTTAACATTGTGTCGTGTATCTTGGGAAATGAAAGAGAAAGCTAAATGCCACTCTCAAATCTTGGAACTGAAATGACAATGAAGAGAAGTGGTGTAGGAGAAAGGGTTTGAGTTTCACATTCAGAAAAATCTAGATTCCATTTTCACCATGTATGTGCAAGATTTGTGACATTTGGCAAGTTATTTAATCCATCCAAACTTTGAGCACCTTGGCCATAAAAGGAGGCCATCCATATCTGCATCCAGACCATTGAAAGGAGATGATATGTAGGAAGCTATCCACAAGATGCCAGTGGTTAGAGGCAATTGGGCATGATTCCCTAGCTACTCCATCCATCAGATTCAGGGGATCCATCCCCAACTTTATCTTCATTCTGGCCTGCACTGACTGCTCCCTTGTTCTTCAGAGCTACATTCATGAGCTATCATTGAGCTCCCTGCCTCTCTCTCACCTCCCATAACTCATTCCCCAGAGCATGGGTGTGATCCTGCGTCATCACACTTATCTCATTCCTCCCTACACACCTTCCATTGCCTGGGTTCTCTTGATTTCCAGTTGACATGTATGATGTCTTTGGATAAATCTTGATTTTTTAAACTAAAGGAGCCTCTCCACCCCTCCAAACTCTCTATTTACTTTCTCTGCCGCACCCACTTGATTTCTGCTGTTCATTCATGTGTTCATTTCTATCTCAGTCAACTTTAGGGCTGCTATAACAAATACCACACACTGGGAGATTTATCAACAGCCATGGATTTCTCACAGTCTGGAGGTTGGAAGTCCACAATCAAGATGCTGACAGAGTCAATGTCTGGTGATGTCCCTTTCCTAGTTAATAGACTGTGCCTTCTTGCTGTGTCTTCACATTTTTGGAGGGGTGAAGAAGCTCTCTGGAATCTTTTTTATAAGGATACTGGTTCCACCCTCATGATCTCATCACCTTCCAAAAACCCCACCTTCTAATACCATCATCAGCACATGAATTGAGGTGGGAGGACACTGACATTCAGTCTATAGCAGTATGTCTGTGTCAGTCGCCCAGAGTGTAAATGCTGAGGAGTGCAGGGCCACAGCACAACTTCAGAGGGTGCAGAAGTATAGGAAAGCATTGCCTCCTGAAGCTGTGCACAGCTCAACCTGTACAGAACACATCAAGCCTTCTGGACCTTAAATCCTTACTACCTGGTGCAGTATGGGGACATCAAAGCCACTGAATATATTTAAGGATTGAATTTATTATAAAATAATTACATTCTTACACTGTAAAATTAAAATAATATGCTGACTGAGAGAGAATACAGAGCTTTATGAGAAGTTAAATAGTTGGCTATCCAGTTTGGCAGTAGCTCTAATGTGTGGCTGGAGCAGCCTCACCTCATGCACACATAGAAACAAGTGACAGATTTATGGGTGGTTTCGGCAACTGCTCTGGCTGGATCATATTTTAATGGCTTTATAAATTCCTTTATTCTTTTTTCATGAAAGCATTAATGACATGAAGAGGTCAGTTACATTTTCATTTATGCATTATTGTACATTACAGTTGAATTTGTGAAGTTGGATATTTTCAAAGGTCATGGAATGTGTGACCTGCACATGTGAAGAAGACACTAGGAAACAGATGCTTAATTCAAATATGTGTTAAGAATAGCTTTTGGTTTATCATACACACTTGATTTAATTCTGAGACTTCACAGCACATCAGCCTCACTTTCTCTGACTGCACATGAGTCCTGTGGGCAGAAGTAGCAGAGAGGAGTGTGCAAGTCATGTCATCTCAGCCACAAGACACTCTGGGACACTCTGAGAGCGATGAGCAGGAAGGATCAAGTGATGTTACAGGAGTGGCACAAATATGATGACCCCCATCTTCACTTCCCAAAACATAGGAGAAAGAAGAGGCATGAGTTGGGCTGGCCCCATTTCCAAAGGACCATTCTAGTGAATGTAGAATGCCTTGGGTCTTATTTCTTGGCAAAATGGTCAAATCTAATGTTTATAGAGTATCTACCATGTAACTGTCATGAATCTCCTTGCCAGACACTTCATATTACATACATGAATCCTCCCAGTAGTCTACAAGGGCATTACTTCTCATTAAGAGATCAGAAATCTCCAAATCATAGCAAGAAGTAACCCACTGACTACCAGAGGGGAAGGAAGATGGGGAAGGATAAAGAGGGCAAGAGGGGTCAAGTATGTGATGACAGAAGGAGACTACACTCTGAGTACTGATGCATTATAGAATTATACACCTGAAACTTACATAATGCTATTAACCAATGGCAACCCAATAAATTTAATTTTAAAAAAGAAGTATCCCACTAAGCACAGCTGACACAAGACTCACACCCAAGCCTGTAATCATCTGTGAAATGATGATAGTGAGAATGATAATGAACATTTATTGAGCACCTGCTATATACATAATGACACATAAATTGGGAAAACAACAGCCCTATGAGGTAGCACTATTACCATCTCTATTTTCCAGGTGAGAAATGAGCTCAGGAGGCCCAGAATCACAGTGTTAGAAAGCTGCTGGTGTCTTGTTGAAGTCCACTCCCCATGCAATTTCTGGGAGCAGAACTACAGTGTTGCCCCCACAATCACCACCAGGGCCTGACCTTCAGTGGGCTTGGAAATGCCAGAGTTCCTTGGGGAGCACAGCTCTGGCCCTCTCTGACTCAGCATCAGGTTTTCTGTGAACGCAATGCTTGCACAATGGGAAGTCCAGAAGAGTCCTTTCTCAAAGCTAGAGTGGGGCTGCTTTGGGCAGATAGCCAGCTCATCCTCCCTCTTACTTAGAGCCAACAGAACAAGGAACAGAGAGGAATGAGTAAGCTTGGTGGTTTAACCAAATTTTCTTGGTGGGCACTGAAGGGTACCCAGAGCTGAACCTAGACTCCTTACCTGCTTCATTGCTTGGCACACCATGCCTTAGGCAGCATCCAGGGACCCTTATTCACACCTCAGTCTCATTGCCAGTTCCTTTTGAATTGTTTCCTTGACTGTTATAGCTGTCTTTTCCTTCTTTCAGGTTGTAGATCCCATGCACATGCCTCCATGGGGAAAGCTCTTTCTCTCCAGGACTAAACATACACATCATTCTTGCTCCAAGAAGGAAGTATTTTTGTAAAACTTCTTCAACATGAATTAATTTAATTATAATCAGAGTGAATATAATTCTTCCTACATAGATCAATCATATCAAAGTTTCACTTTTGAATCTAGAAGGCACAGTTGTCACCAGGATTCTGAAGCCTAAGGACAACCTCCCACAAGGGAAAATATAGCCACACAAAGTTTTTTAAAATACACGTTCTATTGGCTCTCTGACTCCCTTTCTCTTCCTCACAACTTCCTCCCTCACAACAGCTGTACATACTATCTGCAGTCCTGTCTTGTAACATCATTTTGAAGGAAGTAGGGTTTTTTAAATTTATTTAGAAACTAACAGGCTACCAAAAGCCCTTTATTTTGATGGCTAGCTAGGCATTTGCCATATTTATAATGTATGGTTGCTATTTTTCTGCCAGTATTCTTTCTCTGCTTCTAACATCCTTGAGAACGCGAATGTCCTAACTTTGCATCGTCCTGATTAGAATGACTCCAAGTCAATAAATGGATAAATTGCATTCATAGATTTTCAGTGTCTTTGTGACAGATCTTTTAAATATGTAAACAATATATAAGCTACTTACATAATCCAGTTACAGTCAAGTTTAGTTTATCATGGAAATAATTTAAGGATTAAAAAATGTAAATATGTATTTAGCAATCCTTTATTTCACTGTTGTTTACTTTGGGTTTCTCTTAGACATGTTTTCATACATAATAACTGCTTTAGTCTTAGCTTGGTAAGTTTTGTATGTTTATCTATAGCTTTCTATTGTTATTGTGAGTCTTTCTGTATACTCATTAAATACCACAAAGGGATCAGGGATAAAGTCAAAATTCTGTTAAATTGCAAATATTTAGATAACAGAAACCCAAGACCAAAGTGTGTCTCGCAAGGTATTGGGCCCATAATTAATGAACCCTGGGCAGGATATAGAAGGGCCAGGCAGCAAGCAAGCTGTCCTCAGATAGGCAGTTATAACCAGGCATAGTTATTTAAAATATATTGAGTGTGTGAGGGAGTATGTCCACAAGTGTGTGTGCATACACACTGATATGTGTATTTATTTTCTAGAAAGATCATCATTGCAAAGAGTAAATAACACCCTACCCAGTGTGGCTTAGATGGTTTAGCTTCTTTCCCACAAAGCGAAATGTTGTGGGTTCATTCCTGGTCAGGGCACATGCATGAGTTGGGGGACGCCCATCTTGGGGAGTATGTGACAGACAATCCATTGATGCTTCTCTCACACATCCATGTTTCTCTCCCTTTCTTTCTCCCTTCCTTCCCCTCTATATAAAAATATAAATAAATAAATAAATAAATAAATAAATAACATTTTTAAAAAGAGGAAACAGTTATTACCTCTTTTGGGTGGAGAAAACTGAGTAAAGGAAAGAGTTTATTTTATTTTCTAGCTGTCCACTCTTTTTTAATGTCTTCTGTGAAGGTCATTTATTTTTCATTTTCTTTATATGTCTCTATATTAAAAAATAAATAAAAGCAAGTTATTGCAAAGCAACTAAGTTATGACAGTTTTTAAAACTTTGTTCAATAGATGAATACATCAATGTAGAGTTTACTTTGATCTAGTACAGTGATTTTCAACTGGTGTGCCCCAAGAGGCACACTAGTGTGCAAAAATTTTAAAACATACAGTACCGGACTTGTTAGTCAGGGACACTGACCTCTTTCCTCTCGGATTGCCAAATAAAAAATGACAACAGCCAACACAATAGTAGCTATCTGTTGCGAATGAATCAAAATTATGCCTACTCTTTTTGTCAAATTGGAAAAAAATATATTTTTGGGTGTGCCACAGATTTTTAGTAATTAGTTTATGTGTGGTATGAAGTGAAAAAGTCTGAAAATCACTAATCTAGCACATTCTCTGTATTTCTAAATGTTTAAAACAGTATTTTAATACCTTGCTTACACTTCCTAGGTTGGCATCACTACTATGTCCACGAACTTGAAGACGTTCTGTCCCATGAACACATTTCCTGTATCATGTTCTGAGTTGGAGGTGGATGGCCTGATGGGCTGCCTGTGATCACACAGTGAAACTTCATGGCACACTCTGAGGGACTGGTTGGGTCCCGCTGATTATGGGAAACCTCCAGGAGGGAAAATCACTTTAATACGTTTCTGGTACCTTTATTACCCAGTAATTTTACAGTTTGTGTGCTAAATGCACTGAAGCTTATAATCACCTCTGCTGTCATTCCTCACATGACCACTTTATAGATGTGGTAAGAAAAATGGGGGGAGGGGGCTAGTGCCCTGCCAGCACAGGCGCCTCTGCCAACCACCCTCAGTAGCATGGGCAGCCTTCCCAGCTAAGCCTCCTTCTCCCACAATCATTTAACAAGAGAAGACTGGGAGATACTCAAAGAGGGAAAAAGAGATTTTTGACATAATTTCAAGGTTTTAATGAGAAATTAATCTTGTTGAGAAACAGCTGCCTTCTGGTCCCTTATCTCTGCTCTCAGCACTGAACAGTCTGAGTGTTTTCTTCTGTTTCCAATGTCTAAAACGTATCATATCACATAATGTCTTTTCTCAAGATGAAGATCCATGCATGGGAATAACTTTGGACAGAGCAATGGAAGAAGGGGGAGGTGATTGAAAGTTTAGCTGTTTTGATAATATGTAATTTCTTTGAAAAAATAATATATTTGAAGCAATTATAGCAATGTATAGATATTTTTATTTTTAATCTCTTGAGTTTTAATCAATCTAGGTTTGCTAATGGTGCACTTCCTTTTCTGTGAATCCTCAAGCATGTGGCTCATTTGAATCCCCCCTTCTAGAGGATGCAGGCTCTTCCTGTTTCTCTGTCTCAGCTCTACACTCAGATACTTACAGTGTTTTCTGCTCCACTGTTCTCTGTGACCCTGATTTATGTTGGGACCTTCGAAGAGGCTGCACAGACTTTTCTGCCAGACTCTGAAGCTGTTGGCCATTTGCATGTGCAACACAGATGCGCTCTGAAGGTGACCGCACCGAAGAACACCATCACTGCAGCACGTCTGTGCAGCATAACCCCACAGGGGACCAAGCCACAGAGATGAGACTATCCATCTAATCTGACATCAAAGGAAACACATAGTACTCTTGTATTTAGTATTTAATTTATACCACAGAGGAAATACTATGTATTACTAATAATACTTTTGTCTGATATTCAACATTATAAATGTAAAGTATTATCATTCTGTCATATACAGTGGCCTAGGAACCTGTATACCGTTTATAACTGGAATCTGGGAAGCTTTTTTTCTATAGAAACAGAAGTATATTTATAAATTAACGTTTAGTGTATACAGTAATCCATCTGCACATTGGGAACTGATCCTACATGATTCCTTTTACTCTGACCCATGTGTCAGAAGGGACAGTGTGACCCTCAAAGGAAGGCCATCCAGAGGGGCTGAGACACAGCTTTTATTAGATATATTTTATTGACTATGCTATTACAGTTGTCCCAACATTTACTCCTTTGCCCCCCTCCACCTGGTGCCCCCATTCCTCTGGCACTCTTCCCCTTAGTTCATGCATATAAATTCTTTGACTACTCCATTTCCTACACTGTTCTTGACATCCCCCTGTCTATTCTGTACTTACCAATTTATACTACTTAACCTCTTTTCCTCCATTCTGCCCCTTTCCCCTCCCAGTTGATAACCATCCAAATGATCTCCATATCTATGATGCTGTTTCTTTTCTGCTTGTTTGCTTAGTTTATTTTTTAGATTGAGTTGTTGATAGTTGTGAGTTAATTGCTATTTTAATGTTCATAGTTTTGATCTTCTTTTTATTAAATAATCCCCTTTAACATTTTATATAAATATGGCTTGGTGATGATGAACTCCTTTAGCTTTACCTTGTCTGTGAAGCACTTTATCTGCCTTTCAATTCTGTGATAGTTTTGCTGGATAGAGTAATCTTTGTTGTAGGTCCTTGTTTTCTATTACTTTGAATACTTCTTGGCAGTCCCTTCTAGCCTGCAAAGTTTCTTTTGAGAAATTAGCTGACAGTCTTATGGGAACTCCTTTGAAGGTAACTCTCTTCATTCTCTTGCTGCTTTTAAGATTCTTTCTTTATCTTGAACCTTTTGCATTTTAATTATGATGTGTCTTGGTGTGGTCCTCTTTAGGTCTCTCTTGTTGGGACTCTGTGTTTCCTGAACTTGTATGTTTATTTTCTTCACCAAATTAGGGAAGTTTTCTTTCATTTTTTCAAATAAGTTTTCAATTTCTTGCTGTTTCTCTTCTGCTTCTAGCAGCCTTATGATTCAAAAGTTGGTATGTGTGAGGTTGTCCCAGATGCTCCTTAACCAAACCTCATTTTGGGGGGGGTGGTTCTTTTTTCCTCTTGCTGTTCTGATTAAATGTTTTTTCTTCCTTATGTTCCAAATCACTGATTTGATTCTCAGTTTCATCCACCTCATTGTTGTTTCCCTTAAAATTTTCCTTAGTTCACTTAGCGTAACCTTCATTTCCACCTGAGTCTTTTTTTATGCTTTTAAAGTGCCAAATAAGTTTTTTGAGCATCCTAATAACTAGTGTTTTGAATCCTGAATCTGATAGATTGTTTATTTCCATTTTGTTTAGTTATTTTTCTGGAGTTTTGATTTGTTCTTTCATTTGGGCCATATTTCTTTGTCTCCTCATTTTGGCAGCCTCTTGTGTTTATTTCTATGTATTAGGTAGAGCTGCTTTGACTCCCTCTCTTAGCAACATGGCCTTTTGTAGAAAAGCACACTGGTAAATTGGATAGGTGGAGCCTTAGGTAATCACCAGGGTGGGGCCACCCATGTGAACCAGGTTGATGGAGTCTCAGATATGGTGTCTCTGATTTGTGACTCTGTGTGAGGGAGGGCTCAGAAAGGAGACAATGCTACCGCCTGCCTCTGGAGTTTTGTCCAGGAGGAAGCTGTCCCCTGTCACTCACCCTGATGTCAGACACTTCCATTTTTCCTGTATGCCACTGGTGTCCTTCCAGCTGCTGCCTGGTGCTGGAGCCCAGAGGGAGTGAGTCTGTGTAATTCCACGTCTGTTGTGGACCCTTTATGAGGAGATGCCTGAGAATTTTGAAGTTCCTTCTGCTGCTGCAGCCCCCACTGGTTGTAATAGCAAGAAGTTATAGTGACTTGTCTTCCTGGCACTGGAACTGTGGGCTGTGTGGTCTTGTGTGGGGCTGGGTTTCCTTGCTCCTGAGGTAATCCTCCTGATTTTTATCCACCACACATGGATGTGGGACTTTCTGTTCACTGTCCCCACACATCTCCACATCTTCACCCCTCCTACCTGTCTGAATGAATGTGACTTCTTTAATTCCTTGGTTGTTGGACTTCAATACAGTTTGATTTTCTGATGATTCTGGGTGATACTTGTTCTGTGGTTTAGTTGTAATTTTTGCTGTGGTTATGTGAGGGGGCAATCCGTGTTTACCTGCACCTCCATCATGAGACACAACTTTTAAAGACAGCCAACACAGCTTGCTCATGTTTGAGAAACACATGCTTTCTGCCATCACTACTCCTCATGTTAGTCTCTTCATTCTTTGCTATGCCTTACTTAGGGTCTACTAGTGGCCTCATCCAAGCTCCAGACAGAACTTAGTCCTCTCTCTACTTTTCTGCTCATGAAGAGGAGAAACAATGCTACTTGAAGATTAAGAAATGTATGTAATAAGTAAAGACTGAATGATAGTAGAGGTTGATCCTTTGGCCAGAGGACACTAATACGCCTCTACTTGGCAAATGTTTCTTTTCTCTTCCTGTGGTATCCTTTTCAATTTTAAGTCATTGTACCCACAGACCAAGAATAGAATGTGGGTCTAGGGAGAGGTGCCAAAGAGATTTAGTACATTTACTTAAGTCCCAACGCAGCTCATCAAGAAAGTACACTGGGTCTGAGTGCAAAAGTTTAAGTAGAAATAAAAAGAAAATATTTCTGATATTTTCTGCCCCCCCCACCCCCCACCCCTCAAGAACCTACAGAAGTCACAGCCAGGTAGCTCAGTTGGTTAGAGAATCATCCCAATACACTAGGGTTTTGGGGTCAATCCCCACTTGGGCACATACAGGAATCAACCAATGAGTAGTACATGGATGGGTAAAGCAACAAAGTCAAAGTCGATGTTTCTCTCTCTCTCTCTCTCTCTCTCTCTCTCTCTCTCTCTCTTTCTCTCTCATCCTTTCCTTTGCCTAAGACCAATAAATAAAAATTATAAAAAATAAAAAGACCCTATAGCAATTGATGAAGAAGTTGGGTAATCTGGCTTCTGACCAATTTTCTCAGCTTCTCTCTTGCTCCTTTAGATAACACTAAAACATCCTAAGGTGGCAGCACTCACTGTAAACCCTTAGCAAACATGCAGAATGCTGTAATGCTGAGGTCAGGGTCTGTATCCACTGAATCCACACCGACATGTTTTAGAACACCAATCCCAAAACTGTCTCCTAAACAAGTAGCAGGACTAAGATTAACACTAAGGTGATTGTCAAAGTGCCAGGAAGTGTGGTTTAACATCAGGCATCAGGTCCCACCACTGATCACATCTGCTCTTTGCCCTACCTTCCCTCTACTTTCAAAGCAATAATCAGTGTGCACGATGTGGCTTCTCCCCTTTTTATGACAAGTTAAGCAATGACAGCATCTCTTAACCATAAGAAGAAGCCTGTGTGATCCAGGGTAGCTATTCAAGACACATGTCTATGTTCCCAAGTCAGCAAGCAATACACACTGAGCCTAGGCCCTAAGACAGATGAGGTTGGTAAGAAAACAAGAAATATCTCTCTCTCTGAGATCCTGTAACCCTAAAGAGAATATTCTTTCTACCAGATGTAGGAAACATGTCTAAAACAAATCCAGCATTATGTGAAGCATAATTGCAAGATAAAAGGAGGGAAACAGAGTTCCAGTAATATTATTGATCTCCTAGATTTGGCTGTACCTAAGGATGAGTCATTCTGGAGGTCCCAAGTCACATGCACCCATTTTATTTATTTTCCTTTTATTTCATCCAGTCTGAGTTATATTTCTCTCACTTGTAACTCCAAGATTCCTGATTGGTGCCCTATGATTTTTTTCAAAGAATATGTTGTAGAAATCACATAAAAACAAAAACTGCAGGGTATTTTCACAGAGTCAATATCAATCGTGCAAACTGCTTATTCTCAATTTAGCAAGTGTTAAATTCATAATGCAAAAAATTAATACCTTATATTTGGAATAATTTTGAGTTCTTGTAGGGGTCTTCTAATTAAATCACTATTTGCTTTAATTGAAACACCAGAAGCACATTGATTTGTCAAGAAGTCAATGGACATTACCATGGCATTAATTTTTTAATCTGACTGATAATCTGAGCAGTCTGCTTTTTTAAAAGCCAAAATAGCAAATGAGGTCCCTGCATTTCTAGGATGAAGCTAACACATTGACTCTTAATTGTAGCTGGCATCTATCCATTCGGACTCGACTTCTGAAATTTGAGGTACCTCGTTCAAATGGTGCTTCATCTCCACACAGAGATAAGTGAGTTTGCATCACAGGGCACAGGGAGTTTTTTACTCAGTCCCAGCATTTCCCTGTCCTGAACAGTACAGAGATGGTATCAATTTGGAGGTGGCCAGAAACATTGTTTTGGTGGGAGGGGTTTGTAGACAAAGACAGAAGAGCTCTCACAAGGCAGCTGAAGAAACGGGCGTGTGTCGGCACAAAAGCAGAGTATTGTGTTAGTAGAGAAAAGAAAGATATTATCTAGATAAGAGGGGAAGATGGAGGGAAGAAACATTTGATAGTGCTAGTTAAAAATAGAGCTAAAAGGATTAGAGGTTGATTTTCTCTACGAACTCGAGCATTTTGTTCATCTAGGCACAATCACTCCAACAGATCATTTCACACATATTACTACAGCTGTGACACAGATGCCAAGGGGGGGAAGTGGATTGCAGGGGAGAATGTATTTGTGTGTAAAATATAACTGATGCATACAGCGGACTGTTCAATACAAAGGGAAAAGAAGAAAGAGAATGTATAATGGTCTCATTAATTTTGTTGTATCCATAGTCTCAGATGACATTCTTGAAAATGCTTTAGTGATTTTGTTATTAAGATAAAGGAAAACACTGCTACATGCAATCCTGTTTCAGTGGGAATAAGGTTTGCTTTAGAACCACAGTTCATTATCCCAAGTCCCGCACTGGACCTTCTTTGAGATGAGAAGCCATCCATGAAAGTTGCTTACAGCTAAATGGGAGCTGTCAACCAGTTTCCCATCTTTGGGCCATGGCAGCTGGTCTGTGACAGCATAGCATTTCTTTTAAACTAAATACAGAATGGATTCAACTCATAGAGATGTAGGTCTTAAAGTTTGAGAATTGCATGATTTATGCACAGTATTTCAAAAGAAAAACTTTAATAGCACTTTTACTTAATAAATATTTTGCTTTTTCCTAACACATTAATAGCAGAGGGGCTGAGTTATGAATCATTCCCCAAACTTTTTTTTTCCATCTGTTTATACAGATATAGGGGACCACATCTATTTAGAAAGTCCCTCTTTTGCATTTATGCAGAGCAGATAGAACAGACTACAAATGCCATTTGCATAGGCTGTGCGTAGCTCCATTCTGGCAGCCTAATAATAGCAGAGTTTCAGAAGCTTAGGTGTATTCTTGGAGTGACCCCATTCACTCAATCACTCCCCAGATACAAAGCAAGGCTATTGAAGGGTCTGGGACTCTGGCAGATTTGAAGCCTTTGTCCTTATTTCAGGATGTCTTTGTTCCCATAACAATAGGTGACATCCCACATAATACAATGCCATTTGTACAACTGCCTGCTTAAACTTCCTGTTTCCAATGCCAGAGGGATTTCTGAAAAGCCTGGATAGGTTAGTGAGAAAAGAGCCAAACGATGCCGGATTTCCAGTATTTTCTCTTGTTGAAGATGAAACCTAATGTGTGGGGGTTGAGGGAAATGATGATATCCCAGAGGGGCAACCAAATGGTGATGACTGAGGTTATACATTTGTAAACTCCCGCAAACTGCTAAAAACATAGGAATGTAACCCAATGCAAGCAAGCCTATGTGGTTCTTAACAGGTCTCAAAGCAACACCTTGCTTCTTTGCTGGAGACCTGCAGCTAGGCACAGAACTGGTCCTTTCCTAAAAATAGTTATTTATGAAAATAGAAGAAAGTACTTTTTTGTGGTTTAAGTTATTTTGGGTATTTAAAACCTGTCAAGTAACAAAAATAAAGCAAGATATCTTAACAAAGTGTCAATAAAGAATAATGCAACTTTCTGGGATTTGTTAATGAATGGTATTTAGAGATCTAACATTCATACACACACATCCTTCTCATCACTTACAAAATTTAGCCAACAGGGGCCACTGCATCAGGAGATGGGCTCCATTGCAAGTGGCATCGTGTCCCAGCTCTTCCATTGTTATGTAGCCTTGAGATCTCCAGCAAACCCCTTTACTTCACTGAGCCTCTCCTTCCTCAGTGAAGTATTAATAACAGTGCTTTGCATTTGAGTTGTGGAAAGGATCAAATCTGCAGAGCATGCCAGGGTCCTAGACTGAAAATGGAGAGAAGAGACATTTTCCACACTCAAAGTTGATTCTCCCGAGACCAGCAAATTTTCAATCAGTGTGCTACAGCACACTGATATGCTGTAAGAATTTTTAAAACATGCAGTACCTGACTATTATGTGAGGGGCACTGGCCTCTTTTCCTTTAGACTGTCAAATTTAAAAATTACAACACCCAACACAGCAACAGCCATTGGTGTGACTGAATCAAAATTATACCTATTTTTTGTCAGATTGGTGTGACGCAGAATTTTAGTAATTAGTTTTTGTGTGCCATAAGATGAAAAGGGTTGAAAATCGCTGCTCTCGACTCTTAAAGAAGGTTTAAGTGACAATCCTATAATATCTGAGTGTATCCAATAGAGCTTTCCAGAAGAGCTTTCGAACAGACCCAAGTTCTTTTGAATGGTGACATTTATACAAGAGTAGTATTTGCCTCTAGGCTTTAAAAGATAAGAGAATAAGCCTTATTTTTGGTTTGTTGATGCCATACAAAAAAGTGAATTTTTTTTTTATCTGGCAACTTTTTTTAAAAGGAAATAATACAGTTTATGTCAGAGCCCAAGAACATGCTAAAGGTACAAAATATACCTCATTATTTGTTAAAGATAATAATAGCATATATTTCTCTTTTTAAACAATTTTACTTATTTATTTATTTATTTTTAGAGAGAGGGAAAAGGAGAAAGAGAGGGAGAGAAATCACACTGTGTGGTTGCCTCTCACGTGCCCCCAACTTGGAAACTGACGTGCGACGTAGTAATGTGCCCTGACTGGGAATTGAACCAGCAACGCTTGGTTCACAGGCTGACGCTCAATCCACTGAGCCACAGCAGCCAGATGTAATAGCATATATTTCTCGAGCAATTAGTATGGTACAGACACTGCTACTCACTTTATATGCAATATAATTTATCATTCCTTGGAGGGAGAAGACCTTATTATCTTTATTTTCAAATGAAGAAACTGAGGCTGCCAAGAGGCTCAAGAGCTTTCACAAAGTCCCTCAGCTGGTAGGTGGGAAATCAGTACTTAAGCCAAACAGCACTTTCATACCTACCAGATGTTGCCTACCAAGAAGACAACATGGAGAAGACAATGTTCATGTTCCCTAGAGTGGAGAAGGGAGAAGAGGAGAGGCTAGTGAAGGGAGGGGACACTGAAGTGGGGAAACCTTCCCTGTAACTTAAGCTCTTCCAGACACTCTCATAAAGCTTGCTACGAGGAGATGAGGAAGACTCATTAGGCAGTGGGGTTTTGGCTCCTGGTAGACTTATTATGAAACAGAAAGGTCATGCAGCTATAGCACCCAGAAACAGAAGTGACCAAGAGAAAGCAAGCCCTCGGTATTGACAGAACCCTGGTGCATAATTTAGAATTTCATAGACGTAGACTGTGGAATGGGAACGTGGAAACAAATCATATAGCTTTTCAGGGGGTGCGAGGGTGGGGTTGGAAAGGAGGTCCCCTGGGGCATCCTGGTTTCATAACAAGTCCATGAATCTGGGTGTATTAACATGATTCCATCTACTGAACTAGTGTCTAGGCTTCCAGGGGGACCTAAGCTTCATTCCTACCCAGCCATGAAGACACGCACATTACCTGCCCTCTCTGAATCTTACTACTCAGCTATAAAATGAGAGTAATAATGTAAAGTGAGAATGATAAAATATTAAGAATTATAATAGTAATATATCACTCCTAGAGTTCTTGTGAACACTGGAAGACATCCACACAAAGTACTTAACACAGAGCCCGACAGATAAAAATGTCTTACACTGGTTTTTATTCTTGGAGGTTCTGTATCTTTAACATCTCTTAAGTCCCTCCAGCTTGTTGGTCTTGGACAAGCTCCCTTCATCACTTTGCCTAAATCTGCTAGTTTAATAGCCTCAACTACAAAGAGAAAATAGCTGGCTTTTCAGTGTTTCTTCTTTGATGAATCTCTCTGGAAATTCCCAAATGAGTGATAGGGATGCTTCCCATATGTGCTTAGCACAGCTTCACATATCCTGGACAACTGTCACATGACAGCCCATGTGGATTCCATGTAAAATGAGTTATCGCACCTTGCTCCTGCCACCTCTGCTGACCATCTCTTGGTTCTTGACACTCATCTCAATCTGAAGGGCTTTTGTCACTAAGGCTCATGCCTGTATATCCATCTCTGCCAGAATCCACATCCCCACTTTATTGACACCTGAACTAGTCTTACACTAGTGCTTCATGAGAATACCTACGTGGTAATGCAGATCCACTCTTCACTTCTGTCTCTAACCTCTCTCCAGCCAGTGAAAAAAATGTTGTCACCTTCTAGAGTCCTGCTACTGGAGGACCGGCTTATGGGTCATTCTTCAACCAGCTTGAATGATCCTATATCACCTTCTTAGAAAAGTCCCAGTTTTCAGGCATGGGTGTCCCAGAATCCTATCTAGTTAGCACCCCACTTTCTTTTCTTTTGGACATTGATTATGCTAAAAATATCATGTTGTTAGACCCTAGTGCAAAACTTCTTTTCCCATAAAGATTTTTTTCATAATGATGCATAAAATTTCTAGAGGACTGGTTAAAATGGAATTTACTCACATTGTTTCTGGGACTACTGTTATCTTCCACTCAGATCGTGGTCCATGCTGTTATGTTACCTTCCACTCAGATGATGGACCAGCTTGTAAGAACTGACCATTAAATACCTGGGGAATGTGCAAGCTAGTTGTTATGCTATTGGTACCTTGAAATTGGCCATAGTGAGAGCATTCACATCCCAGAAATTGGAGAACACTACGAATCAAAGCTTTTTTATTTTATTTTATTTTATTTTGAGAGTTGATTGGTCAGTACATCATTTCCTCAACTTATTTCAACCAAAGCCACCTCCACCAGATCATTCAGTCCTTTATTTATAAATTCATTATGTACCTATTGAGATATCATTCATGGATTGGGAACTGAGCAGTAAACAAGACAGGGAGGCTTTTGCCTCCTCAGAGCTTACATTTCAGTGGAAGATGACAGATCATAAACCAGTAAATCAATAAACATAAAACTTCAAATTGCATTAAGAAGTAAGAAGGAAATAAAGGAACAATAAAGGTAACTTAGGGATCAAAGGTAATTTTGTAGGGTGGGTTGGTGAGGGAGAACCCCTCTGAGGAGGTGACATGTAGGTAGGTAGAGACAGACAAGGAGTAGCCAGGTGAAGGGAGTGCAGTGCACAGAAAATTGGAGGGAGGAAGGAATGAGTCCCCAGCATTCACCTGCAAACCATGTGCTATGGCAAGTGAACAAAGGATGGCTGCATGATGAGGCAAGTGAGACTTAAGCCAGTGCCAGATATGGTGCATCTGGACCCTTGGTCTGGCCTTCTAGAACCTTCACTCTATCCTTATCTTATTCTTATGAATTCCAGGACCAGTGCAGTAATTTCTCCCCAGATGAAACATCAGAAAAGATTATACATGCTACCAAATAATCTAAATATGGAATCAAATGAGCTAATAGATGCTTGATCTTTAGCAAGAGAGAAGTTTGGGTCTGTTACCAGTGAGCACTATAATGCAATATATTGATGATGAAGTGATATAATACTTATGTCACTAATTTGAAGAGTAAGGAGTGAGTCACTTTAAGTGAATACATTTAGCAGCTACACTTAGGTGGACAGGTTGATGCAAACTTGGCTCTATCAAATGATTTGTGACAAGCCTTTATTTCCTTCTTTACTCTAATTGTCACTATGCTTGTTTCCAAACCCTATAGAATACCTCCAACAATCCACTGGCAGTGTGACCTCAGGCAAAATATTTAATCTTGTTATTCATCTGTAAAATGGGGTAATAATAATAGTCCACACAAGAACTGGATTAACTGAGTTGATTCTTTCAAAGCCCTGAGACCAGTGCCAGGCCCATAATAAGTACTCAGTAAATGTCTGCCCATATATTGATTATTAATTATTACTCTCTTATTTGTTTATTGTGAAAGTCTCATCTATAGTAAACAATCACAGAATTCAAGAGTTAGAGTAAATGGTGAATTATTTAGTCTACCTTCCCCACTTCAGGAATTGGCTGGCTATTTTTTCCAGTGCAGACCTTATCTGCTTTTTCCAGAAGCTCTCTAAGAAATCTGTCCTTATATTCCTCTCCTGCTTTACATTCTTTTTTCTTCCTGCCCAGTTTTCTATAGAGAGGGGAGACAGATTGTTACAGAAACAGGGGAGTCCAAAAATCCCCGGAGTTTGTGGCTGGGGGATGGGGAGAAGGAAGCAGCTTTCAGAATGCCTCCATATGTCTGAGGCTGGTGGTTAGTGTCTTTCTTATGCGAAATTGCTTGGATGCTTCCAAGGCCTCAGGTAGATGGGAAGGGTCTTGAACCAGCGGATGGTATGGAAAAGGCAGACTGCTTTAAGAAGAGGCTCTTGCCATGTGGTTTTGAGAAGGAGAGGAGATCCATGGGGTTTGCAGGAAGAAGGCAGTTTATAAGGAGGCTGAGAATCCAGACGGTTATGCATTGAGAGCTGGAGGGCATCACAGCACAGAAAAGACCTCCCCAATCAGAATTGACTGATTGGCAGCTGCTGGTAAAGCTGAACTGTGTTTAGAAAGTAGGGAAATGGTGTTTCTGACCTTCCTAAGACTGGCCAGGTTTGGTAGGGGGGAGGCAAGGATATGTGTTTATGGGTGTTTTAAAGAACACAAGACTTAACAGCAGAAATCCACAAATAATCTAAATCTATATAACTGTTAAATAAACAATTCTTTTTCTTGTCACTAAACTCTGGTATTGAGAGTTATAATCCTGGCGGCAGGCAATCGGGCTCCTAACTAAAGAGCCTGTAGGTTTGTTTTCATTTGGAGCAGCCCAGGGGTTCTGTAACAAGATGATCAAAACAAGGGTGGCAGAAATTCTCCAACTGCCTGGTCCTAGCTCTCCTGGACTATTATTGCTCAGCCTGTATTTTTGTCACTTTCTCTGGAAAAACTGGGGTGTCTTTTCTCCTCTCTTCCAATTTTTGCACCTAATAAATTTTTGCTCTTCTTGGATTCTGGCTGTTTGAATTTTATCCAGAGTACATGTGTGTACGTTCCATCGATAAAAATCATATTTTGCCATGTACCCAATTTTTTCCCCAAAAGAATATGTGTCTTCTAAATACTCAATGGCAGACAGTGTGCTGGGGCTGGAGACAAAAAGGTAAATAAGACAAAACTCTTAAGATTGTAATTTTCCCTGTCTTTTAGACAGTTGAAATAAAGTAAGTCCTGTGAGTATAAATGAAAATCCAGGAAGCACAGAGTGGGAGACATTGGCAACCCTCAGACGCTGACACCTGCCCTTGCTGACCCCCTGCCCCTTACTGATGCCGGGGGCAGGAGAGGGGGAAGGGGGATGTTATGTTAATGCTGGTATGAGGAGCATGTAGCTCATCTGCTGCTTCCTTCAAAGAACTCTGTGCCTGGGGCAGTGAGCTTGACCTTAAAAAGACTAGGAGAGAATGAATCCATCTCTTCCTCTTATTAAAAATAGGCTCAAAACATAGTTTTCCTGGGGTAAGGGAGGTAGGAGATTGAAGGGGTCAGAGGAAGTGTCTTTCTGCAGCTGGAAGCACCTTGAGAAACCCCCAGCAGCAGTTTTGCAGTCGTGGCTCCCTCAGTGATGGTAAAGAACTTAGGAGTCAAGACTGAATATCCCAGCAAAGAGAAACCCACCTAGCAGGAAACTGTCCCACCCTCTGCCAGTCACATTCACAATCTCTGGGCACATCTATGAATGGAGAGATTGCATCACTGAAAATCCTGCTCAGATTGCCATCTTCAGCTAACTAATCAGAAGGCATGCGAGTCAGGAGGAAAACAGAGAAGATAATAAAGGTCCCACCTAAGTTTGTCCTCTCACTCAAAGAGAAGAGGACGTGCATTGTCAGGGACAGGGATGTGTAAGGACTTGCTATATCTTATCTCCTAAAATTTCAAATAGTTCTCATAGTTGGCTGAGACAGAAACCAACAGCCCATAACATTGTCTAACAAACCTGCTCCCTCCACCCCCTCTGCTATTCCTCTTTGACTACCCCTCTTAAGAATAAACAGAGGCAAAGGCTGTGGTGAGCTATGTGGTTTTTAGAATTGAGAAGAAACTAGGGAACTAATGTTCCCCAAAAGACAAAGAATTAGACTTTCACAGCCAAGAGTTCATTTAGAATATGTCTGCAGGTATAAGCCCATACACCACAGGAAAGTTTAATGCCTGATTTTAAAACTGATCCAGAAGAATAAACATTCAGGCAGGTGGGCTTGGTGATCATCCATAGTCTTTTGAGCTAGTCAATAGGAGCTTCAATTACCTGAGTTTTAAAACAACTTGTTTTGGATCCTGAACAACCACAGGCTCATAATGGCTGGAGGGTGTCTCTTCATCCCTCCCCAGCTAAACCCTGCCTGGACAACACATGCAAGATTTCATCAGCAAGTGAAAGGCATGTGATAAAAGGCATGTCCACAAGGGGAAAAAACTATCTTTTCCTGGCAATCGGAGAGCACTGCTGAAAAATTGTTCTGCTGTGATCAAATTATTAATGCTTTCACATCAAACAAAAATTTCTTGTCTAAACTCTGGGTGAATATTGGATGTCATTATTTTTTCTGCTGAGAATTTTGATATAACTATGCAATAATAACCAAATAATTCCATGTTTACATATGCCAGATGAGAAGCTGCATGTGTGGAATTATGGCATTCCATAGGGGATCTTAGAGGTGTCTAATGCATAATGAAAATTATATATTGAAACATAATTTTTCTTCTACATTTTCATATGTATTTGACAAAAAAGCAGACAGAAGAAATTCTTCCCATAGTGAAAGCCCCTCTGAGTCCAATTCTCCCATAACAATTCTCTTATTATAGATGAGGTCAAAGATAAAAGAAGAAATCACTAGAGAATTCTCTAAAGAAAACCTAATTACAAAATTATTGCATTAATGCTGTGGAAATCATTTTTGTGAGTGTAAAAAATCATGTTAACACTTTTATGTGAAGATACATTGAGCTACGATTGATTGTAAGTCAAGTTGATCTTTCAAAGACAAACTAATTATCATTTTGAGCAAAAAGATAGACTCTGCCATGTGGCATAACATGAGTTTTGCCTTTGTCTAAGGAGGTAAATGGGCTTGAACAATTAGTTAATTGAATGTACTCAATATAGAGCATTTAGACCTAAAAAAACAATTTCTAAATAGTAGGTTCTCTGTCTTAAAATTATCTTGATAGTTGCCTCAGATCTCCGGGTTGCTTTACTGTTAATCTATACCTAAATAAATATCTAAGTACACAAAGCATATGCAGATTTAGTTGATTAATTCTCTTCTTCAACAAATTTAATTTAATAGAAGTATTTACTGAGTACCTGTTTTGTGCCAGCCACTAAAGAAAGCACTTCGATAATGAGCCTTTTCTGATGAAAATCTAAGATTTTTGAAGAGGTGCAGCTTGGGTCCACAGTTCCAGTTAAACCCCAGCACAGCCCAGCTTTCTAACCTTCTTTGCTCATACTGAGCTTGTTATACCTTGGATGGCTATTTCTGTTTTATACAAAGCAAAATGTGATAAAATCCCTCAACGCCCAAATGCAATGCCAACTCTTTACAGGGACTTCCTTGATAGAATTCATCTATGCTTAGTCTGTCAGAGCAATTTAAAAGAATGAGTTGAATTCACATGGACTAACATGGAAAACTGCCTGAGCTACATTAGATTTAAAAGAAATTAGTAGAAGCATGTGCAGATTCTTTTTTACACCTTGCTTCTCAGATCCATCCTCTGAGCTTCCTGCCATGGGCAGTTCTGAAAAGTGCTGGCTGATTCAGTTTGGCCAAGGGAAGACACAAGAGATGGCTGAGAGGAAGAAGAGAGAAGAGAGTGTTCCTCTCCTACTTTGACATATGCCCATAGCAAGGGCTGGGTTCCTGCTGAGTTAGTTGATTCCAGTGACCTTCCCCATTTCTCACTAGCTCCTTCAATAAACCAATCACTTCCTGTCCCTTCCATCAGGGATGGAATAGTTTCAGGCCACTTCAGATCCCTGGCGGTGGGAGGTGGTCTTTCTTGCCTTATTCCTTTCACTACCAAGAGTGATTGGACCCAGTTTTGATTTTTGAGGTTGTGAAAAGTAGTCTAAATGATATTTCATGACTTTTATCTTTTATTGGAGGTCTTCCAAAAACCAAAAGTAAAATATACTTATTTTTGAAAATATAATAAAACATTTAATCTTTTAACTACCATATGGGTACATTGGATTCTGGTATGAATTCAGGATTCTTTATGGGATCTTAATGGTCTAATTTTTCCTCAATCTTAAAATGTTTGGCTAATTCATAATCTTAGAGTTTACATCATTATCACTCATCTTTACTTATCAATTTTTCCCAACAATGCTTAAAAAAAAAAAAAAAAGAAAACAATGTGAAGTGGAAGAATGACGAAAGTCACAGATGATGAGGCAGTTGTGAGACACATCATCATCCTTCAGTTTTCGTCCTACAGTACCTGAAGGATTACACAATCCCCCAAGAAGATGTGGGAAACTAGAGATGCACTTTTGGGCCCTGCTTAGCAAACATTGACCATGGCTAAGAATTAGAACTTCTCACTTTCTGTTCCTAATGGCAAAGAAGAAAGCTGCCACAGGAGAACCATTCATACTTATTAACCAGAAGATGGATAAAAGAGAAAGAGGTTAGCACTCTAAATTATAATCATGATAGTAAAATGGATGTATAAGTGAAATTGGAGAGTGATATAAGTGTACTATAAGTTGATTGTGCATATGTTTATACTACATGCACCTTTAAAAATTACACACTTAAAATTGGTGAATTTTATATATGAAGTATACCCCAGTAAAAGTGAAACTATTAGTTATCTACTGTTACATAACAAATATCCCAAAACTTACTGGCTTAGAACAGCATATATTTCTAAACTCACAGTTTCTTTGGGTCAGGTAGTGTGGGACCCTCCACCATGGACACTCAGGAAGCTCAGCCAGGGAAGTGGCCACCTCCAAGTGGTTGTTGGCATAAACCAGTTCCTTACAGGCCATGGCAGAAGGCTGCCCCCATCTCCTTGCCAAGTGGGCCTCTCCATTGTGATGCTGACTTCTTCCAAGCATCAGCAAGCAGTCAAGAAAGCATGCCAGCAAGACTTACAAGACCCCAAGACGTTTGATGCTTTTCTGGTTGTTGTTTCTTAAAAAGATACTTTTATTTGAATCATCTAGCCTGAATTTCGTTTCCTTCAAAGACCCTGATTGATATAAATAATATATACAATTTGAAAATATTTGTGTTTTGTTTTGTTATTAAAGCCTCACAGGAGCCTCACAGGATATCTGCAGAAGACAGACATCTAGGAAACAGCATCTCTGCATCTTTACTATACAGATGCCCCTAAGAAACTTACAAGATTTCCCCCTATAATGGTTCTCTGTTGCTCTTCATTTGTTTCCAAAAGAAAATTGTGAAAAGGGACCACATATTTTGATGATCTTTGTGAAGAAACAAAGAATCCACACTCTGGAAATCGATCTCTTTTATAACAATGGCTGTTTGGTTTGCCATCTCAAGCTCACTCCTTCAGCTATCAATGGAATGTGTTCTTTATAAAAACCAGGTTTGACCTGAGAATCACCCTTCTCATCTCCAAAATTCCGTCTACTGCCCATAGGCTAGACCCTTCTTTTTTTTTCATCTTATACTTAGATGGAACACCATCATTTGTCATGATTCATACATTCCTGAGAAAATGGTTTTCCATAATGACACCGATTTTAAGACAGGTAGAGAGAAAATCAGCCTGGACTTGGAAGAATATTTACCTTCAGCTCTAGGTACATGAATCATTATGGAACTCCCAGTGTGAGATCCTGTTAAATCTCTGAATGTTAAGGTAAGTAATATCATTCTTCAAATATGGGAAAGATTCTTAAACTAAGACTGCATTCCATAAGATAATCCAAGGGAAAGCATTAGGTTGACAATAAGCCTACCTTGGCCCTGGGATATCTATGCAGAGATGATGACTTTTTAACTGTTATCTGAGATGGTTTCAGCCCTCAGCCCCTGTCACTAATGAGCTGTGTACTTGGGCACATTCCTGATCTCTGAGGGTTGGTTCCTCTCTCTAAGCTTCTGTTGCTATTTACTCCAAAGATTTTTATAAATAATAAACTAGAAAAGAAATCACCATGACCTGTTGCCTGCTCTTGTTTTTCTCCTTTTCTTTTTTCTCTTCCTACTCTTGTCTATAAGAATTATATTCGTTAAAGAATATTTAAAAGGAAAGTCTTCTATCGCGGCCATTTTGGTCAAAGCGGAAAGACTATAAGGCTATACGGTGTTCCTAACAATTTCTGTTTTCACGTTAAGTGGTCATAGAATCACATCAGTCCTTAGAAGAGGATCACCACTTTACTAATTTTGAAGATCAATAAACTAAAGAGAGAAAAGGATAGCTGTTAGGACAAAATTGAATACATTTATATCCAAAAGTAACCATACATCCAATTCTTAAGCTCATAAAAGAGGGAAAAGAAAAGAAAGATAAATGAAAAGACATAAGGGTCATTGAAAAGGTAAGTGGGTGTCATGTGTAATAAAGTTCTGTCAACAAGCTTGAAAAAAAAGAAAATCATGTTCCCCTTTCTTAAGGTTCTCAAGGGAATGGTTTATTTCAGAGAAACTCTGTCCTAAATCATGTAATGTCATCATAATTTTCTTCATCTACTGATATGGACCCATCACAGGTGAAAGAAATAATAACAACTTCAGTTTATATTCACCGGAATCCCCAAAATATTCTTGATATAACCTACCTACCTAGAGGACTAGAGTTTTCTCTCCTCACTGGATTTTCTTTCCACCCCCATCCCCCACGCACACATGGCAGGTCTATTGTCCTCTGCCTTTTCTCCTCTGGGCCATCAGAAACTCTACAGATAGAGACTTTCTCATCTTGAAGCATGTTATTTGCTAACAACTACCCAGGTAGAAAAATCAGACTATCATTTCCAATGTATTACACACAGTGGCTCATCTTTTCTTTTCAATTTTCTGAAACAGTTTGATCATGGGATTCCCCTAGTCATAAAGCTTTTTTAGGTTCTTCATTTATGCAGAAAAATATAAAGTCCTCATCTAACATCAAAGCTCTCAGAGATTTGTCCCCATGTCCCTGTCCTGTCTTTTCTACCGCTGAAAACGTTCATCATCATCCTGTATTTTTACTACTCTAGCCACCCTTCAGGAAGCAGGTCCCCAAACTACACTGTCCCTAAAATGATTTGTTCATTTGAAAAAGCCTTATCCTTTAAAACACCTATAGAAGTTCAACCTAATCCTAAAGGCTTGTCCCAAAACCTAAAAAGGACTTTTCCAACCATGAAGCTTCTCTCTCCTCTACACTAATGCAACTTGACTTATTGTTATAAAATGGATCATAATATCAGAGTTATGTCAGACTTGTTTTCATATGCACCTCTTGCAGGCTGGTTTGCTAGGGCTGCCTAATTGACTCCCATGATACCTAGGACAATATATTAGATATGGCAGAAAATTAATAAACACTTCTTGACCATACTTTAATCTTATGACTTTGAATATATCACACCTAACTTCAGCTTTTCGTCTGAGTTCTGGTCAATTCATCACATGTGTCTGATTTTCACCCAGCACTCACCATGCTTTATTTAGTTGTATCCAAATGCCTACATGTCATCTTTGCTTGAATATCAAATGGGAGTTAAAATATCACATGCCCAGAACTGAATTCTTGATATCTACACAAATGCTACTTCTTCAGTCTTCCCCATCTCAACAAATAGCACACCTTTGCCCAATTGCTCAGGGCAGACAATAAGTCACCTTTGACCACTCATTAGAAGAACTGTCAATTGTCTTCAAATTAATCCTGAATCTGACCACTTCTCATCGCCCTTCTGCCACCATGGCGACAAGCCTCCATCATCCCTTACCTAGTCCATGGCAACAGCAATTCTTACCTGGAATCCCTGCTTTTGTTCAGGCTCCTACAATCTCTTCATTGCTCAGCAACCACTGAGACCCTTAGAATATAAACAGAACACCTAACCTCCTCAGAGAGGCCCTCCTGTCCTTCCTGTCTAAGCATGCTCACTCTGCCTCACTCTGTGTCCTATTTATTTTAATGTTTTGTGTGTTTTCAGCCACTCTTATTGCTTCCAATATTGTATACGACAACAGGACTACATTCCCAGTAGCAGCCACACAGTCATCACTTAATAAATATTTATTGAATTAATAAATAATTGTGTAACTCCCTCTGAAATAGGTTCATTTTGGTGACCCACCACTCTTAGCCACTCCCAGCAACAACACAAACCCTGAAAAATCTATCAACAGGCTATCCATGAATGTTGGCAGCTCATCCTGTTGGTGTGGTTTGCACACATGTGCACTTTCACCTGCTAGGCTTTTCCTCTTTTCTTCAGAAATCCAATTTCTCTGCCATTTATCCAGACACACCTCCAATTCTACTCTACAGGAAAACCCTTTCCTGGTAACACCTGTCACAGCGACTTCTTTCTTCTCTGACATCTACTCCCTTTATTAAAACTTCTTTATTTCTCTCATGAATCATGTGCTGTTTAGTTTCAATGTTCTTTAAAAATTATCTAATAAGATTGAATTGCCAATAAAAGCTGAATCAGAGGCTAGAGTCCATTCAACTATTGCTAAGAAACCCAGGAGAAAAATATTTACTGTGAAGGGTTATTAATTATTGTAAACTAACAGGAAGCCATGGCATATCTTTTAAATACTCAAATGTCAACTGGTGACACATTGCTGTAATTTTAACATTTCTTTCCACTTCTGTTTTGCTATGAAAAATAAAAGGCAGATAAGAATAAAGGGAAATAAGCAGAGAAGGGACTTTCCATAAAGAGGGTTTTTAGGAAAGGCTCAGAATGGCCCTCACTCCTTGCCTAATGACTCCTAATAGTCCCCGACTTTTACCAACACTGGCTGAAAAGTATGTGGAAACCCCATTGAAGGCACCTGTGGTTTGTTGAGTAGAGTTGAGCTTATAATGATCTTATAATATAAAGATTTCTAATCCCAGAGAAAAGGTTCCACTATTCTCAACATATCCTGGAAATATATTAATACATTCCCAAATTAAAAACAAAGAAACAACAACACAATAATAAAAATAAGACCAGCATGTATTGGTATAAATTAATTTCAAAAATGTAGATTTCAAATGAACATTTTATTCAAAGTTCAGATGCCCATCCAATTTAAGGGTAGCCAATAAGCCAAAAAGTCCAAATCAAGGTGCCACTTGGTAGGAGCATACCTGAACTTAGTGTAGCCAGTAGCAAAATAAACTACAACTTTGGTGATTGGCCCACGAATCCAAGAAATCTAGGTTGACTGTAATAGACATGCATTAAAAGTTAACTGGATAAATATGTCAAGAGAAAAATATACATATAATTTTTAATTATTTAAAATGTATAGTAGATAGTTAGCTTTCTTAGGTGAAGAGACTATGATGTCTGTCTATTTCTTTGGTACTCAGCACAACACTAACACATTGTTAATAATATAATGAGACTTCAAAATACATTTGCTGATTAAATAATGATCCCTGTCTGTTGGTGTTCATGTTCCTGTGCAATACCTTCTCTTTGAGTGTGGGCTGGATTTATGGACTCAGTCTTAACAAATATAAGATTTGGAAGGCCACTCCTGAAAGTATGTTACACAAAACCTGTGGCTTCCACACTGGGCTTTCTCATTCTCTTGCTCATTTGCTCTGAGGAAAAAGAGCTGCCATAGAACTGGGGGTGGCCTCTGGTCAAAGCCAGCAAGAAACAGACTCTCTGTCCACCAACCTTTGAGCAACTAAATGTCATCAGCAACCACACAAGTAAACTTGGGAGCAAATTTTCCCAGTTAAGCAGTGAAATGAGATTGTAGCCTGGTGGATGCCCCCTAACTATGAACTCAGGGGAGACCTTGCACCACAGACATCGGGTAATACAAACTTAAATTGCTGTCCTGCAGAAATTATGACACAATAAATCTTGGTGGTTCTAAGTTTAGGGCAATTTATTACACAGCAATGGGTAACTAACACAGGGCATAATAGAGAGCGGTGAAAGGTCAGGAGGCCAATGAAATAAGGCAGGCAATGGTACTCATGGCTTAAACCATGGTGGTAGCAGTGGTGAAATTTGGGATGTGTTTTAAATGTAAAGTCAACTGGGTTTACTCATTCTGAAGTGGATATTGGATGGAAAGAAAGTGAGGGACCACAGATGAATCCAATTTGCTTACCTAAGCATCTGAAATAATGGCACTGAGTAATTCAGGAGACCATATTTGAGAAAAGAAGTTGAGTGAGATGAGACCAGGAGGTTTTTGTTTTTGTTTTTGTTTTTGTTTTCTGACATGTGAAGCTTAAGTCAAATAGGTTGTTAGATATGCAACTCTGGAATCCAGGAGAGACTTGGACAGTGAAAAAAACTTAGAGATTATCAATATTAAAGGGTATTTAGTACCATGAGGAGGAAAGGCAGAGTGAGAAGATTTTTCTGGAAGACAAGTGAAGACAGAAATTGAAGAGAAGGAAAAGGTGACCTGTGTCACTGTTATAGCACCCAAGAAAATTTGAGAGTGATAAGGGAAGAAAGTTGTGCAATAATCTACTCTACTTGTCCTTTGAATATGAATAATGTTCCCCAATGATGGCCAAGCCTCTTTTTTCCACAGTATACTTCAGCGAATGGCCAAAAGCAGTTCAGCGATTTCAAGGTAAACTAGTTTCACTGTTAGAATACTGTTGATCTTACAGAGACCTATTGGTTAGTTTCTGTTCAAAATGAGAACTGAGAAGACATAGCAATATCCACAATCTTATTTATGAATTTGTATCCTGACCATTCTGAAGAGATGACTGCCTAAAAAATGACTTCAAATCTTATCACATTTTTCTACCAAACTCTAAATTTCTTGCAAAGGAATTTGCTCTCTACAAAAATCTAAGCTTCCAAAATCTGGACTTATGGCTTCAAAGGCATCAAACCGAAATGCTAAATAGGCAGAGATGTGGAGCTTAATAGAATATCCTGTGACTTGAATTATTTGTTAGTGCTATTGGCTGTGCAGCTGAGTCAATATTCGAGTTCCCATGATAAACGCATTGTTTTAAATACATGTCAACCCAATTTCCATGTGCTACATTTGCTTCTTTCTTCCGTCATCACTGACTAAAAGAAATGTAGTCAACATTAATAAAAATGGAAATCTTCCTTGAATGAGAGATGAAAGCCTTTTCACACAGGTTCCAATTAAAATTAATAATCAATTAACCAGATACTTCGTAATGATGTGAAGTTTCCCAGGTTTGTGGATATTAGACAATGCACTGAGAATACAGACATCAGAGATCTGAACTAGGTCATGTAAGTAAAATAATTCCATGAGGGACAGATTTAGAATTTCTGGGGCCTGATGTTTGCATACTTTATGGGTTCCACTTTATGAACAAGAATACAAAATTCAAATATAAAAATCAAGATGCATTGGGAAGGAGAAATTAAAATACATGACAAATGTTATAAATCTAGCAAATACCACTAATATCACAAATTCCAGAAGAATCTATCCTATTTGATAGATTAACCACTTTCACACATTTTTTTACTTAACTGTTCCTTGATTGCCTCTTTATGGTAATTATTTTATATCATACTTTATATAAACAGTAGAAAGATAATTCAGTCTTCCCTCCGGTAAAACAAAACTTTTTTTTTTTATATTAGTCATAGCTTAGAAGAGTTCCCTTCAGCTTCACAACTCCTTGTTAATAATACCAGTAAGTTTTTTAGATTTCCTGTCTAATTTGAGAAAACGTTATCAAGTCCTTTCATCTTTAAACTGTAAAAATTTGAGGGCATCTTATGTTTCCTTGCAGAGTAACTAATTGTAAATTACCATTGAATACTTCTATTAGAAATATACTTCTTCTTTTAGTAAATTACTGTTTCAATATGATATAAAAATTTCTCATACAACTAATGTCTTAATGTGAAAATAATTACTTTTGATGTCTCCGCTTATATTTACTGTTTCTGTTTCATATTCTATTGATTTTTATTTGAACTTTCCCTCTCAGTTCTTTTGGAAGTAAGTTTAAAAATGATTAGAAAAGCTACTCTTTGAATTTAAAAAATCAGAAGTCTGGAACTCTTTACTTTATTGAAACATTGAAAAATTGCTTTCCACCTTGCTATTAAAATAGCATATTCCCAACTTAACTTCCCCTGGAATGTCCTATCACCAGCTGACGCTGCAGAGCTGATACACATCTTAAACAGTGTGGTTATGCCCTTTTTGAAAAATATTCACTATGTATGACCACATGGACTCATTGAGAGGTCCAAAGTTTTTCTAGCTTCATGGAAAGTCCACCTCTGTATAAGCTGCCTTTCACAAAACACAGGAAAATTTAAACCATAATTACTGAATTTCACTGCCTAGAAATTAAGGCTAGAAAAAGGCCACAAAACTTTCCAATAAAATTCCAGACCCTTACAGCTTCTTTTCTAAACCTATGCCAAATCAAGTAGTCCTGCCACATTTTTCATCAGAAAATGATCATTTATGTGACATATAAGCAGTTTTAGAAGCATCCTGTTTCCAACATTTTCCAAATTTGCATTATTTGTGATTTAAAGCAAATATATAACTCACTTGTTCACTGATTCACCCATTTTTTTTTTCCATTCTGTATTAGAAGTTAGATTTTGGCAGATGGAAACAAATACAGGATATGTTCTCTTCCCTAAGGGTCACACTCTAGCCAGGGTGACAGGAGAGCCAATGTTGGACAACAATATGTCAGAATAGGAGCTTAGAGAAGAGAGTGCAACACAAGTCATGGAGAAGTGGGGCCTCTGGGGAACAGCCCTGCCCCTGAGACAGCCACTCCACACAGAAGTGTCTGAGCCCTGTGCTAGAAGATAAACAAGACTGAGATAGTTAAAAGAACAACGTGTAAAGGCAGGAGAGAGACAGTAATAGCTGAAAACCTTATAGGAGAAGTGGTAGTATTTATTAAATAACAGGTTTATTGGATAATTTGCCTATCGTCACATGATAGTAAACCATGCAGCAAGGATAAAACCCAGACAGACTGAAGAGTCATTTTATTGCCTCTAAAAAATAAGGTTAACAATAATGACAGCAGGAGTAATAACAATACAACTGCAGGTAAACAACAATCAATGTAAATAGGGTGTTAACATAGAATGCTCCTTCCTGTATAACATACATACCAAATTTATTTTCACTCAGTTTTTATTCTGGAGTTATCTGCCTAAATACCTCTATTCCTCTCCATTCTTTCTCCTGTAGAAATTTAAAGACACTCTTGTATCACCTAGCAATCTTTACTTTTCTCAGTGGTACCTTATCTTATTTGGAGCAAATTTTGATAGACTGATAAGTAAATATAGCAATAAAGTTTTTGACTTTATAAATAAAAAAAATGCTTAAAATGTTTTTGAAAAATAAAGTGAAATTAAAATTTTAGAAATATGTAAAAGAAAAGAGGAAAGAAAAATTAAATGCTTATAAATAAGAAATAAAACACTCAGTCTCATCAGGGGGCAACTGTAGGGAGTGCTGGAGATTGCAGAAAAGTGAAGAGCTCAGGGAGCCCCTAAAGAAGATAGCAGATACTCAACTCTGGCCAATTGTGGCATAAGAAAAATTTGGATCTTGTTTTGACAGATTGCGAATATTTTAAAGGGAAGATAGAAATTTAGATGTACATATAAAATCATTACTTTTTAGATGGTTGCTCATAATTTCTTCCCTGAAACACCACATAGAACAAAATCAGGGGCACAGGAAACATTTCTTCCACTGGGTCTGTTGGCTGGTTTGAACACTCTAAAGCAAGAACAGAAGAAGCACAAAGTAGAGGTGTTAAAGGGTGAGTAGATAACTTACTGATGTCAAGACTCACTACAATTGTTGATTAGCTTATGTGGAATTTGGATGCTATCAAAGAAGGCAGTCATAAGAAAAGTGAAAGCTAAAGTCAGCCTGGTCATTTGTGGAAAGTGACTGTTGAGATCATTGGCCTCATGTAAAACTGACCTTTTCTCTTTTTCCCTCTTGAGCTAAACATTCCTGAGGCCAATGCCCATGGAGATGACACCAAACCATCCTTCTCTGGCCGAAGAGCTTTTTACTATCGTTCAACTATGGCCCAGGGACTAAATGGATTGGTGGCAAAAGTTTATCCCAGCTGGATTAACTGAGTCCAGGAAATTGCACTGCCCTTCAGAACAGACTTCTAGGGACATGTGAAACACACACAAAAAATGTAACTTGGTCTTGTAGTTATAACAGCAATATTTTTATGGTATCTTAGATAACAAACAAAAAGAACCATGTGTGCAAAAATAATGAACATCAGCCTTTAAATAAAAAGCAACCTCCTGGAAACAAAAATTGGCTTTGCTCTTGGAAAGAAATTCCCATTAGTTTGTTTATTCGATGAGAATCTAATCCCTTAATCCAGTAGCTCCCAAACAATCGAGGAATCTAGAGACAAATAAAATGGCAGAAAGTTGAATTTATCAACCTATTTTCATTTAAAATTGTACATGAGACTGGGGTGTGTGTATATGTGTGTGTGTGCTGAAGATGATGCTAACAATCAATTAGGAGTTGTCATTCCCAGCTTTTTAAGTGCTGAATTATTGACATTTTTTGGTTTTCCAATAAGAAATATACATTTTGATTGGTTCAGAATAACTTAATTGAGACCACTAGTAAGGTAATGATTTTCTTCTTTCATATATAGCTTTCATGAGATCAGCTGTTGATGTAGCAGTAAAAAGGAAATTTGAATATTTACTGCTGATGTCAAAAGAAACCACATTTCCCTGTTACCAACATACATTTACAATTTTAAAAATAGCATAAAGATATAATTGTAAGTTATTTTTTTTTCCACCCACATTTTTGTAGACTTCCTCCCTTTGTCCATCCACAACTCGTGACCACTGTGCTGCTTGGTTTATGGATGTCAGAGAGCACATGAAGCATATCTTACTTAATACCTTTGGTATTCTATCAGGTGACGCACTCCAGGAGATAAATGCCCTGGAAAATATCTCTTTCTCTTGTTGCTCCAATTCCTTCACTGATTTAAGTCACGTATTCACAGAGGTCAATGTGCCAGGGGCAATGATAAGCACAGAGCCTGCAAGGAAGGGCATCCACAACCTTGCCTGCAAGGAGCTGTCCCCCAACCTGGCCACTTGAATGTCTGTAAGAAGGTACTTATTTTGTTAGTTCCTTGAGGACTGACCCTGAAGTCAAAGATGGTGATTTTTATGACTGTCTCCTTAGTAACTAGCAGATGCCTGTGTTTATCATGCATATTGGATGAATAAATGAGATAGGAGCACCAGGAAATAGTGGAGGAGAGCTGGAAATGTGTCAAAGACTTTGGGGAGACACATGTGTCTGGGGAAAACTTGAACCTTGGAGGTTCATCTAACCCAACCCTGGAACTGCTATGGTTAATAACTGACCCCAGACATTAACCTGCCAGGCTTGGTTTTGACAGGAAAGTGCCCTTTATGAGAAGGATGGATTTGTTTTACTACTTTCCCCAACTGCCTTGAATTCATAAGAGTGTGAGGAAATGTCTGGAAATTTGAGACAATAGGTAAAATAAAACAGGAAACACAGCAGACCCCTTTGAGAATGTTATCATCAGTGGTAATGGCTATTAGCAAGCCTGTAAGGTGTTTTACACCTATCTGGCTTAGCCAGGTAGGTTTGAGGATGAGAGAACACCACAGAGAGGTCCGGCATCCCAGAATATGTTGATAAGAAGAGTCTTCCCACCTCATAAAAATCTTGACACATTAACTAGTCAAAAAGAGTCATTTCATTCCCTAATTCTGTGGCTCTAAGAGCAACTTTAACAATCTATTCATATTCCTCATCTGTTGCTGGAACTTGTCATCAAAACAAGTTACCCTCACTTACATTTTCAATCACAAGGTTCTTTCTCTTGCTTTTTAAACTGTGTGCAGTTTATCTATGGCTTGGAGTTCCCTGTGACGTCAGTAATAATTGACCTATTTATCTATGCCCTTGACTGCTGATCTGAAAGTGGAGATTTTAAAGGAAGGACATCAGAACTCATTACCTTAGTGCATGCACAATTACTAATAGGAAAAACCCAGAGGAAGACAGAGATGGGGGAACTCCTCAATGAACCCTGAGTATAAGGAGAAATCCCTAGGAAAATTTAAAAATTCCTTCTTTAAAACCAGATCAGAATCTGCTTGTAATCTCTGAGATGACAGGAGCCTGCCTTTACAAACCTCCCTAGCAAGTCACCTAAGAACATCAGGTTCAGTTCCACCTACCAGTTAACCAAGACATTACCTCATCTGCAAAGAACTCCCACTAACCATGTCCACTTGGAGGTCAGATACTTCTTGGTCTCTGGAAGTTTCTCAGTTTCAAAGCAATTACTAATATGATCACTAGCCCCTCCTGAGGGCAGGCAGCTCAAGGCATCATTGACCTGATCCATAAGAGAAAAGAATCTCAGGAATACACTGAAATTTCTGAAAATGAGAGGAACTATAATTTTAAAAAATACAAGTTCCACATTATATGGACAAAAATGGAGGGGGAAATCAATAAGTATTTAAGAAAGAAAGACAGAGAGGGGAAGAAAGGAAGGAAGGAAGGAAGGAAGGAAGGAAGGAAGGAAGGAAGGAAGGAAGGAGGGAAGGAAGAAAGGAAGAAAAAAAGAAAGAGAAAGCTTAAGAAGCCTTTCCCTCAGAGTTGTTTAAAAAGATGAAAACAATTGAGCTTCCATTTCCAGTACAAGGAGGGACCAGGTTCTCCTTGAGTTGGGCAGGGCTCCCAGGTAACCTGCAAACACAGTTCCCCTCCACTGTGGCAGTGAAGTCACTATCTCTTTCTTCTCTCCCCAGAATAAAAGCAGAGCTTATTCTTCCTCCACTAAAAAAAAAAATATTAATACTAAATGAATAAGGCTTAAAGTCAGCCAGTTAGAGGGGGTGGTGGTGTTTCAAGCCCTGTGCTCAGTCTGGTGGGGTGATAATCCTGAGCAGTCTTGCAGGGAATTGCTGCAGAAAGGGAGGTGGGGTTGGTGGGGGTGGGAGTGGCGAGAGGAAAGGAAACAGCTCCTGTAGGTAACACAGAAGAGGACTGTTTACCTTGAGGCATGATGGGCTCCAGCTGTAGGAGGAAGGAGAGTGACAGCCAGAGTGTAGGACGAATGCAGGTAAAGACAGGAACAGTTAGGAGATAGAGTTGACTCTGATGAGAGAGAATGAGTGGAGTCATCAAAACCAAGAAAGAAAGCAACAATCAAAATTGAGCTAGTAGAATCTCTCCACTGTCAATCATCACAAAGGCTCACACAAGCAAAATGTGGCTTAATAGCAAATCAGAAAGAAATCAAATAAAATTATAGGTGTTTAACATTACAAGTTATCTGACAGAAGAGCAGACACAAGTCACTGACAGTCTATCCAGAGCCTCCATCTGTCATAAGGTAGGATCCCAGACTGGGAGAGACTCTCCCTGGGTACCTGAAGTGACACAGGGTGACACTTGAGTAGAGACATTGAGACAGAGTTGCTATTAGTGTTATTCTTGGTTTGCAGCATGCCTATGAAAGAAATAAACCCAAGGTTGATGTGATGAACTGAATGTTAAAGCCCAGCCCCAATATGACAGTATTTGGAGATGGGGTCTTTAAGGAAGTAGTTATATATCTAAATCATGTGAGGCCCTGAATGATTAAGGTTATTATCTTTCTAAGAAGATAAAATAGACCAGGGAGCTCATTCTTTCTCTCTGAGCCGTCACAGAAAAAAAGGCCATATAAGGACATAGCTAGAAGACAGCCATCCACAAGCAAGGAAGAAGGAACCTAATCAGACACTGAATTTGCCAGCACCTTGATCTTGGCCTCCCAGCCTCCGGAATTGTAAGAAAGTAAATTTATTGTTCAAGCCACTGTGTCTGTGGTATTTTGTTATAGCAGCCAGTGCTGACTGAAACAATTGGTTAAATGGTTACTATGGAAATTCTGCTCCCTGTTAAGCCCAGAGTTTAAGAATTATTTAATATCTCAACCATCTGCTCTTAATCATAAAATTCCTCATCTTCAGAGCTCTTTCTGAACTGACGGTACCTGACTGATTACTAACTTGTCTGGAATCTGCGATCTTCACATGACTTAAAAGCTTGAGGATGGCTAAATGTTTGCAAGATTACAGAATTTGCTGTAACAAATTTATAATCAGCTTTGGCAAAATGGGAAACAAATCATAAAACTGTAATATATGACCAATGATCTTAATGGCAGTTTTAGGAAACATTAGTCATTTTCTGATAATCAATAACATGTATTGATTATTATGTATAAGGTACTTCTCTAATCACTTTGTGAACATTATATGCTTACTTATTCTACAATAGCCTTTTGACATTAATTAGGTGCTATTACACTCCTATTACAAAGATGAGTAAATACTCTGAGGCACAGAGAAGTTAGGGAACTTCCTCAAAGTCAAATAGCTTGCAATGGGTTGAGCCTGGATTTGAAACCTGGATGTCTGGCAGTTGAGTGAGTGTCCTCAATCACTTTCCTGGAATGCTTCTGGCTGCTGCCCTGCAATGAACCACCCTAGGTTATTCTTCCTCTGCAGTTACATATTTTTAGGAAACCCAATATCTATCAAAGTATTTTTATATGAGGAAAATATTATGAGCTTCCCCTTGTATAAATAAACTGTGGAAAAGCCCCACGAAATAATGAGAATTTCCTTGTGCATCCCCTTCATGTTTGCACAGAACAAATATGAGAGAATAGTTTCATCACCTCAACACAGAAAACTGCCCATCAACTGAATGCTTGTCTTTGGTCGTTTGGAATGGTAGATTGGCTCCATTAAACCTACTCTACACTAAGGTTCCCCTTTTCTTTGTTCTGTGAAGACATTACTTTAGTGTTGGAGCTATATAACACAACCCCGTGATATGACTGGATAACATTAATTTTTGATCAGTACAACAACTAGGAGAAAAATATGCATGCATTTCTCATAGAAATACACACTCTCATTTGTATGTTTCACAGGCACATGTTTTCCCCATTGAGATACTCTGTTCTTCTATTTGAAGAACTGTTTTTTTATAAAGAATAATCCTCTGTATGGCATTTTATGAATGGAGAATGATAATCTGCTTGAATAGGACATTCAAATTACAGTAATTGTAAGCTTTCAGGGAATATATGCATTATTTCCTTCTACTGTGTCAGATTTTTCCACAGCTCTCTGAGGCCATCATTTATGAAAAGTTCCCTTCAAAATATGTATATATATATAATATTAACACATGCATAGAGTTGGGCGAGGTTATGCTACCACAGTCTTGCTTGTTATAAATACTAAGATAAGATCTTATACAATGACACGAGTCAGGAATAATAGCAATACAGAATATTTACTGAACATTTGGTGTTCCAGCTACTGTTCTAAGTGTTTAATTTTCATGAGTGCTGTGCTTTTTTATCATGTGAGGATGATCTTATTTTTATCCACATTTTTATGTTTATTTATGTGCATTTTTCATTGACAATTGAAGTATTTTCCATGGCAAATAAGCTACTACCAAGAAATTGGCTGCCTCCTTTTCCAAAGGGAATTGATTTTGTTACAATTTTATCATTACTTTTGAGAAGGGCAGATAGTCTCATCATGATTCATTATGAAGTCAACTTCAGTTGAATATACTTAGCACACGAATAAAAATGAGAATAATTCTGTGTTTGCATATAGTTATTAGAAGCCACAATCTTTTGATTCTTAGATGCTTATACAAACCTGGACCATGATTTCATAAACAAGGAAAACCCAATTGACAAAATCCCCTAGAAAGCCCTCGATATTTTTTTAGACTTCTTAAATATAATTTCCTTTTAAAATATTTCACTCTTTTAAAAAAGAGTAAATTGCTATGAAAAGGTTTTCATGAAAGAAACATTGCTATTAAGATACAATTAAAATGCCAACAGTTAGAAAAAAAACAAGCATAGCATTATCTAAAAAAACTTAACTGTATTTGTTATACTGTCAATTTAACAAAAAGAAAAAAATGAGAACACACTTTCTTAGAACATTCTGAAACATTAATTATATTGCAATTTTTGATGAGTCATGATTCAACCAACTTCTAAACTCATTCATAAAAGAGTCACTCAGTTTCTGATTGAAATATGAAATTATTTCTGATACTTAATTCTAATCTTGTTACACATTATTCCAAAAACAACTGAAGCATGTTGAGCCTAAAGCTCATAAGAGATTTATATCTGCTGAACAGAATTTGATTATTGATCATTTAAATGGATGCAATGTTACATCTTTCCAGGGCTGTCCTATGTCTAAAAGAAGGATACGTGCCACATGTGTTGTTGAAAAGGACCCAGGAGATTCCAACGGGTCCAATGTCTCCATCTTACAAGAAAGCCAAGTTCAATGAAACTGGGTAGTTTGAATCTTGTTCTAAAACAAGAACTTGAATGGGCCCCTGTAAAAGAAGTTTGGGGACTCAATGTTATGGAAACTGGCCCCTAATTAGGGTCTTAACAAATTTGAGAAAATCTCTGATTTGAGGACTTTAGATCCTTCCTATTCAAGATGAGGTCTCTGGACAGGCAACTTTGATGTCACCTGAGAGCTAATCAGCCAGGCAGAAAATCAGACCACACCCAGACCTACTGAACTCAAATCTATATTTCAGATTGATTGCCCACTGTGCACATGAAAGAGTGAGAAACTCTGGTGAGACTTGGAAAAGGGATGGAGATCGGGAAAGGACCTCTTTTCTCTGAGGCTTCCCATAGTACCAGTCCACTGCCCATTAAGGGCACCATACAAGTCAGGTGGCTTTGTGAAGGCTAAGTATTCTTTTACCTCCTCCAAACTGAAAAACTAAAGCTTCCTGCTGCAAGGAGCCTGAAGATGGGTGAATGGGGGGAGGAAGCTGAGAAGCTCCATGCCTTGTGATCTCTATATGGATACAGCTCCTTTTGGAACTGCAGTGGAATCAATCAGGCTCTTTCTGACCACCCCCCCCCCAAAAAAATTATCTAAGAAAAGAAAAAAATTCAGTAACCTCCCCAGTGTCTACTGCTTAGCAAGTGTTACCCTGATGGTTATTTATATGTCAAATCTCCCAACAACACTGCAGAGTAGGTGGTATTTTCCCAAATTTCCAGATGAGGAAACTGAACCTCACAAGAGTCCAGTAATATAGGTAGAAACACCTGAGCTGAAATCAATTCCCCTATTCTCACAGTCACCCACCACACCCACGGTTCAGATCTAAGAGTGGCGAGTCCAAAGTCTGACATCAACTTTTGTTTGTTATTGAAAGCTCTCTCCAAAGCAGAACAAACTATTTCAAAGTATTATATTAGACCTCCATATAATCTTCTTCTGTGCTAAAATTGGGAGGAGGAAAATTTAAAGATGTTCTTAAGGGAAGACATACTAAAGAAAAGTGGAAAAGCTGGCTTCTTTTCCACTGAAATGTATTGGTAAATGGGACAGGGTGCAAACTGAGACAGCTGAGCAGGCCTTTTGCAGACATCTGACAGTAACAGCAGTGTTATGGGACTGTCAATAAGGCTCCTCCCACTTCTGTTAAATAAGAATAATTAATATTCACTTCTTCTACCCAGAACAGTGGTGACCTTCTCCTCCTATATGCCCTAATGCTCTCCTGTAAGAGAAAAATGTAATCAATTACATAAAATTGTGTGCTGGGAGCTGAGGGGTGAGGCATAGATCCATTTCTAAAAAAATGTCTACAAGATGTGCTCTTAAGAGAAGAAATTCAAGGTGATGATAAGCAAATTTAAAGACAAAAATTATTTTTTATTTTCGAGAAAATAGAGGCTGTAAAGTTCCCTTGAAGTCTACTTCATAGCTGTTCCTGTGGGGGCTATAAAATAAATGGCAAAATGGGCAGAAATTACTTAAAATGCAAAAATGGCAAAGGGAAATACTGCTGTGGGTAAGTTATAAATGACTTTAGAGATTTGGGGAAGCTAAATCATCCAGGCCAACTGAAAAACAGTCATTTTAATCTGAAGACAGTAAAGCTCTCCCTGTATATTGCTATGTACTGGAACACTCTTATTAAATTATAGTGTTTTATAACTAGTGAATAAAATTGGTATCATGTTTACTATGCAAACTCCCACTATTTTTCAAATGGATATGTATTTTAATATGAAAATGAAATTTAATATCGCAACCAGCAAACAATAAAACCAACCCACCTAGTTTCAAACGCTGCTTAAATTATTTTTTGAATTTTGTATCTAATAACATAGTACAATAACACTGAAACAAGATTAACACTCTGATATTATTTGTTTAGGAAACCAAGAGTGTTGCTATGGAAACCAAAATACTGCATAACTATGGAAACAGTGACGGTGTTGTAAATAATGATACTGAAAGGAGGAACCATGCAAACTTAACGTATGAATTCTAAGAAAAAGACTAGAGAATAAGGAGGTGGGGAAAGGGAGATTATATTTTTTGTAAAAGAAGTATAATTATAAATATTTTTGTCTCTTGATAAGACTTTTAAGTTATGTTTTCAAAATCTTGACTATATGTTTTATAATCTTCTGTTAGTTTCTCTCGTCTCATTAACTCTCCAAATTATAATCTATTTTAATTTATTTTATTTTATTTTTTGTAACCTATTTAATGAGAAAATTCATTGAAAGCTGTTTTTTAACTCAACTTTATACCTCAAAAGATTTTTATAGGACAAATCACTTTTCCTAAAAGGCTGAAATAGAAGAAAATGCAGAAAGCATATGTTTACTTACTACATTTTGAGGTTCTAATATTATGATTTTTAAAGCATTGTACATAGTATTTACTAAGCACCATTTTAAGTTGGACTACTAAAAGAAAATTAGTTTTGTTTATTTAATGTTATGATCATTGGAAACCGTAACTGGAAATACACACTTTTTTTTTTTTTTCAGGATTTGTAACTCTGATTCCCTGGCTAAGTCTTGTTGGCCTGAAGGTATGGTCATTTCTTATCCACCTCTGAAGTTCCTCTGATATCAACGAGACTGTTACATGCCCAGGAAACATTCACACATTGTGGAACAAATGGACACATAATGTTACACAAGCAATAAAATATAGTGAAATAATATGATACATTAAACACTGCAGAATGGCAATGATTGCTTGAGTTTGCCCTGTTATGAATATGAGAACATTGACCTCATTCTAGCTTTAAAAGGCAAGTGAGGATGAGAACACAAACACTATGAAAGGAGTGAAGCAACTTCTAGAAAGGGAAGGAAGCTGGAGCGTGGCCATGAAAAGCAGGTAAAAGGTTCCGAGCCTACTTCTGGGCCTGCCTGAGATTTCATCATCTTTTGTGTCTCCCAATTATGAAAGGGTGGAGAGAGATAGACACAGAGGCTATTTGGAGCCAAGAGCCCTGTCTGCTCCCTACGTACTAGTTCCTATTCTTAAGGGACTTTGGCAAGTGAATATGTGGAAACACTACTATGTATCCTGCATTTTATTTAAATTCTGGGCTAATGCTATTTTAAAAATTGTAATTCTGCCATTTTTAAAGGTCTCTTAAGAGGGCGACACATAAATAAACATTTTAAAGGAAGAGTTTGTAGCAGAACACTGGATTTCAAATAATGTTTTAGGGAGGTGGAGGAGTCAGGGTTGCCTGCCCCATCCCCACCCCCACCCCCACCCCTCCAGCTCCCTCACCTAAGAAACCACCTCCCTCAAGTTTTTCTTGAAAAATTGGCTCCACCACTTACAAAAAGAAAAAAAAAAAGAATCCTTGAACACCACCAGAGAAGGAATTCCTTCCAGCCTCATATTTCTGTGATTCTTTGGTTACTGTTCAATGAATATGGAATCATGAAATAATCTCTAAGAAACTGTTCTTAATCAGAAGACCTTTGGAACCTCTTTGACATAGAGCTAAGAGTCGGTTACATATCACAACACATTGAATGACAGGAGGCCTCTACTGAAAATCTATCATGTGCCAAGAGCGCTTCTTGGTGGGACACACAAAGATGAGCAACACCACATGATCATGCTGTGAGCACCCAGGATCTGTGGAAAGGCAGGGCAGCAATGTGGGCGAGGGGCCTGTGAAATCGCAGGGGCGCACCACACTCAGGAGGGCTTGTACTTGCTGCTCTGCAGTCCTGAATTCTTAATTATTTTGAACTTGTGTTTTTAAGTGAAGTCTGATGAGCTAATGGAGCATAAGTACCAGTATAGCAGATACAGAATGGGAGACACATGCAAGGGGAGCTTTATGCACAAAAATATTGTATTAGCTCTGGCTGCTATAACAAAATACCACAGACTGGGGACTTAAACAGCAGACACTTATTTCTCCTCATTCTGGAGGTTGAAATATATAATAGAATATGTGATGTATTATATAATATAATATGTACAGTATACAACATGCAATATATACAATAATATATAACATACAATATATATAGCCGCACACATCCTATTCATTTTCTTTGAGAACCCTAACTAATACAACCACCCTTAGTTTTTTTTTTTTTCAAAAAAGAGAACACTTTTTGTTGAAGATAGTTCTCCATGGGTGACTAGTGGCACTGACTGCCTTGTTCTGGACCGTCTTCCCAGAGATGTTTCAATGGTGAACAGCCCTATATAACAGTGCATCCAATGGGTCCGTTGGAGCAAAGCAAATGTACTTACTCCCCATTATAAAAACCTAACTCTTGCTCCCTGAGTTCAGGTGCACCTCTTGAAATACAATGCAGTGCATGTGGGAATGCACCTGACCCTCCCCGAGTCACATCTTTGGGAGTTTGGGATCTGAAAGTACTGACACTGTGGCTGCCGGCATTGCTTGAGCCCTTGTTCACAGAACCCTTGTTCTCTGACCTGAAGTATGCCTGCATTTCTCAGCATACATGAGGCTGTGGCCAGCCAACTTGGCAGCTTATAAACAAGGTGAAATATCAAATCCTTCCCAGTTCTGATGCGATTTATATAAAACATTTCAAAGATTCGCTCTGGCCAGTGTGGCTCAGTTGGTTGGAATATCCCATAAACCAAAAGGAGGCAACTGATCAATGTTTCTCTCTAGCATTGATGTTTCTCTCACTCTTTCTCTCCCTGCCTTCCCTGTCTCTAAAATCATCAAGCATTTCCTTGATGAGGATAAAAAGAAAATGTCAGAGATTCTACAGTCAGAATCTTTTCACATATATTGTGTAGTGGTTTGAAAATACGCCTACAAATCTTTCGACAAACCTTCTTTCCAAAGGAGGAGTTTGTTCCCTTTGGGTTGGGGCTGGACTTGGTGACTTGTTTCTAACAGATACAATGAGAATATTGATTCCTAGTTGCCTGGGTAATTTTGATGATTGCATGAGAAACAGCATAATAGTGTTTCCTATGTACCAAACATTAGGTAAAGTCTTTAGAGTGATAATCTGTATTTAACTCAACTAGAATTGTACTTGGCATGTGATAATCAATAAACCTTTGTTTCTATCTATCCCAACACAGCAGATTTATGCATGAGCATGGGCCCATAATTACATCTCTTCTCTGTTATTATGACAAAGATCTTCTCATAGCCATGATCAAAAAGCAATGCATATTAAAATTAAACATATTAATAAATATTCAAAAGTTATCATTATCTTGTGTGACCTTACTCAGGTGACAGAGGAAACATTCTCATTAGTGGGGGTCATAAATAGGGAAGGGCAACTTCGTTTTCTCCCTGAGCACTTTACTGAAGCCCTTGGGTCTCATATTAACTTGGAATCGCAAATGTGGAGTGTATATGCCACAAAAGCTGCATGAAATGATGCACTAAAACACAAACAATAACTGTTAGAGCTTCTACTTCCATGTTTTCTAATCTGACTCATGTTCCAAGTATCTTTTATAATGCTCAAAATATAACAGGAGAATTCCATATCTTATAAATCAATAAATATTAATGTCTTTGGCTATTTATGATTGAAAACATTTTGCTGATGGGTGCATCTTCCCAAATTGCTTAGTAACCTCTGCTTAGATTGTCATTAAAATTAATGACACTTAGCATTTATATGAACTGAGACTAATTGTGTCAACCAATTTACAACAAACTTGTTTCACAAACATTCAAATAAGAAAATGTTTAGACTTAGGACTATTTCAGAACTGTAGGTAAGGCCACTGCTTGCTTTCTTTCAGATAAGATATTCCTATAGAAATGATTATGAGGTGTGAAGGGCAAGAGCAGTAACCAAGAGATAACTGCTCCCTGGACCAAAGACAAATGCATGAAATGTTATTTGCACTATGGTTTAAAATGTTTCTTATCTTTGCTGTTCATTGAGAAGAGATCTTTGAGTTCTCTGATGGAGCTCTGGAACAAGATTACAATTCTTAGTCTTTAAAACATGTCATAATATGACACCAAAAGCATAGGCAACAAAAGCAAAAATAAACAAGAGGGACTACATTAAACTAAAAAAAACTTCTGCACAGCAAGAAAACTATTAACAGAATAAAAAGGTTGACTTTGGAATGGGAGAAAATATTTGCGAGTTATATACTTCATAAGGTTTTATAATGTCCAAGGTTATATAAATGGGCTAAGGAATCTGAACAGACTTTTTTTTTCCAAAGAAGACACAAATGGCCAACAGATCCATGAAAAGCTGCTCAACAACATGAACAATCAGGGAAACACAAATTAAAACCACAATGAAATTAAACTTCATACCTGTTAGGATGGCTAGTATTGAAAAGACAAAAAATGAGAAGTGTTGAGGAACATGTGGAGAAAATGGAACCCTCTATTAATGGGAATACAAACTGGCACAGCAATTATGAAAAACAATATGAAAGTTCCTCAAAAAGTTTAGAATAGAACTACCATGTGATCCAGCAATCCCACTTCTGGGTGTTATTCAAAGGAACTAAAATCACTATCTTGATGATATAATTATACTTCTGTGTTCATTGTAGCATTATTCACAATAGTCAAGACATGGAAATATCCTAAGTATTCATTGATAGATGAATGGATAAAGAAAAATGTGTTACATGCATACAATGGAGTATAACTGTGACCATAAAAAAAAAAGAAAAGGTAATCCTGCCTATATGACAACAGGGATGGACCTTGAAAGTGTAATGCTAAGTGAAATAAGCCAGACACAGAAAGACAAATACTGTATGATCTTGCTCACATGTCTAAAATAGTCAAATTCATAGAAGGAGAGTAAGAATGGTGGTTCTGGGGATCTAATGTATGGCATGGTGACTATAGTAATTAATATTGCATTGTATACTTGAAATTTGCTGAAGGGGTAGATCTTAAGTGTTCTCAAAACACAAAATGATAACTATGTGAGGTGATGGGTGTGTTAATTAGCTTGATGTGGTAATTATTTCATAATGTATACATATATATCATCACATTGTACCTCTTAAATATATACAATTTTTTCCTCAATTATTCTTCAATAAAGCTAAAAATATAATAAAATGTGTCATGTATTTCTGAGACAATGGTGAGAAGTAGCTTGATATACACCACAAGAAACTATGTTCCTTTTTAATTTGTATCAAGTTATACATTTTTAATAAACTGCAGGCAAGTATTGATAGATTTGAGTATTTATTAACAAAATAATGAACTACCTATTGAAGGAAAAAACAACATATCTTTGCTCTCGGTCCTGTAAATAGTACAGGCTGTCTCATACAGACAGTTATGTTGGTTTTCTTAATTTGAAGATCTATAAACAAAGTAGATTGTTATTTTATCAGTTCTTCATTCAATTACTTCAATGCCCTTTTTTTATACCCAACTTTCTATCTATATTTTACTAATTGCAATATCATAATAGAATTACTCACTTTTAATTTTTTTCACTTAGTGAAAGTATAAAACAGATATCCTTAATAGGCACACATGGCCTAACTAAGTTCTTTTATTCTTATTTGTGTGGTGAGAAGTGTAAAATATTATTGCAAGTGCTGTTGTTACTACATACCAGCCAGAGATTGCCATCTCAGTGACCAACTGGTCATAGCATGCTAAGGAGTTGAGAATAGTGGGTTATTCCCACTGTGTTTCACAATTACAGAATATTCAAGAACAAATCTTGCCAAGCATTAGAAATGACTAATGATTTGAGCATAGTTCTAAAGTGAGTCAAATTTCCATCCTGGGTTTACACTATTGCCTCATCTCACTATCTTTGATATTTAAACTTACATCTTAAAAATTTCCTCATAAGAACATAAAAATAGTATGGTATTGTATTCTGCACAGTAAAAGTGGAACTGCATGAGCTGTTGAAAGGATGGTATAGACCATAATAAATCATAGCAAATATGAGCAAGTGGTTATGCCCACTAATAGAACATTAATAGAAATGTTCTCAAAAACAGGTTAAATCTATATTTAAAGAAAATCTAAGTAGATTATTAAATGAATATTTTTTCATATTACTTATGACAGAATATTAAAAATGAGTGAGTTTAGATAAACTCTACTAATGGCAATAAATATTTCCATAAAGTAATTCTGATGCAATAAGGAAGTTCCCATGTGTATTTTGTGCATGCTACTTTGACATTACACTAATTATACAGTTGTATGGATATAACTAAATAAAATTTTGCATTTCTGTGTTTCTATTGTTGTTGAAATTAGGATATAGCATAGAGTAAATGCACATCCTCCTGGAAAGTTTGAGCATTATAAAAGACCTTTTCTTTCTCCACAATAGATAAGCACTCGACCTTCCACCGGGATACACTTCTGCCCAGCTTAAGTCTCTTTCCATTGCCAGTGAGGACACAGGATGTGTTTTGCAAATGCAGACTGAGTTGGGGGAGCTCAGCTTTTGTCTCAATTTCATCTCCCAAAACCATGAACTTTACTTTCTTCCTCTTGACTCACACTCTTCGTTTGTTCTTTCAGGCTCTTCAGAGAGTGTGACTCTGGAGTTCTAATAGCCTTTATTGTTGGAATCCCTCCTATGGCCTTCCTTGGATAACTTGCCTTCCGTATTATCGCTACATGAGGATGGCTCACTGCATTGACTGTAAGCTGTTAATGCCATCTGACATGGTTATGTCTAGTATGTTAGTTTTCTGGGGCTGCCAAAATGAAAAATCACAAACTGGGTGTCATGAACAACAGAAATTTTTGTCTCACATTTCTAGAGGTCAGGGGTCTGAGATGAGGGTGCCAGTAGGGTTGGTTCCTTCTGAAGGTTTCAAGGGGAATCGATTCCAGCCCTGTCTCCTCCTTTTGTGGTGTTCTGGCAATCTTTGGCATTTCTAGGCTTGTAGTTGCATCAGCCCATTCTCTAGGGTTATCTCCACATGACCTCTTCCTCTGTGTCTGTTCATGTCTTATTCTCTCCTACGTGTAAGATCAGCAGTCATATTGCTTTAGAGCCCATTCTAATGACCTCATCTGAATTTAATCCTCACTGTAAAGAGAAGACCCTGTCTCAAAATAAGGTCACATGCTCAGGTAGCAAGATCAGGGTTACCACAAATCAATTTGACACACTCCAACCCATTATACCTAGTAAAGCCTGTGTGCCTAGGAGTTGTCCCCAAATCCTGCAAAGGCCTGAATTGGCACTCACAGAGCCCTCCCTGACCAGTATGCCAACAGTTTAGACAGTGAAGAAGAAGAGGAAAGATATAACAAATTGTGTGAAAATCCTAGCCTGTTGCATGCCTTGTGTGTAAAGTATGTGGATTAACAATCTTCTCTCTTGTTTCTCCACATTCCACCTCCCTCAGGTGACTAAAGCAGAAATTGTGTCCTTTGCCTCACATTCACTCCCTGAACTCAGCAGTGGTGGGAGCATTGCTTCCTCAGCTTCCGTTTTACCAAGTCACAGTTCAGCCTATTTTCACAGGTCCATCTGGCAACCCCCACACTGGATTCAAAGTCAGGAGAATTTACTTCTAGTACTAGTTCTTCCTCAAAGTCATCACTTTAGGCAGAATAAAATTGAGTGTTTTTTGGTTTTGTTTTTTAATTCCAATGTCTTTTATCTAAGAGTTAGTAAGTCTCCCTGGATTTAAGGAGCTTCATAACCTTTACTATTATTATTTTTATTATAGTGTTAGATTGCTGCTTCCAAGCCAAAAATGTCATTCAATATGCAAAATGAAGTGATAAGTACTATTTGGCTTTTAAGAAGTTCATTTTATAAGCAGTCAATTATGAAAATAATCTCAGGTTATAGCCAGCTCTCAAGAGACCCAGGAAATAAGGTTTTTAAATCAAGGCACTTGCTGGTCATTAGAATCTCTAAATTGGTAAAACATACTAAAATTTCAACATAATACATGCTTAGAAAATAGTGACAAGTTCTATTAATATTGGATTTCTAAAAAGAAAAAACAAATTCAGTTGAGGTTGAACTGATAACCATCCAATGACATCAATGCCACACATGAGCTGTTACTAGAAAATTATCAGGCTGGAGGGTGTGCTTGGTCTTTAGTGTGTGGGGCACCTGATGGCCATTTGCTGACATTTCTAACAAGTGGCAAAGTGCTGAGTCATCACCTAGGACTGTTTTCACATCCCAAGATAATGACAGCAGGCACTTTCCTTTTTACAAAGAAGACAGCAGGTTCCAATTATCAGCAGTGGTCAACTGAGAAATCAGGAAAGGGCAGGAAGAAGTCAGAAATCTTGACTGGAATCCTGTAGGAGTAATGGAAGCAGGGGAGACCTGAGGGGACACGTGTGTGCAGTGAGGGCTGTGGCAGTACTGACTCCTGGGGACAGGCAGCAACTGTGCTCTGTCAGAATGTTGACAGCTGAGCATGAGCAGCTTTGGCAAAAGGAAGAAATCTCTGGACTTACTGTAAGTCCTGTGACACTATCATTTACCTCAATTAGCTCCAGTGACGAGGACACAGATGAAGGAATAGAAGGTGATCTCTGCCCCACACTATTCCCCACAGCGCTCCTTTCTCATGCCAGTGAAGGGAATTCTCCATCAAGTGAACGTTAATGTCTGCCAGCAGGTGTGGGAGTGTGCTGGGCTATGGGGCTGCATTGACAGGAAGGTGACAAGAGTGTTATAAAAATAATGTAAAATAAAATAACATAAAATAAAAATTAAGATGCATGGCTGTTTGCATTCAAAAGTGTATTTTCTCCTGCAATAATATGAAGAAAGTCACGTGTGTGTGTGATTTATCTACATCTAATCCAAAAATTTGCTTGTTTCATTTTTACTTTAAGTTTTTCATTGTATTAAGTAATAGTCACACAGCATAAAGTTTAAAAGATCTAATGAAAAGAAATTAGGAAGTTTCTTTTGGGGCCATGTTCTCAGATTAAATTCATTACACTTCAGTTGCCCATTTGTTTACACCAGAATCAACATCTCCCAGATTGATCACCAGCTACCACTGAGAGTCATTCATAACACTGCACCTCAAACAGAAGTATTAATTCACAGATCTGAAGGTTGGAAGAACTTTGAAAGGCATTCACAAGGAGAGTTCCAAATTGTTTTGAAGAAGCACATCCCTGGCCCAGGATTCATGTTTTCTGGAATTTTCTCAACCAACTGGAAGATCCAGGCAAAAGCTGTCATATGATTTTTAAATCCAGCCTGTGGCAAAATCCATTATGCTATTAATTAAATTACCTGTAATTGGTATAGTATTATCCACTGATTATTGATATTTTGATGACTGTTTTGATTGCTTAAATAACAGTAAAAACATACTGTGGCTTTTGTATGCCCAGGAGAAGCAAAGTGCCAAGATGATTATTCAGACAGTTCATATCAAAATAGGGTTTTAACCTGAATTGTTTTCCTTACTATGGCTTACAACAGTGAGAAATTGTAACAAATGTCTACTTGAATTAATTTATGAAACTTTGCTCTTATCTGTGTGCAATGTGACAATTATGTAGTGGCTCCTTTATTTACATACTTAGGCTATCTTTCCTCTTCTCTGTGTTCAGTGAAATTCCAATTAGGGGGAAAAATTGTTCCTACGGATCATCTGGAAATGTGTTTTAACCTAAGAACAAGGATATATTTGTGTGTGTATGTGTGTGTGTGTGTATACATATATGTATATATATACATACACACACAAAATCAGCTTTACAAAGTCAGCTTTACAAAATCAGCTATATTCATCTTCAGTGACTTCTAGAAATGTTAAATACAAATGTATAAGTTTTTTTTTAAAATATGTTATTTACTTTTAAAGAGAGGGGAAGGGAGGGAGAAAGAGAGAAAGAGAAATGTTGATATGAAAACAAAACACTGATCCGTTGCCTAGTATATGTGCCCCTTGTATGTGCCCCAACTGGGGACAAACCCACACCCAGGCATGTGCCCTGACTGGAAATTGAACCAGCTACCTTTCACTAATGCCCAGCCAACTGAGTGAGCCACACCAGTCAGGGCCAAATGTATGAGTTTTTAATACGTTAAGAAAGATGGTGTTACATGAACTCAAATACCATTATTTTAAAATACATTTTATTTTATTTATGCTATAAATTCTTGGCAGAACTAAGGAGAATTTTGAGGAGGAAATCTTGTTCCTTCTTTCTGAACTACATTATATTTTGAAACTTTTCAAAGAATAGAAGACTCTGAGTGACTTTAAAGGCTATCTGTTCTTAACATTTTGACTCTCTTAAGTACTTTACCACTAGACAGAACTTGGTTCAAATCCAGACTTTGCTGCTTTGAGAATGACATTAGAAAGATTTCTGAACCTCATTTTATTCATCATTAAAATGAGACTAATAGTACCTACCTTAGTGTCGTCGTCGGCAGCCGTCCGTCTTGAGAGACGATGGTGTAGCTTCTTAAGAGTCTATCTGCACCGCCGAGAATGGCTGTGCAGTCCGACTCAGGAGTGACACGGTATCTGTCTCCTCCCGTGTTGAATCGACATCTTACGATGACGCTGGAGTGTCCTCTCCAGTGAAGCTGAAGCTACAGAGCCTGGGCAGGGTGATATGGAGGGTCTGCTGTTGCCCATGCAGCAGACCCCCCCTCTCTTCGCAGCTGAAGGGTCCAAGGGAAAGACGGAGTCAATACAGCTTGGCTTCAGGTGCGCCGCAGGAGTTGCCGGTGTTGACTACAACGTCAAACCGCCTTAGGGACTCCGGCTCCGGATTTTCTGTCGGGGTTTACTCCCTTAGCCTTTCCCCTGAAGAGGTATGCCGCAAGGCAGTGGAGGTTTTTTGGAGTCAGAGTTTTCCTTCTCTGATGTGCCCTGACTGGAAGATCGAACCAGCGACACTTAGCTCGCAGGCCGACGCTCAATCCACTGAGCCAAACATGCCTTGCTTGCAGGCCAGGTCCCCACTTGGGGGCACAGAAGAAGCAACTACACATTGATGTTTCTCTCCCTTTCCCCTTGATGTAAGAATATAAAAAATATACAAAACAACACTTTCAAACATTGAATAAGAAGTGTAAAGACTGGATTAAATTAGGTAATAGTATTACATGGGATAATGGGATGAAATGAAACTAACAACTCCTACTTTAGATGACTGTGAAGTTCTTAACCCATTGCCTAGTTTTCATAGCTGCTGAAGAAGAAACAAATCCCAAAATGTCACTGAATGGAGCTCTTGTTGAATCATGACTTAGTGGAATTACAGGTCCTACATCTTCCTACTGGCCACTTGTATCAGCCAGGATAAGTTAGGTTATGCTACAGTAACAAAGAACTCCCAGATCTTAGGACCACACACAACACAATTTTATTTTTCACTCTCTCCATGCCCAACACTAGATGTTTCAGCCACAGCCACCACAATGAAGGAAAGACAAAGAGAAGATCATGAGTCACATACTGGTTCTTAAAACTTCTACTGGAAGTGACACATATCACATTTCATCAGTAAAGCAAGTGACATGGCCACTCCTGACCTGCAAGAAGGGAAGTGTTATGGCCCTCCTCGTGCATGAAAGGAGAGAACCAGAAATATTTGGTGAATGGCACCAAAACATTCTACATCTTTCCACTCCCTCTGGTCACACAGACTCACTGAGCACCACTTTCCACATCTGCATCTGGCTGCCCAGGGGTCTTTTGTGATAACCTGCAGATCAGAGTCCCGATTCTTGATCACTTACTCCCACTATTTCTCATTGCCTTCAATACACTAACAGGATTGCTATGCCTATCCAAATGATCACTGTGGTGTGGGAGTGGATACAAGACCTCAAGGCCTGAACATCTTTGCCTCTTGTGCACCCTTTCACAGGAAGCCCTGAGGGACTGTGGGAGTCGTGGAGGTACAGCCCCAGATATCCTGTCTCAGTGAGCATCACTGGTAACAGCCCCACCCTGCACCAAGACTGTACTTTTCACCAACTGCTTCTAGCCTGTAACTGAGTGGGGCAGGCTAATGAGGCAGCCCTGTTTCAGAAGAAATGAAACTCGTTTGAAGAGGGACCACAACTCAAGAACATTCATGCCTTTTCAAACTTTGCTGAGAAATGCACTGTAGTCTGTCTGATATGATTTTATACAACTTTCCCCTCTTCTCCCCTTCCTTCCATCTTTCCTTCCTTTCTTCCTTCTTTTTTCCCTCCCTCGCTCACTTCTCTCTCTCCTTCATTCTAGATCACACCTGTCTTGCCACCTGATGGCTTTCCTATCCCCTCCCAGTGCCCTCCTATTTTCTTTTGCAGGTATTTATTTCCCTTAATAAATTTCTTGGAACCAGGTTAAAACAGGTATGCTCCACAAACATAAGCCAACTAACTAAGAATTTTAAAAGCTTGAAATTCCCCAAAGAGAGATGAAACACAGGAGCAAGGTAAAGAGGGTCTGCATAATGATGGTGAAGGAAAATTCCAGAAAGAGCTTCTGCGGGAGGTCTAAGAAGCATCCAGTGCAGATGGGAGTATTGAGAAGGCTCTGTCTGGGGGAGATGTCTAAGGAAGATGAACAATGATAGAATCATTAATGTGTTCACATTTCAAGAGAAGACATCAACTAAAGGAGAGTTTGGAGGTTAATTGGTGATAAATATATAAGAAGGTAAGTAGAATAAATATACAATTATTAACTGCAGATAAGCTGAGAAGAGGGTGGATAGTAGAAGAGCAGCAATTCCTCATCTTCCACAATGGAACTTTAATAGAGAATTCCTAGAATTGGAAAATCAAGAAATAGCCATATCAGCATAGTTTTAAAGTTATGTTAGAAATAAATACCAAGGGAACCAGTTAAAAGATTTAAAAATCTTTTCCTCTGGGAAGGAGGAAATATTAGATACAGGTTGGGAATAGCTGTTTTTTCATCATAGGCCTGGTAGAACAATTTCTTTCTTTAAACTATATGCATGTAAAACTCTTATTAAATATAATTCACATTAAAAAGACAAAAATATATTTATCATGTAGAATTGTACACCTGAAACCTATACAATTTTATTAACTGTCACCCCAATATATTTAATGTAAAAATTAATGAATTAAAAGAAAAAAAATGAAAAATAAAGGGTGAGTCTTACATTGGATTAGAATGCCTTGCTTCAAATTCCAGCTTCCTCACTAAGTAGGTCCACACTCAGGAACTCTTTGGACCTCGGTGTTCTTGACTTTGCTGGGGAAGATAGTAACACAGACCTCATAGAATTATGTATGGACTTAGTTGGATGCCACATTGTGTGGCACATGAGAAACCATGCAGAAAAGATGATTTGTCACTCTGTGCACTCTCATCCACCTTCTGGCTCTGCTGATGTTTCAGTCCCTTTAGGGAGGAGCTCATACACACAGGGCCCAGAGTAGCCCTGGGGCTTGGTGGGCAGGTCCATGTCCTCTGGAACATGACCATCTGGGTTTCAGTCCCCGACCTGCCATTTCTCAGCTCTGTGACTCTGAAGATGGACTTAACTTCTCTTTGTCTGGTTATATCACCTAAGAATCAGGGAAATAAGAGAACCTTCCCCCACCTGGTTTGGCAAGGAATAAAATAAGTACCAATAAAGCACTAAAATCAGTGTCTGGCACACTGAAGAGCTGCTGGCTAGTTTTAGGTTTTTTGCTTTAGAAGAGTATGGATAGGGACATCTTTTAATCATTAAAAGTCCTATCTGCTGATACATTTACTTAGGACCCTTTAGAATATAGGTCAAGAAAGCCTTGTGACAGAGGTAACAATTTACTCTTCCTTCAACTTCAGAATGATTTTTCTTAGAGGATACATACATTTAATTTCTCCACCAGCCTCTGTGCAAAGAAAGAGTGTTGGCTCTGAAATCAGGCCATTCTGGTGTCAAACCCCAGCTCTACTGTTGACCAGAGGGACAGCAGTGGGCAGAGCAGGAAATTTCTTAATTTCTCTCTCATTCTGTTTCCTCATCTATAAAAAGAGGCATGATAAAACTTTTTTCATAAGGCTATGGTAAGGATCAAATCTGAAATTGCTTGTGTAGCACTTATTGTCATGCCTGGAATACAATTAAGTTTCTGACAAATGTCAAATAGTATTATTAACATTCTTATTTAAATATTTCTTTTCAATCAAGACTTTGATCAAGACATACTTGTATTGATTCTCAGTTGTTCAAATGTTCACTTACTTGATGTTTCATAGAGTTGGGTTCCCTATTATTTATTTATAGCATGTGGTAATAAATGCATTGTTTCTTTATCTTAAAGATATTAGCTAGGATGTCATACTCTTAAGCAAAAAGGATTGGTTGACAATCCTTTTTCATGGATCTGTGCTGTACCTGGAAAATAACATAAAAACAATAATAATAACAAGTATGTCTGAGTGCTTGCTATGTGCCCAGGATCTCACAATCCTTTCAATTCACTGTGGTAGCAACACTGAAAAGTTGATGTATGCATCAGTTATCTTTTTTTGTCTCAAAACTTAGTCTCTTAAACCAACAATACCTAATTGTTAAAAATATATCTGTCTAAACAACAAACCCATATCTTCAGGGTAGCCTGGGCTTATGCCTACAGCTGCATTTAGCTGTCAGGTTGGTGAGGAGTTGGTCTCAGCCAGAAGAGCTAGGAGCTGTTTCTCTTATTCCAGAAAGTCTTTCTACCTAAGCCTCTTCACAAAATGGGGGTTGCAATGCACCACCCTCCTCATCTCCTTGGACAAGCTTACATCCTGCTTATTGTGTCCTCTTTACTTGTTTCATGTGTTTTGATGTCTCCCTGGCCAAAGAAAGTCTAAGCAAAGACTAGATTCAATGTGAGAGAGGAATTCACACAAAAGGAGTGATACATCAGGGCTACTCCTAAAGAAATCTACCAAGTGTGAGATCTCTTTTTTTACAAATAAGGAAACAGTGGTATATAGGCAATACCTTGTCTGAGTCATACAGCTAGTGTGTGATAGCAGAATTCAATCCCAACATGGCTCATTTCATTTTCTCCTTAGCTCTACTAAGCTAGTAAAATCAGTTAGGTTTTTATTTTATTTTTTCTGCAATAGTCTCCCCTTGTCCTAGGAGGATACGTTCCGAACTCCCCAGTAGATGCCTGAAACAGCAGATAGTATCGAATGCTATATATGCTATGTTTTTCCTATGCCTGCATATCTGTGATAAAATTTAACTTGTAAATTAGGCACAGTAAGAGATTAACAACAATAACTACTAATAAAATAGAACAATTATAGTAATATACTGTAATAAAAATTTATGTGAATGGCTTTGGGGCTATTATTAAGTAAAATAAGAGCTGCTTTAGCACAAAGACTGAGGTACCGAGACAGTTGATCTGGTCCCCCAGATGGCTGCTAATCGACTAACAGGTGGGGTGCATATTCGGTGTGGAGACACCGAGCTAAGGAATGATTCATGTCCCAGGCTGGATGGAATAGGATTGCGAGAGATTTCATCACACTGCTCAAAATGGTACACGGTTTAAAATGTATGAATTGTTTATTTCTGGAATTTTTTTATTTAACATTTTCAGATTGCAGTTGAACAGGAATATTTGAAACTGGAGAAAGCAAAACTGCAGGTGGGGGCTTGGGAGTTACTGTGTTAGATTTTGGGTTGGGTAAAATCAACAAAATAACAAGATAAACCTACAACTTGACTCTGTTATGCCTCTCACATCATATACATGAAGGACAGTGTGGCAGAGGTGGTAGGTTTGCTTCTCAAAGCCATTCAACTCACTGTCCTTTGTTTCCCTTTACAATTGGGCATTGTCATGGAGCAAAGTTCTGGGTTGTAAGAGGTAGGCAGATCTTTCTGGGAGAACTATACTTTCCAAATATGTAAAGAAAGAAAAAAGAGAGAGAGAGAGAGATCGATTCATCAGGATAATGGTATACATAGACCTGCATATATTTAATGAGTACAAAATGGTGCATTTGGATATGTGCAAACGCCCATAAAACCATCACCAATGTTAAGAAAATATACATTCATTATCTCAAAAAATTTTCTCATGCCCCCTTTCCTTCTTCCTTCCTTTTTTTCATTCTGTGTTGTTGGAACACTTAATAAGAGATCAGCCCTCTGAATAGATTTTTAGGTGCACAATACAGTGTTGTTAACTATGGGCACAATGTTGTTCAGCAGACCTCTGGAACTCATGCATCTGGTGAAATTAAAACTTCATACTCATTGAACAACAATCTTCCCCTCTTTCCAAACCTGAACATGGAGCTGCCTGGGGAGGCAGCAAACATACTCGAACCATGACAATAAAAAATATAAAGCAGGGATGATGGGTTAGAAATCAGAGAAGGAAACCGGATCCTTGAAGATGTTCCTAAGAAGCTGCATTAGCCCCCAAGTTCCCTCAGTACCTATTTATATGTGAGCTAAATATAAACTCAATCACGTATACCGCTATTAATTGCTCTCTCTGTATCTCACAGCTGAATGTAGCCCCAACTATGTTAAGCTACTGAGAGTCATTTCAAAATAATGCAGTTGACATTGTGGAAGTTTTCAAGCAATTGACTAAGTAAACAACCCAACAGACTAAAACTTTTATAATGTCACCTATCTTACTCATGTTGGCAATGTTGATTCTGTCTTGCTGAGGAAGGAGACGGTTGTCAGAATTACTGAGATAACTAAGTCGCTGCTGTCCTCTCCTTTGGTTCTGAGACAGAGCCAACAGTACCCATCAAGAAAGGCTCAGGCACATTACATGGTCAAGCTAGCTTGAAATGGGCTTTTCCACTCAGATATCGTAACATTGTAATGGTGGCAGAACACTTTTAAATATGTGTGTGCAAGATTCGTATAGAAACAGATAATATAATGAATAACAAATTTATGAGCATTAGTGTTGGATAACCAAAACATCTCAAGTATATCTTGTGAACTAAAAATGATTCTACAATTTAATAGAAAGGTAATTCATGATTCAATGACCTATATCAAGTATGTTAAATTAAGTATGGGGTCATTGTAACTTAGAAACAAAAATAAAAAATCATTTTGGATTATTTTATAACATACACACTCTTTCTACAAGAACAATTTCTAAAGGGTGATCTCAGGTAACTTTAGTCCACATGCCTTTATTTTCTGATCAACGTTAGGGCATTGCCATTAATTAACAACCCTACCATCACATTAACTCATGTGGCCTAGAGTGGAGAGTTCAGCTCCTTTTTAAAAAATTTATTTCATCCAACGTGAAAAAAAGGAAAACTGTTAGAGTAGAAAGGAACCATTTCTGAGTCTATGGTTACTTTCCCCTTTTTCACGAGGAAGAGTTAAATAATTATAAAGAAAGAGAACAATTAAAGAAAGAGAAGAACCCTGGTCAAGTATAATAGAATTTAATGATATTTTAATTTTATTGATAAAACACCCTTTGCTCAAAGAAAACTGATGTGGGACTTTCATAGACTGTGGAGTCCAGGGCCCCATTTTATGTTTATATGCAAGTTGGAGGGCAGAACTATTGGGATCTTTCCAGGAGAAAATAAGCAACATTTTCTCCAGAATTTTGTGCAGATTATCTCAAAATTTCTTTGCCAATACTGAAACCAAAATAAAACCAAACTATTCAGCATACCCGGTACAACTTGGTTAATCATCTTTCAGGATAGTTAATTAATCAACAAATATTACTTTTTATGATGTGAGAAATGCATTTGGCTTGTACCAATTATTATTATACCATCCTTTGTCGGAGTCCTAACAACAAAACTTCCAATCAAGGCAGATGGCTGGAAACTCACATGCTGTAAGAAAACCCAGGGCCCCACCAAGCAGAGGTAAGGTTGTAAGAGCATTGTAGACATTGCGTAGTTTGTCGCCGCCATATATGGCAGTTATCATAGTGATCCTGTTACAAAGTGGGGTCCCCAAAATTCCCCAGAGCCTGAGTCGGGGGATGGGAGAAGGCGACAGTCTTCAAGATGTCTTTGTATAGCTATGGCTGGTAGCTAGCATCTTAGTTAAGCAAATGTCTTTAGTTCTTCCAAGGCCCCAAGGAGATGGGTGGGGTTTTGACCATAGAATGGTGAGAAAAGAGCATACAGAGCCTGTACAAAGTTCTGTGAATGGTCAGAACCAGTTACCCTACCCACTGCATCACAGGCCGTGGTCAGGAATTTAAAAATAAGGCAGCAGCCATTTTGGAGAGGAGAACCATTCGGTTTGTAAGGAAGCAGGTGGGCACCATACAGTTTAAGAGTGAAAGAGCGATCCATGTGGCTTTGAAAAGGGCAGAGAGAGAACCGTGCATGATCCAGTGCAACACAACACATGTGTTCCTGGACTGTTATACGAAGGCTGATGACATCGTACCCCAGATCTTGAAGGAGAGAGTTGACAGATAAGAGATGGGACACTTCTGGGCATGTTTTTGGCTTCTAGCCTTTTGGGGAGCAAGGGAAGTGCTGGATCCCGTGGGAAAACAGAGCTCTGAGCTGATGTGCTCACTGCCCTCCTGAGGTTGGAATATTGTAAATAAAGACCTGTTTTCCTCAACATTAATTGTTGGGTTTTATACCAAGGTGTCACGTGAAAGAACCCCCTTTCACTCTGTAACAATCCTCTTCAATGATGAGCAAAGACTGCATTATCCACCATTCCATCCTCAGAAGCCAGAGCTGTGCCTGGCACCTGTCTCACTTCGGCACAAATTAACTAAAATAACTGAGTCTGGTTGAGACATAATAGAATGTAGCCATCAATAGACAAATCCTGCCCAAAGATATTTATTTGGGGATTATACTTATAAAGTGGGGGTTCTGTTGGTTTTGCTTTTAAAATAATGTTTCCTGGGCAGAGTGTTGAGCCCTTATCAGCATTATTCAAATGAACTAGAGAGAATTCAAACAATTTGCCCCAGAGCACTTGGAGGGACAGAAGGAAGGGCTGGCAGGAGGGGACGGGAGAGGGTGTGGACTCCACTTGGCCATACTGGGCACAAGAACAATGCTCTTGCTCATTATCCATTCTCTGCTGCCTATGGATAGACCCTGAGAACCCAGACAAAAAAACACCTGGACATCAACTCATGGATATTTCCTGGGCCCCTCCCTGACTTCTCTTTCTGAACAGCCAGGTGTGGGTACACTAGCCTCTTTCTTCTGAGTTCTGGTTTGAAATTCCCTTCTCAACAACTTTCAAATAACATTCATTTACCTCTTGTGTTCAAATAAACTCTTATGTGAAAGCAGATCAAAGTAGATTTGTCTGATTTATAAAATAGATAAATGAGGAATGGAGAAGTGGAAGGGGCAGTGTCCCATCTGCCGTTTTATCTGCCTCCATGGGGAATCATGAGATGCTTCTGCAAATTCTCAGATTCCAGATACAGGACTGTAACACTGTGATTTGTTAGCAAGAAAGGAGAGAAATACCGCATGACCAGTCTATGTTGGGCCCTAAAGTATTTGAAATCACCCCACTACTACTAGTACTACCCTGCAACATAGTATTTCAAGTGAAGTTCACTGGGAGAATTAACTGCAAAGCATAGAAAACAGCTTCTAAAAAATGTAAAGTCCCATGGACTTCCAGAGACTATGAATTCCAATGGCCTTTTGTCAGGAAAATAGGAGGAGGGAAAAAACACTAATAAAAATTCTTGTTATTATTGACATCCTGCAACAAGATCTTTGTCCCACGGCAGACATTTGGAGTTGCTTTTCCAAGAGTGGTGGCAGGCTTTGCTATGACCCAACCGGACACTTTTGCAAAGTGGTTGGCTGATGTTCTGGAATGTAGTCTGCGGCTGTTCAATGAATTCTTCCCTCTGAGCAAACAAACTGGCTCTAGAGGTGATAGCCCATGGCCACTTATCCCCATTAGCAACCCTGGCCAAGCAGGCAGCCCTGCCCAAACATTAGAAAAGGCTGAGTTATTTTTAAACGTGCTCAGTTTAACATCTGTCACAATTTGTGATTTCCTAACAACAAAAAGAATTGTACAACTGTTGAAATGACAGGAGAATTCAGAAGAAAGCATACCAAGCAGAGAAAGAGGCAACAGAGGGCAACACACACACATTACAAACAAACGCAAACAATGAAACCCTATTTAGAGGAGTCTATTTCCATTTTTGTAAAGTCCTGGTAAAACCTAGTCTGAGAAGAAAAGAACTATGACTTTCAGTGATGTTCAGAGGAATGCACTGGTGTAATGTTTTTCTCCCAACTGGCTTCTTGTATTTTTAAAAATAAGTATGCTCCAAACTAGGTTTCAGGAATGTGTTTATAAGGCAGCCTGGTTGTAGAGCCTAGGAGATTATAGCAAGTCAGGGAGGCCAAGGTTTCTCAGTTTCCCATGATGGTAGTACTGGCTGAGTCAGTTTAAGTCAACATGACATGACTGGAAAATCCCACAGCCCTCTTCGATTGGGACGTCCACAGAAGTGGAGGAGTATCTGGCTCTCCCTTCCAGATGTCCTACACAGCCATAGAGGTAACAGCTGCAGCCTTATCAATAAACATTTACACTGATTCCACATTTCAATTAATTGGAAAATTTCCACCCTCTTTACACTTGATTATGTAATAAGAGCTTCTTCTTCTGAATGGCATCTGAAATCAGCAAGTCTCCCATAGTTAAGCGGAAGAAACAGGTCTGGCTCTTAATGTCTCACATTATTTCATAATAAAATTTGCTTTTGAATACATCTAATACAACAAGCCAGTGTTAACACCAGACCTTGCTTTAAAAAGACTCACCATGTATGGCCTGCAGGAAACATTATTTACCTGTGAGGTAGTCATTTCTTGGACAATGCCTTTCATCCGTAAATGAGGAAATGAGTCAGCTTTACTAACTGTTACCTCATCATTGGTGTTTTGTTATTCAGCAGGAATGGGAACACATTTTGTTACTGAAGCCTGATTACCAAGCACACAGGTCACTGTTAATACCTCCTCTTCAAACAACTACAGGTTCTGTTGTCAAAGATCTTAACAGTCTCTCCAATTGGAAAAATGCCCAGCTGGTCATAAGATCGCATGACTCATTGCAATCGCTCACCTTTAGCTAAACACAGGCTAAAAGAACAAAATCAGCCCACTGACGTCATCTCTTCTCCATGTACCTTTAACATAGTTTAGATACAGAGGTTGTTGAGTAAGAAAGACATAAGCTTTCCAATGAGAAGAATGTGTCTGAAATACTTAGGAAAGAAAACATCTCAGGGTTATGTTTGAACGCAAACACCAGATATGCCCCAGGAATTCAGAGTGTGTGGTCTTTGCTGTTACAAAGTATCCCACATGATTTTAAGACCTATAAACTAGTCACCAGGGTTGGTCAAAGTTTAACTCAACTGAAACATTTAGGGCTTAAAGTAACTATTAGGAATGTCGAGTTTCAGAACAGAATTGAGCAGAGTTCTCATCGACAGCTTTTTGAAACCTATGAAAATAATGTGCAAAGAGATCCTGAATGTTTTTCAAAATCAAGGGAAATATATAGTGTTTGTACATAGGAGGTTGGAATTATCAGCCACTTCTTATTTTCTTTTAATTCTCTTGCATTTATTTAATGACTAGTGAGAAAATTAAGTGGAAAGTAATGTTTCCAGTTTCCTTAGCTTTAGCTGCATATGATGAAAAACACAAATGCCAAAGAGCTGAGTAAGTATGTTGACAGCTACCTCAAATCTGTGTTGATACCTTTCATTATAATGTCAGTAAAACTGCATGACCCAAAATGAGATCACTGCTTATCCAACTACCCTATCAGTCTGAAAAGAGCAAGTGTGATAGGGGTTCCCATACTCATCAGTTGTTGTAATGCTTGCAGCAATCTCTTCTAAGAAGCTGAATCACTCATTTGGGTCAAGCCCAGCTAAGATGAAGAAATTATTTTTTTAATTAAGCTGACAGTACCACTTCCCCAGAATGGCTTAAGTTGGAAAATTGGAAAATGGAGCAGAGTAAGGAAGGTGGCATTTGGAAAATTCTGTTATGTGAAAAGCTGCGGTTCTTTCAATTTTAGCAAATAATTGTTTAACTTCCCTTCTTCAGTATTGCCTATTGGCTTCTGAGAGGTTCTGAGAAAACGGAGAAGTTTTGTCAGACCCTAAAGAAGAAGTCAAGAATTTGTAATGACATGGCATATCCCTCTCCCCCAGCCCTTCATATGTAGCTTGTTTTTGAAGAAACTTGTTTCCATACCCATCACCCAACTTGTTCCATAAAAGTTGTAGAGTGAGTTGTTCCTTAATTGAAATATCACCTACGTGAAAACGCTTCAACATTCTGTTCTCACAATCAGATGGAGCTCTGAGTCATCTTTGACACCCTTCCCTGCGACTTAAGTAAAGGTTGGTCTAAGGAACTCTTGATGTCTGCGATCACATCTGTTGTGCTCCTTGAGATGTGTGCCTCCTTGTTTCATGTGCAGATCAGACATTGTATCTATTCTTAAATTTCATCCCTCCAACCTCCTCTTCCATAGAGTTGTTTTGATCATTTTAACTTTGAATAATGACTTGAAGATATATCATCACATCCAAAGACTGGCATCAATAGAAGCCAGCACCACTTTACAGACAGCATTAAAAAAGAATACACGGCTGTGACTGGTGTGGCTCAGTGGGTTGGACATCGTTCCACAGAGATAAAGGTCACCAATTCAGTATCAGGGCACATGCCTGGGTTGTAAGCCAGGTCCCAGGTTGGGAGCATGCAAGAGGCAGCCAATCAATGTTTCTCTACCTCTCTTTCTCCCTCCCTTCCCCGATCTCTAAAAAATAAATAAATAAAATCTTAAAAAGCAATATATGAACCCTAATAGTAATTAAATATAGCATTTGTTTCCATGAATGTGTTTCTAGAGATGTTCAAATGCTTAAAAACCAAAACAAATATGTTTTAGAATACAGATGTAATTCAGATCACTCTAAAAATCTAAATAAGTGGTGCCATAGCACTTCTATATAAACTTATGTTATACTTGGAAAAACTTAGTTCTGAAGGAGGAAAATGACAAATATAGTGTAATTTCATTATTTTCATGTACCTTGTTTAAAATTTATCTACTACTCAAGATTAACATACTAAGATTTCCCCCAGAATCCAGTGATTCAATATGTTTTATACAGGCTGCAAAAGGCCTCTCTATGGGATGACAGGTGCGCCCCCCCTCCAGATGCCCAGTTAGTGTTGGAGACCCTGATCTGTCTCTTTGGGCTGCCACCCTTCATCATGAAGATGGTATATTCCATTCTCACTGCTCCAAAGTCAGTTGTGTACACAGGGTATCTTTATCTTCAGGGAAACAGGCAATGAACTCATTCAAACTAAAGTACAACAGACTGTTGCCTCTCCCAAGGGCGTTAACGTTTTAAACAGGGAACGCAAATAACAAATAAGTGAGCATTCTAAATGGAGGTAGGAATGTGCTTCCCTAGCCTGGAAGCTTGAACAGAGTTAGCCAACTTCTGCTGCTTGAACATATAATTTCTACTTTAAAATATAATGAGTAATTTGATAAATGATTTTTTCAGATTAATTATATATATGTATGAAATGTCTTTCACAGTTATAAAATTTAAATTACAAGTAGTATACATTCAATAATTTTATTCCAATAAATGGAGTAAATTCATGGAAAATCAGTTATCTTATGGAAAATAAAAAATTCCTAGTGGCCATACTGACCAGTAAAACTGGGTGGCCAAAAAGAGGGACCATGATCCTCACCACCAATGAGAACATTCTTCTGACTTCATTGATTCTTGTAAACAGTACTTTAAGTAATCCTAACTGACACATTTTCCCTGGTTTTACAAATCTCACTCTCTTCCATGTTTAGTCCCACCTGTCGTTTTTGGATAAGTGCTAATATTTTGATAAATGCTAATATTTTTAGTTGTTAAATAAAATTATATATATGGTATTGAATATCTTGCTTAGATTTTATTTATTGAATAAATAAAAGCAAGACAGTAAAACTTATATATATATTTATAGATACACTTTTAATTGACATTTGGGTCGCATACTCAAAGCATTTGGCATATCAATTATAGAAATTAGTGAAAACTCAAAAAAAGAAGAAGACAAGAAGAAAGGAAGGAAGAAAGAGGTTTGCCCTGTACCCCAAGTAAATAAAAAGAGAGGTCCACTGCCATAGAGAATGCCAAAGTTTCCATGAATTAAATTATTAATGTATTTCATTAAAGTTACTGGTGTGGTTTAGTTAATTTCTACTCATGAAGTAGTTTGAACCAGTGATATAGAGGACAATGAGAAGGGAGCAGGGTGCAGAGAGGCTAAATGCCACATGCACAAGCAAACTTAGTGAGTTTAAGACAAATATCCTCGAATGACTTATAACTCCTAATACATAAGTATACTTAATAATAAGTACTCTGATCAAAAGATTAATTGAAGAATCTGATTTGATATAATCAGATCATGCATTCAAATTCCATGGTAAATCAAATATCACATAGAAGATACTGACTTTCCCCTGTACAAACTTACAAAATGAAATACCCAGTTTTTTCCAGTTTAGACCATGTCTATTAGACCCAAATTAAGTGAAAATATTTCTAAGATATGAAAAGTTAGATGAGTAGATAAAGAAATCTATCTCATAAACATTATTTTATGAGAAAATGAACTAAAAAGAGTAAGTACTGGCAGTAGCATTTACTATATTCAAAACCCATACTGATTAACACAAGCTTAGAGCACCAAACAAACTTGTAGCCTGTAAGGAAGAAAAAATTTTGATAATGATGAAAATATTATTTTAAAATGCTCAGATTATTATTGTTCATAAGACTAACCTGAATCTCTATTGAAAGGCTTGTAAGGATGACAAGGAGAAAAGCATGTTTAATGATCATTTATACAGTGTTTGAGATTTTATCTCAAATATATTTTTATTTCAGGACTTACAAGTTCTAATTTCCAATACAAAATGGTAACTGATAATTCAACATTTTGTAAGCCAGACATCTCAGTAATTGGTTATTTTGCATATCTAAAATAATCCCGAAAACCCAAGCAATTCAACAAAAGTGTATAGCTCAGTAGCCAGACAAATGTATAATTTAGAGTTGATTCTTCTAATGAGTGTTTATTAACCCAAATACGTCTCCAGAAGTGAAAACAAAAAAAATAAAAAGAAAAAATTCTAAAGCTAAGTAACCCTGAAGGGACTAATTAAACAATAAAGTATGTTAAAATTTCTAAGTAACACTATTGCAAACTTAATAAATCTGACTAATGTACTGTCTAATTCAACTTTAAAAAAAACTGTCAAAGAAACAATAAAAAAAGATATTTTGTAAATGACATGAAAATATTATCCTACATTCTTAGATATCATGCAGCTTCAATCTAGTGACTGTGTTGATTGAAAATATCCAGACAATTCTGAATCTAGAGTCATTCTAAGAAGACAATATCTGCAAACAAAATTTAAAATGTGAGCTCTGTAGCACCTTCAACAAAATCATCTAGGGCACTTACAAAAAAAGAGATTTCTGGGTCTCTCCCCCAAACTCAGTTAAAGATATTTCTGTGAGCACCTCCAGCATTTCCCAAATACCTGGAAGTTTGAGGACCACTGCCACAGAATTATGCTCATTATCTCTTGTCTTTTTGGTAATAACTATTCTCATAGGAGTAGGGCAAATCTCACTGTCATTTTAATTTCTCATTCACTCATTTCTTTCTGTCTCAAGTGGACCCAGAACTGGCCTGATCTGCAAATACTCTTGTTATTCTTCATTCAAACATTCAATAGTCTTCTAATTTAAGCATATGTCCCAGTCAGTTTTTCAATTTTTATATGAACACATAATCTTTCCTAACATTTTGATTAATATAAGAGTAAACAGAGTTCTTACTTGCAAAAGAGAATTTGTGCATACTAATTATTGTCAGATAATATAATAACTAGTTCTCTGTTGGTTGTCATTAAAAGGTATTGGGAATTCCAGAATGATATGGGGTCATAGTAATCCTTTAGATATTCTAAACTATATTCTGGATAAAAACCATTAGAAAGTTATGCACTTGGGCAATATTACTTTAAATTTTTCACAAAGTTACTTGATATGTTTCTTTGCCTTCATTAATGTATGAGAAACAACCTATTGATCATTGACAGGAGACTGGAAAACAAAATATGGTGCATTAATACAGTGAAACACCATGCAGCAGTGCAAATGCAATAATACTCAACAACATGGGTAAATATCAGGAACATATTATTGACCAGACAAAGCAATGAACAGAAGAATACAAATAAACTGATTCCATTTAGATGAAGTTCAAAATATAAATAATATATTGCTTGGAGGAAAATAATATATGGATAGGTATAAACTAAAAATATTCAGCAAAACAAACAATAAGCACAAAACTTTAGTGAGTATAAAGCAGCATGCTGTTACAGAAAGGTAAGAAGCCAATCTCAAAATTATGGGCAGTATTCTAATTTTTAAGATGTATAGGGAGATTCTTTGTTACTATCTTTATGCCTTTCATATATCATGTATATATGTTTATATATAAATTTACATAATATGATGTATTATAATAAACAAGAAAACCGACGCAGCCTCAGAAATCTATACTACATGGACTGTGGGGATGATTTGGGGACATCACTTCTGGGGAACCTGTTGAAGATGTACCTGACAGGTCTTTGAACCATGAAAAGTTAGTGATTTGACTGAGCAATGGATTTGTTTTAAACTTTTGATCTCTTAGAACACAGCTTAGTTCTTTGTTTTAATCAAAAGAAAGTTCAGAATCCAATCTTTCAGGTCATCACAATAAACTGAACAGGACCATATTCTGCACTTGTGTGACCCCGATCTTACTCTTAATTGGACCTTCCTTAACAATTCTAAGGTATTTGACCCCACCAGATAATCACTATTCTGGAAACAACCTCAGAGTCTCTTCCCCACTCCACCCCCACCCCCACCAAACAGCTTGCCTCCCCATGTCTTTCTCCTGCCTCCCTCTCCTCAAGTGTGAATTGTGTCAGGTTCACAGGAGTTCTGGTGTTGTTGTCAGACACATGGCAGGGGAGGCTGCAAACAGAGTCTGCTGCCTGCTGTAAGGGTGGCCTCGTCTGAGCTAATTCAGATGGGATAAGCAATAAGCTTCCAATGTTTCTAACACTCACTAAACTGCTTTTTTATTTTCCCTGTATTTTTCTAAAATGTCAGTCTGGTTATGCTATCTCTCTGTTTATAACCCTAAAGAGTCACTTCTCAACCCCCAATCACATTCAAGATATAGCCAGGCCTTTCTTAGTGGATCAACCACATGTTACCCTTCCAGTCCCATTATGGGAATCTTCCTTCCTCCTGGCCTGGGGTTGAACACCATTAATAAAGCACACAGATCCCATCAGTCCCTCCTGCACAGCTCCATACACTGCCCTCCATCCTCAAAGGCCTTAGGGTCTCCCTAGGAAGTGCCACCCCAATATCCCCCCACCCAGCAGAGACAGTTACTCTCAGTTCTGTGGAGTCCCAGTGCCATCTAAGTACGAGAGCCCCCTGTGCATCATGTTAACACCTACAGTTTACATGTCACCCCTTCTGGACTAGTCTTATTTTGTTTGTATTTCAAATGGTCAGGCACACACGTCCAGGTTAATGATGGAATACATTGAAATGTACATATTTGTAGCATTTTAATTCTCTTGGCCCATTAAGGCTAATGCTGACAAAATTTTAATAATGCAAGTTAAGCATTTTGAATATACTAGAAGCCTGCTGTACTCTTATTAGACTAATGTCACCATCCCATTTAGTTCAATGTACACTATGTGGCCTCTCACTTTTCTGAGTGACCTAATAATGAGCAAGGAAGATTTGTGTTGCAATGGATTTATAAAGGATAATGTTTGAAGCAGGTAAAACGAAGAAATGGCTCTGATCCAAGAGGACAAAGGAATCTTTCTAGAAGAAAATGTCACCCCAGAACCCGGCCCTGAATTCCATTTGTCCAAGAGCATGAATGACTTCGGGTGACTCTAAAATTACTTGTGCAGTCCTGCTGTCTGTGAGCTGGAGATCCACAAAAAATTTCCAGACAACTGCTGAACTAGGAGAAATGTCAAGAAGCTACTTCAGGGCACAGTTGAACTAATAAGTGTGACTGAAGTTACTCACAACTATTAGAATGATACCATCAGTCACAAAGTCTTTTGCCATTAAAAATGAAGCAAATGTGTTACATGAAATTTGTTCAAGTGATACAATTTAAATTTAATTTTTAAACCATACTGGATAATTTTGACATGACAGGTTTATTATTATTATTATTATTATTATTATCATGATCATCATCAATATTATTTGGGGGATGAACAGCCAACACAATACATATAAGAATTTCTGTATGACAGGTACTGTTCTATTTTGTTGTTGTTGTTGTTTTAAATATATTAACTCACTTTATCCTTGCACAAACCCTATGAGATAGATACCATATGTTGGATAAGTAAACTGAGGCACAGAGAGATGAAGCAGGAATCAGAAACCAACTTCTTGGCTTAAGGGTCCTTTCCTTCTCCGCCAGGGAAGGGTGGTTCTCAACAAACAGTAGAAATAGTTGAGATTAGCAGTTGATTTGTTTAATTTCAATTCGCTAAAGCAGGATTGGTGACCTGTCATATGGTGAATCTGGTCAAAGAAAACTTTGTCAAAATGTTCAATTCCATGTTAGATTTGTGCATATGTGTCTGTATGTGCATTATTTTATTGGGGGAAGAAAATAATACCAAATTATTTAGATTAATCATTTAAAAATGCAAACAATAATAATAACTACACCCCTTTGACATTGGTAGACTTGAACTGAAATCTCCATGGGCTCAGGGCAAATAGTCTTAGCTTTTTGGGACCAGATTTTGTTCCAGAGATAAACTGTCCTCTACATATGTCTGTAAGGTAACACTCAAATGGGAGTATAGTTTCCATGTTGATATAAATATTAAGGAACTGATACATTATGAAGGCTTGATTGGTTCCAGTAAGACTGAGGAGCTCTGTGAGAGTGACATTCTGTAATTCATAAATTACTATCCCCAACTGTAAGAGAATAGGAAAACTAGACAAGTTGTGTGGCCCCAATGTTCAATGTCATATAATTGAATCAAATCCAGAAAATATAGAAATGCTACTTTCCAAGATGCTGAGTCTGAAGACATTCCTAGCTATACACAATTAAAATACAATTAAATAAAATAATTTTAATTTTAATCTACCTTAGATATGAATTCTTTGCACTAAAATGTGGATTAGATACAAATAGATAAATATCAATAAAGATGCCTTAATAAAGAGATGAGTATTCTAGAAGGTATTTGGGTGTAGCAGAAATATAAGAACAAAAGTGAATGACATACTAGAGTCTACATACATTGGTAAGAAAAAGCTAGTACCATGTTATAATCTCTGCAACTTGAAGAGCTTATAGCTGGTATGTTGAAAGTCTGTGATGTAGATGTAAAAGTCTAGAAGTCACATTCCTTTAAAGACCTAGAGAGGTCCACCATGCACAGTAAACCCATTAGGATGTATAAAAGAGCCTCTGAAAGTCCTACAGGCTGTCTTGCCCTGTAGCTGCCCAGGCACTGTTATGTTTTAACAACTTCATTGATCCTTTAAAGTACACAAAAATGCAAAGTAGTTAAACTGGACCAGATTGGAGCAGTTTCCAGCTAGAAAGTCCTTCCAAGAAAACAGGTTGAGCCTCCCTGTGTATCAGTTGTTAACAGAGTAGCTTATCTCTGCCTTATGGTCTTCAGTCAATGACTCCTAAACTTGCTTTTCTGATTGCAGTTGTCTGTAAAATCAGTTCTTGCTGAAAATGATCAATATAACTTCTGCCCATCTTGAGAATTAGCTAACTAATTGACTACAATCATGCCCCCTTATCCATGGGTATATATTCCAAGACCCCCAATGAATGACTAAGGCCTTGAATAGTACTAAACTCTATGTATACTATGTTTTTTCCTATACATACTTACCTATGATATAGTTTAATTTAAAATTGAAGCACAGTAAGACATTAAAAGAGATAACTAATAATAAGATAGATTGATTATAACAATATACTGTCATAAAAGTTTTATGATCTCTCTTTCAAAATATCTTATTGTACTGCACTTAAGAGTGTGGAGACCCTAGGCAAAGGGTTGACTCATGTCTTGGGTGGGAGAGAGAGGGACAGTGACAGATTTTAGCATGCTATTCAGAATAGCACACAATTTAAAGCTCATAAATTGTTTACTTCTGGAATTTTCCATTTAACATTTTTGGACCTCATTTGACTTCAGGCAACTGAACCACAGAAAGTGAAACTGAATAAGGGTGAGCTACCATAGTTTAATTTGAATTAAAAATTATGATTCAGTAACTCTACAATTCTTTTAAAAATGACTTGAAAAATCAGAAATCAGTTTCATTGAAAAATAACTAGATTTTATGTACTGAAGAAATGAAGAAGGAATTATTCCTTAGAGTTGGTTCCCAGAACTTAAACAATCACAATTGCATCAATGTAATTTTCAAATCCCTCATAGAATAAAACTTGACAAATGGTTTAACATTACTCAACAGGTCATTGTATTTAGAGTGCTATTAATGTTTATTAAGATAATTAATAAATTAATGCATTTATTAAGATATTTAATACATAATTGAAAACTTCATTAATTTGAACACATTTTTAAATTTACTTTTACAGTTGTAAAACTCATATTAGAATAACTAACAAAGATTCAGTTACACATATTTTGTACAATAAAATTTTATTAAGTAGATAAAACAGTCACAAGGGGAAAAGAGGTATGAAGTGTTATATCATAGGCAATGTTCAGCTAAATATAGATATTTAAGACAGGTTTAGCTCCTTAAAGTTTTATTCATTAGAATTTTTTTTTAAATAGTGCATTTACTGCTTAATGGTGTGATGAATTCAACCAATTTCATACAGAATTAAAACAATTTTTACTGTTTTGTTCATATATTGCTGAATTTTTTTTTACTAAACATACCATTTGTTTTGTCATTCTGCACTTCAGTTGTACCAGGCCCTCTTAAACTTTCAGTCTTCTTCACTCTCATCAAAGATCATTCAACTGATCCTTTTCAGTAGATTAAACTTAATTTGACAGCAGTAAGGATTTTTGAGGGTCCACACAATCAAGGGATGATAGGATCTGTCTTCAGAAATTGCCTTTGTCCCTAATGAAAACTTGTTTAACATTATTAAATGAGTGTCTAAGAGCCTTCAGCTGAGCCAGATGCCATCCTTGGCATCCAGCCATTCTCACATCCTCACTTCACTGCACATCACTTGGCATGATGGCCCTTGCCAACCTCAAGCATCCTGATTCACTTCCAAGGTTATGTGGAAATGATCTTCCCACCTCTGACACTGAGGGATCCATCCAGCCCAGGTCATCTCCCACCATGCTTAAGCAGAAGCATGCCTTCGGATTAAATATCTATTTTCTTTGGATTGAGGAGGCTGTACCATTTATCTCATTTGATTAAAGTGGTGATTCACTGGTACAACAGCATAATTACAAAAACAGCTAACAGGAAGCATTTATTAATCCCAGTCATGTATATTTTACATGGATTGTCTCTTTCTGTCCTCACAATAACATTATAAGGTAGGTAGTCCTAGCATCTTCATTTTAAATTGGAAACTGGAGTTTAGATGAATTACATCATGTGCCCTAGATTACACAACTATTAAGAGACAGAAATATAAGCTCTGCCAGGGCAGCTTGTTTTCCAGATTTTGGGGTCTTCATGTTATTCTCAGTCAGTTGGCTAAAACCCTTTAAGTGTACTTGGCATCTAACAGTCACTCAGCATAGGCCTTGTGAGCCCATTGTCTTTGAGCTAGGATTGTTGAGTCATTGAGTTCAATTGTGAGACTCCCTAAACTGGTGCTGGGTCTGAGCCAGGGCAGAGGTATTTGAGAGAAATACCTCCACTCCACCTTGGCCCACCATCCCAACAGACTGCTCAATCTCAGAGGGAAGACCTCTGCTTCAAAAAGAAAGATATCAGGAAGATGACTTTTATATTTCAGTGATGGTCAGAAATTTATGACATGTCAAATCTACTTGGCAACTGGTAAATAATTTTCATTTCTTTCATCTCATGAGATGTTAATATTTAATCAAGTGAAAGGTCTGAACAAGTAGACATGGCTAGTGGGTGTTTGTCTTCATCCTGAAGACTTTGACTAAACATAGGGTCTCTAAATTAAAGAGTTTTCATCTCTTCATTCATGAAATGGGAGTTATAGTACATTTACATCTTCACAGAGTGCATGGAAATGATTAGTTTGCATAAAGGTTGTGAAAATGTAAACACTGTAACCAAACTGTTATAAATAAAGGTTCTCTATCCCTTAGTTTTTGAGAGAATTAGCTATATGGTCATTTTAACATGATTAAAGATTCATTACCATATTCCCTTTGACTTAGACATTAACTAAGCGAGCATTCGGCACATTTGCTGAACAGAACTTAGTGGTTTCATTTCTATGTCATGCTGTGACTTTTTGAATGCACACGAGAAATCTAAGATTATTCCAACCAAAATTTCTTTTAAAGCATATGCTTAATTCAGATAAAATTGGATATAAGAGCAAATATAAGATGTAGTTTTTCATATCCAGAATTCTTTCCACAGTTACATAAATCCATAGCTGTATCATTAGGCCTCCAGTAAGAAGTAGGCAAATGGCACATTCTGAAATGGGAGGGTGCAGATTTCAGCCATAATAATGGTAGAATTGCTGGCATCCTTATGACTTCATGAATCCAAAGAAATGGCTCTTTTGTGATCAAGGTAATTTATTCATATAAAAACAATACATTGATGGTATTTCATTAATGTAATGCTTAATGATATTCAGAAAATATCGATGTGGATATTTTATTAAAATATGGGACATTATCCTCTTTTTGTCATCCAATTCAGATGCTATATTCTAAATTATGTTGGTATAAATATAACAAAAGTAAAATTGATTTAACTTTCCTTCTTTTTAATGTATTTTATTGACTATGCTATAACAGCTGTTCTAATTTTTCCTTCTTTGCCTCCCTCCACCTGATATCCTCTATTTCCTCTGGAATGCACTCCCCTTAGTTCATGTTCATGGGTCATGTATATAAGTTCTTTAGCTTCTCCATTTCCCATACTGTTCTTAATATTTTTCTGTCTATTCTGTACCTACCAACTTGTACTTCTAAATCATGCACCTATTTTCTCATTTTTCTCCCTTCCCCTCCCAACTGATAACCCTCCAAATGATCTCCATACTTAAGATTCTGTTTCTGTTCTGCTTGTTTGCTTAGTTTGCTTCTTATATTCAATTGTTGATAGTTATGAACTTATTGCCATTTTAATGTTCAGAGTTTTGATCTTCTTTTTATCAAATAAGTCTCTTTAACATTTTATATAATAATGGCTTGGTGATGATGAACTCTTTTAGCTTTACCTTGTCTGGGAAGCACTTTATCTGACCTTCCATTCTAAATGACAGCTTTGCTGGATAGAGTAATCTTGGTTGTAGGGCCTTGCTTTTCATCACTTTGACTACATCTTTTGAGAAATCAGCTGACAGTTTTGTGAACACTCCATTGTATGTAACTCTCTGCTTTTCTTTTGCTGCATTTAAGATACTCTCTTTTTCTTTAAACTTTGGCATTTTAATTATGATGTGTCTTGGTGTGGTCTTCTTTGTGTCCATCTTGTTGGGACTTTCTGTGTTTCCTAAACTTGTATGTTTACTTTCTTCACCAAAGGAAGTTTTCTTTCATTATTTTTTCAAATAAGTTTTCAATTTCTTGCTTTTTCTCTTCTTCTACTAGTAGGCCTATGATTTGAATGTTGGTACATTTGAGGTTGTCCCAGAGGCACCTTAGCCTACCCTCATTTATTTGGATTATTTTTTCTTCTTGCTGTTCTGACTGAATGCTTTTTCTTCCTTACGTTCCAAATCGTTGATTTTATTCTAAGCTTCATCCACATCACAGTTGGTTCCCTATAAATTTTTCTCTAGTTCACTTAGTGTAACCTTCATTTCTACCTGGGTCTTTTTCTATGCTATTGAAGTACCCAATTAGTTCCTTGAGTATCACAATAACCAGTGTTTTGAACTCTGCATCTGACAGATTGTTTATGTCCATTTTGTTTAGTTATTTTTCTAGACTTTTGTTCTTTTCTTTCATTTGAGTCATATTTCTTTGTCTCCTCATTCTGGCAGCCTCCCTGTATTTGTTTCCATGGATTAGGTAGAGCTGTTTTGACTCCCTGTCTTAATAGCAGCTTATTGTAGAAAAGTGCACTGATAAATTGGATGGGGTAGGGTTTTAGGCAATCGACAGGATAGGGCAACCCATGTGAACCAGATTGACGAAGTCTCATATGGTGTCGCCACTCTGTGACTCTGTGTGTGGGAAGGCTCAGAAAGGGAACAATGCTACTGACTGGAGTCCGGAGTTTTGTCTAGGAGGAAGCTGTCCACTGGTACATGCCCTAATGCCAGACACTTCAATTTCTTTGCATATGCCACTGGTTCTCTTCTAGCTGCTGCCCCAGTGCTGGAGCCCAGAGAGAGTGTGTCTGCATAAGTCCTAAGTCTGTTGCAGGCCCTTTAAGAGGAGATGCCTGATAATCCAGCAGTTTCTTCTGCTGCCCCAACCTCTACTGGTTTTTATAGCCAGAAGTTATGGGGACTTATCTTCTTGGCACTGGAATCCTGGGCTGGGTGGTCTGATGTGGGGCTAGGCTCCCTTGCTCCTGAGGTATCCCTCCTGATTTTCATCCACCACATGGGTGTGGGGTTGCCCATTCCATGTCTCCATGAGTCTCCACGTCTCTCCACACCTCCACCCCTCCTACCCATCTGGATGAATGTGACTTGTTTAATTCCTTGGGTTTCAGGCTTCCATACAGCTCGATTTTCTGACAGTTCTTGGTGATAGTTGTTTTGTAGTTTAGTTGTAATTTTTGTTGTGGTTGTGTAAGGATGTGAGTTGTGTATACCTACACCTCCATCTTGACCAAAACTCCCCTGAGCTAACTTAAAAAAAAAAAAAAATACTCTCAAGCAAAATAAATACTTGCAGTATAGAGCCGATCTTTAGTAAATAGGAAAAATAAAGCTGGACATTTTTCTTAATAGTTATTTATTTTCCCATTCACCTACTATTACAAAAGCCCAGGAGTGGGGCTAAAATCAGCTGGAGTTCACATGCAGAACACTATAAATAGCCCATTTTCAAGTTCTTATTTAAAATGCAAATAAATTCTCTACAGATATGATTTTAAATAAGAAATGTTTATAAATTTTGTTGCATTTTACAGAAAGAAATATTTCCTTTTGTGGGAAGAAAATTATTTGTATTGTACAAGTTCAAACATTACCCAGTCATTTTGGAAACAGATTAAAATCTAATCTTCATAAAGGAAAAATTGGTGACCTGATTCACACATTCTGCCATCTTTGTTTGGCTTACAGAGTGTTGTCAGTTTTTCTTTTTTTGAATTCTGCCGCCAGAATCTTCTGTGCTGCAGCCAAAATATAAAATTTCCAATGAATGTGTTGTTTACTTTTGGAGTGTGTTGGAACCTGTTTTCTGGAACCCTCCGTTATTTGGCTCGGATGCTTATTTGACTCAATAATAGAAAACCAAATAATTGGCATATTAGTATTTCAAAGCAGCTGATATTAGAATCTTGATCTAGACAACAGGGATTTAGAGGTGCTGTTTGAGTAGCCAGTCTAAATGCCTTAATATAATTGCTTAAAACAAAGGAATATTTGCCTTCTTTATCACATAAGTTTTAGCATTTTCTGCAGCTCCATCCTGTTCTGCAACTCATTATATTGAATGGATTGTGTTTAGGCATTGTGCTACAATTTTCCTTGTCTTGTTTCTGGCTTTGGACTTGATGCACATTTTATTTTAAGGAAATAGGCTTGGAAAAGTCACATGGCATGCCAAGGTTACTCAGCCTGTGAGGAGTTCAGACCCAGGGCTCAAAGCATGTCTCAATTCAAAGCCTGCACAGGTGACAACGTGTCTTCACTTCCTGATTTCCACTGGAGCTGATTTCAGAGGATGTTATTATTTTTCAACTATCCTTGGTCAACTGAATCTGGGAAACACTAAGTAAAACAATCTTTAGCAAACTTTTAATGTAGGAACTCTTTGAACCCCAAAACATGCTAACATCATTGTGAATTTCTGAGAAAGGTACACAGCATAGTTTCCAAAACTTTTTCCCCATGGAGGGGGCTGACTTTGAGAAGCACTCAGGAGGACACTCTGTAGAAGCACAATGCCTGGGAAAGCCATGCCCTAAGGAGTCTGAGATGTTTTCTTTTCTCTTCAAGCCACCCCACAGCCAAACTCCAGTGACTGGATTAAACTGACCACTTGAGGGTGTTTATTGAGTCAGACCCTGTTTTAGGCACTGGGAACCTGTGCTAGAAAATGAGGCTGTCAGCCTGACCAGGCAAGTCTGATGTCAGAGGCAAGCTGGAGTTCTGTGAAAGCAGCTAGGATAGTTAGGGCCCACATCAGGGAGGAGAGAGGCAGAAAAGGCCCCTATGCGCAAAGTCCCTGTGGAGGAGAATCTGTGTGCCGGAAGCACAGGGAGCAAAGCATCCAAAGCTCTAACCAAAATCCCATCTTCGTCTGAGCTCTCAGTCAGGAGGGAACTCAGGCAGGGAGATCAGACTTTACTGGCAAATGCTGGGAGCAGAGATCAGAGAGCAGATCAGTGAGCACAACAGCAGACCTTACAGAAACTTCCATGTGGGCATAACCTGCTCAGACAAAAGGACACATGGGAAGCTGCCTCAATTTTATTTTATTTTTTTGCTTTTTTTTTTTTTTTGAGGAGAGACAATTGTTTTGTTTGAGTGCTCAGCCAAGCGAAGTAGAATTAAACCACTTTCTCAATGTGACGTGTTAGGAGCTATGACTATGTGAAGGTCTATGCTTCATATCGAAGGCACTGTGGCATTCTTTCAAAATACGTTCATCCTCTTTGACTTTTAGTGAACATGAGCTTCCCTCTCTTTTTAAAAAACTGTATGAGGTAATTGGGGATTTTACAAATAGAAACTAAAATAATGTTTGGTACCAGGTTTTGCAAATATGTTTTTTCTTATTAGTAATTCTGTGTCTTGACAACAATGTTGAGAATTCAGTTGTGTTTCTGAAGGGCTGACAAGGCTAATGCTGAAGTCCTTTAGTCTTTCTTCATTTCCATATCAATTCTGATTGCAGTTTGAAAGGCAAAGAAAAACTAGTGCATAAAAAGTACATATCATTAAAGCAGAAGCCAAAGAGCTCGGTATGTGCATGTGGGGGGTGTTCTGACATGGGGAATCCCTTAAGAAATACTCTTTTAGTTAGTTGCAGTGCAAACAGCACCATTTACAGCTTGGCCTTTGAATTACATTATAGGTTATTTCAAAATAGTTTTTTTAGGAATATTTATGAATTCATTCACTAGCACAAGTGGTACATTAAGGGAAGATCTATGTCTTTACTTGCTGAATGGAGCACAGCTTCCTGTGTATCTACTGAAATGCAGGCAGTTTATTTCAAAGACTCAGGGATCCCAATGGTGGATGTGTTTTTTTTTAGGGAACACACCAATGTTCAGTTAACATATTGTGTAATCTCACTTCATGCTTTCATCTCCTCCACCACCACACATAGGCATGCACAGATATGTACACATATACCCACACGCACACACTAACACACATACTCATGTGCATATGTACACATGTGCGTGTGCACATATATACACATATGCACACATGCACACATGTAGAATTGTTTCCTCATGAGAGAAGAGGAAATCACCTCACCTTCCTCCAGTCAACATTCATTCAGGTCCCTGCTCAGGGGGATCACCAGACCCAGTTATGTGAACAAGGCTCCTGTCACTGGTGTGTTGGAACGAAAGGGAGACAGGCCTGGCCAGGAATGAGGAGCAGGAGTCAGACATACAATAAAGGGTATTAGAAGCCCAGGTAAACCCTGCATCTCCTCTCACCCTCTCATAGGATTCTTAACACATGAAAAGCTGCTCCAGATTTTCCAAGAAGCTCTGTCTTGAGAAACTAAAAGCAAATGTATGTTAACAAGGCAACTTCCCTTAACCTGTAACCCTAGAGCATGACTAAAGTCATTCAGCCCCAGGCATGAGTTCTCCCACCAAGAAGGCCACATGTCCCCTGGAAGGTGATGGAGCTCTTCTAACCCATCTGATTTCTCATCCAGAAAAGGGGGTAATAATAGCTCTTGTCCAGCAAGCCCTACTCACGTCCCACTGGAAATCCTCGAGTGAGCTCAGGTCCTTTCTACTCCCAAGGCCCCTGTCCTGCCCACCATCCAGCCTGCCTTTTCCTTCTGCTGTCTCTGTTGTCATTGTCATAAACATAACAGCAGCCAGTTTCAAATATTCTTTGATTTACCTTTCAGGGTCTTGTTAGAGCAAAAGATGTTGTCATAGGTTATATGGTTTTTGTCTCAATTTTTTCATAGGTTCTGTGATACCCAAGGTTCTGGGGAAGTGTCACTGGTTCAATTCCCAGTCAGGGCATATGTCTAGGCTGTGGGCCAGTTCCGTGATTGGGGGTGTGCGAGAGGCAACCAACTTATGTTTCTCTTGCACAGCAATGTTTCTCTCTCTCTCTTTCTCATTCCCTTTCCTTCCCTTTTCTCTGAAAATAAATTAACAAAATCTTTATTTAAAAAAGGAAGTGTTATCTGGAGCCACAGCTTGCGAGGTCTAGGGTTAAGGCACATTCTTTCAGACAATATTGAGTCAATTCACAGAAATACTTTGAAAATGCATCTATAACACATAACTTGGGTCCAGGCCCTTGAAAGGGTTAGCTGTTTTCCAAAATCAGTCTAGTTTTATAAGTAGTCCTTTAAATCTCACTGATACAGAGATTTCAAAATTTGAGATGACTGAGAGATATCTAAATAACCCCGTCCTATCACCAGACTCCTAGGATACCATCTTAAATATCCCATACTGCACCCAGCCCAGTCTCAGTCTACACTTCAACTTGATAAACTGGAAACCACTGAAATTGACAAGGAAGCACAGTGGGAACCACTAGGAAGAATGGAAGGAACTTCATAGCCAGTTTTTTCATAACTACAGATAAGAACCTGAGCCAGTCCCACTGGTCAACAGTTAACATAAGTGCCTGGCTAATGCTATAGTCTACTAATAACTACCAAGTAGTGAACGGAGGCAAAGATGAGAGTCAAAACAAAGCCCCATGGCTTCTCTATGCAGAAAGAGGTCTGTCCCCACAGGTGACATGGGAAGCAAGCCAGATATGAAGTCTGATATGTGTAAATTATATATCTTTTAAAAAATCAAGTTAACCCTGAACACAGTAGTTCTATATTTCAGCAATACATTCTACATAGCATAGTAACACACCTGTAAGGACTTCAACCCCATGACGAATGTCACCATGAGCATCAGGTTGACATTTGGTATATTTTGGGACCTTTGTCATCTCTAAAACTGGGTATTAATTTCAAGACCATTCACATAAATCTACATATTTCACATGTAGTTGACTCAGTATAGTTTTCCTATCATTAAATTATTTTATGCTTTTAAGTTTTTTAAGTGTACCTTCAACCTTAATTTAAGTACACTTTTTTCCTTGGAAGAATAGTGAAATGATGATCAGTGTCTTCCTTCCCATCCAGAAGGCTGCTCCAGGTTGCAGGTTTTCTCTGATATTTACTCTGCATTACTCAAACACTTTATCTTAGGTAAATGAACTACCTTAATGAAGCTTGAGGTTAGATGTCTGCTGAAGTCAAATTGTTTGGTTTAAATTCCAAGGTTTCTCATAATCCTGTGACATATACTCTGCTACCTTATCTCTCTCCCAAGTAACAGACTCCTTATTTTCAGAGCAGAGGCTCTCCAATTGCCTCCTGGCTGGTGCATTCTGCTCCTGGGGACTGCTGGCCCTTTCACCTCAAACCTCAATCAAGATGTACTCACTCATATTTCCTTACTGAAGTCATTTTTTGTTGCTTGGGGATCAAACACCAACATGGTAATAACATCTAGCTTAAATGACATCAATATGTAGTCGTCGTCGTCGGCAGCCGTCCATCTCGAGAGACGATGGTGTAGCTTCTTAATAGTCTATCTGCACCGCCGAAAATGGTTGTGCAGTCCGACTCGGGAGTGACATGGTATCTGTCTCCTCCCGTGTTGAATCAAGTGCGATGATGCTGAAGCTACAGAGCCTGGGCAGGGTAATATGGAGGGTCTGCTGTTGCCCATGCAGCAGACCCCCCCTCTCTTCGCAGCTGAAGGATCCAAGGGAAAGACGGAGTCAATACAGCTTGGCTTCAGGTGCGCCGCAGGAGTTGCCGGTGTTGACTACAACGTCGAACCGCCTTAGGGACTCCGGCTCCGGATTTTCTGTCGGGGTTTACTCCCTTAGCCTTTCCCCTGAAGAGGTATGCCGCAAGGCAGCGGAGGTTTTTTGGAGTCAGAGTTTTCCTTCTCTGATCAATATGTAGTATATTTAAATTATTCTATAGCTTATTCATATATCTATGTGGCATGCATAAGCCATCCACCTAATTCTTTTTTCTTAACTTAAGCTTTTTTCTTTAAAGAAGATTCAGCCTCCCTATCTACTGGTCTGTTGTCATTCAGACTAAATATTCCATGTGTATCTAAACAAAACATTAAAAAGTCATAAACAAAAATAATTGTGTTTTTAGTCACAATGTCTTTAGAAAGATTGGAGTAATCTAGTGAAAATAGGCTTGTGGGGAAGAGCATGCAAATTGCCATGCTGTTTTTCAGACCTTTTCTGAAAATATTTTCACCTTCTCTAACAATTACAGATTTTATTGTAATAGTGTGCAGTATTGTTGTAAAATTGAGTTTAAAAAAAGCTAAATATACTAGATGACAATTTTGGATATTGTTGTTATATAGAATATTTAAATATACAAAATTATGACCTGGATCCTATGACTACTAGGTAGATAGATTTATAAAGCCATTGGGAACCACTGTGTAAGACAATAGTATTAAGCACATATTTGAAAAGTTTATTTCTTAATACACTAATGTAAAACTGAATATACCTCTTCTTTGGATAATGTATATGCATAGTGACAAGCAGAATATATATAAAAAATATTTGTACTGTGTGTCACTAAGAGAAAATTAGCACACAGAATAGCTCTAACTCCAAATCCTGCATGTCACTAGCCAAGTGTCCCCAAGAAAGTCACAACATTTCACCAAATTCTGGATCCTCTTCTGTCTTATGGAGACATTAATATCTCTTAAACATCCATACTGCTCTTGGGATATGTCATTGAGTTAAAGAGTTTGAAAGCACCTTGATAATTAACTATATTCTAACATTTCACACCCATTCTAAAAAACTTAACATCATACCTAGAAAAAGGAAATCAATATTAAAAAGAGGAACCAGAGTTGTTTCCATTAAGTTATCAAGACTTTTCTAACATAAGTTAGTATCAGTGGAAATCAAATGGGTTACGGACAAAAGTAAGTTCTTAGCATGTGTTAGAACTCTCTGTTGTGACCAAATTTCTCCCTTGATTATATGGCAGCGTTTTATCACCAGGGTCTCTTCTTTTTCATCTAGACTTTCTTTCTCTTTGAAGATCATAAGGAGTGGCTTTCCTTGATCTAGTGTATGTTCAACCAACTATCTAATCAGTGCAGCTAACAGTGCTTACATCATCACTTTGATAAACAGGAGAGAAGAATGACTGAAATTCACAGAAACCAAGTCTGATTAAAATAAAAGTTCTTAGCATTCCTCCTCTTCAAACAGAGGCTCATACAAAAGAAACATGCCATTAGGAAAAGAAGTAACATACATCAGGCTCGGCTGCCAAAGAAAAGAGTCAAACACTATATGTGCCTCCTACAATATGATTATTCTTGGTTGAAATGTGATTTTTGCTCTGTTGTCTTATCAATGCCACATTAAGGGTCTTGTAGTTTTTAGCTCACAGTTGTGTTTATTTTAATTAGCCAAATGTCGATCAAAGAGAAGAGCTGTTACCTGAGAGAGGGATGACAAGAAATTGAGATAAGGTCACACCAGAAGTATGAGGGATGGAAGAGCCTTATATTTTCAATTAATTTTAACAGTTTAAATCTCTACCATTTATGACTACAAGTCCTAGAAACAGTCAGACTGTCTCCTGAAGCTGACACCTAGATGACACACATGAATTCTTCAGGGAGAGACATCATCCTTAGATACCTTTAGTAGAATTCATGAATTAAATGCATATTTTTTGTAAAGTACAAAAAAAATGCTAAAGACATCATAAAATTGCAGAATTGGTATCTTCTTAAATATTATAAGGTAATATCATGCTTTAGAATAAAAAGCCCTGCAGTGATTTATCTGCATGTGAGTGTTAACTCATTTGTCCTATGACTAATGCATCTCTGAGTGTGTGCTTCCTGACTCCATGAATTCATACTAATTTTATTGGGAGCCTTCAAAAAGGAAGTTGATTTACAAAAGCATCATGTCAGCATCCGCACTTTACAGAATTCGAATGCGTTGTTGGGGAACATTCAAAGATTAGTCATAAGATAAACTTTTTTATTTTATTTATTGAATGTATATTATAAAGTTTTTGTTTAACAAATTCACCACAGTGGCATTTAGGATAATACTCTCCAAAAGGAATAGTCACACCAGTTCACAGAGAATGGATTCCTGTGTTGACCCAGGATCCCAAATTAGTTTTTACTACACTTCCATCAGTGGGGTGTCAGAAAAGAATAATCAATGCCTTAGCAGGAATCCAATTCCTTCTTGTGATTCAGTTTCTTCTGGTGATCCTTATTTTAAAAATAAAACGTTTCTGCCATGAGATAAGTTTGTAGGTATGGCTTAAGAATTAATGCTTATTATATGTGGGAATACTAAGTGTCAACATCTATGAGTAATTTAAATATAAATAGCATATGCAATGGAGTATTATTCAACCATAGAAAAGAAGGAAATCCTGCCTCCAAAATGGATCTGGAAGACAGTATGCTAAGTGAAAGAAGCCAGACACAGAAAGAAAATACTGCATGATCTCTCTTATATGTGGAATCTCAAAAAGTCAAACTCATAGAAGCAGAGAGTAGAATGGTGGTTACCAAGGACTAAGGGGTGGGGTGAGGGTTGGGAAAATGTTCAAAAGGTACAAACTTCCAGTTATAAGATGAATAAGTGTTGGGGATCTAATGTACAGCATTGTGACTGTATTGTGTCCTTGGAAGTTGCTATGAGAGTAAATCTTCAGTGGTAGCTATGTGAGGTGTTAAATGTGTTAATTAGCTTGATTGTGGTTATCCTCTCACAATGTACATCAAACATCACATTTATACTTTAAATATCTACAATTTATGTCAATTATACCTCAATAACACCAGAAAAAAATTGAAATAGCCTATACTGAAAATCTACTTTTCCAGAGATAAAAAGTAATTATATGCTTAGCACTCAGGGAGAAAAAGGTACCCTTGCCAATGTGCTGAGAGATAAACTAGAAAGTTTAAAATAGCTGAAGTTTGTGCTCAGTCATTGATTGAATTAGCCAGCATTCCACAGTCAACTGGATACACCCTGCCCCTGGGATACAGATACAGCAGTGGGGCCCTGGGGCACCCTACACTCCTCACCTGGATTTCCAGTGACACTCCCAGCCCTGATGGAATTAGATGAGTCTTGCAGACCTGTATTTTAAGAAATGGGTTTGAACCATCTAATCCACAGAAGTGGATGTGAGACTGGGTTATGTAAGGAAAGAACTTTCAACCTGTGTGTTCCAACACCCTGGAAAAGGAATTCCTCATCGCAGCTATCCCTGGCCTCCCCATTAGAGCCCCTCCCTGCAGCAGGAAGATCACTGCCTTTTCCATCTGCCTCCCTCCACAGTAATCTTTCCTGAGTATAGTTGTGTGGACAAGCAAAACCAATAATACTGATGAAAACATTAGCCGAATGCTTAGCGTGTCCCCGGCTCTGGCCTCCACGAGGACTGAGAACACCTCACTTTGTTTAATCACCACAATAAGCATGAGATGCAGATACTGTATTAAAGAGTGTGTAATCAGCACACTCTAAAGTGCACCATTTTAAGGGTTCAGTTGGATGAAATTGAACAACTGCACCCACCTGTGTAACCATACCCAAATCAATATAGGACATTTCTGCTAACACACAGCTTCGTCATACCCCTCTGTGGACCAGAGACTCCTTTTATCTATTCTGGGACTTCATAAATGGAACTGTATGGTAGGTCTCTTTCCTGGGTGGTTTCTTTTGTCAGCGCCTGCTAGGTGTCACTCCATTTACATGACATGTTTTGGATAATTTCCCCACCAGATATTTCTGTTTCATCAGATACTGAAAACATTAATAAAATTTAAATTCCATTCATGATTTAAACAAACAAAATGATTTCACCTAGTAGACACCTGAAGTGGGGAAAAAAACCTTCTAGTTTAACTTGCTACAAACTGTCAGTGGGTATTCTTGCAGCAACTAGTCTATGAATGTGTGTGCTCCTCAGCAGCAATCACCACATACATGGTAACAATATAATAGTTGATGAAAAACATAAGTTTTAGATCATTTACAACTTGGTACCCTTTTTATTGCATTCAAAAAAACCCTAAAATTAAAACATGCTTTTTTTTTTTTTTTTAGAAATCCACAAAGCCACATGCAAAAAAATAAAACTGTTGTTTGAACTTGCTAAATGTGGGAGTAACTTGTTACACAGCAATAGTGATTACAGGTCTATTGTCATAAACACAGAAGAGGACTCAGGAGTGCAGCAAAAATGTTCCCTCAGCTGAGGGGTTTCCAGCGCCAGAAGGGGAAAAGCATCCAATTCTGTGGATCTTTTTTAAAGAAACTTGAGAATTTGAGATAAAAATGTTTAAAGGTAATATATTAAGTTTTTCCTAGGAAGTGTCACTATAACTTTGGTTTTAATTCTACATCCAAGTACCAGGTATTACCAGTATCAAAGTGATTTGTTGCAATCAGACTCTCCTTTTTACCCCAGTGGTCTTTGTTTGGGGCCTTGTCCCTTTGAAGGTGTAATAACACAAAATCATTTCAATTGTCTGAGCATATTGCCTTGAAGATGGTCACAAAACTTACACAGATATGCTTTTTCCCCTACATGACAGATACTGCACGCAAGAGAGAGTATGTATTAAAAACCAGATTCATAGTTCTTTAAAAATGTTTTTTTTTGTCCTCTGTATATCTGCATAGCCACAAAAGAAATTTTTCTATTCACTTGTGACTACCTTACAGTGAAGAAAAGATATAGTCATAAGGACTTATCACAGTGCATCCTAGCACACCTGAGATGTTAGACCAAAAATGATATTAAGAACTAGTGTTTGCATTCAGAAACCTCTATTGCTCCATGCATAAAAATGAACATAGCAATAGTGCTCTAAGTGCTCATGTGAATTAAGCAGTTGGAGCTCACACTATCATAAAGAGCAGGGGGGCCAGGTTCAGATTCCAGGAGCAGCAGGTAGTTGGGGTGATTTCAGAGACAGAGACTGTAGCGGGACTTGACTGGATCTGAAGAAGCCACAACAAAGTTAATTTGTCACATGGCTCTTGGCAGGAGATCTCTGTTCCTCATGGAATGGGCCTCTCCTTAGGGTGGCTTGAACATTCTCAGGATATGGCGGCTGGCTTCCCCAGGCTAAATGGTGCAAGAGAACTCAAGGAAAAAACCACAGTACCTTCTAAAACCTGGTCTCAGCATCACATATAGTCACTTACCACATCATTTCCATTAGAAGTGAGGCACTGAGTCCAGCACACATTCAAGAAAAGGGGAAGTTAGGTCTGCTCTTTAAGGGTAGAATTAGCAAAGAATCTGTGGACGTATTCTAAAGCACCTTTGAACCCTACCAAAAACAAAAACATTGATCTCTTATTTCCAACTTAGAATCATATCAAAACATATTTTTTTCCAATTTAACTCAATACAGTACTGATTTTTCCCAGACACTTAAATGATTTAAGCATATCAACTTAAAATGTCTGAACCTCAGATATTTTTAGGAAGGCAAGTAAATTTTAATCTGTTTCTAGAAAACACAATACCAATAAAGTTAGAACATAGAGCCAAGCCTTGGACACGACTGAGTCTATTATTCCTGTGGTAGACTATCTAGGACAACCTATGAGGCCATCCTGAACATTTCTGTACCAAGAAAGAAGCCAGTGGTGGGCTGCTGACACCAGTTCAGAAAGGTGGGAAATGTTAAAAGCTATGAGGGGATGGGATGGCTATGTCCAAAGCAAAATATAACTTATTTTATTAGTACTAGTCTCCTTCTCTCTGTCATTGTTTTAGAGAGTAGCAAGAATATAAAAATAAGTTGATGGCTGTGAATGTAGGCTTGTGGAGTCTAGTCATAGCAGACTCCTGAAAGAGAAGTCAGAACCGCAAACCCAAAAGTCAACTTGCCATGACCACACAAAGGACCCTGCAGCACTGCTCTTCTCTGCAGTCATCTGCATGCAGACAGTGTTGTTTCCAGCACAGTCTCCTGTCACCTATGAAAGGCAGTAGAGGAGATAAATGTCTTTGGGGGCATTAACTGATATGTATGCATTCTAATCCAGGAATAGTGAATGTTGCTGAGAAAGACAAAAATCCAGCATGTTAGATTACAAATGCTTATGGAATCACGACCATTGTCAGCGAAACAAAGAACATGTTGACTTTCTCTAGTGCACATCAAAATTTCTCTGGTGAGTCCTGGGGAACCCATCTCTCACTTATGTATCATCCTCAGGATGCTTCTGTCAATGAAGACCTTAATCTTTAGGACTTTTTAACAATGAAAAGAAATACTGGTTCTTATACCTGCAAGGTTTAGATTTATGGTGAGAGGGTTTTCTTTTTAATTAATGCCCAGGAATATATTTATCATAAAGTGCAAGAGGACATGGTGGGTGAGGAATATATATGCAAAGTAATATCAACCATGACAGAATTTCAGGAAGGGGTTGCTTTCTTGCATTAGAGCCAGAGGCGGATTTAACGGCGGGCACATCGGGCATGCGCCCTGGGTCCCAACTTCTGAAGTGCTCCGCAAAACCATGTATTTTTATTTTCCCTGTCTCTCTCTCTCTCTCTTTTTTAAGGGGCCCAGTATTTTCTTCTGCTCCCAGGGACTCAACCGACCTTAATCTGCCTCTGATTACAGCCCTGTGCCTCCACCGCTGTGACGTCTGTCCAGCCCTCCTAAAATGCCACACCACCTTGGAGGAGAGTTCCTGCAGAAACGCGGAGTGCTGCTATGGTGACATAAGGCACATGGGAATAAAATGTACACAAACTACTAATCTAGACAAAAACTACACTTGAAATCTCATGATAACCATTTACAAAATGGCCAAGTGACCAATACAAGAGAACTGGAGTGTTTACCAGGAGAACCAGCTACACAGGTGCCCTCTGGGATCTTTTGGGGTCTATGAATTTTACTTTATCAAAATGCCCATGAGAAATTTGTTGATAAGTCAATGTGATGAATTTTCTTTTCAATCCATGTAGAAAAAAAATCAGTAAGCTTATATGGTCTTTGAGTAATTACCCTGATCACAAACAAGTAAAGCCAGCTTCTGAAAGTATCTAATACATGTCTACTCAGAAGGTCCAAACTAATCACCTTTGTTATGCAAATTTCAAAATGATTATTTTTACATTGAACAGAAAAGCCCCTCAATGTATTACTCAGAGAATATACAGCATGGTGACTATAGTTAATAATACCATATTACATATTTGAAAGTTGCTAAGAGTAGATCTTAAAAGTTCTCAACACATTTTTTAAAATTCTATGTTTACTAACTAGACTTACAGTTGGTGATCGTTTTGAAACGTATGCATAAATTCAATCATCATGTTGTACTCCTGAAATTAATATATGACATAATGTTACATGTCAATTATACCTTAATTTTAAAAAGGAAAAAGAAAACTTCAAATTCTCAAGAATATCCTTTAAAGTTGATAAAATTCAAAGAATACAAAGGAATTTTTATAAGAAAGTTCATGTTCTGCAAGTTGTACACTTTCAACAGGGACCTAGACCCACCAGCCATTTGCTACACCACTGTCTTCGATAATCCAAACAGAAGGCATGATTTACGGCAGGAAATGTGCAATGGTCTTGGGAGGGAACAAGGTCACCAGAGGTAGCACTGTCATGACAGGCACACTTACCACAATGGGGGAAAGTCCGGCAGAAAGGAGATGAGCCAAGGAGGACAGTTTGGTGTGGGGCGGCACAGGGAAGAGGGCCTGAGGCACTTGCATTGACCACAGCTAGGGAAGCATGTGTTGGCACTGGTTGAAAATTAAAGTTCCAAAGTGTTCCAGGGGCCTCTGATGCTCCCAGCACTTAAGGCTTTTCCTTCTAGGGGAGGGTGTGACTCTTCTAAGGGAAAGCGCCGAGTAAAGTTAGAAAACATGCCCCTAACTACCCAAAGTCCATTCCTCTCCTGCATGGGTTTTTCCAAATAGATTATTTTTGACATTCTGACAAAATTTATAATAAAGAGACAGCAGCTGGATGCTGATAAGGTAACACCACACTGCCCCTAAAATTTTTAAATCAATCTATCCCTGAAATGTGTGTACATCGCATCCTCAGGCCGACACTGTAATTCACAGTTTCCTTCGAGCCTTCCCTAACCTGAACTTCCCACCTGAGCCCCTGCACACTTGATGGCCATCTGGAGGCCGAGCCTGAACATGTTAGTACTTTAGAGAGATTATGTTTGTTTCTTAATAATAATAACAACTCTCATGTAGCCATTCATTGCAGTTTTGAATTCTGAGTTTACACAGATTGGGGTGTGCCTCTGTTGCTGCTGGTCACTAGTTTTTTGTTTTTTGTTTTTAACTACAGTTTCTCCTAAAGAGGCATCTGCTTAAGGTTGCATCTCCTGGCTGCTCTTCCACAGTGGAAAGCTCTTTTGAAATTGATGAGACCTTCAATGTGATCATTAAGTATTAAAAACCTCTGTAAGCTCCTTCAAAACACCAAACTTGGACCCCCTTCTGGACTCTAATCAGCTCCTGACCTGGCTGCCAACGGTGTCTGCTGACCAGAGTTTAGATAATGAAATCAACTGACAGCATGTCAGGAAATACCGTATTTTAAAACTTCACTTCAGTGCCCACCTCCAGATCTGTGAGAAAGGCAGTCTGTGGTACCACAGAAGAATAGAGAGAGACCCTTAATAACTAACATTGAAGAGTCCCCATTTCAATGAGGTCATTTTCTATGCATTTTTTCACATGTTTGTGTTTACATGAAAAAATAAAAAACATGTTATCTTAGTAAAGAATTTAATTTTAGGACTTTCGTCCAAGGTGGAGGCATAGACAGACACACTGCATTTCCTTCCACAACTAAGAAGGACTACAGCTACCTCAAAACTAGAAACAACCAGAAGTTTCAGAAAATCAAACTACATGGAAGTCCAGAAAACAAAGATATAAAGAAATACTCATCCAGACAGGAGCTACAGCTCTACCTGGGACGTGGAGGCAAACAAACACAGGAGCCTGTCAGAATGAGGAGACAGAGAAGCATGGCCCAAAAGGGGGAACGGATCAAGGTTCCAGTGGGAGAACTAAGCAACAAGGAGATAGCCAACCTATCAGATGAGGAGATAGACAATCTAACAGATGCAGAATTCAAAACACTGGTGATAAAGATGCTCACAGGCTTGATAGATATGCTTGAGTACGGCAAACACATAAGAGAAGAAGTGAAGGCTATGCTCAGTGAAACAAAGGAAAATCCACACTAAACCAATGGTGAAGGGAAGGAAACTGGGGTTCAAATCAATGATTTGGAACATAAGAAAGAAAAAGACAGTCATCCAGTGCAGAATGAGGAAGCAAGAATTGAAAAAAATGAGGAAAACTTCCCAAATTTTGTGAAGGAGATGGACATACAGGTCTGGGAAGCACGGAGGGTCCTGGGCGAGCTGGACCCAGAGGGGACCACACCAGGACGCATCATGACTGAGATGCCATAGGTGAAAGATAAAGAGAGAGTCCTGGGGGCAGAAGAGAGAGGCAGAGAGTTTCCTACAGGGGGTGCCTATAAGACTATCAGCTGCTTTCTCAGACGACACGTTGCAGGCAGGAAGGGACTGGCAAGCAGTATTTAATGTGATGAAAAGCTACCTACAACCAAGATTACTCGATCCAGCGAGGCTATCATTTAGAATGGAAGGGCAGATAAAGTGCTTCCCAGACAAGGTGAAGCTAAAGGAGTTCATCATCACCAAGCCATTATTATATGAAATGTCAAAGGGACTTACTTAAGAAAAAGATCAAAACTATGAACACTAATATGACAACAATCTCACAACTATCAATAACTGAATCTCTAAAATAAAAACAAAATCCAACTAAGCAAACCAGAATAGGAACAGAATCATAGGTATGGGGATCATTTGGAGGGTTATCAGCTGGGAGGGGGAGGGGGAGAAATGGGGAAGTGGTGCAGGGATTAAGAAGCATAATATGTTAGTACAAAATAGACAGGGGGAAGTTAAGAATAATATAGGAAAGGGTGAAGCCAAAGAACTTAGATGCATGACCCATGGACATGAACTAAGGGAGGTGGGATTGCCAGAGGGAAGGGGGGTACTGGGCAGAGGGGAGCAAAGGGGAAAAAAATTGAAAATACTGTAACAACATAATCAATAAAATATACTTAAAAAAAAAGAAATTAATTTTACTCTTGGAGCAAAGTTATGTAACTAGCTAATAAAAATGCAAAACAATTTGCAAATATGAAATTGCTTTAAGAAGTAAATGTAAAACAACGCTATTAAAATTATCACCAAAATTCAATGAAATGTTCACTAGTATTTAGTTATAAAAAGGAGAATACATACAGAAGTGAGATGCTAACTAACTGCTAAATAATAGTGAGAACCATGTTTCTTGATTTGGCCCTGAAAGTTAGTGAAGCATTTCAAATGAACTTTATAAAAGCAAGTTTATAAGCTACCTGGAGTTTCATTCAACAAGGCTTGGGAATTTGAGCTCTTCATAGATGAAAGTTTAAGCATTTTGTTAAGTATGAAAAAGTCTTCCTTTTTTTTTTCTTCTTCTTGTTGCAATTGTTACTTTCACCCATATATGGTTCCAAACACATAAAATGTTTTAGAGTGGCTGTTGAAATTTTTCACTTTTGGCCTCGAGCTAATTTTGGAGTTACACTCCTAACAATATCTTCTGGGAAAGTTGTAAGTGAAAGTAAGATTGTAATGTTCATGTAAAGGCTATGTAGCGTTCTTTAGCAGCAACTACATAAATGTTTTTACTTAATTTGTTTTTTGTTTTTGTTGGAGAACTTTGAACACACTGGCTGATTTCAAAGCAAGGCAATATCTTTTTGATGACATCAACTTCCACTCCCTGTACCGGGAACGCAGCGTTCTCTGAACTGAAAGCTGGGAGCTGGGTGCCAAAGGTTGTTTCACCTGTGAGTGCATTTCCTGTAAATCCAGTTGACCATGTTTGGGGAGCTGGCAAATTTGATAGTGATACAAACCTCTTCGGCTCTTACCTGCATCAGTGCCAAGACTAATTCTCTAGTCATCTCTAGACTCTGGCCAAATCCATCAAGAATGGCAACAGTCAACAGCCTGTCACTGCCCTCAGTCAGGTGCTGTTCCCCTGGCAGTCAGAGTAACAGTGAATGAGCAAGGCAGAATGCCCTGATCTTCGTGAGCATGAAGTGTATCATGCAGTGTTTAATATGTACTGTCAAGTGTATATTAAATACCCACAGCAGATACTCTCCGTCCCTCAATTATTATATAATCAACTGCTAATGATCTTATGGACCCACTTTATTGACAGACTCATGGGTATAAAAAAAGACTCTTTCCTTGGTTTCTAAGAACCATCCCACTGAGAAAACAGATAAACAGATGAGGAATTTTACACATACACACATAACACTGGAGAATGATCTTCACAATTCCTCTCTGCCACCAAAATTCTATCACTGAATAAATCTGATTTCCTTGAACTTTTCATTAAAAACATATTTTAAAAACAAATCCTCAAGGGAAATTATTTCCCTTAAGTTCTGTCATCCTCTGTTTCTTCTATGGGTGGCATCTCACTGTGTAAACCTGGGCACAGATCACCAACAACGCCCTGGCTGTGATACAGCCTGCCCTTTAGGGCAAAGCAATGCCAAAACAGATGGTGAAAGGAAACGAAACCCAGATTGAACAATCCTGGCCCTAAAATAGCAGCAGGGTTTATAACCACAGCAACAGGAATGGCTGCTCATCATTTATTTATTCTGGCTTGTCACTCTCGAGGGGCACAGGGAACTTAGGACCTCAACCCATGTCCACAGCATTGTCCGGTTATGGGCCCATCTCCTGAGGGCTGTACATTTTCTAAGTTATAGCCCCTCCCCTAGGACCTCTGGCTTGAACAGAAAAAGAATGTTAACATTTTCAGCAGTTACATAGCAATGTCATCTCATATGGTGTTTATGTGACTGAATCCCAGGTGGCAGGCCATTAGCAATAAGGAGTGTGGGCACTCACCGCAGACACTCAGGGCCATACATGAGGTGGCAGGCTCAGGGTCCAGTTTTACCTGACTCAGCTATACACATACACCACCCACAGTGAAGGCCACCCTGGACTATCAGCAACAGGAAAGCAGGATCCAATCATGCCCAATTTAATTCATTCTTTATACCTGAGAGTAAATATTTACTTAGCAATTACAAACACGTTTCACCAGATAAGACTATTGTATATGATTCTGCTGAAGGCAAATAAGATGTTAATTATTATAGCTTCATGATGTCTTTACAGTAAGACTGGATGAATTATTACAACATACTCATAATGTAATTATCTTTTAAAGACTTTTATTTATTTTTAGAGAGAGAGAAATAGAGCAAGAAAGAGGAAAAGAAGCATCAATGTGAGAGAGAAACATTGATGGCTTGTCTCTTGTATGAGCCCAGACTAGGGACTGAACCAACGACCCAGGCATGTGCTCTGACTGGTAATCAAACCGGTGACCCTTTGTTTTGTGGGATGACACCCAACCAACTGAGCCACATTGGTTAGGGCTCATAATGAAATTCTTGGTGGGGCTTTTGAAAGAAAAATGGTTAGTGTCCAGGTACTTCCACAAAAGTACCAGATTTTAAAATCTGACAAAACATGACTCCAGTATTGTCTAAGCTTCCCTCATAACACAGAAAAGTTCTTCTCCTCTCCCATAAGATGATGTCTCATTTGACTCCAAAGAGAATTTCACACCAATGAGTCACTCAGGTGCCTTCCTGCAGGTAAAACCGTGAAATATGTCTCAATGTACTGAGAGTCTGACCCCAATCACACTAACTGGGGAGAAGATTTCAGAAGTGTTCAGAGGAGAGGCCTAAACTCTTTCTCCACACCCCCACCCATGTCTTCAGTGCTCTGGGCGATGTCCTCAAGCTGAGCTAACCAGGAGCACTGTCTGGAATTCTTCAGCTCCTGGGTTTAAGCGATTTGCAAAAATGATAGCACCCAGGCAATAACAGTCTTGCCCGGAAGGCAGAGTAGCAATAAATCACCCAGATGAGTCATTTAAAATCTGCCCTGTGAGATCTCGGCGGGGGCAGGAGGATTCTAAATTCAGGGGGTATCAGGCATTTAACCTGCAAAGAATGCCAGCTCACTTTCATGAGTCTAGGACAAGAGCCAAAGCGTTTGTCACTGTAAGAAAGGTCAGAGATTGTGCAGTTCAACACCAGCATTTTACAGATGTGGGAACAGAAATCCAAGATCAAATGGTCACTTAGTAGCCAAGCCAGGCAAACATTCAGGCCTTTTGATTTGTCACACCACTGGAGCACAACTCTCAATCTTTGGGAAACCACTGCACATTTGTGTTAGAGCTTTGGTGACAGGAGTAAATTATGACTTCCCTGGGCAAACTTACAGCCCCACTTTCTGCTGCTGGGCAAGCATTCTCCCTTCCATTAGGAAAGCTTCGGTTATGGCATCAATAATAAACAAGGCAACAGCCCCAGCCAAAACCACTCACCGAAAGTTTTCTTTTTGGTATGAAAATGATGAGTGTATTTTCCCTAAGAACGCTCTGGCAACATGTACAAATAAAGCCACACACACAGTGACAAACTGTGCTGGTTAGAGTTTAGCTGATGACACTCTTGTTATTGAAACAGGAAGTGACTCAGCCCCGACAGATCATATATTTTATTCCGTTGTGTTGGCTTATTTGAAAAACAATAACTATCACAAGGCAACAGTGTTTGTTTTCTAAATAACACATTTTCTTTGGAGAAAAATATAACCTAGAGATGAAAGCTTTGAAAATTTAGTTAATGTTTTCTAGGAAATTAAGGGAGACTTCCTCAATTAATATATCACAAGTACAATATTGCAAAATAGGTTTCACAAGTATACGATAGAATCAGATAGTATTTCTAATGAAAGGAAATGTACTTTAATATTTTTAAGGGCTCAGGTTCTAGTATTTGGTGTACAGTTGTAAAACCTTACATCTGGTGAAGGGAAAATTTTAAGACATTCAGAGGCACTGACTTTAGATTTTATTAATTTCAGAATTTGTGTTCATTATGACCAGGGCTGGGATGAAGTTTATCTTTGTCCATTAAACTTTTGCATCTACACAGTGAAAATTGATAATATAATAAAAATGTATTTCAGAACAATTGCTTCTTACAATATTTAAAAACATTTCCATATATACCACTGAAGCTATTTGCCTATGAAACACTGATAATATGTTTACAGTCAGGGCCTCCAATACCGAAATGTGCTTAAAATAAAATTTAAAAGGGTCCTTGTCCTGGCTAGGTAGCTCAGTTGATTGGCACACCATACCATAAACTAAAAGGTTATAGGGTTTGATTCCTGGCCAGGACACATATGTAGGTTGTGGGTTTGATCCCCTGTCAGGATATGTATAGGAGGCAACCAATTGACGTTTCTCTCTTACATCGATGTTTTCCTCTCTCTTTCTCTCTGGGTTCCCCCACCCCCACCCCCTGTTCTGTTTCTCTCTCTCTAAAATCAGTAAGGATGTCCTCAGGTGAGAATTAAAAAATCAAAAAGGATTCTTTAAATTTTATCATTAAATGTTCATGTGTTCCCCAACTAGCCCTTCAATGATTCAATAAGAAAGCTTCATTGGGTGTTGACATGTGACCTCTCTTGTTAATTGCCAGCTTTCCTAGTGAGAAAAAAGTCCACCTGATGCATAATTTATTGTATAAGGATCATCTCCCACTATTGGACACTACAGACAGACCCCATGGAAGGCAGGGCCCTGAGGCCATGTGTGTCAGGACTGTCTGTGGGCCTCTTCACAGCCAGGTGCTGGAGGTTGGAGGCAACAGGAGGCTTGCCTGGGGCTCAGCCAGAACCAGAACTACAGCACACGTTCCTGCCTGTCCCTTTTTCTCAAAGACTTGCCAGGTTCCTTTGTGGAAGATTCAGGACTGCACTGTGTTCTCAGAAGTTGAAAGACCATTTTTTTCTGCTTTTCCCTCCTCAAATCTCAGAATGAATAGTTTTCATCTGTAATTGTTGGTTTACTATTTTTAAATAGTGAACCAAAAAAACTTAACGTTTCATTATCTCTGAAGTCATTCACATATTTGATGCATGCAACTATGTTGATAACAGCACAATACCAGCCATCACTTCATTTTGTCTGGAGGGAGGGAGATGCTTACAGAGTTACTTTTTTTATTTTCTTCACTAGTTTGTAGTGCCAATTATTTGTTTTTTCCATATTGCATAGATCTCATTTAGGTACTAATAAAAAGGATAACCCACATGTTATCTTAGATTGACAGTTTCAAAAATGCAGTTTCAAACCTTCATTGCATATCTAAAATAAAAATTGATTTCTGTAAATGTGTGAATAATTGACTGTTCTAAAAAATGGCTGGGGGTGCACATGAGCTAAAAACCCATTCAGGAAACCCATAGTGCCTGTCATCTCTTCTCCATTATTTTCCTCAAGACATGAAAAGTCCTTGATGATTTTAGTTCTCCTAAATGACAGATTTTGTCAATTTGTGTTTTAAAGTAACATGGTTTTTTGTGTTCTGTCATCTAATATTTTACCTTAAAGCATGAAGAAAACTTCTCACTGCTCTGCCATCTGTAAGGGTTTCTGAGCTCAGGAGAGCATCACGATTTCTCAGCACAGAAGTTCAAGTCATTGTGGTCATCTGCTCACTTCATACAGAAACAGTCCCACTGTAACATTTTCACACTACCTTGACAACATGCTATTTTGAAGTACTACTTTTTTTGCCAGGAAGTTCCAGGATTTAACTTCTAATGAGATGTTGCATTTCCACAAGACAGCCTTTTAAAATTATGTTATAAATAGTTCATCACCCAGAGGGTTTTCCTTCAATTGCATGGTGCTGAGAATAGGTAATTCTAACTAAATATGTGCTACCTACTCAGTCCCTAAAATTAATCATTTAAACACTCCAGAAACCTGACAGGTTTTTATAAATCTGTTTGTTACAACAATACTACAATTTATTCTAAAGTAAGTAAAGATACTCATCCAGGCTGTAATTTGCCTGAAGTCAGCTATAAACTCTTATCAGCCCATTAATTGGCCACAGTACAGCAGGAGACCCTCATGTGTGTCTGTATGTCTGTGTGTGTGTGTGTGTGTCTCTATGAGTGTATCTCTGTATGAGTGTGTCTGTATCTGTATTTATCTCTGTGTGTGCTTACTCACCACAAAGACTTTTCCTAGGGGAAACCAAAACCGTACAAAGAATCAAAAAAGACAATGCATTTGGACCAGGGTCACAAGGATAAGCTGTATGGAGCTGCCAAAAGCACAGCCCTGCTATATGCCAGCCACCAAGGACCAAGAAGACACCATGACAGTGGAGACACGGGAACATTCCTAGGGTCTGAGGCTGTTTGAAGGGCAATGTAGGACCAGAGGTCTCTATAACCAAGTAGAGAAGGAAATGTAGAAAGGGGAAAAAAAGCAATCAGTCTTCATCCAAGAATTCCCCTGCTGTCCACATTCATCTCTGCAGCTGCCCCTGGGCACAGAAAGGAGAGGGGCGAGCCTCTGCAGTCGCCAGTTGGCATTACCCCACTTTCTATCTCTATGGCTTCTTGCAGGGAGTAAGGCTGGATTTGTCACTGCTTTGCCTTCAACAAAGTCGAATTTATAATTAGTAGAGCTTCTCTTATGTGCTAAACATACGTTATCTCATCTAATCCCTGATAGTTCCTGCAAAGGAAGCATGTTTTTAACTAAATTCAGAAAAGCTGGTTTGATATCAGAGAAGGGGTTCAACCCAGGACCCTCTTCTATGTCTCTGAGTGAACTCAACTCATGACAAGAGTTCTGTCCTATACTTAAATTCCATGGAGAAATGGACAACTTATTATTGTAATTGACACCAGGTTACCAACTCTGGCTTCCAAATTCTATAATAATAAACAGAGCATGATGTAAATCACTAACTCCTTTGCTATTAAAATTTCATTTCTAAGGACCAACATCTAACACTTTCATCTCAGGCTGCTCTTCCCAGAGCCCTCCCCTGAGGACTCCTGAAAGTATGAAGTGGACAAGCATCTCTCAGTCAGGCTCATCCTTGGAGCTCAAATGTTGCCTGCGGACTAGGAAAGACCATCCGGACCCCCGTGTGAGGCGCAGGGCCAGTGACTCATGTCAGCGACTCTGAGACAAGGAAGGGGCTCAATTACAAAACAGAAAAGAAGGTCTTCCAGGTATATGATCATGCCAATGGTCCAATCCTGCCAACGGCCTGAGCAAACACTTTTTACTCATAAGTCAGTGCATGTTTCAGTGTGCTGTATCATTCAGTGCAGATCATCATCTGCTTGTCCCTCAGCTCTTGGGAGCTTTGGCTCCACAAGAAATAGATCTTGGAGAACTTTCAGGGAGGAAGCACAACACTCAGGATCCTGGTTCTTCCAGATGAGCACCGTGGGCATGGGGTGCTGTAGGTTCTTTATAAAGTCAACAAAACTGTTAAAATGGTTCAGAATCATTTAACATGGGAGAGCTGAGGGATCTGAAATGCCTCGTCCTCTCTGAGCAGTGGCTGGCCAGGTTTCTGACACAGGATTCCAATGGTCTTGGAACATGTGCAAACAAGAGATTCTTTCCACAAACTCACTTACTATAAGTTTTAAAGTATAGTGATACCTTGGTACTCACTGTTAAGTTGTTCCAGAACACATGACAAGTGCTGAAACCAGTGAGTACAAAACAATGAAGCATTTTCTCCTGCGGGGCAGCTTCATGACTCATACAAGTTTTAGTCCCAAGTAAATGCTGAGTGCTGAAACATTCTTTTCCTTGTCAACATGTAATGAATACAGAGTTTGATGAGTTCTGAAGCCAATGAGTACTGAGGTATGACTATATTTATTTCTTCCAAGCATTTAGGTCATCATGACCTCCTAGAAGTTTATACTTAAGATTGCCTAAAAACAAATTTTATCTAATAAAAATAAATGCAATTTATATATAAGGAATTAATTAAAGGGATATGCTTAAAAGTCTTTTAAAGTTATGGTGGAAGCAGAACTATTGTCACTTGACAATTATAGTTTGTGTGCAGTTCCTGCCTGATATCATGATGTCTTCAGTGTATCCTCATCTTATCCTGTCTCTGCACAAAGGTAAGGTAATTCATCCAAGAGGCCTTTCAGAACCATCCTGTCTAAGACAGCTCTCTCTAACTCCCGTGCCCATTACTTCCCATCTCCTTACCCTGCATAGCATCTGTTACCACCAGAGATATTATCTAATAGCTGTTTGTCCCCCAACTAGAACGTGACCTGTATAGAACAATTAGTCTTAATTACTGCTATTTCCTGAGGAGAAAGAATGATGCCTAGCAAAGAGTAAGCACTCAGAAACAAAATAAGCTTTTCTTAGAATACTTAGGAATGTTTTTGCATAAGTGGAATAGAATTCCCATATAGGTGACCCAGATTTCTGACTTATCTGAAAATGCTAATGCTTTATAGAAATGAGATAGGAAGGACATAGGACCCTCTGGATTGAGCATCACTTATCACTGTCACCCATCACCATTACCAATCACCTCTCACCATCACTAATTACCCATCACCATCATTAATCACCCAACACCCATCATCCACCATCATCACCCATCACCAGAGGAGCTTCCTCAGACCCCTCCCCAGTTAATTTTCACCCCTGCCCAACAGAGGCAACCAAACATCAGTGTTGCCTGTAGAGCTTAATGTAATCTGAATCTTGTAGTAGGAATTCCTGTGTGCAAGGCTTCTTTCACTCAGCCTATATTTCTGAGACACATTCATGTTGCTCTAGGTATAACAATTTCTTCTATTTGCTGATAAGCAGCATCACATTATATGAGAATACCACATCTCCTGGTGGTGGACACCTGGGAGATGACCAGTTATTTATTATGAATAAACTGCTACAAATGACGTGTATAGATTTCTTTGTGAACATATTCTTTCAGTGCTTTTGGTTAAATGCCTGGATGATGAAAGACCTGAGTCACAGAATAGTCATATGCTTAGTTTTATTAAAAACGGCCAGAACTTTTTCAAAAGTGGTTATAGCTCTACATTCCCACCAATCGTGGGTTCTATTTCACATTTCCCTGATGATGAGTAATGTTGAACACATTTTCATCTGCTTACTGGTCATTTTACATATATATAAATATACATATATATAAGATATACATATGAAGTATCTGCTCAAACATTTTTCCTATCTTTATGTTTTTTAAAAAAATATTTTTATTATTGACTTTTATATGTAATTTATATTCTTTCGATACCTATTCAATACTACATGTATGTTTTGAGAACTACCTATTTTTCAGCCTAAAACTTGTCTGTTCATTTTCTTTGTAATGTCTTTTAATACAGTTTAAATTTTGATGAAGTCTAATTTAATGAGAAAAAAAATTTTAAGGTATTGCTTGTTGTGTTCTAAAAAATTTTGATTACCCCGAAGTCATGATGATATTCTCTTATATTTTCTTATGTAAGCTTTAGAGTTCAGCTTTTCACCTACTTTATAATCTGTCTCAAATTAGTTTTTGTATGAGTGTGAGATGATGCCAAAGTTCTCTGCTACACACATATACAGGTATCCCATGCTTTTTGATAGTTCGTGTTAGACTGCTTCACTTTTACAAAAGACTACATTAGTACCTATTTTTACTAACTGAAAGAAATAGATTTTTGCTTTTACAAAAAAATAATGTGGAAAGCTAAAACAGAATTCAGAGCTTGTTCTGCAGTAACCAGAGCACAAAGAGGCAGTGCTCCCCCAGAGCAGGGAGAGTAGCCCCCTGAGCACCTTCCCTGGGAACCACACTCAGTATCGCAGCCTCAAGCTCCAGAGCTTTGACCTGTGTCTGTGAGCATCTGTGCTTTATCTTGACTCATTGGGTCACCAAAAAGTTTATTTATTTTTCTGTACAATGGCTCTAGTAGTACTTAGTTTTCTTTAACTTCACTTGAAACAGTTTTGTTAGATTGTTTTGTAACATCTGTCATATCAGTGTACATTAAAAGAAAACTTATCAAAATTGGTGAATTTTTGTGCAGCCACTTTAATATTGAAGTTGGAAGAAAACATGTGACATTTTCATTGTATTATGCTTTATTATTTCAAGAAAGGTGAAAATGCAACTGAAACACAAAGAAAAGACTTGTGCAGCTTATGAAGAAGGTGCTGTGACTGATCGAATGTGTTAAAAGTGGTTTGTGAAGCTTCTTGGTACTATTGACATTTTGGCCAAATAATTCTTTGCTGTGGGGCTGTTTTATGCATTGGAAGATGTTTAGCAGCACCCCTGGCCTCTAAATAGTGAGTAATCGCTGACATACTCAAATATCCAATCAATTAAGTTATTGGAGAAAATGAAAAATGTGTCTTTTATTTTACAGAAAAAACCTAAATGGACTTTTTGACCAAACCGATATTTTACGCATCACTTAGCAAGATGTGTCCTAAGATAATTGTTTGCTCACTTCACCCCATTTCAGCTTACAAAAGGTTTCTTAGGAACAGTCTACTTTTCAACCCATGTGATAGATTTTTAAAGGGTTCCCATCATGGTCCCAGGAGAAACAAATGAAGTTGAACAACTATTAAAAACTATAAATAGAGAACTTTCCTCATTAGCTATTCTCAACACTAATAGTTATTACAAAAAGTGAATCTGTACTGTATGTCATATGGTAACTGATGTTTTGGTAGTGATACTGAAAACAAAACAGAACAGAGTGGCTTCCTTGCGCAATGGGAGCTCCAATGTCATTGGGAGCATTACTGGAACGGTCCTTGGAACAGATTCCTGAGACTTCTCATATGAGTCCCTCTTGAATTATTTAGAAGAACGGGAAGATCAAAAGTACTCAAAACCAATATACCATTCCATAAATCTTTAAATTAAAATGGGTTTAAAATGCAATGTTTATTTTAAAGAGTAGATTTTTTCTAGGTGTGGCTAAGAGTGCTTAGTAGTGTAAAATAAGTGAGTGTAACTGGGAGTATGAGAGAAGGAAAAAAAGTGAAGGAGGGAGTAAAGGTAGGTTGGGGGTGGGGGAGATGAAAGAGAATAACACAGGTTGCAAGGGGAATCCAATACCTCAGTCATTCAGGAATGTGAAAGAAGCCTGGGGCAGTCACAATGAATGAGTCCTGACCTTCTGAAGATGGTGGAATAGGTAGGCAGCATGACAACTGGAAAAAGAGATGAACAGATGGAGATGAAGTGAGAACAATAGTCATGTTCACCAACTGAAGTTTATTATTTTCTCAGCACGACTGGGAGAGTGGAAAGGAATGAGAACAAGAATCTTCAGTGTGGGGTAGGACAAACCAGTTCTTTTGGAGTTACTGGACCAGACTATGGACCCAACTTGGTCTCTGATTATGTGACTTGCAAAGGTGATTTCATTTTGCTGTCTGTGTTCACTCATCTCTTCTTAAAAAAGGAATTATAAAATAAATATCAACAGTATGCTTTGAGATGGATGAGTGTTGAATAAGTGAATATTGCCTTTAATTTATTGAATGATTATTATTTGCCATGAACCAGGGACTTTGATGCGTCATCTATTTCAATTCTATCAAACTGCGATAGACACATTTACATCCCACTGAAAGGAAGTGACCAAAGTCACACAGGTAGTGCAGATAACTAGAGTCTAAAGTCCAACTTTTTACACCATGCCACATTTCTCCCTCTAAATGACTCTCTCTCCTGTGATTTGTCTTTGTTGCCTAGTATTGCTTAGGATCCAGCACATCTTTTTCACATAGGAAGCTGACACTACATCTCCACCAAATAGTGACATACACCAAGAGTGGCCATGCCTTTGCTTTAAGGAGTCCGTCTATAGTCTTTTACCTCCCCCACCAATAGAACTTTCTCAAAATTTTGTGAATGTGTGAATCCTAAATACCTGGCCAGTCACAGGGTGTGAGTAATACTAATACATTACAAACCTGTTTTTATAACTTTTTATTTTTCCTGAAAATTACCATTTTGAGTGTATCTGCATTATGTTCAATTAGGTTCACTATTTTTTCCAGTTTTATTGAGAAGTGATTAACATACATCACTGTGTCAGTTTAAGGCATACAGCGTGTGGTTTGATTTATATATATTGTGAGATGATTACAATAGGTTCAGCTAATATTAATTTTCTCACATAGATAACAATTTAAAAAAATTTTCCTTATAATGAGAACTCTGAGGATTTATTCTTAATAATTTTCCTATTTATCAAATAGCAGTATTAGCTATGTTCATCACTTTGAACATTGCACCCCTGGTACTAAAAGTTTGTACTCAGTTCATTTTTTTTAAAAACTATACAATCTTCTAAGTATTGGTCAATGCATGTAAGAGACAAGAATAAATTTGCATTCCATAGGTCTGTAAAGAAAAGTATTATAACAACCAATAACTAATTACCCAAAAAGATAAGTAAGGATAACCTAAATCCCTTCCAAAAGGTCCAGCATGCTGGCCTTCGCTTGTATAGTCACTGGATTTTTGTTTCCATCAGAGTCTGTTATGCTTTTGTCTCTGTGTAAAATAAGATGAACAGAGATCTGTGATAATTTTTATCAATGTGTTTTTTGCATTACCTTCACAGATTCTATATAATAGCTATAATCCTAACTTTTGATTCACAAGGGTCCCTGCCTAGAATCTTAAAGCGTCTTAAATCCTGGTATATTCTTCTCTGCTTTAGTCTGCTAGAATCTAACACACAAATTCCTCTGAAAATTCTTTGACATACTGCACTTTAAAAAACAATTATTTTTAAAAGAATGTTCATTAAACTATTTTGAGAGACAAAAATGAAAGTAGTAGCTATAATTCAGTTTTCCATTTTGAATTTAAAATGTGCATTCTTTGTAGTCTTGGTATTTTTTAATTAAAATGAACACTATATTGTAGGAGATAATTTATAGAAAAAATACACACAGGTACTCTGAATGTCAGCTTCAACCTAATTTAAACTGTTTACATATTCAGAGGGGAAAAGCCTAAACTGTTAAGTTTTAACCTTGGTGAGGGCTGAGACTGAAGCTCTACAAAATAAACAGATTTCTCCCAATTAGGAGTAGACTCCATAACTTCTTAGAATGAGGGCTGCTGACTGGTAGGTAACAAAACCAATAACATTTTAAGTTATAAATCTCTGATTTGCAAACTTTAGCAGGCAACAGATTCACATGGGGGCGGGGGGGGTGGTTGTTCAAACACAATGGCTGGGACAGCCCCCAGCCCCCATTTTTTGGTTCTGTAGGTTTAGGGGCCCTGGAAATTACGTTTCTAACAAGTACACAGCTGGGGTTGATGCTTCTGTAGCTCCTGCCCCTACTGAGACCCAGTTATAGGGAGTCTTTTTTTAAGGGAGCATTTGTTCGCCACAGAATCAGTGGAACAACTTCACTTTACCCTAAAGTAAACCCATCAAGAGCCAGTAGATACAACAGGGATCTTCCGGGCCCGTCTGACCCTTTTCCCGCAGGTCAGGCAGGTACGCCGGCGAGCAGGTGTGTCCCTTGCCCCTGGGATGGGGCCTCGATTCGCACACGAAGGATCTCCGTGACTGTGTCCCTGCTCCCCACCCCCTCACCCGACCCCCAGAGTCACAGCCTTGGGCCTGGGGAAGGCAGGGAGCAGGGAGCCCCGAGATCGGAGGGGTAGGGACAGAGGGACTCAGGATAAAGGAGATGGAGCAGAGGCGAGACGGAGAAAAGGAGATGTTCCCCGAGGCTGGAGAAGGGTGAACAGGGGTAGACAGAGGAGATACGGACAGGGACGAGCAGGTGACGGAGATCCGCCCGGCTCCCCTCAGTCAGGCCGCGACACACCGAGTTGCCTTGCGTAACGCAAGGGACGCGGTGACAGGGCAGTAACGGTTGGGGAAAGGTGTCCGAGAGACCGCTCCCTGCAGACCCAGACCGGCCTTGAGTGACGAGGGCCTGGGTGACCGGTAACCGGCTGGGGTGGCAGGGACTGAACGGGTACAAGAAGAGAACCAGCTCCCTCGGCCAGGCCACGGGCGCACTGAACCGCTCGGCCGCGCACCTCCCAGCGCCGACTCCTTCGGCGAGCGGCGGCCCTCGCCTTAAATACCCTGCTAAAAATAGCCTGCGAGGTCTCTCTCCAATCAGAGACGACCAAAGTTCGAATTTAGCCAATGGCGAGGGCCGTGATGGAGAGGCTCGGTCACGCCAGGCGGGGCCGCGCTGAGCCGGCGCCCGCCATTGGCCGAAGCTGACATCATCGGCGCGCAGCCCCCGGGCCGGGCGCGGCGTGATTGGGCGGTGCGCGGGGCGGGCCGTACAAGTCACGTGGCGGGGGAGGGAATGGGGGGAGTTAGGCCTGGAGGAGGGGGATCTGGCAGCGGAGGTTTGAATAGGGAAGTTTTGCAGGGGTTACGTTTGCAGTCAGTCCGGTGTTTGCAAATATTGTGTGGGCTAGCGAGCGCGTCTCCGGGCTCCGGCAGGATCTGAACCCGCGGCGCCTCATTGCTGTGCACTGAGTTTGCATGAAACTTTCCCGGCACTGCAGGCACTGTCGCTGCGCTCCCGACTCCCGACCGCACATCTCCGTGTTGGTACAGCAGCGGGGACTGTCTTTTCCAACCCGACATGGATGTACTCCCAATGTGCAGCATCTTCCAGGAACTCCAGATTGTGCACGAGACCGGGTACTTCTCGGCGTTGCCCTCCCTGGAGGAATATTGGCAACAGGTAAATAGGAATTGTGTGCCAGGTACCCCGGTGCGCCTCGGAGGGAGTGCATGCACGCACGGACAGGACGATGTGTGGTTGGAGGTTCAGTGCTATTGCTTTGGCTTTTTTTAAATAAAAAAAATATATATATATGGTTTGGGGGGAAAATTTTTTTTTAAATTAAAATAATTAGTCTTAAAACGTACTCCTGCCACCGGTGCGGGAGGCACCTTAAAAAGGCTTTTTCCTGCGTGGAGCGGAGTTGTCATTTGCGTGGCGCTAGCAGCGCTTCGTCTCTCCCAGTATATTTGCCCGTTTCTGGGGCTTCTGAACTAGAGGGCAGACCCAGCTCCGCTGCCTGATCCCGGCCCGAGCTCTTGGCAGAAGTTTGGTACTTGTACCAGCTCCAGACTCCACAGCTGGAACTTGTCATTTGAACTTGCGTGGATGCCAGGGGTATTTTTTTTTAAGGAGATTTGTTTTTGTTTTCCTTTTTGGTCTTTGTACTTAGAGGGTGTTTTTCCTTTTTAAGTTAGAAATTTCACCAGCAAAACATCCACCAGCTCCTTTTCTCTAACAGGCCACCATTTCCAGTTGCTTCTTTGGAATCCTTAACATATGCCTCCATCTGCCTTGTTTTTCTTACCTGACTCTTTTGTTGACCAAAAAAAAAAAAAAAAAAAAAAAAAAGAAAGAAAGAAACCAACAGTGTTTGCACAACCAGTGACTTATCAGTCATATGACAATGAGTCCCTCTGAATTGCTTCAAGTCTGAGTTTGGGAAGAAGAGCCTTGGTTTCCGGCATTTTTTAGTGGAACTGGAATTTCTGGCATTGGACAATTATGAAACTTAATTTCCCCCCTCTAATTTGTTAGGATTACCTGAAGGGACAGAGCTTTTGACAGTTGCTCCATTGTTTTTAAAAACAGAAAGGGCTGTTTCTAACCTGCTAGACTGATGGCTTTTTGACACAAACTACAAATATATTCTGTGGATTTCACAGCTTAAAGAGAGATGAAATGCTAAGTGTGGCAACTTTCACATGCCTGCTTAATTGTTCTCAGTCCTGTCCTGCCTTCCTCTCCCCTCCCCCCTTTTCCTCCTTAAGAAGCTGCTCCCTAAGACGTGATTGAAATTGATCTAAGTAGTTTCCTTCGGGCATTTGGGATTTGGGCCACAAGCCAGGCTGAGCTTTCCTTTGCCTTCAGAGGCTTTTAAACTCTCGGAGAGCTTCGTTCTGGTCCCCAGTGCTCATCAGCATAATGGAGATTTTAAATTAGCCAGATGATTAAAGTTTAACAAGATCTCAATAAATGTGCTTTCGTTTTTCTTTGAAACATCCATAAAATATCTAGCCATCTATCCTCAGAACAGTCTGGTGTGTGTTGTAACCCAGACATCCAATTTTAAGGGTAAAGAGAAAACAATGGTTGTTTTTCCCCCTTTGCTTGCTCATGCTTGCTCTGTGAGGATTCTGTGGGGAGGGGGAAGGGTATGTGCTATATTATGATAGCAGGCACATTGCTAAAATCAAGCATGAGCCCATTTGGGTAGCTTAGCTAGCTAGTACTGAACGTCATTTGCTAAAAAGAGTAGAGTGGGCCGTAGAAATTTAAATCTGTAGAAGTGTGGTCATATAGATAACCTTCTATGGCCATCAAGGCAATTGATCCTGATGAAGAGAAGGGCAGATATAATTTAATCCTAAAATGTTTCCTACCGTTTTTCTTTTCCAGTGGCTAGAAAGTTTGAAATGGTGGGGAGAGGGGATGCTGGTCTCTCGGCAGTTTGTAGCTTCTTGAAAGGTTGGTTGTGGGTCTGGGGAGGGGGCACTCTGTCCATGACACACTGCATGTATATCTGAACCCCGTCCTTTTTTGGCTGCTGGTCAGAATTTCAAAAGGAAGTCTCCTCTGGCATTGCGTGAAAGAAATAGAGTGATGACTCATACAGTTGTACTCTTGGCCAGTAGATAAAGTTCTTGTCCATTGTGGCACTCCCAGCAGGGCCCGGAGGAATTTCCCCTCCTGCATCCTTTACAATAGCAGATGGCCATTCTGGAATGATTTCTCCACTCTGTTGTTGAAGCTCTTGTTTTTCTCTGACCACTGTGGAAGTCATTAAAAGTTGTGTGCACTCATGGCCCTGCACTTGGGAATGGCATTCTTTGAAAGCCTGCTAGGTCTGGGCTAAGCAGGAAATGGGTGGTTTCTGTGCAGCTCCATTGATGTCCTTGAATATAGACCATCAGCTTGCTGCGTCTGCTCACTGAGTGTGGCCCTGTGCTGTCAGCTGTGTCTGCAACGGGAGACACATGCAATGTCAGAACACATTGCATTGCGTGCGGTGCAGCCTTTTTGTCTTGTGCCTGAGAAAGGAGGATGGCTGGGGCTTTTCTTAATGCACATGGTTCTTGAGTGTCAGATAATCTGGCTAAACCTGTCAGGGGTGTGTGTCTGAGGCTGGTTTTCGTTGTGTGGTTTACAGAAACTCATTAGAAACATCAACACTGGTAACTATAACAAACACTGGCTTAGTGACCTTCAGTCACCGTGGTCTTTGGTCCTACATGGTATTTCTTCTCAATCCATTCCCATTCCTAGAAACAGCTTTCCTCTTGCTCTCCTAAAGACACGGTTCTTATAGTGACATGGCCACAGTCTGTTTGCCCTTCATTCCTGCATGTTTTTGGAAAAGTGCTTTTGGTTCTGTTTTCAGTTGTCATAATCACGAGCCTCCCTGTGGTTCCTTTCGCACAGACCTGCTTGGAGTTGGAGCGTTACCTCCAGAGTGAACCCTGCTATGTGTCAGCCTCCGAAATAAAATTTGACAGCCAAGAAGATCTGTGGACCAAAATCATCCTGGCTCGGGAGAAAAAGGAGGACCCGGAAGTGAAGGTGTCCCCCAGCCCTACAGAGGATACTCTAAGCAGCCCCAACTTTGGTTACAACCTGGAGACCAACAGCTTGAACTCTGATGTGAGCAGCGAGTCATCTGACAGTTCTGAGGAACTCTCACCCACTTCCAAGTTTACCTCTGACCCCATCGGCGAAGTGCTGGTCAACTCGGGGAACCTGAGCTCGTCTGTCACCTCCACACCTCCTTCTTCTCCAGAACTGAGCAGAGACCCTTCTCACCCATGGGGCTGTGCGCCTGGTGAGCCACACCCTCCAGGGAAGATACGCAGTGGGACTTCGGGGAAGCCTGGTGACAAGGGCAGTGGGGACGCCTCCCCAGATGGCCGGAGAAGGGTGCATCGATGCCACTTTAACGGTTGCAGAAAAGTTTACACCAAAAGCTCCCACTTGAAAGCACATCAGCGCACTCACACAGGTCAGTCCCTCCTGTGACCTGGGAGGTGGGCCGCTGGTGGGCACCACTGAATTGTACCAGCCCTGGGAGGGGGCCGGGCTCCGCAGAAGGCTGTCAGAGCAGACACATCCTCACCTCACTCTTTCCCCAAAGAGTTGGGTCTCTGGGGAAGACAGATTAGGAGGTGAAAGACTGGACATGTGCTCGATGAATGGTTGACACTTTCAGAGTAAACAGACAAGAGGTAAATCACGTTCTCCATCTCCACCCAACCCCCAACCCACTCCAATCCTCTCTGTTATCAGGACCTATTATACTTAGTTTGCAGTGTCCACAATAATGTTACATGCTGTTGCCTCTGATTTTTTTTTTTTAATGAAACTCAAGGTTCAGCGGAGAGGGTGGCTGGGCAATGTGGAGCATTCCGGTGTTGACAGTGGTATGAGGATTGAGCTTGACCATAGACTTCATATGTAGCAGTATTGGTCAGTGGGTGCTTACTAGGAATTTCTCTATGGATCATGCTGCTTTTGTTTTCTGATACCAATTTTTTTAGAAATGAAATTTCTTAAAAAAATACCACAACCTAGATGAAAGTTCCACTTAAAATTACCATGATAGTCTCTAGGGTTATTGGTGATGAGTCACAGAAATTTTAGAGCTGAAAGGGATCTTAGAGATCAAGACACCAAGACTCTCATCTTACCAATAATGAGAGGAGATGGCTGAGCCCTCAATTAGGGTCCCCAAAATGCTCATGGCAGAGTGGGATCAGGACCCAGGTGTCATTTGTCCCCATAGCATTCTCTAGGACTGGTTTTGGCAAAAAATGTTCAATATCCTCAGGTCACATGTTTAGTGAATTCATATTTATAATCAGACCAAGGGACAGAGTGAACTTGGTTATTTGATTGCCATTTAGAAAGTTCTTTGAAGACTTTGCATGGGGTTTCCCAGAAACTCATGACTTCAGTTCTGGAGAAATGGAGTTTCTCAGGAAATGACAAAGGTCATTCCACAGGGAAGTGAGTAAGGAGCAAAATAAGTGCTTGGAAGAAACCGTTTCCATGGAGAAAGCAATAAAACCCTGCCCTTGGAGAGGCTGTGGGTCCAGTGGGCTGACACATCACCTCCGAAGTATTTCTCCAGGCTGAGTAATTGTCCTCCATACATGTTAACTGAATATGGTTATGTGGGCTCTAGGTCCCTTCCGCAGCACTTGGAGGACTGAGGCTAGGTGAGGAAAGAACGCCGGGGTGTCGCTTTCTGAGTACCAGCTGCTGTACCCAATTGAGGTGTTAGGAGTTCCTGGGGCCACCAGACCTGGAGCTTGCTAATGAGTTGACTTTCACCATGTGCTGTCATAGCAGGGCTCCTTCCCTCCTCACTGGTCAGTGAAATCATGGTGTGCTTGTCCTGTCTTCTCTTCCCAGGAGAAAAGCCTTACAGATGCTCATGGGAAGGGTGTGAGTGGCGTTTTGCAAGAAGCGATGAGTTAACCAGACACTTCAGAAAGCACACTGGTGCCAAGCCTTTTAAATGTTCTCACTGTGACAGGTATGTGCTTGAAGCTCTGGGTTCTGGAATGCCATCCCCATAGTGGTGTAGGAAGGCAGATGTTTTCCTGTCCTATATTGGCCTTTTTTTAGCCTAGAACTTAAACATCTCTGATATGCCAGTTGTGCAAGCTAAGATGCTCTTGTGTGTGTAAAACTAGAGTGATTTCATTCCTACTTTCTGAAAACAGGCCTTCAGTAGTTTTCGAATTTTAAGACTGTGCAGTAAGATTGGTCAGAAACTCTAAAGAGTTGAATGGAGACCTTAATTTATGTTCCTATCAGCTGGAATTTCCTGCCCCCTGAAAATGAATTGTAATGACTGAGTGGATTGCCAGCTTCCCTTTGAGAAGAGCTGGGTGGGAGGTCTATAAGTGAACTAGGGCTGGAGACCTAACCTCTCTGATGCTGATTGGCTCTGCAGGTGTTTCTCCAGGTCCGACCACCTGGCCCTGCACATGAAGAGGCACCTCTGAGGGAGCAGAGTGTGAATCCTGCGGCTAAAACGGCTTCCAGGCTGAGAGATGGCCTTGGAAGGAGGGTGCGTGTTCCAGCCAAAGCATGCCATTTTGCACCCCACCCAGTTGCCTCCAGGACCTCTCTTTGGAAGGTCTTTCGAGGGCGAAAAAAATCATGTCAGAAGCGGCAGAGCGCCTGTGGTGTGTGGTGTTTGGGTGGCCTGGACTCGCACTGGTCCCTAAGCCTTTGCCGTGAGCATGTGCACTGAGAATGTTAATGGTTGGGTTGACTGTATGTGGAGGATCTATAGGGACTGTGTGATGAGGCAGAGTCTTTCCTGTGCAGGGGCAAGACTGCAAGAGACAGACAGAAATGTTGTTTGAATGTTTTGTGTGTGATGGGTAAACCATGAGATGAGATAACCACCAATCATTTCCTGGGGGGGTGTCTGCGCCTTAGAAAAGAAAAAAAAAAGGGGGGGTGAACATGGAGGGCGGGAGTGTGAGTGGTCAGGACCCTGAGTGGTGAGTGGGTGTGGGAGGGGGGAGCCCTCCTGTGTGAGAGGGACGTTGGCGTCTGGTGCAGCTATGAAACGTGCAATGTGTCAAGTAGCTTGTTCTACTGGCTACAACAGCTCATTTGTTACCAGTTGTATAAGCTGTGTATTTACAGATATAACACAATGGTAACCTTTCCTTATAAGACAAAAGTAATGCATGGTCTAGGGAACTTTCTGCTTTTCCATTTTTAAATCAGAACTACAGTTTTGACTCCAGTTACTGAGCAGCTAAAATGCAATTTGTCAAAATTAGTGATTCCCTAGCCATCTGGGCCTGGCAATACACAATATTTCTCCCCCTTCGATTTTGTAACACTCCGCTTCCAGAAAGGTGGCGTGCAGCATAGGATTATTTTTTAAATGATTCTGAATTTAACGACCTTTTTGGAGAATTTAGTGATGTCCTTTGAGACATTGGACACATGCTGGGTGTCAAGAATGCAAGGGCCGGGAGCTCCTGGTCTAATGTAACGTTAGACTAAGAACCTAAAGTTTTTCTCAGTTGGGTGGATGAAACCACTAAAGCTTAGAAAGTGTTTTCTCATGCAGCTATGTTTCTCTTATTTATGCCTTGAGGACTAATTTCTGGTTTTCTAGCTGTTAATGCACTGTAGATCTTTATAATGGTGCCTTATGCAAGTGGCCCCTTACGTGGGGGTCTCATACAGGGGTATGGGTGATGCATGCTTTATTAAGGCTCTTTTTTCACCTGGCATTGTACTGTATCAATGTAAAATACAGAAAAGAAAAATCTCTTTAAGGTCCTCCTTCACAAAGACAAATAGAGATGAAACCCCCCCCAAACAAGTCAGTATTTACTCAGTATTTTAGACAACTTGACCGTCAGTGTTAAAAAGTGGAAAACACGTGATAATTGGAAAATCTGATCATTTCTGTCACCACGGGACTTTCATATAGACTTTGCACAACAGTTGTATAGATCACACACCGGCTGTATTTAATATGTACTATTTTCACACATATTAAAGATACAGAAGTATAAAAAACAATGTTAATGTATTGGCTTAAAAGGCACAAGTTTCACATATCTATCTAGCTATCTGTTGGTAATACAGAAAGTATATTAATTTTTGTAAAAGTGGGCAGAACTCTTGTGTGTGTATATATATTTGTGTGTATAGTATATGTATGTGTGTGTGTATATATATATATACATATATAATATATAAATATTTTTTTAAGGAGAAATTAGATGTTTAGCTAGAAAATTTCACAGCCTATGAAGAAATATTTCAAAATGGCCATAAAGGAGGTAAAAATGAAAACTATGACTTTTATAAAGGCTTTATCTTTAATTTAATGATTTGCTACACTCTTGGCATAGACTCTGTTCCAGACTGCTGACTTTGCTCATCCTTATTGGCAGGTCTGGAACAGGGTACTCTTGGCTGTTCAAAAATGGCATGAACAGAATACTAGCCCACCAACTGGTCTCAGACACACTACGGTTTTGATTTTGAATTTCAGCCTTATTAGAAAATCTAAGAGTCAGCTAATTACAGGGATTCTTTTTTTAGAACATTTTTTATGCAGATGAAGATATTTTTTTTCAGCACATAGATTCTTCACATTTTTTCAACAAATAATTTCCCTGAATTGGCACACTGCAGTGTGGACAGCTGATATTTCATCCAGCTGCTGGCTTGTGGGTGTGAATCTTTTCTTAATATATATATATACACATATATATACACGTGAGTCTGGCTGGGCTGGTATTTTGTTTGATCTTCCTGGAAATGAGCAATGATGAAAGCTCACTTAACTGGTTTTTTTTTTTATCTGGGCTGATGAATACACTTACCTAAAGAACTCATTTCAATTTGCTAAGGGGGAAAATGCACTTTTGGCAATTCAAAATCCAGGCACTTGATTTACTGGATTTTGGAAAACTCCTTTTTTGGCCCTGCTGTGCGCCTAGCCATAACAATTCCATTAAGCAAGAAGGTAAACAAAAGACAAAAAGAAAGAAAAAAACAACAACTTGTGCTAGCTTGTCTCACTTATGAAACACCATGGAGTTGTTTGATTGGGTGGGGCTGGGTGCCATGTATATCCATGCCTGTAATTTTCATAATAAACAACTACATAAAGAATTACATTCTGTTCAGGTGATAACTGAGCCTCAATCAAGCAGAACCTTTTTGCTTGACATTGAAAAATTTCTATTAGTGAAATTTCTTTTTTTTTGGAAGCACCCTGTTATCTAAAGAATCTTTGTAAGATTTTTGTAAAATTTTGTTTTACAAGATTTTATTTGAAATTGTTTTTTGCAAGATTGTTATATTTCTGTATGAATGTATTTTTTATCGGAATAACATAAAAGAATTCTTATCAGCATCTGAACTCTGGTTGTTTCTTTCTGGGGACTGGGGGGAGGTGAAACAAATTCCTGCTCTATTAATCAAACTTGGGAAATCTCCCTTGTGTTACCCTAAAAACCATTTGCCTGCCTTGTCCCTTCCTGTCAACTTCACAGCCTAACCTGGGAGCTAATGTGCAAAGAGCAGCTTAATGTTGCTGCCCTGAAGTGTACTGAATTCCCTTCTCCAGAAACTGACAGAAGCAACCACCAGGCTTCGGGGCACAGTAGGAAAACATTTGCTGTGTTTTATCTTCCTGTCACTCCAGCCAGGGGAATATACTGCAGAGGCATCTGCACAATGACAAACGTGAATGCCTCCTTTCCCTTCCTCATGCTCCAGCAGCCCTGTTCCAGTTAAGCAGTTAAATCAGGGCCAGCCTTCTCGGACCTGGCCCACGCACCTGGCTGAGATGTCACGGAGGAAGGCAAAAATGACAGGAGGGACAGGCCCAAAAGCTGTCCTGGATTTCTCCAGCCTACCCTTACGTGCCTTCTTTGGTTAGACCAGTAAAACAAGGGAGAAAGATTATTTACATGACCACCAGGTAATTTAACATCCTTTCTTTTAAGGGCCAATGGGATACATTCAATGTAGAGTCTGAAAATAAATAGTCCACTTTTGGTTTTTTAGAAGGGTTTCATGTGAGTAGTGTTAGATCTTGGTCTCAGTTTTACTGCATAATTAGCAGCATTAGTTTATCTGCAAGTCCATTTTCAGGTCATATTAAGCTCAGTAGTGATAGGTTAAAAGCAATGTGTGCTTTCTAGAAGGGGATATGGGATCGTGGAAATTTCCATGGGAAAGCTTCTTAATGTCCTTAATGTGAGGAAGTTCTCACATTTCAGTTGCTTTAAGTGCTTATGACTTCTCTTCATAGCAGACCTTTGTTTTGCTGGATGTGCAGACTTTACACTAGTGCTTTTAATTTTATAACTTGGGAGGGGAATTTTAAGTGCGTCCCCAGATTAGGAATGTCAAGTGACTTTCTTTCTAGAACTGCAGTAAAAATATCAGCAATTTGGGAGGAGTTGCGGTGTGGGAGGGTGGAGGAAGCAGATGAAATTTGGCCAGAACTCATGGGTGTGTTGTTCTGAAACACATGTCAGGATGACTAATAGTTGGATTGCCCTGACTGTACGGCTAAATAAAGGCTTGATAATGCACTGTCGGCTACTGGTAAGACTTGACCACTTTGTCATGTGCAGACTGTGCTGAACAGCTCAGTTGTGTTCAAATAAGGTTCTTAGGAGAACTGTTGTGCAAGGAATCAGCTGTAAACCCAGCGTATTTATAGAAGTATCAAAAATTTCAGTCTGCTTACAAATTCTTTTAAAATCTAGCTCAAACAAGGAAACATTCCCCTTCTAACTAGTTGCTGTAAGCTCTTGTACAATTTGTTGAGCTATGATGGACCTCCGTTTTTTTATTGCTGAGATATTTTCAGCTAGGTCACATGCATCTAGCATTTAATATAGCACTGAAATTCTGTAGTCTGTGTGTATAGGGTGGACTTCAAATCATAGGTTTACCATCCACAGATACATGGCTCAAATCTAGAAAACTTTCTCTTTTACTGCAGTAGAAAGTATTATTGAGAAAATTGCTCTTAGAACAGAAAACAGAACATGCTCAAATCGCCCTTTGCCGCTTTAATTGTAGTTAGTTATTCAGGCACTTGGTGCTTTACAACATGCCATTATTTTATTTCAAAAACAAACAAATAAATAAACCTCTTTGAAAAGTGCCATTGTAGCCATTGCGATCCAAGTGTCTCAAATTCCTCCAATTTACCAATCTTATCCACACGTTCAGGCTGAGCCATGTGCTCCAGCAGCCGTGGAGGTGACTAGAGCCAAGCTGTTTACCTTTGTATTGTGGTTGCTGTGGAGAAAGCATAGCTTTCATATGTAACTCCTTTTTTAGGTTCTAACCTTCTGGCACCATGAGCTATTTTTTAACAACCCTCCTTCCCCAATAAATTGTTTCCCAAAAGTGGAAGATGATGGTATCTACTACTTCTTGTGCCTTAACCAGGAATTGAGTAGGCAATATGTCATATCTGTGTGTGTTCTATAGAACACCACACGGTAAATGCTATCCCCATTTTGCAGATGAGGAATAGTGAGGCCTCAGGAAGTTAGGCTGCCTTCCTGGGGAAGCTGCAGGCAATCATTCAGTTCAGCACTCTCAAATGCCAAAGAAAAGACCAAGGTTTTAATCACCACTTAACACTGCTTTCTGTCTCACCCAAGTTCCCACAAGAGACTTCTACTCCTGTCGAATTCACCTTAGAATAAAGTTACATTTATGAAACGGAGGCAGAACTTCCTTACAATTCAGGAGCACTAAAGCTATAAACTGTGCTGTAATCCTAAGCAAACAAAGTAACCATTTTGAATTGCTTTCAAGATATGAGACAGATGGCATGTATTTATTTTTAATGTTTAAGAAGATAGAGAACACAATTGGGAATGTGACATCCTGCATTAATTGGCAGGCATCACCTAATGTATGTAGTTAAGACACAAAGAGGAAAATTAGGTGCATGCATCACCCAAATGAGGCAATACAACGAAGTGTATTTAACTAGATTTATTTTATAACATGTTCTCTTTCACTCTAAGTAATTTTAATGAGAATTCTCTAAATGACTGTGAATGAAAAAAGACAAAGAGGAGAAGAAATCTGGGTAGCACATGTCCTGATAGGAACCACACTGGGCTGAGCAATCACCTCAGAGTTTTCGATAATAGACAGATTTAACTAGAATGCCCACAGTCACGGAGTCCCTCTTCAAAAAGATGGCTAAACCTTCCACTGACTTCCCTGTACATAACTCATGCCAAAAGAAAAAAAAAAGAAAAGAAAATGTGATCAAGGATTGTTCCTTAAATTAAGAGCCCCCAATTCAGAGCTGCCATGAACAAACGGTTGTGAACTTTTTAAAAGGCTTAGCTGCTTAGATAATGGATACCCGTGTACCATGCCACATATCAGCTTTTTCTGAAGCCTGTGCTTGCTAGACGTCCACACATTTACCTATGACTTGCATTTATCAGCTAAGCATAGCTCTGTTCCCCTCCATTGCTTAAGTTTCACATTACCACATTTCGTGTGAGTTGTGTAAGACTTCCCTGCAGATGCGCAAGATAGGCAATGACATGCACTGGCATTATCAATTAGCTCAGTGTAAAAACAGGTGACATTGCCCAGTGTCATTTTTCTGTTTGTGCTGGTGAGGAGATGAAAACGTGGTGGCAAAGTGGGATAGGAGAGATGGCAGTGTGCCTTATGGTCCCTTTCAGACGGAATGTAAAAAAAATTCTGCCTTTTCGCGCCCATCTTCACTTGTACCACTTACCATCCTTCCCAAAACAGATCATTCATTCACAAGCTCAAAAGCCTGAGCAAGCCTCCTCACTATGACACATGTATATATGTATTTTAAGTGTAAAAATCTCAGTCTTCATGGTAAAATTGCCTTTGGACAAAATTGAGATACATAAATCACTTAGTTAAAATAAATTAAAGAAAACATTCATGTTTGCTACAGATTTAAAATATTGAACCATGATATTCCAATTTTAAATATCTATCTGTCCTTACATCCTATCAAGACAATGGTAAGGTAACGGAGATACTGAAGGACTCTGGGGTGCAAGAGGCCACTGAAAGTGCAGCAGTTCTGAGGTTGCCCCCAGCAATATCCCTCAGATCTAAATGGCATGAACAGAGAGAGGTGTATCAGGAAGGATGACTGGAGCCTGTGCTGAGGGGAAGAGCAGCACATGAGGATGGTTCTAGGGGACATACCACCTATCTGTGAGCTTCTCCAGTTTGTGATGCCGCACACTCAAACTTCCAGTCTGTCAACAGGGTGGAACTATCAGAACAGGCTCTAGTCTCATTCTGATGAGAAATGTTTATGGTGCTTAAGAGAGGAAAGAGTGCCAGCAGCTTCTAGTTCACCCTGGATCAATCATGACCCACCCCTTGAGCTTCCTGCATTTAAGTAATCCAGAATATTTCTTTCCAAAGTGCTGTGTTCTAGCGCCCAGCTGGAGTAGCACCTAGAAGCCTGACAACTGTACAAGAACATGGGGAAGTTGCTGCCCAAGCATCTCATAGCCTTTTCTTTAAGCTGTGAGTTCCCTTGGAAATGTTTAATAGTAATGCAATCTCATAATTACTGTTTTTTAAAGGAAATTCTAAGATTTATATTTGTCAAGACAAGGCATTTAACTATTATGTTCTGGGGAGCCTTCCCACATGGAACTTATGAATAGAGGATTCACTGATTCCTGGCTTTGTGATGGTGACTTCAATCCTTTGAACATTGTTTTTCTCTTCTCCAAAATGGGGACAATGGGAACCCCTTGGGGACCGTTGGAAGATTGGAGATAAGGTATTCAAGAATCAATAGTTGGTCATTATTTCATTGTGTGCTGGGTATATATTTCCCCATCAGGAAAATAATTCTTGTTCTTCTGTTTGAAATTTTTAAAAAATAGAATTAAAAAGTAGGATTAGAAAACATTCACTCATATATATTTTCCACAACACGATTTTTGTAAATTAAGTAAAGGACAAGTTGAGACTTTATGCTGTGTTTTTATGATCAATAAAGTTGTTTCCTCTCGCAACACTGGATGTGCTACTGAAATCTCACAGGAAGGAAGTTCTGCAAATCTTTGAGTAAAACACTTCCCTTTCAAAGCCATAAACACACTGACCAATGGCAAAACTGAACTGACCAACAGATTCAATAAGTTGAATTCACAGGGTTTTTAACAAATGACAAAGAACTCCAAAGTCCCGACTGTTAACTGCAGTTTTCATGAACAGCTACATATTTGGAGATGGGTCCAGTTCTCCTGAATTAGGGGACTGAGCTGGACAAATGTCTAATCATGGTCCCCAGGAATGACTGCGTTATTGGATTTATGATATTCTTTCTGATAAATAGATTATATGCATGCAATAGGCTCTACACAATTAAAATTCCTATGCTTATATTCACATACACTTGTTGGTTTATTTTCTTCATTTGTTTGATTGTTTATTATTTTCACCACCCCTTGTTCTTACGTGCTTCCATGAACATGCATTCTATGCCTTCATTGTCCTGAGTGAAAATAAAATGTCACATATTTGCAGAAGTTTTTTTTTTGTTTTATAGGGTGTTTTTTTTTTTTTTTTTTTTTTGTTTTGTTTTGTTTTTTTGTGTTGCTATTATTTGCTTGTAAAATGGTCTCATTGAATCTGGACACTTGTCTTCAGAAGTTAGCTTACATACTGACTTTTTCCATCAGCTTCCCTAGCGACCCATGCCAGCCTCCCCAGCCTCACCAGCCATGGGAGTCTCCTGCCCTGTGCTTCTGTCCTTTGCTTGCTACTTTCTTTTATTGTTCGTGATTTTATTTTTCACTTGTAACTCATGGCTAGAGAGCAAGTCATTTCAAAGCAAAGCTTGTGTGCACGTGGCCCTCATGCACAGATCACATCGTCTGTATCAAGTCAGTGCTCCTGACTGCTTCCTAGTTTTGACAATGATGATGATATGTGTATATGTTTTGTGTGCACCCATAGCTCCTCACCACCGCCCTCATCGCCCCTCTGACTTGTTTCATTAGATCTCATAATGTGCCACCAGGGCCATCCACTCTGGTCACAGAGCATTTCATGGCTGTCAGGAATTCTCCCTGCAGAATAACTGGCAGATCCATGCCCTTACTACTGCACCAGTGTTGGAGTTTCCACCACCAAATGCCCAGGATGGATCTGAGCAACATACAAATAGATTTGTTTTCATTTCTGCTATGAGGTGGTTGAATCGTTGTGAAGGAATGTCTGGCACATCCTTCCCAGTGGTAACGCATTTCCAAATGGGTGGAAGTGCCTGTGAGTCAGCTCCATGGTCCCTCCTGGGGTGTCCTCTGCTCTTCCTCAGTCCGGATAACCTGCATTTTCTTTAGGCTTCCTTATCTTTCTCTCTGGCTTCCTGGAGGTGGAGTCCCTTTGGGCTAAGAATTGTGTACATATAGTTTGCATCTCAGACTGCTCAGCTTCTAGCATGGGTGTCATAGAAATGCCTGTTCCAAGAGTGAATGAACGAATGACTGCCTGTTGCTACTTTACTTCTTGTGCCAACAGCCTGGATCTCTAAAGATAACATCTAAATAAAAGCCAACAACTCATTGGATCCAAAATATTGTACTTCTTGGGTAGATCTTTCGCCTGGAGGGGCTTAAGAAAGGCCAGTTACCCATTTTGTGTTTTATTCTTTCCTTCTTCCCTTTCACCTTAGATTGAAAAGTTATCCAATGAGAAGTGTTTGAAAATCAGGAAAATGATCAAGAAAATCCATACACCTGTCAGCTGGGTTCCGAATAGTACAATGTTAGCGAGAACCATCTACATTGGGACAACATCACCCATGTGAATTGTCTTTTTTTCAACTTTGTACTAATTAAAAGGCCTTTCCCCCCTACAGATGCATTGAATGCTCCAGAAAAGGCCACATGACTGAACAGAGCTTCTCAGGGAAATGAAAGTGAAACTTTATGAGAGCATGTTCTGTTCTTGTCATTAAAGTTAAATAATCAACTGTTTTGACACAGTACTTCCAAACCAAACGCAAAACCCCTTTAATTCTGAATGTGATTCTTTTGCACATGAGGAATAAATGTGGGGTTCCCAGGTGACTAGTTAAAATGTCTGCAATCCCAGGCCTTACTTCTCACAACCTTTTTCTACATTCTACTCAAAGCCAGTTGATGTTGATTTACTGCATTCAATCAGAGTGGTGTCCTTTTCTTCAAGGTCAAATGGGTGACTAAGCTGTCATTGCTTATCATGTTCTCTTTTTAGGCAGGACATTACAAAGTGCGTACAGTCATCTTCCAGTTAAAGGAAGCACGATTCAGTGAGTGTTTGAAACAAAAAATGAGTTCACATCTCTCCCTCATGCAACTGAAAGAAGCAGGGATGGCTGCTGAAGCTCCGAGTCTGTTCTTGTTTCTATATTAGGATTCCTTCGGATGGTTGCTGCAAATATTAAATAAAAGACTTATGTGAATGTCCAGATACAGCCCCTGGTACCAAGAGACCTCAATCTACTTTTCTCCAAGTGGTTAACTCAGAGGCAGCTTGTTTTAGTCTCAAGCCCCTTGCCTAGAAGCTTTTCTCACATGCCCGCATTCCCTTTAGCAACTCTTTTCCATTCAATTGATTTTTGTGACCAGTCACAGGGAAATGTCCTTTCAGGAGATTACAGCAACAAATGAAACGTGCCAGGGCCTGAAGGCCTGGTCCCCCGCCAGGCCATGTCCACCGCTGGCTCAGTGACTCAGGCCAAGAAGCTCCACTTCCTGCCATAGAAATGCCTGTCTTCTGACATCCCTATGGTGCAGGTCTCAGGAGCAATGGCACGAAAAAAACGCCTTTGGCTGCTGGAATTGTGCTTAGTTCTTACATGTTGCTGCTTTCCTACCTCCCTCTGCTTCAGCTTCTCATCGGTCACAATGTGCTGAGCTGTTGTTAGGATGAGAAATAATATACGGAAGAAGCTAGCCTGGGATCTGGATCCAAGGTGGGTGATGTATGTCAGAACTCACTAAGATTCAGATTCTTATTGTAACTTCTTCTATGTAAAACTGAAGAAGTAATTTTTAAATACTCTCATAAAATTGTTAATTGTTAGGTGGGTCCAGAGGACTTTGAGATATAGAAACAACTTGGGGAAGTCAGTAGTAGCACTTTCAGAGGCCGCTGTCGCTCTCAGTATGACCACAGCCTCCAACTGTGTGTCGAACACACCTGTACTTTGCCATCCAGCTCCAGCAAGTTATCCTAAAAAATGACAGACAGAAATTAGGATGTAACATTGGTCATACAAGAGGCCCTCTTCTTCCAACCTCATGGGGAGAAGCTGTCACGGGTTCCAACATTGTATATGCATGTCGTGAAGATAATATTCATCTTTGCTTAATGATGTCATAATTTCTATTACTGGTTCTCTACAGAGAGATTTTTTCTTTATAAAGAGGACAAGTATTGCTGGCAGAGGAAAACTTACCAAGAATCTGACATTAATAAACCTTAGTTGAATTGATAGGTGACCACCTTGCTTTGAAATGGTTAGGTCCATTTTTATTTGCATAACTTGGGAGTACAGACAGTGTTGTCTACACTGAATATTGTCATTATGAAGGTTTGTGTCCATTGTGGTCCAACGATGGAGGAAACATTGGATGCAACATGGTCTCAGACACAAGGGCAGCAGAATAGCAACCAGACTCCTCCATCCCTCCCCTACAGGTAACAACAGCAACAGTCACAAAAAAAGAGTAAAATTATTTGGCATTCGCAGATCACAAGCAATGCTTGCACCTATAAAACTAACAGGTGAATCATTACTTTAGGGAAATTACCCTTTTGTTTCCACATCCCCTGCCAGCACAGCGGCCCACAGTGGCTACCCATTTCTCTATCCCATCTCTGCAACTGTAGTGAAATGAGTGACAGACCAAATCCAGTGGCCTTGGGGGCAAGTCTCTGTACCAGCCTTGGATTAGAGATGGATGTACTTTAGAGTCCAACACACCAGGGCTCAAATGCCAGTTCTGAAGGCTTCTCACCTCTGAAGCCACTTGAACTTTGGGAGCATCCATCATCTGCTGTTAAAATGGAGGTTGGGACGTCAACCTCTTAGGTCTCCACCCAGTATGTCTCTTCTGGGAGAGCCTGGAGGGGAGGAATTTGCTTCTTGGCAAGTGCTCAACCCCTAGTAGACTGAATATTCTGCTTCCCTTTTCAGTTCAATCCTGAGCAATGATATCTTAGAGCTAGGCACCTGGAGCTCTTTCAACATTGTATCTAGCCTCCCCAGAACTTAGACTCATGAAAACATCCGACTCCACAGGTTGCTTTCAGCCCTGGACCAATTTCAGCTCTGTGGCTTTCTTTTCTCTGCCTGTTCTTTCCGGTGCCATCAGGCTCCTGTGTCTGAAGTACGAATGTTATCTAATTGTAGGTAGTAAGACCATAATATTAGTGTCAGAGCTGAGACCAGAACCTAGGCTTTCTGGCTCCCAGTTCTACCTGTTTCTTACTGAATTATAGTCATCAAAGCTCCTGTGACCTTGCGTGGAGGGAGGGTGTGGAGAGTGAATTGCTATGGAGTCAGCCCTCACCTTCATCAGCCTGATCCCCATTGCTACTCCTTATATTTTATATTGTTATGGACTGAATGTTGTACACCCCCCCCCCCCAATACACATTGCATATGGTATTTTATTCTCCCCCAAATCTTGTGAGTGGAAATTATTGTCCCTGTTTCATAATAGCAGTCTTTGAGGCCCAAGCATGCTAATGTCACCAAACTACAAGCCAGACCATCATCCAGATATTTATTTGGCTAAACTGCCCATGATTCTTCAGAACTGTAGAGTAATCGGTCAGGCTCATGAGGAGCAAGCTTTTATTGAGGAGCAGCTCTCTCTATAGGCCAGTGGAGGAAGGCTGTGGTGACTCAGTTCTCCTGGGCTTGTACCTACAGATGGCCCTGGACTCAGAAGACAGACACCTAGGGTGGTGCAGCTGAACAAGAATTTGTACTTTCCTGGGCCATTCATAAACGTTCTGGGAAAATCTATCAAGCCTGGAATGGCAGCCTGACACATTTCACCAGGACTTAATCTTTTGGGCATGTACACAAAAGGAACCACACCTCTTAACCTTGTAGTAAAAGGAAGGACCCAGGTAAGACTCCCTGAAGAAATGCAAGGTGTGGCCTCAAAAAACTGGATTGTTGGGTGATGACTTATACCGTGGGAAGTGGCCTGGGGTAAAGAATGAGGCAGGTTTGAGAGCGGAGTTCTAGTCCTGTCTGCACGTCTGAGCTGTGTGGCTATGGGCGATTCACTCAAACTCGCTGAGCCTTCAGTGAGACATCTGTGAAGAAAGGACAATTACCTTCCTTGCAAAACTCTGTGGGAATTATACAAAATAAGCATTTGGTAGATATTAAGTCCTCTTTCTTTCAAATGTGGGGCATTTAAGTTTTTCTAGGGTCAGAGAAAGGAACAGCTGGGAAAGATTGTTTAAGAAGTTGGTAAGTAGACTGTGGTACATTTGCTTCAATTACAAACCAAGGTCACAGTATGACTTGCACACCACGCTGTTGTAGACTCAATTTAATGCTTTAGAATCCTGTGGGCCAGGGCACTGTAGATGCAGAAGAGGCAAAGATGGCATGTTCACCTTACTGGTGACTACCGACTAGGATAATTTATTTCAGAATGACTAGTTTGTTCGGGTAATCTTATATCAGTTTACATAGCATTCACAAATGTTATTTTATCCCCATAGTTAGTGCAATGAAGAAACTGTTGTTATCCTTATTTTCCAGTCAGTTTGTGACATGCCTAAGAATTCTCAGGCTTTAGGCCTGCTGATTGCCACAGGTGCTTCTGCTAAGGCATGAATGACATGACAGGCTTGAAGGAATGCACTTCCTTAAATCACCTCCCATGAAAAACAATAAAATCTATAAACAAATTTAAGGGTAGTATTGCAGTATTGCATATGTGGGCTTATGTCCAGTAAATAATGAATGCTCATTAAAATATATTGGCATGCTAATATTTCACAGGGTGTGTTCATAACATAAGAGCCCAGGTTTGTAAGTTTCTTTCTTCTCCTTTGAAGTCCCTCTAACTTGCTGTGTTCCGAAAAACAAATGAACGAACAACTTTTGCCTCAACAATAGGTTCTGATGAGGAGGTTGGAAGAAAGGTCATATGCAAGTTGATGGTATGAGCTCTCCAAATGTTTCCCAAGAATTAATGCTGGAGCTCAGTGTAACTTGTAAGGAATTTGAGCTTAATTATTAGCATTAAAAAGAATCCTGAAGGCTGGTAACGGTCAGTTCCTTTTTATCCAAAGTGCAGAAAGGCTTTACAAAGTGGATATGGATCAAAAGTTAGACTCCTGAGGAATTGCAAGTTGTTTGTCTATATGTCCTTCTGTTTCCTAACTGCTGATTCAGTGAGTCAAAGGCAAGACCCCAATGGATAAAAGGCTTTAACAACTGGGGCAGAGATGACCTTGGCTTACAATCTTTTGTGCAGCCCATTCAGTCTTTAATTTTTAATAAACATGTCCAACTTATTATTTTTGTCCTTTTTTTTTTGCCGACATTCTTTTCCACAGAGTCAATGATGGCTTTATCTCGATTTACCTTTTAAAAAAGTATTTGGTTTAGAAATGAAACAAAAAGTTAGGGTTTGAGGTACTTTCCCACTTTCTCAAATTGCCAGGAGAGAAGATCAAGCTGACCAAGCTCAGTTAAGTTGGAGGAAAAGTCCTCAAATCAGGCTCCTTGGTGGAGAAATATCCTTCTGGTGTGCAGAGCAGGGAAACACGGTGGTTTTACTATTTTGCTACTCTCTGAGTTAAATCTAAATCAATCCAGAGACAGAAACCAAGATGACTAAAGCGCTCTTGAAATTAAAAAAAAAAAAAAAGGTCTCTTACAGAATGGCGTGTTTTTATACAGCTTGTGCAGAGGAAAGGTTGTGATTAAGGATCTGCAATTTTTACTTGCAGACTTTCAGTTCTGCTCTAATGTGGTCACTTCCGTTTTTCATTTCCTGTATCAAGCTAAGTCCAGCTTCTTGATGTTTCTAGGTAGCCTGGATTGGCACTCGGAGGAGCAAGGCTTCACCTGTGACTTCTGCCTAGATGGACCCTAGTTCATTTGGGGGAACTCTTCCCGAGGGAGAGGCAAACACTGATGTCCCTGCTCATCCCACAGCCATGCATCTTACCAAAGAAAGACTTGATACTAAATGCAGAAGTAGCAGATGGGAGAAAATGCCACTTCAACTGCACATGGAGCTGTGGTTTTGACCCAGAATGAAAATCAGAAGATTCAGGGAACTTGAAAGTCACCAGAAGCCTTTGGCTCAGATTAAAAAGTTAACTTCTCTGAATCCCAAATATTAGACAGATCCTTACTCCTAAACATGCACTCCAAAAAACAAATGTGGATGTGTTAGTGCAGTTTGAAGAAGAAGAAACCAATCATCACTAGCCTTCAGTATTTTTCTTAATGCTAATAATTAAGCTCAGATTCCTTGATGAAGCATAAAACTATTTTGGAAAAGTGGTGTGAGCTCAGAGGTAGATACATGGAGATGACAGACCCACCCCTGCCCCAACTGCTGGTCACATTCTTTGTAGCTCATCATGATTAACCACATCCCCTGGCCTTCAATGTGCCGCAAGTGCGTGAGAACACCTTATCATTCTGAGAGTTATCTAGAACATATTTGAAAAATAAAACCAAAAACCCCTCTTATTTTTTTAACTCACCCATTATCTCAATTATGTTATCTTGGAGAGGGATCAGAAGGAAAACTCATGAAACATTAGCTCTGTCATCCAGGCACTGAGGTGTGTTCAACCTGAGATTTGCATCTAGACACCATCTTGTAGCTACACGTGCATCCTGGGTCTGGTGTCTGAGGAAGGACCACAGGAAAAAGGAGGCAGTGTCTGGTCCCCCTGCACCCAGAGGACACGAGGGCAGCCCAATGTGAGCCTTCTCTTCAGGTGGGCAGAAATAAGTCACACAGAATTACACAGCCCCAGAAAGAATGGGGGTAGGGAGATTCAAGGATATGGGGCAGAAAGAAATGATATGTTTGCACATAGACTGCATCCTTTCTTCCAAGTCATATCTGGGAGCCTTGATGTTTTTGAGCAGGAAAAGAATATGACAAAATAGGTGCTCTAGAAATGTTCATCTATCTGTGGCATAAAGGTAAATCTAGAAATGGGAAGAAAATCTACACTTATTTCCTATAAAAATGCATTGAACATAGGCATTATTATTCTCAGTTTACACATACGGGTACTCAAGTTGCAAAAGGGAGAAAGCTGGCCAGAGGTCCCCTGCTTGAGAGGGACTGCCTGCCCACTTCTGCTATTTCGAGGCCAGAAGCTGGCTGTGCAGAGAATTCAGAGACTGGTGCCGATGTGATACCTTTGTGCAGATGTGACACCTGTGTGCTGATGTGACACCTGTCTCAGGTAATCATGCACAGCAAACTGGCCAGCACAAGCTAGTGAGGATATGAGGAGCAGGAGAAATCCTCACTGATGTCCCTGTTCTTATGCCAGCAAAACATGAGGTTCTCTGTTCATCCCCTTTTACTCATTTATCAGATTTTCTACATCATCCTTTTTGCTTACATTTCCAGAGAATACACCCAGTAACACCATTGATTGAAATAATGAAAATGGATAGCTTCAATAAAGGCAGAACTGAGCAGCAATGAGCATCTGTTTTTTTTTTTTTTTTTTCATTTTTTTTTTTATCATCCTCCTGGGTAACCAGCACAAGCCCATATTTCCTGAATATACTTTGCTGTTGGAAACAGCTCTGCTGTGACAGAGACAGTGTTGGCATAGCATCAGGACCAGCTAGCTCTCAGACCCAGAGACCTGAGTGGGGCACCAAGCCAGCCCTCCCCTGTGACAGGGAACCTCCCCTCACCTTCTAGGCCTGTCAGGGAGATTTAATTGCCTGAAGGAAGCTGTGTGGCTCCATACTAGTAGATGTGATGTCTGCTTTTTAGGTAACGGGTGTTCTTTTATTCACACAAAGTGTTAGAAAATCCTGTTCTTTTTAGGGCAAATTTCTTTCACAGGAAAAATAAAAAACAATTATTCACTGAATCTGGAACTTCGCCTTTATTATAAAATAAGCAGGATGTGTCCTGCTCTGTGTGGAATTGACTTTCTCTGGGAAAACACTAAGACACACACAGATGCAGGGCTGCGGACCCAGTACCACTGTCAATTTTAGGCCCCTTCCAGGAAAACGATGTTCATTGGTAACAAAACAGGCGAGGTCCCGGGCACCACATAGAGAAGATTGTGTTCCCTTTTTTTTCAGGTTGTGCGTCATTCTTGTCTAATCTGATTTTTATTCTTTGCTGGGGATTTCTGCTCTGCTATTCCACAGGATCTTTGTTATGTTATCAACGTGGAAAACCTAACCATGGTATTGCTTTATAAAAACTTGAGGTCATAGCCCTGGCTGAGTGACTCAGTTAGTTGGAGTGGTTGTCTCATACACCAAAAGGTTACAGGTTCGATTCCCAGTAAGGGCACATACCTAGGTTGTGGGTTTGATCCCTGGTTGGGGCACATGCGGGAGGCAACTGACTGATGTTTTTTTCTCTCTCCCTTCCTCTCTCTCTAAAATCAATAAATATATATTTGGGTGAAGGTTTTAAAAATTAATGTCATACTTTTCCTTCCATAACTACCTTTGAGTGATTGAGAGATTTTCTTCCCACATATACCTGCTTTCCCAAAGACAGCATTGGCATTTTAAAACAGAATTCCAGGAATTGGCAGGACCATAGCTACTGAAAGAAATGTGGTTTTCTGGGAATGGAAGAGGCCTTATTCCAGGTCCTAGAAGAGTTGTCGACAAGAGCCTTAGGTGGGAGTCCTGGGACTGAAGTGTAGATCAGCAATGTCCATCCATCCATCCATCTGTCTTATCTATCTATCTAAAGAGTGTGACTTAGAGATTATCCAGGTAAACAGAACCTGAAGGACCTCAGTGGCCAAGCACTTCAAGATTCTTCAGAGGAACTTTCATGCTCAATCTCATTGGTGACTTCTGCTCTGTCAGTGGACAGGGAACTTCTGTGAGAGCTGTGTGTCATTCCTGTTAAAATTAGGAACATCATCATATGGTTCTGGTTTGGGAGCATCATCTGGGATCCTAGGAAAAATAAAACTAACCCTCAAGAATTCCAATAACAGTGGATAGAAAGAGGTGATCCCACTATGTGTGTGGTGTACATGCCCCTTTTCATGCAGACCCTGACTCCTTTCCATGTGAAAATTTACATGGTTGCACCCCTGAATCATCTGGCAGCCGGGTATCCAAGCTCACACAGTGTTTGCTGTGCAAGGCTCAGCTGAGTCAGCTACAGTAGGTCCTGTTCCAGACAGTGACTGGAAGGTCTGTGGTTCCTGTGCATTCTTTCTCATCTGCTGGCAAAAAGATCCAAATGAAAGCATAGCCAATAGTTCAGCCAGCCAGGACAATTAGTTTGCTTCTGAGAACATTACTGTACAAGTCATGGCCAAGAAAGTTCCATAAGACCATGTTTAAATTTTAAACTCTGCCAAGACAACTGGGGAGAAATAAGACTTCTCACACAGGTATGTTCCCTGTCCCTAGACGTGCTCAAGAAGTGACTTACTTCACAGTGAACGTGAGCTAGGAAGGATTACTCAATGGTGAGCATGAGTTTTGTGGTTATTCAGCAGGCTCACAGGCTATCCTTCCCCCAAATCTCCATCTGTTACCACGGGAAGTGGGTTCTCCCACACCATGAGAGGCTCATATTCAATAACCTCTCCTGCCTTCTCCAGGCAAAATTCCCTCAACAGACACTACCTTTGCTCACTTTACAGTTTGTGATGAGGGCTTACTCTTATTGAGAATTTTATTTTATTTTAATCAACCCAAAGATCCAATGTTAATATATTATTTTTGTGACTCCCTCTGAGGTTAAGTTCACTTCCATGTAGTAACTCAGGTACAATGTTAAAAACATTGTAGCCAATATTTATTTAGGGCTTATTATGTATGTAATAGCCAATATTTATTTAGGGCTTATTATGTATGCACAAAACACTAAGATGAGTGTTTATATTATTTAATGCCCTTGGAAACTGTTAACTAGATATTATTTTTTTAAGTTACAGATGAGGAAACTGAGGCTTACAGGGATGTCTGAGGTCCTATAGAGCTAGACACACTAACATCATTGCCACCATCATTTTCTGCAAATCAATACCTTTAGCTTTATAATCCAGTATTGCTTTTCCTTTTTATATACATATATATAAACTTATACCTTACATATATCTATAATTACATGCCATATATATATTTAATATAAATGTGCATATATATCAATATATTTCTGTTTATATAAATATAATTTTACATAATAGTTACATATTACATAAATGTATAATTTTACATAATATATAGTTCTATGTTATGCATGTAAAATTATTTAATTTCTTATACACATGCAAAAATTTATAAATAAATCTAAGATATCAGATCCATTTTTTTCCAAATAGCTTAGACTATGTTTTCTCAATCTCAACCTTATTAACATTTCAGCTCAGAAAACTCTCTGTGGTGGGAGTGTCCATGGACAGTGTGCAGCTGCATCCCAGGCCCCCACTCACTAGGTGCCAGTAACAACTGTATTCTCCAAGGTGTTTTCATACATTCCCATTATCTCAGCCCAGAGGATGGCAAGAGGGAGGGCTAGAATCACTTCAGTTAAAACCACTGGCCTGGATGTTTCAGTCTGAAATAAGAAATGTGTTGGTGCAAAATATGCCAATGGTGCTTGCTGGTCAAAAGAAAACCAGACTGTCTTCCATGTTTACTCCCCAGCACCATTTTACCTGAGCACCTTCTCCGGTCTCAGCAAGTTTTCCTTCCTCTTTCCTGAGACTGTGCAAGAGATTCCTCAACTCGCCGTCAGGCTCCAGCTCTGACACCTGCTCCATATTTCTCAGGACTCTGGTCATCAAAGGTCAGGTCTTGCACAGGAGCTGATAATAATGCATGACCTTTTGTTCTAAGTCTTCAAATTTCTGTATGATAAGATATTTTTCTTCTTCTCGTTGGAAAAAAAACATTCAGAGCATTAGTGTTGACTTGCCAGTCATCTCTGGAATGTATCAGCAGCCTTCTTCCTTTGACATGTCTGGAAGAAAATCTGCTCAAGAGATTGACTTTAGAATAACATGGTTTTCTTGAGTCCTCATGTTACAGAATGGGGTCCCCCAGAAAACCCCAGAGCCTGTGGTTTGGAGGATGGAGGAAGGAGAAACAGCTTTCAAGATGCCTTTGCATATCTATGGCTAGCAACTAGGGTCTTAATTATGTAAATGGCTTCAGTTCTTCCACAGCTCCAAGGAATACATAATGAGCAGTGAATAAGCAAGGCCTTTGGAAGTTTCTGTGAATGGTCAGAACCAGTTACCATGCCTACTGCGTCACAGGCCACAGGCCGGTATTTAAGGAGAGGGCAGCAGGCATTTAGAGAGGAAGCAGAAAGGAAGCAGAGAGGAAGCAAAGAGGAAGCAGAGAGGAAGCAGAGAGGAAGAAAAAAGAAGAGGAAGAAGAGAGTTCCATGCAGCTGGCAAAGGAGGAGAATTAGGCAGTTTACAAAGAGAAAGGGTGAGAAAGAGAATCACGCGGTATTGCAGAGGTAGAGGAGAGATCCATGCTTTCTTTGCAAGGAAGCTGGGAACTCCACAGATCTAAATCTGCATAATCTTAAAATAAACAATCCTTTTTCTTTTCACCAAACTCCGGTGTTGAGAGTTATGCTGCTGGCAGGGGGCAATCGGGCCCCTCATAACTTAACAGCCTATGGCATTCTGTAACACTCAAAAGTGGTTTTTATTATACAGACCACCTGATGATGATACCTACTGAAGAGATGACATAAGGATAGTATAAAATTTCATAATGGCACATTTAAGCATGGAGCTTGTCATTGCATCTGATGGGAGAGGTTCCTGTTCAGACCACTGGACAGCAGGCAGTCACCCAGAATAGGTACTGACCTGATAATACATGACCCCACAGGAAACAGAGCGTCTCCTGTCCTTCCTAAGGCCCTGGTGGTTGACAGGAATTTCTCCAGGTCCAAGCACCTGTTACCCCTTTGCTACACTTTTTCCTTTGCCTCCAGCCCTTGTTCTGATATAACAAATTCACAGGACAGGGATTTCTCTCCCACATCCTGCCTTACAGTATACAGTTTTCTGGGCCGATTTATGACTCTCGTTGAAAGTATATCTGAGACTACATCAATATAATCTTTAGAAAACAAGCAGACTCAAATTTCTGATGTCTAAATATAGCCCAAAGAGCTCTGTATTTTTTGTTGTTGTTTGTTTTATTAGAATGGGGCTCTATTCATATCAAGGGGAATAAAAAGATGAGATCTAATTAAAGAGGATACGCTTAGAAATATGTCTATACTTCTAAAATGTTTACATGTTTCTAAGATTTCTGAAATTTTTTAGAAAATTTAGACTCACCTGAAGTAAGATATGCTGTATGATTTTTAAGTAAGGTGAAGAAAAATGTCCTGCTATTAGATATATAGTTTCTTAGAGTGGAAGATATTTCTTTCTATGGAAAAGACTGTGAGTAAATTTGATGGTAAAATATATCCTAAAATAACTCCTAAAGTTCTCTGAACATTTTGTGCCAAATTTATTATTGACTACTAAAAATCAAAGAATAATGCCACAGAACTATGCTACAAAGGAAAAACTTATACAAGGAATCAAAACTATGAGATGTCTTACTCTATGATAACTGATTACCGTAATATCTTTTTTAAGCTATGGCACTCAAAACTACTTTAAATATTATACAACTCATAGTCCATATTTTCCTTAGTCAGCCATATGATGTTTACATAGTAAAATATGATATTTGTAGCCCTAGGATGGACTAATAAAGCACTTGGTACCTAGCTTAGTTTCAATGTTCGACTCCTTCAGGGTTTTCTTTCAGAATTAAACAATATAGCATCATATTCTTTGCTCCATTACAATTTGACAGTACAAGACTAATTTGTTTTCCAATTTTTCTCCATTTGAATGAAAATAAATTAAAATGTTTGGAACAACGTTGGAATCCATTAATTTCTCCTCCATAGCCTGGCTGTTATGATGGATTTAAAATTTTGAAAGAAACCCAACTCCATAAATTAGGTTTCAACCGACCAAGCAAAACATACCCTGCCAGTGTACCCTCTACTCTTGAGAACAGCCCCTCCCCTTCCAGGGCACCAGTACCTCCAACACGTGTTTGCAGAAGAGCCTCTGACTCTCTTCTGAGCTGTGGGCAGAAGATCCCTGTGTGTGTGTGTGTGTGTGTGTGTGTGTGTGTGTGTGTGTGTGTTTGTGTGTGTGTGAGAGAGAGAGAGAGAGAGAGAGAAAAGAATGTGTTTTTGTTATCAGAAAGCATTTCCTATGTTCAAATGTGATTTCTATATTTATCTGCAGTCTCAACTAAGTTTGAAGCAGGAAAATAATAGATGCATGGAAAGCATTTTCTCTCATGTTCAGGAATAAAGACAGTCTACTTGTGTCAATTAACCCATCTGTGTTCCCCTCCTCTCTTTCCCCGCTCTCAACTCCCTTTCATGTTACCAAAAGCATTAAATACTCAGTTTCACTTAGCTGAGAACTTTAAATATATTAGTAAAAATGTGAGTGAAGCAACTCACTAGAAATTTGAAAACTCCTCATTTAATTCCTACATCCAAGACAGATAGATGGGTAGATACTTGTACATGGAAGAAAGATACACAGATGGATAGATAGATAAATAGATGATAGATGATAGATAGATAGATAGATAGATAGATAGATAGATAGATAGATAAACAATAATGCAAGTAGCACTTGGCCAGAAGGAAGCCAAAGTATAGCAAAAGTTTTAAAAATTGTCTTGAATTCCCCTTTTTGAGCTACCTTTCCCATTATTTAAGTAATGATAGGAGGTTCTCTAATCAAATATTTCTTAAACATTCAAATCCAAGCACACAGAAAAATTTTAGTTCCTTTGTTAAATAAATATCAGCTATCAGAAAAAGTACTTGGACAGATTTTTTTCCAGTCCTTGGACAAGGGCCAAATAGCTATGATTTGCTTTGGGGAGAAACAAGTGGCAGTCTTCGTGTTTCCTTCAGGGTTAATTCCATCTGTGTGAAGTGCACTGCTCTTGGAGAAGTCAGAATGTGAAGAACTGCCTGTGGCTGAATGGGTCCCCCTTCCCTGGGGGGCCCTGACCCGTCTAAGTGCTGCCAGCTGGAAGGAGGGTCAGCTGTCAGCCCTAAGTGGGCCATTTGCTTTAATTGTTTCCCTGATGTTGCTAACCTGCCACTAAAGAGGTGATGTAATAAGATTTCAGACTCAGTCTTAAGCCCAAAGGATGTATCCAGTTGCCTCTCATTTTATTTCTATCCTGAAAACATCTTTACAAATTTAATTAATAAAAAATCAATAGTCACATCCATCTTTTTAAAATCAGATCTTGGGTGACAGGATTTGATTTGGTCTTGTATTTCCTGATGGTCCAGATTTTAGCTCTCAAGTGTTCCCTGATGCTGTAGGAAAGCTCAGGAACAACTATTTTTAGACACAGGCAAGCCCCAGGGCATCAAACTGTGAATTATTAGCTATGGCTTTAAAAATAGCCACCCAGCCACTTTGGAAATGTGTATTTCTCCTTAGCATGTGGACTTGAATTTATGTCCCACCTTTACAATCCTATCCCCATAAATAGAATGAAACCAGCCACAAGTGCTCCCCACAGCTGATGTCTCTGGGCTCAGAAGAAGCTATAAAATCCTTCCTGGGTCACGTTGGTGCCTCACTGTGTTTAGTAAACAGATGTTCTGGTTTAGGGAGAGCCACATACCTCTCACAAATTCTTTATTCAGCACTGAATGCACCACAGAGAGCAGCCAGCCCCATCAGAAAATACCTACTCTCCTTTACATTCCATGTTGTCCTTTGTGCTTCATATTTTTTTCCCAGAAGGTCAGTGTCAGATGAGGACAGAATCTCAGCTCTTAGAAAGAGCCTGCATGTTCTCGATCCACAGAAGCCAGGTCTGTTGTAATACATCTGCCGGCAATTGTTGCTTGTTATGTTTCATAAAATTGGTGAATATCAAAATAGGGTCATTGGGGTCTCCTCATTACCCAGAAAGAAAACTGAGGCCTGGAGGAGGGAAATGACTTTTAGCCAAGTTGTGGTCAGGTGTCCTGACTCCCAGGCAAATGCTGTTTTGACAGGATAATTCCTCCTGAGCATGGTAGGGGGCTGTTTTCCGTGTAGTTCCGCACAACACAGAAATATTCATACATCATAGCATCACTTCCACAAAAGTTTCTGGAGGAGGAAAAGAGGTGAGATAGGAAAGAGAAGTTTGAAAGTTCAGACTCTCTCTGATGGCATATTCCTACATGGTCATGAATCTCATCTTCAGTTGTGAAGGTGGGAGAGGAGTTACTACAAATGGCATTTTATTCATCAGTGCTAACTACTGTGTTTCAAGAAAAGACTCAGCTTTCTATTGGAGTCTTTCAAAAAGGAAGGAAAATAATAATAATAAGTTTTCATTTTGGTACAATTTGGGGGGTGTGGTATGTGAGGGTGGTAAAGAAACTCTCTTTCATTTCAAATTTTAAAAGGAAGGCATTTTCGAAGTGACAGATGCAAACATCCACCACCACTGTTTGTTCAGCTTTGGGAAAGTTAGAGGTCAACTTCCAGTTGTTTACAGGGAAAAGGCTAGTGAGCAAAATATTTTTATCATTAAACATTATCTTGCAAAAATATTTACTAGGGTGTAAGTGTAGAACATTGTGCCAATAATGAGGCACACAAATTTTGAAACTGTAATCAAGATCCATGAAACAATATCCAGGAAAAGGTCCTGTTCTCATCACTCCCTGGTGTGCACGGTGCTCATATTTCAGGGTTATCCCATCGGCTCCGCTCTTGTTGAGAACTCTTGTTTTAATGGATTACCAGGGTTCTCGGTCAAAGAGAACACATTTTATTACTTCCTCAGATTAAATGTAAAAGAGCTTTGAGTTTGTATAGTAAAGTGTGTATCATTCCTGAAAATCTAACTTGATTAAAATTATGTTTATTCCTATTTGGTGAACATTCTTACTTTCCTCCCATCTTTGCTTAGTCATCCTTCCTCTATGGTTTTTCATAGTGAAACAGTAGTGTCAACAATTAAAACTAGCATGTAGGGTACCATTGTAATGTTCCATTCCCTCAGAGTCTGGGTGTCACCCAAGACCTTTCCCAGTGGGGATGTTATTTGAAAGGATTCAGAACAGGCTATCCCCATGAGCGCCTTCAAGATGTTCCACTCTGGCATGGAGATTATTTTGATCTGAAGACAATCAAGACCTTGTGGACTCACAAGAAACTTTTATCTCTTCCTTAAAGAATTTAAGTTAAGGGTCCTGCCAATAATAAGAGTTATCACCAAAAATGACTATTATGACCTATCTGTAGGGCAGGGAAAGCTAATTATTGAACATCTATTCTTCTTATTGTCCTGCAGTGACTTGCCTTCCTTCTGAAGTTCTAGGCTCCTTACTTCATCTTTAGCTCAGAATGTCATATATGACTCATCTCCCTTTTTTGTCTCTGAACCTCTCATGTATGTAGAGCCTCTGACTCTAGTGTATATGTGGTTCCCATCTGTACATATAATTAAATTTAGTCATTTTCTCTTGTTAATCTGTCTCACATACAACCAACTGTTAGACTAGTCTAAGAACCATGGAAGGTAGAGAAAAATTTCTTCCTCCCCCATACAGTGAAAAAGATGTGAGCAGCAAAAATGGGGAGTTCAGGGAAAAATATATAGTGACCCCTGAAAATTCTAGAACCTACTCTTGGACTTACTACCTAAGCACTGTACACAGGGGTGCAGGGTGAGTCATCCTACCTGGTACTGTAGCCTCACCCTGTTTTCAGGTCTTCATGCTCCTGGGCTGAGTCCTGGACAACACTCTCCAAATCCATTCATCCTGCTCATGCAAGTCAAGCTGACTTCTTTGGGGGCCCCATTTACTCTGGCATCTTCCAGCTTGAAAATCAGAGTGTTCCCTTTGCCTGCCTCTTCTTACTGTCAGGCTTTACCATTACCTACTTTGGACGGATCCACAGGTTCTGACTACTATTCTCAAGGCATACATACCCGCCTTCAGCAGGGAAGCTGGGCTCTAGGCCCCCACACCCCTGGCCTGTGGACTCTGGCATTCATATCTTTGCCTCAGCAAGAAAGGATTCCATCTAGACCACATGTACGATTGCACTTCTAAGTCCACATAACATGTGCTGTATTCACCCTAGTGGTTCACATTAGACTTCTTAGACCAGCAGTGAGAGAGACAGCTATGCCTGTTTACTGCAAATATTGACAGGAGTTGACAGAGTCCTCAAAAGTCCCTTCCCAAATAAAACATGAAAAATGTCTCCTTGTATTTTAAGTCAAGTTCAATGAAGACTGAGAAACTCCAAATGAATAGCATCTTATTACTGGCAATTCCGTATCCTGGACTGACAAGGGTGATCTTGTATGGCCTCTGGTATGTGCAAGGTACAAAGAGGGCATATGAGGGACTCTGGGTGGCCGGAAGCCACCAACAGTGCTATGGCCTAGCAGGACCGTGGGTCAGCATGTCTCCACTCTTTAAGGTGTATTTGAGTATTTGCGAATGTGTTTGGATAGTGTATATTGTAGGGATAGGTAATATAGTGAGATATAGAAGTTTAGGAAATCTATCAATTCAAAATTTACAGCCATTATTTAAATTAAAAACATCTTCACTCTTAAGGTAGGAGACTCAGGCTCAGGTAGCTAAATGGCCTTCCTGGATGTCCTGGCAGCAGACCCAAAATTGGGACCTGGACATGTAGACTCCATCTAGAACTGATCCTCATAGCCCCCAGTGCCTCTGCATTTCATTGTGTAAATTGTAAATGTTCAAATATTTTACACAATATATATTCATTCTAAATATTAGATCAGATAGAGTAAAAGAAAAAACAGAAAACAACTTGCCATCCACCATTAACCAAAGTTGCAGATCCTACTGAGTTTTCACCCCCGTTTCTCCTTTTCCTCATGGCTTTACAACAGAATCTTGTTTTACTTAATAAAATAGGTGTCTATAAAACCTCTTTCTCATAAAAATTATGAATATTTTTTCAAATCAATGGATATGATTCTATATGACCATTTTTAGGATTGATATGTGACACTGTGATTTATAAGAATATGTTTGGTCTTTGTCCCCTTTTCTGGCACAACATTCCTAAAACCCTTTAAATTTCCTAAGTGCAGAGAGCCATAAAGGTGTCTTTTGTTATGTGAATGAGGTGACTTTTGGAAAGCACCTTAGGATGGGGGCTGGTTGCCATGGAGCCAACCATGTGATCAAAGGATTGGAATTTTTGGTCTGAACCCCAAACTCCAGAGGGGAGATGGACTGGAGGTTAAATTTATCACCAAAGGCCAATGACTTAATCAATCATGCCTGTGTAATGAAACCTCCATAAAAATCCAAAAGGATGGGGTTTGGAGAAGTCCCAGGTTGGTGAACAACTGAAGAGTTGAAGAGAGTAGCTAGCCTGTGTCAACATAAGAAAAGCCCAAACCTGTAATAATTTTTACGAGCTTATCTGAGCTACACTGAAGACACTTTCTGCTAAGCAAAATCTCGAGGGACAGAGAAAATGCTTCAGAGAATGGCACTTTTGCAGCTTATTTTATACATTAGAATCAAAGGGGGCTACATAAAATTCATTGACAATAAATTAGCAAGGTGCGTGAAAGCAAACGGGGGATCTCTGAGACTGGATAAGAATAGACACATACTTCTTTTATACAGGTAGGGGTAGGATAGTTAACAGTTAACAACATAATAATAACAGTGAGGAGCTTTGTGCTCTCTGCTCTGGTGTGGTGGTTGTGCTTTGAGGAGTAGGGGCCGGGCGGGAGAAAGGAAATTACTTTGATATTCCAATGGTATGTCATCAGTTATGTTATCATAGATGCAAAAAAGACAGGCACACTTAAGGTAAAAATTGACCTTTGTTAGGGAAAAAGATACTGGGCTATGACAAGACTCCTGGCCATGAACTACTTTTAGTTAGAAAGTTTTAATTTCAGACCATCTTCTGCGGCTACTTTAGGTCTCTGAGTTTGTAAGGTTGCCATGCAGGCCTCCCCTGAGCCTGTCAGGGTTAGTACAGGGTTCCTTTTTCATCCACACCTGGGGAAGGGCCTGGAAGCTCCCTGTTCTTTCCCCATACGTTCCCCTATGCATCTCTTCCATATGGCTGTTCTTAAATTGTATCACTTTATAACAAACTAAAAATCCAGTAAGTAAAATATGTTTTTTGAGTTCTGTGAGCAAATTAATTGAACCTTAGGAGGAGGGGTCTTGGGGATTTCCAATCTACAGCCAACTGGTCAGAAGCACAGGAGACAGCCTGGACCTGCAGTGGCTTCTGAACTGGGGGCTGTCTCATGGGACTGAATCCTCAACCTGTGGGATCTGTTGCTATCTCTAGGTAGACAGTGACAGCATTGAGCTGAATTGTAGGGCACTCAGCTGGTGTAAAGAGACTTGCTTGTTGGTGCCATGTATGTTTGATGTTATCAGAGAAACCCAGGTTCTTCTCGCTGATACAGTAAGAAATTACAGATCAATAAGCCTATTAGCATGCACACAAAGTTTATTAGTGAATGGGAGAGCAAAAGCAAGGGTGGTCAAAGGCCAGTTACAAGCTCACCCTAGGGTGGCCAGAAGGCCAAAAGCACCAGAAGCACCATGAGAGCCAAGAGAGTGAGTCCTTTGTTCTGAGGACTTATATAGTTGGCAGGATGAGGGTGAAGAAGTCACATATTGACTGACAGGTAAAGGTGGCGCTTGCTTTCCAGGACTGGGGCGTGAGTACCCAAAGATGTTAATGGGCTTCTTCTTTTGGGCACTATGGGCCTTTTCCATCTTTTGGGTGTTGGGATATAAACAATTTGAAAGGCTTTCCTTTCCAAATGGTGGAAAGGACACATAAAATTCCAAGAACTTTCCTCTTCCCATGCTAACATAGTGTTTCTTGTAATATAGAAACACCGGGCAATATTATGGAACCAGGCCCAAAACCGCTGAGTTAGGGGGTGAGGCATGTCTCCCTCTGCTACTCAGTCAGTCAACTGTAACATTGGGGGTGTAGAATTTGGACCAAATAGATACAGTCTAACTTATACTATCATCTCCATGTTGATAAGCATTTAAACTGTTTCCAGCTGCCATTATATTTTGAAGGTAAATATTTTGTCATTAATTTTATACTGTTTTTTTTTTCACTTGTGAATGATTTCCTGAGAAATTTTTTTTTTTTTTTTTTAATCTTGGGTCTTTTGCTGAGATCAGTAGTGACATTGTACTATTTCCTGAGCTAGTTTCTAATTTCAATAGTCTTTTAAGCAAGAAGCTGCTTTTGGGAGGGGTGTAGCAGACCTTTCTGAGGTTGGTATTAAGGTCTCACTTTTTGCTGATAGTTACATACTCTTTCGTCTGTTAGGCACTTGTCTTTTTGCCCTGTGTTCCTACTCTGTTTCATGGTGATTGACATGAGGAACTATGCTTTTGAGAGATGGGAGGAGGGGTGTTTCCCTGTGTCTCTCACTCCAGCACCTGGTCCAGATGCAACGGGAGTAAACAGTATATGTATGGGTTGGTGAAGAATGGGATGGTCTGTGAGCTTCACTTTAAAACTGGTTTCTCTTTTCTGTCCTAATGGCTTGGACAGAAAGGACCCAGAGGTCTGAGAGGGGGGAAACATAAACTATTTCCCTCAGCCCAAACTAAGTATAATTGGCAAAGGGGTTTTGGACAGGTGAGATGTGCCTAGCACACCTTCCTCCAAAGAAGCCCTTTTTTTCTTTTCTTTTTCCCCTAATGTGGAACATTGAAAAATTAATCCCTGCCTTTTGTCATCTAGTAGTTATGGATTGAATGACGTCTTTTAACCTTTTTTGCCAAATCTGTTGCCCCCAGAACACAACAAGGATGCCAGCCCATTAAACCAAGCACACCATTGCCCGGAGACAGCCAACTGACCTGGAGCCTGCACGATCCTTCCCCATGTGGGAAGGCCACCCTCCCCTCCACACCCCCACTATTATTAGGAATTTCTGGACCCAAGGGTAGGTAGGACGACGACCATGTCCAGCTTGAAGCAGCTAGAGGAGCTTGAGACCTTTGCCCATTGTCCTCTACAAGATTACAAAGGGTCTTAATATCTGAGAGGGAAGGATAGTTATTTTTTATGAACCATGGTTATGGACTTGGGGTGGGGGGATTGCTGGGGGAGGGAGATGCTGGGTGGAGGGGAGTAAAGGGGAGAAAATTGGAACTATTGTAATAATATAATCAATAAAATACATTAAAAAAGAATATAAACAAGTAATTGGGTAATTACAAATTATTAAAATAATGAAAAACCTAAAAAAAATAAATAAAAAAATAACAAGATTGTCATGAGGAATGAAGAATTCTGGAAAGTAATTAACTTTTCTTTAACGGTTAAGAATTTTACAGCTAATGGAATCCTAGTCAAAGTAGAAATTGGTTCTAATGAGTGACAAAGGACACAACTTTAAATATATGAAGAGACTGATTGGGGTGTAGCTAGCTCTCAGGTGCATGAATAATGAATGTATGTGTGTTTCTGTGAATGAGGGTGAATGAAACCATGAATAAATGAAAGAGCACAAGTCCTTACTGCCTGGTAATCTTCTGATAAATTATAAAAATGGGTAGTGATTGCAAGATTTTGAGGAGTAAAGTTTAATATTTTTACACCGTAACTTAATGAGGAGCTTTATTCAAAGTAAGGAATTGTTTTAATATGGCAAAGGGTGGCAGGACTAGAGGTCAAGCAGACAGCCTTATCACGGATCAGCAATACCTAGTACAGATCTGGTGAGTGCCCGATCAATGTTTCCCGATGATTTCTTGAATGGGAAAAGTGTCCTTCCTCTCTACTCACTAAAGCTAATTTGTGGTTCTCCTAGCACAGTTAATTCAATCAGCATTATTGACATATATATTATGTAAGGTACTGTCATTGTTTCATTGTTCTATTTTCTCCCATAAATCTTACCTCTGATATGATATTAATATTAGACTTTCAAAGAGTCAAATAGTTATTTACATTAGTCTAGAAGATAACTGAGAAAACTATAAATATGCAGAAAATAATAGGAAAAGGTAAAATACATCAATATCTAATCCAGCACATCAAATCCAGGGGCAGTGTCACCCAGAGAAAATGCGAGGAGATCACCAAGGTAACTCTGACTCTTAAGGTGCGGGTAGGGGAAAGGGAACTGTGGAATGCCAGAGAGGAAGAATAAAATTCAAGAGAAAATTAATATACTGAAAACTAAGCATAGAGAATTTCAGAACGGAAAGACTGGTGAGCAACATCTGATTTTGCAGAGTAAACTAGTAAAAATAACAATAGAATTTTTTGTTGTATTTTGAAAAAAAAAAAAAGAAAGAGAGACTAAACTACAGTATCATAAGTAACTTTATGTTTGAAAACATGTTGTGAAGATTTTAGGATATAACCTTAGTCATCTTTTATGTATGGAATATGGTGATTGATTCTGACACTGAAACCAGTTTATTAGGACAAGTGCGTGACAACACTAATGCACAGATCCAGATTTTTTTTCTCCTGTGGGAGGAAGAGGGAGATACTGTTCCATGTCCATTTGCGTCCTGGCTTCATATAATTATGTAAAGCCTCTCTTAAAAAGATGCTGAAGCAGAGACCGTCCTCACACACCTCCCCCCCAACCGCCCACTCTATTTCCATATTAGAGAATGCTAAGAGGGCTGTAGCTCATCAGATATCCGTCCCTGGTCCACAGCCAAAACATTGCCCTTATTTTTGGTCTCTTTTAATGTACTAAGTTATTTTTCTTCTTCTTTTTAAATTCCCTGTGTTCTACTATTCTAAGCCACTTACTGTTACAGAAATACAATAATTTTATTTGATTCTTTGTTATTGTTGCTGATTTGGCCTTCCTCACCTCCTCTCTCCTTATATCCTTATCTTTATTTTCTTTTGAAAGTTTACTCTTTACAGATTCATTATTGAGTTAGTGAATTTTGAGGTTCTTCTCAATTTATTCTATGACCTTCAAATTTGTTCTATCTTTTTAGTGTGCATCTCTTCGTTTTACCAGCTTCAAAACTGCTCAGTGAAAAGCTCATGATAACAAGCCCTAAGGAAAGCGGTTCTTGTTGGGAACAGGGCTCACCTTGCACAATAGTGATCAGGTGTCTGCTAAATGCTTACAGTGTACTGTGTACTCTGGGAGACTCTGGTGATGATATTAAAAATTATATGGAATTATCACAATTTAATGGAATAAACAGTACTACTAAAACTTGTGAGATAATTAACAAGCATTATATAATGTAGCGCAAAGTTGCACATATATACTCTGGACTTCCCTCATTAGGAATGAGATCTTGGAACAACAGAATAAATTATCTAATTAAGTATTAGATTGTGTCCACACATATTAAACCTTACTCATGCTGGGAGATGGAAAAATTATTTAGGCAGGCTCTAGAGCTCCTAACACCCAAATTATTTCTGCCATAGTCTTAATCACAGTGGTTTGGTCCAAAGGGAAGCTGACTAATTCAGAAGACATTTCTTACAAATATACACTTTCTCATTGTCAGTGTTCTGGTCTTGAAATCTGATGTGTTTAGATTTCAAGATTCGGTCCCATGTGGGACAAAAGACTATAGCGTCCCCTCTTATCTGTGAGAGATATGTTCCAAGACCCCCAGGGGATGCCTAACACCACAGATAATACTGAACCATACGTATGTGTATGGGTGTGTGTGTGTGTTTTCTATACATACATACCAATGATAAAATTTAATTTAATTAAATTAAGCACAGTAAAAGATGAACAACAATAACCAATAAAGTAAAATGATTATAACAATACATTGTAACAAAAGTTATGAGAAAGACTTTTGGGACATTATTAAGTAAAATAAGGGTGACTTTCAACAAGTGCTGTGATACAGCGACAGTCAATCTGATAACTGAGATGGTTACTAAGTGACTAACGGGGGTAAGGGGAAAAGCGTGCGCAGTGTAGATATGCTAGATGAAAGGATGATTCACATCCCGACATGACGAGTGGGACAGTGAGCGGTTCCATCATGCTACTCAGAATAGTGTGCAATTTAAACTTATGAATTGTTTTTTGAAATTTTGCATTTAATATTTTTGCATTGAGGTTGATCACAGGTAACTGAAACTGGGGACATGTGGGAGGGACTACTGCATTTTGGGAGAGCACAGGCAGACCTAAGTGGCTTGCTGCCTATTGTATTTCTCTGGGTAACAATATCAATTTGGTTTTCTAAGCAAAGGAAGCCTCTCCCAAGTGCAAGGTGTTCACATTTCATAACACAGCATCAGCATCAAGGGGAAAAAAATATTTCTAAAAGAAAGAACCTTAAGATGTTTTGCCATGCAGAAAGAAAGAGGTCTTACATCATGGTGTGGACACAGACATCTCTGCTCCTTAGATGTCACCAGAGGCATCTTTGACCAACTAGAAAACTCCTCACAACCCTTCTCCTTTTTTAAAATTAAACTTATTGGGGCAGCATTATTTAACAAAATTACATAGGTTTTAAGTGCATGATTCTATAATATATCATCTATATATTACATTGTACGTCTATCTCCCAAAGTCAAGTCCCCTTCTGTCACCATATGTTTGACCCCCTTTACCTTTTACTACCTCCTTCCCTCTTTTCCATCTGGTAACCATCACACTGTTATCTGTCTATAAGTTTTTGTTTGTTTGTCTTGTTTGTTGATTTGTTGCTTACAGTGTTATATTCCACATATGAATGAAATTATATGGTTCTTGACTTTTTCTGTCTGACTTATTTCACTTAGAATGATACTGTCAAGTTCCTTCTATGTTGTTGGAAATGGCATTATTTTCTTATGACAGAGAAGTGTCCCATAGTATATATATACCACATCTTCTTTATCCAATTATCTATTGAGGGACACTTTGGTTGTTTCCATGTCCTGGCCACTGTGAACAATGCTGCACTGAACGTAGCAGTACATATATCTTTACAAATAAATGTTTTCAATTTTTTAAGGAGAGAGTCAGAAGAGGGGTTGCTGGGTCCTATGGTAACTCTTTTCTTAATTTTTTGAGTAGTACTGTTTTCCCTAGAGGTTGTACCAGTTACCCTTCTTCTTCTAGTCATGGGATATGGAAAGAGGAGAGGATTCCAGACCACCAATGTGGCAGAGCTAATTGGTCTCCTGTGCCTCCATTCTGGAGTTGAACGCATAATGGAGCTCAGGGCTTCAGCACACACATTCACATAATAAGGTTAAATATAAGGTAGTATGAAAAGAGGGTAGGTTATCTGCCATAGGAGTTTGTTTCCCCATTCAGATTGTGTATGTGCCTAGGATGAGACAACATGTTCACATGTCCTGCAGTCATTGGACTACAGACAATTTACCCCTGCTCTATCCACTTGGAACCTGAATTTTAGGAACTGGGTAATTCCAGAAAGACAGGATATATTAGAGAGACATTTGGACCAATGTAAGATTGCTTCCCAAATGGTTTACAGTAGTTTCTACTCCCACACACACATTTATTTCTCTACTCTGTCTAGTAATGCCTCAGGTCACTGAACGCCCACAGGAAGGTTAGCAGGACCCATGTTTCTAAACATTAAGAAATTTGGTTTGAAAATATGAAGGTAGTACAGGTGCTTTGCTTGAATGTACTTTGAAATGGGAAATAACTCCAAGCTCCAGAAGTGACAAGATCATTTTGTTCACTGCAGTCTTTAAAATGTGTAACATAATTCTTCACTCAGAAGAGATGAACATAATAATATGGAATGAATGAATACACATATTTAAAGAGAAAATGTATAATACTTGGGGTTTGAGGAAGATTTTGCTAATGTTCTTATTAGAGATTTAGTTGCAAAGCTGGATTGTTCTGGTAAATCTCTGATGGGCTTTTTAGGCTCCTTAGTGCTGGCTGCCCTTTGATTGGCATTGAGTATGAATCTGGTTTGCCGATTATCTGAATCTGGTTTGGTGTTGATTATACCAAAGGCTTTGGGCTGAACTTATGAGGACACTCTACTAATTAAGCCCATCCAGTGAGTTATTTTAGTTATTGCATTGCATTTTTCATTCTATAATTTCCATTTGGTTCTTTTTTATAACATCTACTTGCTATTTAAAAAAATTTTCTTTTGAGATAATTTGTAATTGATTGCTGGAGCACTCATCATATCTGCTTTCAAATTCTTGTTGATATTTCCAGCATTTAATTCAGTTCCCTTTTGGCATCAGTCTTTACTCATGCAAGTTGTGATTTTTCTCAGTTCTATGATAGGTGATTTTTTATTGCTTCCTGAAATTTTGCCTATTACGGACCCCATTTCCATCTTGCATTTTGGCATGCAGTCACCCTGTTTTGGTTCAACAAGCAGGTCTTGGCCTGATTTTGTGGGCTGCGCTTCCAATGGCTGTTTAATTCTCAAGCCTTTGATCAAGGCATTGTTGTCTACTCAGTTTGTGTGCAGCCTCTGAAGCTCCCACTGATACTGCCAGGGGCCCTGAAAGTGTGGAATGAGCTCCTCAAGATGGGGAAAGGAGCTGCTTTCTGGTGCTGGTGCTGGTGTGGGACTCCACTTTTCCAAGGTCTCCTGGGACACCCATGTCTCCAGATAGAGAGAGAGACTCTGGCTCTTGGGGTGTCTACAACTTGCCTCTGTGTTGTCGCCCAGTCCATGGGCCCCTAAGCAGCCCACATTTCTCCTTTCACACTTCACTTTATCTTTTGCTTATCTTCAGATTTTATAGTTGTCATTGGTGGGAGTGATCAGGGAGAGATGGGTCCTATTAACTTGTCTGAACTGGAAATAGCTTTTAATGATATTCTATAAATTTGCTTCCTAGATGAGAACACCAGAACCCCTGGTGGACAATGGATCTGGCTTTTTTGGTTGGCAGAAGGAAAACTTATTCTAGGGATGTGTCTGCTGCACACACTCACATCTGGAGGGGAGTTTCAGCCAATACCTATTCCTCCTCCCTTCTCTTCCCAGGGACAGAACTCAGGGGGAAGGGTCAAGTCCCCTTCATCAGAAAATGGATGAATACAGGAGCATAAATTACCTCATTAGGAGGAAACACTGCCCTATATATCCCTTCTTTTCTCCTTAATTCCTCCAGGAATAAAGAATATGCTACTTCTGCATACAAATATTGCAAAATTCTGAAGTAAAAGATGTCCATGGGCCCAGAAGACAGCACAAGTGACTTAAATACAGGACAAGCAGGAGGGCTGGTGTTTCGGACACCTCAGCATAATTCCCTTCCTTCATTTTCTGTCTTGCTCTTTTGGTTTCTATGCATTTTATGAAATAGCCCCTCGCCCTGTCATGAAGGAGCAGTCTCCTGGAGGAGATGAACCTTATTATTCAATCCTATCTCAGCTCTTGGCTGGCTCTCAAACCTCTGTGATCGTCCCAGTAGCCTGCTTTATTTCTAGGAGCTCCCAGGAGCTGAGGGTGTGCCAGAACCCTTTATGTCAGTGCCCTTCACGGGAGGACTGTTAGCATCTAGATTCAGGCTGACTGAAGCAGAGCTCTGAAAGTGTGCAAATACATATAGTCCTGGGGGTGACAGTGGATGACCACCAGAACCAGGTCATGTAGAGGTGGCTATTGATGACAGCCGCAGAAACCATGGCCCAGACATGATCCTGAGCCCCAAATGTAAAACCAGGCACAGATGTAAAACCTGGGCCCCTGACATAAACCACAAGCAGATGCAAAACCAGATGCAAAGCTGGGCTCAGATGGGCACAGAGCTCCTGTGAGAGCTACTGGCTCTGGAGCTTGAGGATGTCTGTCTGTGTCCTACCAGAGCATCCAACCATCCCCATTAGACAGACATAGCCCTTCAGTCATGCTCCCAGCACCAATGCCACACCGTGGATGGTGAGTCTGTGCCTGGTTCTCAGGTTTCTCAGGCCTGTGGCTCTTGGGGACATGCATTTGGGTGGTTTCAAAAGATGAATATTTAGGGGGCTTGTCCCTCAGGTGCAGGTCTTAAAGTTGGGGTGCCAACTGGGTTCCATCTTTTATTCTTCAGTTGGGGTTCCTTCCTGACCTGCACAGTGAAGTGGGGTTCCTGACTAGGCCAACCGACCATGTGGTGACAGGTGGGAGGACCAGAGTTCAGGTCCTCACAACTATGACCTCTGGGGACAGCTGGCTTTTCGTTGCTCTGGGGGCTTACACAGGTTTTGTCCTCTTATGTCACATGGTGTGTCCCAGTCTGTGTAGAGGCCTTATGAGCAGGAGTGATGATGTAATTCTGGAGAGAAAAGTCCTGTAAGACCAGAGTTTTATCAAATAAAATTGGGATGTGATTATAATATCATAGTGTTATCAAGTGAAAACTCTACCTTGCAATAGAAAGTGATCCTATTATAAATTTTTTCTGAAGATGCTTAGATTATGCAAAGTGTATTTTTGATGTAGAATTTTTTCTACCAGTAACCTCTGTCTGCTTCCCAGTGATGTGGCAATACCTGTATAATGAGGACCACCAGAACTATAGCCAATGGAGAGGAGTGGTTGGCTGCCTTTTCACAACTGTGTATGCAGCAGGAACACTGTCAATAATATAATATTCGACAGAGGAAGCAAGCACATACAATGGGCTAATGACAGTTTATTCAATAAATGGTCTTGGGAAAATTGGAAGATAGATGTAGAAAAATGAAACTAGACCACCTTCTTACACCACACAAAAGAATAAATTCAAAATGGATTAAAGACTTAAGTGTTAGACCTGAAACCATAAAAATCCTAGAAAAAACATAGGGAGCAAAATCTCACACATAGTTTGTAGCAGTATTTTATTAGATGTATCTCCCCAGGCAAGGGAAACAAAAGAAAAAATAAACAAATGGGACTGAATCAAACTAAAAAGTTTGCACAGCAAAGGAAAACATCAACAATGTAAAAAGACAACCCACAGAATGGGATAACATATTCTCTGATACTTCTGATAAGGTGTTACTATCCAAAATTTACAAAGAACTTACAAAACTCAAAACCAGAAAAACAAACAACCCAATTTAAAAATTGAGCAAAGGACCTGAATAGACACTTCTCCAAAGAGGACATATAGAGGGCCCAGAGACATACGAAAAGATGCTGAACATCACCAATCATCAGAGAGATGTAAGTTAAAACCACAATGAGATATCACCTTACTCTGGTCAGAATGATTATCATCAATAAATCAACAAACAAGTGCCAGCAAGGATGTGAAGAAAGGGGAACCCTTTTGCACTGTTGGTGGAATTGCAGACTGATGCAGCCACTGTGGAAAGCAGTATGGAGATACCGCAAAAAATTAAAAATGGGTCTGCCTTTTGACCCAGCTATCCCACTTCTGGGAATATATCCAAAGGAACCCAAAAGTAATTCAAAAGAACACAAGCATCCCTATGTTCATTGTAGCATTATTTACAATCGCCAAAATATGGAAGCAGCCCAAGTGCCCAGCAGTAAATGAGTGAATAGGACAACTATGGGACATTTATACAATGGAATACTTCTTGGCCATAAAAAAGAAGAAAGTTTTACCCCTTGTGACAGTATGGATGAACCTGAAGAACATTATGCTAAGTGAAATAAGCCAGTCAGAGAAGGACAAATACCATATGATTTCACGCGTATGTGGAATCTAATGAACAAACTGAACTAACAAGGAAAACAGAGACAGACTCACAGGCTAAGAGCAGGATTACAGAGGAGGGCAGGGGTTTGGAGGTTGAGAGGTAGGGGGTGGAGGGATTGAGCAAAGAGGAAAAAGGACTCATGGACATAGACAACAGTGTGGTAGTGGTGGGGGTGGAGGTGTAAGGGGACTAATTAGTACTGGAAGAAAATACAATAAAAAATAATATTGGTGATGAGCTGGTTTGGATGTTGGCGGTGGGCCACCTCTGGACTTGACACACATCTCTCTCACTCCCCACAATCTTCACAACTACCCTATGAAATGTATGTTATTCTCATCCTGAGTTTAAAAAGAATGAACAAGTAGAGGTGCCAAGACCTTGAGTAATTTGCCTGAGATCCCCCAATCAGGGAGAGATAAAGTGAAGTATGAATCTTCACCTAGAGGCCTCACCTCTGGCCACTTTAATAAGGTCCCCTGGCTCAACTTGTATGTCATCCTCCCCTGCAGGGACCCAGCCTTGAGGTGATTCCCTTTTTTATGTATTCTGTTTTATTTAGTTCTTTGAAAGTGCTCATAATGGCTCCTTCTCCTTTACGGGAGTGTATAATTTTGGTAGTGTGTTTGACATCTCTGAGAAGGTGATACCTGGAGGACTTGAAGGTGGCAAGGCAGAAATGAAGCAGGTTATCTTATCTTAGCTGCACTTCCTGTTCCCCTGGGAGCTCTCTTTCCAGAAGGGCTGGTTGCTGAGGGTGGAGCAAAAACTTTATCTCTCAATGCCCTGCCCCTTGTGCAGGCAAATTCACTCCCATCTTTATTTCATCATGGATTTTGGTGTGTTCATATTTATCTAGGGAGGAGTTCTTAAACTAGAGCATTTGTCATACACCTAATTGGGAAAAATATATTGACATACCTACTCTAAACTGATGTATTTGATATAACTTTCTGTAGGGATATTACACAGCACTGTGTGTATAAAGTCCATTGATATACTGACTATCACTGTTCAGTGTTTATATGAAAGACACCAACTATAATGATACTTTCTGTTTGAAAACTTTTTTGTCACTTGGGGTACATTATAATTTTTTCTGATTATAAAACATAATATATTTATTGTAGTGAGTTTGGGAAATTCAGAAAAAAATTGGGAAATTCAGAAAGAAAAATAAAATAAAGAAAACAAAAGTTACTTGAAGAGTCACCATCCACAGGTGGTGTCTGAATATTTTGTACTTCTTTCTATGCCTATATGTCTCATAATTGGATGCAATTGAGGCAATTTTTCCTCTTAACTTCAGATCATGGAGTAGTCTGATTTTATTTTAGCACTGTCAAGAAGCTATTCAGTAAAGTTTTAATGCATAGGAGCTGGATTTAAAATAATCAACATTCTTATAGAGAAGTTAGACAGGGTAAGAACAAAGAAGACAATAAACACCTTTCATCATTCCATTACTTGAGCATTTTAAAAATTACATTAGTATTCTTTCCAGGCATGTGCATTTATGTTCTTTAATGGTATCATTGGTCAGTATATCATGAATAACTTTTAATACCAAATAATTATATCACTTCCATTTATTTCTTCTAGAAGCAGTTATTTTTAACAAAAGAATGAAAACATATTTTTTCATTTAATAAAATATCTAATGGCACAACACATGATTATTTAAAAAAATAATTCCCTTAGGTTATCAGAGAAAATAATATAATATTGTGGAAGAGTCGCTTTGCTATATATATGTCCTAGTATTTTTTTTCAATATACTATTAGATAGACATAAAAAAATTTTTTCACATAGATGGGAATATAATATATACTGTTCTTTACCAGGATTTTCAAATATTTGATCATATATTAACAATGGAAATAAAGGTAAATCTTTAAGTATATCCATATTGATTTTTATTACAACAAATTCTTCAAAGTGGAATTATCAAACTAAATGATTTGCTGTTTTTAAGGCTTTTGGTAGGAATGAACCAACTAGTTTGTGCAAAGGTTGTATCAATTTGTTTTTCCACCAATAGCATGTGAAGCTGTTCACGTCTTCAAATGCGGGACAACACTGGATATTGTAACTTATTTTTATTACTGGACAATTTGACAGGTGAAAATAGTATCTGATATTTCATAGTGTTTTGAAAGCCATATGCATTTTGTCTTTCTAAATTACTTGTTCATAACCTTTGCCCATTATTCTATGGAAGTATGTGTCTTCTTTTCAAATTATATCAGTCATTTATATTCTAAAAATATGAACTCTTTGTGGCTATATGTGTTAGAAACATTTCCTCTGACTTTTTATTTGCCTTTTAAATTGTGTATGGGATCTTGAGGGTACAAAAAAATTAAATTTTTATGTCCCTTATTTCCAATAGGTCAATTTTTCAAATCAACTTGAGAAGATAAGTTGTTTTTCAAATTTCAAAAAAGAAAGAAAGAAAGAAAGAAAGAAAGAAAGAAAGAAAGAAAGAAAGAAAGAAATGTTATTGGCAAATGGTATGTCTCTAGCTGTAATTTACTTTTTTGTTTCGTTTTGTTTATTTATTTAAAGAAACTTAAAATAAATTTCTTCACCTATTCTTATTGTAATGACTTCCGAATCAGGGCTCTGCACTGAGTAGTTCCAGGAACAGATTTAAGCCAGAGTTGTAAGGTCTATTAAATGGGTCAAAGTGAGGCCCTTTATTCTAATTCCATTTTTCTAAGGTTATTTTCTTTTGATGGTGTTTTAATACATTTGAATGTAAACATTTTAGATTGTACATAAATTTGCCAAAGACCCCACCAATCCCTATTGTCTGGTGCAATTACTTCTGCCATAAATGATACCTAGTTGATCCCTTACTACATTTAAGCTTGGTGTTCCAGTCTACTGGGTAGATATTCAAAGAGTTATTTAAGCCTAAAGATAATGGATGGGTCAGAGTAGATCATTAGATAAAGTGGGGACAGAAAGATGGGTAGGAACACTTTGCTAGAATGCACGGCTTGAGGCAATTTTCCAGCCAGTGAGTGGAGACCACAGAAAAGCACATCTTTGGAAGGTGAAGGTGGGAACAGGAATCAGAAGAGCAGGGGAGGCAGGGGTGGGCTGGGGTGTGGAGCAGCAGTGAGAATAGCATCCTCAGTGATTCCCCACCAAAACAGTTATGGGTTTCACTGCCATTCCCAAGCTAGGGCAGACCATTTGTGTCTTGGGCATTCTAAGCTGTGTGTCTAGGTTCAGTGCATGTCTTTGTCATCTGCTAGCATCTGTGGCTGCAACATTGTAGGGCCATGAAGGCAAAACTCCTGATAGTGCATCTGGCTGACAGCTTGTGAATTCCTGACAGATTGGCATCACTTGAGCTGAATTCTATTTGTCAGTCACAATGCCTGGAGTTAAGGTGAGGGAACATAGACCTTACTCATTATGGCAAGGTGACAAAGAATTTTGAAGCAACTTTATAATTTATTATTATTATTATTTTTAATTCTCACCTGAGAGCATTTTTTTCATTGCTTTTAGAAAGAGGAAGGGAGAGAGGAAGACAGAAAGAAACATTGACGTGAGAGAGAAACATTGACTGGTTGCCCCCATACACACCTGGACTCGGATCAAACCTGCAACCTAGGTATGTGTCCCAATCTGGAATTGAACCCACAACCTTTTGATTACAGGATGACCCTCCAACCAACTGACCTCCACTGGCCAGGGCTGGAGCCATTTTTATATTGCCCTTGTGGGCTGGTGTGTGACAGGGTCCTGCTGCCCAGGTTGACATTGGCTTTGCAGTGACAGTGCAAAACCTGGATACTTACTAACAACTTCTGGAGAACCCTTTATTCTATAAAAATTACGTATATTAATAGTAGTTATTTCCTGAGCTTACTGTGCTTAGTATAGTACCTGGCCCACTGCGAGCACCGAGTAAATCTCAGCTATCCTAATGTTTCAGTGGAGACCGGTAATTTGGTAGGTTTTTTACTAAGGATGACACAGCACTGCTATTGGTCCATGCTCATTCTCTCCCTCCCACAGCTCCAGGACCAGGTTCTGTGCGCAAGATTTAGGTGAGACAAGCTGATGTGTGCAATTTCTTTTTCCTAAGTGAAATGTAAAAAACAGTAGTGATGCTTATGCTTCTTTGACAAATACATGTTGGAGTGAAATGAATTACTTTGAGATTCTATATCATCCAACTCTAACGTTTTTAACTGTGCCATAAAATCCTCAGCATGCTGTCTGAGATAATTCTTTGTGCATGAAGCTGAAAAATGATAGATAATTTTTCACTTCATAGGACATAAAATTGCTGTATGTTTTATAGATTTTCTTATCTGAACCTCTTGGTAGCACAATATGGGGGAAAAATGTATTTCAAGTTTTAAAAAGTAGTAAAGAAAAACCTCTAACCTCTCATTCTAAGTGTACATTCCTGGAAGACGAATGAATGGGTGGTCAAGTTTAGTGGATAACAAAGTGGCTCATAATGACCTGGTCCTAGTGTAGCTGGTGAAGACTGAGATACTAGAGATTCCAAATGTTGACCATTATATTTTCCTGTAATTTAAAACATTGTTTCAATAAAGCTCCATATTCTCCTTGGAAATATTAAGTTACTTTTTAGATGGCTATTTCTATGAAAGAGTTAATCTCCATATTAACCTGGGTGCTTGGTAAGAGAAGAATGACAGTGATTCTTTCACTCACGAAAAATTAAAGAAGCAAAGCTCTATTGTGCTAAGGCAGCGATTCATTTTCTGTGTTTTATTTTGTAGAAGGTGTAATGCTCAACTGTCCCTTTTCTCCATTTATTCAATCCTCAGAAATATGAAATACAAAGTGTCTATAGAAAATTCTTGCTCATTTTAATATTGAATAGTACTTTCAAATAAAATTTTTACTGTGCAGTTACTTTATCTCGTGATGATTATGCTATTTTATTAATTGTATTATGATAATATCCAGCCTGTGAAATTTATGAGAACTTCTACTATACCATCTGTTGGGTGATGAGGTGGTACTATATCTTTAGAGGCTTTCTTTATAAATGATCATTCCAACATTTTGAAAAATTATATGGACCAAGCACATCCCTTAATGTAGTGATATAAAGGTAATGCAGAACATAAGTTTTACAGAGGAGTTTTTGAATAAATGTCAGATAATACAAATTCCAGGATGGATATTAGATGTTATATATATATATATATATAATTTATTTCAATATTAATTGATAAATCAGATGTAATTTCAGATAGAATCTAAATAAACATTTTTCAGAATATCAAAAATTTATTTTAAAATATACCTTCAAAATAACTGTGCAAGAAGAGCTGAATGAATCTGTGAATTTTGAAAAAGAAGACTAATAAAGGGAATTTAACCAGCCCAGATACACACACACACAAAATATTCTCTTAAAAGACTGTTTAGACAAAAATGGAATGTAATATATGTAATTATTGCTTACGTTTTAATATAATGCATAACCCCAAAATCAACCTCATTTATGTAAAAATACTATCTTCTTATTTTAAAAAATTTAATAACAAGTCCAAACCTGCATTTTTCATGAATACGTTTAATTTTTGATCAAATCTACTCTAATGCATACATTCAAATTGAGTGTAAATGAAGGTACACTTCTCAGTTGTATGTGTAGTTAGCATTGTGTAAATACATTCTTGAGGATTTGAACTTAGCAATAAAGTATTTAAAATGACTACTAAATCTTTCCCAAATAGATTAAGTCAATGAGTAAGCTGTTCATCCCTACCAAGTTTGGTAAACTGGTTTACAGACTTTGCAAAATACAGCAGGTTCTAGAGGATATGTTGTAAGAAGGAGAACTCTGTGTAATCACTTCGGCTTTTACATTCTTCTCGTTTCCTCAAAGTTGTTTGCATATACATATATAATGCAACAATAACATGTAAGTGCTATGAGATTATCTGTAGTCATTAATTTTCTTGTTTTGATATATGAAGGAGTTGGATATAGATTTCTTGACCAAAACCTCTAACGTGAAAACCCCAGGAAAGCTGAATGTGTATTGAATGCATCGAACTATACTTTAATATTATATAAGGTTTTACTGGGCCCAACCAGACATTTAAATGACATAGGCACTGAGGCAGTGATTCATTAATTGGCTGTCCTGGCAGTCTGAAAGCATATCCAAATGTACTTAATGCACTCCTGGGCTAGGGATTAAGCAAAAGAAGTATCTGGCTCATTATGGGTGGTTACTAGCTAAAACCATTTAAGTCAAATTAATTTTATTATTGAAAGGGACTTATGTTTTAGCAATACTTCATTCAGACATTGTAGATGGGAATTATAAACCTGAGAAAAATTTCATATGCAACATATATGCCATTGGATAATGTAGGCTGTGATTATTAACTGACCGTAAGGGGGAAATTAGTGATCAAAACTTCTTTTCATCGATCCACTCATTCACCTATGCAACAACCATTTCTAAAAGTTAAGTCTCTTTCATTTGGTCAGAGGCACAGGTGACAACCTGGACTTTAATTGGCATCTGAAGTGGGGAGCAGTCTTGTGGGGCTTATGCCTTAACATGTGGGATCTGATGCTGTTTCCAGGTAGAAGGTGTCAGAATAGAGTTAAATTGTAAGACACCCAGTCAGTGCCTGCAGAGAATGCAGCATTGCTTGTTGTAAGAAAAACACCCACATATTGGAGTACAAAAATATTCTGTGAGTTTACATGAACAGAGATTTTTTTTTTCTTTCAGCTATATTCGAAAGTATGTCCCTCTATCACATACCTCAGCCCTTCCACATTTAGGTATTTGCTAAAGAGATATAAAAACACATGGCCACACAAAAACTCACATAGCTGCATACATTCACAATGTCTTTATTTACAATAACCAGAAACTGGAAACAACCAATGTTCAATAATATATGAATAGATAAGCAAAAAGGGGTAAATCCATACGGTGGAATACAAGCATACTTCATTTTATTGCTGTTTACTTTATTGTGCTTCACAGATTTTGTGTTTTTTACAAATTCAAAGTTTGTGGCAATCCTGCATTGAACCAAGTCTCTCTGCACTGTTTCCCCAACAGCATTTGCTCTCTTTGTGTTCTCTGTGTCACATTTTAGTAATTCTCACAATACTTCCAACTTTATTATTATTGTTGTTATATTTGTTAGGTTTATCTGTGATCAGTCATCTTTTGATGTTACTATTATAATTGTTTTGAGGTTCCACAAATTATGCTCACATAAGATGGTGAACTAAATAAATGTTGTGTGTATTTTGACTGCTCCATTGACCAAGCCATTCCCCATCTCTCTCCCTCTCCTCAGGCCTCCCTGTTCACTGAGACTCAACAACATTTAAATTAAGCCAGTTAATAACCCTACCATGGCCTCTAAGTATTCAAGTGAAAGGAAATGTCACACATCTCTCACTTTAAATCAAAAACTAAAAATGATTAAGCTTAGTGAGGAAGGCATGTCGAAAGCTGAGCTAGGCTGAAATCTAGGCTACCATAGAGTGCCAGATAGGTAGCCAAGTTGTGAACACAAAGGCTAAGTTCTTGAAGGAAATTAAAAGTGTTACTTCAGTGAAGACACAATAGATAAGAAAGTGACACAGCTTAATTGCTTATATGGACAAAGTTATAGTTGTCTATAGAGAAGATCAAATTGGTCACAATATTCCCTTAAGCAGAAGTCTAATTCAGGGCAAGGCCCTAACTCTCTTCAATTCTATGAAAGGTGAGAAAGGTGAGGAGACTGCAGAAGAAAATCTGAAGCTAACAAAGGTTGATTTATGAGGAAAGAAGTCATCTCCATAACATAAAAGTGCAAGGTGAAGCAGCAAGTGCTGATGTAGACGCTGCAGCAAGTTATCCAGAAGATCTAGCTAAGATAATTCATTTAAGTGGCTACACTAAACAACATATTTTCAATGCAGATGAAACAGCCTTATATTGGCAGGAGATGCCATTTGGACTTCCGTAGCTAGAGAGAAGTCATTATCTGGCTTTAAAACCTCAAAGAATGGGCTGACTATCTTGTTTGAGGCTAATGCAACTGGTGATGTTAAGTTAAAGCCAATGCTCATTTATCATTCACAAAATTCTAGAGCCCTTAAGAATTTTGCTAAATCTACTGTGCCTGTGCTCTATAAGTAGAAAAACAAAGCCAGGATGACAGCACGTCTGTTTAAGACATAGTTTACTGAATATTTTATGCCCACTCTTAAGAGCTACTGCTTAGAAAGAATGATGCCTTACAAAATATTACTGCTCATTGACAATACACTTGATTAGTCAAGACCTCTGATGGAGGTGTACAATGAAATTAATGTTGTTTTCATGCATGTTGACACAATGTTCCTTCTGCAGCCCATGGATCAAGGAGTACTTTTGACTTTTAAGTCCTGTTCTTTAAGAAATACATTTCATAAGGCTATAGCTGCCATAGATAGTGATCCAATGGATCTGGGCAAATTACATTGAAAACCTTCTGGAAATGATTCATCATTATAGATATCATGAAGAACATTCATGACTTCATGAGAAAATATCAAAATATCAACATTAACAGGAGTTTGAAAGAAGTTGATTCCAACCCTCACTGATGACTTTAAGAGCTTCAAGACTTCAGTGGAGGAAGTAACTGCAGATGTGGCTGAAATAGCAAAAGAACTGGAATTTCAAGTGGAGCCTGAAGATGTGACTGCTACTGCAATCTCATGATGAAAATATAGCACATGAGGAATTGCTTCTTATGGATGAGCAAAGAAAGTGGTTTCTTGAGATAGATTCCACTTCTGGTGAAGATGTTGTGACAACTGTTGAAATGCTAATAATAAACTAAGAATATTAAATAAATAGTTGATAAAGCGATGACAGAGTTTGAGAGGACTGACTCCAATTTTTACAGACATTCTAATGTGAGTAAAATACCATCAAACAGCATCGCATGCTACAGAGAAATCATTCGTGAAAGGTAGAGTCAATTGATACAGCAAAGTTTAAGAAATTGACACACCCATTTCAACTTTCAGTAACCTCACCCCTGCTCATTCGGCAGCCATCAACATCAAGGCAAGACCTTCCATTAGCAGAAAGATTAGAGATCACTGAGGACTCACATGATGGTTAGCACTTTTTAGCACTAAAGTATTTTTAATTAAGGTGTGTATGTTGCTTTTGTAAACATAATGCTATTACACACTCATGGAGTATAGTATAGTGTAAACATAACTTTTACAAGCAGCAGGAAACAAAGAAATCTTGTGACCCTTTTTATTGAGATATTTGATTTATTGCGGTTATCTGGAACCAAATCCACTATATCTTTGTACATCTGTACAACTCTGCAATAAAAAGGGATGACCTACTAACATAGACAATTTAGATAAATCTCAGAATTATTATTTTGAGTGAAAGGAGCTGGACAGCAAAAGGTGCATAGTGCTAGATTCCATTTTTGTAAAATGCAAACCAGTCTACAGTGGTTGTTGTCTCTGGCCAGTGTGGAAGGAACAATAAACAGTTCATGATTGTGAAAATCTTTTGAGGGTGATGAGTTGTGCTGTATCTTAATGTGGTGGTGGATTTATGGGTACAAACAGTGCTCAGAAGTCATTGAAATGTACACTTTAAATACCAAAAAATAACATGAAATGATGTTCACTCACATTAAGAACCAGCAGAGTACAAATACAAATTTAAAAAGGATAGCTTTTCCCTCCAACCAGATTGACAAGAATAACAAGTTTGACAGGACGTGTCCTAGAGAAAGTAATTGGCCCTTGGAGGGGAGTGTATAAATGTTTATAACTATATTACTCATGATAGTAAATGGATAAAAATAAGTGGGTCCAATTTTCCACTTTAAAGCAAAAGCAAAATAATCTGTGGTTTATTTAAACTGTAAATATACACACAAATGAAAATTAATAAAATATCTGATTATGTATCAATATGGATGATTCTCAAACACATAATGTTAAGCAAAACAGTAAATTACATACAATAGTGTTCATTTACATACATTTTAATAGCAACCAAATGAAGCAACATATTTTTTAGGGATACATAACACATTTAGCAAACTTTTAAGTGCAAATAGCAAAATGATAAACACAGAATTTAAGATGATGATTACTTGTGGGAATATGAGTACATGATGAGAGTGAGAAGGGTATTTCAAAATTCCTGGATAATGTTTTCTTATTGGCTGCAGGTGGAGCATATTTGGGTATACTTTTACCTTTGTTCTTTAAACCATACATATATGAAGGGATTCATTTTTTTTATTTAAGTTTTTGGAAGAACACAAACATGAGATAATATTAATCACAGAATAATTGATATAAAGTTTATCAATTTTAGAGTGGCATAAGAAAATTTACTATGCCCAATAAAAAGAAAGAAATTTAATACTGAATATAGGGTATGTAAATAGAATGATAAAGATACATTTTAATATATGATTATAATACATGTATTTGTGTCAAATTCATTACAAATATAGAGTAACAAACCTGATAGAGAAAAATATTTAGTTATACATGATCAATAATTGATAAAAGTATTCCGAAAGTTTGAAAATCACAGTATTGAGTGCTGACTGGTGTGGCTCAGTTGGTTGGGTGTCATACTGCAAAGTAAAAGATCGCCGGTTCAATTCCAGGTCAAGGCACATACCTGGGTTGCAGGCCTGGTCCCTGCTTGGGGTAAAAGTGAGAGGCAACCTATCGATGTTTCTCTCACACATTGATGTTTCTCCTCCTCTCTAACCATCCCTTTCTCTCTCTCTAAAAATAAATAAAATTTTTTTAAAAATATAAAATCACAGTATGGAGACAGATGCAAGTACAGCAAGCAAAAATAAAATAAATGAACATAAAAGATGCAATTAAAAAAATACAGTTTATTTCAAAACTATCATATATATGAATAAAAATGTAATATACTGGAAAAATGAACTATAAGATACAATAGTTATGAACAATATAGCCTACAAAATTTAGAAAGCAACAATTCAAAAAGTTTTAGGGGAAATGGATTTTATTCAGATATTTTAACATATTTGTTCATATATTTTCAACTCAAGCAAACAGAATAAGTATAAAGATCACAGTAACCTAATATAGGGAAGTTTACTATATTACTTGGTTTATGTGTGCATATGTGTGTATCTATGTGTGTACACTTATGCACATATGATATACTGTATATAGCTTCACATAAAAAATAGAAATTCATACAACTGCAGACCAAATGGAGCAATTACACAGAAAATTATGGAGTAGGTTACTTTGCATATATTAATACATTTACAGAAGTAAAGTAACTGAACTGTATAAGCTGAGATCTAATTAACAAATAAAGCTTAAAAAATCCTCTTTGTTTAAAAAGACACTGAAATTGTATTACAAAAACAACCCTTGGATTAAAAAAGAAAATCATAAAAACAATACCGAAAATAGAATGACAAAGCATTACATATCCAAATGTGAGGGACAGCACTTAAGCAATACTCAGATGGAAAGTTAGAAATCTAATTATAAATACAAAGAAGACTGAAAACAAGCTGAATTTTCAACTCAAAAGCCAGGAAAAATGAGCATTAAAATAAAATCACGTATGAAAGAAGGAAGTTAGAAAGACAGAAATCAATAAAATAAAGAACCAAGTCTTTGAAAATATTATTAATAATTAAATCTTTAATGAAAATAATGAAAAAGAGAGTGAAGGCAAACAAAAGCCCAGAATGAGAAAGGAAAAATTGCAGTCACAAAGGGCATTTAGTTAAGAATGCAAGAAAATGTTTAAAATTTCAACATCAAAAAATCTATCAAATAATTTATCTAAAGAACTACAACACAAAAACCTCAAGATAATCTCCATAGATAAAGAAAATATATTTAAGTTCAAATCTGTTTACCAATTTACAATTCTAGGAAAACTAAGAAATATTCTTAATTCATCTAATTAATATTTATTGAGTGTTGACTAAGTTCTAAACATTCTTTATGCACTGAAATATAACTTGAGATTCAATCTATTTTTTAATCTATCATGCTAATATTAATGTACAAAGGTATATTCCCTCAAAAGGAAGATAGTGTGCTTATTTATAACCATTATGTAAACAATTTATGAACTGGAAAATTTTATAACTGCCTCTCTCAGTTCAGAATCTTTTTTCTTGCTAATAACTTCACCTTTTCCTATTTGCCTTTATAGATATCAGCATATGTGAGCATAGCTTAGAATGCTATCTTTGGATCTGAAAATCAAGAGCCTTTGTGATCAAATAACTAGAACTACAGACTTTAGATTTCAAAGGATAAACAGTTTTTGTGTGTAAGAGTGCATATGGTTATATACAAGCAAGCTTTGTGTGTGTATGTGTAGTGTGTTTGTAACTTGACCTTTCCTTTCCTTGAAAAGGGACACAGAAGGCATTCCTAGGTAGGTTCTTTATGTTTCCTTGGTTCATAAGTAGCTCAAATCTATTTTTTTTTTTTTTTTTGCTGGTGCTAAATAAATTCAAGATGAAGGTAAACAGATGGTCACACCTCCCTCTTCTCATCTCAGTTAGTCAGACTGATTAAAATGGCCATTCTTCCAAAACTTGTATGTCTTATGCAAATAAATCAATATTTCCACAAACCATATGGTCAATATCCTAACTCAAGCATGAGTAGATTCTTGTGAAATGTTAGTATTGTCACCCACTCTCACAATACGCTCTCTGGGACCCTCAAAGGAATTCTGGTGAGGTATTTTTGTTTGACCATACACCTGTAAAATGTGGATACTTTTATTCAAAAAATTAAAAACATTCATTCAGTAGTGTATTTAACAGAAAACAATCTGTGCCTCAGAGTTTATTGTGTGCTTGACCAAAATTAAATGCTTATATCATGGATATCAAAACGGCATTTTAGATTTAAGTAAAATTTATAACAGTCTCAATAACTTAAAAATATTTAAAATTATTTTCTTTTGTTTATTTAGTATGAATTTAAAAACAAACAACAATATTATTTCCAGGAATCTATGTTAAGCAAGAAGGTCTAGAATTCTGAATGAATGAGTTATCCATTTACAGTTTCTGCTTATCTGGTTAACAACAACTTGAGAGGAACTGAGTAGACCAATCATCCCAGTCTGTGTAGCTACAGCTGTGAAGGTGAAATTGCCTCTGTCTCCCTTCCTTTCTGTTAGAACCACAAATCCACATAGTGTATCCCATAGACACTTACCTGTGTGGTTATTATGCATACCCAGGGAAGAATATTTCACAACTTGACAACCAGTTTCATCAGATTTGCCAATTTTAATATTCTATATAATTTTTAATCTAAAGAGCCTTTGGAAGAACACCAAGAGCTGGGAATATGTTTCAAGTTGGAATGCAAATTCATTCAGCATCTGTAAATATAATTTGAATCAGCATTGTTAAAAATATTCACTCTATTAAATCTATCTGGAACTACTTTAAAATAATTTTTTAGTATGAAACAGGTATTAAATGAATGAGCAAGTAAATAAGGGAATTTTTGTTTAGGACCCTTTGATTAGGCTTGTGGAAGGAGCTAGGCTGTTAATTTCAAGCTATAGAGGGTATCCTGGTCCCCCTTCTCATTCTGGACAATCACTTGAGCACTTTCGGTCTCAGGTTCCATGTCAGTTATAGGGATAATAAGATCTCACTTTAGGGGGAATTTGTGAGGACTAAACTAGAAATCTAACATTGAAGACCCTCTCCCAACACATGCCTTAGGAGCTCAGTAAATTCTTCCTATCTGTAGGAACATCAATAGAATACTTTAATAATTGACCATTTATTGAACATTTACTCTGTACATGGAAGATCTGAAAATGGTACACATTACGAGGGGGAAATATTGCCACTGATTTCATTGATTTAGATTTCTGAACACCTTTTCAAGATGTTGATTAAATTGGCTGCCTACATTTAGAAAATTCTTAAATGGAATCTATGCTGTATGAAGATTCTTGATTATCAGGTTAATTGGGACTGTCAAATTCTCTCTTAATTGGTCTGAAATTAAATTACCAATGAGTCCCCAGGCATAACAAATGTTTAGTTATTCACGTAAGCACAGGTCATGGGCTCAGTGCCCTCCTGGCACATATGCCTTATTTGATGAAATTATAAATATGCTCCTATTTTAACTATCAAAGCTAATTACTTGTCCTTATTGATTAAATATGTGTGATTTCAAAATAAATCTACATTTAGTCAAATATTTTATTAAAGTAATTTAAAAATGTTTTGCAAAGTACACTATTAACATATTAGAAATGTTGCATAATATCCACTTTTATTAACTTATCATGTTGTCCAAATTTAGTGCCACTGTGACTACTTTCTAACAAGTCCACAAACAGCAAATTTTAAGCCTTCCAAAAGTCAATGACAGAAGTAGACTACAGAAAATCTGTGCAATCCTATTTACTATTTTTATTTTCTACCTTCTAGTCCCTAAGTAAAGTTTTGCAGTACAATTTTGATGAAGTGAATTATCACCTGAATGAGAGAAAATTCTCCTAGTGTTCACATATTTAGTCATGTGTTCCTGTCATAACATAGCTCCTACATCAGGCTGCAGCCTCTATAATTACTTGTTATTTAAAGTTATAATCTCTTCTTTCTACTTGAGTTGAGCCTGATTGGTCACATTACATATACCCCTAACCACGTAACTGATACTTTATATGTGATTGACCTGTTTATTCCTAGGATCTTAAGTCTGGAGATGGAACACACTTAAACTGCTTGGGCTACTGTAACCAAAATAGCATAAACTGGACATCTTAACATGGAAGGCATTTTTTTCTCAGATTCTGGAGGTTGGAAGTCCAAGATCAGGGTGGGCGCATGGTAGGGTTCTGGTGAGAGTCCTCTTCCAGGTTATGTCGATAGCCATCTTCTTGTGACCTCACATAGCAGAGACCAGAGAGGGGAAGCAAGTTCTCTTGTGACTTTTAAGGGGTTCCATTCATAAGGCTTTACCCTCATGACCTCAATAAATCTTAATTTTTTCCCAAAGATACCATCTCCTAATACCATTATATTGGTGATTTTGAAAGATAAATTTGGGAGGAACACAAAGATTCTGTCCATAACAAACATCTTCCAAACCATATAGCCATAAATTTGGTTAACCATCATGCCATTGTCTCTTTGCATGATGCACAGTAATTAGAGATCAACAATTTTAATCATTAAATTTCTACTTCTGGACTTCTGGCTAAGATGGAGGCCTAGACAGACATCCTGTGTCTCCCTCTACAACTAAGAAGAAATACAATTACCTCAAGACTAGAGACGGCCAGAAGTTCCAGAAATCAAGCTGCATTGAAGTCCAACAAACAAAGATATAAAGAAGAAATACTCATTGAGACAGATAGGAGGGGCAGAGCTGGGGTGGAGAGGATGTGGTGTGGTGGGGACAGCAGCAGCGGCAGTGGCAGGCCAGCGGAAAGTGAATTCACACAGGAGGGACACCTGGGGAGTGCTTCCAGCACCAGACCAGACCACAGAACTCACGGTTCCAGTGCTGGGGAAAATAAAGCCTCATTGCTTCTGACTGTGCAAACCAGTAGGGGCTGGGACAGACGAAGAAACCACTGGTCTCTCAGTAGAGTCCACTTGTTTAAAGGCCTCCCACAGTTCTAGAACATCTGCAGACCCACCCACTCTGGGAATGATGGCCAGAGCAACAGCTAGAGAGGCACCAGTCCCATACAGAAGTGGGAGAAGTGCCTGGAAAAGGGGCAAGTGCTGAGCAAGCAGCATTGTTACCTCTCATATCCCTCCCCCACATACAGCACCACAATGTAGTGAAAGAGGTCGCCCATACTGATGAATGTCTAAGGCTGTGCCCCTTAAAACATCACAGGTGTGACAGCTCTACCTAAGACACAAAATCAAACAAATGCAGGAGCCTGTCAAGATGGGGAGACAGAGAATTATGGGCCAAAAGAGGGAACAGATCAAGGTTCCAGTGGGAGAACTAAGCCACAAGGAAATATTCAACCTAACAGATGTAGAGTTCAAAACACTGGTGATTAAGATGCTCACAAACTTGACAGATATGCTTAAGTATGGCAAATACATAAGGGAAGAAGTGAAGGCTAAGCTAAATGAAACAAAGAAAAATCCACACAAAACCAACGGTGAAGGGAAGAAAACTGGGGTTCAAATCAATGATTTGGAACATAAGGAAGAAAAAAAGAGTCAAGCAGTACAGAATGAGGAAACAAGGACTGAAAAAAATGAAGAGAGGCTTAGGAATCTCTGAGACAACTTGAAACATGCCAACATCCACACCATAGCAGTGCCAGAAGGAGAAGAAGAAGAGCAAGAAATTGAAAGCTTATGTGAAAAAATAATGAAGGAAAACTTCCCAGATTTGGTGGAGAAAATAGACATACATGTCCAGGAAGCACAGAGAGTCCCAAATGAGCTAGATCCAAAGGGGACCACACCAAGACACATCCTAATTGAAATGACAAAGGTTCAAGATAAAGAGAAAATCTTAAAAGCAGCAAGAGAAAAGCAGAGAGTTACCCACAAAGGGGTGCGTATAAGACTATCAGCTGATTTCTCAAAAGAAACTGTAGGCAGAAGGGACAGGCAAAAGGTATTCAATGTGATGAAACCAAGGACCTACAACCAAGATTACTCTATCTAGCAAAGCTATCATTTACAATGGAAGGGCAGAGAAAGTGCTTCCCAGACAAGGTAAAGCTAAAGGAGTTCATCACTATCAAGCCATTATTATATGAAATGTTAAAGGGACTTACTTAAGAAAAAGAAGATCAAAACTATGAACATTAAAATGACAACAAACTCACAACTGAATCTAAAAAATAAAAACAAAATACAACTAAGCAAACCAGAATAGGAACAGAATCATAGATATGGGGATCATTTGAAGGGTTATCAGCTGGGAGGGGGAAGGGGGAGAAATGGGGAAATAGTGCAGGGACTAAGAAGCATAATTGGATGGTACAAAATAGACAAGGGGAAGTTAGGAATAATATAGGAAAGGGTGAAGCCAAAGAACTTACATACACAACCCTTGGACATGAACTAAGTGGTGTGGTATTGGGTGGAGGGAAGCAAAAGGAAAAAAAATTGGGACTACTGTAACAACAAAATCAATAAAATATACTTAAAAAAATTTGTACTGCTGCACAGACATACCAAACCCATTAGTTGAAAAGGAAGTGTGAACTAGAATAGGTGTGATTCAGACTATCCTCAGTCATGCTGTGGTGGCACATTGGTTACTGAGGAAATAAGTGTTTCTGGGTACCAAATGTCCAAGTTGGAGGTTTTAGTAACTATGTTCTGTGTAAAACAAAAAAGGTAGAGTGAAACAAACAGAAATGAAAGCAATAAGCATTGATGATTTTGTCCTCCAGGAAAAGCTGAGGCTCTCTTTAGGACCTTGAGGGTATACTCTCATTAATTAATCTCATCTTCAACCTAGTTTGTTCATTTCTGACCTATATGAGGCCCACAGACTGCATTTCTTCTCTTTTGGGAAACCAGCACTTCTCTCCTTAGCATATGAACAATCTACATCAACAACTAATATGGACAGATTCAGCCATCTTGACAGTGCCACATTGCATCTGCTTTGTCCCAGTTGGAATGCTTCCTCACCTTCCATGTGCCCAATGACTTTTGAAGTGATTTCCATGATTCTCTCAGTAGGATTCAGTCTCCCAAACTTTGAATGTTCCAAAATTCACTTTCCTGCTCGACTCTAACCTGTAACTCAGCGACTGCACATGGCTGCTTTCCCCAATTGAGTCATCTCACTTTTACCTTTAGTTTCATAGGAGATGTGAACCCATGCTTATGATGGAATTTGGGGCAACTCTCTGAACTTGTAACGGCATCCATGTATCTGCTCAGCCAACATGTGCATTATGTAGAAACCACTATATATGTAAAACAAAAGGACATACACTGGAATAGAACTCAACCCCTCTTCCAGGACCTCCTGCAGACTTGCCTTTGGAGAGTCAGCCTGGAATATTTTCTAACTCTGCCCTGATAGTCGTGCGGTAACGTGATTCACATATTTTGCAAGCTAAGAAACTGGGATGATAAATGGTATTAACTCCTCTCTGTGCTCTCTATTTCATGACTGAATCAAGTAAAGGATTTCTCCCACCCTGGAATGTTGCATACACTAACAGATTAATATGATATAAGTAAATACAATTCAGAGTAGGCTTTCACAGGACTGAAATGAGTATTTGACGTGTTTAGCTGTAATTGGAAGTTAACCTTGTTAATCTTATACCCAACAGATCCCACAAAGGGAATCCTCTTTCTAAGTATGCCTAATCACAGGATACCATCATACTCCAGTCATTTTGTTTAAATGACCAGAATAATAAATTGGTTTGGAGGATGAGTAACCATTTTAATTATCATTGCACTTTTTAATTTCTCTCTCTCTCTCTCCCTCTCTCTCTCTTTGTTTAAACTCACTACATAAACACTTGGAACCCTGAATTCCAGATGAAATATTTCAATCTCTTCTGTGCCTAATTATAAACACTGGTCTACTATCACTTATTTCAACTGGTGAGATAGACCCCTCTGGTGCAGGTCTGTCCCCATTGGGGGCCACCTCTGTCTATATGGCTTTGGATTTGCCTCTCTCTCTGGATTCATTATCTCATCCTTCTTATCATTCATTTTTATCATACCTTCCTCCACAACCACCAGTGGCACTTTGATGTTTTCACTGAGGTTGCTTCATTTCCCACATGGGCTTGCCCAGGTTATAAGCCTCATCTGTTACCCCCTTTACTGTTTCCTGGGCATGATCACAACCCGAAGGATAACTGTATTAATTTCCATAAGGCCCAATAACACCTGCAGGGAGCAGATAAGAAACAGATGTGTGATGGAGCTAACCTCTGGGCAGACCTGGAAGCTAAACCCAGTTGTTTCCATTTCTGGTTAAGGCTGCTGCTCAGGAGGAAGAGGATATCTGAGATGCATGTGCCCCGTTGTGCCAGTAACCTGATGTCTGCCTTGGATGCCTTCTTTGCAGGCCCTTGACCCCCATTGTCTGTGGTCCTTTCACACCCTACAGACCCTAGATGGAGGCTCTCCTGAGCAGAGGAGCCTGGTGGCTCAGTGTCTGGCCACCCCTATCCCCTCTGTCCTGCAGTGCAGCCTCCTTCTTGTCCCTGCTGGGCTTGCTTTGTGGTCAGTCAGGTACCTAAACTTGAGGGTCAGCTTTTTTCTGGTCCCACGACTCTAAAAATCAGAATCCTGACCCCAACCTCACTTTCCATGACTGGGCTCCACTTTTCCTGAACACTATCTCCTCACCTGCAAACTGGACCCAACAACGACCATTTTATCAGGTTGATGCAAAGGCTGAAGGGGATCCTGACAGTAGCTATTGCACAATGGCACCTAGATCAGGGTCAGTGGACACCAACTGACTTTCCTTCTTTCTGCCTCCTGGTGGTACCTGCCCTCACTGAACACTCCAGCTTCACGGGTCTGCACAGCTTTAGGCTCCCAGTTATTCCACAGGATTACATTCCATTCTCTGGATTTATCTATTTACCAACTAAAGGACATCTTGGGTGCATCTGGGCTTTGGAAATTATAACTATAGTTGCTATAAACATCTTTTGCACTTAAAAAAACTTTGCAGTCAAATGCACGTGGCATTTAATTCTTGATGTTCCTTCCCACCTCCTGTTCTGTCTGGAAATGCCAACACTTGGGTTTTGAGCATTATTAAAAGAAGTCTAATAAGAAAATTTATTGGGGTAGCTGCCTGGTGAATGGGGGTGATGGTCCATGAGATCAGCTTTCTTCTTGGAGACCCCTGGCCATCCCTGGACCCCTCTGGAGACATGCTCACAGCACCTGCTACACCCTGGTCCTGGCCTATGTGTGGCACAGCAGCAAGTCCGCAAATCTTGGGATGCCCCTGAGATGGGCAGAGGCCTGAAAAAGGTTGTCTATAAACTGAGGGAGCAGAGGCAGGACTTGTGGAGGCTGCGCCCTGAGGGACTTACCTGTAAGCATTCAATGCACTGGGGCCATTTGCAGACTTTTCTGCTCACTGGAGAACAGCTGGAGGGCCACTGCGATCAGGAGAGAGCCAGCTTGACTGACTGGGGTTGGAGTAGTCTGGCAGAAGCATAAAGGCCATCTGGGCTGCTGAGAAGTCTTTACAGGGAGCTTGAGGATGTGCCTGGGCCAGCGTGGTTCTTGCCTCCTTCCTGCCTTTCCAATGCAGCAGGGCCCTTTCCCCAAACTCAGGCCATTTACTTCTGTGCTTCAGACCCCACTCCATTAGAGCTCTGAAAACACACATCAGTGCTCCATCCTCTTTCCTTTTTCCCAGCTTCTCTCTCTGAACAGCCACATTCCCACTGGTATTCAACCTGAGCAGACAGTCCCTTCACTGAAGGGAACAAGCCCTCTTTCCCTCACTCCCACCACCAGCTTCTCAAAAGAGGGGTCTGTATTCCATTTCTCACTCTCCACTCACTTTTTATATAGTAACAGAGTCTTTTTTTTTTTTTTCCTGTCTCTGTCCTTAAGTGGAAGGGATGTTCCTCTCTCCTGTCATATTTGCACTCAGCAGAGTCCAGTCTGCTTGGTCACTTTGTCTGGTTTCTCCCTTTTGCTCTCATCACACTTTCTTGCTCTTTCCACTCATCTTGCATTCACCTGGTCTCTTATCCTGACTTACGTTTCTCTTCCTGAGCTTTAAATCTGAGACTAATTCAAGGATCTATTCTGGGACCTCTCTCTACCTCCTTTCGCCTCAGGTGATTTGATCCAACCTATGTCTTTAATTGCCATCTGCACGTACACACATAGTTCCCAGATTTATATGTCTGGCCCCTGACCTTTTCTCAGGGCTTCAGAAAAGTGCTCCAGCTATAGAGTTGACAGTTTCATTCAGGAGTGTCAAGGTCACTTCACCTCAGTATGTCCAGAACAAACCGAGCTGTGTCCCCCTTAAACCTACCTTTCCTTAGGAGCCCCATCACAGTAAGAAAGCTGGTATTTGTCCAAGTGCACAAGCAGAAGTCTGGGCATTACCCCAATACTCAATGCCTCTTTCTCCCCCTCCCATGCAATCTGTCACTACCAACCTTGTGATTTTCCTCTGGGCTGCAACCCATCTATCATCCTGTCTCCATTACCATGTATTTTCTGGGTTACATCACCACTCATCCTCTTCTTTTTTTTTTCATTCATTTTTGTCCTATGGAGCAATTCTGCACTTGCCCCTAGAACGGCCTTTTGAACATTCAAGTCTCTCATGTTCAAAATGTTTCGAGGGCTTTTCAAGGCTCTGCGGATGAGACAAGAATTTGTGACATGGCTTTTTAAGGCCCTCTGTCACTTCACTTGGTCTTCGCTAAGACACTTCCTCACCTCCTGGCTAGTCATCTCCTTCTCTCTGTTCTTGAGGGAGATTCCTTTTTGCCCAGGGCTTCACAGCCCCATTCTCTCTGTACTAGACCCTTCCCTTCCTCATTTCACTTAATGACCTCAGGGTAAATGCTGACCTCTTGGAGGCCCAGGCTAGTTCAGTTCTCAGTTACATTGCATACTCTTTCTTCCATTGTAATTCTGTGTTTGGACATGATGTGATGGCTTTTTCTCCTTGATGATGGGGTTTGCAATTCTATGTCTTCCCCAGTAATAAATACCTATCCTTAACCTCTGACACTGAGCTTGGCCCATAGCAGCTGTTCCATTAATATTTGTTAAATGAGTGAACAAATGAATGAATGAATGAGCGCAAAGGAGGGCAACCCTATTCCATGGTGTGTTAAGGTCAACCAAGGTTTCATGTGATGGAAGAATGCTACATACTATCATATTTCAAATATCGCCATGTAGTAAGAACTATATGTTGAACACTCTTATGTATCAGGGATTTAGATAGGCATATATTCACAAGAAATACATCCAAGTTAAATATAATCAAGCTTTACAATCTTGGTATTTGATATTTCCTGCAGCTGGTTCAAACCTGATGACTGCTGCTTTTAGTTTTGAGCTTTTGCCTGGAGTAACCTAGAGGCAGTGGGAGGGAGCTTGCTACCCCTGCTCTCTCCATATTTCCTGCCATGGTGAGGGAAGGAGTGGGACCCCACAGTGTGGGATTGGAAGAGTCCCTTTTATTTGCAAGACGTTCATTGAGAACCCATGTTTACGGCAGACAAGAGAAAGAATCTGAGTGATTCTGTGTATTCCAGGTGGTAACATTCTTCTTTCTTCTGTCTTTTCACTTCCTTCCATTTTTGAGAACCATTACCTGACACCGAACTCTTTTTAGAGGTGAATTTGAACCCAAAGAGGACTAAGAGTAATTGTGCTGAGAACTGGAAATTTGATGTTTTAGGAGTTTTTGAAGATTGTCTCTGCTACCTCACTTTCTCATGAGTCTTTGAAATTTGTCCAGGTTATATCTTGAGAAGGACAATTTGCAATGTTCTCATTCATTGATCAGTCCCCTGAGGGAACAGTGAACTCTTAATGCTTCATTCTTTCACACCCTCCTTCTTTAAGAGCAGATGATGTGCAAGCATTCCGAGTTGTTTGGGCTGTAATGTCTAAATCTTTCCCTGGCTGGTTTGGCTCAGTGGATTGAGCGTCGGCCTGCGAGCTAAGTGTTGCTGGTTCGATCTTCCAGTCAGGGCACATCAGAGAAGGAAAACTCTGACTCCAAAAAACCTCCGCTGCCTTGTGGCATACCTCTTCAGGGGAAAGGCTAAGGGAGTAAACCCCGACAGAAAATCCGGAGCCGGAGTCCCTAAGGCGGTTTGACGTTGTAGTCAACACCGGCAACTCCTGCGGCGCACCTGAAGCCAAGCTGTATTGACTCCGTCTTTCCCTTGGACCCTTCAGCTGCGAAGAGAGGGGGGGTCTGCTGCATGGGCAACAGCAGACCCTCCATATCACCCTGCCCAGGCTCTGTAGCTTCAGCTTCACTGGAGAGGACACTCCAGCGTCATCGCAAGATGTCGATTCAACACGGGAGGAGACAGATACCGTGTCACTCCCGAGTCGGACTGCACAGCCATTCTCGGCGGTGCAGATAGACTCTTAGGAAGCTACACCATCGTCTCTCGAGACGGACGGCTGCCGCCGCCGACGAATGTCTAAATCTTTCTTAGACAATGATTAAGTTTGCTGAGCTAAGTGTTAACCAGACTGGGATTTGATGATACAGACACACACAGGCACACAGGCACACACGTATAAATGAACTCCAACCCATGGAAGTGTGTTCTCTGCAAACCTAGACCCCAAATTACAAGTGATGTGAAAATAAGGCTTATATTTTATCATAAATGTGTATATGCCTCTTTGTGTAGAAAATAAGATATGCTGTTTTGCTTTTACAAGTTTTCAGGTTGAATGTAGTTTCAGATTTTAAGAAGAGCATTTACGAATTACCCTTGCAGGTCTCATGGCTTATGTCTACCCACTGTGGTTGCTGCTTTTCTTAGATTTTGTTCATTGTCTATTTTGATTCTATAAAATGTAAGTGTTCTTTGTTTTTCACTTTCCCATATTAATAATAACTCTCTTAAACATAAAATCATAGATATATGCTCATTGTAGAAATTAAAGAAAGAATATAGATTAAAAGATTATCAATAACATATTATCATGCTTTTATTTAATGACTATTCCAACACTTCTAAATATTTGCTCAACAAGAGTCATATCATCTTTTGTGTCCTTGACACTTTACTCAGGGTACAGTCTTGCTTATAATATTAATTATTTTGATTATTTGCATGAAAACAGTTGCTTAATTTCCTAAAAGAGATGTAACTTTCTTCCCTGAAGCTGCAAAGAAGCTAACAATCTTGAAAAGTTTGGTACAAACTATATATAAAGTGCCAATATCATCTAGCACTTTTAGATAATTGGTTAGTTAATTGACTGATTGGTTTAATGATCTCTCATTTACCTTTTATCCTCAGGGGGAGTATGGAAGGGGGGATAGTAATGCTGCACTCACAGTGCTATTCACTGTTATATACTACTACTTATACTAGCTAACTAATAACACTATTATGAGTTGTGGTGACACCACAATCTCAGTGGATATTATTAACTAATATTTACTGTTACATAATACTAATTCTATTACAAAAATAATAACACCATTATTAATTATAGTAAAACTATTATTAGTTATAATAATAGTTCAGTGGATATTATTAATTAATCAATTATTAATTAATACTGCTTTTAAGTAATGTTATTATACTATACAACTAATGATTATTAATTGTATTGATTCCACAATCTTAGTGGATGTTATTAACAGTTTATTTGAGGTGAAAAAAATGTATATATTCTGAAACTAACAAGGCTTTAATTAAAAAATAAACATTTGAACTGATTTTAAACATAGAATGTATTCCCTATGTTCTTAAATTTAAAAAATAAAACTAAATATATCTTGGTCTAAATGTCTCCCCACTCTCTTTTAAGAGCTGATTACAATTTTTATTTGACTCTCCCTTTATCTGTTAGTAGACAGAAATGTGTGTTTCAATTGTGTTCTGAGCTGTTGAATCAAAAAAAAATTGCACATTCAGGAAATTTTTTTCCTTAAAAGGGACATGGTATATGTGCATTTTTCTCTCTGAACACTTCAGTATCTGCTAACAGGCATTTTCAGGCTGCTTCGTAATCCTCAAAAGTCTTCTGGTGAGACTCTTATAAATATGGTTTGACTAAAAGTAGGATGCACACTTTGCTTTTTCTTGAAGAAAGTAGCTGCAGGGAAAACCTAGAAGTACAAATCGTGTATTGTCATTCAGACACTCAGACCTTGTGGGAAGACAGCTGCCCTCCCGGTCCCCTCCCTCCCCTCCCTTCTACTTTCCTTCCTTTCTTCCTTCCTTTCTCTCTGAATTTCTTCCATTCAGCAGTGGATCTGACCATTTCATTTTTTCTTTCAGACATACTTGTTTTGGGGGTTTTTAGGGAATATATTGTTTAGGCAGTACCAATTTTCACTTTTGAAAACAACTCAACTTTTATCAGAGCAGCAAAATCATTGCTTAGGTTAATCTTGTTTTCTGAGAAGGAACTCAAGATAAAACTGATCCTGTGACTTCCTGGTGTGTTGTCCAGAGTTCTGTAACTGGCTCACAGAAAATCCAGTTGCCTTTCCTAGTTCTTAGATGAATTGCTCTTTCATTCATGGGATAGGGGTGGGGGGCAGAAAAATAAAACAGCTCTATATTCTGCATGTAAATTCTATATGCTTTAAAATCTCACCACATTTGGTGGTTGCATTTGGTGAAACTCCCAAGTGAAGGATATGCTGATTTTTTTTTTTTTTCCAGTTCTGAAGACACACTTACACTCTGAGAAAAATGGCTGTGAAGACCAACAGCCCCTGAAACAACCAGAGGTCTGGGTGGCCCCTGAGCAGCTGTGTGTGCCTCTCCATCAGCCCAGTTACCGGGGCTACTGCATTTCTACTAAAATTAGTGACCTCTAGAGAGGATCCCCACCCCCCTCAGCTTCCGAGTATGTAGTTGCAATACCCCTTTGCCTTGACTTTTGGATAGCTTTGATTGAAATACCCATACACCAGTTACTGCCAAAGAATCAGAAGAAAGATGGCTGAGCTAAGGGTTATTAGAGGAAAAATAGCAAAACAATTATTCTACACTCCTTGCAAGTTTATTTTCCTTTACCTTAAGGAAAAATATATATAGATTCAGTCTATTCATTCCCGTATATTGTATTTTTGTCACATATTAGGTATTTTCTTTCTTACTGTAATTTTTGTGTTCATAAACATGGCAGGGTTAGTTAATCAGCATATAATATAAACATAATAATTCTAACAGGTATTAATTAAACATTGCTTTATTATCATAAAAAATGACAAGTGAAGTTTTGGTTATTGAAATTTGTGGAGTCTTAGAAATGTTGCTGATGAAGAGTGATATGCAGGAACATGGTCCTTTCAGAAATAAGGTGTAAAACTCAGCCAACCACTGTGCCTGATGTTGGTGCAGTACCTGAGGTCAGGAGACCTTTGGCCCTGTCTCTGCATTTATTGGATGATCCTGCCTCCTGTAGAGCTGGTTGTAAGAACCTGTAATGTCCACTTTGGGGAAAGACATCAATATAAGCTGCTGATTGATGCACCTGAAGTCAGCAAGCGAGAACCCTTCAGAACCTTAGACACTGTTTGGCTGTGTGTCTGCTTGTTAGTATCTCTCTGTGTATATTTATATTTATATATCTATATCTATCATCTATTTTTCAGGGAGGAGTTGGTCTAAAATTTACATTCATTTAATTGATAAAGCATCTGGGCTACAGGAATACCCCCTTGATGTAAGAATATAAAAAATATACAAAACAACACTTTCAAACATTGAATAAGAAGTGGCTTAGATTACAGATTCTTGAGAAAAGAGAAACAAAGTGAGCACTAATATGGCCTCAGATGACTGCCCGGCAGACTTTCCAGACCACCCTGCAGGGAGAGGAAATTGGAACAAAACCTGGAAGTCTTGCTGGACTGAGGAGATTGAGAATGGAATTTGGGAGACCAAGGTGCTAGCATACGTACGTGGGGCAGAGCTCTTTAGAGAAGGACCTGCAAAGAGGGTGTTGCTGAGATCCTCAGAAATCTCTAGCCTCTGCCTGAAAACTGACCTGTGTAACCTGAGTTGGGGGAAACCATGTCAAGGAAGTAGTGGACCCAACATCCCTGGGCCTTGCTTAGAGCTGGAAAGAGCGAGTGCTCCGCCAGTCAGAATGAAGAGAGTGTACAAGGGACAGAGTCTCAGCTGGTGTCCTCCAAAGGGTCTCACCTTAGTTGTGGGGCTAAAATAGCCCTAGAATAAAGGCTGCTGTTGACCTGGTCTACCAAAGCCCCAAAACAATTTCATCAAGATGAAAATAATCTGAAATAACTTAACTGCTTGCCAGAAGAGGCCCACACTCTTTAAAGCAATACAAGAGAATCCACCACTCAACAGTGCAAAGTTATCAATGCTGAGCGCCAATTAAAGCTCATCAGGCCAGGACAGAAAAAGGAACATAGGTCATTGTAGGAGGAAAATTAACCATAAAAACAGACCTAGAAATGATAGAGACAACTGAAGTATCAGAAAAACATTAAAACAGTTATTATTAATCTTGAAAATTCACCAGTTACATAAAGGAAAGCATGCATATAATGAAGAGAGAAATGGAAGATGTGAAAAGATTCAGTTAGAATTTCGAAGTATGAGAAAATGCAGCATTTAGAAGACAGTTGCCAAGGTGGGAAGATCAAACTGCTACATCTTTATAACATAACATTAGGGCTAAAAATCCTAGCAGTGTAAAACCACCACATTGAGTCAAATTAGTCTTTAAAAATACTATCATCCTAGATCTAAACATTGACCTATTATTTCTTTTTTCCTCCTCAAAAAGTGTGACCCAGTAAACCCAGATTGTTAGCTACTTACTGTTCCTCAGCCCGATGACCTAAGGGTGCCAACACTGCAGTGTTAGACACCCAATATCAGTCATTAAAGAATAACAATGATAAGCTAAAGCATGAAAATAAGTCATACTGGTGCTCATTTGGGTGGGGATATCAAAATTAGAGAATAAAACAGGCGGAGGGGCAGAATGGTACTTGCCAAAACATTCTGGTGTAATAAGTGGCTGCAAAAATGTTCAATAATATTCTATGCACAGTGACACTTTTGGTTTATTTCTTAATCACCCTTTCTCATTAAATATGCCTTTTTCTTTATTGCTAGAAGTGCTAGGAAATTTGCTGAAAATTTGTTTAGTTTATTGGCTGATGGACTCAAATGGAATGTTACTTTTGATATAATATTTCCAGCTCCTTTGGGAAAAGATTTTATTCAGCCAACATATGATATTGTGTTTGACAATCTTCTTTGGGTTAAGTTAGTTTATTTCTGGGCTTTGTTAGTTTTCGCCAACACAGGTGACTTATAAGGGCCATATATTTAGGAAGTGACTTGTTTTTTTCTTGTACCATTATTGCCATATTCACATTACCATTATCACCACAAACTCCTTTTGTGTAGGCTGTTCATGAAATGTTATTGCTTGAGGATGAGAGCAAGTTGACTTTTTCTCCAAAGGAAAACACCAGAAAAATCATTCATCACTTCATCCTTTTCCTTACCAAAGATTTCTCCTCACAGAATGAGGCTTGTCCCTGAGGCTCTTTGGAAATAAAAATTCACGAAGAATCAATGGGGAGCTGCATTTTTGATGGATGAACCATTTGAAAATTCTATGGCACTCTTCTCATGACCTTTCTTTCAAGACAGATAAATAGCATTTCAAAGGTTGCATTTTATTTTATGTTCAAAAAACTTAACCAGTCAAGGTATGTTAGAAACAATAGAGTCATGGTGGGATGTTTCCCAATGTATAAAAAGTAAAGAAAGGGAGATATTTAGAGATATTTTCAGAAGAGAAAGAAAGATTTGCAAAGAGAGAAGCATTAGCACTAAAACGCTCTGACCCAAAAGGACTCAGAATGTAAGGAAGTTCTCCATATCCTTGAATATGACTTCTAAAGCAGTGTGCCAACTGTTAATTATTTCATACTCAGTAAATCTAATTTATCTATTTTCCTATCCACACACATCTAATACTGTACTGTCATTCAGAGGGACATCTCTGATTTTATGGTCCATGTTGTATTACTGAAGAAAAAAGTTAAATACATCAAAACAACAGCATACCAACAGGATGAAACATGGCATTAAAAAAAATCAAGATTTAAATTATGTAAGTGCATTCTAAATGTGAGGGATGGTTATAGTTACAGCATGTGAGTCAGGAAGTACTTCATAGACTTTTTAAAGGCTTTGAATGTGGAAATGGGAAAAGTATCTTGAAGAATTTAAATCATGATATTAACAAAAGTCAGAAACTTCAAGATGAATGAAGCCCATAATAGATAAAATGCCTTTTAAGAACCAGTAAAGAACTGATGAGGTACACCTTATTTTTTTAATTATAATTTATTGATTATGCTATTACAGTTGTCCTGATTTTTCCCCTTTTACGCTCTGCTCCACTCAGCACCCATAGACTCCCTCAGGCAATCCCCCACCATTGTTCATGTCCATGGGTCATGTGTTCTTTGGCTAATTCATTTCCTATACTGTACCTTACATCCCCATGACTATTCTGTAACGACCTATTTGTATTTCTTAATCCCCTCACCTCTTCACCCATTCCCCCAAAGCCTCCTTACTTCTGGCAACCAACAAAACACTATGTATCCATGATTCTGTTTCTGTTTTTGTTTGTTGAGTTTGTTTTTCAGATTCCATTATTGATAGATTTGTACTTTTTGCCATTTCATTCATAGTTTTGATCTTCTTTTTCTTAAATAAGTCTCTTTAACATTTTATATAATAATGGATTGGTGATGATGAACTCTTTTAGCTTTTTCTTGTCTGGGAAGTTCTTTATCTGCCTTTCGATTCTAAATGATATCTTTGCTGGGTAGAACAATCTTGGCTGTAGGTCCCTACTTTTCATGACTTTGAATATTTCTTGTCAATCCCTTCTAGCCTGCAAAGTTTTTTTTTTGAGAAATCAGCTAACAGTCTTATGGGTACTCCCTTATAGGCATGGTGAAAAAGTTAAGGGATTAAGAAATACAAATTGCAGTTACAGAAAAGTCACAAAAATGTAAAGTATAGCATTCACAGAGGGGTTCTAGACTTATAGGGAGCATCACTTTGTGAGTTATATCAATGTCTAACCTATGCTGTATACCTGAAACTAATGTAATATTGAATGTCAACTGTAATTTTAAAAAATTTTAAATTTAATTAAAAAATAAAATATATTAAAAAAGGAATGTTGGCTTCAAAATTAAAAAATAAATAAAACCCTCAAGTAAAAAAAAAAAAAAAAAAAAAGCAGTGAGCTTCTCAAGAATAAAAGAAAACCCCAAACAACACATCTTCTCTAAGTTTTATAAGAAGATCAAGAAATGATTTTCTAATTGTGTGTGACAAGTAAAAATCTCTATGATCTGCAGAGAAGCTTCCCTGAATTTGTGATGAGTTAGTCAAATAATATAAATTGGGGGAAAAAAACTTCTCTGACTATAGATATTTCCTTTATTGATGTTTCCTTTGACTCACTGACTAAAGTAAAAAAACATTTTGGAAAACAGAAATTTTAAATCGCTATTCTTTCTGTCTTTATTATCATGAAATCCTCACTGAATAAAGATTATGAACTTGGCACCAAGTAAAGAAAAGTAAAATAAGACAAAAGGCATTGTGATCAGGGTACTCCAATCTAATTAAACAAGCGAAATTGCAGAGGAAGATGGTCAGATATACATGATATATATGAAATGTTAGATTAGAAAAAAAGATTAATTTTTAGCTTATAAACTGTGCAAGCATATTAAATTTTTCCTATGGTTAGGCTTTGAGATATTATTTAATGTTTTTTCTATAAGTGGGGTTATAAATAAGATATTTAATAATAGTAACATTTTAAGTAACTGCGAAGTCTATGATGCAAGGAAAGAGCAATGTTTTCTTCCATAGATGTATAATAGGTTAAGAGGACATCTGAGATCCAGTACAAGATTTAGTGGGTTACAGCCTCCAGCTATGGGTTAAAATGTTGTCTGGGGCTCTTTAGAAAAAGAGTAAATTCTTTCCCTTTCTTCAGGCAAAATCTGTCCCTCAAGAGACTGGTGACTAGAAGTGGGAAAGAGGGAAGTAGAAAATGTACGAAGAGCCACTTAGACCTTAACATGGAGTGGCATTAGATGAGCGTTGTAGGTACAGCGGAACACAATGACTGGGTTTCATGTTTTACCATCTGGTCAGCATCTATATAAAGGAGAGACCTCTGCAGAAGGAGCATGTTGTGGAATTCATTAGTCTGTCCCTAGTTCAAAGACTTTTTGTTGTTAAGTTCCTCTTTAAGAGTACTAGAATTTGGGGGGAATAAGTCTCACCTCCCACCTTAGTGTCTTATAAAATTCTCCCAGTCTCCGGAATGTTTTCTTTGGAGGAGTTGCAGTGAATGTGATATTATTCTCTCACTGCATTCTCAGGGCAGACTCACTGCCCCAATCTTTTCTCACTCCTCATATTGACTCCCCGAAGAACTCCCATGAATCCACCCTTTAATCCAGCTCTGTTTGGGACAGAATAATGCAGAGGGCTGGTCAGGTCTCTTGAGTTACTGGAGGGTTTACAAAGCGGAAATAATGGAGAACTCAACAGGCTGAAAACAAGGGTCATGAGAAAATTTTAAAATCTTTAATTAGTTAAACGACAGTGAGGGTAGGTTTTTCTGTAGCAGAAGCTAAACTAGATGACCTCCTTGGTGTTTTGCACACTGAAAAAGTCTCTAATCAGCCAGAGCCAAGAGAAGATGATTTCAGTCCTCATTCACATAGTGTGAGTGACAGCTTGGTTTCTTCAAGGGAAATCTATTTGGAGAAGATGCTGAAAATCAAAGCACCTTCCATTAAAAGTGAAAGGGGTGTGTTTCTAGTTAAACTTAGTGAAAAGCCACCAAAGTGGTTAAATGTCAGGTGCTGTTTCATGGGACGATGACTAATCATTTTTTGTCATCAGGGAGTGAAATACACATATAGTTTTATCCTCTTTGTGGTTGCATTTGCTTTTGAATGATAGGATATGCCAGAAGATTTCTGGGTGGAATTTAGCCACAGTGGAAAGAAACCCATTAGCTGTCGGAGAACAAGGAAACTGTATCCTGTAACTCATTTTAAAGGGCCATCCAGGAATCATGTAATTATCCTGTAAAATAGCTCTTCTAATGAGCATTGTGACATTTGTAGTATTTTTCTAGAATTAATATTTAGCAGACAATATTCTGTTTAAAATATTTGTGGCATTTTATACTTGCACACCAAGGCACCCTTTGGAACTCAAATAGGTGTTACTCTTTCTTTCCAAAGCTCTTCAGTGCTCACATAGCAACCTTTACTGAGCCCTCACTATATGCCCTTTAAGTGCGCCCTCCATTTCTCCCTGACAACAAGCATCTGAGGAGAGCCTCGCTCTCATCATCTTCAAATCTCACAGGTCAGGCAGCTTGTCGCGGCTGAGCCAAGTGCTGGCTCCAGACCAAGCATTCCTCCCAACTGATTTATGCGTCTCTCTTTCTGTCTTATATGATACACCCTGAAGAAAGAAAAACATCCTCTTCTGTTTCTAGACCCTGGTATATACTTACTATTTGCCTGTATTTTGCACAAAGCATCTCCCAAACTAAATCCTAGAATATTAACAGTAAACTTTAACCAATGGCTAATTTGTTTAATGATATTGTCTAATGATATTAAGAAAGCACAACATGAAACATTTGGAAAATCATTCATAATAAAAAAAAGAAAGAGAGAAGAAAGACTATAGCAATGTTTTATAATGGTCAGTTGGAGACAATTGCCTTTTTAGTCATCTTCATTATAGGTTAGACTGTTAAAAGAGATTACTGAAGCGTTTAACAGGCCAGTTTAAGACAACATATTGAAAAGGAAGTAAAGAAAAAGTATTTGTTCCTGTTTAAGCAATATTTCTTTGCAAATTGGAGTCAACAATTGCTAAAGATTTCTACCAAACCTTAATATATGAACAGCAAAGAGAAATCCACATTTTACTTCCAATCCAGAATTGGCTAAAGTAATGACACAGAACTGCTTTGCTGTGTGTTTTAAACACTTTAGTTTTTGTTTTTCAATGTGCTTTGCATACATACAATACTATTAAAGATTATTATCACTGAGTGACTAATGATGAAAGTTTTCCAGTGGCTTGAAGGAGACAGTGTGTGTAATCATTCAGGCTGAGTTCTGAGGTGTGTCCAAGAGGGCTATTCCTGCCCAAACTTGGTTAGACATCTGTTGATGATTGAACTGTTCAGCAACTTCACCCAGAGAACAATAGCACCTGCTTCACAGGACTGTTCTGAACATGGGCAGGAGAATGCACATAAAAGACAATGTGCCATAGCAGCTCACTGTATTGTCCCTGTGAGATTAGTAATTATAGGTAACCCCATTGGTGGAAGTACTAGTATTTTGAGTAGAACCACACGTTTTCATGTGTTTGTTAGTTAAAATGTCCATGACAGTCCATTTCTTTTTCACACAATCATTTTAGTGTTAAGCAACTTGAATAACTGACTGATTTAAAATGTTTGTTCTCAAAAATGCATGCTTATTTCACACACTTCAGAAATATAAAAATAAGGAAAAAATGCATACACCATCCACTCTTACATCATTTTTACTTGTCTATATCACTTCTACTGATGGGAAACTTCCTAATACTCTACAGTATTTGAAGTTTTCTCTCTTCCCTAGTTATAGCTCCTTTACTATGGTAAGTCACTTTGCTTTTTCCCATAGAGCCTTTGCCTTCGTGCACTCTGCTCTGCTTAGTTGTCTTAACCTAGCACTTCCATGCTCACCTTGAGAAAGAATTTCAGGCAGCTGGCCAAATCACACACTGCTTGTCTATGTCAATATTTATGCTGCTGCTTCTCTGAGTCTACTCAAGTTTGTGTCTTCATTGGAATTAATTATTAAGTTCTCAAAGGGACATTTTGGTTTCATAAGATTGTTTTTTATATAAAATTATATAATACAACCTTTTTAATTTAGAAAAAATACTTAAACATTGTGAAAATATAAAAAAAGTTTAATTAGGAAAATATATAGGCTCAATTTTTGCCTCACTCAAATAAAAATTACTTTTATAAACCTTGCATATAATTTGACAGAATGAGGATTACAATGCAGGTTGTTTTACTACTAATTAAATATTATTATTATTTATTTTTAATAAAAAATAGATTATTCTCCTCCTGTAGTGGCTACACTTTATTTGTACCCACTGTTTAGACAGTACCGTGTCAGACATGGAGAATAGTGACCCACTGAGCCTATGTTCCTAAGTGTGGTCTACATGGGGAGTCTAACTACAGATCATTGTTTACTGACCAACCTACCATGGCATACTATCCAATTTATTATTCATTATCATTTCTAAATCTGTTTGATGAGCCCTCTTCAGACTTCTGTCTTCCACATGAAAAAGGTACTTTTATTTCCCACTTAAGGGCTGTGTCTCTAGAGATGTAACAATTTGATGGATTTGTCTCCTGGTTACTGACTGATCTGCATTCCAGGAGTCAAGGGAATTTGTACCACATGTCAGTTCTTATCACATGAAAACAATTCAGGTTTACAGAAAACCAAACCATTTCTGTAATGAATGTGAGATGTAGAAACCAAAAGAATGCCATGTATGTCCAAACAAATGACTAAAGCCATGGGAATGAATCTCTTTATTAAGCTTTCTCAGAGTCATTTTGTACAAAACAGCTTTAACAGACTCCAGGTATTATCAGTCAATCTCTAGTTTCCTTAGCTGGGTGCTGTTTTAGGTTTACGTTGATCCTAGTGTTATGGCTAATTAAGTCCCTATTTTATGCTTAGTTAGTCAAACTCTACTTAGGCATTAATGATCTTTACATGTAAATGCTACAGTCCTATCCACTCTGGAATCCTTGTGTCACCCAACCTCATGTATACTCAGATTTGTGTATGTTTTGGGAATAATTAAACTCCCAAAGGGACTTAATATGCTGATTTCATGCCCAAAGATAATTCAACTATGCATCACAGTGTAAAAGTCAGCAAGTATACAGATTCATTATTGTATCAACTCACAAAAAAAGCCCCAGGAAAGTTAAACAAAACAAAATGTGCACATTTTTGAGTTTCTGGCCATAGTTAACAGAAGTAATTAAAGGTTGTGAGGTTTGGCAAGAAGAATTTCAGGCTGGTCTTTCTTTGTGATAGATGATGGATGTTAATGACTAAGCATGGATGCTAAGAGCCTCATAACTGACTTCCTGCTACTTCTTTTTATGGTCACAGAAGCATAAAAGACAAATATATTACTCAAGAAGCTTGACCCTTTTGAACAGGCCTTGTGGGTACATTGATGGGGCTAGAGACAAATTTATGTTAGGACAAACTAAAAAAATGGATTGTCAGTGGCTAATGACCACTGGAATGTGAATCATAAAAATGTGATGAGGGAGAAATCAGAATTATCATACATAAAATAAGTTCAAAACATATTAAGTTATTTGGCTTTGGAAGGATAGAATTATGTGACAAAGGCAGTGTTTTGTTGTGCACAGTGCACACCCAGTCTGGCTTCTGCCCTCAGAGCTCCACAGAAAAAGCTCTTCCAAAGGTCACTGGTTGTCTCCACGTCACCATATCAAAGAGGCATTTTTTTTTTTTTTTTTGTCCTCATTCTTTTTTGAATTCCACCAGTATTTGATGCAATGGGCCTCTTCTGTTTTTTCCTAAACCTCTCTGGGTGATCTTCCTTAGACCTCTCTGCTGGATCCTCTTTTTTACATAAACTGTAAATGTTGCCTTTGCACTCACTTAAAATCTGGGTTGGCAGCTTCAATCACCTTCTAATTACTAATGCCTTCCCATTTTGATTTCTGGCTCAGATCTAGTATCCAAGTGCTTATTAGACATTTCCACCTGCATGTTTCAAAGCACCTTAAATCCCACATATCACAGATGGGGGCTCTGGATTTTCCCTGCCTCCTTGCCCCTATATCACCCACTGTGCTCAGTCCTGGACCCCTTTATCCCCAGCTTAGTGAAGGCTCATGAATTTATCTCAACAAATAATTAGCAAAAGCTTGACACTCATTATCAAGGCTGACTGTGGCTTTCCCTGCAAGCCCCCTCCAGAAAGACCTGTGATTTATCAACAGGACAACTGTGCATTGAGGAATGGGAACTACCCAGATATTCAAGGGATTATTGGACAATATCTCTGACAGGATGTTAATCCCTAGAGACACAAATGGTCATGGTGGTCTTTTGGCCAAAAAGGGGCTTGAGGTAGCAGGTGATGGATAGACTTGTAGCATGAGTCTGTTTCACGGAAGATTCAATTAGGCTATGGGCTTATCTTGGCAGCTATCTCCAAAATCCTGGAAGTTACAAATATATTTAATATATGTTAGGATCCCATATGGATCTTCTTACCATTGGAATAAGGACTGTTATGGTAAGAGAGACCCACATGGAAGTTCCTGGAAATGCCCTTATCCTCAATCTAGTAAATCAAATTATCTGGGGGCAGTTACAGGGATTCATGCCTCCATTGAGATGTCATGATGCGGAGGTGGGGATTTCTATCACCCCTGCATCTAACTCATTTGTTTGCTTGGTAGAAAAGCCAGATGGATCTTGCAGAATGATTTGGATTATCAAAAGGTAATCAGCAGTGATGATAATGATAGCTGCTGTACCAGATGTTCTGTCTTCTTTAGAATAAGTTAACATAGCTTCTGGCCACTGATAAGCATCCTACACCCATTAATTGAATAAACACTTCTTTTACAATGCCCATCAATAAAGATAATCCCACAAAACCTCCCTTCATCTGCCAGGGGAAACATAAACCTTTAGTGCCAAATCATAGGGCTGTCCCAACCTACTGTTTTTTGACACAAGTCTGGAGGAGCCTTGACTACTCATCAAACGTTACACTGGTCTGTTATACCAGTAACTTTATGGTGAATGGACTTGGGAGGTGGTGTTTACAAGCAACCTGATACCAGCATGAGGGTAATCACTGTGGTTGTCCAGATGTCTACCAGTTTGGGGAAGGTCCTTGGAGTCCACCTATCTTGCATGTGGGGTTGGCTCCTTTAAAATAAGAGGCCAGTTGAAAGGCATAGCCCTCAGGGGTCTCTATCGATTTTGGTGCATCATATATCATGTTGGTTTTGTTGTCCTAACCCCACTTAGCCCTCAATCAATTCTTTAGCTTTGAAAAGAATCTGAAGCAAGAGAAGGCTCTGCACAGACCCAAGGTAGGGTAGAGATTGTCTGTCAATGGGGACCTTACTCCCCAGTAGACTCAGTGGTACCCAGAAGTGCCTGTGGCAAAGGGAGGGGCTTTTCAGAGGCTCTGACCATCTCTCCAATAGGAGAATCACACACAGCCCTAAGGGTCTTAAGAAGATCATGCCAGCTCCTGAGGACAATATTCTGCATTTGAAAAGCTGCCCCCTGGTTTGCTTCTAGACCCTGGTAGAGACTGAACTTCTGACCATCAAATACCAGCAATTATGAGACACAACTTGTTGAATTTCAGGTTTATAAGAAGCACTGGAGCATAAAATTTAATTTTAAATATGCACGGCAGCATCTCGTTATAACCTGCAAATTGCATACACAAGACTGGTCTGAGCAGGTTCACTAGGCACAAGAAAAACTTCCAGGATCTACTCCCACAGGGTCTGGTCCTGAAAGCCTCCTAGGGCGTTCCTTAAGATGAGTTAAGAGAGGAGGGAAAAGTGTGGGCCTGGTTCAAAGGTAAATTGTCACAGTATATTTACATAAGCCAAGAGTTGCTGGCAGCTATACCCTGTCCTCTCTCAGAATTGTCCAGGAAGTTTATGCATGCAAGCTCCAGGAGGTCTGTATGGTTGACTGGTTCATGGAAGGGGAAAGAGATGGCCTGATGTTCAGATCTGATTCCTGAACAGTGGGTATTCAGAAGATTGGTGAGCAGGAGAGGTGGAGATGGATAAACCTCTCAGAATAATTACAGAGAATGAAGATATTGCATCTCATAGAAATGCCAAACAAAGGATGTTCACTTCAGAGGAGGCCTTCAATAATCAGTGGACAAAATGACCTTTGTGCAACACTGTCAGTCATTCCCCATAGGTACTCTATGCTTGCCCAGGGCACCTTGCCAACAACAATGGGATCGTATGTGAGACTAACAACACAGGCTTTTTTGCACCAGGGCTAATCTGGCTCCACCACTTCTGAGTGTCCAACCTGCCAATCTAAGAAGCCAATGTCAAACCCTTGATATGGCACCATTTCTCAGAGGGGAGGCGCAGATACATATTAAATATTGATTATATGACAACTTTTTTATCATGGAGGGATGGCGATTTGTCCTCACGGATATTCCAAATTCTTACCTTCCAATGCTACCCATAACACTTGTGCCAAAATCTTTATCTTGGGGACGTACAGAAGGCCTAACTCATTAACAGATTATCTCAGAGACCATTGCCTAAGACTAAGAAACTCACTTTTGGACAAAGGGACTTTGGCAATAGATTTACTGGTCTCCCCATCACTCAGAAGCAGCCAGCATTATATGATACTTTGGTAAGTATGCTAAGTGTGATAAAGGTTAAAGGTTCAGTCATGCCACCAATTAGGAGGCAATATCTGCTTGGTTAGGTCATTGTCCTACAAGTCATTGTACATACCTTAAATCAGTAACCAATGTATGATATTCTTTCTCCAACAGCTAAATCCTACAGGTGCAGGAGTCAAGGGTAGGTTCAGGAATGTTGTTTTATTATCATATCTAATAACCTACATACAGAAATGTACTTTTCATCTCTGGATCTTGGACTTGCAGGATCTGGAGATCTAGTGCCAAGGGAGAAATGTTTCTGGGACCACCATCAGGGTTTGTGGAATTAGAAGCTAAGGATGCCACTAGCCATTGTGGACTTTTGACTTCATGAACTGAGGGACCCAAGAGGAGGCTACTGTGTGACTCAGTGTGATTAATCACAGTCACTGAGGGGAAATTGGGTTGATTTTGCACAGTGAGAGCTGGAAGATTGTCTCTGAAACCTAGGAATTCACTGAGTTTCCACCTACTACTCCTGTGATCCTTCATAATGCTCAGCGGGAAACAATAAAAACTCAATAAATGCAGTACCACCAAGTACGTGCATCCTTCATTGGTAGGATTTAAACAAAACCAACCAAACAAGCAAACAAAAAGTTTTGTGAGCCAACATGCTAACTGAGTGCCTCTTTAGGTGAGGGAACACAGCTAGATTGGTGAATTTAGGCCTTGTAAAGGAAGGGCTGAAGCTTCTGGGATGTGTATTTATTTTTTCTTCCCTCCCCTGTGCCATTTTTTTTCCTGCTACTTTACATGAAGAGCTCTAGAGATGGATAATATGTGATTTTGGTTCTTGGTGGAAGTATGATTAAATTGACATTGTTTTATGAGGAGAGAGTGGTTCATAGGAAATGAGTTTGCTTGTGTTGGGTATAAAAATCTTTCCATCTAAAAAAGGATAAATTTTATTGTTCATGGTAGAAAGGACAGATTGTGCTGCTGATTGTTATCATGTCTCTCTAAATCCACTTTCTGCTGTCTTTCTGCCCTGTATGAACTCTGAGAGCTCCTGTCCATGGATGATTCTGTCTGGTCTTCTTGGCCTCCTTGATGAATGCCACCAAAGAGTCACAGAAGGGAAGAGAGTGGAGTCCTTCTGTCCCCACCCTTCTCTGCTGAGCCATGGCTTTGGCTGTGTTTGTGGACTTTTAGCCATGCTCTCTGTACAGCAGACCCTCTGCCATGGATGTGGTTCTGACGAAACCCCCTTTGAGTCAAGAGGTTATAACTACTGTTGTTGGTTTTCTTAACACTTTCTATACTGTTGTAAAAATTATTTTCATTAACTCCATCAAATAACTCTTGTAACTGTACCATCTGTACCATATGTTTTCTGCCAGGACACTGAGTGATACACTTCATAACTAGCTCCTAAGTCTATGTACTTTTCTCAATCTCGACTTCTATCAGTGACCTTGCACTGCCATAACAAACTATCACTATCGGGGTGGCTTAAACCACAAACACTTATTTCTTATATTTTTGAAGGCTGGAAGTCCAACCTCAAGGTGCTGGTAAAATCACGTCCTAACTTCCAGGCTTGCAGATGGCCACCTACTCTCTGTGTTCCCATATTGTAGAGAGTTAGAGAGGTCTGGTGTCTCTTTCTCTTCTTATAAGGACACTATTCATACCATGGGGTCTCACCCTTATGGCCTCATCTAAACTAATTATCCCCCAAAGTTTCCACTTCCAACACTGTCACATTGGGAATTAGGCTTCAGCATATGAGTTTTGGGGGAACACATACATTCAGTTCACAACATTATTATTACCAGTTTAACCTGATATTATCATCATCTCTATTCTTTCTAGGGGAGCCAAATGCACAGTCTGCGTCAATCGACTCTTACTCTGAACATGTGCAGTAGATGGTAAGCATCATTCTCTTCAGCAGCAGGACCACACATCCTTGCAGTGCTTCACAGGAGAACATGCAAACTATGAGAGATTTGGGCAAAGCATAGACCCAAAACCCCTCTATAGCCTGAAGACATGTCTAGCGGCAGAGTCCATCAGACATACTGGCTTTTAAAGTAGTAACTGATAGCTAACTTCCAACAACTTGGGAGTATTTAGGTAACTTATTAACATATGTATAATAGTCATGAAGGATGATTATAATGATTGTATAATAACATGAGATCTGATGAAAAATACTCCTTTAAGTGGAATAGGTTGCTAAGTGTATATATAGTACATAAAGGTCACACACAGAAGAAAGGTTGGAAAGAAAAAATAAAACCAGAGCATACTAATAGCTATAGCATTTTAAAACATATTCACAGTTTTATCATATCTGAGTCAACTTAATGGAGCAGGAAGAGTGAAGGATTTGAAATCACAGAGGTCTGGGCTTCAATCCCTGCTTAGAAAACTATTAGCTGTGTGATATTAAAAAGTATGGAGCTCTTCTGACCCTGTTTCCTTATCTGTTTCCTTATCTTTATCTTGATTATCCCAAAAGGATATTGGGTGGATGTATGAAAAAAAAAAGTATGTGAAATGCCTGCATTTAGTTTTCCATTTTCTTCTTATTATATCACTTATATTTAATAAGTATATTTTTGTAAAGAAAAATAGAGAAAAAGAAGGAAAGAATGAAGGAAGATATTTTCCTCAGAAGAAGTAAATTACTGTCTTTCTGGCAGGGATTTGCCAAGTGGATCTGTTGGCAGAGACAAACCCTCTCTCTGAACAATAATAAACACACAGATTCTTTTTGAGTTGGGGTGTCCGGCATTGACGATCACCAATTTATATTTTTTAAAAATTCCTCAGAATTTGTGATTAGCAATCAAATTTGGGCATCATTAGTCTAAAGCCCAGAAGTGCTACCATGTTCTTACAGGAAGTTTGAAGGCAAACTCAGCAGTAAGTCCTCGAGGCTGGCTGGAGTGCATAGGCTGGTTGTGTAGTATTTCAAGTTAGTACAAGTTTCTAAGAAATTTCTAAGAAACCAGACCAGTCATTTCCATACATTTATTTGTGAAAAGGAAGACAAAAGGAGAAAGAAGAATAAACTAAGAATTAATTCAAAATGCAATAATAACTAATTGATTTTGTTGGTTAAAAAACACAACCAACAAAACAGATGGGTCAAGTTGGTTTCATCCTGGAAGTTGACTCTTTTTCATACCTCTGTGCTCTGTATGTAGACAGGAAAAGATGTCATTGCACTAACAAACTTATCAACCTGATGTTTTCTGATTGAATTTTCTAATGTATGAGCCTTTGGTGACCATTGGGGAAAATATTAAATGAGTTTGGGTGATGATATCTGACCCAAAGCCAGCATGTTCACCATCAGGAACCAATCAGCCAATCTATTCTGCGTCTAGATAGAATATTCCTATTTTATATGTGGAAGGATCCATTTGCCAGTGAGCACCCTAGGATCATTGAAATAAGTGGTCAAGGGAATGAGTGGTCATTCTCAGCTGTCTTCTGAGAGACTGCATTTGTCAGGCAAAATGGATGAAGCAGGCATGACAGCAGGACACAACCCGTGTATGTGGAGATACCATATTAGTGTACTGCAACATAGCCCCAAGAATGAAGCAGGTGCAGTCACCTGTTGTATAGGAGGAAAATGCAGTGATTCCTAGAGATGGAAGTATAAATCTCTGTTGAGCTGGAGACAGGTCTTGTAAGAATAGCATTGGGGGAATTTAGGCCTCTGAATTTGTCCCAAGTCCTTATCTGCTGGAAATCACCAGAATCATTGCAATTGTATAAGGGGCATGTGTAGAATGTTAAATGCAATTTGATTAAATGAGAGTATGTGTAAAGCCCCCATTCTTTATAGTTAATGCATTTTATATTTCAATAAGCCTCTTATATTGGAACATATTATTAAAGGAAAAGATTTGACTCCTCATCCATCTAACTAAAATCACAGAAACATTTCTTTAGTCATTATGACTTCAATAATACAATAAACCTGAGAAATGTGATGGATTTCTTAAATATGTGCTAGAGGTCACCAAGATCATTTGGATTTCTGGTCATTCAAATTTTCAATTGCAGCAGGTAAGCTGTCTTATTCAATTATTTTAAGAATGGGCATCATAAAAAGTAAATTCAGTGCTTTGAGAGAATAATGACCTCTTGAGGGATTTGTCTACTTAAGCCTGTCTTTGTTATAGGCTATAGGTTCCATCACCTGTAGAGATAAGAAAGTACTCTGATATATCAGGGTCTTTTTGGAGCTAAAATTTCTATTGGTCAGGAAGCTGCTTTTTAAGTGAGACAAAGTCTTTTTATTCACCATTTGAGAGAATTATTGGTCTCAGCTTCTTTTGCAACTTCCTTGAAGAGAAAGGTTGATGTGGCATTTCTCATCATCATCATCCCTTGTGAATATTTATCTTCAGTTTTAAGAAAGCAATAAAACCCAAACTAAGTATAATGGGCAAAACGGTTTCAGACAGGTGAGATGTGCCTGGCACAACTTCCTCCAAAGAAGCCATTTTTTTTCCCTAATGTGGGACATTGAAAAATTAATCCCTGCCTTCTGTTATCTAGTGGTTATGGATTGAATGATGTCTTTTAATCCTGTTCCCAAATCTGTTGCCCCCAGAATACAACGAGGATGCCAGCCTGTTAAACCAAGCACGCTGTTGTCCGGGGACAGCCAACTGACCTAGAGTCTGCATGATCCTTCCCCATGTGGGAAGGCCACCCTCCCCTCCACACCCCCACTTTTATTAGGAATTTCTGGACCCAAGGGTAGGTAGGAAGACAACCATGTCCAGCTTGAAGCAGTTAGAGGAGCTCGAGACCTTTGTCCATTGTCCGTTATAAGATTAAAAAGGGTATTAAGTCTGAAAGGGAGGGATTGTTATTTTTTATTGTTAAAATAATTAATTAATCATTCATTTATTTAAAAAAAGAAGAATATATGAAAGGGTGAAGCAGGAGAGCTTGTATGTATGACCCATGGGCATGGACTTGGGGGGGATTGCTGGGGGAGGGGGGTCCTGGGCGGAGGGGAGCAAAGGGGAAAAAGTGGAAACTATTGTAACAATATAATCAATAAAATATATTTAAAAACTAAAAAATTAATTAATTTTTAAAAAAGAAAGCAAATGTCCATGCCCCTCATTAATTTGCTATCTTCTAAACTGAAAATAAGCTTTATTAATTATGTAGAACATTACCCTACTGACATAAATACACAAGCTACTTGGACCAAAAATCTGACTTCGAGAAAAAAAGAGTGGGCATTAGTTACAGTGAGTTGGCTCCACATGTCCATTAGGCTGGGTCTACCCAGTACAGTGAAATGTCAAAGCATTTCTTTGAGTAACTTAGGATTGAGGAATGGAGAGCTTTTGGACTGCTGTTCTGATTGTCTAGAAAACCTTCCTAGAAAGTTACCTATTTATTTTTTCGTTGTAGTCAAAATACTTGAGTTTGGAAGAAAAGTAGAATATTGCGGATAAACCTGAACATTACTGCATTTTCATCTTTGGTTACCAGATGATGAAATACCAAGTTGACCCCAATGTTTTACCACCATTTTTTTCTACTCTGGTGAAACCAAATACAACATCTGTCTGTAGAAACACTATAGTCTCCTCTTTCTTCTATGAGTATGACATTTGTCTTTGTGGTCTCCCCACTACAAATGACATGGAAGAATGTGCTCTATCAGGGAAGCTGCATGACACTGAAATTAGGAGCTTTGTGTTCTAACAATAATCCTGTCATAATGTGCTTTATGCTCCGAACGAGTCATCTTATAGCTTTCCTTGGTAGGATAGGATGGTGCTGTGATCTCTGACCTGCATTCATACCCGGCTATTCATCCTATCCTCATGGATTTGTTTAGTAAGAAAATGAAACAGCACATATAAAGCACTTTACAAGTGTTATTTTCTTTTTCTCCTAAGACACGGGTTTAAAATTTCTGTTACTATTCGTCGGCAGCCGTCCATCTCGAGAGACGATGGTGTAGCTTCTTAAGAGTCTATCTGCACCGCCAAGAATGGCTGTGCAGTCCAACTCGGGAGTGACACGGTATTTGTCTCCTCCCGTGTTGAATCGACATCTTACGATGACGCTGGAGTGTCCTCTCCAGTGAAGCTGAAGCTACAGAGCCTGGGCAGGGTGATATGGAGGGTCTGCTGTTGCCCATGCAGCAGACCCCCCCTCTCTTCGCAGCTGAAGGGTCCAAGGGAAAGACGGAGTCAATACAGCTTGGCTTCAGGTGCGCCGCAGGAGTTGCCGGTGTTGACTATAACGTCAAACCGCCTTAGGGACTCCGGCTCCGGATTTTCTGTCGGGGTTTACTCCCTTAGCCTTTCCCCTGAAGAGGTATGCCGCAAGGCAGCGGAGGTTTTTTGGAGTCAGAGTTTTCCTTCTCTGATGTGCCCTGACTGGAAGATCGAACCAGCAACACTTAGCTCGCAGGCCGACGCTCAATCCACTGAGCCAAACCAGCCAGGGTGTTACTATTCACTTCAATGATAAGGTGTATCATTTAGATAACTCACATTATCTTGTGCCTTTCTGTGTGCAGGTACATTTGCTGTGCCTTAATAGTTCAGGGTTCAATAAGGGGTTAGATATTTAGACAAAAGATGGTACAAATTGGCAAAGAACAGAGTTGACACTCAGCATTTCACCTGATTCCATATCCCTCTTTCTCTTCTGCCTAAAAGGTATTGTCTTCACTTAAAATTCATTTAAATTGTGTGTAGGAACCAACCCTGTTTATCTTTGCAAAATATATGGCTTATTTATCTTTATTTTGCTCATAGACTGCTCACATCATATTGCTGTACTTCAGTAATAGGCAGATACAGAAGCAAGGCTGTTTTCATTGCATGCCAAGTTTTGATGAATGAATGAATGAATGAATGCATGTGTTGTAGACCAACTTTTTATTTCCTCTTTAAAGGACAATAAAACAGTTCAGAATTCTTATTTCCACCAATGACTTTATTTAATTAAAACTAATTTTTAGATGTCTATTTCCTGAACAAGGGAGTGACTTTGTTTCACATCTGTTGGAATGTATCCATTTATTTTTTGATCATCCTAAAACATATGCATTTTTTGTATATAAATATTATCTTTAAGAGCTTAACATATTTCTAAAACAAGGGCAATTTTATCACCTGGTTTATAATTCTTGTATATGATTAAGGGCAGCATTAAGTGGAGGAAATGAAAATGCACTGGGGCCAAAAAATTGACTTTTAGCTGTAGTTCCATCACCTATAAATTCCTTTAAATCCTTGCTTCTCTAGAGGTAAAGTGGGGAAAAAATCTCCCTCCTGTTCAACCTTACATAATTTCTATAAGAATCAAATAAAAAAACATGTGCAAATACTTTAAAAACTATGAAGAACTGCCTAGCTGTAAATTATTATCACTAGCCAAAAAAAAAAAAAGATCACTGTATTAGTGAGATTCACTGGTTGTGTGCCATAGGTACAGATTTTAGTTTTCTATACATGACTGTGACCCTATGATTGAATATTATTATTATTTCTGTTATGAAATAGTGTTATAAAGCTGGAACATATTTATATTTATTCCAGAAATTGAATTAAGTATGACATAATTAACAAAACAAATTTATTCCAAAGATAGCATTAATAAAGGAGACAATAGTTTTAGAACAACTGAGCAACAATTTTTATTTCTTTTTAAATATACACGTTCTTTTTTTCTATACAGAATTTTTATTTTGTTTTTCAATTACAGTTGTCCCATTTTTCCCCCATTGCTCCCCCTCACCCTGCCCACCCCTTCTCTCACAATCATATCCCCACCCCCGTTGTCCTTGTCCATGAGTCATTTATACATGTTTTTTGACTAAACCCTTCCCTTACTTATCCCCCTTCTCTCCCTCCCCCCTCCCCCCATATAACTGTTATTCTGTTCCTTGTTCTATTTAGTTCATTTGTTTGTGTTGTTCTTTAGTTTCCCGTATTAGGTGATATCGTATGGTATTTTTCTTCCCTTGCCTGGCTTATTTCACTAAGAATAATTCTCTCTAGTTCCATCCATGTTGTCGCAAATGGCAGGAGTTCCTTCTTTCTTTCTGCTGCATAGTATTCCATTGTGTTCTAGATTAGATGCATTTGTTTGTAGCTAACCAAACCAAGCCCACTGGAATTCAATTTTATTGACATCTTCCTATTAGCTAGAAGTGGGATTTGTTGGCAGCTCCACTGAGGACCCCGCATGGAATGCAGATCACTCCTTCTTGGCATGTGGGTAGCAGGTCACTAGTTAGACGTAAACAGAACTCTAGTAAAGAACGTGTACATTTAAACAAATGTAGGAAGATGTCAATAAAACTGAATTCCAGTGGGCTTTGCTTTGGTTAGCTAAAAACAAATGCATCTAATCCAGACCATAATATTTGAGTGACCATCCATTCAGCAAATATTGGCTGTCACTTAATCCAGATTAATTTTAGAAACTAGGCATTCAGAAGTAACATACACACAGCCTTTTCCTTCAGGAAAACTCTCTACCAGGGGAAAGTGGATGAATAATGTGTTAATAAATAAGAATGACATGATGCAGCAGACACCATGTTCAGGTGTGGAGAGAGGGGTGTGTGGGAACATTAAGGATAGTGTCACTAGTGCACCCCGAGTCCTGATGGAATTTGTCCAAAAGGCACAGCACTTTACCTGGAAAGGAAGGAAGAGGAAGTCATTGTTAACTGAGGAAGTAGCAGGCGGCACATTCATAGACTGTCAGTGGCTAATTATCACTGGCCCGTGACTCACAAAAATGTAATAATGGACGAGTCAGAATCAACACACATAAAATAAGTTCAAAACATGTTAAACCATTTGGTTTTTGAAGCATAGAATTATATGGCTGGGAAGGGAAGCAGGAAAAGCTTCACAGAGGCTTTCTATGCAATCTTTATGATTGAGAACTTTGTCCTACAGTAGATCCTACACTGTAGGGGACATGGGATCAGCAATGGATAGATTTTGAGCCAATGGGATTTTGTAGGAAATTAACACCCACTGGAGTCTGACAAATAGACTAAAGTAACAAATGAGTAGAGCCAGGATCTGTTGTTGTAGTTTCTGACATGAATGTGCTATGAAATGGGGTAAAGAGAGAGTTTATGGTCAGGTGTGAATTCACACAGGCTCCAGAGCCAAGCTGCTCCTACCTAAAGCCTGGCTCAATTCCTCCACATGACTTTGAGCAAGTCTTTCAAATATACCATGCTCCAGTTTCCCCACCTGGAATATGGAGAAGATAGGTATTGGGATAACTTAATTAGTAAATACATAGATTTTCTAAATAGTGTATGAATAAGTAAATAAAAACACAAAGGGCAGTGGCTGACACACAGGTGCTTGTTATGGATTCCTAAAATCTATGTGTTGCAGCTCAAATCCCCAGTGTGGCTATATTTGGAGATGGGGTTTCTAAGGTGATAATTAAGTTAAGAAGGTCATAAGGGTGAGTCCCTGATCCAGTTGAACCAGTGTCCTTATAAACAAACAAACAAACAAACAAAAACTCAGAGATCTCATTCTCTACACAAATACATAGAGGAAACACCAGGTTTGTAATCCAGGAAAGAGGCCTCACCAGAAACCAAACCTGAAAACACCTTGATCTTGGACTTTTAGCTTCCAGACTATGAGAAATAAATTTTTATTAAGTTACTCAACCTGTGGTGTTTTTGTTACAGCAGTCCAAGCAGACTAATACAAAGCTATGTTAAGTTATATCTATTATTACAAAGGCAGCCAAAACAGAAATGGAGAAGACAGGCTGGAAATAACTTCAAAAATTCAATTTTTATATAAATGAAAAAAAAAAGAAAGACAAATCTTGTTGGAAACTAGTTCATATATTAATGATATGACGTTGGGCATGGCAACTGTGCCTTCCTCAATGATTCCTGAACTCCCTTCAAATATCAGATTCTATAATATCTATATTTACTTACATATAATTTATAAACTCATCTATTAAATCCTTCATTTTCATAAAAGTAATTGGTGTTTGTCATATCTGTTGCACATCTTATCCACTAGCCAATTTAGTAGTTAAATACCAGAAGCTAGAATAATTAAATAAATGTTTTACAGCCTAATCCTTACTTTTTATGGAAATGATTCCAGGTGTCTAAACACCCACTTAACTAATAAAATTCATCATATTTTCATAGCTAAAATATTTTGAGATTATTGTAGACACAACTGGTCAGTCTCTCAGCCAACACTTTTTAGCACCCACTGTGAGCTGGTAGCCAATAAAATGTGCATCACAGTCTGGGACTTTTACTCAGTCTGGGTAAAAGTCTATTCATGTTAAATTCTGTTGTCTTAAAAGAATTAACTTTCCAATGGACACCAGCAATTACGTTACTTGGTTTTACATAGTTGCTAACGTTCTTGTGAGATTCTCAGCAAGCATCCTCTATGATGTTAGTGTGCCAGTGGTGTACAACAGGTATGTATACTTTTTTGAATAGTTTTAAGACAGGAGGAAATTAGGTTGAATGTATATGACTTCCAGATATATTGTATAGCTCTATGGCAGTGTTCCAGGAGGCAGTTCAAAATACAGTGTGTTCTCATTTGCTCTCTTCTTCCTCCCACGTAACCTGAACCTCCACGTAGTGAATGTGAGTTTTCTTGGCATGCCATCCTAGTATTGTGGGGTGCATCATAGGATAACAAAGAAATCCTCGTTTCCGATGATTGAGTCATAGACTCCATGAGTTAAAAATACTTTAGAGCCATTGAGACCTTAGTGCTACCCTGAGGAGGAATCTCTTGTAGCAATACTACTTCGCACCAGAGTATCCACTCGCTCTTTGAGGTAAAATACTTCAGAATATTGAGGAAAATACATCTCCTCTGATTTTTTCTTTCCCAAACTAAGAATCCTCAGTTTCTGCAACCATTTGTCTACTTGCTTTACAGATCCCATTAGTCATTCTAGTATTTTTACATATTGTTTTAAGTTACTAATATTTTCTTAAATGTAATCTCTTAATTAAGAATATCAGATGGAAACCCAATTCAAATTGATAAAAGTAAAGAAAAACCAAATGAAAACCAAGATTAGAATTACACTGATTCATGAAGTGGCAGAGCTGAATTATAATGAATTGGGTCATTTACCCAAGAAAATGAGGGCGGTGTCAAATGCCTACTCTTGGAAATGGGTTGAAATGAATTCCTTACAAAGCACGTGGAGTGAAAGTTAAGACGGAGCAGTTCTAAGTGCTAGAGAAGGGCAGATGAATGCTAAAAAGGCAAAAGCAACAAATGTCTACCAAACACAGTATTGCAAATGTGACCTCATCTCTGGATAGTCACCCTGACAAATGTACAACAGGGAAGCATTAATGACACTCATCATGGCACCAGCTCCCTCAGAATTTGAATTACAGTATAGTCATGAAAACCACTACTTTGAAAAAGAACTAACCTCTCATATTCCTTTGGAAAGAATTGTACATAACTGATGAATAATTAAAATGGCGAAAATGGAAGGGACATGAAGGTGCTGCTGTCATGCACATCCTGTGTTTTAGTTCTAACATAAAGACTTTGAAAGGATGAGTTTTATTCTATTATTTCTGGCATTCAACAATCTCTATCTCGAACCACAATTTATTTAAAAACATGTTAAGTACTTTAAATCATAGTCCCATCTTTGTCATCCAGTTATTATTGATTAAAACTGATGATAATATTTCATTGTATTTTATCTACTTGTTTATGTTTTAATGTTTTTCTTCTTTCTTGGGCCCTGTGTTCTTTAATTTTCTTTCCCTTTTACTACAGAGGACATGATTATTTCCAATGGTCTTATCCGTGCAAGGTATTATGGAAAAGTTCATTTTCAGCCTATATGTATTATTCTTTATTTTATTTTCAAGTAGAGCAGACATGAACACAAAAAGAAAAATGAAACGTTCAAATATCAATCTTTATTGACCAGGAGGAAAGTCCATGGGAGGACAATGAGTTCTGAGCATACAAATACTGTAAGTAAATTTGCAAATCTGAGCCATAGTGGACCGTTTACCATATTTTAAAAGTATAATAACTCTCAGTACCTTAATTCAAAATTTGAAGTAACAGAGATCAAGGCTAAATTGAGTTTGCTTGTCTACTACCTACAATTATAAGATTTTTTAAATAAGTTAAAAAAAATAAAGGTAGTAAAATATGTCAACTATTTAGAGAAAATGTTTTCTATCATACAATGCTATAGATGACCCACTTAGAGATAATTGAAAGGCTATGTAAGAATAAGCAGGAATAAACTCTGTCTCTTCTTAAAATGTGAATAACGAATCTCTTTGTCCCCAGGTATCAAAATACATCTTTATTTCATTCTTACCTGGTGTATGAGGTGACAAAGTTCTTCATCCAAACAGCTTCTGAGAATATAAAGCTTCTCCACACACGCCCCTCAGAGCAGAACCTCCCAAAGCTTATACAGTAGGACTCGGTGAGCTTCTTAGATGATGATTAATGGACCTGTTAGAGGTCCAGCGTACTGATGATAAGTTACTTTAATGCTAATGCCCAAGGAGACAGCAGGGTATAGAAGATACCATTCTTCTCTGATCTTCCAGAGACTTTATTTTCTGTCCCTTCTCTTTTTTTATCTCTCTTCTCTTTCTCACCACTGCCTCTATACTCAGTTTGCTTTTTTCAACTGTCCTAAATAGCTTTGATGATAATACGGAGCAGTGAATATAATATCCATTATATGTACATCACCTGCTTTTATTTTAAACTTCAATTTAATTTAATATTTAAGTGCAGTTTAAAGAAATTGTATCTGTTTTTATCTTTGCTAATTTTTCTCCTATGGGTCAGTGATTTTTCAGGATTCATGAGTTGCTTAAGATCACTATCTTCCCTTGCTTAGACTGGTTCCACTTACTGTATATGTCTGAATATAGTAACAAAGTTCATTTAAATAACATCATCCAGGCCTCAAATAAACTCAGGCTGGTCACCTTCCACAGTAACCTCTAGCTGCATGATCAGTTCCATGGGAGAGACAGAATACAATTTATCAGATTATTAAAATCTCCCTTAAAATAATCTGAATCAGAACCCAATGACTCTAATGGAGAAAACACTTGCTAAAGATTAGAACAGTTTTCAGATGTTTTTCAAAGCTATAGAACTCTTTCATAATATATAAATACACAGAGAAGGAGTTAGTGCTGATGGAAGTAGTGGGGCCCAGGACCCCTTCAGCTCTTTCTTCATTCTACCTGCCCCCTTACTCTTTGCAGGTCCCCAGATAATCTTCCAGGCACCACCTTGAGACATCAGAGAGGACTGTAAAGCAGTTTGTAAACTACTTCCTAGAGTAGGTGGTTAAACACAATGAAATCAGGAAATGTCGCCCAAGCCCAGCGTTGCCTTCAGATCATTCATGGGATAGGCTAACACAAAGATTTGAACGTGGATGATGCACGAAAAGCTTACTATGGATTTTAGTGAACAAAGCACATTTGGGCTCAATTTCTAAATTATGATTTGCTATATTCTAGAGCCTTGAAACTGTACTTAAATAAGTACTTGAATTGACACTTGGTAGGTACGACCAATACCACATTCTAAGAGAAACATTGGCCTAATGTTTCTCCTAAACAGGTCCTTCTGAATGACATCTTCCTTTGAAGATAGCATCTCTAGTTTCTGTTTTCTATTTCTTTCTAGATTTTTGCTTAGTGGTATTTTTCCTTGATTCACTGCTCACCCCAGCATACAAACACACAAAGACACACACCATAGTGTGCCACCACTAAGAGTTGGTCCAGTGTAGACAAACAGTTTCAGTCTATGACTAAACACTTCAAACTACATATAAGTGAAAAATGTAATAAATGAGGGTGCTCCATGTCACCACCCGAACCCTGCTTAGATGTCATCCCAAATTATTAATTACTTAGAGTGATAGCATAACATTCTTTCTCATAACCTAGCAATTTTGAATTTACACAGACTTTCCTCAAGGAATTTGCTTATATCTTCAGTGACAAACAAATATGAAATGGCAATCCAATAGTTGTCCAAAGAAAAACTGATTAAAATCATGACAGCTTTCTGTTGTCAGATAATCCCATGCCAAGAATACCTCAAGTGTCTGCAGGGCAAGTCATTGTTCCTGAATGCATGTTTAGCTGCATTCCACAGACTCCAAAGGGATACCAATTAATGTCTGTGGTAGAGCAACTTGGGTCTGTAAGATAAACACTTGGTACAGACCTAGTGAATTATTTTGAATAGTCAAAGTGCTATTGAAACATATAATCATGATATCAACATTGCTAGTTACAACTAAAGCTAGAAATGATGGCATACAAATCATGTTTTCCATGAAAACACGTTGTGTGAACTATGAGTAAAAATCTCTATGAAGTAGAAGGATCCACAAGACTTTCTCTTTGAAATCAAGATATGATTTTAAAATAACAATGTGTGTTTCTTTAAAAAAAATGCAAAAAGTTTTAAAAAATATAGTAGAACATCCTTGCTAAGCAGTACAAATCAGCCTATTTACAGATTTCGGTTTTAATTGTATTCTATTTGTCTCTTGTGAATAAGTAGAATTAAGTGTCAAAACTTTGCCACCAGTCTTTCCTTGGTACACTTAGGTCCTATGTAGCTTTATTTTTTTTCTTAAAGACTTTATTTTTTAGAGCAGTTTTAGGTCTGTAGCAAAATTGAGGGGAAGGTACAGGGATTTCCCATAGACCCTTTGCTTTTCACATGCATAACCTCCCTCATTATTAACATCACCCACCACATAGTACATTTGTTACAAGTGATGAAGCTACATGGAGACATCATGATCAGCCAAAGTTCATAGTTTACATTAGGGATCGCTCTTGGTTTTGTATATTCTATAGTTTTTTTGTTTGTTTGTTTTTTTAGACAAATGTAGAATGACATGTTTCCACCATTATAATGTCATACAGAGTAGTTTTACTGCCCTAAAAAGCCTTTGGGTTCCACCTAGTCATCCTTCTCCCAGCCCAATCCCTGACAACCACTGACCTTTTCATTGTCTCATAGTTATGCCTTTTCCAGAATGTCATATAGTTAGAATCACAGAGTATGTAGTCTTTTTAGATTGGCTTCTTTCACTTAGTAATATGTATGTAAGTTTCTTCCATGTCTTTTCATGGCTTGATAGCTCATTTCATTTTAGTAGTGAATAATACTCCATTGTCTGAGTGGACTACAGTTTATTTATCCATTCACCTACTGAAAGACATCTTGGTTGCTTCAAGATTTGGCAATTATGAATAAAGCTGCTATAAGTGCAATATGCAGGTTTTAGTGTGGACATAATTAATTTCTCAACTCCTTTGGGTAAATATCAAGGATTGCAGTTGCTGGAGATTATGGTAATAGTATGTATAATTTAGTATCAAACCACCAAACTCTCTTCTAGAGTGACTGCACCATTTTGCAGTCTGTGTATCTTTCTTCACTTAAACTGGAAACTAATACTTCATCTCTGGGTTCTTGGACCCAAATCCTGCTGTCCACTCTGTCTGCGGCAGTGTCTCAGGCTGCGTGTTAATATGCAGATCATTACCCCTTTGTCTGTGAGATAGGCCAGCAAAGATCAATATGCCTTTGTGCGTGTCAACCCTAGCCTTGCACGCCCGGAGGAAGTCTGTAGCCCCTCCTGCTGGGTGACCACTGGCTCTTTAGTCAGGCCGTGACAATGCCACATGCTGCAAGGTATGCCTCTCCTTTTGTTTTTCCCTGCTCCTTTTGTAAAAGAAAGAAGTGGAAAAGAATAAAATTCTTCATTGCTTGACCCCCACTACTGCAGAATGGTTGATGTAGGCAGAATACAAAGCACAGCTGCTCAGGTAACTGCCTCGCAGCAGGTAAGTGTTGGCACCCCTGTGAAAATGTGGGGCCAAGTCCCAAGTTACAGCCAGAAGCTGACAAGAAAGAAAAGGAGAGATAGTGTGAGGAGAGGAGGAAGGCATGATTTATCTTTGTCTCTTTCTTTATGGCTCTCTCCTCAACTTCATCACTATTATTATTCCTAATGTGATTAGTCCTCCACACTTTGTTTAGATGTTCAGGGTAACAGCAATGGGGACACGAGCTTGCTGGAGGCAATGGCCTCAGCTGGCACCCCAATCTCTTAATTATACACCCAGCCTTCCAGAGACAATAGCCTGTTTTACTGCAGAACCAACACGCTTGACATTTTACCACTGACAGAGCTCTCTTTATGTCTCCTTTGTGAGGCCAGGCCTCCTTAATTATAGTTTTCCTAAAACTTTCTGCACATTAAGATCCTTCTTATGGAAAGGTTACAAGTGGAAACCACCTTGCGATTTCTCTCCTGAGAGTTAGCATCCTGATTTAAGGTTTAGAGGATATAAAATCAGGATGATGGCAATTAGTGGAAGCCTGTGGCATCCAACCTCTCCTCCTCCACTCTCTGGTCTTCAATTGAAGTTTCCACAGGGAGAGTTAGTGCCTGTGGACTCATCAGTGGTCCAGGTAAAAGCACTTTTAGCCTGCTTGTGCTATAACCTGACCAAATCTTTTGTGTTTATTGTAAAAAAGTTTGAGGATGCTATATTTCTTCTTATTTTTCTTTCAAAGTAAAGACAGGGAATAAAAACATGGCTTTAAGCACATTCTTTTTCCACCCCAAAGTGATTTTGATGTGGTTTTGAGAGCGTGAGGCAGGGATAATCACCAGCGAGCTTTCAGAGCACAGTCTCCTGGGATAGTCGTAGAAAACTGTTCGGACGATTAGAATTTCATTTCAGAATATTGTTATGGTAAAAGGCACCCAGGTTACTAGACAACTGAGCATTTGGCATTATCATGGCTTTAAAATGTTAACATGGGCTGGATCATGTGACTGCAAAGTTGCCATTGATGATGACAGCGATACAGACTTTGGAGCTAACTCAGAATTCTTGGCAAACTGAAAGCTGTGTTCAAAGCCTGAGAGCTTTAATACATTCATGGGAACCAGTAAGTGGTTTCCTAACTGTCTGTTGATAAATCCCCAAAGCTTTCAGAATTTAGTCCTTGAACTACTAACATTTCCAGTAAGCCTCAAATAGGAATTCCAGAAGGTTGGACTGTGGCAGGAGGGCAGGGATTTATAACAAAATTTAGATTTCACTTTGGGTGTGAAAAACAGAACATTCCATATTACTGTAATTTATTCCTAAATGTATGTATGCACATGTGGTGGCTAAAGATATTTTTATGATGCCTTCACATTTGTTGCCCCTGAAATAGAGCTAAATTTGTGAGGTGGGCATTGAATGGACAATCATAAATTATTTCTCATATTTACTTACTTATTGTCCTGCTCCATTTGGGCAACCATAACAGAACACCACTGACTGGATGGCTTATAAACAATAGACCTTTATTTCTCAGTCTGGAGGCTGTAAGTTCAAGATCGAGTATTGGCAGATTTGGTGTCTGGTGAGGCCATGCTTCCTGCTTCCTGGTCCATAGACAGTGTCTTCTCCCTGTGTCCTTACATGGTAGTGGTAGGGGATGGGTAAGGGGGGTTCTCTGGGGTCTCCTTGATAAGGACACTAACCCCATCATGAGGGCTCCACCCTCATCTCCTCACCATCTCCTAAAAGCCTACCTCGTCACATCATCAAATTGAGAGTGAGGTGTCAACATAGGAATTTGGGGGATTCAAATATGTAGTCAATAACACTAATACATTCACTAAAGAATAAACTTTAGTAAAAAGTATGCATTTTTGACCTTACTTAAAGAAATTCATCATTCACAATATGTACCGAACACATACATAGAGGAATATACGGTGTGAGGGGCTGTTCGGCACTGTGTGCCTGCCCTGAGCACGAACTCTTCATGACAGCCCTGGGCTGGGTTTCACAGAAGCCAGCACTGAGTGGCATTCTGAGTAGAAAGTGAGTGTTAGATCTCAATGTCTGTGAAGAAAGAGTGGGGCAAGGAGTCAAACTGCCATATGTCCTGTGTTGGGACAGAATGGGGAGCAGAGGCTGCCTGCAGAACATAGTCCTTCCTGGAAGGGCATTCAAGGGGTACATTTCTGTGCCCCATCCCATATTAAATAAGGACCAGACAGGCATGGGTCAGGAGGAGTTCATTTGGGGACAGTCCATTCCCTGGGGCAGATGAGGAGTTTACTTGGGTGAGGCGGAGAGACTAGAGAAAAAGGATTTGACTTGCCTGTGAGACAGGAGTGGGATTGGACCCAGAGCCCATCCCAGGCAGAAAACAGAATCTCAGCAAAAGTATAGGGATAGGGATTTCACTTAGGACACTTGGAAAAAGCCAATTATTCAGACAGACAGGCCCACACATGCCTGCATGTCAGAGGTGGGGGTGCTTGAGGACTGTATACTAGCAGAGTGAGATGCCTGGGACCTATTGTAGGTCACTGGGTGTTCTGGGAGGTTCTGCACAGTGGATTTCAGTAAGTGTTACAGTAGCAGGATGGCAATTGCAATGCTGGTGGTTAGGATGTAAAGGAAGCACATGTAACATGAAATAAGACATTATGTGGATTTATATTCTGTGAGGCCAGAGGATCCCTTAGTGGTTCTGAGTCTTCATTTCTCCATCCATAAACGATACTCTTAGGACCTACCTGGGCTCACCCATGAAGATTACTTTGTCAACCTCAAGTGGTTTCCAAATGGGCACTTGTAAAACAGTTGGATTGGTGCAGGCAGGGCTGTGCTGGACTTATTGCTGAGAACCAGGCACAAAGAAGGCACTTAATCTATGTTATCTGAGCTACTTAACTGAGAGATGAAGAGGAAAGGTTTTGAAGTCTTAAATGGTGAAATACCCAAGCCCTAGTCCAGGAGCCAATGGCAGGAGCCATTGTAGTCACTCGCCTTGACAAGATCATGGCCACTTTAATTGCCTGAAACTAAAGTAGGTGCTCTCAGCCAGTGCAACTGTCCTGGTTCTGGCAAAATCCCCTGTTGTTTCTGCCTAACTAATCCTGCCATAATCTTCTCACCGAGCCTGGAGGACCAAAAGGATATTGGTTACATTTACACAAATTGGGATGCTGAGCAGTGGACCAGGGTTACATGGGGCTATAATATTTAACTGCAGATAAGTTGTGTTTGGGATTTTTCTGGAAGTTTAGGCTTGAATCTCTTAAGAAAGGCTCAGGTCAGTGGAATAGACTTGACACCTGTCTACAGACTGAAGTCCAGAGATTTGATGGACTCACCATCCAGGTGTCCCTGCTTCCAAATGGTTACCATGCATTATTCATCCTGGACCCAACTTGACCTCCCCATGTGTCATTGCTCTGGTTCAAAACCTCCTCCTTCTCCCCTGGACTATAATGTATACATATGTGGTCTCTCTGTCTCCAGTCTTCTCCTTACCTATTAGGTCTCTTTCATGCAGGCTCATGTTTTTGGCAAAGCACTTTTGAATTGGCTGTGCTAGTGCCTGGCTGCCACTCTGCCCCACCCAGCACATAGGCCAGGCAGGCAACTTGGATGTGTAGGCCTCCATGTGCAGGATGACAGGAAGGGACAAAAATCTTGCAGACTGGAAAGAACCCACCCATTTACACAGAGCCAAATTTAAAAAAAAATAAATGAATAAAGCCACAGTACCATTAAAGGAGCCCTGTGGGTGAAATAGTTTGGCCCATTGGTCAAAAGGTGTGGTCTTGAGACCAGACAGGGGCTTTTGAAGAGAGCTAACAGGGAAAGAAATGTGTGTTCTTGAATGATTGAGGAGACCAGCATCAACTATGAACATGTAAAAGGTAAAGAAATGTGAAAAGGACACAATCCCATTTTTTTTTTTAAGCATGCAAGACTAGGAGATGAAGGGAAACTGGGGTTGAGCAGTTTCATAATTAAGAAAAATGGGGAGATGTTCATACTCAAAAGTTGACCAAAATTGCTAAAGAAAGTTAAAAAAAGAGGAAGTTTCAAGAGAAAATAAGTTAAAATGACCTGCTAGGAAAGAATGAGTTATTTGATATTTACATGTTATATATTTAATAAATTTTATGGTTTTATATACATAATATTCTCTATATACATATTTTTACCAATAAAAATAATGCCTTCTCATTACAAAAAGTTTAAAGCAGGAAGTAAAAAGGAAAATGTCATTCTAAGGATGATTTCCTTTGCCCCAAGAGTGCAGAGCACTTCATGAGTGTGGAGGGGGCAGCAGGCAGGCCATGGGATAATGGACAGGTGACCTGCAGGTGAGGGGAGGGAGATGCAGGCAGCATGCAGAGGTTACTCTAACAGGAAATTCAATGATGAAAAAGAAGAAACATGTCAAGGTATTGGCTGTGGATGGTAGTGGACATGGAAAATTCAAGATCATCCAAAGTGAACTTGTCAGAAGAAAAGGAGAGATTAAGGATATCGAAGAGAGAGTCAGGGGTGCAAATGAGGAATGATGTTTGAGTTAAAACAGAATCAAGAATCTTGGAAAAATATTTTTCAGCCACCGATGTAATAATGATTCAAGCAATGATCATTATGCATGCTAAAACCATGGGCGAAAAGGCAACAGTGAACAAAATATCAACACGATCTCAAACTGTCACCACCTCCCTTACTTATAAATGACGGAGCAAAGGTCCCTTGGGATGCAGGAATGAACAGCTGCCTATCACCACCCATCATGTTACCAAAAGTGCAACAAACTGGCATGTTCCTTCAGGCAGAGAACTGAGAAGAAAACATGATCGAGTATTCTTCCTAAGAACAGTTAACCGGAATCTGAATCATGAGAAAATGGAAAAGTTTATTTCATGAGACATCTTACAAAAAGAAAATGGCTTGTATTCTTTGAAAATATCAGTGCCACAAAAGAAGAAAGGAAGAAAAAAAAATCAAGGTCTGTTCTACATTAAAGAGGACTAAAAAGAAACAAGGGGCAGGTGTGATGTGTGGTCCCTGAGTGGATGCTGGGTAGAGGGGAAAACAGCACTCAAGACCAAGACTGCAGTAATTGGGAAACTGGAACATGGACCATATACTAGATACTGTCACTGTGTCTGTGTTAAATTGTGGAAATACATTGTGGTGAGGTAAGAGAAGGCTATTACATGCTGGACTGAATATCTCAGCAGGAGAAAAATGAGTATTTTATCTATATATAGAGAGAGATAAATCACATGTGAGAAATGTTAGCTACTGGTGAACCTAATGAATGGGTTTTTATTACGTATTCTTACAATTTCTCCAGAGGTTTGAAAATTTCAAAGTAAAAACTTGAAAAAAAAAAGTAAAAAGGAATCTGGAAAAGGGAAAAAAAACATGTTTTATCTGGCAAGAGGAGTAAGGGGAACCCAGGTCATAGGAAGAGTCACTTTACTTGACCTACTATTTGTTAAGGACTGCATTTTGTTTCTTAAATAAATTACTTCATTAAATCCTCCTAACACATTTGCAGGGTAGATGTTATTACTCTCATTTTACCTGTGAGGAAACAAAAGCTCACAAATCACGTACTACAGCCCATTCTGAGAGCTAGTAATAGCAGTGTAGGTTGAAATTTGCTTCCACTTGACTCAACACCATGCTCTTCTCTTTAATACAAGCTGACCCACATTTGTTAGGGCTCGGTGGCAAGTAACACCCTGTTTGGTTTAAGCAGAGGGAGTTAGTTAAGCAGTGAGGAATTACTGACCTGCTGGATAGTTGGCAAGATGGAGGAGGAGGCTTTCAGCTGAGCTTCTAGGAATGAGCACTAAAGTATTACCCACAGAACCTGCCTGCCAGGAGAGTGCCATCTCAGCTGTAATCAGGGGGACAAGGGACCCCAGCCCAGGGCCCCATGATCTTTGCTGAAATCCACACTAGCACACAGACACCCTCTCCTGCCACTGGTCATCCTCAGCTTTAGCACATCTCTCATTTCACATGGTTGCTGCAGAAACACCAAAAACAGTAGAAATCTAGACCATACATCACAGCTCTCTCCCACCATCAGAATCTCCCATGGACACATCTGCTTCAGGAAGCAAGGTCATGTGTGCTTCTCTGAATGGAGCTTGTGAAGTACAGTCTTCACCTTTCTAGCCTTGACTATTGAGAAAATTGTGTAGAAAGAGGCAGAGGAATTGTTTGTGGCCACTGACCTGTTGGTCACATTTCCCACTGTATTTGCTTAAGTTACAGAGAAAAGGGTGAAGTGCAGAAGAAGTCTGAGGTCTTATAGGATAGTATTCCATTGGGGTTAAATCAGAGAAGCAGAACCATGAGGATATAAAATGCAAGCAAATATGTGCATAAATATTTACTTATTTATGTACCTGTTATATGGTTTCAACCTTTCACATTGTGGGAATTGGGTAAGCAGTCTCTTTAAGGCTGTCATGTTCATGTCTAATAGCGGGGCCTGAAGGTTACAGCTCAGGCATTGGGGAGGAAAGATGGAGAAAAAATGGAGAAGAAGATAAATGGAGGCAGTAGAAGGAAAATGGAGAAGACAGAGATAAGTGGAGATGTGGAGGAGATCAAGTTGGAACTCACAGGATGAGCTGGAACCACAAGGAGGACTAAGCCCATGTCTGTCCTTGTGCCTGATGTGACAGGTGTCACTGTTCTGTAGAAGCTGGAACCTGTCACCTGAGGCTGAACACATACCTGGCCCAGGAGTGGGAGGAACAGTGTTTAAATTGGGATGCTTTTGAAAAAGAAAGAGGGTATTATTGATAAATATGACAGCTCATTAGGATGAGAAAGATACTGTCATAGGCAACCAGAAAAGATGGCTAACATCGCCCCTAGGAAGGTGGGAAATACAGGCTTAAAATTGAGTGCTTTGCTATCCTGATGAACCATGTGCTTTATGAATAAAAGAGGGGAAAGAGCCATTGGGTGTGTGACTGCCAGTCCTGCCAGAGTCAACATCCAGCACTGTGTTTCCTACAGATGACTGAAAATCAGCCACTTAATATCTTTAATTTGTATCTTCTCTATTTTCCCCTGAAGGAAACATCACAGTCACTCCTTAACACTTCAGCCTGAATGATTAGGGCAGAGCCTTGTCTTCCATCTTATAACAGGGATGAGGCTATTCTGAAGGCCTGGGGTTCACAGGGATCAGAGAGACTGGGGAATTTCCTCTGTTGCAATATCACAGTGTGGGTAGAAGGAGGCCTAACAGAAGAGAGGTTGGGCAGTGTTATTTACTCATGCACTTACTAACCTTCCAGGTGACATTCTGGGGAGAAGGCTGAGGCTGCCAAATTGGGACTAAGTTAATCTGACAGTTACAGCAGTACAGACATTTAGGATATTAGTCTAATAGGAGTGCCATGCAGAACATTGACAGCCTTCTTGGAAATAATGAATCAATCTGCTGGATCTGTATCCAATTAGAAATGATGATTATCCACCTTGTCTTTTTGCCTGCTCATTAGAGTAAGTGGATGCCCTCCCAAGTGGACAGCTCAGTGTAAAAAGAGTGAAAGGCATGTGCAGTGTGTGTCTTGGCCAAGGGCAAGACTCAAGAGAATGTCTGCCCCAGGAATGAGAATTCTCTATAGCTAAGAGCTCTCAGACCTGCCCCTCAATTTTAAAATCAATATTATTGAAATGTAGTTTATATAGTTAAATGCATCCATTTTAGGATTCCAGTCTCATCAAGATCTAGAAATTTGCTCTGTTCCTCAAGGAGCCCCGTGCCCCTTGGTTCTTCCATCCTTGGCCCCACCTGGTTTCCAGCAACCACCCACCTGCTACCTGTCATTTTAGATGAGTTCACCCTCAGCTATAGTTTCCTATAAATTAATGATCTTTGCCTGTGATCTTTTGTATCTGGCTTCTTTCACTTATTGGGGCCCATCCATGTTATCAGTAGTTTGTTATTTATTTTAATCCATGAGTAGTATCCCACTATATAGGCATGTAGTGCATTCACAAGTTGATGGATATTTGGGTGATTTCCAGTTTGGGGCTGTTATGTTTGAGTAAGTGTATGTTTAACTTAGTATGATAAGTGTGTGTTCAGTTTTATAAGAAACTCCTGAACTGTTTTCCAAAGTGGCCATAACGATTTGAATTTCAAATGTGGGAGAGGTCCAGTTGCCCACCCCCTCCCACCTGCACTTGTATCCTCAGGTTTTTGATTATTTGTTCATTTGATAGATATTCTAACAGGTGAGTGGTATCCCATTTTTCTAATGACTGACAGTGTCCAATATCTTTACATGTTTATTGTCATTTCTGTGTCATCTTGGTTTGAAGTGTTTGATCCAATGTCTTGCTTTTTCAAAAAGCGAGATATCTGTATTATAAATATTTTCCCCCAATCTGTGTTTGTGGTTTCATTGTCTTAATAATGCAGAGGTTTTAAGTTTTGAAGAAGTCCAACTTACCAATTTTAAACTTTTATGGTTTATTCTCTTATATCCTACACATGCGATCTTTGCTTATTATTGAGTCAGATTGAGTCAGAGCAAAGATTTTCTCCTATGTTTGCTTTTTGAAGTTTAATAACTTTAGCTTTTATGTTTAGTCTTAGAGTTTATTTATTTATAATGTAAGTTAAGAGTTGAGTGTTTTTCTATGTGATTATTACAGTTATACCGGTACAACTTGTTGAAAATATCTTTCTTCATTAAATTAATTCACCACTTTTGTCAAAAATCAATAAGCTCTCCATTTTGTTTTATTATCCACTTATTATTCATTTCTACCTTTACCTCAGTGTCACACTTCCTTGATCATTACATTTTTAGGGTAAGTCCTAAAATCAGTCAAAGTAGGTCCTCCAACCTTGTTTTTCTTATTCACATTGGTTTTGGCTATTCCGGAATCTTTTTGTTTCCATATAAATTTTAGAAGAAGTCTGTTTATTTCTATAAAAATTCCTGGTGGGAGTTTGATTGAAATTGTTTTGAATTTATAGATTAATTTGGGGGAGAATGGGAATCTTTAAAATATTGTGTCCTCCAATCCATGAACTTGGCATAGCTCATCATTTATTTAAGGCCCCTTTAATTTTTATAAGAAAATGTTTTATGGTTTTCAATGTGCAATTCTTGTACATCTTGTATGCATTTTTAAATATTCCACTTTTTGATGTCATTGTGAATGGCATTAAAATATCTTTATTCCAATTATCTATTGCCAGTATATAAAAATGCAAATAATTTTTGAATATTAACCTTCTATACTCTCACCTTGTAAAGTTACTTACTGGTTTGAGAACTTTTTTAAAGGAATATTAGAATTGTCTCTGTAAACAGTTATATAATTTAGAGTACAGTTTATCATCACTAATGTGCTGTATGACCATGACAAGATCACATAGCCTCTCTGTGACAGAGATAGACATTTAAGAATTGAAATGGACTTTGGAGCAACTCTGTGTTTTTACCTATTAAATAATGATAATAACAGCAAGCAAGTATCTAACACTACCTGTTTGCTGAATATGACTTTTAGTGCTAGACACGTTACCTGATTTATTTCTTACTTTGATTTTTTGAGACACATCATATTCCTTTTTCAATTTAGAGATGAAAAAACAGGAACACAGAGAGATGAAGTAACTTGTCCCAGGTCATATTAGTAGGATGTAACCAAGACAGGATTTGAATTCTACCTTGCAAAGTTGTGGTGAAGAGCTAATAAAGGACAGAATGACTTAAGGGTTTGACAATACAGTAGTCCCCACTTATCCATGGGTTTGCTTTCCATGGTTTTAGTTGCTCGCAGGCAACTGTGGTCTGAAAATATTAAATGAAAAATTCCATAAATATGTAATTCATAAGTTATAAATTGCATGCCATTCTGAGTAGTGTGATGAAATTTCCCTCCATCCTGCCTGGGAGTGAATCATTCCTTTGTCCAGCACATCCATGCCATATATGCTCCCCATGAGTTATTCATATAGACTGCTCTATATGCTGATACACAGTGAGTTATTTATACAGAACAGTAGTTTTTCAAGGTATAATTTAGCAATATTAGATGTGTTTCTCTGATAGTGGTAAGAAGGGGAAGGAGAAGATGTAAAAGAGACTACATATACATTTGATATACCTACACACACACACACACACACACACACACACACACAAAATAATAATGATTTCCATCTTTGGAGCTATTATGAGTATGTGCCTGTCTCTTTAATTCTACATTGATATCACTATCTTTGACTCAGAAAATCAATATACTATTTTTCTAGGCTGTAGTTGGACAGTGGCCTGTGACCTGAGAATCACATTACCTGAAATCAATCCTGGCTTCCCCGCGGCTTCTGCTGAGCCTCTAAGCATGCTGCATACAGCTGTGTAGAGCATGTCAGTTCCTTGCCATCCTTACCTTGAGAAAGCCTACCCTAACTGTTTGCAGAATGCACAAGATGCTCTGAGGTGCAGGTGTGCAAAGCACCACGTTTTCTAAATGCCAAACAGTGCATCTCTCCATGTAATGTGCAGCTTACCAGAAAACTGAGAGACCCACATTCAATAAGCCTCACAAGATACAAATATTATTTTTTTACCATGCAAAAATATTCTTTCTGCCCTAATTTTTTTGATTTGTTCTAGAATTACTCCTAGAGTGGATACATGGGTGCACTCATCTGACTCAGCCCTATCTATCTGCCAACCCAAGAATGGGGAAGAGGGTTGCACAACATTCTAGCCAAATCCAAGCCCTCTGATCTGGAAGCCAGTGACAAGAATGATAGGTCTGCTTTTATCTGATCTTCCAGTTCCCTGAATTCAAGAAAAAGAACTCAAGATCTAATTTGCATGATCACTTCATGGAAACTGGAGTTGGAGAGATAGCAGAAGTAGTGATTCAGTGGGAAAAATAGATATGAAAAGAAAAAGAAAAATTGTTTAAAATTTTTACTCAATGGTTTTCTGTCAGCCCTACTCCTCTTATGTTCAGAATTGGTGAGAATTCCAGAACAAAAGAATCAAGTTCCCCTCCAAGTGATTTGTTGTACGCCTTAGGCAGTGCCTTGACCACACTTTTGGGGGACGGACACAGAGCCCATGAATCTTCCATTGTAGGTTTTCATCCACGTTCTCAGTGTGGGCAGCTCCCCTATTAGTGCTAGGACCTGACACAATCAAATCTTGGAATCTCCAGTGTATCAGAGACAACACCGAAAGCTTTTATCTATCACATAAATTAGTAATCATTGCAATTTATCTCCCTCAACATCAACAAAGCCAGAAAAATCAATTGGTCTCGGTCTCCTGTGGCTGCTGCACTCTGTAATGTAGGTCAAACTTGGATTGGATGCCTGGAAACCACAAAGAGCGGATGAAATATATGGAAACAATGGAAGGTGAATTTCTCCTGTACTTGCAGTCAGGGTTCCAGCTACAAAGCCCGAGAAAGCAATGGCGGCAGTGCGAGAGATCTCAGGGAAGCAAGAAACCCCACATTCCCTTTCACTTAAGGGACATCACAACCTTGGTTAGTGGCAAATAAGTATTTTCCCTAAGGAGGCACTCAAAATACATGGCAACTGCCCCAGTACTGCTGCTCCTCTCGGGAAGGCATAGCTCGTGATCAAAATGCACAAAAGGCACAGAGGGTCCAGCTTAATTTTTCCATTGCAATAGGTAGAAATTAAGATTTTTTTCCTCAAGAGGGAGCACCAGAATAGATGTAATTTATCCTCCAGATGTTTTTGAGAGGAAGAGAAGAAAGGGGAAGAATGCTTGATCCATTTCTCTCTCATTCTCTCTTTTAAAGCCAGCTGGCTACTGTGGTTAAAAATAAACTTCAGCTGGATTTCCCTGGTGTATGCTGCCTACTCACATCATTAGAAACAAGCCCTTGGAATGAAGAGCTGAGGGGACAGTGTCTGCTCCCTTTGACATAAAAAGCCTTTCCAATAGTCCATTTGGTTAGCAAATAAGGTCAGGGGTCACCCCTCCAGGCATGATGGGGGCCATGCAGAGAGGTAGTTTTCCTGCACCCACCTGCGTAGATGTGATCTGCACTCAGAGTTCCTCAGGCCCCTTCACCTGTGTGCATAGCTATGGAGAGCCAGTCAGTCTACATGGAAGCTTTGCAGATGTGGAGGTGTTGCTATTCTGGGCGCTCTGCTGCTGCTGGTTTTGGTGCTGTGTATGCTCTGAACAGTGCTGGGGCATGTCCTCACTGGGTGTCCTCTGAGCTGATGGGATGTGTGCTGCAGGGATGCTTGACAGTGAATTCAGGGAAGACCAGAGCTGGCCTGGGCAAATAAGCTTGGTCACTGAGTTTCCTCGTGTGGACCCAGGGCCAATTTGGGGGAGTCAGCAAGCCTAGATTCAAATTCACCAACACCACTTGGCAGCTGGAAATCTTCCATGTCTCAGTTTCCTCACCATAGAACGTTCACCTGATAGATATAAAGATTAGGTGAGATGATATGTGACTTCATCCCCAAGTATATTTTAGTCACTACTGCTGAGGAATAAGTGCCCGAGACCTAGAACTTAGTGGATAAAACACAGGTTTTGTGCATATGGATTCCATGGGTCAGGAGTTGATATGATATTGACCAGTTTGTCTCTGGTCCTCAGTGTATGGGTCTGGAGGTGCCTTCACTCCTCACGCACAGGCTAGCTCTTGGCAGGGAGCTCAACTGAGTTATTGGTGGCTGTTCTAGACTAAATTGTGTCCCCCACCCTCAATTCATATGTTGAACTTCTAACCCTTAGGACCTCAGTATGTGATTATATTTGGAGATAGCATCTTTAAAAAGGAGGTTAAGTTAAAATGAGGTCATGTGGGTGGGCTCTAGTCCAATATGACTGGTGTGTTTATAAGGTTACGATACAGACTCACAGAGAGGGATGGATGACCCTTTGAAGACACAGGGAGAAAGCAAGTCTTCAATTACATCTATGGCTTTGAAAATGGCTTCATTTATTTACTTGAGAAAGTCCTCCTGTCCTTTTGGATAAACTGAGGTGAAACCTCTAACTCTCCAAGCTGCGTTAGTTACCCCCCACCGTAGGTCTTGCCATGAATTTCTTTTATTATAAACTGTCTCCTCCACTATACTGCGCATTCACTAAGGAACAACAATTAAGTGAATCACTCTTTGCCATGTAAGTAGAATGATGCCTGCAAGTGGTAAACATGAGTTAATTGTTTAAAAATTAAATGCAAAGAACTGTGTATAGTGTGTTTATGCACCCTATCCTCAGGGTCTAGCCCAGAATGGGCAGTCAGTGAATAATTGCTAGGAAAATGAAGGAAGCTAGCAAAATGTAGATGAAAATAATCAAAAAGAGAAGTCATTGCATGAGTCAAGGAGGGCCTGATTTATAAAATTTCACTAAGTGCCCTTGATTACCTTCAGTGCGTCCAAGTCTTCAATCAACCCCCAAACCTCCTTCAGATTCCTGAAGAATGTTTTCCAGAGCTTTTCAAAGAGCCTCCTCTGTGATGTTAAGGGTCTGAGTTCCTTCAGATGCACTTAGCCCCAGGTTCCACTTTGGGCTTCTTTTGTAGAAACCCTTTTCTTCAGTCAGGTTTATAATGAAGGCTTCTAAAGTACTTAGAAACAAATAATTTTCCTAAGCAGGTGAAGTAACGCACCTATAATTCTGTTTACACTACTCATTTGCTTATCTAATTATTTTTGTAGTCCAGGATTGTTTTGAAATGACCACAATATGTGAATTAGTGGGGTCTGAAATAATAAGGTTTTTCAGTATCTTTAATTATATGTAAGGGCAGTAAGATAATTTTCTCATTTAGGGTGAGACAAAGGAAATTAATTAAACATGAAAAAATAAGACACAAAAGTTAGATATAGAAAAGGATTTCTGGTCTGTAAATGTGGATTCTTACTCAAACTTGCAAAGAGGGAGTTGAGGGGTGAGGGAGCTGGTCATGATCCATGAAAGTCTTTGCAAACAAGTCCTATTGATATTTGCTTGGCCTTGTAGATTTTTGTGTCCTGGGGGTAAAGGTTAAAAAAAAAAATCTCTTAAGGACACTATACAGGCCAAGATCCTTCAAGTTTGTGTTGTTTTTAATAATCATCTTTTGAAGAGAGGAACAATGAGGTTGTATTGTAATTATCTTCTGCCAGAGAAAGGGACATAGCAGCAGGTTCATGTCTAAGTGTAACAACTAAAAATAAATATCCTTGGAACTATCAAGTGTTTTTATGCTACATTTGCATAAAAAGAACCCCCATTAGGCTTTCTTTCACATAAAAAAATGCTATCCAGTGTGGACTCCCATTTTTTTCTCCATTCTCTCTTCTGTGATTGCACCAATCATTATGAAAACCTCTGCTTTTCAAAGGAAATAAGGCGCCCTTCGCTCTTGCTCAGTACGATATTCTTAACTTTGCTGGGCCCCTGAAACCAGGGTACCACTTCTTTGGGGACTGCTCTTGTCTGCCCAGCCTCTGGCCCCACCCAATGGCTCAGATGGCGCCTGTGGACTTTGGAGGATTGACCGTGGACATTTATTACCAAATCAGTCTTCACGTGGATCATGTGGAATCAGGAGCCTGAAATTAGCCATAGTGGGAGTTGTACATTGTGCAAATTGTCAAGCTTGAACTCAGGGACCCCTCTACCCCACCAGAGCTGGTTGTTAGACATTGATCCCCATGCTATGGCCATGCCTACCTTCATAGTCATGTTTGCTTAATATTTGTCTCCAGAAAAGATCAGGAAACTAATCTATGAATCAAAAAATGTCCTCATCATAGAGACCACAGACCTACAGGGGGGCCAGGCCTTGAGAGATTATGTTTTAGCATCTTCCCTCCCTCAGTGGGCTTGATCTTCTGGACTAATGCACTCATGAGGTCAAGTCTGCCATAAAAATTGATTCTTATAGATTCTTTTAAACCAAATTTTTATTCTGCAATTAAATTAACAGGTGACTATCTGGAATCACCTAGGTAGTTTGAGATTATGTTTAAGTTCTAGTTTATTGTCCCTAAGGCTGATTTCTTTCTTAGAAAAGAAACATGTTCTCACTGCTGACTGTAAAATCAAAGTTTTCCACTCTTTTTCTCTAGACTTCTACTGTATTTTTAAAATTTGCTGTCAGGATTTTAGCTAGGAAAAAAGAGGGGTAAATTCCACATCCAGTTGTCCAGTGTACATGGTTCTAATGAAAATGCTGACCTGCTTGTTTCTCATCCCCTCAGGTCTGCTCTCCCGCTAATCCCCACCCTCAGGCCACAGGATTTACAGCTATTGCATCCCTAGCAAGACATTTTTAAACTTAAGTACAAAACAAAGTATCAGATCATTATAAAGCAGGTAAAGACAACTTCACCAATACTTTGTAAAAATATTACTGCACTATCTTAATTGATACATTTTTCTGCCTGTAATACCTTGCTGAAAACAAAACAGACAAAACCATGATCTCCCCCCAAGCCAAACAAAAGGTGAGAGGGTTAATTTTAACTACTTTCAAGTGTATAGAGAAAATATGGTATGTTTGATAGCTACTGTTTTATTTTTGATTGGGCTGCAATCTCTGTTTTCTGTTTTTATTATACATTAAAACAGTCATTTTATCATCACCACTTAATTTATGACTATTAGGATTTACAAAGAGACTCAAACATGATATAAAAAAATTGACTGGTAAGGCATATAAATGTGTGCTTTAATATCACACAGTTTACAAATGAAACAATTCTCATTCATGTTCTGCTTTTGTATGAGGGACATTCAATTCCTAACTCAACCATATTTTTCATATCTCTTTTTCTCTCTCACTGTTTTTATATATACACACACATACACATATATATGGATATATATACTTATATGTGTATGTGTATATTTTTGATAACTTTCTGTGTTGTATTGAGTACATAGCACAGCCTGTTAAGACTATAGTCTTTCAACCAATGTCCTGATCATGTGTAAACATATGAGAAAAAAATCATATTATAAGACATATCAACAAGGTGCAGGCAGAAGGAAGGGTTGTAAGTGAAAAAGAAAAAAGACAGAAAGTGCCTGCTTTTCAAAAAGCAAAGAATGAAATTTGTCTGCCTGATTACTGGTTCATTTCATTTCCTTTTCCTTTCTGAACAATGTTCAGAAACCATGGGATTTCAAAGTCATGTTCTGTACTTGGAAACTCTGAATGATATAAATAATTCTCAGTAGGAAATAAAATGACTGATATACATAAATAGGAAAGAAATGTTCTTGGATTGATCTTTCCCAAACTTTTCCAAACCAGCTTCACATCCTGGCCTAAGGGCATATAATCACAATTCCCATAAGCTGACGCAGGTCAATTAGGGCAAAAACAATGGTGGTTCAACCTCTTCTCTCATTGCCAAAACCTGTACGTGATCACTGAGAATTTGGCACTATTGTCAGCAAATGAAAACAATCAGAACATAATACATGTTGCAGAGTATAGGAGAGAGAATTCTAGAATGGGCTGCTTCACCATGAAAAGGTCAGCAGGAGAAGTGGAAAATAATGATCAACAGTCACTAAAAAAAGAAAGAAAGAAAGCAAAACCTATGACAACTAGACTTGGGGATCTACACTGTGGGATCCTTATGCCACAATGCAAAATGTCACATTTTCTATAGCAGAGAGAAGTGCTAGATGAATAAGCAAATATTAGGAACAAACACGCAGAAGGAAAAATATATTCCACTTAAAAACATTTTCCTTATAATTCAAGGGTTACTCTTTTTTATAAAAATACTATTCTTAACAAACTCTTCACTTGGAAATTTTGAAGGGAGAATTGAAAAGAAATTGGAGTTGGAAAATGAAAGGTAGACATCTCTTTGCACATCTTCTTGGAAAACATCATTGTAATGGTAAAGAAGTACTTCAGAGGAAAACATAATTCACTCTGCAGCTCTGTCTTCCCAGCAGGATTTGGATGGTACTTGGGAAAGGAGTCATATAATGGAGTGCAGTTTATTATAGCAAATCACTCTCACACACACACACACACGCGCGCGCACGTGTACACACACACGCGCGCACATACACATACACACATTCCCTAAGGTATGCACATATATCCAAATAAAAACAATATATGATACCAAGTGTAGGAGGATCACATAGATAGAAAGCATCTATACATTTTAAATGATGCTGATACCCACAAGTCACTTAAGTAGGTTTGGAGTTAAATTATTATTTTGAGGGGCTTTTGTCTCAGATCTCTATTTTGCAGTCAGTTGGGTGAATTCTAGTCAAGGAAGTCTAATAAGAGAGAAGTAGTCTTTGTTGAACTTCAGGCCACTTATGTGAGGGGGATTGACTTCTTGCTTCTAAGGGAACAGGAGGTCAGTGGTACTTACAAGGCATCCCCCAGCTGGTTAATGGTGTCATTTAGAATAGATTAATGAGGATGGACCACATTTTATGACCTTAACGATGTTTTTGTATACACTTTAAATTGTACTAGGAGAAAGTGCTTTATGCCAGTAATACTATATGGTTAGAATAATGTACCATCCCCTCCCACTTACCCACCCCACCAAAGTAGTGAGTTTTCTTGTGAGAAAAGAAATAATATTGGAGGAGGTAGGTATAATAAGAATCTCCAGAGAAATAGAACCAATAGGAGATAGAGATCATTATCTATCCATAATATATACACATATATAATATATACGTTTATAGCTGTGAGTACATGAAACACAAGGGTTTATTCTTGTATTATTATTTTTTAATTATTGTATTATTTTCTATAAACCAACTTTTGTCCCACCCTATCTATATATGTACACATATATATTCACATGTATATGCTCTTATTAACCACATTAGAAATGCCCTGTTAAATCAGACTGGAAGGGAAAATTTGCACGTGTGGAATGTGACGTGCCTACTGGAAACGCATTTTGCCATATCCTGGAGGCAGATGAAAAGATGGTCTGGATTTCAGGAGAGCCATTAGATGTAGCAATACACATGCTTCTCAGAGCCGTGGACATGGTTGGGAAGGTTTTAAAGAAAGATTGACACATCTATGATGGCAAGTGGCAAGGGCTCCCACCTAAGTGGGGTAGAATGAGCAGGAGGCCCAGAGATCAAAGTCCTTTCCCTGGACACAGCTTAGGACCCGGAGGCTGGTACACCAGCTCCCAAGTTCTAGAAAGGGCTCCAGTCTCTGCTCCTCTTTTTCCCTCCCTAAAGACTATTTTCATGAGTGACCACTCACCAGGCCCATGTCTCATACCATCTGCCCCAAGCCCCCGTAGGTGGGGGAGCCAGCTCCTGGTTGAGACACCCAGCATCGCCCTCACCTCTGTTCTGAACACACAGGTCCAAGCTGAGACAAACGCAGGTTAATCCCATAATCCTGTCCCCACCTGCCAATAGTCGTCGTCGGCAGCCGTCCGTCTCGAGAGACGATGGTGTAGCTTCTTAAGAGTCTATCTGCACCGCCGAGAATGGTTGTGCAGTCCGACTCAGGAGTGACACGGTATATGTCTCCTCCCGTGTTGAATCGACATCTTGCGATGACGCTGGAGTGTCCTCTCCAGTGAAGCTGAAGCTACAGAGCCTGGGCAGGGTGATATGGAGGGTCTGCTGTTGCCCATGCAGCAGACCCCCCCCTCTCTTCGCAGCTGAAGGGTCCAAGGGAAAGACGGAGTCAATACAGCTTGGCTTCAGGTGCGCTGCAGGAGTTGCCGGTGTTGACTACAACGTCAAACCGCCTTAGGGACTCCGGCTCCGGATTTTCTGTCGGGGTTTACTCCCTTAGCCTTTCCCCTGAAGAGGTATGCCGCAAGGCAGCGGAGGTTTTTTGGAATCAGAGTTTTCCTTCTCTGATGTGCCCTGACTGGAAGATCGAACCAGCGACACTTAGCTCGCAGGCCGACGCTCAATCCACTGAGCCAAACCAGCCAGGGCTCTGCCAATAGTAGACACTGCCAATGACTTAGGTCAACCAGATCCATCACAGGCTGCCCTGGATTCAACAGAGCAGCACAGCTGGAGACACAAGGCAGGGAACCAGCCTGTGTTGGGGTGGAAAGACAGCCCCAGGGCTAGGGGTGGTCAACATTTAGACCACCTGCTCATGGTGCCACTGTGAAGTCCCCAGAAGCATTTTCCACAGGGAAGCCATCTTTGGAGGAGTTATCTTGGAAGTTGCCAGAGTTACCTGTAGTGGCCAATAAGATCAGTGTATGAACTCAAGTGATTTTAACATAGGACATTACAATAAATTTCAGGGGTTAGTTCAAAAAAAGAAAGAAAGACAGACAGACTGGAAAAGGAGATGAGAAAGGAAGAACGTTGGGGAATATAGGACTTTAAGATGGAGCTTGAATAAGACAGCCGTAGGTAATGGAAAGATCAGAGAAGTCAGCAAGGAAACCAACAGGAAGTGGAGAATCCAAGGCAGAGGATCAAAGGGTGTCAAGAGAATGAAGGGGGTTTGCAGTTCGAAATAGAATAAGAAATTGTGGAGAATGACAGCCAGAGAGAAGATACTGAACTAACAATAAGAGTATCAATAGTGATCTTTTGTGAAAGTAGATGCAACAGAATAGTGGGGAATGGGGAGTGAATGGAAGGTGAGGAAAGAGAACAAGTAGGGTTCTACCCTTTAAAACAGTTTGTAAAAAGAAAGAGTCAGAAAGTACTTTAATAATAAAATAGCAATTTTTATATCTGTAAAATGGGGGTTGTTATACCCACCTGGAAGGACTTTTGTGAGGCTTAACTGAAGATAGTTTTTTTTTCTTTCTTTCTTTTTTTTTTACACAAAACATAATATAGTCCCTGGTGTGCAGTTAGTTATAAATTTCTATTCTTATTTTTATTATTTTCTGTTTTTTCTATTTCTAATATTATTAGTTATTAGTAAAATCAACAGTAATAAAAATTATTATGCTGTATAAAAGGGATAATATGTGAGCTGAGGAAAAGATGGATCCTACCAAGGAGCTGGGCTGACTGTGGGGTGATGCCTCCATAACAAAGGGGTTGAAAAAGTTATAGTCACTGTCTTATTTTTACAGTTCACATCCCTTCTGACACCAAATGTGCGGGTTTTCCACACCAAACAAGTCTCCTGCTCTCTGTACATTGACTGGGTGTCCAGCAATTCAATTTGATTTTAACCAGAGTTAGTGTCAGACCCCACAAGTTAAAGGCTTAGTCCCACAAGGCTGACCTCACTTCAGACACTAGTCCCAAGCATTGAGTCTCAGGGTATCCACACTTCTCTCTAACTTGGTTACAAATGGGGGGTTCCCAAAATATCCCCTCTTTCAGGATTGGTAATTTGCTAGGATGGTTCTTAGAACTCAGGAAAGCTCTTTGCTTACTATTGCTGGTTTATTATAAAGGCTACAACTCAGGGACAGTCAAGTGGAACAGAAGCATAGGGCAAGGTATCCCATCCTTAAAGTTATTTAGGGATCACCACTGAGATTCCAAGGATTGTAGGGGCCGTATGCCAGGAACTCGACCAAAGACCAAATATATGTTTATTATAGTCAGTAGTCTACTTGGGAAGGGAAGAATGTGTGTGTGTGCACACATGACTATGTAGGGGCATCATCCAGAAGTAAGGTAGATTTCAATAAAACAAAATGGGGACAGGCTAGTTTGCAAAATTTAGGAAATAAATAAGATAGCAGAAAGTCTGAAAAGGGGTCTATTTCTTTGAAAGACTTATTTAAATTGCAGCCTAGGGCATTGATTTTGGGTTTTATAATAGTTAAATGTATGATGTATAATAAAACTTGCCTACACAAATTTTTTAAATGATTGTATTTAGAAATACACAAATTTTTATAAAGCTTTAAGTTGTAGCAAATACAATAATCAGAGAAGAAACAGAGGCCTGAATGTCTCTAATATTGTATCTTAATTACATTCTGGCAACATTTTAATAAAGATCCCATAAGAACTGTGACTGATCTATTTACACCTGAGGAGCATAATTCTTATATTGGCAGTGAGCAGCAGACCTGGCATCATGCAATACCCTCAGTGGATACTTAATGTCTCCATATGTGTGCCCATGTGGTGCACGTGCATGTTTGAGTGTATGCCACACATGTGTGCATTCTTGCATGTGTGAGCATCCATGTGTGCACACTCATGTGCACGCACACTCGTGTGTGCACATACACCCATGTGCGTGCATGTGTGTGCATTTTGTGAGGTGTGATGCATGCATGTGAGTATGTTTGTGTGTGTGCATCCTGCAGCTGGCTAGTTCCACAGGTTGGCTTTAATCTCAGGGATTGACTTCTCTGAATTACAACAGAAACCACCTTTTTGGCTCCGAGTGTTTAAGGGATTGCATGCTTTTTTAAGACCTTGGCACTTTCTCGTGTCTTTCTTCTTCACTAAGAGTAGCAGCAACTGAAGCTGGATTTCTTTTTAATCACATTTAAAACAGGGTGATTAAATAGGACACAGGCCTCAAGCTGGGAGAGTGTTCTCCCAGACATCACAGATAAGTGCTTTCTGCAGGATGTCCCATTTCAAGGGCAAAACCTGAGATTTACTTAGATGCCTTCCTGTAGATGAACAACTTGAAGGAACAGATAAATATTTCAGCACAGAAATCATTTAGTAAAATCATATTTCCCAAGGTTAGTGTTATCTGTGCCTTGGCTTCATATCTGATTAGGGGCTTCTCTAAAATAATTCAGTCTACAAGCTACTTGTATGTCAGCAAGAATTTTCTTGTCTTGTAACAGAATGTGTTAGTGATTTATACCAGGATAATGTGACAGCTCAATAATGTTTTATGTAAACTTTTAATTGAGATATAGCATAACTTATTTAAAAAGTGCATATATCATCAGACCTCTGTATTGTGAATTATTTCCATTCCCTCTTATTGACCTTTTGGGGAATCTAAAAACATTATTCACTCTGAAAAAAATTTTTTACACAACAAATTATTTTATGACTTTGTTCTTGCCTCAAGAATAGCCAGTAATTCAACCCTAACTTTATATCATAACAGCATGTTGCCATGCTTAGGAAGGTATCATAACTTCACTCAACTATCATATGTCCTGTGTTCCTGTCACTATCAAACATGTATGACCATAAAGTATTTGTAGTGCAATACAGAAGCTTTTAGTAACAATGGAGCTGATTGTTCCACACAAGATGAAAAGAACAGAGGTAGTTTGGAGAGTGGCTGGCTGTAGACTGTGCTTATCTGATGCCCCAGAAGTGCTCTGTAAGCCCAGGCTTGGAGGGGAGCCTCAGCAGCTGTGATGGAGGCTTTTCTTTTTATGACCCCTACACCCCCACACAGCTCACTTCTCCTTCCTTTGTGTCCTCGTTCCCTGACACTTCTTCCAGGACCATATGCTTCCTTTAGAGTCTGATGTTCTCCGACCTCTATGCCAACTTCCACACAGCCTGCCCACAAAATAACCCTGGTATTGGGGGTATTCCTAGTGGACCTCTCCTCAGGTGATTCCACTGTTGGGAGCCAGTGGTTTTAGAGAAGTCCAGCACTTCGCATTATCGCAGACTACAGTTGGGGGGTGAGGGGCTAAATAGTCAGAAGTATCAAATAGCAGTAGAAAATCAGTCCTTCTTCTTTGGAGGGTGGTGTGCCTGTAACAGATTTGTAGGGCCACTTAACCCAAATCAATCTCCTTGTCTGTGGCCAGGCTCTCATACAGGGCTCTTTACTGCAGTGTGCTCGCACAGTATTTTTTTGTTGGGTGCATTATATTGATCCAAGAAGGAATTCAGAAAGAGCTCTATTTTATGGGAAGAAGGTGTTAGTAAGAATAAAATGAACATCATTAGTAACTTTAGGGAGTAAGAATAAAAAGAACATCATTAGTAACTTTAGGGAGAGACAGCCAGGCAGGTGGGTGAGGCTGGCAGTAGACCAGAGACCAGGAGAAAGGGAGCCAGGAACACTGTAGGGGTTGACCCTGCACAGAGGACCGTGAGAGGGAGGAGGAGGAGGAGCAGGGACTGCATCATGCACAGAGAGGCACTCAGCCTGTGGGCACCTGCTCACTGTCCTGTTACTGGGCCTGCATTCTGTAGTGTGTGCACAGACAGAGGGGAACCGGTCAGCGTGAACGTGTGCTTCGGTGGGAATGGGCTGCCCTGAGGTCAGCAGCTGCAGAGCTTCTGGATTCTGCACATTTGTTCTCTCTCTAGCTGACCTTTATGGTCAGTATCAAATGAGGCAGCTTCTGTGAAATGACCTGAGTGGCAGCCCCTGGGGTGCCTCATGTTTATTCTCCTATCCTGTCCTCACTGAGGAGCTCAGGAGGTTGACTGGAGAGCAGTTGGGAGCCAGCAATCCTTGAGGACCAAGCCCAATTCTAGGGCTCCACTCATCTCTTAACAAAGCTGAGTCCCTGGGCCCTTTCTCTATCTCTCTGTGCTATAGGACTGTTAGAATATTTTAGACCAAAGAGCCTTCTCCAGGTTTCATTTTCAAAAATCAGCATTATGCCTGTCATACTTAACAGTTCTATTGGACAATGTACCAACTTGACCCATTTACTTACAATTCAGCTTTCAAGGTGTTAGTCTTGTCTTCAGCACCATTTCATGGAGTAATTCAACTAGAATTCTTGCACATTTTTTATCATATTAATAAAATTGTGTTTAATTGTGCTTATATACTTCCATGGTTTATAAATTTGTAAAGCTTATTAAATAGTTGTAAGTCAACCCTGTCCCACCATTTCAACTCCAGCTCTAATCTTTCAAGTTTTCTAATTACTTATAAAAATAAATAGAATGCTTCAATGTCTCTCCTATCACTAAATACAAGTACTTTTCTTGTTTACTGATGATTAAGAGTGTTTTCTCCCAGTTACTATAGTACCTCACCAAATGTACACATGCATGTCTGCATGTGGGCATGCTCAGAAACTTACATGCATACACACTTAACCTTATAACAGTAGAAACAGATTAAAATGAATTTCAAGAACAGCCTTAAATAGGGGAGAAATGACAGCATGGCATTCTGAAGTCTACCTGTGGACAGGGAGAGATAAAAGTAAGGACCTGGCAGCTGTGGCTCAGTAGATTGAGCATCGGCCTGTGAGCCAAGTGTCACTGGTTTGATTCCCAGTCAGGGCACATGTCTTGGTTGCACGTCAGGTCCCCATTTAGGGGCACAAGTGAGAGGCAACCACACAGTGATGTTTCTCTCCCTCTCTTTCTCCTTTCCCCTCTCTCTAAAAAAATAAATAAACAAAACAAAAAATAAATAATTAAAAAAAAACTTACTATAAAAAATTAAAAAAATAAAAAGACAAGGAAAAAATTCTAGATGTTGGTCATTAACCTTCTTTGAATATGAGCCAGAGATGCAGTATGGAAATGCCCTCTGAGCAGGTAAGGTATTGGAGCCCCTGTTCCCTCTCACTCCTAAGTCAAGATCAAGCAGAGGTTCCCAAACATTTGTACACACCAGAGTCATCTGGGGCACTTATTAAAACACAGATTTCTGATAGAGTATTCTCATATAGGGCTCCAGTGTTTGTCTTCCTAAATAAGACTTTTGGGGATTTGGGTGGGTCAGACCTTCTAAATAGCCTTAAAAACCCAGGGCCACACAGATTGTTTGAATTCCTAGTTCTCTTCTGATGCTGCACTGTACACTGCCCTCATCCAAAGAAAATGTAGAATGTCTCAGGTTAACCTCAGACTTTTCTTTTTCTGCACTTTTATTTTCATCAACTCTCCCTGTCACGTTAATTCTGAATCTCCTATTTTCCCAACCTTGTCTCCTATTTTTAACTGGTGGACAAGCTGATGAGCCACCAGTGGGCTAATGTTCTGACATCTGGGCTTATTAACATCGGGAAGCTTTGGCAATAAACATTGAATGACTGTTCTATGTGACTAGATATCTGTGACTTTGCTTCCTGCTGGCATCTACAGATGCTTACTCTAATTCTGAAGTAATGAAGAAGAAGCCTTCTTGGTATTACTGAGAATTGTATTTAACTCTGGAAGTAAATATCCATAAACTATTGATAAAGAGAAGCAGTGATACAGAATTAGACCCTACTATATATTTTCTCTCATTAGTATCAAATTTATGGCTTAGCCAAGGCTTGCTTCATGCTTGGCATAGTTGATCAATATTTTCCACTTTCTGATTTTGGCATTTTTTAAAATTCAAGTGTATGTGTTGAGCATGGAATGGCTTTTGCAGATACAAAGTATGTACCTATAAAAAAACAAAGATTTCTGCAGATTACTAGGTGGTCCTCTGTGATATTTGTCTAATTCTACAAAAAAATGTGTGAGTTAGAAAGCAGCACCTCTGTTTTTTATGATACTGCCCCTTTTTGGGGTCCAAGCACTGTCAGGAGTCTGTTCTGTTTTTTGGGAACCCAGCATCTAACACAATGCCAGCAAGTAGTTGATATAACTGCATATTTGTTAACTTAGTCTTAATTATTTTATAATATTTATATGACCATCACATTGGGAGCAAAGAAAATTTTACTAGCATCACAGGGCAAAAGGTCAACAGAAAGCCGTCACGGTGAGACATGGTCAGAGTTGTCAAGCAAAACAGTGGAAACTGGAAGAGAGTAGAAAAAATATCCTCAAAATCTTGAAGAAAAGTGACCTTGAACCTGGCCTTTTATACCCAGTCCAGCTGGGGATTATGAATGAGAATAGAATGAACATGTGTTTAGACATGCACATTCTCAGCATTTACATTCAAGAAACCTGTATCAGGAAATACTGAAGAATGTACTCCTCCAAAAAAGAGTAATGCATTGATCAAGAACAAAGGTTTCAGTGCATCAGAAACGTTGGCTTCCCCAAATGTCGGGGAAGGAGCCAAGGGTACCCAGGCACAGCCAGTGCGTACTGGACATGTCAGAGGGCTCCTAGAGGTATTCGTCAACAAGACAAAATGATAAGATACCTGACACATCTGAAATGATGGAGAGGAGACTGAGATAATGGGCAGAGTGCTTAGGGTTAGATATATGGGAAGTACAGATAGCTAAGCAATCAAAAAGAAGATAATTATTATCAACAGAGATAATAAGTTATACAGGAAAGGAAAGTCATCATATTATACTATTTGCTTCACCTGTGAGTAATTTTTGCAAGGTCAAAACAACAGGAACAAAGACTATTAAGAAAACCAAGATTCACTGTAGTAGGAGGAAGGAGGACAGTTAGGGTGCTTTCAGATGGGCAAACAGTAGGTTGAGAGGGAGCGAATCCCATTTTACAGAGTGATAGGTTATAGATTCTGCTTAATCTAAAATTTCAAAAAGTAGCAATATGTTATTTTAAAAAAATAGAAATGTAAACATATAGTCAATAATCTTAAATAACTATGAGTATATATGGGGCCAGGTGTGTACTTGAAATATTGGAGGGACCACTCTGTAAAGTACATGATTGTCTAGCCACTAGGCTATGCATCTAAAACTAATACAGAATAATATTGAATGTAAATTGTAATTAAAAAATAAAAAAATAGAAATAAATTCACAAAAGAATCACCCCAAAAGTGAAATTTGTTGCTCTAAGAAATAAGGGAGGAGATTGGGGTACTGATATTTTCCTAATAAGCTTTGTGGAAATTTTTATATTTTTAACCTCAAGCAAGTATTTATACACACACACACACACACACACACACACACACACATATACATACCCAGGGTGTGGCAAAAGTAGGTTTATAGTTGTGCATGTGGAAAATAATATAATAATTTATGAATAATAATCCAAGAATAAACTCTGTTTCACATACTTACAACAATAAGCCTATTTTTGCCCCACTCTGTATATATGTGTATATATATATAGTCCAACAAACCAGGAAAACATTTGCATCATGTGGACAACTTTTAAGACTACACACAATCACAGAAGCTCCTTCCTTGAGCTATAGATCAGTTTGTTTTGCAAAGAGCTTCCACCCCTTTGCTGTTTCTTATTATATCCTCCAAAAGGGAACAGTGTTTCTTCAGAAAGTGGTACATGAATGATTAGGAATAAACTCATCTCTGCAGCTGGGCAAGTATAATGTTTTCATGTAGCTCTTTTGCTACTACTATTTTGATGCTAGGGATATTTTGACATGACCTAAGAAAATATCATTAAGCTTTCAGCTATTTTTATTCCAAGTAATGTGCTCAGCAAGCATCCTCTCCTCTCTCCAGGACATCAATGCTTCCTAAGCTCCCCAAGTCCCATCTAAGGATGATTGCAGAAGGGAGGTCAGTGAGAGAAAAAAAATTCAGTTGTCTCATTAGCAACACATTCTATGTTAACATTAGTAATTTGATGTTTGGGCAAGCATCACTGAAGAGAACTCTCTCAAAATGGCCCCACTAAGAAACAACTGTGTCCAGCTAACTGTTACAAGAACTGGCCTGATGAATAGCACCACCGGCTATTCTGGGATACCAGGAAGCCTTCAAGCATACACAAGGAGAAAAGAATAAATAGAAAGTCTACCAATAACAAATCTGCAATACTTTTGGCGCCTAATTTTGTTCTGTCTTGTCATTGGAGAAATTTTTGAAGCAGAATGTATATGGGAAAGTTCATCTTTGTAAGCACATCGATATCCAACTCCCTTAGCGACTGGTTCTGTGACAAATTCTCTGTGTTTCATTTTCCTTATGTATAAAATAGAAATAACTATTTTGTCATAGGATTGTTGTAAAGGTGAAACAGAAGCACTGGTATTAATTCCTGAGGCCCACATCTTACTCATCTCTGATAACTTGTTCAGAAGACATTGCTTGGCCCACAGGAGGTTTTCAATAAGAACTGTCAAATTAATAACATGCATTGATAAAACAGAACCAGATATTGGGAGAGGTAAGTACTAGAACCCATCTCTTTCTCTCTTCCTTGTAATTTCATCCTCTTCTTTCTGACCATGAAGAAGCTGACAACCTTTGACATTAAATGGCATGTTTGAGTCAGTGGCAGAAATTGAATTTGGACTAAGGTTGCCAGATTTACCAAATATATATACAAGATGCTTGGTTAAAGTTAAACTTCAGATGAACAAGAAATAATTAATATTTGTGATATAACACTAAAAAACTGTTACCTGTCTGAAATCAGCTTTTACTGGGCAGCCAGTCTTTCATCTGACAGCAATAATTTGGACAAAGATCCTCTGTCTCAGAGTTCAGGACTCTTTCCCTTTGATTATACTCATCCATAGAAGGACAGCAATGGGAAGTCAGAACAGTGGGTTCTGGTCAGGAGAGTGAGAGAAACTAGATGTATATATATACCCATATACGTGGGCAAGCACCCCTTCCCTGAGCCTCACAGGACTGCAGGTTGCTTCTGAAACCTTGTGGAAATATGACACACCCCTGCCAGATGGGAGAGATGTGCCTTCTGGATACAAAGAGCATTTGACACACTCCAAAGAACATGCAATTGATTGCTAATTCCTGTCCAAGTGTCGTGAAAGAGTTCTCAAAAAAACCCACCTCATCCATCACCTTGGTTTTTCTTTCAGGCTGGGACCCATTTTATCAGGTGTATGCATTTTACATCTCACTGTTAGTCCGGATTATTTATGGAGCAAGTCGTAGGTTTTGTACATGGTATGTCACAGATGACATGACAACACCATTTTTCCTTTGGTGTTCAATTCAATATGTATCCCATGAGGAATGCTGGCTGAGACTGTAGATGCTGTGGAGTGGCTTCAGAATTGGTCATATGGGTTACCTTAATGGAGCTCAATGGGAGACCACATAAAAACCGCTTTGTTCTTCCCCAGTGACACACATTTTCCATTAAGTCCAAACCAGCATAGTCATACTAATGTGCCACAAGCTCTTTTCAAAATCCCCTGTGAAATTATCCAAGTCAGAGCTGAAGTATGAGGGACAACCTCCTCTGTCCAGAGACACACCTCCCACACTGTTACCTGCCAGGGAAATGACTGTAAAACAGGGTAATACTTGAACCGCAGGCAAGAGAACAAGTTACTACAGGTGTAATCGAAACCTCCCTCCTGCCAGGAAAGATTAGCAGAAACTATGAACAGGGGAAAAAAAAAAAAAAACTTCAGGGTAGATGGAACGGTTTCGGCTTGAAGAAAGGCTGATTGTTTTTACAAAAATCCCAACAGACCTGGCAGCAATCACCTGAGAAGTGATTATCAAAGATAAGGGAATGAAGATTTCAGATGAACATGCAAACAACTCAAGTCATGTTTAATGCAAAGAAGTAAGCAAACAGTAGAAATAATTAAAAGCTGTTATGGCATATGTCTGTTTTGCGGATGCAAATGTTATTAAAAAACAAGAGTCTATAGCCAGTTGCCTCTAAGAATCTGTCCTTGCCACAACCATTGCCACAAGTAACGGTGTACAATCATATTTTGCATCCATGGAGTGCCTTTCATCAAAGACACTCTGTCTCCCTCTTCTGCAGATATTCACTTTGAAAGTAATTCACATTTGGCTTTATCAAAAGGAGCCATCTTTGGTTACCTATTCCAGCCAGCTGTTAATTGTCTAAGGAAGGACCACAGAGGACACCAGGAACCCCTGTCCTGCACCCAGCTAGGCAAACACCTGGCTTACCGCCCCATACTTTGTTCCTGGCCCTGGGTGGAGATGGAGGGTGAAACAGTTAGTGGCCTGATGGCAACCTGTCCTTTGTTTTGAATTTTTCTATTTTTGAGTTGACTGAAGTTGAGGGCAGTAATGTGAAGGGTGCCGGATTAAGTACCAACTGCCTGGAGTCAACCTATAAGAGACTGAAGTCAGTTCAGATTAGGTTTGAGGGAAAATAACAAAAACCCCAAACAGCAGTGATTCCTGTAAGGTAGGTTCATTTCTGTCTTACAGAGATGAGCTTGAGGTGGTCATTCCAGGGTTGACATGAGGCCTCCATGAGTCTCCTATCCTGCAGTCCTGCCAAACCTAACAAGTGGCTCCCACTCATCAAGAAGATGGCTCCAGCTCCCTGTAGCCCTCATACCCACACTCCAACTGGTAGGAGGAGAAGAAGGAAAGGATGCCTACTCCATTTAAGGAAGTTATCAGAAGCTGCACTTGCTCTCCCACTCATCCTGTAGGGTGGGACTTAGTCACTTACTTACCCCTGGTGAGAGGCAGGGTGGTGAATGGGGTCTTTATACTAATTGGTTACATTACTTCTTGAAAATCAAAGCTCTGTTTTTAGGACTACAAATATTGAGAAGCAGCTAACTATATCTTCAACAAGACTCTAAAAATTCTGCAAATAAAGTCTAGACATCTTTTTACTTGGGTATGTACCCATGATGATTATCATTGAGTAATTGTAGGGGCCTGAATATAACACAATCCCTAATGTAAAGTGACATATTCATTTGCCCTGTAAGAGATGAAAAATATAAACTTTTAGAGCTTTAGAATGGTAACTCAAAAAATTATTGATTAATGAATTTGATTACTAATATATATATTTAAAAGCACTTGGTAAGGTAATTTATTAATTTAAGAAATTTTATTTTCCACTTATATTTTGTAAGACAGTTATTAACAATCAAACTGTTCACAAGTATATTTGATATCTATCTATCATGAGCTAAGATTTCTAACAGTATCTCTGAAGGTGAACTTTGAGTTGTCCATGAAATTGCCATTGTCAATTGTTACTCAAATCATTACCTTAATCAACCACCACAATCAATGTGATTATACTTATTTAGATTCTATGTTGTTCAGATGATGAACTGACACATAAATTCTTGATTTGACTCAGTGAATAAAGAGTCAGTTTGTTCAAGTAGCCATGGACCATCATCTCTCTTAAAAAAAAAAAAAAAAAAAAAAAAAGGATGCTAAAGGTCTGTTCCATCATGCTGTTATGCTGTATGAGGTATGGCACAATGACATCAGTGTGTTCTGCCCTTCAGGGTGATGTCAGGGTGCTCTGGATAGAATCATCCTTGAAATATTAGAGCTCAAAGGAGCATCAGCATTTAAAGCTAAAATTCCTAATTTTATTATATTTGATATATTTTATTATACAAATAATTAAAATTATTCACTGATTCTATCATTACATAATCTGCAGTAGTGATTCTCCACTCTGCCTGGGTGTCATAATTAGTTGGGCAAATTTATTTTTAATTAGACTCTTGAGCCCCACCTAAGGCCTATTGAATGAGGATTTCTGAGACAAGACCCTAAAACCTTCATTTTCTCAAAACTTTTGAGGAAATTTTGAGGCAGCCAACCTGACATTATTCCTTGGACCAGGATGTGCCAAACATTGGCTAAAACTTTTGAGAATATTCTACTCAGGGCTTGGCGGGTGGGGTCAGAATTCAGGAGGCAAGGCTCTTTGGCAGAAGTGGAAGAAAGGACACAAATAAATAAGATGGATTTAGATGACCTATGACTTGATTTGTTTTTCTTTACAGCAAACATATTCAAAGGGATGTCTATAGCTTGAACACATCCCAATACCTTGATGGCTTTTTCATTTTCTTTTCTATGCCCTCTCACATTCTAATGCTTATGTCAGTAAGTAGGCTGTTAGCCCCAGTGTATCATAAGGTTTTCATTCACTTTTATAAATGCACCATTGAATCATCAAATCATGATTTAAGACTGAAATTTGTCAGACAGTTTAACCACTCATAAAGTATGCAGGTTACCAGGTAAATCAGTTACTTCATATATCAAAATCTCAGAAGGTACTTCCACCAATGCCCACCCCATGCCTTACTTATTTGAATAGTATTATATATCACAGTTCAAACATGAAAATGTTATTATGAATGAATGGGAAATTTATGTAAGGTGATCTTATTTTCCAGTTCCCAAATTACAGTTTACTGAGAATACTGTCTAGAAAACTCAGGAGGAAAATTCTTACTGGCAGCTGGGTTATAGAATTTGCCACTTCATCTTCATGTAGCCATAAAGTTTCCCTTTATGTCACTTACATTTGAGAGACTGTCAGAACAGGCAGGAGTGACACTGTGAGTTTGGTGACTATGGAAACCTAGGAGACATCTTGTAAACCACTATTCTGAGTTGTGTAGAGTAATACCTTCTAAAAGCTTACTCTTACTCAGACATCTTCCTGTTTATAAAAAAAGAGGAAAACATGAGACTGTATTCTTAAAACATTTCTCTTCCTTTCTCCCTCAAAGTCCTCCGCTCCTTTGAAGTCCCTGATCTCATTTCCCATGCTTTCCAGAATCTCTCGTACTGAAGACTGGCTCCTCACCTGGAAAGCCTTATTTCTGGTTAATCCCAACCATCTCCCCTTTTTTTTTAGCTCCCCCAGCAGCATATTGCTGATGGACAAAGTCACCCAAGGTGTCTATGTAAATTTATACCCGCAAATTGCAAGTGGGCATGTCCCACCACCACCCAGCAATCCTGATGTGCCTTCCCATTGTTAGTCTGCTTTATCTGTAAGATCTTACAAATCACACAGCCCTTCCTCAGTAGTCTCTCCCTTCCTGCCCATCCCATCTCCCCACCCTGTCATTCAGTTACTTTGGAATGACTTATCTAATCTCACTGTCTTCAATTTCTTCACTGTCCCACTCAATCTGACCTGAATCCACATTATCACTGAGCCCTTCTCCTCACACCCAGGGGCCATTCGCTATCCTGTTTGCTCACAGCAACAGTCACACAGCTGACCACTCTCCCAACACCTCCCCATCTCGAAGCCCCTGGAACTTGCCTCTGCTGTCTAACCTGCTGCCCTAGCTGATTTTTCATTCTCTTGCAAACTCTTTCTCCTCTAAACCAGCCCCAGAGCATAGTCTTGGGCCCTCCTCTGTTCCCCAACTTCACTTTCTTCTAAGTGATTTCATCCTATTCCCTCTATGGTGATGAGCTATAAGTCTCTATCTGCAGCTGAGGTGCCCCCGACTTCCTTCCTGGCCACTCCTTCTTTGTGACTAATAGATGTCTCAGAAATGATATTCCACAACAGAGCTCTTTGTTTCTAACTTCCCTTCCCAAAAATCATGTCCATGGTTTTCTCAATTTTCACATCCTTTTTCAACCATCACATACATATTTTTAAGATGAAAATGAAGAGTTTATATATATATAACAAAAGTATTAGAAATTCTTAGAAAAAACATATGTCCATCTTGTTAGAAATAGTAAAAACTGAAACCAAGGAAGCTGAGATGCAAGATTTATTAAGAGGAACCTGCCGGGCTGTCTCAAAGGAGAGAACAGCAGCTGGCGTACAGGCTGACAAGGTTTTAAAGGGAGGGATAGATGACTGGAACAGGCTATCCGGGCGCCTAGTGATTGGTTTGGCCTGGGGGTAACGGCAGGAACAATGGGTTGAGTCTGGGGGTAACGGCGGGCACAATGGTGGGAACAACGAGGCACTTGGTGTTCTGTTGGGTATGTTTTTTGGGAGAAGGTACTTGGTGATTTATTGGGCATGTTGCTGGGGAGAAGAGTAGAATAAGGGAGTAAAAAATTTTCTACCTCCTACTGGTGCTTTGCAAGATTTGAGGAACTTTTCACTGGACTGCTCAATAGTCATTGTTCATGGTTTTTACTTCCTGCTAATCAACTTATTGGGTGGGGGTTTTTGAGGCTTTTACTGAACCTAAGACATCTAAGTTAGAATTAAAGAAAACTCACAAAACCATTATACATGGTAATCAAAGTGGAAAAGCTATAATGTTGACAATATGTATCAATTGGAAAAGTAAAAACTTTTGCAGTGATAGCCCACATCCAAAAATAACAGAAGAGGTTACCTATGCCAGTTGGGCATTCCAAGTAGAGAAACCTTACCACAAATGCCATTTAACTTTCTAGAGGTGAGTTTTGCATAAACATAAGAACCTTGAACTGAATGTTGAATAGTTTAATATGTTCAAATCACAAGACAGCATTCAGCTTTTTAATGAGAGATAATTAACTTTCATCCTAGAGGTTTCATGATGCCACTAGGTCAATGCTTTTCTTTAATAATCTGGCTTCAAATAACTTTCCCCCTTCCCATTATAAATGCAGGATAAAATAACAGTGAGGGTTGCCTTTTATAGCACTTTAAATCATATTTGAAAATAATAGCATAATGTCAGGGGAAGGGAGAGACTTAGAATTATGCACATTTTGGCATATAAAGAGGTGTGACAGTGATTACCAGCCTCTAGGTTCTAAATGCCTGCTGGCTATAAGGGAATGTGTATGTGGGTGAGGGAGTGTAGTGTATTATAAACAGGAGACCACAAATCTATATGTGAGGTAAATTATCTCACAGATGTCTATTACTCTGTTCTGTTACATTTAAAAATGCTACCAAGTTTATAGCTGAATCAAGAAAGTCTGTATTTTTTCAAATGACAATTAGTAAAATAATGTCAAAGAAGGTAACTATTTTTATAAGTTAGGTCATAAGATTTTTGAATGTCCTCCACAGATAAATTTGAATTCAAACCTCATGCCTTATAGCAGAATAAATTCAAGATGAATACAAGACAAATATAAAATATAAATAAATCAGAAAGAAGAGACTATGGGAAGATTTTTTAAGAAAATAATCATGTAATTAAGAAGACTTTTTAATATGCCATCAAATCCAAAAGGTATGGAAAAAAGATTGTTGAATTGTGCCACATAAAACAAAAATGATCAATATGTTAAAAACTACCATAGTCAAAACACTATAAAGAAATATTTGTGACTCGTATTCCAAAGGGCTCCTTTCATAAATATACAAAGAACATCTAAAATTGCTAAGAAAATGCCATAACTCAATAGATAAAAGGGCAAATTTTGTGATCAGATAGTTTGAAAGCAGGGAGGTAGGAAATATAACAGATCTTAAATAAGTGAAAATTTATGTAAGCTCATTTATAATAATAGAATTGCAAATTAAAACTGCATGGAGACATTTTGTACCAATTGTATTACCAGAGAACAAAGGGCTTAGTGCACATTCTGTTGGCTAATGAGTAAAGGCAGTAGAAAATCTCAGACATCACTAATAGAGCATAAGTTGACACACCTCTATCAAATGAAATTTAACAACAGCATCAAAGTTACATATGTGTATACCACTTTACTTAGCAATTCTACTTTTAAGAATTTACCCACTAGATGTAATCCACACACATGTGAAACAATTTATATAATAACTTGTTTATTGCAGCATTATAGGTGATAGCAAAAGACTGAAAATAATCTAACTGTCCATCACTAGGTCAGTACTTAAATATATTATGAAAATTTATAAAGTGGAATGCTATGCAGTTATAAAGAATGGTTAGACTCTTTTTTGTAGAAATATAGAGTTATTTCTTATTTTATACAGTTAAGTGGGGAAAAAACATTATTTATTTATTTTCCGTTGCCTGGGGAGATATATCTGATAAAATACTGCTATGAGCAATGTCTGAGATTTTATTGCCTATATTTTCTTCTAGGATTTTTATAGTTTCAGGCCTAACATTTAAGTCTTTAATCCATTTTAAATTTATCCTTGTGTGTGGTGTAAGAAGGTGGTCTAGTTTCATTTTTCTGCCTGTGTCTGTCAAATTTTCCCAACACCATTTATTGAATAAACTATCTTTAGCCCATTGTATGTGCTTGTTTCCTCTGTTGAATATTAATTGACTATAAAGGTGTGGGTTTATTTCTGGGCTATCTATTCCATACCATTGATCTATGTGTCTGTTTTTATGACAGTACCGTGTTGTTTTGATTACTATGGCTTAGCATGATTCCTCCAACTTTGTTCTTCTTTCTCAGGTTTGCTGTTGCTATGTGGGGCCTTTTGTGGTTCCATATAAATTTTTGAAATATTTGTTCTAGTTCTGTGAAATATGTCATTGGAATCTTGATAAAAATGTCATTGAATCTATTGATTGCTTTGGATAGTATGGACGTTTTTATTATGTTAATGCTGCCTATCCATGTACACAGTATGTGTTTCCACTTATTTGTGTCTTTTTCAATTTCATTCTTCAGTGTCTTATAATTTTTTAATGTACAGGTCTTTAACATCATTGGTTAGGTTTATTCCTAGGTATTTTATTCTTTTTTGAAGCATTTGTGAATGGAATTATTTTATTAATTTCCCTTTCAAAAGTTTTTCACAGCAAAGGAAATCATCAACAAAATTAAAAGAACATCCACAGAATGGGGGAACATATTTGCTGATACACAGAAAAGGGGTTACTATCCAACATTTATAAAGTCCTTACAAACTCAACACCAAAATAATAAACTACCCAATTAAAAATGGGCAAAGGGCCTGAATAGACACTTCTCCAAAGAGGACATACAGATGGACAATAGACATATGAGAATATGCTCAACATCACTAATCATCGGAGAAATGCAAATTAAAACCACAATGAGCTACCATCTCACACCTGTCATAATGGCTATCATCAATCAATCAACAAACAACAAGTGCAAGCAAGGATGTGGAGAAAGAGGACTGCTTTTGCACTGTTGGTGGGAATGCAGACTGGTGCAGTAACTGTGGAAAGAAGTATGGAGATACCTCAAAAAATTAAAAATGGGTCTGCCTTGTGACCCAGTGAACCCACTTCTAGGATTATATCCAAAGGAACCCAAAACACTAATTCAAAAGAACATAGGCGCTCCTATGTTCATTGAAGGGTTATTTATAATCGCCAAGCTATGGAAGCAGCCTAAGTGTCCATCAGTAGATGAATGGATAAAACAACTATGTGACATTTACCCAATGGATTTTTGCTCCGCTATAAAAAAGAAGAAAATTTTACCTTTTGCAACAGCATGAATGGACCTGGAGAACATTATGTTAAGTGAAGTAAGCCAGGCAGAGAAAGATAAGTACCATATGATTTTACTCATATTTGGAATCTAATGAACAAACTGAACTAACAAGCAAAAGAGAGACAGACTCAGCTAGAGAGCAGATGACAGCTAGTGGGGGTGCTGGTTAGTGGGTAGAGGGATTGAGCAAAAAGTAATAAGGACTCATGGACATGGATCACAATGTGGTGATTCCTGGAAGGGGCGGGGGGGGGTTGGTTATAAGGGGACCAAATGGTATTGGAAAAAATACAATAAAGATTAAATTAAAAACATGTGAATAGCAAATATAGTATGTCACCATTTGTTCAAGAGAGGAGAAACTATTTCATCTTCTTGTGTACAAGTAAAATAGCTCAGAAATATTAAATGATTACTGATAGCATTGGTTGCTTCTGGAGAGGAGTACAGGGTGGAGAAAGGAAGTTTTTACTGTGTATCCTTACACTCTTTTACATTTTTAAAAAGACAACTAAAACTTATAAGGCAGGCTGAAGCAGAAATGTTTGACAACCACCTCTCTGGTTCATTTCCTAGTCTGAGCCCTGATATTAACAAGCTGGGAGAGATGATGTCGTTTGCTCAGGCGGCTGAGTTGTGGGGCCTGAATGGGCACTTTAAGCTTAATTCCAGGCCCATTTCCACATCACATGGAGCTTCAGGTGGAGAGGGAGACGGAGTAAGAATGGCTAATTCCAGTATTAGAAAACAGGTAAAACACACACACACACAAAAACACGGAGATTAGAAAACATAAAGCATGTCTAGGGAACCAGTGGGTGGAAGAAGTAGGTACAATAATGTGTAAAATAAATAAAAATAGAAAGAGAGGGGAGCCCACAATATAGTGAGGGTGGTATGGGGCAAGTTCTTTGAGAAGGAAAAAGAAGTACTCAAAGCTTTTTCTAGAGTTTTTTTGTTTGTTTGTTTTTTGTTTTTTGTTTTTATGTGTAGGAAGGGAAGAAATGAAGAGGGACTGATGAGAACAAATGTGGACTTTGACTTGAAAATACTGTGTATAAAACTGACCGTGTATAAAACTGATTACCGTGTATAAAACTGACTGATGTCAAAAAAGTCCAAATATGCAGTGTTCGGTAAGAATACAGGCAGAAGTGCAATATTGCATATATATTTGTAAAACTTAGATGAAAGTTATTGTTTCTGTACTGTATGGTATTTGGTTAAATAAGGATGAATAACAACATTAACTTGGGTAACACATCTAAGTCACATTTGAAATGCTGCATAAAAGCTTTGTATTTCTAAGAATGACTTGGTTTGGAAGTATTATTTCTAGAATTCATTTCTTTTTCATTATGGTCATGGTTTTTTATTTTTATTTTTTGGTTTTTCTAGATTCCACATATAAGTGAGATCATACAGTATTTGTTTTTCTCTGTCTGACTTGTTTAACTTAGCACAATATCCTCAAGATCTGTCTATGTTGTCACAAATGGAAAAATTTCACTTTTTATGCCTGAATTGTACTCCATTATGTATATATACCACATTTTCTTCATCCAGTCATTTATCAGTGGGCACTCGTTTCCATATCTTGGATACTACAAATAACTCTGCAATGAACATAGGGTTACATATTTTTTTTGAATTAGTGTTTTCATCTTCTTTGGATAAATGCTGAGAAGTGAAATTGTGGCAGTCATGTGGCAGTTTTATTTTTAATTTTTTGAGAAAACTCTATGATGTTTCCTATAGTAGCTGCACCAGTTTACATTTCTACGAGCAGTTTATGAGGGTTCCCTTTTAGTCACATCCTTGTCAGCATTTGTTAGTTCTTGTCTTTTTGATAACAGTCATTCTAACAGATGTGAGGCGATATCTCATTCGTTACTTTTATGTCTTTTTTGGAAAAATGTCTATTCAGATCCTCTGTCCATTTTTTAATTGGATTGGATTATTTTCTTTGTTGGTTGGTTTGGTTTGGTTTGGTTTGGTTGGTTGGGTTTTTGTTTGTTAGCTATTGAGTGCATCTTATAGTTCATAGCAAACAATGCTTCACAGTGTATCATGCCATCAAGTTATTTCGTTGATTTATTACTTGTTTGTTGTTCTGATGCTCAGTTTTATGTATCAACTAAGAAGGTATTTAAGGATGAAATTAACATTTAAATTGGTAGACACATAGTAAAGCAGATTGCTCTACCCAGTGTAGGGTGGGCCTTACACAATTCACTGAAGGCCTGAATAGACTAAAAAACTGGCCCCCTTGAGCAAGAGGAAACTCTGCCTGCAGGCAGCCTTTGTAATTTAATCTATACCATCGACTCTACTGGGTCTTCACCTGCTAGACCACGGAAATTGACTCCTCCATAATTCCATGAGCCAATTTATTATATTCAGTCATATCAAATCATATATATAATAAATCATGTAATATAAATAAATTATATATTTATATACTATTGATCTTATTGCTTCTGTTTCTCAGAGGAACCCTTATATAGCTATACTATAACACCTCAAAATTCCTGTGTCTATAATAAGTAGATGTTTTTACAACTAAGTAAATCTCATTCTTTTAGACATTAAAAAAAATGCTCTTTAAAATGATAAATATCAAAACATATAGAAAAAATGCCTAAATCCTAAGTGTACATCTTGATGAATTATCACAACATGAGTACACCAGTATAACTGCCTTCCAGATGCAAACAGAGAACATAACTACAGAGAGAAATGATGCCTTCTCATCATTAGGCTCACATTGCTCCCAAAAGATGACCTCTATTCCAGATCTCTAACACCCTGGTTTATTTCTGTCATCTTGCACTTAATGTATATAAAACCATGTGGTATGTAGACCACTCTTTCTAGCTTATTGAGTAACTTCTGTTGCTGTGTGCATTTAAAATGTGTTCATTTGTTGCTGTACATAGTTCTACATGTCTGCTCTTGATGGATATCTGCATTGTGCCCAGTGGGAGCTATTATGAGAAATGCTGTTATGCTCATCCTTGAACCTACCTTTTGGTGACATATATGCACATTTCTGCTGGGTACATATGCCCAGGTGCAGAACTGCTGAGTCATAGTATGCCAGTATGTTAGGACTTTGCAGATAGTACCAATCAGTTTTCCACAGTAGTTGCACCAAGTTACACTCTGAAAGACAGAGTTCTAGCTGCTTCATGCCCTGGCCAACACCTATTATTTTCAGTGCCTTTAATGGAAGGCATTCTGGTACAAAAGTAGATATATAATATTATAGTACGCCTATTCATTTTTGAATGCTGGATAAAAAATAAATCCTTTTTAGTATAATTTTTAATATGTTATATTAAAAATTGTTTGTTGGTTATCTGAAACTCAGGTTTAATTGAATATCCTGTATTTTCATTTGTGAAAATGAACAATTCAACCTAGGCAGATCTATAATATCTTCAAACAGATTTTTATTTAGTATATATGTTTTTCACCTATTTAACTCATAGTTGGTCTCATTGTTTTGAGCTGAGCATGGCTAGAAAGAGAATTCTCCTTTCACCATTTTGACAGAAGTTTTAAACTGGCCTGAGAGTTCCTGGAAGACTGGACATACCTCTCCTCATCCTTGTTTCCTTAGTGCTTGACACACTGAGAACCCAAAGTAAATACTGGTTAGAAGGAAACAAATTAAACAATTGCTTTTTACTAACATACACAGTCATCTCATATTGTCATTTACCTTGGTGTTATAGCAATGACATGATTAATCTTGATGAGTGAGGGACATCAATTAACCCCTTAAATTCAACAGAAGAATTCTTCTGGGATGCCTTTGAGCTGTATGCCTATTTTTTTTTTTTTTATTAAATGTCCCAAGACTTGGAATTGTGAAGTTTTTCATGTTTTTTTCAATAAGTAATTTTTTTTTCTTTCTGTGAACTATCTAGCTTTCTTTTTTTGCTCTATCAAGGAACAAGTCTAGATCATCAGGCCCACTTACTATTACCTAATAGAAGGAGAATTGGGCCCAGGTTAATAATCTCTTCATGGGCCATGCAAGGTTTAGAATGAAAAATTGGACAGCTCAGGCTATTTTATGCTCTAAAGTAATAATGGGTTAAGGACACTTTACTGCTGTAAGAATGGAATGATCAGTAGCGTAATTGAGCTGAACATAAATGGCCCTATTTAAATCTCTTAAAATCCGCAGAGGACAAATCTCTCCCTTGTTGAATGTTAAATTGAAACAAATTGTTAAAGAATTTTTCTACGTTTTTTTAGCTTACTTTTCCTCCACTACCAAATCAGAAAAAAGATCCTTATAATTTTTAAACAGTCCCCTATGGGTAAATAAATTAGCATGATTAAACACTCAAGGTAGGTTTTATTAATAAAATTTTGCTCTAAGAGAGTTTTTGAAGGTCCTGATATACCAACTAATTTTAATTATAATTATATAATCCAGGCGGATGCTGCTCTTGTGTCTACAGTTCATTAATCTAGCTTTTCTTATGCACACACCACTCTCAGATTGCTGCAGTACCCTTTTCTTTAGGACACATTTCAAACTGTCGAAGACTAATTAGGTAAATCATTGCTAGCATTTTAGAATCATTTATCTCTTTATTCTTCCCTCGGATCATTGTGATCATCTTCATTTGTGTCTTTCACTCTTCCACAAGTTTTTAGGCTAATATTTTTCTTTTTTTTAATGCAAACCTGGTGTCTGAAGGACTTCCCAGACTTCTCTATATGTCTGCCTTTTTTTCCAGTAGATTTGGGACCATTTATAGAGACATTTTACAAAGAATAAATACCATGTAAAACACATCAAAAAACCGAGTCTAGTTCCTAGAAATAACCATCTCAAATATGTTACCTAAGAATATAAAAGCATTGGTCTTTACTTCTATGATTTCTGAACTTTTTCCCCTGAATACTAGGGAATTGGTTTGAGAATCAGTTTCTCAATGACATTTCCCGAGGTAAGATTTTGATGGACTTGAGCAGTTTCTGTGAGTTCTTGCCCTCTAATCATTACCTCCATTAGTATAATGGACACATTCAGACTGCACCTTTGTAGACGCTTGGTGACATTTTCATCAAGCCACTAAGTGTCATTTGATGTTGTAGTCTGAAAACTCCTGAACTTTCATGCTGTGCCAGGACCTCCTCTTAGAAGCCATCCTTGTGCAAACTGTGTTTTCCTGTGTCTGGCGCTAGAGCCTCTTCCCTTCTGTGGCCCCTGTGATTTCACTTTTACCTTCTTTGTACCCTATAGTGAGTTCCCAGTTCTAGGATCTCATTGCACAAGAAATGGGGCAGCACATGAAAGAAACAAAGACTAATCATTTAGGAGTGCTACTCAAATTTACCTCATCTCTACTTGAAAAGACAATAGCAAGAGATGAGTTAATCTTATCCTCAAATTAAATTTCTGTTGTACTCATTCCATAATGCCACTCTTACTACTGTGAATTCTAAACTTTCACTTTGTCCCATAGCACGTGATATGTCTGCTGATAGGTTCTCTGTATTAGTAATTCTAGTAAAGAGGAAATGAAGCATGTTTTCAATGTGCTCTTTGTTGAGTCTTCTAAAACTGCAATTCATGTTTATGGAATGGTCTCTTTTAACCTTTTCCCCTGTCCCTCTATTTACGGCATACACATTTAGGCAAGCCTGGGCCAAAAACTATGTCAAAAATTCAAGCAATGTTGCAGTGCTGAATTCCTGAACACAGATCCTTTCTCCTCAGTGCTTGTTTCGTAACTGTCATATCCTGATGAATTGAAGGTTTATGTTTCTATTTTGGACTAATCTGTTTGACTCATTAGCATTCCCGGCCTTGCCCTACATAGCTGGAGCCGCTCCCCTCTCTAGGTGTGAGAGCAACAGCTGCGGAAAATATTCACATGAAACTGGTGACCTTGTTCACAAGGAACCTGTGAGCACATCTACCTCCATCAGAACTGTAATTTATAAAAATATAGTTTGGCCACAGAGCTAGTTAAATGGGTTAACAATTATTTTTATTGTCTGGACTGTTTTGCTATTCCATATTTGTTATTTCTGATTACCATACAAAGAGCAAGGCATTTCACCGTGCTCATTACAAGCTATGTAATGTCTAACCCAAGCAGAGATTTAAAAGAAAAATTAGAGTGTAAGAAGCAGTAATAGCAATAACTTTCTTTTATGAGTAAAATAAACAAGGATGAAAGAGCCATTTCCACTCTTGACACATGGGGCCACACGCCTCTCACCTCCACCTCTCTGATGTCTCTGGCTGCTCTCTCTGACTCGTTACCCAGCTTCCGGTTTATCCAGGTGCAGGCACTACTGATGCTGCCCCTTTCTGGCTCACAAATTTCCCAGCAGTCTGTTTCACCTTCTGATGATAAGCTAACTCTTGTCTGGTGTGGAGCTTCACACAGCCTCGTTCCCCATCTGGTTCCCTCGCCTGTTCTGGCAAAAGCTCCCCAGCTCTGACTAACTGAGTGATTGCTGCACCCTGATACGCACGTTCCTGGTCTCAGGCTCCCCTATTGTGTTTCCTACACTTGGGTCACGTCCATCAGCCTTCCTGTCATCCCACCCACAGTCCCCCAGAGAGTCATCTAAAAACTACATCTTCCACCAAGAACATCCCAGCGCTCCTCCCACATCCACCTGCTCCAGTAACTGCCCCTCCTTTGATCTGAGCCCTCCACAAACTCTTCTCATGCTCTGCTAGGTCAGCTGGCCCTGTGTGCCAGTTCCTTAAGTAAGGTTCGCAATATACACCCATGAGCTTAAGTTCTACATTTCATTTTGTTGGATAACTACTAACCAGGGACTGCAAAACATTATCTAAGATACAGATAATTAAATGATCTGAAGTGTATCGCTGCAGATGTACTGAGAGTGTTTGAGACTCAATCTCACAACAGCATTTTCCCACATCACACCAGCCATGAAGCTCTTTCCAGATCATGTCACGGTACCCATTACCTCTGTCGCTCACTGCTCTGTATTGTTAAATGATCTGTGAGGTTGGACTGACTTCTTCTTCTAGTGAGTTAGACACTTCATCCTTCCCCCTGTAGATAGCAAGCCCCCTAATTTTGTTGTTCTATAATTTTATATGTTATCTAGGCTGCCACAAGTGCCTTGTCTGCCCATGTCTGATTATACTCCCAGCTCACAGTGGTCTGGCCTAGTTGGGTCTGCTCCTCTGCACCCGCTGCATGCCCACAATGGGCTTCCTGTCTGTGCCTCACCTCCAGGGGTGCTTCCACACACACACTGGTTTCTTCACTCTTCACTACAGCACACTAAGGCCAATACAGCAGCTCTGAGACAGTGCAGAATGAGTGCCCGGCTATCTTTCTTCTACACTTCTTTAGATCACCTATTTTGAAACCTTTTACCCCAGTTGCCTCAAAAAGTATGGGTATGAGAAATATTAATGTAACTTATCCAATTTAAATGTGTACAGATATCCATGGAAAAAAACTTTTTCTATTAGTGGTTTGGTGCTTTTTTAAGTAATTTCAAATTAGCTTTCTTTCAAAGTCACAACTTCTGGGTCAAATTTTAACAAGGACAGATGTCCAGGGTTGATTCTCAGAAAAATAGATTAGAAATCATAAAGCTACCTGCTTCTAATGGGAATAAAGTGGCATACTGGTTTATTGATTGATTGATTGATTGATTGGCTTGTTTCCTGCTGCTGATGCCTCTATGGCAGCTTACAAACCCATAAAGGTGATCTGTCTCCCAGCCAGTTCCAAGCGCTTTGTGGATTTGTGGATTCCTGGCAGAGAGAGGAGTCTCATTTTATCCCTCTGCTTCTCTGGCTGTGTTTTGCAACTCAACCATCTCATTTGCTCTGCTGCCTATGCTGTTTCAGTTTCACTCCCAGAACCCCAAAAGATTGCTGCCTCTACATCTGTCTTCCAGGGCTCGTGAGGGAGATCTCTATCCTGAGGCATACTGCTTGGAAATAAACATTCTGGTGGCTATTGCCTTCATCACTCTCGCTTCTCAGGGAGTATGTGTGTATAAGTATGTGTACATGTATGTGTGTGTGTGTGCTTGCCTGTACACATCTGTGTGCCCCTGTGTGCACAAGCACAAACACATGCATACTGTACCACTAAATAGAAGAGGTAAGTTTCTGTGGTCTGACACTTGCAAAGCTCTGAGGTCAGTGTATGACACATAATAAATATTTTTATGAAGGGAGAGAAGAGGTAACGGTTCTATTAGCACTAGAAATTAATATAAAGGAAACAAATATTCCTTAATTTTAAAGACCTTTGGAATTCAGTATCCATGTTTAGTTATCACTAATTTAGACTTCAAAATTTTAATCTAAGAGGCATTTCTCATAGTGTATCCACCTGATGTTATTAAGTGTTACCAAAAACTAAGAAGATATGTCCAGTGACAAGAAATGCTTGTGAAATTCTAGGTTAAACACAATTCAAATGATTCTTTCCAGCTTGACAGTGCTTTGAATCTACTGAATTGCTCTGTGACTCTCTAAGGCAGGGCAGGGGGACCTATTTTATGGATGATAGCACATATTTATTTGATCACAGAATACTTCTCTAGAAATAGTGTTAAAAAAAACCACCCTGGGAAATACAAGCCTAAAGTATCCAGTACTACAAGAGTTTGAAAGGGCTTGTAGAGAGGAAGAGCATAGCCTTGTCCTCTCTGTCCTCATGAAGCCCAGGGCCGCATTATTTATTCATCTGTGTGATAGTTCAGTTCCAATGTCAGCTTATGTTGAGGCTTTTTCTAACTCCTTTCTCTGAAAGTAAAAGCTTAACATTTTTCATAATGTAAAGTTCTTTAGGAATTTATCATCATCCCACAAGAGAAACAGTCTAGACTAAAACTCCTTTTGTTGTTTAAATTCATCAGAGACAAATGGACCCATGAGCTGCATAACTCTTTCAGTTATGATTTTATAGAGGATTAAAATGGAATATACAAATTTGCAATAAAGCCGCCACAATTTATGGTCATTTTTTCTGTAAGAATTGTTAAGAGATGATGATAACTTAAGGCTGTTTCCTTCAGCTGGGGCTCTTCTAAGTCAATGGGGGCCATAGCGCTCTTGATACAGAGAGGAGTCTTGTGATTCAAGGCCACCTTCACCTGGTCTTCATAACTCCTTGTAGCAAAATTAATTTACTTTTAAAATTTCTGTTGCCATAACAACTTGGTGCAGCTGTTCATGTGACTTAATGAGATTCTACAATAGACAAAAAACAGTTTTACAGAGAGGAAAGAATAAATGGAGATCAACCACCTTTAACCACTCGTATTAGACATTAGTTGAAAGCTGAAGGAAATGCTTGCAGTGTAAGAAGATGCTCTGACTTTTTTTCCTTTGCTCTCTAATCCCAAGGCAGCTGGTGTTTCTTCTCTCTCCTCTCTCCTCCTTTGCCCAAGGTTTCCTTAGGAAGCTGTACATGATAATTGAGGGTAACAACAGGCTGAAATGAAATGAAGATTATTTTAATTACAAACAAATAACTATTACTTTATATCAAAATATTTATTATTTTGATGCAGCCTGCTAGGGTGGATAAACATGTTATATTTGGAAGAGAAAGTATATCTACAGTGAATTTCAGTTACATTAGCCTTGTATTCTTGTTTTTTGAAATTGTAAACTGTCCTGAAATATAGAATCACCTAAAAACCTGGGGTTGAGTTGATCTTGTATTGGACACCCTAACATCATTTCTCTTATAAACTTTATAACCCCTTTCTCCAAAAAGAAATAAAGAAAATGGACTTTTGAACATGACCAAAACATCACAGGAGATTTTTTTAAGCTATCAAAAATGTAACATCAACAACAGTATTCTAAATCCCCTTTTGTGCCTGAATCCAATGTGTTTGTTTAATTTCTTAATGAATGAAAAGGTAATACACACTTAATGTTGAAATTTTAAAAAATAGAGAAAAAAGACAAAGAAAACAAAAATTATCCATAGTCTCATCATTGAGCGATAATCACATTCTATAATATATCACAGGTCATTCTGAAATATAGCTATCCTTTTAATTTAACAATTAATGTTCTTCTACAATGTGCCTTGTAACAGTGGTCCATATGTTATTGTATTATTATGTAATAAAAAGTTTAGTCAATCTCCCTAGTTCATCATTTTGATTATAATCATTTTTTTCTTTGATAAATAATTTTGTAAAAGATATGTGTTCACACATTTTTAATGGATCCCTGTTCCTGTAGCTAATTTCCTAGAGATAGAATTTCTAAATAAACACCCATGAACATGTTAAGTCTTTTGATACACGTGGCCAAGTTACTTAAACAAAGGCTGCACCAAGTCGCACTTTACCTCTCAAATGAGAAAAGGCTGTTGCCCTCTGCTACTCCCTACTAGCACCCTTTCTGGATATTTTTATTACACATGTACTTTTACACACCCTTAGGTCAAAATCCATACTACTGACAACACCAAATGTTAACAAGGATGTGAAAAAACAGAAACTCTTCTTCATTGCAAAATGGTACAGCCACTTTGGAAGACAGTTTAGTAGGTTTTTTACAAAACTAAACACACTCTTGCCATATGACCTAATAGTCACATTCCTTTGTACTTACCCAAAAGATCTGAAAACTTATGTCCACACAAAAACCTGCACACAAATATTTATAACAGCTTTACTCATAATTACCAAAACTGGGAGGCCACCAAGATATCTTTTATATTACCTGGCTACAGAGCCTCTCTCATCTCAAAATATTATGAACAAAATTATGCAATGGTTAAAGGTCAAATCTGTAAATTCACTGAAAAAAAAAAAAAAAAACCAGATTTGCCTCTACATCTTGAGATGTAGATTGAATCAGCATTTCCAGTGTGATGCTCAGGATATCAGTTCCTCAGGATTTTAATAAGAGGAACAAAAAAGAGTGATACCGGTCTGTGTGCTCCCATCTGTCTGGCAGGTACTGGGTTGAATGATGTAAGTCAGGTTTTATATCACAGCAGCTCTGTCCAGTCCTACAAGGATGTTGTCATCAGGGTTTCTAGGGCAGGTTTGACCACACAGACTTTTTTCCAAGGAGAATCTCATGGAGCTTAGTTTTCTAGAAAAATGACTTTGGGAGAGATGTACGGAGTGTGATCAGTGGGTAACCCTAGGTTTGGTGTTTACCCTAACATTCAGCAGCCCAATGGCCAAACCAGCTCGCTCCTCTTCCTGGTCAAGAGGGCACGTAGGTTTACAGACTCCAGGTAGGTGCTGGCTGTGTTCTGCTGCTTTCTCCAGTTTCTCTAGCTCAGTTGCATTGGCAAACACATGTTGAGAAGAGAGCTACAGCACTGAGGTAGTAGAATGTTGTTTTATAACTTTCCATAATTACATTTTGTTCTTTCTGTTTATAATTGTTACCTTTTGGACTCAGTGGTTTGACCTGATTATGAGTGTGCTGATAAAATAATAATCCACATTATAGCAGTGATTCTATTCTAATTATTTCTGTCATGATTCACTATTTTTCTATTAGTAACCACTCACATAGGAGGTTAAAATGGTCCACATATCTTATATATTTAATATAGTCTGTGATTTCTCAACACATAGCTTTCAAAGGATTCAGTATACATGGAAATTAGTCAATGTTTACAGAACCCTCCTAACCCTCAATGCCCGTTTTCTTTTCAAAATATCTCACTGCATGTCAATAGAATAAAACAGTTTTTTTTTTTATATTCCTCTCCATAGAGATTTTTCTTTTCCATGTACAGATAGTGGAGAAGTTGGAGCCAAATACCTTCTCTCAAACTATGTCTATTACAGAAACCTCAAGGACTGCCATGATTTGGGGTAAGGGGTAGTTCTACCACTGGAAGAATGCAGATTCTAAGTAGAAGTGAAACTTAATTGTAGAGAAATGAAAAAGATATTTCTCCTGCCCCTGAATTTTATGGCCAATACATGTGCTTTCTGTGTTGTGGGCCACCGGGGATCTCTCAGATTCTTTGTGGAACACATTCCTGTACTTCGCTGGAGAAAACCCTAGATTAGAATTAGGGTTGTTATTTGGGTACAGCTGAGGAGACAGAATAAATACCACAGTACCATCATGAGCTAAGTTTAAAATTTCTGCTGAGAGCTTTATATTTCTAGGAGACTTGAAGAATGTGCTGCAGAGGAGTGAGAAGATGAAGGCACAGATGCCCTCTTAGAGTCTGCACAGGAGAGTAATCTGTGCTGCTGAGTTTTTGTTACAAAGGGATTTCCTCAAGAGAAGAATATGGTTGCTGAACCCACTGAGGCAGAGGGACCTGTAGTCAGCTGTCACCCCAATTTGTTAGGGTACCCCTATCTGCCCTAGGAGGGAAGGCTCAGGTGCTTAGACAAGCCTGGGCTTAGGGGAAGATGAGAGCTGCCTAGTGTGGAGTGGATGACACAGGACTGAGGGTACGGAGCTCTCTTCTGTGCTGCTCAGAGAGAATCCAAGTGTTTCACAGGAGAACATTACACACAGAGAAAGACAAGATGGCCTGGGGTCTCCAAAGCTTGGAGAGACCAGCAGATACTCACAGATCTGGGCCCAGTTAGGATCCTCTCCTTTCTCAGTTGACCCAGTCAAGATCTAGAGTGGGAATGTCATTGTAACAGTGAGGAGACCTCGCTGGGACTGGAAATCAAGGTTGTAAGCCAACAGATGTCATTACTAACTTCACACACAGAAGAATTGGTTCATTCCTGAGCATTTTGTAGGAGGGTGCTCTGGACGGGGGCTGAGAGTGCTTCTGCAAATGGCTAAGTTTCTGGGGAGAAGAAAAATGAATATGGTGTAGGGATGTGGGAACTTCAAGTGCCTAATTCACCAACCAAGTTGTGGAGCTTCTGACAGGAAAATCACCCTCATTACTGCTTGTGTGTCAGGGTTACCATCTCAGAGACGCTGCTGTGGACAAAGGTCTGCTTCCCACCTTCTTAAAGCATGGGCGCTTGAGGGGACACAGATTTAGGGGACACAAAGATTTATGGGGAGGAAATATGGTTCTAGTTAGGTTAGAACTGAACAGTCAATGGCCATTGACTTCAGGGAAACAAGATCTTGGCTTCTGACTTTACAATATCTGGTTCTGAGGTCAGACCATGGTCAGGCATGGCCCCTGGACATGGCCCTGGATATGACCACAGTAAAACAGAACTTCCAGATTATACACCATGCAAGGCAGGAGGGGTACCACAAGGATCTGTGTGAGGGTGCCTTGGGAAGTCCACGAGCCTGGGTGTATGAGTGACTTTGCAAATGATGCTTCTTTGTTCATGATTTGTTAAAAAGATTCAATGGGGATTTTCTGCCTTTTTGGTAGCAGTTAGGGCTGAATGTTACCTGGAGTCCTGGAATAAAGATAAGGAGTATCACTGAAGATAATACCTGGAATTGTTTTAGCAGCTTCTCAATTCTCTTATAAAAGTAAGACTTCTTCACTACAGCCTACACATCTGTGTGTTTATCTCTTCAACATTGGCAAGATATAATAAAGTAAGAAAATGTTCTTTAAAAGTCAAGATTCATAGCATTTGAATAAAAGATACATGAGTATTTGGTCATTAAAAACTGGTTTCCCTTCAGAAGAGGAGCTGAAAACTCCCTGCCCTAGAGAAAAAGAAAGAAGGGAAGGGAAGGAGAGGTTAGATATTAGTCTGTGTTTTAGAGATAGGTCTTCACCCTGCCTTGTAACACCCAGTCCTGGCCTGCATCTAGGTCACCTAAGGCGATGGCATTGAGCGATCTGTGATTATACAGTGCTACCCTGCAATGTGCAGGGAACAAGCCAGCTTTCCTTGGTGCCCAGGAGGTGACAGGCACATATTTCTAAAAGAAAGACAGCATTTTCAATGATGAGGATAACAGTGGCTGGAGACATAGTGGACTATGGGCATCTTACAGGGTGTCAGCATAGATAGAAAACCTTGTCCAAGGACCGTATTTATTCCTCTCCACCCCAAACTTGGGTTCTCTGTGTCTCCCTGCAATGTGGACACAAACCCATTAAAATTGGCTGAGATCATCCTAAATTGGTCAAAGGTAAATCTCCATTATTTCTTGGAAAGGAATTAAATTGAAGATCACATGTTTGTGCTTGAAAATCCATACATAGTCTAGCTATGGAAAGGGTAACTATAGGGCTCTTGAATCCCCAAGTGTTTAAGTGCATATATAATGGATGCAATCACTTTCCTAAAGACCTGCTTAAGAATCACTTTCCTTCAAGTTATGTGGTTGTTTGAGTGCTTTTGATGAGAAGAAGTCAGAGTAGAAGAGGAGGGGAATTTTAAGTAGGGTTCCTGAATGTTTGGGTGGATTTTAAGAGCATCAATATAAGGTGATTTATGATACCTGGAAGTTACCAAAATTATTGCTAGAAGGGCATGATTGCCTCTTAATGTCATCCAAAGGCAGTCTGGTCCCAAATGTGAAGAAAAGTAAGAAATTTATCACTGAAGGCCCTGGCCTTTCTCCCGTGTTATACTTTCCTTTCTCAGGCACCCCCTGGGACTGCACTCTTCCTCCTCCTTCCTTGTGTCCTGTGTTCAGAGGGAGGCAAATGACACCATGGACAGTGCTTGGACTTGTGGAACATCCGTGTCACCCAGGTCTAAATCTGGCTTTTTTTTATTGTTGTCATTTAACGATTTCATTTCCTACTGAAAACAAATCTATGGAAATATAAACATTTCCATGCACTCATGTCTATTATTCTCCAGAAGATCTGATTTATTTAACCATGGCAATACAAAGTTAAACACAACTCATGTACACTAGAGTTGAGTGTTCACTCATTCTGTTCATCTATGGAAATTGGGAATATTACATAGCCACTTGGCACTTTACATTTTAAAACAGATTGGAGTATATTTTGATTCATTAACATGGAACAGAATTTTAGGAAAGGCAATGTATTATAAGCTGTGATAGAATCTTTTTTATAACAAAACAAACAACACTTTCAAGTTTGGAAAAGTACTTAAATGTACATGGTTATTATAACTTCCCTCACATTGCACTTTATGAAAGGAAATTTTGTAATGTTTCTAATATCTCAAGATATTTTGTATGATCATAATGCAGAGCCTGAGGAAAGTCCAGAGTAAATGATGTTTGCATTTCTACTGGACATTTCACGGTGATTTTACTTGTTGTAATCGTGGTAACATCTTAATGTTTCATGTACTGTTTTCTAAAGCTTTCTCTATAAAAAGACATAAAACAGCTCAAGGTTAGCCATCTTGATCTTATAATCACTGGTCAGCTATACAGGAAATATAGCTGTAGCCTTTTGACTTATTGTCAATGCTTATGAAAAATGACAACATTGGGCACAGAAATGCTTTTTTCAGGAATGAACTGGCAAGGAGCCATATCCTGTTTAATAATCTGTTTTCACCTCTCCTTTATTGAACCATATCTCAGATCCAGAAGAAAGATATTAAGATGTAAGCATATAATAATTTTTTCTTTTTGTTAAATCGGTGTCTTTGTCATCCACAGGGATAACATATTTTTTTTTAAATGTCCTCAATTTGTACCAAATGTCAATCTGCTGGTTCAACTGAACGGAAAGCTTTCCTCCTTTTATTACAATTCTGTCCTAAGGATCTAGAGAAAACATTTCTTTTTCAACTCCCTAGCACTTGTCATCCATTCACTCAATAAGTGCTTCAGAGTAGAATTCCCACATTCAGAGTAGAATTCCCACATTCAGAACGGGGGCATCCTACTGTGAGGTCCTTATCTTTGCAATCTGGTGACCTGTGGTGGGTTTTTAAAAATCCCTTAGATCTAAAAGAAAATGGATCTCTATAATCAAATGGAAGGTGTTTCATTTTTAATTATAACTTCTCAACCAACCCTTAGTACACACTATCAAAAAAAAAATTGTAGTATAACATGTTGTCATGGTAACAAAAATATTAAGCTCACTGGAATGGAAAATGCTTGGAAATATCAGAGGTTGAGTGTAATTTTAGGATGAGTTGAATATGTGTGTGTGTGTGTGTATTTCCTTTTTAAAAAAATGATGGCCTAAAATTAGCTGAAAATGAACGGTATGAGTTTAATTAAAAAACAAATACCTCCATTTCAAATTTGTGATTAATGCACTTGTTAATTTTGAATGGTTCTCTCTGTAATCTAGTTTTCTGGGAATTTATTGTGCTTTTATCTTTGGCCTCTAAGTCATCCAAATGATTCCTATGATTTCATTCATGTTGGCAAGCAGCTGGCCCTGACTTGGCAGTTTCTACTTTGTCCCCACTTTTATCAGTGTTCTCTTAGTCTCTCATGAATTTCCTCACCTCAACCACCTGAATTTAAATAATCTCTACCTTAAAAATTTAGCACAAAAGGCATGTCAGCAGCTATACTCCCCAAAAACGTTAGTTGGGGTACTGACTTATTTAAGTAATTTTGTAGTGTTGTATCTTTTCTTTTTCTTGAGTCCCACCCCATTTCTCTACATGTGACACTAACATACAATTGAACTAATTTTCCAGTACTTTGCTGAGGCCAAGTCAAGTATGTCAAATGAGATGAAGTACGTGTAAATAAAATGAACTTGCCTGGTTCCCTGTTGTGTATTTGCCAGGTTCTAAGGAGATAACTGATTTAAGAATGGAGGTAAATTTTTACAACATAGATTTCTCCACACTCACAGAAATCAGAAAACATCATATTCTCTAATAGAGTCAGATGAAGATTAATGTAAGAACTCATAGACCAATTTGGAGAAAATTCTTACAATCTTGATTTAAACCCAGTTCTGGTTATTAATGTTAGAGGGTGGTTTAACCAATGAAGTTGATGTGTTTCCCTCAGTATGAAATGATAGATCTGATTTTTTTTTTAATTGAGGTTAAAGTTTATGTGCAAAGAAAGGCACAGATCTTCAATGTATAATTCTGTGCATTTTGATGAATAGATATATATGTCATTGACCAGTAACCCAGAAAAGAATCATGCCAGAAACCCATCCCATGTTCTTTTTCACTATGTTCCCATCTCCTATTGGCAACAACTATTTTGATTTATATCAGACTTTGTTTTGTTTGTTCTTGAAGTTCCTATTCATGAAATCATACATTCCCATTTGTGCCCAGCTTCTTAGATCAGCATGTCTCTGTGACTCATCTGTGTTGCTGCATGTATCAGCAGTTCCTCCTTTTTTATGGCTGATCAGTGTCCATGATATAATAACAAATAGCTCATCTGTTCTCCTGCTGATAAAAATTTTAATTGTTCTCAGTTTGGGGGCTCTAGAGAGTAAAAATGCTATCAACTCTCTTGTACAAGTGTTATGGCGGACATTTATTTTTCTTTTTCTTGAGTAAATACCTAGAAATGAAATTCCAGGGTTGTATGTTTAACTTTGTAAAAACTTCCAGTTTTCCAGAGTGGTTGTACCATTTTACACACTCAACATTAGCATAAGAAAGTTCACATTCCACATGTCATGGGTGTTTGATATTGTCGGTCTCATTTATTTCAGTGAGGTCTTCATTTTGCCTTTTTCTCATGGCTAATGGTGTGGAATGCCATTTTTGTTGTTGTTCATTAGATGTCTGCTTTGAATTTTTCAGAACTCTGCCCTTTTTCATATTTTTTGGTATTTTTATAACTAGTTTATAGAAACTCTTTATTCTGTACTTAAGTATTTTGCAGATACAGTATTATGAAATATTCTCCAAGTTTGTGTCTTACTTTTTTATTTTCTTAACTTTTGATGCAAAGAAAACAATTCTGATGATATTTGTCTTATTATTCTTTTTTTTTTCTTTTATAGCTGGTATTTTTGTGTTCTGAGAAATCTTTGCCTACCCCTAAATTATAAATACTCTTACATTTTTTTCCAGAAGCTTTATGATTTTAGCTCATATGTTCTTTTCTAAGGTGTGAGGTTGTATCCGAGGTTCATGTTTCCCATGGTCATATTGATAAAGCTCTTCAGCACTGTTTGTTGAAAGACTCACTTTTCCACATTGCAATGCCTTTGTGAGCACTTATTTCTAGAATTTCTATAGTGTTACTCTAATCTACTTTATCTTTTTTTCCAAAACCACACTCTGTTGATTATGGTAGCTTTGCAAGTCTTAAAATAGGGTAGTTTGAGTCTTGCAAATTTGTTCTTGACAAATTGGTTGGAGCATCATCTTGTAGACCAAAAGGTTGTGGTTTGATTTCTGGTCAGGGCACATATCCATGATACAGGTTTGTTCCCCTGTTGGGGCATATATGAGGAGGCAACCCATCAATATTTTTTTTCTCTCCTTCTGTCTCCCTTACTTTCTCTCTAAAAGAAAAAAAATTTTAAGTTCCATAATTAATTTGATATACCAAAATAACATAGAAATAAATGTATATGTACATCTACACATTATCCCCTCCCCTGTGGGCAAAGCAAAACAAAACAAAACAAAACAAAACAAAACAAAACAAAAAAAAAAAACAACCTGTAAGCAGTGGTTTATCCTTTAGGGATAGAAACTGTCATTGGAATGGGGGAAATCTCCCACTTTTGATATTATACTCTGTAAAAATATGTTTGATTTTTGAGAAATTAATCCATGAGTTTCTTGCATTTATGAAATATGTTCATGGTGAGATACGAACCTTCTTTCTTTAATATTACACTGTATTTAAATTTTAAAAAGCATGTTTCTTCAAACAAATTTACTAATTTACCACTGACAGGTATAGTTGATAGAAAGAGGAAGAAATATTCTATTTGTGATTTTCTATGAGGATCCATGCTTAGAGATTTATCCTCTCAAATATAAAATATTATATTGAAGGGCAGACTGAAAGTAAAGTCACCCTAAAGTTTCCTTGTGTAAGTTACAGCAAAGCAGAACTAAAGATCATAAGTGATCATTTGCTGCTCTTGTTGTATTTATGCAAATGAACAGGATAAATTAAAATTGGGCTTAATGCAGTCCCTTTAATGACAAGGAGGGTAATCTTAAGGAGAAAAATCATGATTCAAGGAAAATCACAATGCTCAGTGGTAGAATATAAACTAGTGCAACTAACTACCTTTAAAGTTTATTTTCATTTAAAGTTTGTTTTCATTTGAAAGTTAAACTAGGTCTGTGACATCAACAAAGATGCTTAATTTACAGGTAAGAAGAATGTTAAATGCCTTGCAACTGGATGTCTTCCTAATAAGACAGTCTCAGAGATTTAGAGACTGGTTTGTGGGTTATATTGAGTAAGTTAACATGTGTGTTCTGTTTTCATAGGACATAAACCTACGATCTCATTACCTGAGTGATTGTCTGTACATATAGGCCTCACTTAATCCTGTCTGCATCGCTGCCTCCTGAGACTCAATGGTTTGGCTGAACTAAGTGGCTGGGCTGGTGAAGTATGGGGTGGTCTGTGGGCTTCACTTTAAAACTGGTTCTCTTTTCTATCCTAATGGCTTGGACAGAAAGGGCCCAGAGGTCTGAGAGGGGGGAAACCTAAAATAGTCCTCTCAGCCCAAATTAAGTATAATGGGCAAAAGGGCTTTGGACAAGTGTGACGTGCCTTGAATACCTTCCTCCAAAGAAGCCTTTTTTTTCCCCCTAATATGTGACATTGAAAAATTAATCCCTGCCTTTTATTATCTAGTGGTTATGGATTGAATGATGCCTTTTAATCTTGTTGCCAAATCTGTTGCTCCCAGAGTGCAACAAGGGATGTTAAATCAAGCATGCTGTTATCCGGGGACAGCCAGCTGACCTGGAGTCTGGAAAATTCTTCCCCATGTGGGAAGGTCACCCTCCCTTCCACACCCTCACGCTTATTAGGGATTTCTGGACCCAAGGGTAGGTAGGACGATGACCAAGTGCAGCTTGAAGCAGCTAGAGGAGCACGAGACCTTCGCCTATTGTCCTTTATAAGATTATAAAGGGTCTTAAGTCTGAGAGGGGGAAATTGTTACAGAGCCAGGGTCCCCTCCAAAAATAAATAAATTAATTAATTAAAAATTTAAAAATTTTAAAAAGAAGTAAAAATTGGTAGTCACAGAACAGTCATGGGGATGTAAAGTACAGTATAGGAAACAGAGTAGCCAAAGAACTTATATGCATGACCCATGGACATGAACAATGTGTAGGAATTGCCTGAGGGAGTAGGGGGTGCTGGGTGGAGGGGAGCAATTGAGACAACTGTAAGTGCATAATCAATAAAATAAAATTTTTAAAAAGTTTAACATCTGAATTTCAAAAAAGTTTACATTAAAAATTGTATAGCACATAATGTGCATATGATAAAGCATTCATAATACTCTTTTTTGTAGGTTCCATATTGCCAGCTAATTCTCATAGAGGTCTTTTGTTGATTTTTTGCCCAACACTTATATCTGTGGCCAACCTATGGTTGCAATTTGACCAGTATTTTACAAATGATGTTACATCCCAATCTGCTAACTCTTTCCCCAATAAATTTATTGTCATTAAATTTGCTATGTGACCTATTGTTAAACTACCTCTCACCCTTGTATAAATTATGTTCATTAAACTGAAACCCCTTTCAACTTCAGCACTATTGATTGCAACATGCTATCTTTTTAGCTTTTTATATAGTTGCAGGAATTGAAACATTGTTCAATTCTATATTATTATTTACAAATCCCTGAAAATCATTCAAATCAATTTTATATTTTAAAATTTCACATAAATGAAATAATTTGTTTTCACTAGTTATCCATGGTGAAGTTACTGCTTCATAAAGCCATGTAGAAGGTTGGAGCAAATCAAAATAATTAAAAATACACTTACAGCCCCTGGGTTCTGAGGCTCAGTGAATTGATCTTTGGCCTGTGAACCAAGTGTTGCTGGTTCGATTCCCAGTCAAAGCATATGACTAGGTTGCACATCAGGTCCCCAGTTGGGGGCGCGAGTGAGAGGCAACCACACAGTGGTGTTTCTCTCCCTCTCTTTCTCCTTTCCCCTCTCTCTAAAAATAAATAAACAAATAAATAAACAAATTATTTTTTAAAAATACACTCATCATGGTTTCTGACAGATAAAAGATGTAAGTTTATATGCTGAATTATATTTTTAAGTAACATATTCCTAGGAAAGGCATTAAATTTATTATTTTTGTTAAATGGAATATTTTAAAACTTACCTGACTTAATCCAAGCTCCAATCTGAGACTCATAATTTCCAGCACCAATTTTTAAAATTTCCAAAGCTCTTATGGTGCATTTGATTAATTTTTGTGCTTTCTGAATTTTAGTTTATCTTGACTCTGATGCAGTAAAAAGCAGTGAAAATTCAATACTATTAATCATTAAAGAAGGATCTTGCGAGAAATTAAGGTTAGCTAATCTCTTTGCCAAACCAGACTAAGAATGATAAAAATACATATATAATACAGGATATGTAGTCCATACAGCAGTAGCAGCTTGTAAACTACATGCTGCCCATCTTGGTCTCATTACCAGGCCAATTTTAACAATTTCAATTTCAAGGTCTTTGGTTACAGGTTCTAAAAACTTGTTTTAATTTTTACTAGATTGATAAATGGAATAAATTTTATCAAGAAGAAAAGATATTATTGATTTGTAGGGGTAGTTAGCATATTCAAGGTGACTGGGTCGGTACAGTAGGTGGTACAGGTGGGATATGATTCTGTGCCATTTCAAAATCCACTCTTGTTTAAAAGCCATATGACCTCTTTGATGATGATGATGACGACTCACCTTGAGTTGGGACATAGGACTTGAGAAAGACAATGCTATTGCTCCTGGTGCACAGGCCTGTATGTGGAATCTGACTGGAGCTTAGTTGGGGAAATCTGATGTCCCTCGGTGAGGCTCTTCTCCACACTCCCTGAGACATGTCTGGGCCTCCTCTCTTCCAGCATGGCCTATCTCTCACCTCAGTATCTTCAGCAGTGACCCCAGGTGTTGTTACTAATAAACTTGTGCAACTTATTCCTGCTCTGTCAGCTTGCTACTCCCTCTTTCCATTCTAGGAAATGACCTGATTTTGGCTTTTAAATCCTCAGTTGAAGAATTTTCAGGATGTAATCAGATAGACACTGTGAGCCACCAAATTGTGGGCTACTGTAAAACTACTGACAGGGTTAAATATTCCTAAATGAAAAACAAAATAAGATCTTGATTGAATACTCACAGAAATACTGCACAAATCAAATACTTATTGAGACAAATTTCCAAAAAGCTGCAGACACTAAGCCTTTCTCTCTCATCCCAGAAGCTCCCATCTACCCTGATTCACAACACAGAAGCAGACACATAGGAACCTCTTCATCTTCCGATGACAAACCCACCAGCATATGCTCTCACTGTCAGTTAAAAAGGGCACAATGTCATTGCTCCCATGAGAGGACAGGCATTTCTGCTGCTGGAAGAAAGTTCAGCTTCTCAGACACTTCATTCGTACAAGGGTTCCCTTCCTTGCTCTTGTCTCAATTTTATCCTCACTCCATAAGGGCCATTTGGGGATGTTGACAAGCCTGCTATAATGTGCACAGCCTAGTGCACAGCCTGCCATGGCCTACCCCTGTAGCTGTCACCCCACTCTTCTACTGCCCATTGGACAGAGACTTGAAAAAGTTTACGTGCTGCATTTCCACTGTCCTTTGCCCTCTAGACCCTGATGTATCAACCACTTGCCCTCACCTCCCACTTTCTCTTGGTCATGATGCCAATGGCCTCTAATTTCACTGAATGCTTATGATATCCATACTCATACCTCTTTTCAAAGAATTAGTCTTGATTCTCACCTGAGATAACAAATTTCTTATATGCTCTCCTATTTTTCTTATATACCCAGTCTCACACTTTTATATCCCCACATTATTTACCTTTATACTGTGCTTAAAATGAAGTCTAGTAAAAATAAAAATAAATATGAATAGTCTTTTTAAAAATATCACTTTCCCCTAGACATGCATAATTGTTTTGAGTATCATATAATAGCAATTTGGGGGAAATGACTTAAGGTATCAAAAGTCATTTGCCTTTTCCTATTGTTCCTAAATTCAGCAATGTCTACCTTCAGTGTGAAGTATTTGGGACAATCACACAGATCCAGCCTTATTTACCCAGGGTTCTCTGAAGGGTGGTCTTATCTGATCAGCTCCCTCGAGACACCTAATCTTAGGTATAGTTACTGCATTTTTAACTGTATTGTATTCCTGTCTTTAAAAATACATGAAGCTGCTTTTGCTATTAATTCGTGGTTGTATGAGGACAGCAGAAAAGATTAGTTGGGGTTTATAAATCCCAGATTATGCAATGGACTGTAAATTGTTTGCAATTATGTATTTCTGCATAATTAAAAAGTAAACATTGTGCCTCATAGTAGCAACACACGTTTTTTCCACTGCCATGCTGATTACCACCACGCTCAGGTGTGGTAACAGGAAGTGTGTGCATCTTACCTGCTGGTTCCTTGTCTTTTGTTGCACTTGCTCTGTGTCTTCTGGTCTTGTTTTGGGTCATTTTCACAGAATTATCCAATCCCTTTGTTTTACGGCCTTTATGGTGATTGCAGATGCTTCTCATTGTGGTGATTGCAGATGCTTCTCATTGATTTTCTGTCTATGGGTCTTTATATTTCAGATGAAACCAGAAGTGGGGGATGGGCTAAATATGCTTGAACATGTTTTTTTTTGTTTTGGTCCCACGCAATACTTGTTTTTAAAGTGCGACTTATTTGTTAACACTTAAATAGCAAGGCATTTTATCTAAAGTGAAAATTGCCAGTTTCTTTTAAACAACCAGGAAATCTAGGCCAGCATTTCCAGAGCAATAACTGACAGGTACCAAAAAGTACCTCTCCTCTTTCTAGAGGCATGGCATCCAGGCTTGCCCCCAAGACCACCGGCTATGATTCTACTTTTCAGTTTTCTCCTGGCATTTGAATCCATACATTTTGGCTCCTGCAAAGTTCTCTGTTCCAGTTCTGTTGTCCCATTGCTGAGCCTTGCTTTCCTGCACTTAGAACATCATAAACGATGGGCAGGCACAGGGTGCTCCTCCTGTCCCTCCAGCTCTGCTCCTACTTGTCCTACAAAGTGCTTCAGTCTGTGCCCCACATAATAGCTGCTTGTCTTGTCATTGTTAGCCGAGCATGGTGTCAGGTTCCCGCAGGAAGAAGGTTTATGCAGCCTGTCTTACCTTTGGGCACTCAGGTTGAGTGCTTCTGAGAATGTCTTTCCTTCTGGCAGGGGCTATTCCTGTGCTACACCAGCAGTATCCCCCGGGCACAGCCACCTAGGGTTTAGTGCTGAGCTAATTCATATGTTGTGTATGTCTGTGAGCTGGAAAAAAGGACATATTTACCCCAAATAAAATTACATGGTAGTCTCTTTTATGCTCTCTCTTTTCAAATTTGACTCCACAGGAGGTAAAGAAATGTAATATGTTTGTATTCAGAATACATTTTTACTCATTATGGCTTCCTGCTATTCATTTCTATACAAGTTTAGCCAGACATGTAAAAATAGTATATGTATCTACTCCTATTAATAAAAAATAACATTTTGAATTTTTCCTTTTGTAAAGGAAGGTTTCAATTCATTTTGGATGTGTCAAACATACCAACATTTTGAAGATATTAAAATAATAAATATCCCCACTTGCTTACTTAAATGGCATACACATTATAGAGTGTCTCTGAGCTGCAGAATTAAGAAATTCACATTTTCATCATTATAATAATATAATTCTACCAGGAAAAACACAAGCATTTTTGGTTTCTAAATATGGTTATTTAATTATGCATGGCTCAGAAGCCAGTTTTTATTAGGTTAAGCCCTGATGGCTGATTAAAGTCAGTAACTACCGTTCTTTAAGATTTTTCTTAAATTCTGGCAGATGTGAGAGTAGAGTGTTTAAATGCTTAAATTCCCTGATAAGAAAGAATTATAGGCTATTTTAATATATCAGCAAGCAAGGCTGTGACTATGTAGCCTTTAGACTGTCAAATCCCTGTGAGAAAGCATGGCCACACTTGGTCATAAATCCTGCTACTGTGATGATGTCAATCTGCCTTTTCATTAATAACTCAGTAAAGAGCATGCTTCTTCTGTAAACATTTGGGATGGATTTCACAGAATATCAGGTTGACTCAAGAGAAATGTTGTAAGAAGACCAAATAGCACACACTAATTCCTCTTCTTGCATCAAAAAAGGTAAATTCTAATCATTGAATTGGCTGTCCTCCTGTGCTTTCAAGTGAATCCCTGTTCTGGAGGAATCCTCTCAGCCAAGGGCATGAAATAGGACTAAAAGAACCCATAAAAAATATTCATCTCTAAGTGTGTTTTCATCCCCTCATCCTTAGTTTGTAATTATTCAATAAAATCAAATGAGTTGTACTTTCAAAACAAAGTAAAAGGATTTTTCTCCATTCTGGAGGCGCATTCAGGTAGGACTCAGAGCAGCAAACTCTCTAGTGTGACTGTGAATTCCAGCAGGAGCTGGGCCCCTCAGTAGAAACTTGCAGAATCTACAGAAATGTATTTTTGCTCTAAGTTTATGAAGCAGTTACATGACTCACTTTATGACTCATCATTACTATTTATTGAATTTTTACTCTCAGAATAGTGCCTCATGCTCTCCACATACAAGCTGCTGAAGGCTTCTGGAATCTAGGTATTATTCCAGTCAGTTTTCAGATGCAGAGGCTGGGGATTGGTGAAGCCATGTAGCTTGTCTACAAGGCACATGTTCTGGGTTTCAAGACCAGTGTTGTCAGTCATTATGCTCATTGCAATTAGCTCAACCACAAAAAAAAAAAAAAAGTCTAAGACTGATCATTCAGGGGTCTTACAAGAGCTATTATAACCATCTCTAGAATCTCCATCACCAAAGTTTATCTCTGATCTAGTGGCAATCTTCTGCTCTCTTCTCCTTCTGCCATGAAAATGCATGTTCCCCAGCCAGAGTTGGAAATGTCAGAAACAGATGCATCTAATAAAAGTACTGTGTCCTGAATAATCCTGAGCAAGATTTTTTAAGTTATCTTTACTTTGTATGGTGGATTAAAAAATATGTCAAGTCTACAGGGAGGAGTTCATCATCTATGAGGGTCTCTGAGTTTGGAGGACTCCATAATAAGGTCCCTAATGGCCTCCTATGCACATAGAACCAGGTGTTTCAGCAGACTGCAAAGCCCCAGGAGCTGGGCAAACATCAGGTTTCCCATGCCCAGGTTCTGATGACAGTAACACTAGCACATTCCAGAAAGCAAAAATTAGAACCTAAAGCAACACACTCAAAGAACTGTGTCTTGCTATTGCTCCATATTTTCCTTGCACAGAAGTTGAGCGCAGAGTTTGTTGCTGCTCATCTGGGTCCAGCACTCTGTTCAGAGGCAATCATTTGGATTCTCTCTATTTTTGTATGTTAATATCTATTTGGGAATGCGATTGCAGTCTTTGTGCTCACACTGCCTTGAATGAAATACCTTAAAGATCTATTCCACAGTACAATATCACTCTCAGAAAGTGGCTGTTATGATGTTGCTTTCCAGATAGACTCAGGAGAAAGCACTTGCTGGAGGCACCTGCTGGAGAGTGTGCCTGAAAGCTGTGGCCTTCTGAGCATGGTGTCTCTGGTCAGGTAGGAGTGTACGGCAGGACAAGCCTTACTCATTGTCAGCAAGTCTGGGACATTGTATGTAAATTCAAATTCTGTCAATAGGTCACATTTTAAACAAACTTAAGGTCAACATTGGTCCTTTAAATTTATTGATTGATTGACTGAACATTTATTAAGCACTTCTAATGTACCAGCTAGGTATTCTTTCCAAGGTTCTGACAGCAAGTTTGAAAATTTATGTCAAAATCTTTAAATGTTCATACTGCTTGCCTAGTGCTCTTCCCAAATTTAGTTTAAGGAAATGTCAGAAATGCACCTTGAGAATGATTACAAGAATCACAGTATTGTTTAATTTAGAATAAAAATGTTATTTAAAAATAAATATCAGACACACACACACATTACCACTCCTTTTAATTGCTATCATATTAAAGGCAAATAATCGATTGGTTGAACTAGCAGGATCTGTTGAGAGCAGAGAATTTGTAATTCCTCTGCTCTTTCTAGCGATCTGAGAATGGAGCCATAGTTATGATTCTCCCTAGAAAAGAAAGAAATATCAACTCTATTGAGAATTATTTTTATGTTTCTTTAATTCTTGTGAAAATGTGAATAATTTTCTCAATGAGTGCTTGCTTCTTTCTTGACCATGTACATCTTTATTTCTAAGGAATCTCAAATTATTTTATTACAGCCTACCTCTCATTAAGAAGCAACTCCAATAACAATGAAATAAATGGATTTGTGTTTCAATATTGATGTATTCCTGATCTCACTTTGCTAATTTGACAAAAATAATAAGCAGTTTTCTTAAGAGATTTTGGTAAAGAGAAATGATAGAAATCTATTATATTCAAGACATTTTAGTGTTTGATTTTAGTGAGGTAAAGGGTAAGACTAAAGAAAGAAAGAAAAGAAAAATTTGAATTTCAACCACATTTTCTCTTTTCATATTACTAGAAGAACAAAATACTGTTTTGCAAAAATGTCAGTGCAAATCACATTTAATGAAATCCACTCTAACATTGACATATCTTGATTAAAAGGTAGATAGACAATTATCCTACCAAATATCTTCAAAACCCCTTTGAAAGGCCAATTTTTACTTTTTTAAAAAATAGAAACATTTATTCCGTGGGACAAAGATTGGAAACATTATCAGTCTTTATATATTAAAGTCTAGGCTTGGTATTAGTTTTAGTCAGAGCATATCAGACAGATTCCTGTTGCAAGGGCCTCTTCTTGACCCAGGATCCCAGCCTCTGAGGGGTCTCTGCCCCTAGCTCTGCACCCTCCTGCTCCTACTGGGAATCTGGAGACTTCAGTCCCAACCCTTGTTGCTGGGGAAATCACAGACCCACTCACTTGCCCCCATCCACTCTCCCTATGCTAGAGCAACCCTAAATTTTTTTCTTGGAAAACTTTGTTTTGTTTTATATGTTTAGGAAATCCCTCCCTGCTCTGACACACACACAGACACAAGCACACAGGCATACACATACAGATGGGCATACACACATGCACACACACGCACACACAGCTAACAACACCCAGGGAACTTCTCCAGCAGCAAAGGGAACTATTTTATTGGCTCCATGACTTGAAATTTGGAATTAGTTTCAATACAGAAATAATGTAATGCAAAGTCAGTTTGTTAAAATACTTGGGCAAACACCTCTTAGAGTCATCATAAGTACTATAGTGAATAGCTTGCTATTTTAATTGTGTCCAAACTACTTTCTTCCACATCAAAACACTTGGTGACAGAGTTAAGGTCTTGGCAACATGGTGGCCATTGATTTTGTTCTTTGCCAAGATAGGTCTCAATATTTGAGGATATGAGTCTTCTCTTTTTATTTTAGAGGCTCAGTTTTCTGAGAAATCTCACCTCTCATAAGAGATGAATAAGAAATAAGTGGGATATTAGCTCATGTCCCATTCAGATGGCCACAGCCATTGCTCACCTTATTCCAGCTTCATCTCAATGTACAAATGGGTGATGCAGCCAGGTAGCTTGGCCTCTCTGGCCCTCATTTTTTCAACCCAAAATAATAACAATATGGAAACATGCACAACAAGACTGGAATGGTGAAATGACACAACCTATAGAAAGGATTCTAAAAGCTAGAATGCCCCAAATGGAAGGAGGCAGTTCCATAAGGTGTTTCTTGTTTCTATGCCTCAGTATAGCTGTGCATATTTTCCCCAGTGCTTTACTATAAAACATCTCTCTTGTAATAAGATGCCCATGTTGAGCATTGTTTATAAATAAATCGAGTGTCATAGAAATACCAAGGTTGTATTTTAATTTGCTCTGGCAGACCCTCCTCTTTGGTTGGACTTCCATGTGTCTCCAGTAAGACACCTGGCTGACCTCAAAAAACCTTTTAGTACTTGCAGAGATGACTGTTAGCACTGACCTTAAAAGGTGATTACTATCATTTGATGAGAAGGTGGGCATGGCTGAATGCCCAGATATCTGAGACCAAGGCTGCCAGCTAGCTATTCAGTAACTGTTTTTTCCAGGGCAAGCTTCTCTTCAGGCACTGAACCCATCACAGAATAGTAGGGGATGATTGAGGAGGTTCCTAAGACTCCCTAAGATGGGGACCCCAACTATAGTTACATCCAAACCGAAGTCATTTGCTAAGGTCTCTGAGGGCGTGCAAAAAATTGCCAATAGCAAAGAGGGCTTCTCTCATGGGAAAGTCAAGAAGCAATGTGGGCACTACTGCCTGGCCATGATGAATTTCATGATGGGTTACCTCTCCAGCCCTCAGAGTATGTCACATCAGCGCTCTGAAGACTCAAGAGAAGCCTGCTCTCAAGAAAGTTCAAATGCATGTACTGTGGTTTATACTTCAAAACAATTAAAACATAAATGAGGAGGCAATTCGTAAAATTTTGTGTAATACTAATAATAGCCCGAACATATTGACTGCCTACCATGTGTCAAATCCTGATTGTGGTTAGTTCTTTGCAGATATGATCATTTACCATTACAAAAGTTCTATATGTGTTTCTTTTAACCTGCATTTTACAAATAAGAAAAGTGAGACTGAAGTTCTGAAAAATAAAGCAATCTGCCAGAAGATTCTAACTATGATGCTTAGGAGGTGTTCTTTTTAGGAAAAAATGGTAAGTTATTACTTGGATAAAAAGAGATCAAATTTACTACTTATCTGCTTACATGCTCCTTTTTGTTTATTATTTCCATGGAGATTTGAATTGTTTCCACAGAGGTTTTGATTGGAACAATTAGCAACCTTAAACCTTTCTCCCCTCCTGCAGGGTAGGGTGTGTCTCCTTATAACTGGGGACAGCCCCCTGAACTCACACCCATTCCCAGGCTCCAGAAGCCCAAGGAATAAGAAGTCAGAAGGAGGGCGATGGGGCAAAAGAAATACCAGGGCCTTCTTTCTTCCTTCTCACTGGCTTCCTGCTCTCTCTTACTTTCTCCCTTTTCCCTGCTTACCAAATATAGCTATCACTATAATTATCAAAAATTGGTAGAAGATTTCTAGTATCAATAATGCAATCCAGGTAAACTCACTCAATAAACGCAGTACTGTAGGTGTAAAATTCCTAAATAATAAAGGTTAATACAGTTTAAACCAGAATTTCTACTTCATTTCAAGAAAACCAGAAAACTGAGCAGGCAAAGAATTATATTTAAGGGCTTTTTTTCATCATAACATTGTTTATAAGAATTCAAAATATGAAAAGTGGCTTAAAACATCCCAAACCTGTCATCTTATGATCCAATATATTAGAAGTCCATCAAAGTTCTCACTGGGCTAAAATTAAGTGTCTGCAGGGCTATGTCCTTTCTGAAGGGTATGGGACAGAGTCTATATCCCTGACTTTTTCAGCCTCTAAAAATTACCACATTCCTTTGCTCTTGGCCCCTTTCTCTGTCTTCAAAACCAGTGAGATTACCTCTCTTTGTCCATCATTAGATTTATATATGGACACAGTTGGGAAAAGGTCTGTCTTTTTTTCTTTAGATGTAAAGACATAGGAAAGCATTCATTTGATATTAATGAATAAAAATGTCTATTGTAATAGAAATATATATAGTAGAGCTAGACTTTGAAAAAAAAGACTAGATGGATGTATACATAAAAATGACCAGTAATGTTTCTAAATTGTGGAAAATAGATGACTTATCTTTTCTCTATGATATTATTTATTAAACTTTTTAAAAAGACTGTGTCTTTTTTGAAAATTAAAAGATAGATAAATGATAGATAGATAGATAGATAGATAGATAGATGATAGATAGATGAGTAAGTGGATGGATGGATGGTAAGTTGATAATGGGTGCGTGAGGTGGATGGATGAATGAATGGGTAGATGATAAGTGATGATAGAGAGATAAATAAATGATTATTCTATAGATGATAAATAGATATATAGATGATAGATAGATATATAGATGAGAGATATATCTCTTTTCTCTCTCCCATCTATTTATTCTCCTTCTCTCCTTTCCTTCCTTCCTTCCTTTTTCCTTCTATCCAAATCCCTTTTATTGGGATAAAATCAAGAGCACAACCTACTCAAAAGGAAAAATAGTCAGTTAAACATGTTACGGATAATCTGTCCTCAGCTCTAGTCTGCTGCTCTGAGATAAACTGGAAGAGAAGAGTCTCCTTTGGTTGCCCTTGTGCCCATCTCTTGACAAAGGATCTCTTAACTGTCAGCACTCATGTGATTACCTTGACCTGACTTGTATGATCCAGGATATTCTCCCACTTTGAGGCCTTTAACTTAATCATATCTGTAGGTTCCAGGGTTTAGGAAGTGGACATTTTGGGCTTGAGGTATCATTTTGCCTACCAGAAAGACATTATCTTTTATTAAGTGAGTTTACCTTGATTGCTCTATTGATACTTAAAATTAACTCTACCACATGGTTTTGTGATTCCTATGCTTTTTCTTTGTTTTTTCAATAGTAGGTCTCCTTTTCCTAGTTGGCATTAAATTGATTAAATTAATTCTCTTTCTCCTACAGTTCAATTAATTCAGCAGTTATGCTTCAATCTTTAACTTGTTTTCCTTTATTTTTTCTAGAAGCCTAAAGTTAGTTTCTCCACTTAAAAAAAAAAAAAAACCACAATGTGTTTTAACTTATCTCCAAATCTCACAAATCTCACTTGTCCCATCTTTATGTTATTATTATCTCAAATTTATTTAGAACTTGTTTTTCTAACACAGGTCATTGTTATTATCATCATCATTTATTTCTCAATAAAAGCACAAATCCAACTACATTTATTCATGATTTACTGCTCATTATTAGTTACTCTATCATATTTTTTAATTCTGCATTGCTTTTTCCTTACTGAAGGATATGCTTTATTATTTTCATTCATGAAAAACTATAAGTAGTAAACTATCTTATCATTGAATGTCTGAAAATGTTTTGATTTCACTACAGAATTCCAAGTTTCCAGTTATTTTTTTCTTCATTCCTGGAAATATATGTTTGTCCTGTAGCATTTGCATCCTTTATTACTGATAAGAAATCAAGGAAGAAATATTTCATTGTTTTTATATTTTTGGTAGGTAATCTTTCTTTTTTTCCCTAATATATTCTACAACATATTCTCTAAGCTTTGTAAGCTCTTAATGACTACCAGTGCAAATTTTATAGTTTCATAAGTGCTGAGTGCTTGATATGTTGTTTTTGTTTGAATTCTCATGAGTTTCTTCAATCCTGAAAAATTGTAAGTTATTACCCATTCAAGTATTGTCCCCACACTTATTTTCTGTTTTCTTCAATTAAAACTTCTCAATTCATATTTAATATTATGTGAATTTCCCACATTTTTATCTCTTTGACCTGCATTCTGGGTTACATTCCCAGTGTGTCCAGCTGACTGTTCTTCATATCTATTGAATTTTAAAAACAAAAACATTATAACATTAAGTTCAGAATTTACACATGATTCTTTTTCATTGTTTGTACTTCTTGGTACTGTTTTATGAAAGTTTTGTGTATACTTGTGTGAATTTCTTTTTCAGATTGCTCAATTATCTCTTTACTCCAGATAACCTGCTAATTAGTCAATTAATTCTGTTACTCTGTTCCTGTTCAGGATGCGATCTTGTGTGAATATACTCTCTCACACTAGAGACTTTCCTTCCCAGGCAAGCGTGATGTTTTCAACCTACTGGGATTATGGCCCTGAGTCAATTCTTTTAGCAGCTCAGGTCTTCAGCATGCACCGAGGCTGTGTTTCCAAATTCCATGTTCATTCCTAAATGCGTCTGCTTCTGCCTACCTCCAAAACCATATGTTTTGAGCCACAGCCTCAGATGGTTGTGCACAGATACTTCAGCTTCTATCACAGGCAAGGATTAAGGTCTCAACCACCAACAACTGCCCAGAAGTTCAATTCAGCTCCTCACCAGACCTGGGAATTCTCTGAAGGAATTGACCGTGTCTCTTCTTCCCAAATATGGTTCCATTTTTCCCTGAGTCATGAGCCATGCAACATGCATCTCGGTTTCTGCTCCACAGACATTGTTCTCTCATTTTCAGTATAGCTATGTCTTTCTAAGAATTACCTGCCATTGTTGTGTATATAGTCTCTAAATAGCATATATTTTATAATTACAGAAAGTTATAAAAAGATATTAAGGTATATTAAATTAAGTAAAAACAAACAAAAGAAGTAATATATTACAATAGTAATAAAAATTAACATTTATTAAGCAGTTAATGTGTTGAGCTATTTCCTAAGTACTTTATATAAATTAATTTATTCAATTCTTTTGATGATCTCTTGAATTATGTACTAATATTATCTCCATTTTACATATAAGAAAATGAAGTGGGGAGTTGATGTAACCTGCTTAGCAATGCATAGCAATAAAGTGGCACTTTGTCTTCTTACCACAATATTATACTGTTTCCTACTGGTCACAAATGCGTGCAAGGTGGCAAACAGTATGTGCAAAGAAATTCATTCTAGGTAGTGGGGATATAAGTTTGTTTTATTTTCTTATTTTAGTTTCTCTGAATTTTTAAAATTTTCTACAGTAAACTTATAAGAATTTTATGAGAAAAAATAGTAATAAAATTTATTTTTAACAAGTATTTTGTTTTTCAGTAACATTTTTCACTGTAAGATAACATTTGCCAGAGATAAAAAGTCTGCCCAAGGCCAACTTACCTGCAGGATGAGTGAGAGGACTGACAATGGGGGTGGGGGTGCATTGCCTGGAGTTATAAAGGAAGGAGCAAGAGTGGAGGCCAACTTTTGATCTCCTTCCCTGTGAAGTTTAGAACTGGTCTTAACTACAGGCATAAATTCCTCCCAAACCCCTTCTGTCTTATAGGCTTGAATCAGCACACCTTCTCTCGTTTATGGTTAACTAACGATCCTTCTGTGTTTCTATAGCAATGGATGCTATTTGAAATGTAGAAAAAGGCCACTCCATATCCTCAGTAAATGCAATATTTCTTATTCTTGTGATACGTATGCTCATTAAAGTCCTTGTAAAAAAGCATAACCTCACATGTCTGCAGGGTGACATGAAAAGAAATGACAAAGAACATATGGCATAAAAAGCCACAAAGAAGTGTCAGTTGAGGGGTTGTGGGGAGGTGAGTCCTTGGACAGAAAGTGAGATGTCAAAGATGGCAACTCTCAGAAAGATCCTAGGTCCCTCGTGGCTAGTACAGGGGGGAGAAAGGCTACTCACACTTCACCTGCAGATCTGCCCCTTCCCTGGTGCTTTTCCAGGAGAGAGCAGAAAGAGGGTCTCTGGCCCAGGGGCAGCAATGGGAAGAGCAGAGAGTGAGAACCAGGAGCCAGGGTGGTGGGCCCTGTGAGCCGTGGAGGCAGGTCGATGATACCAAATGAACCACCAAGGTTCAAGGTCAGAAGGAAATCAGCCCCTCTGGCCTCCTTGGATGTTTTGCATACCTTTCGGCCCACCTGTGATTTACTACAGGATTTGTGGAGCCAAACAAGTCAGAGGAAAGGCTATGGGAGTCCTTGCAGAAAGAGTGCCAAACAATGATTTGCTTATGATCCTTCTGGAACTTCCAGAGCTGATGTATCTTTGCTCATTTATATTTGGAGAGCTTTGAATCAGAAGGGGTGGAAGAATTAGACACTCAGCCATAAGTTAGTGATAAATCATTGAATAAATTTGACCTTAGATTCATGGCAGTCTGTATAATTATGATACAGAGAGTGTGTTATTTATGAGGCATATTTTATATACATGACACTGCATATTTAAAACAATAATCATGTTATTGAGCTCACTCAGTTTTGCAACATCAACCAGTGATCTGTTTTCTTTCCCTCTGTGGTCCCTTTCTGTTGGCCCCCTACAAGGCTATTTAACAAATGCAACAAAAATTTTGTATCAAAAGTTAAACCTTCTGTTTATCTAAAATAAGCAATGGCATACATTGTTATCAGAAATAAAAGTAACTCCAAAATAATAATGCCAGTGCCTTCCTTTTTTAAATCCTATTCATCAGAGAGAAAGCTAGCATGTATTTCCCAAGACTTGACAAACAAAAGAAGAGTTTGTCCTTTCTTTTCCTAAGAAATTTTTTTGAACTTCTTTTCTTAATCAAAACATGTGGAATTCAGTGTCACGATCTTGATTTACATCAAACTTGACACAAATACATGAATTTTATGGCAGGAATTTGTGGATTGCATGGATGATGTGCCAAAAAAGAAGTGATGTTTCTGCTAAAAAGCAACAGGCTTCAGTAATTCTCGCTGGCAACTATCTGTCAAAAGGGAGAAGGAGAAATAAAATAAATGTAGAAATGTCACAAATTAATAAATCATAATATTAGCAACTCTAAGCATATGATGAGGTATAATTATGCTGCAACATGGGCTGCCAGAAAGACACATGAATTAAATATTTCAATTCATTGTCTTTCAAAAGTCCCTATTATTATTTTCAAAGGAGCTTTCCAATCTGTCAGGTTTATCTAAGACAACTCAGAAGTTGATTTTTATGCTGCTATAAATGGTTTTTATAGTTGCCATAAACTCAAAAATATAATATGCTAGATACTATACTAGCAAGGGTCCTAATTAAGGTGTTCCATGACAGACTAAATAAATGTCAGTTTCTATATCATTACTTTTTGCTTTCATTTTTCTCAAAGAAAAAGGGAGTTCACGTGACAATGCAATTATGTATATTTTCAAATATTGAAATGAAAATAAGGCTTAGCTGGATTTGACATATAACAAAAAAATTAATTCAGAGGCAATTAAAAGAAATCTCAATGTTACTTATAAAAATGACTTGAACAGAAAATGGAAAGTGAGTTGTCTGGAGGCATTTGAGTCACTATTTTTGTCTTTAATTTCTTGGCATTGACACTGAAGCTTTGCTAGATCATCACATGCAATGATAAATGGTGAGGCTATCTTGGAATCTACAGAAGGAATTTTATATTCTAAAGTATGATATGGACTTGATTATTTTTAAAAGAGTTTATAGTCAGTCTTATTTAGAGTCAGAAGATGTGGGCATTATAAATGTCTCCAGAAATCATGTTTTTTTTTTTCCATCTCTTCATGATGACCCAATTGGTGGTCAGTCAACCAGAATGTAAATATTTACAGTGATTAGAATTTTTGAAGGGTTCAATTCTTTATAATGTTCTTATTTATATTGATTCAATGAGTTTGCTTGTGTCTAGTCCTGACCCATGGTGGGCCATCGGGAGCAGCATGAAGGAGCCAAACTCTTCCACTTCAGCCCATCACATGGAGAAGACCCTCCCCTGGTGTCCTGGACCCCAACATTAGAATAAGTTGGGAAACCAAGCCAACTGCAGGTATGCTGGCACTGCTTGACTCCCGTTGTAAATCTGCTTCTCACTGTCAAGGGCTACAACAGACAGCAATGTGCACAATTGTGTTAACCCTGCCGCTGCTTGGCTAACACTCCAATTTACGCGTCACACTCTGCCGGTTTCACAGGCTCCCTCTCCACGCGGAGCTTGTCTCCAGCCAAGTCTGACTGTGGCCAGGTGCCCCCCTGCAGTCACTGCTTTGCGTGAATCTTTCCGCCTCACCGGCATTTTTCAGAGTTGAATGTCTGAGTGATCTTTAGCCCAGTGACATTAAAAGGAAAGAAAATAATTCATACGTGTTGGTCAAGTAGAATAAAAATGAGTGCAACTTTCTTTATTTTATTCCTCCCTCTACAAAGATAAACATCTCACCACATAGTTAATGATGTAGAAGACAAATGTGCTGAGTGGCTTCCAGCATTCATTTTATAAAGTGGATACCTGGACCTCCAGATGGACTGCACAGAATAAGAGTAACCACTGTCTGGGAATCAGGAAAATTAGGTTCCAGTCATAAGCCTTTTGCTATTAACTTCTGAATGACCCTGGCAGGTCACAGCATTTTCAAGTCTGGCTTCCCTTGTGGATAAAGTGACAGGGAGGCATTAAATGATTGCTCCTTTTCTTTCACTTACTTTACTCTGTTTTTCTGCTTCCTGGACATGGAGCATCCTATTAGCTGCTACGAGGTGGTAAAAATGGAAGAACTGACTGAGACTTGGTTGTGTTTACTGCTTAATGTTGCAAGGAAACATGCACAATCAGAAATATGGTGGAGGGGAAGAGAGTCTGGAGTGAGCTGACAGTTGTGCATTGGCCGCAGAGAAGTGACGACAAAATGAGACCCAGACAGAGCAGGCTGAGGTGGCAGGAGGACAGCAAGAAAAGCAGGATGAAAAATGAAGGCATTTCGCTCCAGAGACATGATGTGCTCCACTGACACCCCATAACCCCTTAACCATCATCATTCTAACCTTGGTATGGAGCACCAACCTTGCTATAAGTCACCAGAATTTGGAAACTAATTCATACAGGTTGGGGCTATTAACAGAAATCTGTGAACGATGTGGTGAGCAGACCGCTGAACCTCACAGCGGCAGGACCACGCGGGGCCAGCCCTGCAGGGAGCGGCCTTCTCCAGCTGTCCCTCACTCCTAGTTCCTCCCCAGATAGGGGGGAGCACTGGGGGACCCAGGAGGCCTCAGTGTACACAGCTCTGCTTTCCCTATTTTAAACATGCGCCTTCCCAGCTATTTTGTGCAACTTCTTCAAAATGTCACCATGTACAGGTAAATAATTAAGAAGCAATTTGTAATGTGTTGGACGGAGTTCTTCTATCACTTGAGGTGTCCTACTGCTGCCACTAAGCTGGACTTTGAAAGTGTGTATTCTTCTTCCTGTGCCATCCTACGCCATTGGATTTTCTTACTCATCAGATGGTTGTCACTTTGAGGAGCTGCGCAGGCTATCTTTCCTGCTGGCAGATGACTGAAAAGCACCTGAAAATTAGTGCAATTGACTTTGCATCGATTCATGTTTTTCCCCGTTTCCCTGAAAGGGTTCAGAACAGGTGTCCCCAAGATATTATCTCTTTGGCATGTGAATTATTTGGGACTGAAGGCAACTGAGACCATGCAGGCTCATGAGAAACTCTTATATCTCCCTTGGAGAACTTAAATGGAGGCCTTGCCCATAATAAGAGTTATCACCAGAAATAAATTTTATGATCTATAGGGAAGGACAAACTTCTAATCACTCTTCTTATCATCCTGCAATGACCTTCCTTCCCCTTAAGCCCAAACCAAGGTGCCTTACCTCATTCCTAGCTCAGAATATCAAATACACCTCATTTTCCCTTTCTGTCCATGAGCTTCTTGTGTTTGTGGGGTCTCTGACCTTCTCAGGTATGTGGGATTTCCAGGCATAAGCCTGTAATTAAATTTGGTCATGTTCTCTTGTTAATCTGTCTCATGTCTATTTGATTATTAGACCAGCTAGAACTTAGAATGATAGAGGAATGTTTCTTCCTTCCCCACAACCTGTGCTCCTGCTTATCTTCTGACCTCCTTCTGAGATGTCTACTCTTTGTCCTGGTGTTCCTTGTCACTTACTTCCCTGTGATTTGGCCCAAACTGATAAGCTTATCTTAAAGTTCCTTCTGAAGAGGCTATTCTTCTGGGGATTTGGGGGCACTTTTCCCCCTTGTACTCCTTTGGTACCATTCTAACATTACTTTTTTATGAGAGACGGACTAACTAAAGTCTCCCTAGTTCATTCTTATTTTTTTCTTCAAATGGTAATTGAATGCTTGGTGCCTATAAAGGAATCTGTGATAGCTAGAAACTATACAAAAATCATTTAAAACACCAGACTCTATCCTCAATAAACAGAAGATCTCATGTAATAAATACTCTACATAAAGATAGCTTGGTTAATGTTATATGGTAAATGAATTCACAAGATTCCCTAAAAGACCATCAATTTTCTCTAACTTTGATGCCTTTTATTTTTAACATTTTATACAGACTGAACTAACCAGTATTTTTTTTTATCAGACTACTTTTAACTGAGGGAAAAAAAAATAACATTGAAGGGTTTAAGGTTATGTCATTGAAGTGATAAAGCTGATTTAAAAAGAGAAATTTCAAATTTTTTTATGTTTTTTAGGATAAGTTTATAGTCCTCTGAGTGAATTTTGAAGAAAATTATACCAATCTATACATATAAGTTATTGTAAATTTAAAACAATACTTTAATCCATTTTAACATTATTATGTAGAAGAAGAGAAAGGAAGAGAGGAATAATGAATTGAAACCGGAAAAGCCAGTGTCTGTGCTGCCTGTCATCCACCAGACCCAATAAGAAGAGACACGGGTTGAATCTTTACGAGCACTTTATGGTCAGCAATCTGAGAAGACTGTCTTAAATTCCATTATACACATACCTTTTTCATAAGGAGAAGAAAAGTGTAGGTAAGGGGTTTGGAATTCAGGGAAAAGGTTAATCAGATAAAAACTGCAGCACTCTTTTAACTGTGTCCTGGGCAGTGGTCTTTGTGTCCTGGTCCTTGTGCTCTGGATGGTGGTCCTTGTGCCCTGGGCAGTGGTCTTTGTGTCCTGGTCCTTGTGACCTGGGCAGTGGTCTTTGTATCTTGGGCAGTGATCATCTTACCCGGGAGCACAATGGCTCAGACACCATCTTGATTGCTTGCAGCCTTCCTGAGGCACAGAGGTGGAACTGCTTATGGTCTCCTGGAATCGGGGTGGGTCATACCTTCAGTTCCTGAAACAACAGCTTTTTACTTACATTGATTACTAAGTTTATTAGCTGTTACGTGAAACTAAAATTTTCCAACATTTGTCTTCCATCAGAAAGAGAGAAACAGTTAAATGTCAAAATTAAGAAGTCGAAATATAATGGTGCTTCAGACAGAATATTTCATCATTTGCCTTGGAAATGTCTTTCAAACCTGATAATGCAACATTTTTGTTGTGTAAAGTGGCAGTTATTTTTTTCTATTCTCAGGACAATTATTTATTGAACTTCCACAGAATCATTCTTTGGTGATTCAATCAAATTAAGATTTAAGACTGATATCCAAAGGGTAATGTTCACTCATAGGAACCACAGCTTGAAACTGTCTTAGATTCATGGTGGCAGCAGACCTCTGCATTGTAAGTGCTTTTATAGAGTTAGAGAAACTTTGAGGGTAGAAGTTAAGTAGGGACTTTATATTCTCACTGGGGTGCTCTGACAACAGACATCTGTACCCAAATGCTGTGTTCTCGTGAAGGAGAGAAGCTGAATGCCTCCATGCAAGCAGGCCCTTCCAATGAGATTCAGACTTGCTGCAGGCATAAAACCCACAGGTTTGGTGCCCCAAGGCTGGCATCATCTTTGCATCATGTAGACCCAGTTTATTGATGGGGAGGTTGAGACCCCCACTGAGTCCAGCATTGTCCTGGTTACAATGAAGATGGACAAGAAGGAAATATGGAAATCTGGGTTATAAGTACCTTTCAAGCTAATTACAGAGATATGACATATACAAAATAAATAATAATGCAGAATAGTTGGTGAATAAGTGCTGATAGATGTAGTAGAGAAGTTACTAAGAAACCCAGGTGGGGTTCCTTGCCAGAGTTGTGATAGAAACCAGATGAAAGGAAGGGGTTGGACATAGATAGTCCTTGAGGATTAGTCAGGATTTGAGTAGACTGAGGGAGAGAAAAACAAGAAAAGCGGGTTGAGTAGCTCTGAGGATGAAGGAGCAAGGCCACAAACTGCAGGGCTTTAGCTGGAAATTGGATGCCTGGACAGAGACCCAATTGTGAAGGCTTTGATGACTAAACCAAGGAATTTGGAGATTTTCCATTAGCAGTTGAAAACTCTAAGAAATCATTCTTCAAAATTTTACAGGGGCTATTTTCTATTTATTTATTTGCCAATCTCACCACTGTTCATTCTTTTTTTCCCAAAATTTGTAACCTGGGAAAACAGGGTAGATGTGCTGTTTAAGAAAAAAGTAGTGATCTGGTCTCCTATGAGGAAAGAATGAGTTAGGAAAGAAACTAGATGTATCCAGACACACCAATGAGCTATGACCTCCTGTTAGGGTCAGAATCAAAGCAAAGGAGAACATTTTGAAAGGTGAGATGTTAGGGTTTGGAGGTATAAGAGAGAAAGAAAGAAGCAAGTGAATTCTGAGGTCTGATCTCAGAGAAATAACTTACTATAAATGGGAGAGAAGAAGATCAAAAAGAATCTTCCAGCCAACATATCTATCTTGTCTTGAAATCTAGTCCAGTAAGGCCCAATGGGAATATATGAGCCACATAGGCAATTTTAAATTTTCTAGTAGCCAAATTGAAGAAATAATAATAAAATAAAAAGAAATGCAAATTTTTGTTAATAGTATTATATTTAACCTAATATATAAAAAATGTCATTTAACATGTCAATATAAACAACTATTAATGAGATATCTTACATACCTTTCTTCATTTAAGATATTCTTTGAAATCCAATGTGCATTTCATACTGAAAACTCATCTTGTTACAGAGTGGGGGTCCCCAAAGTCCCCAGAGCCTGCAGGTTGGGGGTTGGGGGTAAAGGGCCCGCTTTCAAGATCCTTTTACACATCTGTGACTGGTAGCTAGTGTCTTAGTTATGCAAATGGATTTAGTTCTTCCAAGGCACCAAGAAGATGGGAGGGGTTTTGACCATAGAATGGTGAGGAAAAAGCATACAGGGCCTGCACAAGATTCTATGAATGGTCAGAACAAGTTACCACATCCACTGCATCATAGGTCATGCTCAGGGATTTAAAAATAAGTGGCAGCCACTTTTGCAGAGAGTAGAAGAGAACCACGCAATTTGCAGAGAAAAGAGAGAAGAGATCCTTGTGGCTTTGAAAGGGCAGAGAGAGAATCATGCGTGATCCAATGCAACACAGCACATGTTTTCCTGGATTGTTATACAGAGGCTGATAACATTGTACCCAGATCTTGAAGGAGAAAGCTGACAGATAAGGGATGGGGAACTTCTGGGCATGTTTTTGGTTCATAGCCTTTTGAAGAAAAAGGAAAGTGCTGGGTCCTGTGGGAGAACAGGGCTCTGAGCAGGAATGCTCATAGCCCTCCCCAGGTTGGAGTATTGTAAATAAAGACCTGTTTTCGTCAACACTGGTTGTTGGGTTTTACACCAAGGTTCCACAAGAAAGAACCCCCTTTTGCTCTGTAACAATCTGAGTTTAAGTGCTCAGAAGGCCCATGAGGCAAGTGGCCACCATCTTGGATAGTATGACCCTAGACTTAGATCTAATGGTGTTAGAAGTTTAACACCATTCCCAAGGGTACTAGCATTCACTTATCTTAAGTGTTTAAGGGTCAAATTATATAGATGGTACTGCTGCTACTCTTGGACTCTTGATTCATGAGAAGACTTGAGAACAATAAGCAATTCTAGAGCATTCTTCAGAAGATTGCTTGACTATAATTGGCCAAACTCATGACTACTCACTTGTTAAAAATTTTTTTGAGAGAAGATGCATATATGGAGAATTTCCTGAGGTATTGAGTATTAATCCTTCTGCCCACTCAGAGATCATCACTGAAGTCTTTAGGCTCAAATGTATCTTGAAACCTGTAGCTTGCAGCTGACTTCTAATTGTACAACACAGTATGTAAAACAAAAACTCAAACACAACAATGGTGTATCTTTGTGCAAAGTATGCTGTCTCCATGCTCCACACTCCACTGCCTGTGTCTAGGACCTCTACATATTTCCATGACCTGCCATCTCTGAAGGCATTTCTGCTTTAGGTGTTCCAAATGTACATCTACATAAAAGTCAGACTGGATGGGACAAAAACTTGGGTCCCAGCACTTCGGTTCACTGGTTGACCGACTTACATGGAATTGCTTTTTGCCTTTGAACCATCAGCCTGCATTATCACGCTCAATCTTAGTACATTGTTAGTATCAATTAATACATCTACCCTGACTCTTTCTGGAGCTGGGGGAGAGATTGTCCTTCTTCTTGGTATTGGAATAGCTGAGACTCTCCAGAGTGACCAGTTAGGAGACTGAATCATTTCCTTTTCTATCTACATCTTGCAAAACCAGCCAGAAAGCTGACAGCCAGATTCTTATCCCACTTCTGCCAATGAATAGATAGGGCATTAAGGCAGTACTTTCTATCTATCAATTGTCCATCTAGTTATCATCTGCCTCAATCTATCCATCCACATTTCTCTATGGCAGTACTTCCACTTCACCCTATTTATTTGTATCACTGGCAGCTTTCATATATTTCATGTACCTGATGCTGAGCCACAGATGATTGGCCCAGAGTTGACTACTTGACTCACAGCTGGGCCAATAAGTCTTTCCCAACAAGTTTTTGGACTTGGAACTCAGACCAGTGTCTCACCAATGGTTGAATATGTAATTATGATACTCAAGTAATAATAATAGTAACAGAACAATGTAAATAATATGATACTTAGAATAGCAACACAAGGGCCTCACAGTCTTAGTAATAGTAACACAAGGGCAATATAGCAACACTCAAGATTTGTCAGCAGCCACACTTCATGCCATACAAAGAATAAATCTAAGACACTAGGGGTGAAAAAAATGAGGGTGGGCAAAAGTCCAGATGACATTCAAGTCCCATGTTTGCTTGTTTCTAAAGCTTGGCTCAACAACAGTTCGTTGGTGTTTGGCTATTCAATTTTGTTTTGGACTTTGTGAGATACCCAATACCTTTTCCATTATCTTTTTTATTAAAGATAACTATCAGTGGAGAAGGTCTCTGACACTTACAACTTAAGAGCAACAACTAACATGCTAGTTTTAAAGACAACTTGGGAAACAAAGGGGGTACAAATATATTTATCAATATAATTGTTTGGAAAGTTTGTCAAGAGTAAAGCAGGAAAGACTCCAAATCTGCCATTATTTGTACCAATGTGTGCTACAGATGAACCATACAAATTGGAGAATTAAATTCAGTTCTCAAACATTAAGAAAGGTGCATAAATGACATTTCATAGATCATAAAGGAGTTGCAGATTTATTATTTCATCTTGTTTTCTCAGAAACTTGGTGACAAGGCATGAAGGATATGGTGCTCAATTTTGCAAATGGGTAGGTAGAGAGACATTAAGGCAGTTGATAATTCAGAATCAGTCCAACTCTCCTGAACATGAGTAACAGTGTCCAAGTCATGTCTGCAGGAAAGAGACAGCCAATGTTTTCAGAGAAAAAACAGCCAATCGACTAGGTGACTGAGGACTTATGTCAGAGCCTGGAAGTTTTTGCGAGGGCTTCATTCCTAAACCTGGAAAATAATTGATGAAATGGAAATATCTTTCTTAGAACCATGATGTTCTCTTTAGCAGATTGTTAGAGATCATCACTCAAAATGTCCAGGACAAACTAAGTACCAACACACCACTTGCTGTAGATGGACACACTAAAGGTCTTTAGAAAGAACTCAAAGATGAGGTTGTGATCACCAGACAAAATGTGTACTTTAAAAACCCGAATATCTGGTATCCAGAGAAATAATGGTTTGGTAATATGACCACAGTCCTGAAGAAAATGCTGTGAAAAAGCTCTGATAACTACAAATTGATAAATTTAATTTCTATCCATGTGAAACTGTTAAAAAAATACAAGTTAAGTTAATTGAGAAGAAATATGAACCCTAATTCATGGAATATCTAACATAACAAATCAAAAAATTGGGGGAAGCTTTATATAAGTATGAAATCAAAGGAAAAGACATAATTTCCTTTCATCTCTGTGTAATCTGCTTTGACCTTCAAATAAAAGCTTTCACTGTTGTATTCTCCACAGGACATACATCTTACTTTGTACATAGTAGATGCTTAGTAAATAATTTCTTTTTTAATTAAAGTTTTTATGGTAAATATTATATTTTAAAATGATTTCTTATAGGTCACAGGGGATATTTTGTTATGGACTTAGTGCCAAGCACAGCAATTTATGCAGAAGTAAAGGATGGAGAAGATAGAGAATAATGAGCTCTTTTCTGATTAATCTATAAAGAGAAGAGTTTCTTAAGAAGCCTTCATCAATATTTTAAATATATTTTATGAATTATCTGGTGTAAGAGAACTTCTTTCTAGTCCAGATCCTATCACCAAAAGTCTGTGTAAAGTCAGTGCAGGGATGTCATCATATGGAAGATTGGCATTAGCAGGCTGTGAGGTGGGCCTACCCTCAGTCCCACAATGACCTGGAATTTAAACAGCCCCAGAATCCTACCAGAGGAAACAAATCCCATAGCATCTGTAACACATTACCAGCCAGCTCCTACTCTTTCCCTGCCCATTTAAAAACTAGTTTTAGATACTGCTCCCCCACACCTCCACCTGCTCACTCCTGGGCTATAAGTATTGGGGACAGGGGTTTGAGCTCAGGTGATGGAGTGAAGACTGCTGGTGTCTGAGAGTACCTGAGCAAAGACAGGTGATGAGGAAAAGGCCCTCCTCAGCATGGAGGCATGCATGTGCCAGTCACCAAGATACTTTCCATTAAAGGTGCAGTGATAATTCTGAGGATTTGTTTCCTGACTTGTATGAAAAGCCTAGCCTATGAGTGAAAAACAAAGTGAGTTTATTAAACAAAGACTCTGAAACATTGGGGCACAACTAACTGTGACTGAGAACCCTTCTAAATTATTACAGTGTGAAGGGGAAAGACTGTTTTCCTTCTATGTGGTCAACAGTTGACACTGAATTTGGTTTTCCAGATCTCTAATGTTTTGCCAAATAACAATATCAGTTAAAGGGAGAAGACTCCTTTGTGCTCGTAAATGAGATAGGTCTTGAGGCCCCTAGAAATAACCAAGATGCCAAAATTCCTGTGTGAACAAGTAGGAATGTGAGTTATTGTTAAGAATGCCTTTGAAAAAGATCCTGAGGCCAGATAAAAAACATGCTTTGTATTAACATTCATTTCCATTATTCACATTAACTCTCAAACCCTAGAATTGTGTTCCTTGTATATAACAGATGCTCAGTTTCAAAATGAAGTAGTGTTTCTTATAACTCTATGATTGTAAATGTACTTATATTTTAATCTGAGGGATAAACCTATCATGAACTATCACAAGCTATCAGGAGCTAATTTTTCTTGTAAGAATGAGTAGAAAAAATGGCCTATACCTTTGGTGTGGGCAGGTAAAGGGAAAGTTCTTGGAAAAAGTCATCCAGATTGTAGTCTTAAAGAGATATGAGTCATGGTCTTGTACCACACGCTCTCAGGAAATAAGTCTAATGTGTCTCTACTTCAGGATAAAATGTTAGCAGTTCTTAGAATGATGAAATTTGGTGTTTAGAAATATAAACAACACATTTCCTACTCTTCAAAAACACATATGGAATCTGTACATTGAATCTTATGTGTATGTATGATTTCTACTCTCGATTATACAGATGAACAAGTATCTGATGGATACATTATTACAATATTGAAGGGGCTGACAGCAAGTATGATGAAGTGGATGGAAGGTCTTCAATGGAAGAACTAAAAAACTAGGGTTCTTTAGTCTGAAAGAAGATGAAGGCTCAGGTGAAGATATGGTCAAAGTTTATCAATTTCATGAAAGGCATTGCTAACATTGTCACAGATCTGTTAGCCAGATTCCAGAATATCTGAACTATAGGGTTGTCTTTGAAGTGAGAACAGGGTAGTCTCAAGATAGATGAGAGAAAATACTTTTATCCAGCAAGAAGGAAATGTATGGATGTTTTATAAAGTTACAGGTTGAAAAAACTGTTTTAACATTTTCAGGGAGAGTGATAGATCCTGATAAGGTTTATATAGGGAAGCTTGGGGTATAAGCAAAACCTTTTAATGTAAATAGAAAGTACCTATGTTCTTTATGACACTCTCTTAGTTTCATTTTCTGAATTATAATATATAGAGAGAAAAGTCCTCTATTTTACGATGTTCATAGTCACTAATGAATTTTCATGTATGTACTTAAAGCAAAAATACTAACTTTGGACACTGACATGATCAAACCTCCTCTTTTGCCTTAGAGTTGAAGGGTGGGGGCAACAAAGCCCATCCAATTGCATGTAAATGACTACTTAACAACCTATTCTTTTCACGAGTGGACTTTGCATCCTGACATAGGTGATTTCTAAAGAAATACTGTTGTTTCCTCCTTTTGCCATCTGTCTTGAACTGAGCAAGCACTCACTGAGAGGCTCCATCTGGAGCCAGGAACATCTGTTGGTCCCTCCTCTTCACAACTGGGGAAGGTACACAGGTGGACTGCATGATCGGGCCACATGGGCTGTCCCACTGCCCTGCACGCTCAGAAGGGCCCTATACTGTAACGTTCGCTGCTCTCTTGTCACTGCCTTGATGTTCTTAATCATATTTGTACAGAGGCCTCATATTTTCATGTTGCACAGGTATGGATTAGGTAGCTGGTCCTAGAGAAATGGGCTTTTATCTGGGTTTTGCAAATAAAAAGAGTGGTGTTCGGGACCTTAGGGCAACTGTCTTAGAAATAAGCTGAGGCAAGCTGTCAAATTCCGGCTTCCTACTCCATACACACCCTCCTTCCACTGGTGGTCACTCACCATCACGTTGTCCCTCTGTAAGAACTCAGACCCTTGGCCTCTCTTACTGCCCTGGAGGAGGAGGGGGCAGATTCTCTAGCCTCACAGGGAAAAGCATAGCTATGTTATGTTTTTCAATTAAAGATGCATTTCCTCTCAATGACCTTGGACTGGCCCTGGCCTGATGGCCCAGAGGTGGTTGCTGAGTGGTGGGAGGGGCACCAGGGGCAGACAATGATCACACACACTTCCAAATTAAGGCACCCAATTCCTGTGAAATGAAGCATTTTGGTACTCACTGCCACAGTGTTTTTCGTGTTGAGGGATGACTTCTTCTCTGCGCAGGCCCTTTCCCTTGCCTCTGCCCCGGGTGAATTAGGGACCATGACCCAGCTGTGATATCACTGTTCAGGCAGCCCAAGCTCATGGCCCTGCCATTAGAAGCAGAACAATGATGCCATTTTCAAGCTGGAACGTCTTTCTTCAAAGCAAAATAAAACGTCTAAGGCAACTGCCTCTGTTTTATGCTGAAATGTCTCTCTACCCCAGCAGTCTTTGGGGAACACAGGACACAGTCCGAGGCTGTTGGGTTCTCATCTTGAAAATGCTTGTCTGTGAGGCATCACTTATTTATCTAAAGCTTCTGTTCATGTGGGTGAAAAAAAAGATTTTTTAAAAAACAATTTTTCAGCTAAAGGTAGATGCATTGAAGCCAGATGAGAAGACACGCGTTGTTGGTGCAGCTGAAAGGTCTTTGCAGTTAAGGGTCCTGGCAGAACATATATACCCCAAGAAATTGTTTTGCCTAAAAAGAAGAGGAGGGAGCTTGCTTTAAAACTTCTTTTGCTGGACCATATAACATATGTCATGGTGCAGGCATGACATTGAAGAGCTTTGCAGAGCTAATTTCTGAAGTTTTCTCTGCTAATATGGGCTCCACTTCTGTGTTGTATTTGGGAGTGCAGAGCAGAGAAGAGAGACACCAATACTTCATGGACTTCTGACATAAACTAATTTTAATGATCTGTTGTTACCATCTTGACCTCTTAATAGTTTCTTAACAATGGGCCTCATGGTTTCATTTTGCCCTGGATCCTACAGATTAAATAGCTGGCCAGGCCCATCAGTAATTTCCTGCAAAAAGCTCATCACTAAATTCTCAAAATCTCTATGATTATAGAGGGTCACTTTGTTCTTTACTTAGAATATGAAGATGTATATGTGTGTGTGTCTCTTTTTTTTAAGGAGCCATGTGTGAATCAGAGAAAAACTGTCAGTTGTATTTTGAATTAGAAGTAGGGTTTTTTTTTGTTGTTGTTGTTTTTGGAAAATAAAATCCCAGAATCAATTTGACATCCATTCTGAGGTGTATTTGTTGTCTCTTCTCTGATGTAATTGAATTTCTGTTACCTTCATCTAGGATATAATGTCCTTGGACTATACTTCAATTTAACGAATTAGCACATGATACAGTAGGTGACATCTATTGTTTAGACACTTTATGTTGGAATTGGGGGTGTTTTGCTAATATTATTAATATTACATCTCTGACTTCTAGTAGCCATTAGCAAAAGGCCCACTCTTTGATAAATTATAAGATTGGGTAAATTTATTTTAAAGGAGTCCTTTAAAAAACTTGAAATCTTGTTGTATTGCACCACTGACGATTCAATTTTTGTTTCAGGAGATTGCTTATTTTACGTGGCTTCCAATTATAATGGACACTATATATCTTGGAACACATATAAATCACTGAATGACTACATATATAATTAGGAACACATATAAATCACTGAATGACTACATATATAATTAGGAAAAGGAAGAGGGAAGGAGAGTAAATATCCCTAACAGTTATATATCTAGGGAGCTGAGCAACTTAGAATTGTCTTAGGGAATTGGGAACTTGATCTTCTTCCTATTTTTCCACCAGTTCTAGGATCTTGTTTGCAGCTTCCTCTAATAGGGATTAGCAACCTGACTTGTGGGGCTCAATTGGTTGGGTGTCGTCCTGCAAACCAAAAGATGACCGGTTCAATCCCAATCAAAGTATATGCCTGGGTTTGGGGTTTGGTCCCCAGTCAGAGCTCATTGGAGAGGCAACTGATTGATGTCTCTCTCTATCTTTTTCTCCCTCTCTTCTCCTCTCTCTAAAAATAAATTTTAAAAAATATTTTTAAAAATAGGGATTAGCAAACATTTTTCACAAAGGGCAAGACAAGAGCTAGTTTAGGTTTTGTGGGCCTTAATATCTCTGTTATAACTACTCAGCACCTATTTGTGGGGCAAAAGCAGCTATAGGCAAAATGTGAACAGATGTGCATAGCTGTGTCCCAGTGGGGAAAAAAAGCAGGAGGAGGCTGGATCTGGCTTCCTGGCATGGTTTGGGGACACTTGGTCCATATATACCTTTTGTATGTACCCAATCTTCACCTTTGGTGGACAAGTTGATCCTATGTAGGTCAAGCACAGGAAAGACATATTCTCCTCTTTATCTACCCTGGCATCCTAAATAAGGACCTTAAAAATCCATGCACAGAAGTAAATGGCTACTAATGCTTATAAATTTATAATCCTTTCTGAAGTATATATGTCTGTGTGTGAGGTGGTGGAGTTGGTGGGGTAGAGGACTTAAGAAGGACACAAGAAAGAGATGTGTTCTGGTTTTACCTAAAGCAAATGACAAGACATTGACACTGGGTATTTCCCCAAATGGAGAAAGGAGGTTTAAAGGCTTCATAGTTAGAGCAGAAGGAAAAGACAGATGTTTCTCATTCTGTCCATGGGTCTTTTTTGCTTTGTGCAAGTTCACTCACAGGGCACAAGCCTAGAAATAGGGTTCTGGACCAAAGGTTTATATGCATTTCAAAATTTGATAATATTTCCAAATTACTCTCATAGAAAGTTGTACTAGTTTATTGTCCTGCCAACACTGCATGAAAGTTCCAATTTCCTCACTCCCTCCAAACACTGGCTATTTCCTGTTTTTAAATGAAATGTTTTTATAAGAAGTACTAAAGTTTCTCAAAAAAGTCTTAGTTGGAATATTCTAATCTCACTTTGTCTGTGGTTTTACATACTTAACACATGTATTTTTTCTTAAACCAACAAAAAGTAACATTTTCAACTAGAAGTATAACTGTTGAGATGTTAATAAACTTACTTTAAATCTTTCAAAAGATTCTAAATTTATTCTGTAGTATATCATATACATTAATAAACATCAAAATGTATTATATATGTATATATGTATGTATGTGTGTATAACACTGAAATATGTATATATGTATATAGTTATATATATGTACATAAAGAATAGCAAACTAATTTAAGAAGATTATATTTTCTTGTGGTGAGATCACTTTCCAGTTACTATAAAAATGTATTAATACATTATCTGGCTAATGTATTTCAACAAAGAGAAATGAACTCAGCATGATATATATGTAAGCCAGTCATCTTACACATTGAAATATATCCTGTAATGTTTTATTTGTATATCTCTTAAGATATTACATTATACATTAGACCTACAGTTCCTAAAGATGTTTAAAATCATAATCAAAATAATAATGATGAAGGTCAATGGTCTAACAGCGTGAAAAAGCCTGGGTTTAGCAAAATTAAACAGATTTCCTTTCTGTGAGGCATCTACATGCATTAATATGCCAAAGATAATTTAATCTCCAAAGGGAAAAAATAATAGGGAGGTTTTTTCCATTGATAAAAATAGATCTCTTCAATCACACCACTGCATCTGTTTTGGGACTGTGTATTGAAATTCCCAGTGTTGGAATATTCTGAATGCAAGTGTCATCCAGACCATGTCTTATTGAGAATAATAGCTGTACTGCTTCCCTAAGTGTGGATACCCTAAATTGGGGATGTTCACTACTAACTGCACAATTTCTTTCTTGATGTAAACACTTTATGTAATATGAGACTGACTGGATATGCAACTAGATTAATTAATTCCATTTAATTGGAATCCAGACAATTGACATATTTCAACATCTTTAAATCTGGATTTGTTTCATACTTGTGACGTCTAGAACCAAAATCACATTTATGTACCTATTAGTAATTTTAGAAATTCTCTTTCACTGAACAGTTATTACAATATTTAAATCTAATTAGAGCATCTTATATTCCAGTTCAACCTTCTAAAATTTTGAAATATAATTATTTCTCAAGGATGTAAGCAGCTTTTCTGCTCTCTGTGCTGTGGAATTTTTGGTGGAGAAAATGAAGATTGATTAATCATCAAATGTATTTGTATTTTCTGCTTGCCTGAATCATTGGGTACTGTCTTTACATTTTGTCTAAGTCATACACATTTGCATTTAAAGCAAAATAAGAGTTCTCATGGACTCACAGTCCTGATTTAAACAACTTACAAGATTATATAAATATATACAAACCCTTAGCTAGCTATAAATATTTAATGCTTATAAATCAGATAAAACAAAAACATAAATTTATACATAAATATAAGATTTAAAACCAATAAAATTCAAACTAACACTATATAATATGGCAAAGGTTATACTATTAAAAAGCAGCCATTTGGGATATAAGTATGATGTTGTACTGTCTTTTAACTTCAGCAGGACCATTATGGTTGCTGTGTGATGCTTTAATTCTCCCACTCCCTGCTTTTCTATATTCAAACTTCTGCAATACCTTCTGTGCTGAGGAGTGAGTCCTTGAGAAAGTCAACTCATTTCTCTAATGCCCACATGTTTTTCTCCTTAGACATTACTAGGATTGCTTCTTGTTGTTAATGTATATTAGAACTCGAAAGAGCTTGAAACAGGAGAGGTTGTAGATGACCATAAAGCATCATTCTTCATGTCTTCTTGAATTCTCTTTATTTCAATGCCTATAACATGGCAGAAAGAAAGGAATAAAACACCTAGAATGACCCTCAAACATGTTGTGGAGTAAGATTATGAGTAGAGTCAACCAGCCTTCCTAGACTTCCAAACTGGTTTGAAGAGTGTGAAGCTGGAATTTTAGGTAAGTAGGGTAAAGCTTCCAGCCTCAGAAGTCTACAGTCTAGAGTCTCAACTATGGAGAAACTAGAAAATGAGGCCTTGCACTAAAATTGGAAGATAAACCAAACATCAAAGATAAAGAATATTATAGTAGAAGGAAGAAACAGCTGGAGGGGTCAGGGGAAAAAGTTAATTTCTTTGAAAAAATCTTGGTCTATAGACTTGATTTTGAAATTTATTTTTATGTAAGACAAAATTAAACCAAAATTTAAAAAGCAATCCCCAAGTATTGGAAGTAAAAATAAAAGAAATGACTATGTAACAAGCTACAAATAAAATAGTATCTTAAATAACTTCAATATATGACTTAACTGCACAACAGCAGTGGGATATGTACTTTGGACAAAAGAACACAAAGAAATATTAAACATTTTTTTAGTAATCATAACATCAGTGATAATATTGGTATTGTTCTTTTAAAGCTATTATGTATTTATAGATAGAATCAATAATCTTAGTGTCTCTAGAAACCAAGAATTTTAGGTCAAGAGGAAAAAGGGTGATGCAGATAAAACAATTTTAAAGTTAAATAAAACCTCTAAATTATAAATTTAAATTAAACATTCACTGTGTACTTATTATGTATTTGTCTTTTTAAAAAAACATTTCTTAGTTCTGTCCACTGAAAAAGTCTAGAAATACTATTTTACCCAGAAATAGTCAGCACTGTTAGCATCCTTACTATGATCACTTAACAGCATTTCCTAGTGTTCCTTGAAAAAAAAACGCAGCTTCAGGGTCTGGGCAGAAAATCTACAACTGATCCTGAAGCAACTTCTTGTCCCAGAAAACGAGAATGCTTCCTGGACTACTAGAGTCAGGACAAAAAGAATAAGAAGCCAACGTGAAAGGATTCTTACTGGCCACATTGAAACGATTTAAGCATCAAAAAAAGTAACAATTGCGACTTCCGGCCAAGATGGAGGCTTAGACGGACACGCTAGGTCTCCCTCTACAACTATAGAGGAACACAACTACTTCAAAACAAAGGATAACTAGAAATTCCAGAAAATAAAACTACACGGAAGCCCAACATATGAAGTTATAAACCAGCGGTGCCATTTGGGCAGGTAAGAGTTAAAGAAGGCAAAGCTGTTTACGGAGCGGCGGGGCAGGGCGGCGAAAAATCCCGGAGGCAATCAAGCCCCTGGCGTGCGCGACTCCAATCAAGCCCCTGGCGTGCCCGACTCCGGCGCTGGGGAGCAGCCGCAGCATCGCCTTGAACAGTGAGGCCCAGGGGGGCGGGAGGACGGATCCCGGTCTCCTAGCTGAATAACTGTGTGAATCCATCTTGGACCCCCGCCCCCACAGAAAGCACCACAGGGCTGCGAAATAGGTCGCGGACAGGCAGGCGCCGGCCGGTCGCTGATTTGTGACGCGTACGCAGGCACTGCCCCCTGCCCCCGACAGCCGGCCCAGGAAAACAAAACGCATCTGTCAAAATGTGGCAGACAAATATAGAGATCCCGGTGGCACAACTCACCAGACAGCAGATAGAGAACCTGACAGATGAACAGATAAGAAACCTGTCAGAGGCTCAGTTCTGGGCCATTGTTATCAGGTGGCTTACAGAATTCACAAAAGAGCAGGAAAAAGATATGAAAGAAGCGAAAAACTTTCATAATGAAAGGAACAAAACCACATACGAGACAGATGGTGAGGAATCCAGAGTCCATTTCAACAAACTGGAATATGGAGAAGGAACAAGCAGTCAACCAATGCAGCGAGAGGAAATGGCAAGCAACAATGAGAGGATCAGAAACCTCTGGGACAGCTATAAAAGGCCCAACATAAGAATCATTGGTTTGCCAGAGAATGAGGAAGATGAACTAGAACTTGAAAAATTGAGTGAAAATATAATAAAGGAGAACTTCCCAGACTTGGGGAAGGGAATAGACTTGCAGGTCCAAGAAGCAAGGAGAGTTCCCAAGAGACTGGACCCAGGGAGAACCACTCCAAGACACATTATAATCAAAATGTCAAAAATTAAAGATAAAGAGAGAATCTTAAAAGCAGCAAGAGAGAAGAAAAGAATTATGTACAAAGGGGTCCCAATTAGACTATCAGCTGACTTCTCAAGGGAAACCCTACAGGCAAGAAGGAACTGGCAAGAAATATTCAAAGTAATGAAAATCCAAAACCTACAACCACGAATACTCTATCCAGCGAAATTGTCATTCAGAATAGAAGGACAGAGAAAGTGTTTCCAGGACAAAATAAAACTGAAAGAGTTCATTAGATCCAAACCACTGTTATATGAGAAGTTAAAGGGACTGGTTTAAAAAACAGAAGCTAGGGAGATGAAACAAAGGCAAACGAAACAGGCAACGAGAGTGGAAAAGGAACTGTGGGTAAGGGAAACATAGTGGGGGGAGGTCAACAGGGAGGGGGAGTGGGGAGAGGGAGGGAGATGATATAGGAATTGGGGATCATGGTAGGAGGGAATGGAATAGACGGAGAGAGGTTGGGAGGAACTGTAAGCACAACTAATGGACATAATCTAAAAGGGGGGGACAACTGGAGGGAGGGGGCCACCGGGTGGAGGGGAGCAGAGGGAAGGGAAAGTGGCACAAATGTAATATTTTAATCAATAAAACACATTAAATCTGAAAAAAAAAAAAGTAACAATTGCAATTGATTCCAACATATCAAATAGCCAGAATCCAATAATTATCATGATACTAAAACTAAAAACAGAATACAAACAAAAAATGGAAAGAAGAATACATTCACCACTTTTTTTTAAATTTTTTGGGATAAACTCTTATTCTGAAAACTAGTAAATATAGAGGCAAAGCAGGTATTTATTCCACTTTGTTTGACTTGTGTTTCTGGGTAAAAAAAAAAAAGTTGTTAAGAAAAGATTTTTATAGAAGAAATTTGGGCAACAAAAGAAAGAATTATAGAGCTGGATTATCATGATTTTGCATGTTTATAATATCCATGACACAAAAATCAAGGCAATAATCATCAGTGCTGCCAAAACCATCAGATGAAGATATGATAGAGAACTTGATAAGAATATGCTGAGGGCTTAACCATCACAAATCAAAGACAAACAGTAGAGTCCTGGGTGTCTGATGTGATAAAATATGTGTATGTATCACCCACAGACTTTTCTGTTCTCCAAAGGAATATCAATCTGATTAAGTTTCTGAACCAGTGCTGCCCAATAGGAATACAATGAAAGCCAGATGGGAATTTTACATTTTCTAATAAACACATTAAAAAGGTAAAAAGAAATAGGTGAGAGTTAATTTTAATAGTATATATTATTTAACTCATTAACAAAATATAATTTCATAATGTTATCAATGTAAAAAACTGATGATATTTTAGAATATTTTTTTATACTAACAGGATATCTTAATTTGATGAATTAATCTTTATTGTAGAAACAATCCATATTAGATTTTACAAAACTTGCCGTTAAAAAAGTAGATTTTTAAACCAAAGCTGTTCCAATCATACTTGAAAGCTTTCTAATAACTTAATAGTGTCAGTTTTTAAATTTACATTAATTTAAATTAACTGAATTACATTAAAATAAAAGTGTATTTCCTTAAGTTACAAAAGCCACATGTTAAGTACCCACATGAGCTGGTGGCAACTCTATCAGACAGCACAGATGTGACCTTTCTGCCAGAGTACAGGAACACACAGGGACCAAGAGAGAAGGCATCATAGGCATGCAGTATCCACAATCCAGGGTCGAGAAAATGCTATAGGATAAGGAATCTGGTTAATTGACAAGATAAAAAAATAAAATAAAATAAGGATGAACATTTAAGAGACTTATCACTGATGCAATGTTTAGAATGTGTTGGAATATAATTTAAAGAAGCCAACTAGATATAAACATATGCCTATGTTCATGCAGAAACACACATAGACACATATATTTACAATAAGGTAACTTGAATTTAAATTCAATTTAAATGTAATATGAGGTCTGTCCAGAAAAAGTCCAGCCATTGTCAATATAATGAGAATGATTTGTGTGACACGGATGTAACTTGGCAACCAAGGAGAGTAGACTGGAATGCATATGTGTGAACAATGGCAACTTCACTGTACTAATCAGCGGAGGTGGTAGAAGCTGTTAAGAGAGCATGTGTACTGTGTGACCATCGCATTCAAAATGACTGAGTGAGTAGAGCAATGAATCTGCAGCAAATTTTGCGTTAAGCTTGAACATTCCTCTTCAGAAACTATTGGGATGATTCTGAAGGCTACAGCTATGGGCAAGTGGTGATTGGCAGCTTCACCACAACAAAGTGCCCACTCATGAATCACATCTCATGCAGAGCTTTTTGGTGAAACATCAAATCACCCAGGTGACTCATCCCCCTACAGCCAAGATTTGGTGCCCTGTGACTTCTGGTTTTCTCAAAACTAGAATCACCTTTGAAAGGGAAGAGATTTCAGACCATCAATGAGATTCAGGAAAATATGATAGGGCAGCTGATGGCAGTTAGGAGAACTGTGTGAGGTCCCAAGGTACCTACTTTGAAGGGGACCCAGGTGTCATTGTCCTATGTACAACATTTCTTTTATCTTCTTCAAGAAATGTCTCTATTTTTGATAGGATGTGGCTGGATACTTTCTGGACAGAACTTCATATGCATTTAATAGAATTGTGCTATTGCTAATTGTTGTTATTCTTGATCATGGTACTGTGGTTATATTCTAAGAGAGAAGGGGCCTATTTGGCAAAAACTCAGATTGAAGTGTTTACAAATGAAGTCTGAGATTTCTTCAAAATAATCCTGGAGTGAGAAAATATGATTGTGTGAGAATTTTAGGTGAAGCAGTTGACCTTGTGCTTGAAACTAGGTGATTGACAGCTTCAATCTCCCAGTAAGAGTAAGAACTTGAGGGCCTTACCATTCAATTCACAGAATGACAGAGAATATTAAGAATGCCTTCACCCTGGCCAGTGTGGCTCAGGTGGTTGGAGCGCCATCCTATAAACTAAAAAGTTGAGGGTTTGATCCCTGGACAGGGCACATGCCTAGACTGCGAGTTCGATCCCTCGTGGCACTGCACACAGGAGGCAACCAATCAATGTTTCTGACATCAATGTTTCTGTCTCTCCTCCCTACTTCTTCTCTCTCTAAAAACAATGAAAAAAAATGTTCTTGGGTGAGGATGTAAAAAAAGGAAGAAATACCTTTAAGTGTATTAATGGTGTATGGTGACATTATTTTTAAAAAGGTTCTTATGAAGTCTTAGATTTAGCTTAAAATATTACAGAAAAAATATTGGGGTAGAGAGTGGAGGAAGGAGGGACTCACTGGGACATCCCTGAGGCAATAACCACTGTCACACCACTCTCCCCCAACCTCCAATATCAGGGCCATCTCCAGCCTCCCCAAATAGATGCAGAACCAGGAGGGTGCTCGGACGTGAAGCGCATCTTGGGGAGAAACAGCACTGCCTTTGGCATCTTTCACTAGGGGGTGAGGCTCGGTGCTCTGTTTTCTGGTTTTGTTCTCTTTTCCAAAAATCTAAGCTGCCCTTCTCATACTCTGTTCTGTGAGCATCCATGGTTCAGCCCAGCCCAGTATTCCAGAGGCTTGATAAAGAAACATGGTTTGAGAAGTTTAAGCTCTATTTTAATTCCCTAATAAAAGGCAACACCTGGATTTTTATTGTTATGACCTGTGAAGATCATTAAATCCCAGTGGATTAATGCTGATTACTGCCTGGATTCTTTCAGAAATCTTGACCTGAACTACAACTTTACCTGCCATCAGTTTGAATTACTGCCACCTGGTGTCTGTGTTATTTTAAGAGGATCCATGAAGGTTTATAAAGAACAAAAGTCTATCATCTCCTCTCAAATGGACTAACTTAATTAAATTGCTGGAACCCAATCTATGACACTTATTTTTTATATATTGTGATTTTTTTTATGAGCTGGCAGCTGATATTGATTAGAGAAAAAAAATGCACCTTTTCCACTGGGCACAACAGATGTTTTCTCAAAAAGCAAGTATTCGTAATTTAACTTTCTTAGTTGCCAGAATGAGATACCAAAGGCATATTTCTTATAAAAACATGTTTAGCTTCCAACATGTGGCAGGATACAAAATTTAAGCTAGAAATTGTTATATAAATGCCCTGTGTGAAGGCTTTATAGTTTAAGTCTGAAATGTTTTAATACAGCCAAATTAAAAATGACAACTACCACTGCATAGTAAAAGTCTCCCAGACACAGATTCTCGAAGTCCCTAGTGCTAAGTTTTTCCTCCTCTGGCTCAGATGTCAGTCTTTTTTTTTTTTTTTTTTCCTGTTAGGTGTGGGGCTGCCTCTAGATAAGAAAGCTGGCAGGGAGATCTGGCCTGGATCCAGCTAGCCTTGCAGTGTGAGAAAAAGGGACATGTATATATTTGCATTCCTTAATCTCACCTTTCTGTGTCCTAAAATTCTCCTTTGAGCTAGTTAGTGCTCTCTGAAAGGCAGTAAGTTGCAAGGGCACTGAACTAATTTCCAGTCTTTTTGCTGTGGCTCTGCCATGCATATAAGGCAGCAAGCCACTTAAATCCCAGAGTCTGAGACCTTATCACAAGATTGATGTGCTGCTCAAATGCACTATTGGCTTTGGAACTACACAGATACCCCCACCTCAAATAATGCTTCCTCTTATTTCTCCCTTCAAGTCTTGTTTTAAGTCTCTGCAGGTTAAAGAGTTTGATTGGTGAAGCTGTTTCAAGATGGGACACCAATAGTTGACAATATGTATGTATGTTTTGATGAGTTTCTCCTATTAATATTATACCATTACCCCAAGGGTGGTCATTTTGGAAAGATGTCATAGTAGGCAAAGGAGGGAGAAAATTGAGGGCAGGGCAGTATTTCCAAAGGCCCCCTCAGCTGTACCATTTTGGGTGCAATTCAAAGACCCTGTATGTTAACATTGGGAAGAAGCCTCTGGTAAAGGAGCTCATTTATAAAATGTGGTTTCCCTTCTTGCTGTCACCACTCTGAGGCTGCCCCAAGGATGCGCACAACTTGAATTGAACCAGTCAGTGCATCCTTTGTATTACATTCCTTCTCCCATCTGATGGCTCAGTTGTAGAGGCACCATCCAAGCAACACCAAGGGGAGAGAGGGATGGAGAGAGCAGTCAAGGGTGAGTCATGCAAGATAGGATCCAGGACTGGAGAGCAGAGGCCAATGGACAGCTGGCACCTGGGGATCCACTTTGCACTGTTCCGTGTGTGAGGCCACAAGCTCCTTCAGTGTTTAATTCAGTTAGAGTTTGGTTTCTCCTTCATGCAATAAAAAGGGTCTGCCTGATCCACTATCCAAGCGGTGAGTCAAACACCATCCATGGTGAGGCACAGAGGGAGCAAAAATACAGGAACTGTGTGATGTAATGATACTTTCTCCTCTCAGCTTTTGTGCAGCATCTGCAGACCCCAGGCACTGCAAGACCCACTCACCTGCTTAATCTTGCTTTCCTGTGTTATACTGAGTTTGCCTCATTTGTTCAGGACCTGGGATCCTTTCAAACAAGGAGAATGGAAAGCACAGTGTCCATCCCTCAGTCACAATCTCTAGTCTCATTTGTATGTCACACCCATGAAATAAATAGCAATGTATAATGTCCAGGGTCCCTCATAATTGGAGAGGGTACAGACATGGAGTTAAATTTATCAGCAAACTCACTGGAAGATCAAACAGCCTGGTTTGGGTGGAATGCCAGAGCACCTCTATGGAGGGCCCTTACCATCTCAGCCAAATAGGGGACTTCTGTCCTCTGTTGACACCTACCTCATACTGGCTCCTTGTTTAGGCTGGGCAAAAATTTGCCACACTGTACACCATACACATTCCCAGTCTTCACAGTTCACTCAACAATGTGAAAGCTACCTCACCATACATTATACACAGGATATGTGGGGGTGCAGGGAGGAAATTAATTCTTCCATTTTAGAAAAGCCACACTCATTCACAGTAGGTCTTGGGGCATGCAAGAGAAGAAAGAAAGACTTGAAAAGAGAAGATTCTTGGAGACTGCCCCTACAATGACATGTGAAGCTGCATTAACATTATAACTATGCCTCTGTGACTACAATGGCAAGATTCTACTAGGCACTACAAGGAAAATACAAGTATATTGCATTTATGTGACATGTATGGCTACTGTTTCCAGAATTAGAAAGTTAGCCCATCTGGGAATAAATTTGAAGACATTGTGAATGCGATTCACATAACTTTGTTCAGCAACTGCTATCTTCTGGAGGCTGTGTGTTCAGGAACAATGAGACATTTTAGGGTGTGTATGGCACACCAAGAGCCAGAGTTCCTGGGTATAATTATGAACTGAAAAATAAGAGCCAGCTTCCATGTCCAACTGTAAATGCAAAGTAGCACAGCCACACAGGTTCATATCCCAAAGAAATACACTTGGAAATTAAGAAATCATGAAGTTGGGGAGATCCAAGACGACAGAGGAGTAAGTGGAAGCTACACTAACCTCCTCCCAAGACAAATCTGGAATTACAACTAAATTGTAGAGAAGTTATCCAAAATAACCAATTGAACACTAGCTGGAGAGAAGCCTTGAAACCATAGACAGACAGAAGAAACTACTTCATCACAACGTGACTAGTACAGAGTGCATAGGAGATGTTATAGGGCTGGCTGGGCTCCCACAGGTAGCAGCTGAAAAGCTGGAGGGAAATTTCAGCAGCAGGGGGGTTCCCTCTGAGAAGTGTGGGGTCTAAACCCCAAGAAGGGCTTGCCAGCCTACAGCACCAGAGCCGGAAAGGAACTCAGATAACATCCAGCTATGAAAAGCAGCAGGTTTTCTGTCTTCCAGGGAAAGCTAGCTGGAGACACAGAGAGCCTCTTAAAGGGCCACCACATAAAATTTCATTTGTAAACACTTACCTTGGGCTCCGGCAAAGTGGGAAAAGAGTGGACTAGAGACACTTGCGTAGAGATTGGGGATGGTGGTTTTGGGGAGACAACTGAGGCAGTAGCCACAAGGAGTCCTGTTCTGAGTCATCCCCCATACTGAAGGAGCTGTCTTGCTCAGGCAGAGCAGTCCCCTCCAAGTGGCATCAGTCTGAGGGGAAGCAACAGCCACACCCACAGGAATTACTCTGCCCCACCCTGTGGTTCTTAAGCCTGACTACTGATTACAAATTGACTAGATTAACAGCTGAAGGAGACAGCCACAGACTGTGGATTGTGGATGACTTGATAGTCATGAACAGGCTGCCTAGGGCCAGACTGGAATGCCACTTGATATCACCAGGGGCAGATCCAGAAAGAATCAGGACTGGAGCTTCCTAAAAACAGCTTCTTTTCAAAAATGGTCTAGTCAAAGAACAAGTATACATGACCCATGGACATGGACAACAGGGTGGGGATTGACTGTGGCAGCAGGGCAGGAGCTGAGCAGGGGAGAGCAACGGGAAAATTGGGACAACTGTAATAGAACAATAATAAAAAAAAGAAATTACGAAGTCAATAGTGGCTTGTATTCCAACACAGGCTTCTTTTATGATAGAGTGAATCTTCCCTTACTAATAGCATCTTTGTCTGTGACCCAAGTTGAGTAAGGAAGCCCTAAAACTCCAAGGCCCCCAGATTGTTCCTAAAGCTACACTAGCTCCTCTTACTGGTCCACCTGTCATTGATCCTCATTAGCATCTGAACTATTTCACACAGTTCAATAACACTCTTATACACATAGTTTTATCTGATCCTCCTAAAACTCTGCAAGATAAAAGGACATTTATTATTGCTCCATTTTATAGATGAGGGAAACTGATTCTGAAAAATTAAGGGGTTGCTTACACAGCTGTCAAATCCTTGTGGCTTGAAAACTGTTTTTTGTTAGAGCTAGATTCAGTTATGTCTGCTAATGTTGGTGATGAACTCCATCATTCATTCATTCACTTATTCATTCTTGCTGGCCAAGGAAGTGACTCACAAACAATGGGTTCTACCTTAAGAAGTCACCCATTGATAGACACAGACAACAGTATGGTAATTACCAGGGGAAAATTGGGGTGTGGGGAGGTAGGAAAGGGTAAAGAGAAGATAAATGATGATTGAAGATGTGACTTGAGGTGGTGAACACACAATACAATATACAGATGATGTATTACAAAACTGTACACCTGAAACCTACATCATTTTATTAACCAATGACACCCCCCAAAAAAATTCACTAAGATATAAAAAATTAAAATAAAAATGTTCTCATCTCTCATTATAAACCATCAACAGATAAAGGGATTAGGAGTGAGTTGTGAGGGACCTGCATTTTTTAGTGTTTTAGGTAGGCCAGGCAGATTGTCCTCTTTAAAACACCCAGTCACAATCTTTGCCTCTGTGCCTCCCAGGCTGGCATTCTGACCTCATATTAGTTTCCTAGAATGACCTTTTCTCCCTCTCCTTTTTAAGGGAAAACTTAAAGAAGCCTTTAACAATGGTAGGTTCATACACAATTATTTAAAAACAAGATAATTAGGTAATTGATTTAATTATCATCTTGTGTACTTCATTACAATGTACTTATTTTAGCTAAGAGAAAATAAATGTGACTGCTTTGTACAACAGAGGTCCCAGTTCATTTTTGGACATGAGCTTCTTCAACACTTCTTTTTTAAGTATAGTTTATTGATTATGCTGTTACAGTTGTCCCAATTTTTCCCCCTTTGTCACTCTCTGCCCAGTACCCCCCTTCCCTCCAGCAGTCCTCTCACTTAGTTTATGTCCATGGGTTGTGCATATAAGTTCTTTGGATTTACATTTCCTATATTATTCTTAACATCCCCTTGTCTATTTTTTATCTACCAATTATGCTTCTTAATCCTTGCACATTTTCCCCATCTCTCCCTCTTCCCCCTCCTAGCTGATAATCCTCCAAATGGTTTCCATGTCTATGTTTCTGTTTGGGTTGTTTGCTTAGTTTATTTTTTTGTTGTTCATTTGTTTGTTTGCTTTAGATACAGTTGTTGATAGTTGTGAGTTGTCATTTTAATGTTCATAGTTTTATTCTTTTTCTTAAGTAAGCCCCTTTAACATTTCATATAATGAGGACTAGGTGATGATGAACTCCTTTAGTTTTACCTTGTCTGGGAAGCACTTTATCTGCCCTTCCATTCTAAATTACATCTGTGCTGGATAGAGTAATCTAGGTTGTAGGTCTTTGTTCTTCACCACTTTGAATACTTCTTGCCAGTCCCTTCTTGCCAGCAAAGTTTCTTTTGAGAAATCATCTGATAGTCTTATGGGAACTCCTTTGTAGTTAACTTTTCTCTTGTTGTTTTTAAAATTCTCTCTTTATCTTTAACATTTCGTATTTTAATTATGATGTGTCTTGGTGTGATCCTCTTTGGGTCTAACTTGTTTGAGACTCTCTGTGCTTCCTGGACTTGTATGTCTATTTCCATTGCCAGTTTAGAGAATTTTTTTTCATTATTTTTTCAAATAAGTTTTTGATTTCTTGCTCTTTCTCTTCTCCTTCTGGCATCCCTATGATTCAGATGTTGGCACATTTGAAGATGTCCCAGAGTCTTCTTATACTTTTTTCATTTTTTAAAATAATGTTTCTTCTTTTTGTTCTGGTTGAATGTTTATTTCTTCCTTTAGTTCTAAATTGTTTATTTGAATCCCAGCTTCCTCCCCTTCACTGTTGGTTCCCTGTGAATTTTTCTTTATTTCATTTAGTGTAACCTTCATTTCTTCGTTTATGTTGTTTCTGTACTCAATGAGTTCTCTGAGCATCCTGATCACTAGCATTTTGAACTCAGCATCTGATAGTTTGTCTATCTCCATTTTGTTTAATTTTTTTTCTGGGTTTTTGTTTTGTCCTTTCATTTGGGCCATATTTCTTTACCTCCTCAATTTGGCAGCCTCCTTGTGTTTGTTTCTGTGTATTAGGTCAAACTGCCTTGAATCCCTGTCTTAGCACACCTGTTAAGGTGTGGAACCCCACACCTATGGGGTGGAACCTTAGGTATTCGCTAGGGTGGGGCAACTGGCTTCAACACTGTGGCTCTTTGTGGGGGTAGGGCTTGGAAAGGGGACAATGCTGCTGCCTGGTTTCTGGATGTTTACATGGCACTCACCTCATTTCCAGTCACTTCACCCATTTCCATATGCGACTGGTGCCCCTCCAGCTGTTGTCCGTGGTGGTGAATGTCGGAGTGAGTGGATTTGCATATGTTCTAAGATCATGCAGGCCCTTTAAACAAACTCTTCTGAGTAACTGACAATTTCTTTCACTACCTCAAATCCCACTGGTTTTTACAGAAAGGGGTTATGAGGCTTTATCTCCCTGGTATTGGAACCTTAGGCTGTGTGGTCTGGCCTGGGGCTGGGACTGCTCTCTCCCAAGGTATTCCTCCCAATTTTTATCTACTACATGTAAATGTGAGATTGCCCATTCCACTGGCGCTGCCACCACTTCTCCTTATTGTACCATGTCTCCATACCTCTCTGTCCCAACTTCATGTCTCTGCCCCTCCTACCCAACTGGATGAATGTGATTTCTTTAAATCCTTGGTAGTTGGACTTCCATACAGTTCAGTTTTCTGGTAGTTCTGGGTGTTGTTTGTTTTGAGGTTAGTTGTACTTCTTTTTGTAGTGCATGAGGAGGCAAAGAGTGTCCACCTATACCACCATATTTACCAGAAGTCCTTTAACATTTTTAAGTACAAGCTAAGTCACAACATGGATTAATACATTGTAAATAGAAAAATGTTCTCAGTTTTCTTTCTCTTATATTTCTTTGCTCCTTATAAGCACAGATCTCTCTTCTTTGAAATTTTACCTTCCTTTAATATCCAAATGCTGTTATTATTACCTGGTTATTCATTGGTATGGTGACAGTGGTAATAATAATAAGTTTTTTCATGTCTTTCTCTTTCACTGCTTTCCCTTGCAGCTTCATACTCTAGCCATCCTCTAGAAGAATGAGGACCTGATGCTGTCCTCCTTCCACCTTCCAGAGAGTGTAGTTATTATCTTAATTTCAAAAACTCATCCCCATGTATTTACTTCCAACCTTGACTAAGATATTTTTGAGGATCAGGAGAAAACCAGCTGGTGAAGGGATATGATGAGTAAAAAGGGAGGAGGATGAATGAGAATTTTCTTCAATGGAAAAAGATCTACAGGTCCTCGCGGAAGCCTCCAGGGTAGAGAAGCATGGTAGGAGGTAAAGATGTGGAGGTGTTAAACCTCCATATCTTGTCATAAAGCAGCGCTACACAATGTGAGATCCACGGACAGGGTTTGTCTGTGAACTGTTTATAACTGACCTATGCTGACATATATATAGAAATTGAGATAAGTGTTTAGAAACCTTTAATAATTTGAGAGGCAATGCTAAGTCTGTTGACTCTAATAAAAACTTGGGACTTAAAAAAAGTAAAAAATGTTTAAAAGGGAACTAAACAGAAAATACACTGTGCTTGAGATAATAGGAGGAAAAACAACTACTATAAATTTACTATCATTGTAGTTTTTTGTTTTTTTTTTTTTTTGTCCCTTTTAATTACTTCCAAAATTTTGTAGCAAAATTAACTTCTAAATTATGGGGACTGTTACGATGAGGCATACATAAAAGGATTATAAAATTAGATAAATATTTATTTATAAAGTGTTATTTCTTCTAAGCAGTCAATTTACCAACAAAGTTGAGCTGTTTGTGTGGCAGACAAACAGAAGGGAAGTGAATGAAAAAAAAAAAAAAGAAAAAAGAATTGTTGATAGGAAGGTGAAATACAGCAGCTTTTGTTTTGGCAGAATCTGTTGGTCTGAAACTTTAGACAGCATCTGAATCCAAAAACCCTGGCCAACAAACAAGCCTCTAGCTCACTAACCCTGAAGTCAAATAGCACAGACGTACTCAAATGGCATCAGTGGACAGAGTCCTAAAGCATGCAGTTTCATAACTTTTTACCTAAAATGGAAAACATGCCTCAGTAAGAATAAATTTTAATTATGTTTGTCTCTAACAAAGCTGAAACGTAGGGACATTGCCATTCTGTGCACAAACATTTCTTCTTTCTCGATTTCTAAGATCTTTTATATTTTCCATGAGCTGTAATATGGTTGGGCTCTCTCCTCCTCTTCCTGGTAATCCCAGTGCCTGGCACCATAACTTAGCGAAATGTGAATGAGTAAACAAACAAAAATCAATTGATAGAAGAATCTTCATTTGGAAAACCCATGTCATTGATAGGGATGTGCACAGAACAGCTGAGCTGATGTAGGTGATGGAGAAAGATGCTGAGGAGGTGGGACAGCTTGTGCACTACACAAAAGTACCATCAAGGCGTTGAAGGGAGTGGTCATCACCCATGGGGTGCAGGACCCCACAGATGCCACCAAGGAATTCACACAGAGCCATCACAAACCACCTGTGATGGAAGGGGAGATCATGTTTCTGTGGTTGGTTGTTGGAATGGGGCTTGTGGGGGCCACCCAAATATGTGCATCCCTAATGGGGAGAAGAGAGACACAATGAGAACTTACTATCTGGTTAAAATGTTGCCTCTCACCTGTTGAAGAGCTTACAACTCACATCAGGTCATAGCAAATGCTGATTCAACTGGTCAGAGGCCAGCCTGAGTCTACATTTCTTTTCTCTCCAGTTCTCAGGGGAGTTTGATACTGTTGGCTCAGGGATGCATGGAAGAGCCAGGCTCTAGACATGGCAGGGTACCCAGCTTTGTCTATAGCCACACACAGCCTGTGCCAGGACATCACAACAGGCAGGTAAATAGGGGAACTCTGTTCATCAGCTTCCCCAAATGGGATCAGCTGGGTATCAGCAGTTCCCATTCATGCTTTCTCATTCCTGAGGTTGGCCAATGCTGAATGCAGGAGCCCAGATCACATATGAGGGTTTCTCCTTGGAAAGTGCTGACCAGTCAGAATGGGAAGCACTTAGCCTATTTCTCTAATCAGTCCCAGCCAAAATCCCTAAGAGGGTCAGCTTGTTTTTTACTGATCCTTCATCTTTTGTCCCTTCAAGTGATTTGATAGCATTGAAGAGCAGTTAATTTTTTCTTCATTTCATTCTTTTTTATTGGTGGAAGATATTTGTGTGGGCTTCTCAGTTTTGACATTTTGGAAAAGATCTTATTTCAGATTTCACAGTCTCTCTAATACTTCTCTGACGATACAATTGGATGGTCCTAATAATGACTGTGACAATAAATGAAAACAAAAGTGAGACATGGTGAAATACAGCATATCAGAGTTTACCAAGTACTTTTTTTTCTTTCTTTTTTTCCCCCCATGCTTTCTCTTTTAAGCCTGGTAACACTCTAGGAGGATTTAGCATTTGTCCCATTTCACATTCCAGAACAAAGTCCAAAGTAAACATGGCATTTTCTGAGAATCTTGCATTTCTCATTCCAGGGACCAGATAAGTAGGCTGACATTTGGAAATATGTTTAGTCCCAAACTGACGTAGTCACACAATAAATGGTAATGTGCTGTGCAGGGTTCTGGCCGCATGGAAGCTTCATAGCTACAGGCACAGGGAGGCAAACCCAGAAGGGACCTATGTGCCCACAGCAGGATTTATCTTTCCTCGTGCAAACTAGGGATGGTGATTTGGAAGTTACTTTGGTGCTTCTCAGGATACCAACTGACCACAGGGAGGGAGCGGGCCCTCTGTCCCCTGGGGCTCAGCAAAGCTGCCCTGGGTGGACTTGGCATCTTAATCAGAATTAGTTGATGAAGCTCACTCAGCCCCACTTCAATACAGCCTGCAAGTGCCCTCCTGGCTGCTTCTCTGCAGTTCCCCCAGTGCATGTATCTGCAGCCCCTATTCTGATAAGTTTATGTGGTTATCTGCTAAAGTTTGTTTAGAAGAGAGCCAATTGCAGATAGACCCTAGGATGTCATAAAAATCTTGGCTGCTCGGTATCTGCCAAAAGTGAGTTAGGAGGAGCAGGCAGACAAATGACCATCTGAGTCTCAATAATGACTCACTATGTCTTAGATAAAATTGCATCACCAAATTTAAAAGCTTTTTTTAATGTCACTTGCAGGCCATTCTTATCATTTCTTTTTTTTTTTTTTTTTTTTTTTTTTTTTTTGCCCAGATTATAAACATCTCAGGTATTTTAGGATTATGTAAGGATCCTGTGACTATTAAAGAAGCTATGGTGCAATTATTATCAGCACTTGTCTCTGAATCAAACCAAACTGAATCTCATGGGAAAAAAAAGGTTTTTCATTTCTGGTAATCCAAGCAGGGTCTTAAGGAACTGGCTATCTGGGAGGGGCCCTGACTTGGTGGTAAGTGTGGCAAGGAGATTGACCCTTGAGGCAGCCTGTATTTAGGACCTGCCAGAAGCACAAAAGGGTACCCATAAGGTGAGAAAATGGAGGAGCAAGGGGAGACAGAGGGCTCATGGCAGGTGGGAACAGCCAGGCTCCCAGGGCCTTAACAGATGAGTGAGGAAGGTGGGGCGCAGGGAGGATGGCCCTGTGGGGAGAGCCAGATCCTGTAAGACCTGAAGTCACCCTGAGAAGTCCGCTTCTTATCCTAAATGCAACAGGGGACTTTGGAAGAACCAGAATTGAGTGTGGGAAGTGAAAACCTACATTGGCCATGGTGGGGAGCCCTGAAAGCAGGAAAGACATGGAGGGAAATAGCACAGCACATGTATGTGCTCAAACACAAGGCTGTGAGCCTGAGCAAGGTGGTGACCACCCAGAACTGAATACACATGACAGGTCCAGATGTGAGGACAGAAAAGACAGGGACCCAGGATGAACCCTGATGTGAGAACAAGCACACAATGTAGATCCAGATGTGAAAACAGAGAGGACAAAGACCCAGGATGGACTTATATGTATGGTATGAGAGTCAGTGAGTCTTGTTGACCCCTGGATGTTGGGAGCACCAGCAGAGTTTGTCCTTGAAACTGTGTGCTGAGCTTGCTGGCTGGAGGTGCTAAGGAGGTAGTTGTCATTCAGATCTGGATTCAGAGGATGGATCTGTGGGAAAAAGACAGTGAGTGAGGAGTTGAGGCCACCTGAGGAAGGCATGGGAGAAGTACAGTACTCAGGACAGGGTTCTATGTAACCCAGCTGCTCACAGGGAAGAGAGATCACTGTCAGGGAGACAGGACAAAGGTCAGGAGAGCATTTGTCAGAGACCTCTGGTAAGATGGCATTTCAGGATGAAATGATCAGCAAGTCCAACTCTGTTTGGAGGTCAGTCAAAGTAAAGATGAGATCTTTTTGATTTAGCAACCTTATAAGTGAAGGTCATTTTGTAGGGAGGTTGGAACTATGAGATAAAGAGGAAATGGAGAATGAATGGAAACATGATCTAGGCCCCGTGGGCTGTATTGTAGATAAATTTGTGTGTTCACGTGTGCCTGAATGTCAATCTGGGCACAAATGATCTCTTTTGTGCTACATATTCTTCAGGTCAGTGCCCTGTGCATACCCCCAAAGTCATTATGTGTCAAAGGCTCTTTGGAGGGATTAGGCAGTGTGGCTAGATATGAATCAACATCTTACCATGTCTACCTATATGAGAATACCCACTAGTCATGTGACTACCTTAAATTAAAAAAAAAAAGAACTCCTAAAATTAAAGTAAATAAAATTCAATGGGTTAGTTATATTAGCCATATTGCAAATGCTCTATGGCAGTATGTGACCTGTGGCTTCTGTACAAGACAGTGCAGGTTATAGGATGCTTCTACTGAGCAGTGCTAGGCTGGAAGTGTGAGGCAACCCAACAGTGATTAGATAAAGTTTAGAGAACAGAGCACAACTATTTTGAAGCAGAAGCCAGGAATTCTGCAAGAAACATGAAGCATCAGATGGAGATCTGATCACCATGGGTACTCAGAATTAGGAAATCAAAACAAATGGCATGCCCTTGAGCAGTGGTTTCACTCCCCTTAAGGCTTTGGCCCAGGTCTCCCTCATAGTCCAGAATGGTCCCCTTAGCCCAAGCACCACCTCATTTTTCATCAAGTTCTAATAACCCTTGGCCAGTTTTTCTCATTTATTGTCAGATGGCAGGGCCATAGCCTCATAAGCCGTTGAGTGACTCATAGAGGAAACACAAGTTTCCAGGGCAGAGTAAAGAAAAACAAAATAGAAAACTATGAGTGAGTAAGGAGGGAGAGCCAGCCCTGCTAGATCTACAGGAACTACAATTCTGAAGTCCTGGCAGAAGAGCAAATATTTTAATCACTGGTAAAGATTAGATTTCCCAGGAGCAAATGCTAATAGAGAAAAACTTGTGTGTGACAAAGAGAGATAATTAATTCAATAAATGATGTTTAAAAATCTGAAGACTTAGTTGGGAGAAAAATCAATTAAGATTCTTAATTCATACCATGTATAAAAATAAATATAAGAATTAAATGTAGCAGCAGAAATACTAAAAATAATAACAACTTTTTAAAATTGAGGAACATTTTCTCAAGAAGAGAATAAGACTTTCTAAGAAGACAATCAACAGAAAAAATTATAAGAATGATATTAATGGTCTAACATTTAAGTCTTTAATACATTTTGAATTTATTCTTGTGTGTAGTGCAAGAAGGTGGCCTAGTTTCGTTTTTCTGCACCTATGAATCATAAAAATTATAGAAGAAAACATAGGCAGCAAAAATCTCAGACACTGTTCTAACAATATTTTATCCCCAGGCAAGGGAAACAAAAGAAAAAAATAAACAAATGGTACTACATCAAACAAAAGTTCTTGCACAGCAAAGAAAAACATCAACAAAATAAAAAGACAACCCACAGAATGGAAGAACATATTCACCAACACATCTGATAAAACTCAACACCAAAAAAAATAAAATTAAAAAATGGGTAAAGGACTTGAGTAGACACTTCTCCAAAGAGGACATACAAATGGTCAATGGACATATGAAAAGATGCTCAATGTCACTAATCACCAGCAAGATACAAATTAGAACCACAATGAAATATCATCTCACACTTATCAGAATGTCTATCATCAATAAATCAACAAACAACAAGTTCTGAAGAGGACGTGGAGAAAGGGAAACCCTTTTGCATTGTTGGTGGGACTGCAGACTGGTGCAACCACTGTGGAAAGCAGTATGGAGAAACCTCAAATAAGGATCTGCCTTTTGACTCAATAATTCCATTTCTGGGAATTTATCTAAAGGAACCCAAAACACTAATTTGAAAAAACTTAAGAACCCTTGTGTTCATTGCAACATTATTTACAATCACCAAGATATGGAAGCAGCCTAAGTGTTCATCAGTAGAGGAGTGGATAAAACAACTACGTGACATTTACACAATGGAATACTACTCATCTGTAAAAAAAGAAGAAAATGTTACCCTTTGCGACAGCATCGATGGAACTGGAGAACATTATGTTAAGTGAAATAAACCAGGCAGAGAAAGAACAGTACTGTATGATTTCACTCATATGTGGAATCTAATGAACAAACTGTACTAACAAGCAAACTAGAGACAAACTCATAGATAGCAGAATGACAGCTAAGGTGGGAAGGGTAAAGGGTGGAGTTATTGAGCAAAAAGGAAAAAAGAACTCATGGACATAACAACAGTGTGGTGATTGCAGGGGAGAAGGAGGTATAAGGGGACTAAATGGTAATAGAAAAAGATATAATAAATTTTAAAAAGAAAGATATTGATGAATTTGATTTCTAATCAAGATCAGTGACATCATAAAAAAGGTTGCTTTCTCCTTTGGTCACTAATTGTTATGAATGCTGGTGCTGGCTTGTCTTACAACCCATCACAACCCAGCCCCACCCGCCCACTGCTGACTCTTTGTGCTCACATCCAACACAGAGTCCATGTGCCATTCTGGGCTTTCTTTCATACACTTGGGTAAAGTAAAAACCTCAGTAAGTCAAAAAACAGTCATTATAAGATAGCTAAAAGGTATATAAGACACTGGCAACCTGAGCATGGACTTCCAACCTCCAGAACCATGAGTGATAAATGTCTGTTGTTTATATATATATATATAAAGAAACAGCCAAATCACATGCCACTAAGATTACTGGCAAAGTATTCTTTTAAAAGTTGCCTTAGTGTTAATCATAGGACAAATGCAGAAACTGGAAAGCAAAGGGAAAACTCCTCAATGTCTCTAGTGATGAAAATAAATTCAAATTCTTAAAACATTATCATTTTTTGCCTAACAAATTTCACAGTTTTTTTTTCTTTCTTTCTTGAACTTTCTTCTAATAAAACCCCTATTTCTGTTAGAATTCCTAGCAAACAGACAAGTTCATTTACTCCTGGTCAGAGTCTAAATTAGTATAGAATTCCCAGAAAAAGTTTCTTAATTTATAACAGACTAAATTATCCATGTTCTTTGAACAGGTAATTCTACTCCTGGGATTATATCCTGATATGTAACATGACATACAAAAATCTGTGTGCAATGATGTTCACTCTGGTTATGCAGAACTGTTAACCTCAGAATTGATCAAGACCTAGAGGATGATTAAATACTTTTGGCACACTATTGAGATAAAGTAGTATGTAGTCACTAAAAATTACAGTTTTAAAGAATTTTAAACTACTTAGAAATACTAAGTGTACACAGTAGGATATCATGTTGTGTAAGGCTGCTCACCATGAGAGACATGGATATAAGTGTTAGTTGACTTAACAAATAAATGGGGTTGTCCGCTCACATTACTACAGCAACAAATACTAGGGAATCCCCACCATCAAAATAACAACAGTAGTCACTGGTAACTTCAGCAAACATAGATAAGTTTGATTTTTCTCCTATATAATAATATTTTCCAACTTTTTAAAAAGTACCATTTATTATTTCCACCAAAAAATGTCAATACACAGATTTTTAAAAAGAGATTTCAGTGATGAAGTGATTTGAGCCTATGGAAGTCTTCCCTTCAGTCTCATTTCTGTGTAAGGATGTCTTAATTTGCCCAATGTCAAGGAACACAAGGTCCTATATACTCCACTGAGATAGAAAGCAAGATATAAATTCTGGTTTTGGCAGGAGAGAGGATCCTCTCTGGAGGAGTCTCTGTGTGTGTCTGTGGAAAAGCTCTTCAGGGATGAGTGGTCTCCTGTGGGGTGTCTGTGGAGAAGACGCTCAAACATGAGGAGTCCCCTGTGGGGTATCTGTCAGAATATTTTTTTACTTTTTTAAATTAAATGCTAGTTGACTTACAATATTATATGAGTTTCAGGTGTACAACATAGTTATTTTACGTTTATATACCTTATGAAGTGATCACCCTGAAAAACCTTTTAATAGTAAACATCTTACTGAACAGTTATTAGTGTTATTGACTATATTCACTATGTTATAAGTTACATCCCCATTACTTATTTATTTTATAACTGGAAGTTTGTATCTCTTATTTTTCCATCACCTTTTTCTCCCAACCCCTACTCCCTCCCTTCTCGTAACTATCAGTTTGTTCTCTGCATCTGTTAGTCTGTTTCACTTTGTCTATTTGTTTTTTAAATTCCCCATATATTTATGGGGATTATATGATATTTGATATTAGCATATATTATATATTTACGGGGAATTACATGATATTTCTCCCTCTCTTTAATTTACTTCACTTAGCACAATACCTTCTAGGTTCATCCATGTTTTCACAAATAGCAAGATTTCCTTCCTTTCTTGTGGCTGAGTAGTATTCCATTGTATATGTGTACCACATCTTCATCTAGTCACCTATCAATGAATACAGGTTGCTTCCATAGCTTGGCTATTGCGAATAATGCTGCAATGAATGTAAGGGTGCACATATTTTTTGAATGAGTGCTCTTGTTTTCTTTAGGTAGTTACCCAGAAGTACAATCTCTGGGTCACATAATAATTCTATTTTTATTTTTTTGAGGAACTTCCGTATTGGTTTCCTTAGTGTCTGCACAAATTTGCAGTCCTACTAATAGTTCCCTTTCTTTTGTATTCTCAGCACTTGTTATTTGTTGGCTTTTTGATGATAACCAATCTGACTGGTGTCAGGTGGTATCTCATTTTGGTTTTTATTTGCATTTCCCTGATGATAAGTGGTGTTGAGTATCTTTTAGTGTGCATATTGATCATCTATATGTCTTCTTTGAAAAAATGTCTATTAAGGTCCTTTGCCAATTTCTAATGGGGTTATTTGTTTGGGTTTTTTATGTTGTCTGGTTTTTTTATATATTTTGGATACTGACCTCTTATCCAATGTATCATTTGCAAGTATCTTCTCTTGTCAGTAGGTTACCTTTCTGTTTATTTGATGGTTTCCTTTCCTGTGCAAAATATTTTTAGTCTGATGTAGTCCCACTTATTTATTTTTGCTTTTGCTATTCTTACCTGAGGAGATATATCCAAAAAATATTTTTTAACTCCAATGTCAACAAGTAAACTGCCTATGTTTTTTCTATAATTTTAATGGTTTCTCTTCTTACATTTAAGCCTTTAATCCATTTTGAGTTTACTTTTGTAAATGATGTAAGAATGTGATAGTTTTTTTTTCCTTCATGTATCTTTCCAGTTTTGCCAACTCTATTTATTAAAGAAGCTGTCTTTTCTCCATTGTATATTGTTGCCTCCTATTTCATAGACTAATTGACCTTGTATGTGTAGGTTTATTTCTGAACTCTCTATTTTGTGTGTCTGTGTGTCTGATATTATGCCAGTACCATGCTGTTTTGATGACTATACCCTTGTAGTACTATTTGATATCAGGTAGTGTTATACTTCCAACTTTGTTCTTCTTTCTCAAGATCACTTTGGTTCTGTTGAGATTTTGATGCAGAGGCAGAGGTCAGTTAGAAAAGCAGTTAGAAAAAGAATAATGTAATTAATTCAACACATTGAGTCATTCAATGAACCTTCATTATATGCCCTTCATACATTTTAAGTATTGCATCAGATGCCAGGTCCAGTCAGCTATTCCATACTACTAGTTGAGGAGAAGCCAGAGCACAGATTAAGGTCTCAGAAGACTTAGAGAATGACAGTGTGTCAAAATTAGAATGATTATAGCATTTGAATCCCAAGTGTTTAATAAGAACCTATGTGCCCAGCCATGTGCTGGAAACTATAAGAGAAGAAATGATAATCAGCCATCAAATTACTAATATGTGAAGACCAACACAAAATGTTTAAAAGACAAAAGAGGGCTTAGAAAGGCATTTCTTTAACTGATTATATTTCCTGAAGATTTGGAAAGGAAATATAGACATGGACATACACTGTTTTGGGCTGAATTAAGTTCCTTTTCAAAATCATATGTTGACTCCTAGCCCCCAGGATATCAGAATGTGACTGTATCTAGAAATAGGATCTTTAAAAAAATAATTGGGTAAAATGAAGTAACTTATTACTAATTAGGTGGGCCCTAATCTCCTGTGAGTGGTGTCCTTATAAGAAGAGGAGATTAGAACACAGACATGCATAGAGGGAAAATAATTTGAAGAAACAGGGAGAAGATGGCCATGTACAAGCAAAAGAGAGAGACCTCAGGAGAAACCAACTCTGCTGGCACCTTGATCTCAGACTTTCAGCCTTCAGGACTCTGAGAAATAGATTTCTGTTGTTAAAGAGACCTAGACTATGGAACTTTGTTATGACCACCAGAGAAAAGTAATCCATCCTGTTTCTAAGTCAGCATGTCATTTAGCACTGCTCTCAAAATGAAAGTTAAACTTTCCTACTGCACAAACACTATCTCTTTCCTTCTTGGCCAACACTACCAATAAGACAGCTCTGAAATCTGACATAACCTTTAACCCAGAAGAGTGTTGGTTTTCTGTCTAATTTGCATATGGTGGAATGGGTGTTATCAGAAGTTAACATATATTTTTTTGTATCAAAACCAGAAGGACTGGGGCATCTCAGTTCTATTTTCATCTCTACTTTCAGACTCTACACCAAGGACTTTAAGAAACAGAGCTCAGGTTAGAACAATGCAATCTCTTCGTGGTTGGTGGGCTCTGGGTCAGTGACCTCTGACCAGCTCTTCTAATTATAGTTGAGTTGTTTACTCAGAAACAGACCTATTGTATGTTAGAGGCCCTGGGCATCCTTCAACATGGTTCAAAAAGCCATGTCGAGGAAAATAGCGGAGGACATAAAGCTTCCCCTCAGATTATAAAAGGACCTATGACCCCCAAACACTGAATACTGCTAAGATTCTTTGTATATATCTTTGAGTGTGAAACATTTCAGCTTGACTGTCTACTATGTTCTGTTTCCCCTCACATCAATCCCACCTCTTCATGCAGGCTTGGAAGGTAGAGCTGGAAGAAATGAATACAATCGCATATGTGCCTAGTTTAGGATTTCCAAGGAAATGAAAGTGGCATAAGAAACGGTTGATGTGGTTTAAGCCTTTGGTCAGCCAACATCCGTATGGCTTGAAGCTTTTTCTAGGAAGGGAGCTTGGGGCTCTCCGCATCCTCTTCCTCTGCTGAAATCTCCCCTTTGATCAGCAAGTGTGACTCATTGGTTCCAGCGCTGACACAGACTCCTCAAATGAAGGCCAACTAACAAGAAGCAGTGTAACTACTTTTTTAAATTATATTCCAGAAAGTTCTAGAAAGTTTGGAAAAATTGTAATGCCATTAGGTCATAATAGTAGGACACAGATCTGACTGAAGCAGAAAACAAGCAAACAAAGGAGGCAGTGGGTGGACAGACTGCAGGGGAACCCGGGCCACAAACTGTTCCCTGGAGCCAGGTGCGCTGCACAGTTATAAAGTCTCCACAGCTTTTGATAGGAATAGAGCCCTGCTCTGACATCCTCATTGACTGAAAACACAAGTGCAGGAATCCAGGTTCTGCAAAATCCACAGATGGACAGTCTTAGACATGTGTTGGAATCATAGGAAGGAGATGGGCTTTTTTCATAATGGGAAGAATTAAATTCTTTCTCATGGGCCTTGCATTTACTGGTCATGCCTGGAGGGTTTTATACATCAAGTATAACTTGGTTGCTAAAAAGAAAACATCCTATTTTATTATGTTTGTCCTTTAAACACAAGTCTGTTAATCTTATTCTAAAGAGAAAATAATGCTAAAATATGATGCCATTTCTCTTATAATACAGTGTGTTGAATCAGGATCTACTTCTGTGACCACCTGATGATCTCGTCGTCGGCAGCCGTCCGTCTCGAGAGACGATGGTGTAGCTTCTTAAGAGTCTATCTGCACCGCCAAGAATGGTTGTGCAGTCCGACTCGGGAGTGACACGGTATCTGTCTCCTCCCGTGTTGAATCGACATCTTGCGATGACGCTGGAGTGTCCTCTCCAGTGAAGCTGAAGCTACAGAGCCTGGGCAGGGTGATATGGAGGGTCTGCTGTTGCCCAAGCAGCAGACCCCCCCTCTCTTCGCAGCTGAAGGATCCAAGGGAAAGACGGAGTCGATACAGCTTGGCTTCAGGTGCGCTGCAGGAGTTGCCGGTGTTGACTACAACGTCAAACCGCCTTAGGGACTCCGGCTCCGGATTTTCTGTCGGGGTTTACTCCCTTAGCCTTTCCCCTGAAGAGGTATGCCGCAAGGCAGCGGAGGTTTTTTGGAGTCAGAGTTTTCCTTCTCTGATGTGCCCTGACTGGAAGATCGAACCAGCGACACTTAGCTCGCAGGCCGACGCTCAATCCACTGAGCCAAACCAGCCAGGGCCTGATGATCTATTCAGTAGGTATTTACTGATCTAGAAGAGCGCACACATGCAAAACATTATATCTTTGATGTAAAGCAGTAATAAATGTGAAAACCAATGACCTTGTTTTGGCATCATCATCCAATCATCATAATACCAAAATTGTATATGTGTCCCTCTTTGCAGCTTATATTCCAATAAGATGGTGGAATTACATACTCAATCTGAATTAAGCTTTAGAGGAGCTAAAACATGTGCCAGGATCACTCAGGTTATAGACCTCAGAATCAGGGCCCAATGCCCATTCATTCTGTGCATTATCCCATGAACACATGCTCAACAGCAGCAAACAACCAACAACCATCACATCAAAACAAAAGCCCTTATGCAGAAGTTGCTGCTACCACTGCACTTGGAGTTGGAAGTCCCTGAGTTCTATCCCCATTCTATACTAACTAGCTAAGTGGTCTTGGGAAACAAGCTTCCTTGCTCATGCCTCAGTTTCCTCATTTCTGATGGGGTGACTAATAATATATCTTAGGGGTGTTGAAAAGATTTAATGAGTCAATATATGTAAAAGGACATATTCTGTCTGACATCTAGTAACACTTGAATTGGAGTTTACTGCAGCCTTGGAGACAAATATTCCAGGATAAAGGATATTGGTATAGGAGGCAACCTGGATATATGTGGAGTACAATGAAGTAGATCACTGAATAATCTGTACTAGTCTTTGTGATGCTGCTTCTAGAAACCAAACAAGTATTTGGTAAGTTCATGTCTAACCAAGTGCTAGATATTGTGAGGATACAAGATCCTTACCTTAATGTAGCCCAAGAGAATAGAGTTATTCTATAACAGAACAGTTTTTACCTTAGAGTAGCCCATTTATCTGGTGGGAGGACCAGATATATTTTAGCTGGCATGATACAAATATAGTAGAAATGCTGGAAAGTGGTGGTAGTAGTCAGGAAAGTCTTTTTAGCAGAGGTAAAATTTTAATGAAGTCTTGGAATATAGATAAAATATTATGAGAGAAAGTGATTTGAAATTAGAATACTGGATCTAGGTAGTACTGGGGCTTAAATTACAGAAATGTCTGAGAAATGGCAATTGCAAAATTAAAGATTTAGTTAAATAACCCAGTACTGGAAATAAAATGTTCAAAACATTGCACTGAATGACACAGAAGCATTATTTTCTAAAGAATTTAATTTTTCCCAAGTTCTATTTTGTCCCTAAATGCCACTATATTACTGATACAACTTTGATTTTTGATTGAGTGCTATATTTTTAAATCAAGAGAATTTAGTCCTGAGGCTTCAAAATGCCAATTTGAAATAATCTTGGTAGTAGCTCAAAAAAGCATATTAAGTCAAAGAGATGCAATTACACATAGCTTAAGGTTAGGAATTCCAGACTCAAAATACTGCTATTGTTTTTATTGTGATTGCTCCATTGTTGTGGAGCTATACATGTCTTATATTTCATTTCCTTTGTGGGAATGTCTCTGGTTCAAAGGATTTCTCTGTTTTCAGCAAAAGTTCTTTCATTTATTCTTACAGCTATTTCTGGAGGGTCTTATAAGAACAAAAACATCTGCATTATCCTAACAGCTGATTATAGAGTTCTATTTTTAATAGACTTTATTTTTTAGAGTAGTTTTGGCTCACAGAAAAATTGAGGTGAAGGTATAGAGACTTCCCATATAACCCCTACATGCACAGTCTCCCCCACTACCAACATCCTAAATAAAATGGTACATTTGCTACAATTGATGAACCTACATTGACACATCATCATCACCCAAAGTCCATAGTTTAAGTTAGGGTTCACCCTTGGGGTAGTATGGGTCTGGATAAATCTATAATGACATGAAATAATCTATTTTTAACCATACATATTTCATATCTCTGAATCAAATAATCTTTTTTTAATGTGTTTTATTGATTATAATGTTACATTTGTCCCAATTTCCCTTCCCTCTGCTCCCCTCCACCCGGTGGCCCCCCTCCCTCCAGTTGTCCCCCCTTTTAGACCATGTCCATTAGTTGTGCATATAGTTCTTCTCAACCTCTGTCTATTCCATTCCCTCCTACCATGATCCTTAATTCCTATATCATCTCCCTCCCTCTCCCCCTTCCCCCTCCATGCTGACCTCCCCCCAATATGTTCCTCATACCTATAGCTCTTTTTCCACTCTCGTTGCCAACTTAGCTTGCCTTTATTTCAATTCCCTAGCTTCTGTTGTTGTTTCTTGTGATGCAGTTTTCATTTTAATGTTCATAGTTTTGATCCTCCTTTTTCTAAACCAGTCCCTTTAACATCTCATATAACAGTGGTTGGATCTAATGAACTCTTTCAGTTTTATTTTGTCCTGGAAACACTTTCTTTGCCCTTCTATTCTGAATGACAATTTCGCTGGATAGAGTATTCGTGGTTGTAGGTTTTGGATTTTCATTACTTTGAATATTTTTTGCCAGTCTCTTCTTGCCTGCAGGGTCTCCCTTGAGAAGTCAGATGATAGTCTAATTGGGACCTCTTTGTACATGATTCTTTTCTTCTCTATTGCTGCTTTTAAGATTCTCTCTTTAACTTTTGACATTTTGATTATAATGTGTCTTGGAGTGGTTCTCCCTGGGTCCAGTTTCTTTGGAACTCTCTGTGCTTCCTGGACCTGTAAGTCTATTTCCTTCCCCAAGTTTGGGAAGTTCTGCTTTATTATATTTTCACTTAATTTTTCAATTTCTAGTTCATCTTCTTTGCCCTCTGGCAAACCAATGATTCTTATGTTGGGCCTTTTATAGCTGTCCCAGAGGTTTCTGATCCTCTCATCATTTTCCTTGCTTCCCGTTTTTTCTCTCTGCACTGGTTGACTGTTTGTTCCTTCTCTATGTTCTGGTTTGTTGATATGAACTCTGGATTTTTTTTCCTCACCATCTGTCTCGTATGTGGTTTTGTTCCTTTCAGTATGAGTGTTTTTCGATTCTTTCTCATCTTTTTCCAGATCTTTTGTTAATTCTGTAAGCCACCTGATAACAATGGCCCTGAACTGAGCCTCTGACAGGTTTCTTATTTGTTCATCTGTCAGGTTCTTCATCTGTTGCCTGGTGAGCTACGCCACCGGGATTTCTATAGTTGTCTGCCTCATTTTGACAGATGCGTTTTGTTTTCTTGGGCCGGCATAGGGGGCAGTGCCTGTGTACTCGTCACAACCCAGTGACCGGCACCATTCCGCAGCCTATTTCGCAGCCCTGTGGCGGTTTGTGTGGGGGCGGGGGTCCGAGATGGATTCACACAGTTATTTCACTAGGGGACCGGGATCCGTCCTCCCGTCCCCTGGGCCTCACTGTTCAAGGCGATGTGGTGGCTGCTTTCCCCAGCGTTGGGGTTGCAAGCTGCCGGGGTTCGACTGCAGCCGGGATTGTCCTTCCTGCCGCTGGGATTGTTCTCCCTGCTGCTGTCCCTGGTGCGACCGCGAACAGCACCACCCACCTTCGCTCGTCCTACCTGCCCAGAGGGCGCCGCTGGTTTATAACTTTGTATGTTGGGCTTCCGTGTAGTTTTATTTTCTGGAATTTCTAATTATCTTTTGTTTTGAAGTAGTTGTATTCCTCTCTAGTTGTACAGGGAGGCCGAGCATGTCCATCTAAGCCTCCATCTTGGCCGGAAGTTTGAATCAAATAATCTTCACTATAGACCTTAATCATTGTCTGCAGAAGCTGCTGTTATATAAAGACAGAGAAAGGAAAAATGGGGACAATGATAGTTTCTTATTCCCAGGGCTACTATGAGGATTGAAAGCTTTTGGAACTTGTCCTTTCATGTGGTATAAAGGCTACACATGCTAGTGGTCATTGTGAAGGGAAGTTAAGAAACAGTGCAACACTTTTGATTCATATTTTAATTTGATAAAAATTTCATGAGGAACTACATAGCAGAAACTATGGTAAAGGCCTAGAATTAAAAATAAGTAAATAGATGAATGCCTGAGAGCTTCATTGTTGATTTGGGTAAAAGACATACAAACAGTCCATTGTAATGTATATTACAAGGCAATTAATAAAGTATCTGTAAAGTGCTCTAGATGCACAGAGAAAGAATCATTTTTAACTCACATTAAAATAAATTTATGTCTCTGCAGAGAAATAAATGTTTGATCATGTTTCTTATACTAGATTCAGAATCAGAAACATCCAGATAGAAATTGTCTTAGTTCATTCAGGCTACTGTAACAGAACACCACAGAGCAGGGGTCTTACCAATAACAGACATTCATTTCTCACAGTCTGGGGGCTGGAAGTCAAAGATCAAGGCACCAGTAGATTCCAGTAGACTTCCAGGTTCATAGATCATGTCTTCTGTGTCCTCACATGGAGGAAGGGGTAAGGGAGCTGCCTCACCTGATTAGGGTGACCTAATCACCTCCCAAAGGCCCCACCTTGAAGAGGGAGAGGTGCACAAATGTTTAGTCAATAGCAGAAAGGTACAAACTAAGAGGCAAGGATGGTCTGTAGGGCTATGGTGTGTTTCTGAAGCAGAGGGAAGATACAGAGACACCTAGAACTGGATCTGACCACCTCATGGAAGAAGGCGACCTACTGACCTGGAGTTTCCTCACAATCAGGTTAAACTCCTATGGCAGCACATGGATAGATTTGTGTAAGGCCTACGGTGAAGGGAACACACACTGTATGGGTGGGGGTCAAGGTCTAGAAAACCCTGATATCCTGGGCCCCACAGATCCACAGCCACATGAAATGTTACTGTCTTTCAGTTAAAAGGGGTGGGCAGGGTGGGGGGGAGCAATGGGGGGAAAATGGGACAACTGTAGTTGAAAAACCAAAAAATAAAAATAAATAAAAAGTGGTACTACTAGACCCATTTTTTACTAGATTTGAGCACTAGCCTTATATTGATCTGATCCACAGGATGGTGCTGTTCTCAGGAACTGAGTCCTCAAGCACAGAATCTGAGAGGTAAGACAGCATCATCTGTGAACCCAAAACACCTGTTAGATGGGAAGGCATATCTTACCTGGGAAACCCATCTGTTTCAATTCCTAGTGCAAAGATGTAGAAAGAATAGCATGAAACAAAATAAGGTGTAGGGTTCAGGTCTTCAACAGGTTATACCTGATGGGGACAGGGGTGGCTGGTGCCTGCTGCCCGTGTTTGCTGCCTATGCCTAGTACTTGTGCTTGCTTCTTGTGTATTGTGTTGAGGAGCATAGGAGTCCATCAAGGGCTACAAAGACCTGCACAAACTGAACATTCTAAAAGTGATCATGGGCTGTTCTGCGTTATTTGCACTTTATCTGGGCACAACTGTTTGGGACAATAACCACCTCTAGAGAGGTCACCTGTAGCTCTTTAATACGTTGTCATGAGTCAAGCTTTTAGAATGTAATTGTAATGGAGCTATGCTCTAAACAAGAACTTTACAACAATTTTCACAAAGTAGACATAGGGAATTTTAGCAGTTACATAGCCCACAGGATAACTGGATTCTGCTGCTCCCAGCCAGAGGTTCAAAGACTGGAGGGATCAACACCTGGACACACCTGTGATGGGTGTACCAAAGAAGCTCAGCTGGTGGTGTGGTTTCCACTTTTACAGCTGACCCACAAAAACTCTTATTTTCTTCCTTATTATCTTTTAATTTATTCTATGTTTCATTTTAAACATTTTTATAAGACTTCCTAGACTGCTTTTGAAAGAAGAACCAATCTAATTTTTTAAATTAAGTATCCCCAAACTAAAATTCACATATGAGTATGAAGAGATGTCTCAAAATGTGTGCAGAGGAAATGGTAGAAGATTAACTACTTTCCCCACCAATTTCCTCATTTCTGGTCCCCTGGTTATGTGAAAGAGAAAAACATCAGATGATTCTGTTCAGACCTGTCTGCTTAGGGGTCCCTCCCACTCTTTTCTTTATTAGTGAAGAAATATGTTCCTGCACAAACTGTCCTCTGTTTAGAATATGATAACTGGAACCGCTGAAGTGGTGCCATGCATTAATGAACATACAGCAGCCAAGGAGCTCAGGATGTGCTGGTACAATTCCTGTGTCATTGGTGTTAAAGAAAATGACTGGGGGTGAACAATTGGACAACAGTGACCATCAGGGGGAACCCATGGAGACCAGAGACAGCTGCCACTGTCAGGCAAAAGCTTTGCTAGTGTGATTTTCAGTGGCACCTGAGCATAACATCTGATCAGAAAGGATTGTGGAATGAAGCAGGAATTATGACAAAATCATTTTCTGTGTTTTGTCCCAGGTCACGTTGCAGCTGAGGAGCATTGTCCCATCTGGGCTGTTTAAATTTGGGCAATTCAGGGAATTAAATACTGTTAGGTTCAAATCCTTGAGGCTCTGGGTCTCACCTTCGCCAAACCTCAGACAATTAAGATTTCTACCACAGGCTTCTGCACAGGTTAGGATGGTTTTTAATATCTAAGAAACAACACTTTTTATGTTTTTTTATTTTTTATTTTTCATAAGTTCATTATTTTAGGAATTCCACTCCACTTTAGTGTGAAGTAGACTTTGTTCCCTATTAAACTTGAGGTCTTTTCATTTCTTAGAGCGGAGTACAAATGTGGAAGTTTTTCTCTTTCTTTGTGAATTATTTTCTCTTACTAAGTAATATAAATATAAAAAGTCAGGCATTAGTCCAAGTCACTGGGGGATTTTTGGGTCTTCATGCCCCATCATGTGGGTAATTTCACTCACTAAATTCATCAAACATCCAGCACGGCCAGGTGAATGATGGGTAAAGAGATGCAAGGAAGAATGAAACACAGGCCTGGCCATGGGTGGGCTCACAGCTTAATGAGGACTATGCAGCCCAAATATATTTGATTTTGTTTTAGTAAATTGTCCAGATAGAGTCCTACTATGATACACTCATCAAGATTGTTAGCACTGTGTAGACTTAGCTCTTCCCTTATTTTATGAATATCTGAAGGTGTAAAGGTCTGAGTGAAGCATGACAGGTGAAGAGGAGGTTGTCTGTCAAGAAAATCAGAGAGAGTGTCAGGTACAGATAAGTGTACACACACACACACACATGTACAAAGAAGCTAGTGGCATGAACAACCATGGACCATTTCTAGAAATGAAAAAGGACGTACTGTGATTACTTTCAACTGAGTAATGAATGAGTCTTTAAAAGATCCATAATGCTGCAGATTAAGCTTTCAAAACATCCTGTCACAATAAGCATGACTGTTGGGTCTAAGCAGCTACTACAGAATTTTTACAATTGCCTGAACCTTTGCAAAGGAAACCAAACTCTGCAAAGTATGAACCACTTCTAACTGGGCCACATTTAGTTGTAGAAACTGAATGTGGGGAATTGAACATTTATTGGAGAAAAAGTGCCAATGGATACATTTTGAGAGCTCCTTAGGGGTGGCCCTCGGTACTCTCCCATTTCTGACCAATAATTTACATGTATCTTTTAAAATCTTCTACACCCTTCTGTTTGGAGCATGAAACAATGTCTGTGGAAGTTGACCAATGCCATTGTTCAGGACTTCCCCAGAACCTGAGGTTGGGCCTTTCCCACCCAGCCCATTGCTTTTTCACCTCCCTCACTTCTACTATTTGGGGATGTACTCTCCCCTCTGCTTCTGTTATAGGGTCTGTTTATAAGTAGATAAGGTTTTCCTCTCTGAACCCACCTTCATGAATGAGAGGGGAAACCTCAGGGAGCAAGGAAAGAGATGGAGCAAAGTCTAGTCAAAGTGAGCTAAGGAGTCCGTGGGCAATAAATGTTCTTGGAAATGTCTCCAAGAAGACCAGCTTGAACAAGACAGGAATGCAAATAAAGGAGCAGGCAGAAAGCTTCTAGGAATGTATGAGTCAATTGCTAAAAATGTAGATGATGAGAAGATATCAGTCAGTTGAGGAAGCTCAGTCAGGAACAAACCCCTTTGCATATAGTGAATACTGTCCCAGCTTCAAAGTCCTGGTGGGGAGGCCCATGGCTATCATATTGGTTGGGGTTGGGGATGAGCATGTGGTAAGAAGCACTTAGACATCCCATAGACCAATCACCCAGGGAGTTCCCAGAGTGCCTGCTTCTATGATTACTTTTCTGTGGCTCAGTCAAACCTCAACACAAGAAAAGAAAAATATGTACACAGAGAAGGGAGAGACATCATCAGCTACCTGATGTAGACACAGCTACAGAACACACCATTCATATTCATTTTGGTTTCATAAGGCAGGAAAGGCCAACCTAATTTTCAGAGGGCTGGGTAACTGACTCAATATTGTGCAATATGAAAATTTCCCTTCCATGCTCAGATCACACAAATAAGCAGATCACTGTTTTGTATGAAATTAGATCATGGGGACATTTTTCTATACAACATTTGAACTTCTGCTAGAAGTAATGAACAAAAAGCAGCACTTCTCATACCAGAATTGTTAATGTCTGGATGCAAATAAACTGCACATCTTTGACACTGCAAATGAGTTACCACTATTACTGAAACATTAATAGTATTATGAGTATCCTTAAGAAGGTGTGCATTAATTTATGCCAATAGTAAATCCAAGATTTACTTAGATCTTCACCAGATTAATTGTGCTGCTTTCTAAGTGTAGTGAATATTCAGAGTTGACAGCCCATACAGTCATAGCAAAGATTAGAATAGCCTACCAGTGTATATCAAAGGTTCATCTACCTTAAACTTTTACAAGTTTTTTTCCACAGTGGTATATGTTATGTATGCATAAACAATCAAAGTTAAACTGAGAAAATATAGATGTACACAGAACTGGTTTGGGTTGGGGAAAATCTTGTTACTTCATGGTTTCATAATCCTGAGCTGTGATGGACCTGAAGATATTTGAGAAAAGAATTGTCCAAATGAAAAGTGGAATAGCTTCAGAAAATGTGTGAGATGCACACATGTACATATTCTGTCCCTGTCCCTGAAAAGCAGATCGCTCCCTCATTAAAAGGATGTAATTAAGAGGAGGGGACAAGGGCAGCAGAGAAAAAGGGACTTCAGGCACAGCTTAGGCAGTGGAGACACATAGTTGCCTGCTCTCTCATCTGAATGCAAAAGATAAAGTGGGGGAGGTCTACAGTAATAGAATTAGACAAAACCAACAAGCCTGAGGGTGAAGTTGCCTCTAATAAGAATCAATGTTGTAACCAGGTCATCAGAAGATATGACAAGCTGCAACTGTCTTCCACCTGCTCCACAATTCTAAGTCACTATGTTTGCATTGGGGATTCTTATAAATAAATACTGTAATGTAAACTTTTTATGTGCAAGAATGTGTTCTCATTTGCAGGAAGCTTTGGATCCTGTGTATCCTAGGTGTCCAGTAGTAACTATCAACCAACCAGCAGCCATTCAGGAATACGCTTTCATGGTGAAGGGCCCAGAAACCATTTTGTGAAGTTGATGCATTGATGCAAGAGGATGTGTCACATGAAAAGGAACAGATGTAGAGTGGAACCTGGTAACCCTCTTCACACATCTGAAGAGATGCCAGGTGGAAGAGGAGGCTAACTGATACTTTTAGTCAACAAAGGAAAGACCTAGAAGCAAGAAGTGGAAACTAGTTGAAAAAAGATTATCACTCCATAAAAGAGAGACCTTTTAGCCATCAAGTGTCACCAATGTTTTGAGAGCAGAGAGCTTTATGTCCCTGTTTATCTCCAAACTTAAAATAAGTAACTTGTGTAACACCTTCTCAGATACTATTCCAAGCAACAGGATTTGCTTGCAAGATTATCAAAGAATTGTGTTTGCATCACACATAAATGTTTGATAAATGCATCAAAGCCTAGTGAAATAAGTTGTCACATAGCCTCAACATTAAGTTAATCCAGTTGACTTTATACTAATCTAAACCATCAGATAATTAAGAAAAGGTTGGTTGATCTCTCAAGTTACAACTATAAAACCTGAAAGTTTTATCATGGAATTTTGGATAACTAGTACTTCTGCTTTCTGATGCAAGACTCTGCCATCTATATAGCATACTCCACATTCTTGTTGACTGACCATCTGTGGTGGAGTAAAGTGCCGGTTTGGCCTCTTGGGATGGGACTCAGATTTAAGCACATTCTCCTATGAGATCATGAGGTGAATACAAGTCATGGTGTGATAGCAGCATCTGGCCTCAGACACTGGAATTCACACAAGAATATTTTGGAGTCAGACAGTAGGCTAGAGAGTACATGGTCAGGATGATTTCTATTCTGAGAACAACCTGATAAAATTGCTACTTTACACTAAACTAGATACTCCTAAGTTCAAAACAATCCTGTTAGGAACAATAGTTTTTTTAAACCATCGTTAAAACTAAAAGCCCAGTGGATTGAGCGTCGGCCTGCAAACCAAGTGTTTCTGGTTCGATTCCCAGTCATGGGACATGACTAGGTTGCATGTCAGGTCCCCAGTTGGGGGCGCAGGTGAGAGACAACCACACAGTGATGTTGCTCTCCCTCTCTTTCTCTTTTCCCCTCTCTCTAAAAATAAATAAATAAAATAAATTATTAAAAAAAATAAAACAAACTAACTAAAAGACAATGACATCCTGGACAAATGCTGACTTTTCTAAATGGCTGCTCAGTCAGCTTTCATGTGGGAGAAGCTTCAACACAGAGCCCTGGCCATAAACAATGTAAGGTAACCAAGCAAATGAAATCGTCTCTAACAAAAACTTGGCTCCACACCAAAGTCACATAACACAAAATAGGTAGTGAAGATTCCTGTTAGGTTTGCTTTTAGTTTTCAGGAACATTTGAAGATCTATCTTAGGATCCTGCTGAGGTTTTCTGTGTCTGAACCAGAGGCTGCTGAGTGCAGAAGGGAGCCAGAGAAGGAGGCTATGGAGTGCCTTCATGTTGATGGAGACTTAAGGTACAAGATCAGAGGGCCAGGCCCGCCAAAGAAAGGAGGAGCAGGAGCAAGCCCTCAGAATACCCAGGAGCACCAGGAACTCTCCAACATGCTGCTTGACCTCCTTATGGCTGGGAACATGGGTCCATATTGACTTTCATCAAAAACTTGGAACAGATCTATGAAGAGTAGCTTGTGATGCTGATGTTTTTAATCACTTAGCTGGAGAAGTTGGTTATTTTTATCCTACAGTTATTTTGGGATACACAGGGAGAAGCAAGCTAGGAAGCCTCTCAGAGATGATAAAATTTCAGGAGGAAATATTAGAAAGGATTAGTGAGTAAAAGGATGAACTTGAAAACTGGCTATGGAATATCTTCCTATTCTGCATTGATTTGGGAATGTTTCTGCTACTCTGTTCTTATCCAGTTTGTTTTTCTTATGAGGATAAACTGGTACAGTATTTTAGATGGATACATGCCATGAGTTTTGAGGCATTGCTTAGAAATTGTCACCATTTAAAATTTCTGTTAAGTGATTTCCATGACCATTGTGTAAACTATGAGTAGATGCTGACTATTTGCACTTATGGCCTGGGTCCTGCTTAAATGTGCTGTTGACTTTGGCTTTCCTTGGAGACAAATTGCTAGTCTATCAGCGACACCTCTTCATTCAAGTCCTTCCCTATAACTACCTACAAATAGATAGAATAACATAATTGAATATATTGATTAGATCACAAAATGTGAAGAAATAATTTGTAATCAGAACAAAATAAATATTGCATGCAAAGGATACAACAAAAATACAAATTAAGGAAAAGACACATTTTGCTGGCCTCTTCTGACAATCCATTTGCACAGGCCAAGAAACAGCACACCTGAGGAAAAAGAAAAGATCAACAACAACAACAAAAAAAAAAAACACAGGAGACAACATTTTCAAGTGAAGAAACCAAAGAAAAATAGGTTTTTGGTGTGAAATTGCATATGGATTTAACTAACAGAAATAATAGGATGTAACTTTTTAATGATGGGAAACCAAACCCCAGAAAACCTGACACGAGATAATAGATCTCTTTTGCTATGTTATAGCAAAAATTGCCTGGGAAAGGAAATGGAACCATTTATTTTATTGTTTCCATTTATAATTTATGATCCCAATTGCTTCTCAGATCGGTTGGAAATGCTAATGATCTGGGTTGAGTTGACCAGCTGGAAATAAATTATTAAATAATCCTTTGAAAATTAAAAGACGTTGTTTTCTTTCTCCCTTTCCAATGCCTTGATCCTTTTTAGTATTTTTCATGACATTTCAGATTTTGATCTAAATAACAGCAATAATAATCTTTGGCTTCCCAAAATATTATCAGCCAACAGTTATTTCATGTGACATTATGTTGGACTCAGATGACAGAAGCCATACATGTAACATTTAACGAGCACTCACACCATCAGACAGGGAAGCCGCTATCTGCTATGAAGCCCTAGAGTCACTGGGAAACTTATTTGTGCAAGGAGGAAATTAATAATAATTATAAATTTACAAAATTTTTTGTGGACTTCGAGGACCAACATTTTGAGAAAACTTATAGTTAGTAGGAAATGAGAAATAAAAAATTACACCTTTAGAAGTGTCTTAGAAAATAAATGCTGGGCACTGATACTCAATGTTTGAATAAATTAAAAAGAACTGGGTAGAGAGAGCCATGGCCAGGTGGCTCAGTTGCTTGGAGTGTCATCTCCTGCACCAGAAGGTTGCTGGTTTGATTACCAATCAGGGCACATTCCTGGGTTGCAGGTTTGAATCCAGTTGGGGAAGTCTTTAGGAGACAATTGATTGTTTGAATTGATCTCTCTTCTCCTCTCTCTCTCTCTCTCTCTCTCTCTCTCTCTCTCTCTCTCTCTCAAATCAATAAAAATCATGTCCTTGGTTGAGAATTGAAAACAAACAAAAAATAATCTAACAAACAAGTGAAAAAAGAACTAGGTATTTGAGAGTGAAGTATTTGATCTCAAAGGCCAAAATCCACCTTTGACAAAGATTCAGAAGTAACCCTGGAGGAAGACATCCTTTTCTTGGACTTTGAAGCCTTCATTTTACTCCAGGAAAATTGGAAGTTTCTTAGAAATGAGCTGTACTGGAGCTCTATATGGAAAAATGTCTTTACCACAAGTAAATTCACTTGAAACGTAACTCAGTTTCCTGAATATGTGGAGCCACTGATGCAAAATGCATCTGATTCATCATTGGAAGGGAGGTTTTATTTAGCAGCAAAGCTGGTGTGATATTTTTAGAAACAGTTAAGTTCATAAGATTTTTGAATGTTGAATGTCTTTAACACATAACATTTTTAAGAGATGTGCAGAAGTGACCATGCCACCTGGGCTGGAAGTGCTATTACCTCTTGTCCTGCTAATTCTCCACACTGCAGGCCACCTTGGGCTAGATCGTGGGTGGGGTTCAGCCAATGCAAGGGAGGATCTAGGGGTGGTTTTGTAAATTTCCCCAAGACAGCCCATCTTTGAATTCTTTGACTCTCAAGTAGCACTTGGTTCCTTTGAAGAACTCTGAGTCAGAATTTCAGAACTGGGGAGGACCTTAATGATCCATTGTATCCTCCAATCTGAACTTGAACCTGAGGAAACTAAGGCACAGCATTCAATAAGCTCACCCAGTCAACCCAGAGCATCGGTGGACTTGCACCAAGATTTCTCCATACCCCCCTGCACTTTCTCCCACAACAGTCTGTCTCTTGTTTTTCACCAGAAGTGAAGTAACACAGAAATCTTCCAGGAAGGGAAAGCCCTATTAAGAAGCACAAATTGGTAGTTACAGAATAGTCATGGGATATAAAGTACAGTGTAGGGAATACAGTCAATAATATTCTAATAACTATGTATAGTGTCAGAAGAGTACAAGATTTATTGAGATGATCACCTAGTATGTTATCTAATGTCTAATCACTAGCCTGTACACCTGAAACTAATATAATATTTTATGTCAACTATAATGGAAAAATTAAAAAATTAACAAATAAAAAAAGAAAGAATAATACATTTTTGGCTGAAACTGGGTTGTAGTTTCCTGAGAAGTGTGCTGCCTAGTCATCTCTATCTTCTCTCTCTGAGTGATATAATTTTTCCATAGAGTGGATGCAAAAAAGTGTCACCCTCCTGAGGAAAAACTACAGGTGGCCAAACATCCACCTGGCCTCAGCCTTCTTCGAACACTCCTGCCCTTTCAGCCTTCCTCTGGACATTTTCTCCTTGCCTTTCTACTGTCTGTGACTCATGATCCCATTGGCAGGTGTGCCTTTTACTTACTGCATCATATGACAAGTGACCCTAGTCTAACCACAGCAATGAGAGGGGGGGTAGGATGAAAGCAAACACAGCCCATGTGCCGAAAATTCATCTTTCTTCTCCTTTAAAAAGAAAATTCTATTTTAACTTATATTCAACAAAAACTTTATCTCTCTTGTCAGTGTTTCACTTACTATGAATTAGCTTTTAAGAAGGTGGTTCTTATAAGGTACATTAAAAAATAAAAATAAAAATAAATAGCACCTTCAAACCAGCATGTCATAAAACCACATTAAAGATGGACTCTAAAGCCATCTCTCAAACTGATGACTTAAAGTTGATATTTTAGCATCTTTTTCTCACTTTTTCCTTATTTAATTATAACCACTTCTCACACTTTAATTTTTTTTTTTTTACAGAAGTAAGATATAAGCATGTCACTGTATTTTGGATCTGTTTAGTTATTAGCAGTACTAAGTATCTACCTGCACACTCTAGTGAAATTTCTAGAACATTCCAAAGAGAATGTTGTGTAGCTTCCAGAACTTGCCCTCCCCCAGACCAAGATGTCAGTGTCCTGACATTCAACACTCTTCAACCCAAAGCTCACTCAGCCTACAAGACCTACAAAAAACAGAGTTAGAATGCATTTTGTCCAAGTTGAGGATTTCTTTTGAGTTATTGGACCCTTTGGGTTGTTGTAACAAAGGGGTGTTCATGCCCCAATACAAAGGCTGGGCTCTAAGAGAACTGCTCCTGGAGATCAGGGTGCCTGGCATCCTATGCCCCAGATGAGCATTTGTGAAAGTTGAAGATTGCCTTTCCCACACAAGGAAAAGATTCTTCAAACTCCAATAGGCACACATACTTGCCTCTTTACTGAGATAGGGAATGGGCAGGGGAGAGGACAGGCAGCAATTGGCAGTCCATGTGTCTCCTACACCTTCGATGTTTGGTGTGGAAATGAACATTGAAGGGACATCACTCAAAAGGTGGCCTTGAGTGACAATCCATCTTCCCTGATGGTTCTTATACATAAAAGGATTTTTTAAAGCTAGGACATGGACAGATTACCCACTATGTTTTTATTACACTAAAATACTTCTTTTTGATATGGTTCTTTCAATCTTGGATGTTTAAAACAAATATTACTGAAAAGAGGAAAAATGCCTCTAGAAGACTGAGCTTCAAAGTCAATGGAAGAATGACAAATTGCTATTGATAGGTCATAGGGTAGCATCCTTTTCTTTTTATCTATTTCCCTGGGGCACTGAAGTATGATTATTTGCTATACAGTATCATCCCGTGACATGATATTTGACAGAAAATATATTTTAGCACTGATCAATCTGTACACAGTGTCTATACAGCCTGGGTAAGTACAGTGTCCAGAAGCTTTATGCTTGAGGAAGTGGATTTTTTGCAATAAACACTATTTATTGGACATCTCATTATACAGGCATTCAAAGTATCTAATATAAATGCCAAGGAAAATGAACATAGTTTAGTCATAAAAAAAAAAAATCACACACAAGGAGTTTTAATTTATTTATGAAAGAGACACACAAATGATGTCATATTCCCTTTATTTATATGGTTTCATTGGGAAATGTTATCCCAGAATAGCTCAGAATAAGAGAATATCTCTTCTCTTCCAGAGATATTTTTAATAATAAAACAAAGGAATAATTCACATTAAAAATAAAAAAAATTATTGGGTGAATCTGATAGAATTATTAAGAGCAAGCTCATTTTGACTTCTGGCCAAGATGGAGGCCTAGACAGACATGCTGTGTCTCCCTCCACAACTAAGAAGGAATACAACTACCTTAAAACTAGAGAAAACCAGAAGTTCCAGAAAATTGAGCTGCAAGAAAGTCTGACAAAGAAATATATAAAGAAGAAATACTTAGCCAGACAGGTAGGAGGGGGAGGAGCCATGGTAGAGAGGATGTGGTGTGGTGGTGGCAGCAGCAGAAGGCTGGTGGAAAGTGCAGTCACATGTTTTAAAAAGTCAGAAGGGACACTTGGGGTAGCACTCCCAGCACCAGACCAGACCATGCACCTCATGGTCCCAGTGCCGATGAAATTAAAGCCTCATTTCTTCTGACTATGCAAACCAGTGGAGGTTGGGGTGGAGGCACAACTGCCAGTCTCTCAACAGAGTGCACTTGTTTAAAGGGCCCCCATGGTCATAGAACATCCTCAGACCCACCCACTTTGGGAACAATGGCCAGGGCAACAGCTAGAGGGGCACCAGTCCCATATAGAAGTGGGAGAAGTGCCTGGAAAAGGGGCGAGTGCTGAGCAAGCAGCATTGTTCCCTTTCAAACCCCTCCCCCACAAACAGCGCCGCAACATGGTGAAACGGGTAACCCTATACTGATGAATACCTAAGGCTCCTCCCTTACAATGTAACAGGAGCAACAGCTCTACCTAAGACACAGAGGCAAACAAATCCAGGGGCCTGTCAAGATAAGGAGACAGAGAGGTATGGCCCAAAAGAGAGAATGATCAAGGTTCTAGTGGGAGAACTAAGCGATGAGGACATAGCCAACCTAACATTCATAAAGTTCAAAACACTAGTGATAAAGATGCTCACAGGCTTGACAGATATGCTTAAGTACGGTAAATGCATAAGAGAAGAAGTGAAGTCTATGCTAAACGAAACGAAGGAAAATCCACACAAAACCAATGGTGAAGGGAAAGAAACGGGGTTCAAATCAATGATTTGGAACATAAGGAAGAAAAAAACAGTCAACCGGTACAGAATGAGGAAACAAGAGTTGAAAATATTGAGGAGAGGGTTAGGCGCCTCTTGGACAATGTTAAAAGTGCCACCATCCAAACCATAGGGATGCCAGAAGGAGAAGAGGAAGAGCAAGAAATTGAAAGCTTATGTGAGAAAATAATGAAGGAAAACTTCCCAAATTTGGTAAAGGAAATAGACATACAAGTTCATGAAGCACAGAGATTCCCAAACAAGCTATATCCAAAGAGGACCATACCAAGACAAATCATAATTAAAATGCCAAAGGTTCAAGATAAAGAGGGAATCTTAAAAGCAATAAGAGAAAAACAGAGAGTTACCTACAAAAGGGTGCCTATAAGATTCACAACTGATTCCTCCAAAGAATCTTTGCAGGCAAGAAGGGGCTGGCAATAAGTGTTCAAGGTGATAAAAAAGAAAGGACTTATGACCAAGATTACTCTATCCAACAAAGCTATCATTTAGAATGGAAGGGCAGATAAAGTGCTTCCCAGACAAGGCAAAGCTAAAGGAGTTCATCATCACCAAGCTATTGTTATGTGAAATGTCAAAGGGACTTACTTAAGAAAAAGAAGGTCCAAATTACGGTCACTAAAATGACAACAAACTCACAACTATTAACAACTGAATATAAAAAATAAAAACAAAATTCAACTAAGCAAATCAGAATAGAAACAGAATCATAAGTATGGAGATCATTTGGAGGGTTATTAGCTGGAAGGAGGAAGAGGGAGAAATGGGGAAATGGTTCAGGGATTAAGAAGCATAAATGGTTGGTACAAAGTAGACAGGGGACCGTTAAGAATAATATAGGAAAGGGTGATGTCAAAGAACTTACACGTACAACCCATGGACATGAACTAAGGGGAATGGGGTTGCTGGAGGGCAGAGGGGATCAAAGGGAAAAAAATAGGACTACTGTAACAACATAATCAATAAAATATACTTTAAAAAAAAGTAAGCTCATTTTGATTTGATTTAAATGTTTTCTCCTTTATTTCCCCACCTGTATTAGACCGAACTTTTGAGTTTATCCTCCTGCTTTGAGTAGAATGAGCAAAAATTTGCAATCATTTGGTTCAACTCCCTCATTTACAGTCAGCCCAGAGTGGGCGTCATCTTCTCATGTGTACAGAACTGGTTAGTGCTAGGTAGGGCTCTTGTTCAGTGTCAGGGCCCTTTCTGCCTGTCCAGGCTTTTTCATCATCCTTATTAGTACCCCAGTCCCTGTTGTTCACCAGCTATGTGGCCTTGGGCCTCAGCTTCTGCACCAGTTAAGGTGAAAGAGTTCAGTTAACCTCTGAAACCTCCTTCAGCTCTGAGATGTAGTTTTTCTAAGACCCACAAGGATCTTTGTAATGGGCAAAAATCTTGTTTAATAGGAATGTCTTACCCAACAACAAAAAATTTACAAAACCCATTGTGGCAAGTATTTCTTTTTTTTTTTTTTTCATTTGCCCAACAATTACTTAACCTATGTTTCTTGTGTTTTTCTAGTGACTGAATTATTGTATTTTTTTTATTCCTCTTCCTGCCAAAGGTACCTGCTGAATTGTGCCATGTGCAGCGTAAGCAGCCAACCATTGAAGTCCTGCCTCCTTATTGGTTTGATTCAGTTCCTGGGTAGTTTAGAAAGCCTTCCTTGTCCACACCCACCATAACTGTTCATTTTACTTATAAAATGAGATGTATGCACAGATGTTTTGGCATTCAGTGTATCAATCAATCCTTTGCCATATTAAGCTTTCTTGTATGTAGCTAATGGTTTTGTGTCTGTCTGCATGTTCTTTGCTTAGTCTTTCAATGTAGGCTGTGAGACAGGGTGTTCTTTTCTACCAGGTAGCATCACCTCAAGGCTTCATGGAACTCAAGTATCAGTTGAATGAATGGTAAAGTGGTAGATGCAGAAGTGTGAAATGGAGGGTGAACCAGCACTGTTTGAGATGACCCAGAAACATGAGCCTTTCAGTGAAAGAGGCTCCCATGGATTTGACATTGGTTGCATGGTAAATTTTCTGTGGTTCAGAATTTGGTTTTCAGTCACACTGACCCAGAAATTTATCGAGAATGATGACTTATGTAACACATTAAAGATTTCTAGCTCCAAATACTTCTCAGAAAGGGAAACACAATTAGATCACTTAGGGACATGTCAGGAACTGCAAGTTATAGCTACATTGGTTGAAAGCCAGGTGATACAACAAAGTTTTGCATAAACTGTTTCTACAAAGGAGTTTCACACAAGATAACATTGGTGGTAGAGCTGGATCTCCAACAACAAAGCTCAGCTTTCTTGATTACACTGCCTCACTGTTTCTCTCACCAAAGCTATCAATGGAAACATAAGCCAATTTAATGAAGGTGGAAATAGTACTTATGAGGTTGAAGTACGGAAGAGGTGTTTTCATATACATTCTCTCATCAGTCCTCTTGACAAAATAGTATTTTTGTCATCCTAGAAATGAAATAATCTTCTCAAATTTACAGTTTGTAGGCAGATTAATACAGATGAATGAATGCTGGATTTCCAGAGTTTCAGAAGCAGTTAAAATGGGTCATGCAAAGGTCATTAAAAGAAATAGTGCAATAATTATATCAACTTAAAATACATGTAGAAACTGGGGATGAGAACCACCTACTAACTTATTTGGAGGAAAATAATGTCTGCCTTCAAGAGAAGGTAACTCAAAAAGAAAATTCTAAAATAAGCTCTTAGAAATGTTATTGCAGGTTCACTGCTGCAGACACAGTGGAGTTGGAGACAGTTTAAAGTGAATCCCTTCTATTTTGCGCCCAGCTTCAAACTGCACCCCCAGCCCTTGACTGAAGATTAGTTAGGAAGCAGGAAAATTGTCATGGAGGCATCACTGGCATGGATGGGCATGGAGGGAAAAAACCACTTGTATCTCCTGAAAGAATGATAAGATTGATGGAAATGGGAAACACAGTAGATACCTTATGAGTTTATTTTAGCAAAAGTCTATTTTCATGACATCTTCCCTTAAAAAAAAAATCAAAATGGCTTGGAAGAAATAACTGTCATTTGTGTCTGAAAGTAGCTATGTTGTGGTAAATAATAAGGAATTATGAAAAATCCAGTGGAAATAGACTTATCCTAGTAAGGATAAGAGGGTTAACCTCCAAATGCCTAACACCTACTGACAGGGAGGTGGGAAGGCACAGGTGATTTGGGACAATGATTTTAAATATAATGGAAAGCAGATAAATTCTAGACATAACATTAAAAGACAGAATCAGAAATAATTTACCAATGAGTTCAAATCCAAAGATTCTGGAAGGTATATTCCTGCCAGATTAGAAGCACACTGAAAATGCAGGAGCAAAGCAGATTCTTGATTCTAGTTTCAAGATTTTGGACAATGACTCTGCTGCCTCTTTAGAGAGGAGCATCCCAAACAGGTGTCAAGTTGTCCACCCTCCCATGAGCCTCTGGGGCTAGGCACACACCTACATCTCCAGCCTGTCATCATGAACCCATATGGTCATACATTGTAGACATACAGGTTTTTTGATTTTTTAAAAATTTTTTTACTACTGGTTTTATTTCTTCCCTGTCTATTTAATACTATTTTTCTCTTCCTACTAAAAAAATGTATTGGAATATTCTTATTCTCTCATTTAAAGAGTAAAATTAATTGTTCTTGAGCATCAGTGACTTCTTGGAAAGTAGAACAAACAGATAAAGACAAGTCAATAAAAGTATTATTATCTTTTTTTTATGAGTCAAAAATTTTTGTGAGGCAAAATTATTCAAATGATTCACTTGTAAAGATGCCTACATTTTTTGTTCTTTAAATGTACTCAAAATATTTGGGTTCTCCAGAGAGACAGAGCCAGTAGGAGATTACATTATCTATCAGTCTATTTTTCTACAGTTAAGAGCAATATATTCTATTTGTTCTCTATAGATGTGTATACGTGTGTGTGTTGTGTGTGTGTGTGTATATATATATAGCTAGTGCATATACAGTTGGTTCTTAAACAGCCCCTACCACCCCTCTATGGTTGAACATCTGCACACAACTTTTGACTCCTTAGTTGTCACTTGATATCCACAAGGATTTTGTTCTAAGACCTTGCTTATAATTTTCCATCTGAGGTTGGTTGAATCCATGGATGCTAAACCAGGGACTATGGAGGGCCTAGTGTATATTTATTTTTTAAAATCTGCATATAGGGGAGATTCAAGATGGCGGAGGAGTAAGTGGAAGCTACACTAACCTCCTCCCAGGACCAGTATGGACTTTCAACTTAATTGTGGAGAATTCATTTGGAATAACCAACTGAACACTAGCTGGAGAGAAGTCTTATAACCACGGAGAGACAGAAAAGGCCACCTCATCACATGACCGGTAGGAAGTGCGGAGATGAGAAAGGGCTGGCTGGGCTCCCATCAATGGCAACTGAAGGGACTGAGAAACAGCTCAGCAGCCAGGAGTCCCCCTCTGAGAAGGGCAGGGTCTAAACCCCCAGCTGGGCTTCCCAGCCTACAGTACCAGAGTGAAAAGTGAAATAGTATCCAGCTGTGAAAAGCAAAAAGCCACAGGGTTTCTTGCTGGCCTGAGAGAAACGGCTGAAAAAAAAAAAAAGAGCTCTTAAGCAGATCACGTATGAAAATATTTTAGCACCCACTTACCCTGGGCTCAAGCAGAGGGAAGGCAGAGAGGACTGGAGATGCTTGGGGAGAATTTGGTGTGGTAGCTTTTAGGGGAGAACTGAGGGAGAAGCTGAACAGGTCCTGGTGCTGACTCATTCACCATACTGCAGGCAGACCATTCCTCTCCAAGTGGAATCAGCCTGAAGGAAACAAAAGCCCTGCCTACAGGAATTAAGCTGCCCTACCCTCAGTCCTTAAGCCTGATGACTGATCACAGATTGAATAGATTAACAACTAAAGGAGACAGAAAAAAGCAGATCTCTGGTAGTCTCCAACAGGCTGCTTAGGCCCAGACTGGTACACAACCTGATGCCACCAGGGGAAGATCCAGGAAGTGCAGATCAATCTAAGAAGCAACAACAACAAGAAGAATCACAAAAATGGATAGACAGAGAAACAACTCCCCATCGAAAGGAAAGAAAGAATCCCCAGAAAGATTGCTAAGTGATATAGAAGGAAGCAAATGATCAGACATGGAACTCAAAAGATGGATTATATGGAACCTCAGTGAGATCAGAGAGCTCAAAGAAAACTACAAAGAGCTCCAGGGAAACTACAAGGAACTCCAGGGAAAATACAAGGAACTTATTGAGAATTACACCAGCATGAAGAAGGACATAGAAGCTATCAATAAGAACCAGGAGGAAATGAAGAATACAATTTCTAAATTGAAGAAAACAGTAGAAGGAATTAAAAGCAGGCTAGAGGAAGCAGAAGATTGGATCAGGGAGTGGAGGACAACATAGAAAAAAATTCCCAGACAGTGCAACAAAATGAAAAAAGACTGAAAAAGAATGAAGAGGTTTTAAAAGAGCTGCAGGAGAACATAAAACATAATAATATCCATATCATAGGAATTCCAGAAGGAGAAGAAGAGGAGCAAGAAATAGAAAACCTGTTTGAAAAGCTAATGATAGAAAACTTCCCTAACTTAATGAGACAAGGAGTAATACAAGTACAGGAAGTACAGAGGGTCTCAATGAAGACAAACTCCAACAGGCCCACTTCGAGACACATCATAATTAAAATGGCAACATTAAAAGGCAAAGAGAGAATCTTAAAAGCAGCAAGAGCAAAACAGCTAACAACATACAAGGGAGCTCCAATAAGACTATCATCAGATTTCTCAGCAGAAACACTACAAGCCAGAAGGGAATGGGAAAAAATATTCCAAGCAATGAAAAACAAAGGCCTACAACCAAGAATACTCTACCCAGCAAGACTCTCATTCAAAATTGAAGGTGAAATAAGGAGTTTCCCAGACAAAAGAAGGCTAAAAGAATACATCTCCACCAAACCAGCATTGCAAGAGATGCTAAAGGGTGTGTTCTAAGAAAAAAGAAGAAAAGAACAAGAGAGGAGAGGAACAGAGGTACAAAGGGCAATGAATAAATACACGTCAATAATAACCTTAAATGTAAATGAATTAAATGCTCCTATTAAAAGACATAGGGTAACGGAATGGATAAGAAAACAGGATCCACATATTTGCTGTCTACAAGAAACACACCTCAAAACAAAAGATTTACACAGACTGAAAGTAAAGGGATATAAAAAAATATTCCAAGCAAACGGACTGGAAAAAAAAGCCAGGGTAGCAGTCCTCATATCAGACAAAATGGATTTCAAAGCAAGGGCAATAAAAAGAAACAAAGAAGGACATTTCATAATACTTAAAGGAACAATCCATCAAGAAGATATGACTTGGATAAACATATATGCACCCAACATAGGAGCACTCAAATACATAAAGCAAATACTAGAAGACCACAAAAAGGATATCAACAACAACACACTCATAGTAGGGGACTTCAACACTCCATTATCAACAATAGACAGATCATCAAAGCAAAGAAATACTAAGGATATACAGGCATTGAACAACACACTAAACCATATGGACCTAACATATATATATAGAACTTTCCACCCCAAAGAAGCAAAATATACATTCTTTTCAAATGCACATGGGACATTTTCAAAGATAGACCACATGAGAGGTCACAAAACAAGCCTCAACAAATTCAAGAAAATTGAAATCATATCAAGCATCTTTTCAGATCACAATGCCTTGAAACTAGAAATCAACCTCAGAGAAAAAACCAAAGACACCCAAACTCATGGAGATTGAATAACATGCTATTAAATAATGAATGGGTTAACAATGACATCAAAAAAGAAATCAAGAAATTTCTAGAAACTAATGAGAATGAGCACACAACAGCCCAAAACCTGTGGGACACAGCAAAAGCAGTCCTGAGAGGGAAGTTCCTAGCAATACAGGCATATCTGAAAAGGATAGAAGAATCTCAAATAAAAAACCTAACCCTGAAGCTACAAGAACTAGAACAACAACAACAAACAAAGCCTAGGGCAAGAAGAAGGAACGAAATCATCAAGATCAGGGCAGAACTAAATGACATAGAGACTAAACAAACAATCCAAAGATCAACAAAACTAGGAGCTGGTTCTTCGAAAAAATAAACAAAATCGACAAGCCTCTAGCCAGTCTAATCAAGAAAAAAAGAGAGAGGACCCAAATAAACAAAATCAGAAATGAAAGAGGAGAAATCACAACTGATACTACAGAAATACAAATGATAGTTAGAAATTACTACAGACAACTGTATGGCAAGAAATTTGACAATCTAGAACAAATGGACAAATTTCTAGAAACATGCAACCTTCCGAAACTGAATCAAGAAGAAGTGGAAAGTCTCAACAGACCAATAACAAAGAAGGGAATTGAAACAGTAATCAAAAATCTCCCTGCACACAAAAGTCCTGGACCGGATGGCTTCACAGGCGAATTCTACAAAACATTCAGGGAAGAACTAACTCCTATCCTCCTCAAACTGTTCCAAAAAATCCAAGAAGAGGAGAAAATTCCAAACTCTTTCTATGAAGCCAGTATTACCCTAATCCCCAAACCAGGTCAAGACACAACAAAGAAAGAAAACCACAGGCCAATATCACTGATGAACATCGATGCTAAAATCCTCAATAAAATATTGGCAAACAGAATCCAGCAATACATCAAAAAGATCATACATCATAGTCAAGTGGGCTTCATTCCAGGGATGCAAGGATGGTTTAATATTCGCAAATCAATAAATATAATACATCACCTAAACAAAATGAAAGACAAAAATGAAATGATCATATCAATAGATGCAGAAAAAGCATTTGATAAAGGACAACACCCATTTATGATGAAAACACTCAGCAAAATGGAAATAGAGGGAGCATACCTTAACATAATTAAGGCTATATATGAGAAGCCTGAGGCCAACATCATACTCAGTGGACAAAAACTAAAAGCATTCCCACTGAATTCAGGAACTAGACAAGGTTGTCCACTCTCTCCACTCCTATTCAACATAGTGTTGGAAGTCCTAGCCACAGCAACCAGACAAGAAAAAGAAATAAAAGGCATCCAAATTGGGAAAGAGGAAGTAAAACTTTCATTATATGCAGATGACATGATAGTATACCTAGAAAACCCTATAAACTCCACTAAAAGACTACTCGATATAAGTGAATTTGGCAAAATAGCAGGGTACAAAATAAATATACAGAAATCTAAGGCATTTCTGTACACCAACAATAAAATATCAGAGACAGAAACAAAAAAAAAAAAATACCATTTACTATAGCAACAAGAAAAATAAAGTACCTAGGAGTAAACTTAACCAAAGAGATAAAAGACCTGTACTCTGAAAATTACATAACATTGAAGAAAGAAATTAAGGAAGATACAAATAAATGGAAGCAAATACCATGTTCTTGGATGGGAAGAATCAACATCATCAAAATGGCCATACTACCCAAAGCAATTTACAGATTCAATGCAATCCCTATTAAAATACCAATGACATATTTCACAGACCTAGAACAAATACTCCATAAATTCATATGGAACCAAAAAAGACCCTGAATAGCAAAAGCAAGCTTGAGACAGAAGAACACAGCAGGAGAAATCACAACACCAGATATCAAACAATACTACAAAGCCACTATAATCAAAACAGTATGGTACTGGCATAAGAACAGACAAATAGATCAGTGGAACAGAACAGAGAGTCCAGAAATAAACCCAGGCCTCTATGGTCAACTAATATTTGCTAAAGGAGGTAGTAACATAAAATGGAGTAAGAAGAGCCTCTTTAACAAATGGTGCTGGGAGAACTGGATAGGGAGGGACCTGTAAAAAAATGAAACTAGTCCACCAACTTACACCACACATGAGAATAAACTCAAGATGGATCAAAGACTTGTTATGGCTACATAAGCGAGATTGAACACTCTGGAGCAGTGGATTAAAGCAAGCAAAGTTTTATTAAGCTGGCTGTCAGGCGGAGACCCTGTCTCAATAGTGCACCGATGGGGGACTGGGGTTTCGGGCAAGGGTTTATATAGGATTTGACTTTCTTTGTTTAGTGAGATGCAGCTCACTGGGGAGGGGGGTGGCAGGACAGGGCTGCAAGAGTGTTAAACAGAAATAAAGTTCTCAAGGCCATAGGTTCTGCAGGGCTAAAAGTTCGCAGGGCCATAAAGTTATCTCCGGCAGCATAACTCTTCATCCAGGGAGTGATTCTCTGTGAAGCAACTTATCTTCAAAGGGCTGGATATTCTGTAAAATATAACTTTTCACAACAGTTACAAACAAGACACAAGCAAATGGAAGGTGATAGAGGCTGTGGTGCTTTTAGCTTGTAAATCACCAATTTCTACTCCTCCCTACATTCCTCTCTCCAAGGCTTTTTAGCAATACCCTGCTACATCTTACAAAGAATATCTGAAGCCCCTACATATTTACATATTTAGCAAACCTCTGCAACTTTCTACAGGGAATAGCTGATGCCTCTACAGACTGAAATGTAAGCCGTGACACCATGAAAGTCCTAGAGGAAAACATAGGCAAGAAAATATCAGATATCTCACGTAACAATTTCTTCACGGATACATCTCCTAAAGCAAGAGAAATAAAGGAAAAAATAAATAAATGGGATTACATCAAACTAAAGAGTTTCTGCTCAGCAAAAGAAAACATCAGCAAGATGAAAAGGAAACCAACCATATGGGAAAACATATTTGCCAATGACATCACAGACAGGGGACTGATTTCCAAAATATATAAAGAGCTTATATGACTCAACATCAAGAAAACAAACAACCCAATTAAAAAATGGACAAAGGACCTGAACAAACACTTCTCCAAAGAGGACATACAGAAGGTCCATAGACACATGAAAAAATGCTCAACATCATTAGCCATCAGGGAGATGCAAATAAAAACCACAATGAGATACCATTTTACACCAGTCAGAATGGCTATCATCAACAAATCAACAAACAACAAGTGCTGGCGAGGATGTGGAGAAACGAGAACCCTGCTGCACTGTTGGTGGGAATGCAGACTGGTGCAGCCACTATGGAAAACAGTATGGAATTACCTCAAAAAACTAAAAATGGAACTGCCTTTTGAACCAGTGACTCCACTACTAGGATTATACCCGAAGAATCTTGAAACACCAATTCAAAAGAACTTATGCACCCCTATGTTTATAGCAGCACTGTTTACAATAGCTAAGTGCTGGAAACAACCTAAGTGCCCATCTGTAGATGAGTGGATCAAAAAACTGTGGTACATTTACACAACGGAATACTATGTAGCAGAAAGAAAGAAGGAACTCCTGCCATTTGCTACAACATGGATGGAACTAGAGAGAATTATGCTTAGTGACATAAGTCAGGCAAAGAAAGAAAAATACCATATGATATCACCTAATACAGGAAAGTAAAGAACAACACAAACAAAGGAACTAAATAGAACAAAGAGCAGAATAGCAGTCGATAGGGGGGAGGGGAGAGGGAGAGAAGGGGGATAAGTAAGGGAAGGGTTTAGTCAAAGAACCCGTATAAATGACTCATGGACATGGACAACGGGGAGGGATATGATTGTGGGAGAAGGGGTGGATTGGGTGGGGGAGTGAAATTGGGGGAAAAGGGGACAACTGTAATTGAAAAACCAAAAATAAATAAATAAATAAAGAGGCTTAGAAGTTCCATGATCTGTTTGTAAGCTGGATACAGTGGTGTAATTCAGTCCAAGTCTGAAGCCCTTAGAAGAAGGAAAGCTGATGGCGTAAGTCCCAGTCCGACGGCGGGAGAAAATGAGATGAGACATACAGTTCAAGCAGTAAGACAGGAAATAAAGGGGTAAATTATTCCATCCTCTACTTTGCCTTCTATTCAGATCCTCAACAGATTGGATGATGACAACCCACAGTGGGGAGAGCCATTCACTTCACTTTACTGACCCCACTGATTCAAATGCTCATCTCCTCCAGAAACACCCTCACCAACACACCCCAAATAATGTTTAATCTGGGCTTCTCACAGCTAGTCAAGATGACATTAAATTGACCATGGCAACTAGTCTTAAAGCCCATCTTCCACTTTTGAAATCTATGGCAAAAAATTTAACACCAGGAAACTTGTAACCCCTCCTCCCAAATATATTAAAGTAGAAGATAGAGTGATAGACATTTAAATCTGGAAGAATTCCCATGGGTCACAGGCTGGGTAATATAAGTTTCTCTGCTATTTATTCTGGTCAGATGCAGTAAGTTCTCTGTCTTAGAATCACGTGTCAAAGCAAACTGACCTAAATGATCACTGTGTTTGCTGAAGTACGTTAGCTAGGTTGACACATGCCTCATAGGGAACAGTCCAGAGGCAGGCAGGGGCACAGCGGGTGTGAACAGCTCTGTTCCTTGAGGTCATCCAAGGACTAGGTCCAGCTAGAGCTCTTCTCCAGGATGTTTTTCCGGTCTGCAGAGAGCAATCTGGCTCCAGCACCAAGACCTGGCCTCAGTACTTAAGAGAAGAAGGAGGAAGTAAAGGAGGAAACTGCACACTGGTCTTCAATCACTCTCTCTGAAATGTAGTCATGAGCCCCTACTTAGCTGTACTTTTTGAAATCCTGTGGCATGGCGGTAAAGTGGGAGGCAGGTCTGTTATGAAAAGGAAAAAGGGGGAGAGGTACAGGGTGATGAGTAGAGCCTCTTTCACAATTCCCCCTCCACATGCAAAAGCCTAATAATGTGAGATTAAGATGATGTGGTTGGGACCAGTCAGAAACAGGGATAAAATGACCGGTCAAAATTACTTTATGTTTCATTTTCAGATATAATATAGGAAACTTATTGAAAGTAGAAGTCAGCAGTAAAACAGGCCCCCACACCACAGATCCTTCTTTCTCAGTGTTGTTGAAATGTGTCTCTTGCTTTCCACTTGAAGACACCACCTAGCACTTGTCAATATCATTCAACACAAGCCAGTGGCTTCCAACAAGTCTCTCTGATTCTTGCCCCCCCCCCCCCACGTCTAATCTCTCTCACATAGCACCTACTCCTCTTCTTCCCGGACACCGCCACTGAGGCAACAAGAAGCCGTGTCTTCACATTTCCTATTAAAGCCCAGACTTCCATCCCAGCTCCTGGTCCTCCACAGCCTGGCCCCATGCCAGCCAGTTGTGATTTTTTTTCTCATTCCTGTTCACAGACTTCAGGCGGATATGCCCACAAACACGACTGAATGCTAAGCTCCAAATCTTTTTATTCTTTGTTTAAAAAATGTTTTTCATTTTAATGCTTCTATACTTTGCACTTGAAGTTTTTTCCTGTTAATGACCTCATGGTGGATATTTCCTTTAATTGAAAAAAGAACAACAAAGCTTTAGCCATCACCATCCTGCAACTCATGCCTGTTGATTCCTTTTTAAAGTCACACACAATGCACAAACAGCTGTTTTCAAGGAGCTTTTTAACTTTCAGCTCCTAAAGCTAAGAAAGAATAATGACAAATAACCCTGAGGTGCCCCAGCGAGCAGAACTAGATGCTTTCCAAAATAATCACTCCTGATGGGGTCCCAGACAGTATATATGCATATTTAGGGAAGGAAATCAGTGAAGAACATTCCTTTTTGACCAGGTGGTAAGGTAGACTTAACATAATGGCTTTGGTCCTAAAAGTAGCTCCCCATGCTTTTCATCTCAGTTAGCTACTGCACCAGCCCAGGCAAAGACAACAAAAGCTCTTTTCAGGAGGCCAGGTTTAAGGGCAGAAAGTAAATTGGTAATTGGATGCCTCTCAGTGGCAGAGGCCTAACAGATAGAGAATGGGAAGCCAGCTGGTGGCTGCTGAGCAGCAGACAGGAGCAGTATTTGTTCCTCAGTGCTTCCTTCTGCCTGAACTCTGAGCAGTATTTTATTATAGATGGCCGGTGATCAAAATGCATCTTTGATCTTTCTCTCCCACTCTTCATAGAGCGCTTTGTTCCTTCCCTCCTAACACCATATTAATATTTTCTTTAGGAAGGACTGGGATATGAATGTATTTCACATGTGGGTGAATCACGTAGGTCAACGATGTGCCACCCTCTTCAGCAGTCTTTTCTTCCAGTCTCATCTGATCTTGTGGAATAGAGGTTCTGGCCCCAGGTTTACAAACTTAGAGCCAGCTATAACTTAGTGACAAAGTATTTTTTTCTAAGTAATAATGGAAATAATAAAAAAAGAGAATTATTCAGTTGCTGTGTTAGACATATTAAGTCTATAATAACATTGAGAGAATCGATAAGGCGCAGTCAGGCAGTTATGGGTTTTAAGAGTGGTAAAAATACATCATGAGGAAAGACTGAGAAATAGTTTAACTACAAGAGCACTATGTCCATGGTGGGAGCTAAGAGCTCCCCCTTCCTCTCCCTGAAAAAGCTTCAGGACAGGGTGAAACACCTATTCTATTCTCCTGTCATTTATGAAGCTGAATTGAATTGAGAAGCTGTGAGGAGGTCAGGTTTCCATGGGGGCATTTCCTATAATTGTGAAAGACCAATAAGGCAAGCAGGCTTGTCAAGGAACAATCATCTAGTTTTTGTTTGTTTTTTTAACAAGTAAAGGTTATTATAACAATGATACCTTGAAGTGTTACTAGAAATCATGTCTGTGGATATTGCTCACTTTGTGGACAAGTTTAGCAAAGTTCTTGGACACCAGTATAGCCCATCTTTTATCTAAGCTTTTAAATCTAATTTTACTTGTAGTTTCTCAGAATGTAAAACAATAGGAAATCACACATTTGTTTTACTATTATTATTATTATTATTATTATTATTTGCCATTCAGAAATATCACAGAATCTTAATCAGTTGAACGAGCTTGTAAACCCAGTTCTGGTAAAGCAGAATCACCTCTAAAGTTAACTTATGTTTAATAATTGCTCAGGCTGCTACTTTGGCCTGAATAACTGCATGCACCCTGTCTGTCTCCCACCTTTGCAAGGTAAAGGATTTTCTATGGCTGGACTCCTTCAGCAGGCACCTCCTGCATAGATATTCCACCCCCTCTCCACCCCACTCCTCCACTGTCTTCCCTCTTCAGCAACCCTAGCCTTTAGGCATTGCACTGAACACATTCTGTCTTGTGTCAAAATGTGTATGTCTCCTCCAAAATCTGTCTTAATCATCTTTATGTTCCTAGCATCTGGCACAGCCATGTGGAGATATGCCACACATGCCCAAGTAAATACTTGAACAGTATAAGGAGCTGTGCATGAAACATGCTATCTGTTCATCTGGAGAGTATGTGAAGGAAGAAATCTCCCCATATGTCAGCTCTGGAGACTGTAGCTCATGGTTTGGGATCATGAATCAGAACGAGTCTGTAAAAAATAGGAGGAAACACATTAACTCCTGTGGTTTCTGAAACAGTGAAGCTGGTTCTATGGGAATCTTTTTCTTACCTAAAACAAAGCTCTGAGCACTGAGATGGAACAGGAGCTTTGTGACATATTTAGCAAGATGACCTCAACCCAGCCCGAAAACACTGCACAGGATTCAGAGGCTCTTTCCTTTTTTATATGAAAAAAACTGACTTTTTAGAAAGCAGTCTGGGACCTGCCATATAATAACATTTAGGCTCATAGCATAAGAGTAATTACTCATTTATCAACCATTTCCTACACAATAGAAAGGCACTTGATGCATTACTTTATTTAATCTGTACAACCACCATCCCTATGAGATAGACATTATTATAATACTCATTTTACATATGTAAAAGTTGAGGCTCAGAGGGGCTAAGTAGCTTAACTTTTCATGGTGGGGCCAAAACTTCAAGTGGCTTTTATTATTCTCCAGAGCCCACCATTACTTACAGGTGAAGCACTCAGTCCTATGAAACCTTTCGGCATTGTTGCCCAGGCACTCCTAAAATCACATGGTGGGTCTCTCATTGAGGCATTCAGTGTCAGCAGTGCCTTCAGCGAGGCTGCTCCATCTTCGCCCTCCAACCATCATCTTTATCAACTGGGTCCATGATGCAGTGGGAATGTGACAGATATGGAGGACTGGCAACCACATTTATGTCTTGCCTCAGCTGAAAGCTTGTGATGTGATAGTTTAGCTGTGTCACTTCCTCGTCTTCCTAAAACGTGAGATGGTGGCTGAGAATTATCCCCAAGGTCCTCTGAAAAGATAGTATTCTATAATCTTGCTTTTTGTTTTGTTTTGTTGTTGTTGTTATTCTTGAGTAATTAAAGAGAATAATTGAATGGGTTCTGCCTTTTCATCTTGTCTAATTTGGGGGAAAAAGTACTAAACAGAAAACCAAAGTTGACTCTGCTGAGTATTATAATAAGGCTTTCTTGGAGGTTTTATTGTGTGTGTGTTCTTTGCCATGTGACACATGTGATGGGCCTTCCTATGAAGGTCAAGGACAGAAAAACACATGGTCACCTCCAGGCTTATTGGTGACACCTGGGCTAGAAGAACAACCTTGAGGCAATTAGACTGCTGGCCATTTTCCAGGGGCCTGCCAGAAGGATTTCAAAAGCAGATGCTTTTCAGATCCCTCTTCTCTAGTTTCCATTAAATAAATTGTCTTATATTTTTCCTTCATTAAACCAAAACTTATGACCATTCTACCTGCTACCTTTATTCGTAAGTGTCTCACATACTGATAGCTGCATTAAAATAATCAGTTCCTGAACCACATATTGCTTAAAAATATTTTAGTGTCTGAGACATCCACATTATTTTTCTTACTTGTCTTTTCTAATTTAATCCTACAAATTTATTCTGTCCTTTTACAAACAAGAATATATTCTATACACTCAGTTTTCTATTGATACTGTGTCAGACAAAAGAGAAAAAAGAAAAGAGAAAAAAGAACTAAAGAAAAAGAAAAATGCTTTTAGCCTAAGAAGAATTTTATATAAATAGGAGCAAGTATTTCATATTCTTGTTCCATGGTGTTTGTCCCAAAGTAGAATAATAATTCAATCCATTTTCTTTATTAAATATGTGAGAGGACCATGCTAATATGATTGTACTCCTGTAGCACCTTGCACTCGTTTATTTGTTTTCTGTCACTTGTATAGACTTCCTACTGAATTCACCTTTTTTAGTTCCTGGTTCTCTAAGTCTGGTAGCCCTCAGATTCAGGCTGAGACACACACAGGTGCCCAGTGCACTCCAGTGTTTATCTAGAGTGGTTTCCATTCCCCTTCACGTCCTGTAGAATGCTGCTGCCCCTGGATGCCATCAACCTACTCAAAATCCTTTCTAATCTTTTAGTTGGTCAAAAATCACTTATAAAGAGGAATTACTTCTTGTGTATAAACTTTAGCACTTAGTACATATATCTTACAGAAGAATTGCAGCAACCAGGAACCATAGTAAAGGTTACCAACAATCTAGCTTCAATAATCCTATACTTTTCCCTATTGCTGATGTAGCAAATGCCTCATGGGTTAAATCAACACAAGTTTATCATTCTACAGTTCTGGAGGTCAGCGTAGGAAGTGGGTCTCACCAGGATAAAATAAAGATATCAACAAGGTGCATTCCTTTCTGGAGGTTTCAGGGAAGAATCAGCTTCCTTTCCTTTCCCAGCTTTGAGAAGCCACCCACATCCCTTGGTTCATGGTCTCATTCCTCCATCTTCACAGCCAGCAGAAATCTCAGGCTAGGTCCCTCTCATGCTAGCATCTCTCTGTTACTTCCTTTCAACTTCACTTTTCCAATAATAAGAACCTTGTGATTACTCTGGGCTCCCTGGGATACCCCAGGGCAATTGCCCCATCTCAAGATTCTTAACTTAATTACAATTGTAAAGTTCTTTTTGCTATGTATAGTAGCATATTCATAGGTTCTAGGAATTGGACGTGGACATCTGTGTAGTCATGATTCAGCCTACCACTGTTCACCCTCTGGTTCACATATTCCCATCTCACACATGCAGAATATGTTCACCCCATCCCACGTTTCCTGAAAGTCTTAACTCATTTCAACATCTACTCAAATATAAGATCTCACCTAACTTTTATCAGTTCAAAAGCCCAAACTCATTATCTGAGTCATCTAAATCAGGTACTCAGGTATGTGGAAGATTCTGAATATGGTCCATCCTCAGCCAAAATTTCTCTCCATCCATGATCCTGTGAAACTCAAAAAAACAGGATATCTGCTTCCAGAACACAATAGAGGTGCAGAGTTAGGGTAACCCTTAAAGACATTCATAAAAGTAAACAAGAAAGAAAAAAAGAAGTCCCTGCCATTTTAAGTAATTCCAAAATCCACTGGACAAAGCCTATTAGGTTCTAGGGCCCGAGGATAACCCTCTGTGGCTTGAGGCTCAGCCCTCAGAGCCATCCTTCCCAGAAAATAATGAATGAACACCAAAGAGGGGCAGCTATAAAAAAACTTTTTTATGTTACCCTCTACTGTCCCATCTACTTTTTTTCCACTGGGATCAAATCTGGGTTATCAGAGCCCAAATCAGGAACATTCAGAATATCAGTTGTGGGGCAAAACTCCAGACATAGTGTGGAGAGAATTCTTTGCAGGCCCAGAGGCTGGGAAGACGTGGGAGGGGGGAGTGTTTCTACTATTAGTTCAAGTTCCATCTCATCATGACTGAGAGGCCGCTAAGGTGACATTCCCTATGAAAGAAATATAAACACTGGCACAGAAGCTTTATTTGAAGAACACTCTTCTAGAGTTTGATACTTTCCAAAAAGTGAAAAAGTCTATGTCCAGACATCAGAGAACACATTACACTCATCTAAAAGAAAAATAAAATTAAACTTCGACCTGTTCTAAGAATTTATACAAACAAATCATAACACATATTCTAGTTTTACTTTTTTTAAAAAAATTTTTTTAATTTTTGTTCTAATACAGCCGTCCCAATTTTTCCTCATTGCTCTCCCCTGCCCGGCCCACCCCTACCCCCACAGTCAAATCTCACCCTGTTGTCCATGTCCAGGGTCATTTATACCTGTTCCTTGACTAGATCCTTCCACTTCTTTCCCCCCTTCTCACCCTCCTCTCTCCCCTCTGGTCATCGTTAGCCTGTTCCTTGTTTTCATGCCTCTGGTTCTATTTTGCTCATTTGTTTGTTTTCTTCATTAGGTTCTTCTTATAGGTGAGATCATATGGTATTTATCTTTCACTGACTGGCTTATTTCACTTAGTAAAATACTCTCTGGTTCCATCCATGCTGTTGCAAAAGGTAGGAGTTCCTTCTTTCTTTCTGCTGCATAGTATTCCATTGTGTAAAGGTACCACAGTTTTTTTGATCCACTCATCTACTGATGGGCACTTAAGCTGTTTTCAGCACTTGGCTATTATAAATAGTGCTGCTATGAACATTGGGGTACATAGGTTCTTTTGAATTGATGTTTCAAAATTCTTCGGGTATATTTCCAGCAGTGGAATCAAATCACTGGATCAAAAGGCAGTTCCGTTTTTAATTTTTTGAGGAAGTTTAAAAAATTGTTTTTTAACTGTTTTCCACAGTGGCTGCACCAGTCTGCATTCCCACCAACAGTGCACTAGGGTTTTCTAGCACTTGTTGTTTGTCAATTTGTTAATGATGGCCATTCTGAGGAGTGTGAGGTGGTTTTTATTTGCATCTCTCTGACAGCTGGTGATGTTGAGCATCCTTTCATATGCCTATGGACCCTCTGTATGTCCTCCTTGGAGGAGTGTCTGTTCAGGTTCTTTGCCCATTTTTTATCTGGATTGTTTGTCTTTCTGGTGTTGAGTTGTATGAGTTTTTTATGTATTTTGGAGATCAATCCTTTGTCCAAAGTATCACTGGCAAATGTTTTTCAACACAGTTGATTCCCTTTTCATTTGATAATGTTCTCTTCAGCCATGCACAAGCTTTTTAATTTGATGTAGTCCTGTTTGTTTATTCTTTCCTTTATTATCCTTTCCCTAGAGGATATATCACTGAAAATATTGCTGCATGGGATATCTGAGACTTTATTGCCTATGTTTTTCTCTAGGATTTTTATGGTTTCACAGATATTACATTGGCTTTGAATTTGAGGCCTCACATTAGTCATACACATTAAGAAAATATTAGTTTCTCATTTGTATCTGGATAAACAGTTGCAAAAATAGAGTAATATGGATTAGAGCCAAACTAGAAAAATAATTTATAATTTAATGCATTATTCTAATCACTGAAAAGTTAATTTTGTTCTTGTGCAAGGAACCTGAAAACTGGTGAAGGATCTTTGTATTTTAGAAAATGAGACTATAAAAGCTAGAATATGTTGAGTTATGACCTTAAGACTGTGTCTATAAAAATCTCTTCTGCCGCTCTGTGATTCCTTACTCATGCTCTAGAATCTCCCTTAGCTGATCTCAATGCCATATAAAGAGAACATGGGAAAGGCCACAGTGCATGCTGAGCTTCCTGTCACACACACTGCTAAGGAACGCTCTTGAAAAGTGCTCTTAACATATCCCCACAAGTGCTGATGAGCATTCTAAGCTCCCCAATGCATAACAAGAATTTTTTTACAATCTCAAAATATGATCAGTGAAGAGGATTTTAAAGATTATGTGGTCTAATCCGCTAATTTCACAGATGAGAAAACAGAGGCTTAGAAAGATTAGAAGGTTGTGTATGAGGTTAGGTAGCTATTTGTGGCAAGGCAAGGACCGGAATTCAATTATTGTTCAGTCCTGTACATTGTTTCTCTGCTTACATTTATGGAGAAAACACAAATCCTTGTAATCTTCTGTGCATGGTTTTCCCTATGGTGCAGGAGTCCAAATGTCAGGGATTGATATTATCATATTTTCTTAAAACTCCTAAAAATACATGTACACACATAAACACAATTTGGTAATTCCCCTATACTGTATATTCAGAAATGAGTGTTTAAGAGTAGAAGGCACATTCTCCAAGGTCAGCCCTGGGACAGAGCCAGATGTGGGCCTCTCAGCCTTCTCCCCACCAAGGCAGAGCCTTCCAACTAGGGCACATGGTGCCTGGAGATGAGTTGAAGGCCCACCCGCATGTGATCCCTCCTGCTCTCAGACAGCTGGACAGCTAAGCCCTGGACTGCATCAAGCTGCACGCTTTCTGTCATGAGCAGACAGCAGCATGATGCCCAAGTGTTGTGATTTCCCACCATGCCAGGCCTGAACATGAGTCCCACTAGTATTTGTGGTATATGTTATGTATTGTGCCAAATGCCTCAAAAACATTACCTCATTCTGCCCTTACAGCCATCTGTAAGGGTATCACCATTATTTGTATCTTGTCAGCCTTAGGGAGGCTAGTGACTTTCTCAAAAGAACACACTTCAAAAATGACTGAGCCCAGATCCAAAAGAGAGGACATGGGAAGGAATAAGAAAAACACATCTAACCCATGCCCAAGAGTTGTTGAATGAAACAAGATATACATATGCCCCTACTGTGAGCAGCAAATCAGAGATGTTCCTACTTTAAAAACCATGTGCTTGAATTATCTCATATTCAAATACTGGTGTCCAGACAGGGCTCAAGGATTTTCCCCTCATTACATAATCTCTCTAGAATTCAAAAGGGAGGTGTAGGGCCAAATGACCCCTTAGACTAAAATATTATGTAATAAACTTAGAGCTCTAACTGCTGGGAGAAGTAACAACGACCACCAGCATGTAAGGTGAAATTCTTGGGCAGTCTCTAGTCTCCTTGAACCAATGCCCTTAGTGAAATATGTATCTCCCTCTACCCATGTTCAAGTACCATGTAATGGCACATTCCTTTTCTAAAGCAAGCTGCTTTCACATATCAGTGGTTTCAAGAATTTGAAAAACTGTAACGTGGAACCAGTAGTAACTTGCTAGCACCATTTATTCACCAAGGTAATACAGTTGACAGAGGTTTTAGAGTCATGCAAATTCCAAATGCCATTTCAAAGCCAGCCAGGGACAGAATAAGAACTGATCTCTGTTTGTGATAATGACATTTAAAAGTCTAAAAATTATAGGGTTGTTTACAGAAATAAGCTATCATAAAATAATTGCATCAAGCTTGCATAAACATAAAAGAAAGCCAATTTGTTGTGGGCGGTTGAAAGAAAAGGTTCCCTTAAAAGAATGGAGAAGAGAAGACTCAATGTCAAACAAAAAACTTCAAAGGCTATCAGGAAATTTGTGGAATTTTCAAAGAGAACCTCATGCAAAGATTTCTCTAAAATTTTCTAAACTTAATAGCCTTATTTTCTTCAGACATCTAATTTAGATGATATACCAAACCCTATAATAAACCTCCCACAAAGAAATAATAGTAGATTGTATGTGCTATAGATGTTTGGTGTTCATTCCATTTAAATACAATTATTGAGGGAGATCCAAGATGGCGGAGGAGTAAGTGGAAGCTACACTAACCTCCTCCCAGGACCAGTCTGGATTTACAACTTAATTTTGGAGAAATCATCTGGAATAACCAACCGAACACTAGCTGGAAAGAAGTCTTATAACCACGGAGAGACAGAAAAGGCTGCTACATCACAACTTGACCGGTAGGGAGTGCGGAGATGCAGAAGGGCTGGCTGGGCTCACACGGGTGGCAGCTGAAGGGACTGAGAAACAGCTCAGCAGCCGGGGATTCCCCCTGAGAAGGGCAGGGTCTAAACCCCCAGCTAGGATTCCCAGCCTACAGCAACAGAGTGGAAAGTAAAATAGTATCAGCTGTGAAAAGCAAAAAGCCACAGGGTTTCTTGCTAGCCAGAGAGAAACAGCAGGAGAAAAGGAGCTCTTAAGTGGATCACATACAAAAATATTTTGGCCACCACTTACCCTGGGCTCAAGCAGAGGGAAGGCAGAGAGGACTGGAGACACTTGGGGAGAGTTTGGCATGGTGGCTTTGAGGGGCGAACTGGAGGAGCAGCCGACTGGGTCCCAGTGCTGACTCATCCCCAGTACTGCGGGTAGACCATTCCCCTCCAAGTGGCGTCAGCCTGAGGGGAAGCAAAAGCCCTGCCTACAGGAATTAAGCTGCCACATCCACGGTACTTAAGCCTGACAGCTAATCACAGATTGAATAGATTAACAATTAAAGAAAACAGACAACGGCAGTAGATCCCCGGAAGTCTCCAACAGGCTGCCTAGGGCCAGACTGGTACATGATCTGACGCCACAAGAGGCAGATCCAGGAAGTGCAGATCATTCTAAGAAGCACCAACAAACAATCGTCGTCGGCAGCCATCTGTCTCGAGAGATGATGGTGTAGCTTCTTAAGAGTCTATCTGCACCGCCGAGAATGGCTGTGCAGTCCAACTCGGGAGTGACACGGTATCTGTCTCCTCCCGTGTTGAATCGACATCTTGTGATGACACTGGAGTGTCCTCTCCAGTGAAGCTGAAGCTACAGAGCCTGGGCAGGGTGATATGGAGGGTCTGCTGTTGCCCATGCAGCAGACCCCCCCTCTCTTCGCAGCTGAAGGGTCCAAGGGAAAGACGGAGTCAATACAGCTTGGCTTCAGGTGCGCCGCAGGAGTTGCCGGTGTTGACTACAACGTCGAACTGCCTTAGGGACTCCGGCTCCGGATTTTCTGTCGGGGTTTACTCCCTTAGCCTTTCCCCTGAAGAGGTACGCCGCAAGGCAGCGGAGGTTTTTTGGAGTCAGAGTTTTCCTTCTCTGATGTGCCCTGACTGGAAGATCGAACCAGCGACACTTAGCTCGCAGGCCGATGCTCAATCCACTGAGCCAAACCAGCCAGGGTACCAACAAACAATAGGAGTCACAAAAATGGGGAGACAGAGAAACAACTTCCCATCAAAAGGAAAGGTAGAATCCCCAGAAAGAGTGCTAAATGAAATAGAGGGGAGCAAACTATCAGATATGGAATTCAAAACATGGATTATGGAGAAGCTGAATGAGCTCAGCGGAAACTACAAATAACTCCAGGGAAACTACAAGGAACTCCAGAAAAACTACAAGGACCTCACAGAGAATTACACGAGCATGAAAACAGACATAGAAGCTATCAATAAGAGCCAGGAGGAAATGAAGAATACGATCTCTGAATTGAAGAACACAGTAGAAGGAGTTAAAAGCAGGCTAGAGGAAGCAGAAGATCAGATCAGTGAGCTGGAGGACAACATACACAAAAATACCCAGACACTACAACAAAATGAAAAAATACTGAACAAGACTGAAGAGGTTCTAAGACAGCTGCAGGACAACATGAAACGTAATAATATCCGTATCATAGGAATTCCAGAAGGAGAAGAAGAAGAGCAAGGGATAGAAAACCTCTTTGAAAAACTAATGACAGAAAACTTCCCTCATATGAGGAGAGAAAGAGTCACACAAGTCCAGGAAGCACAGAGGGTCCCAATAAAGATGAACCCCAACAGGCCCACCTCAAGACACATCATAATTAAAATGGCAACATTCAAAGACAAAGAGAGTCCTAAAAGCAGCAAGAGAGAAACAACTAATAACATACAAGGGAGCTCCAATAAGGCTATCATCAGATTTCTCAGCAGAAACACTACAAGCCAGAAGGGAATGGCAAAAAATATTCCAAGCAATGAAAAACAAAGACCTACAACCTAGGATACTATACCCAGCAAGACTTTCCTTCAAAATGGAAGGTGAAATAAGGAGCTTCCAAGACAAAAGAAGGCTAAAAGAATACATCTCCACCAAACCAGCAATGCAAGAGATGCTAAAGAGTCTGCTCTAAGAAGATAAAGAAACAGAGAGAGACAGAGAAGAACATGAGTACAAAGGGGAAAAATGACAATGAATAAGTACTTATCGGTAATAACCTTAAATGTAAATGGATTAAACGCTCCAATTAAAAGACATAGGGTAGTTGAATGGATTAGAAAGAATGACCCAAGTATATGCTGTCTACAAGAGACACACGTTAGAACAAAAGATCTACACAGACTGAAAGTAAAGGAATGGAAAAAAGTATTTCAAGCAAATGAACATGAAAAAAAAAAGCCGGGGTAGCAATACTTATATCAGACAAAACAGATTTCACAACAAAGTCCATAAAAAGAGACAAAGAAGGGCATTTCATAATACTTAAGGGAAAAATCCATCAAGAAGATATAACCCTTATAAATATATATGCACCCAACTTAGGAGCACCCAAATATATAAGAAAAATTTTGAAAGACTCCAAGAAAGATATAGACAACAACACACTCATAGTAGGGGACTTTAACACCCCATTGTCAACAATGGACAGATCTTCGAAGCAAAGAAACACCAAAGATATTGAGGCACTGAACAACACTCTAGATCAAATGGACTTAGTCGATATATATAGAAGTTTTCACCCCAAAGAAGCAAAATATACATACTTCTCAAGTGCACATGGAATATTTTCAAAGATAGACCACATGGTAGGACACAAAACAAGCCTTAACAAATTCAAGAAAATTGAAATTATATCAAGCATCTTCTAAGATCACAATGGCTTAAAATTGGAAATCAACCTCAAGGAAAAAACTCAAAACCATTCAAATTCATGGAGAATGAATAACATGCTATTAAATAATGACTGGGTTGACAAAGACATCAAGGAAGAAATCAAAAAGTTTCTGGAAACTAATGATAATGAATACACAACAACCCAAAACCTATGGGATACAGCGAAAGCAGTCCTAAGAGGAAAGTTCATAGCAATACAAGCCTACCTAAAAAAGCTAGAAGAATCTCTAATAAAAAATTGAACCCTACAGTTACAAGAACTAGAGGAAGAACAACAAGCAAAGCCCAGATCAAGTAGAAGGAAGGAAATCATCAAGATCAGAGCACAATTAAATGACATAGAGTCTAAACTAACAATTAAAAAGATCAACAAAAGTAGGAGCTGGTTCTTTGAAAAGAAAAACAAAATTGAAAAGCCTTTAACCAAGCTCATCAAGAAAAAAAGAGAGAGGACCCAAATAAATAAAATCAGAAATGAAAGAGGAGAAATCACAACCGATACCACAGAAATACAAAGGATTATAAGAAATTATTATGAACAACTGTATGGCAAGAAATTTGACAACCTAGAGGAAATGGACAAATTCCTGGAAACCTATAGTCTTCCCAAACTGAATCAAGAAGAAGCAGAAAGTCTGAATAGACCAATAACAGCTAGTGAAATTGAAGCAGTAATCAAAAAACTCCCAGCACACAAAAGCCCTGGACCGGATGGCTTCACAAGTGAATTCTACAAAACATTTAGGAAAGAACTAACTCCTATCCTCCTCAGACTATTCCAAAAGATACAAGAAGAGGGAAGACTGCCAAACTCATTCTATGAAGCCAGTATAACCCTAATTCCAAAACCAGGTCAAGACACAACAAAGAAAGAAAACTACAGGCCAATATCGCTGATGAACAAAGATGCTAAAATCCTCAACAAAATATTGGCAAACCGGATCCAGCAACACATTAGAAACATCATACACCACGATCAAGTAGGATTCATCCCAGGGATGCAAGGATGGTTTAACATTCGCAAATCAATAAACGTAATACACCACATAAACAAAATGAAAGACAAAAAACACATGATCATATCAATAGATGCAGAAAAAGCATTTGATAAAGTACAACACTCATTTATGATAAAAACTCTCAGCAAAATGGGAATAGAGGGAGCATACCTCAACATAATAAAGGCCATATATGAGAAACCTGAAGCCAACATCATACTCAATGGGCAAACACAGAGCATTCCCCCTGAGATCAGGAACAAGACAAGGATGTCCGCTCTCTCCACTCCTATTCAACATAGTCTTGGAAGTTCTAGCCACTGCAATCAGACAAGAAAGAGAAATAAAAGGCATCCAAATTGGAAAAGAGGAAGTAAAACTGTCATTATTTGCAGGTGACACGATAGTGTACATAGAAAACCCTATAGACTCCACAAAAAAACTACTCGACCTAATAAGTGAATTCGGCAAAATAGCAGGATACAAAGTCAATATTAAGAAATCAAAGGCATTTCTGTACACCAACAATAAAAACTCAGAGATAGAAACTGAAAGAAAAATTCAATTTACCATAGCAACAAGAAAAATAAAATACCTAGGAATAAGCTTAACCAAGGAGGTAAAAGACCTGTACTCAGAAAACTACATAACACTGAAGAGAGAAATTAAAGAAGATACAAATAAATGGAAGCATATACCATGCTCATGGATGGGAGGAATCAACATCATTAAAATGTCTATACTACCCAAAGCAATTTATAGATTCAATGCAATCCCTATTAAAATACCAGCAACATATTTCACAGACCTAGAACAAATACTTCAAAAATTTATATGGAACCAAAAAAGAGCCCGAATAGCCACAGTAATTTTGAGGAAGAACACAGTAGGAGGAATCACAATACCTGATATCAAACTATACTACAAGGCCACGGTAATCGAAACAGTCTGGTACTGGCATAAAAACAGACATATAGATCAATGGAACAGAATAGAGAGCCCAGAAATAAACCCAGGTTCATATGGTCAACTAATATTTGACAAAGGGGGAAAGAACATCAAATGGAGTGAAAAGAGCCTCTTTAACAAATGGTGTTGGGAGAACTGGACAGGGACATGCAAAAAAATGAAACTAGACCACCAACTTACACCATACACCAGAATAAACTCAAAATGGATCAAAGACTTAAATGTAAGCCGTGATACCATAAAAGTCCTAGAGGAAAAAATAGGCAGGAAAATTTCAGATATCTCACGTAGCAACATTTTCACTGATATATCTCCTAAGGCAAGGGAAATAAAGGAAAGAATAAACAAATGGGACTACATCAAACTAAAAAGTTTCTGCTCAGCTAAAGAAAACATCAGCAAGATGAAAAGGAAACCAACCATATGGGAAAATATATTTGCCAATGACATCTCAGACAAGGGATTGATCTCCAAAATATATAAAGAACTCATACGACTCAACACGAAGAAGACAGACAACCCAATTAAAAAATGGGCAAAGGACCTAAACAAACGCTTCTCTGAAGACATACAGAGGGCCCATAGACATATGAAAGTATGCTCAACAACACTAGCCATCAGAGAGATGCAAATAAAAACCACAATGAGATACCATCTCACACCAGTCAGAATGGCCATAATCAACAAATCAACGAACAACTTGTGCTGGAGAGGATGCGGAGAAACAGGAACCCTGGTGCACTGCTGGTGGGAATGCAGACTGGTGCAGCCACTATGGAAAACAGTTTGGAATTTCCTCAAAAAACTAAAATTGGAACTGCCTTTTGAACCAGCAATTCCATTGCTAGGATTATATCCGAAAAATCCTGAAACACCAATTCAAAAGAACCTATGCACTCCAATGTTCATAGCAGCACTGTTTACAATAGCCAAGTGCTGAAAACAACCTAAGTGCCCATCTGTAGATGAGTGGATAAAAAAACTGTGGTACATTTACACAATGGAGTTCTAGGTAACAGAAAGAAAGAAGGAACTTCTACCATTTGCAACAACATGGATGGAACTAGAGAGAATTATGCTTAGCGAAATAAGTCAGGCAACGACAGAAAAATACGTTATGCTGTCACCTATTACAGGAAACTAATGAACAACACAAGCAAATGAGCAAAATTGAACCAGAGCTATGTAAACAAGAAGTAGACTAACATTAACAAGGGGGGAGGTGGGAGGGAGAGAAGGGGGTTAGAAGGGGAAGTGTCAAGTCAAAGAACATGTATAAATGACCCACGGACGTGGGCAACTGAGTAGGGACTGAATGTTGGGGAAGGGAGGGGCAGGGTACAGGGAAGCAAGAGGGGGAAAAAAAGTGAGACAACTGTAATGGAAAAACAAACAAATTTTTTTTTTAGTGGGGGAAAAATGAAAATATGAAGAATGGAAATGCCAGTTCAGTGAATATTAGGACAAAGATTTTCCTTCACGTTGTATATTTTTCTCCCTATTTGATCTCTCCAGAATTTGGCATTCTAAACAAGTAAGTAATGACTTAAGTTTCTTTGCATAGAACTAATAAGACCAGTTGTTAATAGAGGTTCCTTTTTCTGACCAAGCCTTTGACTGGAATGTCAAGCCTAAAGGAGACATACTTGGGCTCAGGTTGTTACCAAAAAGCCCTGAGGAACTGGGAATGACTTTCAAAGGTAATAAAAGCCCTCGAGATAAAAGGCCTGCTACCATGGTTGGTTGTGCGGTCCACAGCAATCTCTCCAGGGAAGGAACGAAGGTTGTTTTCCTGAAAGATGGCTAGAAGGGACCTTAAGGCACAATGGAAAACCAGAAAGACTTGGAAAGGACAGGTGTGTACAGGCAAGGATGAATGCCAGGTATGTGGCCCAGCTTCTGTTCCCTGAAGAGAAGACTGAGGGTCACCCTAAATGTTCCTTGGGTAAGTTCCAGCAAAACAGAACTAAAGATCATAAGTGATCATTTGCTGCTCTTGTTATGTTTATGCAAATGAACAGGATAAATTAAAAATGGACTTAATGTAGTCCCTTTAAAGACAAGGAGGGTAATCTTAGGGAGAAAAATCATTATTCAAGGAAAATCATAATGATCAGTAGTAGACTGTAAAGTAGGGCAGCTAACCGTCTTAAAAGTTTCTTCTCATTTAAAATATAGTTTCACTTGAAAATTAAACCATGTCTGTGATATCATCAAAGAGTTTCAAGTTGCAGGCAAGTAGAATGTCAAGTGCCTTGCAACTGGATGTCTTCCCAATAAGACAGTCTTACAGATTTAGAGACTTGTTTGTTGGTTATGTTACATAAATTAACATGTGTTTTCTGTTTTGAAAGGGCATAAGCCTATGACCGCATTACCTGAGTAACTGTCTGTATGCATAAGCCTCACTTAATCCTCTCTGCAGCACTGCCTCCTGAGACTCAACAGTTTGGCTGAACTAAATGGCTGGGTTGGTGAAGAATGGCGTGGTCTGTGGGCTTCACTTTAAAACTGGTTTCTCTTTTCTATCTTAATGGCTTGGACAGAAAGTGCCCAGAGGTCTGAGAGGAGAAAAACCTAAACTATTTCCCTCAGCCCAAACTAAATATAATGGACAAAAGGGTTTTGGAGAGGTGAGATGTGCCTAGCACACCTTCCTCCAAAGAAGCCTTATTTTTTTTTTCTCCTAATATGGAACATTGAAAAATTAATCCCTCCCTTTTGTCATCTAGTAGTTATGGATTGAATGATGTCTTTTAACCCTTTTCGCCAAATCTGTTGCCCCCAGAATACAACAGGGATGCCAGCCTGTTAAACCAAGCACGCCGTTGTCCAGAGACCGCCAACTGACCTGGAGTCTGCACAATCCTTCCCCATGTGGGAAGGTCACCCTTCCTCCACACCCCCACTATTATTAGGGATTTCTGGGCCCAAGGGTAGGTAGGATGATGACCATGTCCAGCTTGAAGCAGCTAGAGGAGCTCGAGACCTTCGCCCATTGTCCTTTACAAGATTACAAAGGGTCTTAATATCTGAGAGGGAGGGATAGTTATTTTTTATGAACCATGGGTATGGACTTGGGGGGGGGGATTGCTGGGGGAGGGAGATGCTGGGTGGAGGGGAGTAAAGGGGAGAAAATTGGAACTATTGTAACAATATAATCAATAAAGAAAAGCTGGAAAAAAATAAATAAATACAATTATTGAACTTCTACCATCAGTCAGAATGCTGGTGTTCCATGGCAACAGCAAAAGAAAGGTCACAATAATGTTTTCCAAGGCAATTTTTGGTCATCAGGGGATATTTACTATTAATCTTAGAGGCTGTATCACCAGAGGAATGATGGGTAATGATTCCATTTCATATTATGCAGGTTTCTGTTCTCCAAGTCACTGACAGCTTGTACCTCAGTGGTATCTACTATGCTTGTAAGATGCATGAAGTCACTACATAAGTGTCATGTTGTGGTCGTTAAGGTAGGACAGACTCTGAGTCTCTTGCTCTCTGCTCTGTTGGACAGTCATTAGTCCCAGAGGTAATATTTGGGGGAAAATTTTTAAAGCTCTATTTTGGGGATCAACAAAAGCTGGATTTGACACCCAGGTCTGCCTGTTTCAGCCATCAACTTAGTGTTATCTGGTCCAGTAAGTGGGATGTAACCACACTCTTAGAGCTGCCATGGGGGTTACAGGTGCTGACAATTCAGAAACCTCAGCTCAATGCCTGAACTAGTACAAGTGATCAATAAGTGTAGCTATTCCTAATATTGCTATACACTTTCTTAATTATCTCAGTAGTTTGTCTGTGTTATATTTTTAGTACGTGTGAGCAGATGCTAGAGAGCATTTTAAAATTAAAAAATACAAGTGTATCATTTTTACAATTTCCCCTGGGCTCATGTCACTTGAAGCAGATATTAATTTATGAATTTTGAAGTTGAATGAGATTTATTGCCAAGTTTTTATATGTCATGAGAATACTAAATATTACACCATTGGTACCTATACATGTATATTTACATATGTATATATATGTCTAAATATATATAAATAGATGCATTTAGTCATTTTAAAGATTTTATCAAAATGCATTGATATTAGATTCTCCAAATATATAAACAATGTTATAGTATCAAAAGATATTATTTTAGCAAATTTCGGGCTTATAATAAAACTTTCTTTTGTAAGCTGAAGTTATATCATTCACAGTAGTTTAAGTGAAGGATCTGCAAGTTCAAAAGGGGATTTCAATCCCTTCTAAGTTAAGGAGTCTTCTTAAATCAATATTCTGTCCTCTCTAAGAAATCTGTTTTTAAAAAGCAGAACAAGGAATCAGTTTGTCTTGCTAATGTTAACACGTGTAAAACATTCTGTTACCGGGGGTTTGAAAATGGTCAAAGTGAAACTTGGGGTTTCTAGTGCTCTCTCTGGAGCTTCAGGAAGAAAAGTCAATCTTTATTTGACAACTGTTAGAATTCTCATAAAACATTTTCTCTTTCTAAAAAAAATCCATAATAAATTTCTGTAATATCTTGATTTTTTTAATTCTTAAAAATGTCATAAGAAATCTATGTGTGTCATAAAAATATGTATGTTCATGTCATTTAGATCTTTATAATACCATCCTTCACTGCCTCCCCTCTCCCTTCCAAATTATTGACTCCCTGATCAACACAAGCATCAAAGATTTCAAGGATTTGGGCAAATGAATTCTTATGTTCACAATTTCTTCTTCACTACATACAAGAGAAAATTAGATATTAATGAATGTCAAAGAAAATCTTATTTCTAAGTGATCTGACACATCAAAATAAAAACTAACTTATAAAAATATATTTTAGGTGTATTATTTATAATTTCAAACATTAAAAATATACATAATGTGTGCATATGCACCCACTGCTTTCTTTTCTTGGGAGACATGACATTATCTTTTCACAATGTTTTTCCTTGCTAGCTAGCCAATGCTTTCTTTTGTTTTATCATTCAAGGCCTAGACCTGATTTCTGACATCACATGACAGGGTTGCTATAGGAACAGTAGCGTTGTGTGTCCCTGAGAGAACAAAGGGTGATTTTCATTTGAGGACCTCAGAGAAGGCTTGCTTCCCTTTTAGTAAATATTGTGGTAACCAGCATATTAAATGTTATTGGCAAAATTCCCCATATATTTTATGTGTTCTCTTTCCAGCAATTGCTTCTTACAGCACGTGTTATTATAATAATCTTGGAATGGGGACACAGGCTGGGACACAAAGGACACCTTGCATGAGTTGGGAATGATGACCAGTCAAAGCCAGTAGCCAGATTTTGAATCATGGCTTTTGTCTTCTGAGTCCCAAGTCACAGCAGTTCCCAGGAGATACCAGATTGTGCTGTTACTTATTTTTTTTAAATTTTGGTACCCATATGATCAATTTTAAAGCAGATTAAGAGTCAGATAGTTCTCCAGTTCTCCTAAGTCCTCTTGGAGTCATTTAGCTAAATTCAGGTACATGGTTTACACATGTAGGCAACCTTCATGAAAAGTCCAGAAAAATTCAAACTCTCTACATATCGGGAAAAACAACAACAACAACAACAATGAACATTGCTATGATTGAAGTTACAGTTATTACTTCAAACATGTTTTCTTATGTAACTGTGTAATTGTTTACAGATATACCATTTTTATTTAGTGTATGTCTTTTATTCACTCATCCATAAAATTGTTTAACAACATTTATGTTGTAAAGTACACAAATCATAAGTGTATATAGTCCATTATGTTTTTCTAAATGAGCACACACATATAACTACCATCCAGATCAAATTATAAAACATTCCCAATACCCAGTACCTTCAAATCAGAGCCTTTCAAAAAGTAACCACTGTTCTGACAGCTTCCATTACAAATTCACTTTGCCAGTGTTTGTACTTTACATAAATGGAATCATCCTGCATCACACAGAGTGTATATTCTTCTGTGACTGTGATATGTCTGATGGGTGTGTATGCACAGTTTGTTCCTATTTCATTGCTGCCTGAATTCCACTGTATGAATATAATCCTAATTATTTAGCATTATATTTAGCATTATATTGTTAGGCATTTGAGCTGTTTCCAGTTTTGAGTTGTTGTGAATAAGGTTACTATAAGCATTCTCATAAATATCTTTTTATGGATATCTCCACTTTTTTCTGGGGCAACATTGTCAAATTCACTTATTAATTTTAATTGTTTATCTGTATATTTTAATGAATATTCTATCTACACAGTTATGCTATCTATGAAAAATGACAGTTTGTGTTCTTCACAATACTCATGAGTTTTATTTCTTTTGCTTGCCTTATAGCACTAGATAAGAGCTCCAGTGTACCATTGCATAGAAACTAGTGTAGTGGACTCGCATTCTGAAGCAGAAAGCTTTTAAAGTTTTGTTATTAAGTCTAATATTTCTGTAGATTTTTTTAGGAGGCTTTTATTAAATAAAGAAACTCTCCTTCCATTCATAACTTGCTTTACCATGAATGGTTTCTGAAAATATCAGGTACTTATCCAGCATCTATTGAGAATCTCATGTAATTTTTCTCAATCACATTGTTTTAATTTTTAGTCTTAAACACACATTTATAGAACAAACACAACATAATTGTGATGCATTATTTTTTATACATCATGTTGATTTGTTAATATTTTGTCTAGGATTTTACACCTATGTTTATGAGAGTGATTTACTTGTAATTTTTCTATCTTATAACATCCTTGTTAAGTTTTGATACTGAGGTTATGCTGGCCTCATAGAAAGAGTCTGGAAGTGCCCCCTCTTCTACTTTCCGGCTGAGTTTGTGGAAGAGTAGTGTGAGTTCTTTAGGTATTTTAGTGATTTTATCCTGTGGCCCACTGGGACTTGAGTTTTCTTAATGAGAATGTTTTAAATTCCAGATTCAATTCCACTCATCAAATAGGATTATAAAGATTTTCTGTTTCTCCTTGTTTTCATTCTGAAAAAATTAGGTTTTTAAGGAATTTTGTTTCTTTCATTATAAATTTCAAATTGATTTACACAACATTATATATAATATTCTATTTTCCAATCCCCAGAAGCTGTGACTGTGTTACCTTACATGTCAAAAGGACCTTTACAGATATGATTAAGTTAGGATCTTGAGATAGAAAGATTATCCTGAATTATGTAATGAATCAGTATAATCACACGCATCCTTTTAAGTGAAAGAGGAAGGCAGGAGGGTTGGAGTCAGAGAAGGAGCTGAGACAACAGTTGCAGAGGCCAGAGTGCTGCCATCTCTGAAAAGGACAGAACTGAAGAGCTCTGGGTGCTTCTAGAAGCTGGAAATGGCAAGGAAGCTGATTCTTCCCTAGGGTTCCAGACACCTGCCAACACCTTAATTTTAGCCCCATAAACCTAATTTCAGACTTGTGATCCCCTGCACTGCTGTATAATAAATCTGTGTTGTGTTTAGCCACCAAGTTTGTGATTATTTGTTACATCACCAAAGGACATTGATACAACTTGCCATTATTTTTAATGTCTTTAGGATCTGTAATGATGTCCCCTCCTTGTCATTTATAATATGCACTTGTGTTTTTCCCCTCTTTTTCTTAATCAGTCTAAGTTTTTTCCATTTTTTTAGTTGATTCAAAGAACAAATTTTGGATTTATTAATTTCCTCTACTGCCTACTTTTTATTTCTTTGATAACTGTTCTGATTGTTATTAATTCTTCATTTATAACCTTTCTGGTTTTGGCTGAATTTCTTTTTTTTCTTGTCTTCTAAAATAGATTATTTAGATCTCTGACTTTCATTCCAGGTATACATCCAACAGAAACAGATACACATAGTACTGAATGATACATGTAAGAATGTTCATAGTAGTCTTGGTACAATCGCCTCAAACAGGAAATAACCTAAATGCTTATCAGAGGCCTTCTATGTTAAACTAAGTATTAAATTTGTGTACTAAACTAAGGAGTTTGACTTTTATCCTGAAAGACAGTGGGGTAGGATACGCAGGGCATTGACAGGTTTTGAGCACTTGAATGACATTTTCAGCAGGTGTTTTTTAAAGTTCTTCTCTCTGGCACAGTTTGGAGATGCCCTGAAGGAACCAGACTGGGTGAATCCAGCCAAAAGAGGACTGATTAGTAACCTAGGTGGCTGGTGCACTGACAACAGAATGATGAGGTTGGACAGGTGCACACAGTAACATTAATACTAATGAGACAAAATCTGTGGTTCATGGTTGAATATGGGACAAGTGATGTCCACAATCTGGGATGACTTTGAGACCCAAGCATCCGCCTTGTCCATCTCCCTTTAATTTCCTCCACTTTTCACATCATTGCACACCCTTGAGAACTTCCCTCATAGAAACTTCTCCCTCAGCAACAGTGATAGCAAGCTCTCTTGACTTCCTGCCACTTCCTTGGTCCATTCCACCAAAGAGGCTTCTTCTCAACTTGAGCTCCAGCTGCTGACTTCAGAGGATAGCTCTGTTTCCTCCCTGTTTCTTGTCTACACTCTGTTCCTGCATGCACCCATCTTTATCACAATAAGTATCTTGTATGGATCAATGACTCACAGGCAACTATGTGTAGTTCCACTCTCTTCTCTCAACTCCAAACCCTTCCCAGTCCCTCACATACACACTATCACTGACCAACTGTCCTAAAATCACTCCTGCCCAATATGGAAAAACCAGCCTTTTAGCCCCTGAATCTATGCCATTCCTTATCTTTCACAGCCTTTTTAACTCAGTAAACTAGATCACTATCTGCCTAGTTACTTAAGTCAAATCTGGGTTCATTCTCTCCTTTGTTTAAAGGCTCCATGTTATGCCAGAAGAAAAAAAGGAAAAAAAAGGAAGTCTTTACCAAGCTCTGAAGAACCTTGAAAGTCTTGACCATACCTATCCACATCTCAAAACTTATGTCCTGCCACTCTCCATTTATTCAGTAAAAACCACAGGCCCTTCTCTGCTCCCCAAAGAAGCCACACACTCTCCTGGGTTGGGCTTTGATGTTCCTGCTGCCTGGAAAACTCTTCCCCACTTCTTATTCCTCAGGGCTCTGCTTAGATGTTTCTTCCCCAGAAGGGCCGCCCTGGTCCTTCTCTCGAGGAATGCCTGTCTTCCCTGCCCTTTATTCTCATCTCAGCACCAAAGTTATTTTCTTCCTGACTCTCACAACAGGTTATAATGATACTGGTATTTTCTATTTCCTGCCATGCGGTCTGCATCCATGGCTGAGAGGCACAAAGGGACCACATCCTTTGTCCTCACCCAAAGCGAGACTGGTATTGAATGTATCTGGGAACAAATGTTCAGAATTCTCTTTACCAAGTCAGGAAGCAACATTAAGGGTAGTTGTTTCTGGGTTTTAGGATGGAGAGATTTTTGTTGTCCCCATTATACTGGACTGCACAACCCAACTTGAACTGTATCGATCGCATTACTTTTATAATCAGAAAGACAAAACAAAACAAACAAACAAACAAGCCAATAACAGAGACAAAAAAGAAGCATTTATGGTATGTTATTATTGGAAACTTGTTTTTTGAATGAGAGTGCTTGGAGGGGTTCACTCTTGCCACATCAGAAAGCCTGAATAACCCAGAGCCCAAGCACTCCATTAGAGTTTTACTCTTTGGGTTTTATAAAATTGAGATTGTTATATCTATTACTGCACATGGATAGAAATGACAGGAAGATTAGCACGTCTAGATTCTTTTTAATTCTTGGGTCTACATCAAGGGTTTTCATTTCTACTAGTTGTTCTCTTGTTTTCTCATTTCTCCTTGAATTTTAGTAAGAAACATTTTTGTGTTTTGTTTTGTTTTGTTTTTAGCATAAATCCCACAAGACTTCAAATAGATTTAAAGGGCATGGGGTTGGATTTAGTTGCCTTTCAGCCCAGAGGGTGTAAACTCTTTCTTAGGCAAACTCCCCATTGACTTCCCAAAATAGCAGAGTAAATGTGTTTGGACATGTTTTCAGTCTAAACAGATCTATTTTTGTGGGTTCATAAGTGAGTCACATCTATACTTTTATTTTATTTAGAGCAATTATAAAGGGCCATTCTGTTGACTATTACCCTATATATTCAGGTGAAATTTCTTGGAATTGTAACAGCCCTAATAACAAAATAAAAATCTATTGGACATTGACTTAGTGTGAAGGGCACCTTTGCAAGTTAGTTTTCAGTGTTCTATATCACAGGTAAGGAAATTAAGACTAGGGGTAAAGTCACTTGCTGTTGGTTTCAGAGTCAGTACGTGGAATCCATTGGCTGTTCTTTTTCTTATAATATCTGTGAGGGCCTCTCCTCCTTTCTCCATTTTACTGCCCTTACCGAACTCTTCCCTCAGGCTTCAGTCCCTAAAGCAGGAAAAAATTAAATTAAAGCCAAACCAGGGTGATGACTCATTTGTGAACCCAGACTAATTTGACTTCAATATCACACAACATATACAACTAATTTTGAGACTACTTACTTTTTCCCCAGTGGAGTAGAGTAATAAAGTCACTTTCTTCAGGAAATAATCACTGCTCAAAAACAGACAAGAAACCACTTTCCCTGTTCTGATTGCACATTTGGAACTCAGCGAGGCTGCACTGAGAGCAGCCGTACTACAATTACCCCTTTCACCGCTTCCTCCACCTGGAAAAACCACATGAGTCAGAGTCATGAGTGTGGTTTCATCCATGGCCTTCTTTCTCATGGATTGAAAATGTGCTTTTACTGGAAAACACCATGATAAATCTCAGAGTTAACTCCTTAGAATGTATTTTTATTTAACAAAGCAGAACATGATGGCAATGATTCAATCAAAGCCAAGAGGGAATAAATACAGTCCATCAAGATTCACAAATTTGTTGTGATGGTCATGCACTTCTAACAAGAACAGAATAATTCACACTCAATGGGGTTAGTTAGGAAAGTCTTGGTCCAGCAGTGCAGAAGAAAAAGCGTCAGAACTGTAGAAAACAAAGAACTACGGGCCAGTTAGTTTGATGTTCTGTTCATTGTTATGCAGGAAACAATGTACCGTGGCTCCCTCATTCCTAGTAGTAACAGAAACAGTGACAACAATTTTCATCCATTATCTTATCATCCATGCTTTGAGACATGAGTTGGATTCTTGGAACTTCTGAGCTTTGGAGTAGATTACTTCATGAGACAGAGAATTCGCACTGTGGCCTCATTTAATTATCTTCTCCATGGTTGAAGTGTTCTGAAAGGTAATCTATTCCTAGGCAAGACAATGGACATTCAAACTGACCAGAAAGGTTAGCTCCCTCATATAAACAAACAAGCAAAGAGTTGAAAACTATAATAACAGGTTTGGAGGGAGAAGTGTCCAAGGGTGGAGGCACCAGAGAGAGGCTGCGACCTCAGGCAAGTCACTTAACTTCTCCAAGCTCTAATTAACTCACATGAAAATGAAGATAATCATACCTGTCCTGACTTCAACATTGTTATGAGACCAAATGAGCTGTTCTATGTAAAAGGACTTTGAAAATTATGTATCACAACCAACTGCAAGATACTATTTAATTCCACTGCAGGAACTTCCCTTCTTGAAATTTGGTGTAGAAATTAGCTATTCCAAAAGAAAACAATCTAGAAAAATTAGAACTTGAAATCTACAAATGCAGAGTTTGTATTATTCTATTCCTAGTACCTAAGTAGAAATACTCAAAAATTATTTATTTAGAGTTTGTTTGCATTATCTTCCTAGAAAACAATGTTTGATTTTTAAAACAACAGAGATAACCCTGGATGTAACATGATAATTGTGCTTCCAGGAAAGCTTACACTGTTAAAGGTTCCTTTACAAACTATTGATTTAGTGGGGAAACGGGGAGGGGTGGGGGGCAGAGGTTATATGTATCAGGCTTACAATTGCAAAGTTGTTTCTTCTTCTTCTCTCTTTTTTTTTCTTTTTTTGGTCAGAGGAAATTCTAATTATCAGCTGATTCAATTATTACCTATATATAAATTTGAGCAAATCCCACATTTGCTTACATCTATGCTTTAAGATGAGCAGCCTTTCCGTTCCTCTCACCACTATTTCAGTCATTTATATGGTGCTTCTTACACATTCTAAATAATGTTGTCACTCAATGTTAGAATGTCTTTTTAATCCTCGCCTAAGGATATGTTTATTGATTTTAGAGACACCAAAAGAGGGGGGGAGGGGTGAGAGAGAGAGAGAGAGAGAGAGAGAGAGAGAGAGAGAGAGAGAGAAACATCAATTGGTTGCCTCCTGCATGTGCCCTGACCAGGGATCCAACCCACAACCCTTTCATGTATGGCATAACACTCCAGCTAACTGACCCATCCTACCATAGCAGCTGTTATTATTTTTAACACACAGAGCCACTCAAAGTATCTCTGTTGTCCAGATGATAACAATGAATAACAACCAATTCTGGCTTCTAGTATTGTACAAGTTTTTCCCAGAATAATGTACCTCTTTATATACAATTAAAATAATATAACTTCTTCCTGTAGAATTAATATTTGTATTGTACTTTTATTCCAATTTTTAAAATAAAGTTAAACTCCTGAAAACACATTTCCACATTAGGTTGAGTAATAATAACAGTAATGAGGACAATAACAGTAATAGCAGCTCCCATGTATTGAGTAAAGCTTCAATATCAGTTGGTGTTGAGATGCTTTATGGTAGGAGTGTACCAGATAATCCAGTTGACTACAGCTTCCATCTCTCAGGCTACTAAATGGTAGCTCTAAACCTAGGATCAAAGGGATAATAATAACACGTCTGCTTAATATGTGCCAGACTTGCTAAATACTTTAATACAGTTATTCTATTTAATCTGCACAACAAAAACTGACAGGCACTGTCACACTTGTTGCGTAGATAAGGAAGCTGAGCTTCAGAAGGGTAAAGTAAATTCTTGAGAAAATTACAACTGCAAATTTGTTAGATTGTAATTTTAACCTAGGTAGATGTGATTTCAAGGTTTGAAGTCTTAAGTATGGCTTCATTTGACTTGAACAAAAGTCATTACAAATAATGCTTAGTGTCTCAACAAAGTAGGATTTTCTATTTCTATTAAATATACACCACTTTACAAAGTAAAGTATAAGTGATAAATCAAAAAACCCTACCATATGTAGGGCTACGCTCAGTTTGTCATCATATAATCTGCTTCCATGGAACATCTGTGAGTCAGTAGAGCTGTCCGAGTTGCTTGAACTCAATAGGAGCTATAGGGGACTGGCTTATGGAGAACTTGCATCTTCTTTTATGAAAGGAAGAGTTAAGGCAACTGTAACTATGTCCAGACAGATTTGGGGGTCATAAAAACAAAACTACCTTCCTTCCCTTTGATTTTTAATTTGTATCTTGATTCAAAGGCACTTCTGAATGAACCATAAAGCTCCCCCAACCTCCCCTGGCTCACTGCATTGGAGGAGAGATGAAGCTATTCTCTTTGCAGCAGCCAGGAAAAAGGTGATTAATCAGCTGCTCTACAACCAACATTGAATTGTCTATGCCAGATAGCTCTGTGGAGCCGATCAACTCATTTGGTTAAATAGAAGTATGTCTGACAAGTTATTTATCCTCAGAAGTTTATTGGGAAGCCACACTGCTTGAAAGCATATCATTATAGAGATTATTTTGAGATTTTTATTTTGTGCCCACATGAACAATTGCTACAGGCACTTTTGAAATGTTCCAGACTAAATCAGTACAGTCTTACTTATATATATTTGTAGGCCATCAACAATGTGCCCTGATTTATGATAGAATGAAGTTCTTTTACATAATATCTTACTTAGTTCTCACAGCACCTCTAAAAATGTAGGTACTAATATTTTCTCCAGTCAATAGGTGAAGAAGTTGATGTTTAGGCATGTAATTTGCTTAGGGATATAAGGTAAACTCTTAACCGGGTGGTAGAGCTTCAAAACTCTAATTTTATGTTCTATAATGTAGACTTTTGAGTTTGGATTATTCATTTATTAGTGTGTTAGGGAATATACTGAACCATGATTATCTTTTAAGATGTCTGTGCTCTCTGTAGTTTTCTGTTGCCCACTTCCACATAAATGGTTTCCATGGAAGTTGGAGTCTTGCACAGTCCATACATTCCATGAGGAGACAGTGATATCCCCAGCATTACTGACACCATACCCTTAAAGTATTTGTTACTTTAAATTATTTTAAATGCCTGATTTTGAGAAATAATATTTCTGGGGGATTGCTCAAAAGATACGTAGTTCATACATTCTTCTAGTCTAGATCTGATCATTAAATAAAACCGGACCAATTGCAGACTGTGAACTTGAACTTTATCCATTTGGCCCTGTATGGACCTCTTTTATTGACTTTCATTAATACTATGCTTACTTACTGCATCAAGGGGTGCTCTAAGCATTTAGTAGGGGTGTGCTGTTCATAACACACTATTTTCCAGGGGAAATGCACCTTCATTTCTCTTCTTAGTATTCTACATCAATTCTTCATTTTTCCTATTTTCTACTTGAGCATTAACTTCAAAGTTCCTTGACTGACTCAGCAATTCACGTCTTATATTTTGCTTCAAGTAGACTTGATTGTGAACACAATTTAGTTCTAATCAACCATCAAAATGAGTCACTACAAAGTTCTCATCACCTCTCTTCTCACCCCAGAGCCGGAGACATCATTTGCTAGGGTTGGTGCAAAATAAGAGTGTGGAGCTAGTTGGGAGCAAGGAGTTGAGTCAATCCCCCCTTCTCATGGGCCTTCCACCCTGACACACAGAGGGTACCAGATCATGGGAGAAAACCTTCATATGGACCTTCCAACAGTTGGGGTCCTCCTGTGGAAATGGTTATCTTGGGGTCATTCTGTGGATAGGGGCTTCCTAAAGATGGACTCTCCTGGGGATGTGATCTCTCTGAATGAGGAGCCCTCCTGGCCTTGGGGACCTACTGGATGTGGGACCCTATTAGGCATAGGAACTGGTGTGACTGTGCTAACTCCCTGCCCATGAAGCCATCCCTACCCCAGCCCCTCCCAGTTCTCCCAGCAGTTTTTCTCATTTGCTTCTGCTCTCATCCAACCAAGAATTGATTGCACAATATATTTCAACCTCATACTGACTAAGCCACACAATCCAGCACTGTCCTTCCCATGGTCAGCTTAGGAATACCCACTAATTTCCAGCTATCTAAGGCAGGAGAAAATCAAAAGCCTTACAGTTTTTGGCACCATTTTCTGTTTCTCCAAATTCCAAGAATTTGATAGAAAAGGTGTGACTGGCAATTCTGTACAACCTTTCAGCATTCTGAGACTGTAACTCAAATAAGTTGGCCATGTGCTTGTTATCTTCTCCCTGATATGAGCTTCAGTATCCTCACAGTGAACGAGTTTTACCCTTTTTAGATTGAAGGTTATTTTTTAATGAAAAAAAAAAGGCAAATAAAATAGGAGCAGAACAGCTTTGTTTTCTGTCATCTCTTTTCTTCCAGGCATCTCTTAACATCACACTGTATGCCTGTGGTATAACTTTTATTCTTTTTTCTTCCCTAAATACAGAGCAAATAGAGTTACCTCTGCCTTTGTGGAAAACAACAGTAAGCCCAGGCCTGTTTTATGTTCAGCACTCTTGACTATGTTCTTCAGGTTCAGTCATTGTGCCAACCATTGAGCTTGGTCTTGTGCCAACTTCTCACCATTCCTGCTGTCATCAGTGTCACATGTCAGTGAATTCTTTGAGAAGCCAGTTTAGTCCTTGTAGATAACCCTCTCATCTGTCTTCATCACCAGTTTCCATGATCAGATTGTTCAACTGTCTTAACTCAGCATGTGCTCTCAGAGGCAGACCCTAGATGCAATATAGCTCAAATGTAGGTATGGGTGCTATGGACTGAATGTCTGTGTGCCCCCAAAATTCCCATGTTGAAAACCTAACCCACAGTGTGAAGGAATTAGGAGGTGAGGACCTTGGGAGGTGGTGAGGTCATGAGGGTGGAGCCCTCATGATGGGATGAGCATTCTTATAAAAGAGACCCCAGAGAAATCCCTTTCCCATTGCCAGATGAGGATACAGCAAGAAGATCCCATCTGTAAACCAGGAAGCGAGCTCTCACCAGACACCAAATCTACCAGCTCTTTGATCATGGACTTCCAGCCTCCAGACTGTGAGAAATGAATGTCCATTGTTTAAACCACCCAGTCTGTGGTGTTCTTTTCTGGTAGCCTGAATGGACCAAGATAAGTAGACACTGGAGAAAAAACTGGCTATGGCTTCCAGCTCTGCCACCAACCAGCCATACAACCCTTGAAAATTAGTTAACTTCTCTGCACTGCAGTCTTCATCTTTAAACTGGCACTAGTAAGAGCACTTATCTCATGGACTTAGAGTGAGGATTAAGTAAGCAAATATGCAAAAGTCTTGAAGAGAGCCTGGCACAGAATATGGGCTCAAGAAACACCAGCTACTAATGTTAGTTTGGAGGGCAAATATCCTTAGTCACAGGCCTCACCAGTCCTAATTGTCTCACCCTGCCTTGCTCTAGAGCAGCAGTTCTCAACCTGTGGGTCACGATCCCTTTGGGGGTCAAACGAACCTTTCACAGAGGTCGCCTAAGACCATCGGAAGACGCATATATAATTACATGTTGTTTTTGTGATTAATCACTATGCTTTAGTTATGGTTGGGGGTCACCACAACATGAGGAACTGTATTAAAGGGACCCGGTGTTATGAAGGTTGAGAACCACTGCTCTAGAGGCATCTGGGCTGTGACAGCTCCTTAAGTCACAATTGAGTATACAAGCCTGTCACCCCAAGTTCTGCCAGAACTAAGTCTTCTCCTCACAGGACAAAGCTGTCTACACTTGAACCCAGAATTTTCCTATCATAGTCACACTTTACATGTGAAACAGATCCACCAGGGCCTTGCTATGATGTGCATGAGCTGCAACAATAACAATGTCAGGAAAGAACCCAAAAGATTCTATCGGGGCAGGGAAGGCACATCTGGAGAAGATCTGGTCTGTCAGCAGAGGAGCCAGCCAAGCAGCAAACACCTTCTGTTATCTGCTTCTCTGGGTTGCGGGTCCTGTTTGATGCATTTCCATCCAGTTCTCTTCATTGTGGTCTCCTATGTCATGTCATCGCAAAGGTATCCTTTTGGGAAGGCAAAGTCCCCTTTCTCACTCCCTTCCAACACGTCATACCTCACACCTGGCAATATATCTGTTTAAAAATATGTAGGTATTTTTTTCCTTTCTAAATAACTTAGAATAAACTGGTCAGCCCAGGAACTGGGATATCACAAATAAACAGTTCTGAGAGCTAACATAAGGAGCAGTAGTACCAGCTTAAACACAGATCAGAAAAGGATAAAAAGAAGGACCTTGAACCCCCAATCTTCAGCCTTTCTCACAATCCCTGCCATGCAAGAAACCCCCTGGGAAAATCCACTGTTGCCATGGAGACTGGAGCGCTAGTGCTCCTCCTCAGCTCCTGACTCCTTTCCAGGACACAGGGTTTAAACTTGTGATGTTTGGCTGGCACCGCCCTGGCTCCCCGACAGCAGGGGTTTGGTTTTGCTTTGTTATTTGCTTTCTTTTTTATAAACTACTGGGACCTTAAATATATACTTAATGAAAAACACACACAACATACACACCCCTCCCACTTGGATAAACATGCTGTGGACAGACAGTACAACCTTGAGCAGGTAGAAAGCACTGGGCCTCATGCTCACAGATGTAACAGTTCAGGGGAGAGTGTCCAGCCTTCACTTGTGGCTGCTGGAGACTCCTCTCCACAGATGGGTGCAGGCCATGGGTGCTGTGACATTTCCTAGAGAAGCCCAATTACAGAGACACCTGTGATCAATTATTTCTGATGATCTACAGCTGGTAAAAAAAAAGGTCCCAAGTGCCTCATTCAGCTGAGGTGTGATGGAAAACTGAACCCAGGCTGTAGGGTAAGTCAGGACACACTGCTCAGAGCCAAGCAGGAGCAAGTACCTCTAACAACCCCTGCTGTCATGTGCCATCCAGCACAATCTTTTTAAAGACTTTATTTTTCACAGCAGTTTTAGGTTCACAGCAAAATCAAGGTGAAGGTAGAGAGATGTCCCGTATGCCCTCTGCACCCACACATATAAAGCCTTCCTCAATCATTTTCAATCCCCATCAGATGGTACGCTTTTTTCCCCCACAACTGATCAACCAACCTGGATATATCATCATCATCCAAAGTCCATAGTTTACATTAGAGTCATTCTTTTTTTTTTTTTCAGATTTAATGTGTTTTATTGATTAAAATATTACATTTGTGCCAATTTCCCTTCCCTCTGCTCCCCTCCACCCGGTGGCCCCCCTCCCTCCAGTTGTCCCCCCCTTTTAGATTATGTCCATTAGTTGTGCATACAGTTCCTCCCAACCTCTCTCCGTCTATTCCATTCCCTCCTACCTTGATCCCCAATTCCTATATCATCTCCCTCCCTTTTCCCATTCCCCCTCCCTGTTGACCTCCCCCCAATATGCTTCCCGTACCCACGGTTCCTTTTCCACTCTCGTTGCCTATTTAGTTTGCCTTTGTTTCATCTCCTTAGCTTCTGTTTTTTTAAACCAGTCCCTTTAACATCTCATATAACAGTGGTTTGGATCTAATGAACTCTTTCAGTTTTATTTTGTCCTGGAAACACTTTCTCTGTCCTTCTATTCTGAATGACAATTTCGCTGGATAGAGTATTCGTGGTTGTAGGTTTTGGATTTTCATTACTTTGAATATTTCTTGCCAGTCCCTTCTTGCCTGTAGGGTTTCCCTTGAGAAGTCTGCTGATAGTCTAATTGGGACCCCTTTGTACATAATTCTTTTCTTCTCTCTTGCTGCTTTTAAGATTCTCTCTTTATCTTTAATTTTTGACATTTTGATTATAATGTGTCTTGGAGTGGTTCTCCCTGGGTCCAGTCTCTTGGGAACTCTCCTTGCTTCCTGGACCTGCAAGTCTATTCCCTTCCCCAAGTCTGGGAAGTTCTCCTTTATTATATTTTCACTCAATTTTTCAAGTTCTAGTTCATCTTCCTCATTCTCTGGCAAACCAATGATTCTTATGTTGGGCCTTTTATAGCTGTCCCAGAGGTTTCTGATCCTCTCATTGTTGCTTCCCATTTCCTCTCGCTGCATTGGTTGACTGCTTGTTCCTTCTCCATATTCCAGTTTGTTGAAATGAACTCTGGATTTTTCTTCCTCACCATCTGTCTCGTATGCGGTTTTGTTCCTTTCGTTATGAAAGTTTTTCGCTTCTTTCTTATCTTTTTCCTGCTCTTTTGTGAATTCTGTAAGCCACCTGATAACAATGGCCCAGAACTGAGCCTCTGACAGGTTTCTTATCTGTTCATCTGTCAGGTTCTCTATCTGCTGCCTGGTGAGTTGTGTCACCGGGATTTCTATAGTTGTCTGCCACATTTTGACAGATGCGTTTTGTTTTCTTGGGCCGGCTGTCGGGGGCAGTGCCTGTGTACTCGTAATGACCCAGCGACTGGCGGCGCCGTTTGACGTCACAAGTCAGCGACCGGCGCCTGTCTGCGACCTATTTTGCAGCCCTGTGGTGCTTTCTTTCTTTGGGGGCGGGGGTCCAAAATGGATTCACACAGTTATTCAGCTAGGAGACCGGGATCCATCCTCCCGCCCCCCTGGGCCTCACTGTTCAGGGCAATGCGGTGGCCGCTCTCCCCAGCGCTGGGGTCGCGCACTGCCAGGGGCTTGACTGCCGCCGGGATTTTTCGCCCCCCGCCGCTCCGCCAACAGCTTTGCCCTCTTTAACTCTTACCTGCCCGAATGGCACCGCTGGTTTATAACTTCATATGTTGGGCTTCCGTGTAGATTTATTTTCTGGAATTTCTAGTTATCCTTTGTTTTGAAGTAGTTGTATTCCTCTCTAGTTGTAGAGGGAGACTTAGCGTGTCCGTCTAAGCCTCCATCTTGGCCGGAAGTCCTCTAGAGTCATTCTTGATGTTGTACATTCTATGGGTTTGGGTACATGTATAACGGCATTTATCCATAATTTTGACATCGTCAAGAATATTTTCACTGACCTAAAAATTCTCTGTGCTCTGCCTGTTCATCCCTTTCTCCTCCCAACTCCTGGCAACCACAGATCTTTTTACTGTCTCAATAGTTTTATCTTTTCCAGAATGTCATAGGGGTGCAATCATGCAATATGTAGTCTTTTCAGGTTAACTTCTTACACTCAGTGATATGCACTTAAGTTTCCTTCATCTCTTTTCATTGCTTGGTTGTTCATTTCTTTATAATGCTGAATAATATTCCATTGTCTGGGTGGACTATAGTTTATTCACCTGCTGAAGGTGCCTTATAATTCTGGCAATTATAAGAAAGTGTTATAAATATCTGTGTACAGGTTTTTATGTAGGCATAAGTAGTCAGCTTCTTTGAGTAGATACCAAAGAGCTTGATTTCTGGATTTTATGGTAAGAGCATGTTTAGTTTTGTAAGAAATTGTCAAACTGTCTTACAAAGTGGCTGCTCTATTTTATGTTCCTACCAGCAATGAATGAAAGTTTCTATTGCTCCACATATACTTGTTTGTTTGTTTGTTTGTTTGTTTGTTTTTTGGTTGGTTGGTTTTCACTGTTTGTCCATCCCTTTTCCTCAAAAAAAAATGTACCTGAATGGAAGTCACTATAATCAGAATCATCCAAAGAGCTCCCAAGCCTTAAGATCATTGCTGTGATCTGAGGATCTCAGTCAGAAACCTCACTCACCTAGGAAGGAAAATGTATTTCTTGCCAGAAATTTTTTAAAAACATGAGCCATTTGGATATCAGCATCATTCTGCACTTTAATCAAATAACTCAGTCTACTACTTACAATTTCTGTGTTTATATCGTTCTCAAATATACACTTCATATCATAATCAGGACATTTTAAACAAGAAGGTGTCCTTTTAGTTGAACAGACAACTCTGCTCAATATTGTCCCAAGAGACGTGTGGTACATGAGAGCTTATTGGAAGCAATGTTTTCTTTTTTTTTTAAGAATCTGATTTGAAAATGTTTCTGTCTTTGGTTGAAGAGCTATCCATTGAGGTCAATAATCCACTGCTAGCCTGATGAAAGCTGGGAGTGCAGCATTAAGAATCTTACACAAGGTCTACTCCTGAAATTATTTTATAAGAACAACTATTATAATGCTACCAAGACCTAAGCTGCCCTATTAAAACAAAGACATAAAAACTGGGGCAGATGGGCCAGAGGTGTTACTATAGTGGCCCCAACCTCACTGTAGCACAGCAGAAACATGATGGGATTCTCCTGGGTCCCCACATACACTGACAGCTGCACTTTTGCCAATGAAAATCCTCAGAACATAGAAAGAACAGAAATGGACAAATGCAAATGGACTGACAAAAGTATCAGTTCAGGTGTATAAGTAAAGAGAATAGCAACTTTTTATTGGCTACGTTTAAATTACACCAGATAAGAATTTAAAATTACTCTTTAGCTACATTGCAGCCTAACTGGAACATACCCAATGCCATTCAAGTACCTCAATTTTGACCATAAATAAACGTGTTCAAGCCAGGAGGGTGGGAGCCCAGGGTGTGCTGAGCTGTTTCCAGGACTGAGAGAAAGGCCCCAGCTGTGTGTCTCCTCCAATCTGTGCGACAAGAGGAAAAGGGGAGGAGGAGGATATGTCACCATGTCCTGGTTGTTGCCTTTGCTGCATGAACAGACCAAGCACATGGAGATGATCACGTGATGACACTGTGCCAAGTATTGGACTTCTGGACCTGGTCTCTACATTTAAGAGTGGAGGGCACAAAATGCCATTTATATGAAATTTTGAAAAGTAAAATAAGCATGAAAGGACACAGAAATAGAGTATTTGGGACTGATGAGGAGACCAAGAGGAACTCAAAGAACTAGGAAGCATGAAAACATTTCTGAAGTTCCCATGTGGTCAGGTACTTCCAGAATCTGAACATTGACCGGGAGGCCCAACCTGGAGTGCCCACCAGTGGGATTCCTCAGAGAAGCAGGTCCCGGCCCCACAGAGGGGTGGTGAGACCAAAGCCACAAGGCTCCTGCTAGCCATGCCTCCAGGGTGTGTGATGTCACAATATCCTGCTAATTATAGCAAACGAAGCCTCTCTGCAGTACCTCCAAGTTCTTTCTGAGGAGGTGACTCCAAGGAGCTATGGGACTTCCTTTTTTGAGCTTACTATTTTTCACTCCCATCTAAGTCAGCTTACTAACTTTTTAAGAAGTAGAGCAAAACAATTGTAATGAATGGAAGCTATTTCTTTGAAAAGGGAAGACTTTTCACACATATTAGATTGTCTATCTCAAACCTCCCCAATAGTCCTCATGTTCTTCCTAATTTCAGAGGGGCAGAATTTTTATTTCTTTTATGTAATTCTTTATAAGAAATACCAGAGGGGAGTCATGTCTCAGTGAACAGTTTGACCAAGGTCTCAAAAGTGGTTGAATGACATAAAAATAAGAATTTTGGGTGTGAAGACAGACATGCAGAGAGAAACAGTGCACTCCTTCCAGTCATTTTATTTATGCAAATAATTTCATTTTTTCCTTTGTGCTAATAATGACCTACTTAGAGGGTCTTACTCTACCTCTTTCTATTCTATCACTGGCCCCAGTGGCAGAAATACACACATTTCAGACATTATTAAAATATGCGATTACAATCTTAACATTATCTTTATATACACATTCTCTTGTTCTCTATAGATTAAAAAAAAACATTTTCTATTTAAATCATGTTTATAGCTCCTAACTCACAGCATCTTCCTAATTTCCCCTTGATTTCTTACCAAATGTCATTAAAAAAAAAGACTGAATAGACCCCAAAAGGCAACAGCGAAGGGAAACTGCCAAGTGGAAAGTGGGAATATCAGCCTGGGAATGAAGATGGTCATGGTAAAGGTAGGTGCCAAGAAATCACAGAAATGGGCAATAACAGGTTCTTCAGCACAAAACAGACTTGTGAGAAACTAGTTGCTACAGATTTCATAAAATCCCAAAATAATACACAGGGAAGATTTCATGTGCATACTGTAATGCATAAAATCTTGAAATTTATGACAAAATACTCAAAATATACACAGTGGGGGACAGGGGTTAGAGCTTGTCTTCAGCGTTCAGTTCTTTAAGTTATTTCAAACAGTTAGCCATTTACGTGGAGTCGCACAGACTAGGTGTTAAGAGGACGAGAAGCAGCAAAAACAGACACTGCTCCGCCATGGGAGAGTGTGTGTGCCAGAAGGTGGCTTTTGGGCAGTGTGGGAGTGGTGGGTGGTAGAGTGGGAGAGTCTCATTTCTCAGATGCAGAAATGGCAGCCAGAACAGAGGAGAGATTTGGCCAAAGGACCCCCATCCTGGAGGCAAAGACTCAGAGCTTCTATGACACAGCTCTATGGGATAAGAAGAGGCTGCTATCTAATGATCACAAATGACTGTTTATTATCCTGAAGTTTGAAGGAGGCCCCTGTGAAGATTACATTCCAAAGGCATGATCACTGGAAATTCTGGGGTTGAAACTGTAATTACCTCTTTGCATAAACTCATGGCCCAGAGCAATTCCTGAAAAGAACAGTCCCATTCGTGCTGTTTTCTTGCAAGAAGAAAACTTCCTAGGTTAAGGCTTGGGCATAAGCTTATTCACCAGCCTCTGAGTAGCAATATCCTTATAAAATAAGCACATAGTGTTGTTATTCTGTCCTCAATTACAGAATATCTTGAATAACCAGGAGCATGCATGGAGGATATAAGGGTGGTGACACTAAGCCAGTCAATTTCCATCACACATGGACAGTTGGTGATAGTAGGACTGGAACTCACCTTATTTGAATTTAGGAGGTAGAGGAAACCAGAGCTGGGAGAGGGGGTAAACTTCAAACAGCCTGGAGTTTGGAGTTATAAAATACAGAATTTGAGTTTCAGCCACCTGTTGTGAGGGTCAGATGATATAACGGGCTAATATTAACCAGCAATACTTAATTCATATAAATTCTAATAAACCCTCAGAACCTTCTATGACAGAGCATGGAGGAGAGAGGATGGAGAAAAGTAAGGACTGAGACAGCCAGAGGAATTTTTTTTGTGGCCCCAACAGAGAAAGTGAAACATCGGAATTTGTCCATGATACACTGCCTTACAATTCCCTCCCCACCTCCAAAGTTGCTGGTGTCACAAGTTTGAAGAGGTTCTGTGTGTCGAACAGAGAAGCCTGGTGGGAAGAAGTCAGGCTTTTAGGAAAGATCTGGATGCAAGGGGCAAGTGAGCAAAACATCCCTTTCTCCTGCACAGGTTTTAGCAAGGAGTGAACCCCTGGGTGAGATCCTCCTAGGCAGGGGCTCCTCCACAGGGCTATCACAATGCCCAGCTTACTGGTGCTCCAGAGCTTCCCATGGACTTTTCTGAATGAGAGACCTCCCAGACAGAGCATAGCAATACATTCCCTTTATTATAACTCCCTCTTCCAAATCTGACCCACACACAGACAACATTCAAACTGACTTTTCCTGAGCACCCCCACATTCAGAAAGAGACTACTAATGCTTTACATTAATTTGACTTCTGCTAGTAATTGTTTGCTTATGAGGTCCTTTGCCTCCTCATTTCCAATCTCATAACCAAGGAATATCTAGCTCACCCATCATAAATGACACAAGAATGCTTCTGAGCTGCTAGATTGACTTCAACTTTCATCTTCAGTCACTTCACCATGGGACACTTCTGAATGACCTCAGTGGATCTACAACAGTTAATTGCACATAAATTTTATATAAATATAGCACAATTAAGGAAAACACATGAGTATTTCCTGAGCTAGTGCTGACACAGGTGTTTATCCAATGGCACAAGAAAGCAAAGCACAATCATGCACATGTTCAATGCAATATTATGTGATTGCTGTAAAAGAGGATCCTAAAATATTCAGCAACTTGGGGTGAAAGAAGCATAACCCACTGAATGTTTCTCCTCACTTGTCTGTGGCATATAATAAATGATCTCAAAATGCTGTGCTGTGTTGTTATTGTTTTTATTTTGTGAAAACATGTTTATTGATATTAGAGAGATGGGAAGAGAGAGAGAGAGAGAGAGACATCAATTTGAAAGGAAAACATTAATTGGTTGCCTCCCATACATGCCCCAACAGCAATTGAACCTACAACCTAGGCATGTGCCCTGACCACGGATCAAACCCATAACCTTATAGTGTATGGGATGATGCTCCAACCAACTGAACCACCTGGCCATGACTGCACTGTGTATTTTAATAAGATTTCTCTTACATCAGTTTTATTTAATATGTATGATCATTCATGGCAGATTTTTCAGGCTCCTTGGGGCAATGATTTAAGTATAAACTCAGTGCAAAAACAAGGAAGGTTACAACAGGTTATCATTATGCACACATGACATGAGCACAATTTCTGGCTGATGTGTGATAGTAACTGAGTAGCAATTGACCACCAGGGCAGTACTGTTGCCTGTCTCAGGGCTACCGTGACATGACTCCATGTTCCCTTACCAATAGTAATCTCATGCTCAGCCTGACACTGTGAACTTTGAAGATTAAATGGACATAATGCTGGCTCTTCGGTTCCTGGGTTGTCTGCTGGGACAAAGGGGCCTCCTCAGAGCATGTGGGCAGATGGCTCATCGCTTTCTCCTTTGCAACTCTGGGAGGTAACAAAGTCATCCTTGACATTGTCTCCTGTCGAATTCCTCAGAAGATAGGCTGAGCTATGTCTTCTCCCAAGAAGAGGAGGGTAAAGAGTAAATACGGCTTTCCCAGACCTCCCAGGAATTTCCATTGTTTCCATCTCCACCTTGCTTCCTAATATATTTTCTAACATTCTTATGCAATTCCATTAACTAACAAATAACCACACTGTCCCAAGTGAATTTTCACACTTACCCAATTCCATCATTACAAATATTTTCTTTTATGTATTCATTATTATTTTATACTGTATCTCCCATAAATTCATATGTTGAAACATTAACCCATGACTTCAGAAGGTGACTTTATATGAAGAAGGGGTCTTTAAAGTGGTAATTAAGTTAAAACAAGGCCCCCTAATCCAGTAAGTGTGGTGTCCCGTAAGAAGAGATCAGAGCGATGACCATGTGAGGACACCAGGAGAAGACAGCCATCTACACACCAAGAAGAGAGGGCTCAAGAAAAATCAGCCCTGCCCACACTTTGATCTCTGACTTCCAGCCTCCAGAACTGTGAGAAATAAATGTCTACTGTTTAAGTTACCCAGTCAATAGTATCTTGTCATGGCAGTTTGAATCGACTAAGACACCCTCTCCCGTGTATTTGTTTTACAGTTCACAAAATTCATGAGTGAGAAAATGAAGTCACATTCTACTTGTCCACTCCAATGAGTAATTTCAGGGATTCTGTCATTAATGAAAGGTGATAATTGTATAATCCTTTTGGGAAGCCAGCTGAGCCTACTGAGCTGGTATTTTGACGAAGCCATAATTCTGTGGATTAGAACAGTGGTTCTCAAGTTGACATCACAATGAAATCACCTGGGAGCTTTGGTAATGCTGATACCAAAATCCTACACCCAGACACTCTGACTTGATTGGTCTGAAGGAAGGCTGAGGCACAGGAGTGTTAAATGTTTCTTCAGGGAATTCCAATGTGCAGCCAGGACTAAATTGTCCGCTCTGAAGCACTCCAATGGACCCATCAGCTTCTTGCAGACTCTAAGAGGGTGCTTTGCCCATCTTCTCAGATACCCAAGGTGTGGCAAGTGTCAACTGATGACTGAGTGGAAATCCCATCCAATTCAACAAATGTTTCCTTAGAGCTTGTGGTAATGGACACTTCTGAGGTGTGACCCAGAACACAAGGCATTTATAGTTTCTTTTCAGGGGGAAGGTGGGGTGTAGGAGGTTTACATTAAAAGGGGGTAAGCATATGCAATAATCACTCAGACATTTGGATGGTGTCTCCATAATGAGACTGATGTTTAGGGGACAGCTGCTCCGTATCCACAGGCTCACCCCCACTTCAATAGATGGCACCTGTTCTGTGAGGTTGCTGTCACCATCCCCATTTCACACTGGAAAACAAAGGTCCAGGGACATCCCCAGAGTTGCATGGCCATGAAGGCAGAGTTATGCTTGACCTTGGGTCTGAATTACCTCAAGGCTTTGTTCTTCCAGTGGGATATGTTGGTAATTATAGCAGATTCTAGAAGAGTTCAAACAAGAAAATCATACGTGCAAACAACTGGCCTGCTGCATCAGTTCCTTTATTTCTAACTACTTGCCCATAAGGCTTCTTGGAAATATGTTCCAGTCCCAGACACTGTAGGCTGGAGGCAGAAGTCATCTCCCACCTTCCCTGATGGGCTTTGATCCAATTGCCCAACTAGTGTGACTACCAAACACACTTGCCACCTTACTCTTCTCAATAAGACTTTGGTCCTGGCTACAGCCTCCACACCAAATCTTGATTTACCTGCCTCTCAAGTCCAATTCTTTGCATTTAAAGTTGTGCTGGACCCATTCAAGGCCTTGCCCGAGTGTCCCACAATCATACAGATAGTTTCGGTTCCTTCCAGACACTTTCTCAGCCAGACAATAATGTTATTCATAACACTTACAGAATCAAGCACGTTTTTGACCTTTTGGTGGCTCTTCACTGCACTTTCCCCATAAAGTCCAAATACTCAGCAATTCATGTTTGCCACCAAAATGACATGCCTTAATCTTCTTTTCCTGGTCTTTGTAGGTTAGCTATTTCATCTTCACTCTGGGGAACTTGCTCACTTTCAGCTTTAACTTACAATACACTTCTGTCTCTGAAATTTCAGAGTTTCTATGGAATATTTGTTTATTGAGCCCTCGACTTTATTTAATTCCTAAATGCCTATTTCCTGGTTGAAATTTTCTGAGGCTACTTGAAAGGGCACACAGGCCCATAAATGTACCCATTGTGGATCTGGTGTTGAACAAATTGATGATGGCATACAGGGGTGGGCAAAGGTAGATTTACAGTTGTTCAAATGGAAAATAATACAATAATTAATAAATAATAATATATACTTCCGCCCTTTTGGCTCTCTGTGCAGCACCATGGCGGTAGGCAAGAATAAGCGCCTTATGAAAGGTGGCAAAAAGGGAGCAAAAAAGAAAGTGGTTGATCCATTTTCTAAGAAAGATTGGTATGATGTGAACACACCAGCTATGTTCAATATAAGAAATATTGGAAAAACACTAGTCACGAGAACTCAAGAAACCAAAATCGCCTCTGATGGTCTGAAGGGTCGTGTTTTTGAAGTGAGCCTCGCTGATCTGCAGAACGATGAAGTTGTACTGAACAACACTCTAGATCAAATGGACTTAGTCGATATATATAGAAGTTTTCACTCCAAAGAAGCAAAATATACATACTTCTCAAGTGCACATGGAACATTTTCAAAGATAGACCACATGGTAGGACACAAAACAAGCCTTAACAAATTCAAGAAAATTGAAATTATATCAAGCATCTTCTAAGATCACAATGGCTTAAAATTGGAAATCAACCTCAAGGAAAAAACTCAAAAACATTCAAACTCATGGAGAATGAATAACATGCTATTAAATAATGAATGGATTAACAATGACATCAAGGAAGAAATCAAAAAGTTTCTGGAAACTAATGATAATGAACACACAACAACCCAAAACCTATGGGATACAGCGAAAGCAGTCCTAAAAGGAACGTTCATAGCAATACAGGCCTACTTAAAAAAGCTAGAGGAATCTCTAATAAAAAATTTAACCCTACAGCTACAAGATCTAGAGGAAGAACAACAAGCAAAGCCCAGATCAAGTAGAAGGAAGGAAATCATCAAGATCAGAGCACAATTAAATGACATAGAGTCTAAACTAACAATTAAAAAGATCAACAAAAGTAGGAGCTGGTCCTTTGAAAAAATAAACAAAATTGACAAGCCTTTAACCAGGCTCATCAAGAAAAAAAGAGAGAGGACCCAAATAAATAAAATCAGAAACGAAAGAGGAGAAATCACAACTGATACCACAGAAATACAAAGGATTATAAGAAATTATTATGAACAACTGTATGGCAAGAAATTTGACAACCTAGAGGAAATGGACAAATTCCTGGAAACCTATAGTCTTCCCAAACTGAATCAAGAAGAAGCAGAAAGTCTGAATAGACCAATAACAGCTAGTGAAATTGAAGCAGTAATCAAAAAACTCCCAGCACACAAAAGCCATGGACCGGATGGCTTCACAAGTGAATTCTACAAAACATTTAGGAAAGAACTAACTCCTATCCTCCTCAGACTATTCCAAAAGATACAAGAAGAGGGAAGACTGCCAAACTCATTCTATGAAGCCAGTATAACCCTAATTCCAAAACCAGGTCAAGACACAACAAAGAAAGAAAACTACAGGCCAATATCGCTGATGAACAAAGATGCTAAAATCCTCAACAAAATATTGGCAAACCGGATCCAGCAACACATTAGAAACATCATACACCACGATCAAGTAGGATTCATCCCAGGGATGCAAGGATGGTTTAACATTCGCAAATCAATAAACGTAATACACCACATAAACAAAATGAAAGACAAAAAACACATGATCATATCAATAGATGCAGAAAAAGCATTTGATAAAGTACAACACCCATTTATGATAAAAACTCTCAGCAAAATGGGAATAGAGGGAGCATACCTCAACATAATAAAGGCCATATATGAGAAACCTGAAGCCAACATCATACTCAATGGGCAAAAACTGAGAGCATTCCCCCTGAGATCAGGAACAAGACAAGGATGTCCACTCTCCCCACTCCTATTCAACATAGTCTTGGAAGTTCTAGCCACCGCAATCAGACAAGAAAGAGAAATAAAAGGCATCCAAATTGGAAAAGAGGAAGTAAAACTGTCATTATTTGCAGATGACATGATAGTGTACATAGAAAACCCTATAGACTCCACAAAAAAACTACTCGACCTAATAAGTGAATTCGGCAAAATAGCAGGATACAAAGTCAATATTAAGAAATCAAAGGCATTTTTATACACCAACAATAAAAACTCAGAGATAGAAACTGAAAGAAAAATTCAATTTACCATAGCAACAAGAAAAATAAAATACCTAGGAATAAACTTAACCAAGGAGGTAAAAGACCTGTACTCAGAAAACTACATAACACTGAAGAGAGAAATTAAAGAAGATACAAATAAATGGAAGCATATAATACCATGCTCATGGATGGGAGGAATCAACATCATTAAAATGTCCATACTACCCAAAGCAATTTATAGATTCAATGCAATCCCTATTAAAATACCAGCAACATATTTCACAGACCTAGAACAAATACTTCAAAAATTTATATGGAACCAAAAAAGAGCCCGAATAGCCACAGTAATTTTGAGGAAGAACACAGTAGGAGGAATCACAATACCTGATATCAAACTATACTACAAGGCCACGGTAATCGAAACAGTCTGGTACTGGCATAAAAACAGACATATAGATCAATGGAACAGAATAGAGAGCCTAGAAATAAACCCAGGTTCATATGGTCAACTAATATTTGACAAAGGGGGAAAGAACATCAAATGGAGTGAAAAGAGCCTCTTTAACAAATGGTGTTGGGAGAACTGGACAGGGACATGCAAAAAAATGAACCTAGACCACCAACTTACACCATACACCAGAATAAACTCAAAATGGATCAAAGACTTAAATGTAAGCCGTGATACCATAAAAGTCCTAGAGGAAAAAATAGGCAGGAAAATTTCAGATATCTCACATAGCAACATTTTCACTGATATATCTCCTAAGGCAAGGGAAATAAAAGAAAGAATAAACAAATGGGACTACATCAAACTAAAAAGTTTCTGCTCAGCTAAAGAAAACATCAGCAAGATGAAAAGGAAACCAACCATATGGGAAAATATATTCGCCAATGACATCTCAGACAAGGGATTGATCTCCAAAATATATAAAGAACTCATACGACTCAACACCAAGAAGACAGACAACCCAATTAAAAAATGGGCAAAGGACCTGAACAAACACTTCTCCAAAGAAGACATACAGAGGGCCCATAGACATATGAAAGTATGCTCAACATCACTAGCCATCAGAGAGATGCAAATAAAAACCACAATGAGATACCACCTCACACCACTCAGAATGGCCATAATCAACAAATCAACAAACAACTTGTGCTGGAGAGGATGCGGAGAAACAGGAACCCTGGTGCATTGCTGGTGGGAATGCAGACTGGTGCAGCCACTATGGAAAACAGTATGGAATTTCCTCAAAAAACTAAAAATGGAACTGCCTTTTGAACCAGCAATTCCATTACTGGGATTATATCCGAAAAATCCTGAAACACCAATTCAAAAGAACCTATGCACTCCAATGTTCATAGCAGCACTATTTACAATAGCCAAGTGCTGGAAACAACCTAAATGCCCATCTGTAGATGAGTGGATCAAAAAACTGTGGTTCATTTACACAATGGAGTTCTATGTAGCAGAAAGAAAGAAGGAACTTCTACCATTTGCAACAACATGGATGGAACTAGAGAGAATTATGCTTAGTGAAATAAGCCAGGCAACGAAAGAAAAATACGTTATGCTGTCACCTATTACAGGAAACTAATGAACAACACAAACAAATGAGCAAAATTGAACCAGAGGTATGTAAACAAGGAGTAGACTAACAGTAACAAGGGGGGAGGTGGGAGGGAGAAAAGGGGGTAAGAAGGGGAAGTGTCAAATCAAAGAACATGTATAAATGACCCACAGACATGGGCAACTGAGTGGGGACTGAATGTGGGGGAAGGGAGGGGCAGGATACAGGGAAGCAAGAGGGGAAAAAAAAGTGAGACAACTGTAATGGAAAAACAAAAAATTTTTTTAGTGGGGGAAAATGAAAATATGAAGAATGGAAATGCCAGTTCAGTGAATATTAGGACAAAGATTTTCCTTCACGTTGTATATTTTTCTCCCTATTTGATCCCTCCAAATTTTGGCATTCTAAACAAGTAAGTAATGACTTAAGTTTCTTTGCATAGAACTAATAAGACCAGTTGTTAATAGAGGTTCCTTTTTCTGACCAAGCCTTTGACTGGAATGTCAAGCCTAAAGGAGACATGCTTGGGCTCAGGTTGTTACCAAAAAGCCCTAAGGAACTGGGAATGACTTTCAAAGGTAATAAAAGCCCGCGAAATAAAAGGCCTGCTGCCATGGTTGGTTGTACGGTCCACAGCAATCTCTCCAGGGAAGGAACGAAGGTTGTTTTCCTGAAAGATGGCTAGAAGGGACATTAAGGCACAATGGAAAACCAGAAAGACTTGGAAAGGACAGGTGTGTACAGGCAAGGATGAATGCCAGGTATGTGGCCCAGCTTCTGTGCCCTGAAGAGCAGACTGAGGGTCACCCTAAATGTTCCTTGGGTAAGTTCCAGCAAAACAGAACTAAAGATCATAAGTGATCATTTGCTGCTCTTGTTATGTTTATGCAAACGAACAGGATAAATTAAAAATGGACTTAATGTAGTCCCTTTAAAGACAAGGAGAGTAATCTTAGGGAGAAAAATCATTATTCAAGGAAAATCACAATGATCAGTGGCAGACTGTAAAGTAGGGCAGCTAACCATCTTAAAAGTTTCTTCTCACTTAAAAAATGGTTTCACTTGAAAATTAAACCATATCTGTGATATCACCAAAGAGATTCAAGTCGCAGGCAAGTAGAATGTCAAGTGACTTGCAACTGGATGTCTTCCCAATAAGACAGTCTTACAGATTTAGAGACTTGTTTGTTGGTTATGTTACATAAATTAACATGTGTTTTCTGTTTTCAAAGGGCATAAGCCTATGACCGCATTACCTGAGTGATTGTCTGTACGCATAAGCCTCACTTAAGCCTCTCTGCAGCGCTGCCTCCTGAGACTCAACAGTTTGGCTGAACTAAATGGCTGGGTTGGTGAAGAATGGCGTGGTCTGTGGGCTTCACTTTAAAACTGATTTCTCTTTTCTATCCTAATGGCTTGGACAGAAAGGGCCCAGAGGTCTGAGAGGGGGGAAACATAAACTATTTCCCTCAGCCCAAACTAAATATAATGGACAAAAGGGTTTTGGATAGGCGAGATGTGCCTAGCACACCTTCCTCCAAAGAAGCCCTTTTTTTTTTTTTCGTCTAATGTGGAACATTGAAAAATTAATCCCTCCCTTTTGTCACCTAGTAGTTATGGATTGAATGATGCTTTTTAACCCTTTTTGCCAAATCTGTTGCCCCCAGAACACAACAAGGATGCCAGCCTGCTAAACCAAGCACGCCGTTGTCCGGAGACAGCCAACTGACCTGGAGTCTGCACAATCCTTTCCCATGTGGGAAGGCCACCCTCCCCTCCACACCCCCACTATTATTAGGGATTTCTGGACCCAAGGGTAGGTAGGACGACGACCATGTCCAGCTTGAAGCAGCTAGAGGAGCTTGAGACCTTTGCCCATTGTCCTTTACAAGATTACAAAGGGTCTTAATATCTGAGAGGGAGGGATAGTTATTTTTTATGAACCATGGGTATGGACTTGGGGGGGGATGCTGGGGGAGGGAGATACTGGGTGGAGGGGAGTAAAGGGGGAAAAATTGTAACTACTGTAACAACATAATCAATAAAATATACTTTAAAAATAAAAAATAAAGAATAAAAATAAAAAAATAAAAAAGAAAGAAACTAGAACGATGAAGTTGCATTTAGAAAATTCAAGCTAATTACTGAGGATGTTCAGGGCAAAAACTGCCTGACTAATTTCCATGGCATGGATCTTACCTGTGACAAAATGTGCTCCATGGTCAAAAAGTGGCAGACTATGATTGAAGCTCATGTTGATGTCAAGACTACCGACGGGTATTTGCTTCATCTCTTCTGTGTTGGTTTTACTAAAAAGCGCAACAATCAGATTCGGAAGACCTCTTATGCTCAACATCAACAGGTCCACCAAATCTGGAAGCAGATGATGGAAATCATGACCCAAGAGGTGCAGACAAATGACTTGAAAGACGTGGTCAATAAATTGATTCCAGATAGCATTGGAAAAGACATAGAAAAGGCTTGCCAATCTATTTATCTGCTTCATGATGTCTTTGTTAGAAAAGTCAAAATGCTGAAGAAGCCCAAGTTTGAATTGGGAAAACTCATGGAGCTTCATGGTGAAGGCAGCAGTTCTGGAAAAACTACTGGGGATGAGACAGGTGCTAAAGTTGAGCGAGCAGATGGATATGAGCCCCCAGTTAAAGAATCTGTTTAAAATACAGACATTCAATGGTGACAAATAAAAAGGCCTATTTGTGATATAAATAAATAAATAAATAAAAATATAAACTGTGTTTCACATACTCACAACTGTAAACCTACTTTTGCCCACCCCTGTACAATAGTTTATCAATATGTATTCTTGTGACTGTATTTAACAGACGATATCATCTATATATCAGCATGTCTTAGATTCTGAACTTAGACACAAATTTACTCCTCCAGTCTTCACCAGGGTTTCCAAACTTAGTACAAAATTGGAATATCAGTCAGGGGTTCTACCAGAATTCCACTCAGATCATTCAACCAAGAAACCTTCATGAAAAGTCCACCTGGCAGTAGCCTAAGACCCACAAAGAAGTACTATATCCTCTTGTCTTGAGGACTCCCTTTGGCCAAACCCAACAGGAAGCTATCCAACACGGGAGCTGGCTCTACCTGTCCTTAAGGGTCAGCCACATGCAGGGCTTGTGGTCTTCACATGTTTGGTGTTGGTGGTAATGTGCTCTATTAATCTCAGTTTTCTCTCTCCACAGCTCCTGACCACCTCATTCCATCTTGTTTTCTCTGTCTGAGCCCTCTTCCCCTCCTCCACTTCCATTTACCTAGCAAACTCCTACCCATTCTTCAAAACCCATTTAACTTTCTGATATGACAGTCTCCATGTACCTGTTCCTATAAGACCTTTTCTATGACTTTCCTCACCTATAAAATAAAATTTTTCTTAAGTCATATAATTTCACCTTATCTCTATATCTCTCTGATTCTACAAAATAAGAGTATCTATTCCAGGGTGGTATAAAATACTCACCTTCAGAAGGGAACTCACATTAAGGTGAGAGACCTGTGTTGTGGGAACAGGGAGCAGCTCTCTTTGAAAAGGTGTCCTAAAGGATCCTCCATTCTCATAGTTTTCCCTGTACTCCTCTATAACTGCTGTAGCTGCATACTCAACAGTCTGGGAGGAAAATAAAGAAAAACTCTGATTTTTTTTAAATAAAGAAGATGTAATATATATATATATATATATATATATATATATATATATATATATATATATCAGAGAAGGAAAACTCTGACTCCAAAAAACCTCCGCTGCCTTGCGGCATACCTCTTCAGGGGAAAGGCTAAGGGAGTAAACCCCGACAGAAAATCCGGAGCCGGAGTCCCTAAGGCGGTTTGACGTTGTAGTCAACACCGGCAACTCCTGCGGCGCACCTGAAGCCAAGCTGTATTGACTCCGTCTTTCCCTTGGACCCTTCAGCTGCGAAGAGAGGGGGGGTCTGCTGCATGGGCAACAGCAGACCCTCCATATTACCCTGCCCAGGCTCTGTAGCTTCAGCGTCATCGCAAGATGTCGATTCAACACGGGAGGAGACAGATACCGTGTCACTCCCGAGTCGGACTGCACAACCATTCTCGGCGGTGCAGATAGACTCTTAAGAAGCTACACCATCGTCTCTCGAGACGGACGGCTGCCGACGATATATATATATATATATATATATATATATATATATATATTACAAGTACTTGGGGAAAACCTTCCATTCTGGTTAGTATCAGAAATGGCAGGAGAGACTCATACTCATTCCAACAGTGAAACATAGTCAGGCAGTCTACAAAATCAGAGCATTAAAAAACCTGCTAGAGAACTAAGGACACAGAAGTGAGAAACCCTACCCCAAGGGGAAGACATTGGCTGATTTCATTCCTGCAGAGTAGGGAGAAGAATGGGGAGCAACCTAGATGTGAAGAAGGAGCCACCTGCTGGTTTCTCTGGCACTGGGGGTGGAGTGAACTGGCCTGATGGGCCAGATCCCAGGGAGCCCCAGCACTGCCCATGGCTGTGCCCCAAGCCTCCACACAGCAGTGAGAAGAAACACCCCACCCAGGCTTGCAGCAGCACAAGACCCTCCAACTCACTTGTCCAGCAAAGAAAAGTGATTGGGAAGAATGTCACACACGGTTTTGGAAATTTGCTGGAAAGAGGCACAGGGTAAATTTTCAGGGTGACAAATATGTTCTATATGCTGTTTGGAGTGTTGGCTACAAGCAGAGTAGTTATACAGTATTTTATTTTCTGTAATTTGCACTTCAATAAAAATGATGTGTTTAGGCATTCTGGCAGTTGGGGTTGAGCATCTACGAAAGTAGAAGTAAACTTTTCAAATTATTTAATAGTAATTCATTAATTGCTCATGAAATTATATTATTCTATAGCTTACTTTAACTTAAAATAGTTTGCACTTCTAAGAGTGGAAGAGAACAGAAGCTTTAATTTACAGGAATTCATTTTTATCCTTGTAAAAAATGGCATAACAGTTAGGGTTTTGATGGGGAATTTTCATTTTTCAGATGTAGTATTAAAATTTTACTTTCATATTAATATCTCAATTTCACCCTCTGACACAATTTAAAAATCCATCATTTTATTTATCTTTTCCTTTGTAACTTTGTCTCAATATCCTATACTTAAAGTTAACACTAAACTACTCCTATAAATATAAGACTGGTAAAGGAGTGTTAATCTTCATAAGGCCATCAGATAAGTCATCCAGTAAGATACAAAGATGCGTTTGTATGCAAACTTTAGCTTTGTAACTTTGAGGCACTAAGAAATTCAACGATTTATTGAGGAAAAGCCAGCTCAGAAAGTAAGCAGTAAATTGTTAGGACAGGAGTGAATAAACATATTAAGTAATGTGACAATGAAATGGAACGTGGAGATTCCCAAGCCATAAGATACTGAATTTAGATTTCATGTGGGAAGGAATCCTCCAGAGATTTTTTTTTAATTCAGTATGTCATTTTAATTAAATCACAACTCTGAATTAGACATAAATCAACCAGGCCCATTTGGGTTTCATTTTTAGCACAAAGATCCTATCATCTTCAGCATTTCATTCAATGCTAATTAAATATGGATTTATGGCTCTTGGTACCTTGAAACAAAGGAGGATGTCCAGAACCCCCTGAGCCATTGAGAAGGCAGTTATTTTGGGGATAGCAACTGAATGTTAAACATTTGCCACAGCACACTGCTTCTGAAAGCTAAACGTATTTTCTGGATATGTAAACAAACCTCGTAAAACTCTCTCTCATTGTTTCCATCCCTGGCAACGGTGTAAATTCACCACAGATGGAGCGTCTCTGTTTGCCCCCATCACTATTTCAACACAATGCCTCTGCTCTCACTTCCAGAACCTTCCCTTCAGCCAAACCAATGTGCATAGGATTTCCTTACTAAGGCTGCCCTAGTCGCCTCTATCCCTCACCCTCTACTGTTCCCAACAAAAACTTGCTGTTGAGGATTTTTAATTCTGATTGTGGGTTAGTTAGTATATTTTAGCAGAGTTTATTGAATGCCTCAAAAACCAAAATGCCAGCTTCATCTCCTAATAACTAGAATCTTTTTTCCAGAGGTGCCCCACTGCGTTTAGCTCTCGATTTAATACTTTCAGGCTGGAGAGAAGAAATATACCAAATAAAAAAGACAACTTACTTCTTTCCACATCAAAGATAAGCCATTTACTGAGACATAAGAATGCTCTCCTGGAAGTAATGGGTCTAAGATATGAGAAGAAAAGTACTGTTTTCAATAAGTAATGGACACTAAGGACAGCAGACCATTTTTGGTATGTGTAACGGTGTGTGTCTCGGGAGGAAAGTGGCAGCTCTGACAGATTTGGAAGGATGGTCATGGGAAAACAGGCAGCAAGCCCAGCTTCCAGCTTCCTCATGCCTCCTTCCAGTTTTTGAGACACTGTAGGATTCCTGGAAATAAAATGGTTTTGGATTTTAGAAAAGTGACTAAGAGTATAATCAAAGAAGTTTTGATCCAAGAGAGAGACTTGGTGGAAAACCCATATAAATAGGGGAAATCACAACATGGGACAAGGGATGCAGTGCGAAAAATAGTGACAACAGGTGATGTGCTTGGAAGAAATCTGGACTCTGTTCTGGTCAGTGGGTGGCATTTAGTGACGAGGCATCTTGAGGCAGGATCAAGCTGTTTTGTCACTTGGTTCTGAGATACAAGATTGCCAAACTGCACGTATTAACTGTTCTCTGTTTTTTGACTTCACACACACATACAATTTTTAAAAAAATGTTTTCATTGGTTAATTAAAACAATAAATAAAAGTAATGATTCCCTTTTGAAACTCAATGTCTACTTTGTATAAGAGGGGGAAGGGATGTATGTATCCATCTCAATACTGTCAAGTTTCTGTTGCTATCTAGATCCTGGTGTTCTGGTTCTGGTTTCAGGGCAGTGGTGCAGGAACCCCTCCCTGGGCTTCACTCTGCAATAGGCATGAGCTCACCCAGAACAAATCTGTCTGTTGAGCCAGGGCATAAATCCCAGTGACGAGGATGTCTGCTAAGGCTTTTGACACCACCATGCAATCCCATCACAACTCCTCAGTGCAGATACAGCACAGTACTGAGGGTGGCCTTCAGCATCTAGCTCTCCATAGAGGTGATATGGTTAAATGCATTCAGTGCTTGGCTGGATATATTTTAGTTCCATCTATTGTTCCTGAAGCTAAAATCAGTCACCCCGAGAAGGGATTGCTGTCATGGCTGTGTTGATGTAATAGCAAACAGGAAAGCACAGGTCCCTAACACCACAGGACCAGCAATCTAGTTATGCCATACTTGGACCATGATGGGTCATGGGGCCAACACCCACTTTTCAAGGTGGTATCTGTGGCTGTGCGAAGGAAAGACCTCCTTTGTTTTTGTTTTCTTTCAGAGCTAGGCACAAAGCACTTTCTTACTTGGGGTTCACACTATAGAAGAAAACTGTTTGTCTTCCTCTCTCAATAACTGAGGTGTTAGTATTCCTCTCCCTCCTCTGCCCACATCATGCTCTGAGCCAAATTCTTCAAACGGAGAAAGCTCTCTGCCAACTGGGAGAGTTAGAGGCAGAATATGAACATCAGTCATGGAACATGGCATGGAATTCTCCCTGTTGGATCTGTTTCTTACCATGGGAACAAAAGTAAGGACCCTCTCCTCCCATCCCTCTGGACCTGAGTGGGAAAAACTGGCTCAGCAAGTGTCTAAACTATTAAGACTAGCTGTGATTTGTCCTGCCCTGTACTCTGAGGAACTTCTTTGGCTGTTTGCAATAGCATGATGAGTCATGCATTTCACAAGCATTTTTTGAAAAGGGGAAACACCTCCCGGCTTGAAATGTGACTCTCCTATGAAAAGAGACAGTGTCCAAGCTCCAAACAACTCATCCACTGACCGTGTTTCTTCGCCTTTCCTGACTGATTCTATTTTGAAGACTAGTTTGAACTGTTAGAAGCCTGAAATCCAATCGTGTTATAAATCAAAAAGTCAAATTCTCTTTGGGCTTATGTTTGAGCAAATAAAATAATGCCTTCTCTAATCTAAGGATCAGGTCACAGGGCAAAAGAAACATAACCTGCTTTGTGACTTCAGAGAGAAATGCGCTGAAACCGAGCTTTAAAAAAAAAAAAAAAAAAGGACAAAAAACTAGCTTTGTCTGTACCTTGTGAAATGATGACATGAAGATGGTTGGAATGCAGCTCCCCTCACCATAATCGTCATTATTAGCAATAGATTCCTAATGCATCATTTTTCCATAATAGTATCTCCACTGTTGTTTGAGTCTTGAGGTTCTGAAGGCATTGGCAGGTTGTACCTCAGGCACTTTCCTCTCACAAAGAAAAAGCCCTCAGGTTCCCAGTACTTATATTCTACTTGGGATTTCTTGTATGACTCTGAATTAATGTCTGCATCCTTATTCTTAAATCTGACTGAGGTTGGGCATTTTCTCCCAAGAGACAAAAGTGCAAGATTCAGGCAGATGTGGTATTAGCTGTTTTGGGTTAGATGACTCAGCCCCAGTTTGTGGATTTCCCAAGATGCTTTATGAAACTCTGTTGAAAATATCTTGTGTGATCTTGTAGCAAATTAAACAAAAGACAAACCACCAAGTGCCTGCCTGTTTGAATAGCCTAACCACAAAAACCGTGAATCACCGTGACCTATTGTGGAGGAGGAGAAGCTGGGGTTCACCAGTTAAATTGTAACGTTCAAACTCCTGCTCACCACATTCCTTGTGGGCTTAAATAAAAGAATGAAGGAGGGTTGGCTACCATTTTAATCGCCCTCAGGGTCATTACACTAAATATTTGTAAAGCTTTTAGGAAGTCTGCCCTGCTGAGCTGACTACACCAAGAGGTAGCCTTTGGCCAATTTTTGTTTTAAATATATTGGAGGATAGAGGATACATGTTTGTTTTTTTATTTTGTTTTAATCTTAGGAGATATCTCATCATTCTCATATATTCTCTCTGATAATGAAAAACGATTCCTATGGTTTTGTTGTTGTTGTTGTTCAGTTCTTCCGGACTGCACATGCCTGCATCTCTTTGCTGACTTACTCTGGGAGCAGAACAGTAAGCGGCGGAATCTGTTTTTCACCAGCCATGATCACTGGCCGGCTTTCCCGGCATTCTTCATGCAGATGGAATTTCAAACACACCCACTATTTCTCCCCTTCTTGTTGGTGTTGCTGTTGTCCTCGGGTGTTTTCCTCTGGGCTGAAGAGGAGGGGTGCTCTGTGCTCTCACTGTCTCCAGGGAACCACCATCACAAAGGATGCACAGCCCTGCCCAGCCTAGTTCTGGGGCTGATCCAACAGAAGACACAAACTTGCTCATTCACACACTGGACGACTTCCTTTTCTGAACAATGGGTCCCTCCCTCCCACTGGGAATGTGATTCTCCGGTGTCTGGGAAATGTCCTGTCCCCAGGTGGGTTTTGAAGTGAGCAATATTTTGTTGAGGAATCACAGTGACAGTATTATTTGCTCATCCTCATGAAGATGGTATTGCTGCTGCTAGTACTATTTCTCATTATGGAAGGGGAATTTCTGTCTTTAGAGAATTCCTGACTTAGAAGGAATGCACAGACTGAGAGAAACTTTACCACACACTGAGAGGAGGCGGGCAACTGTGTGTTTTGCCAAACACCATCTAGAATTTCCTGTTTTCCAAGCCTTAGATGTAACTTTACCTTTTAAGGTCAAGTTGTTTCTGTTCCTGGGATTCTGGAACTTTCTATTCTTGGTTCCTCTAAGTACCCGTGAAAGATATTCGAGGTGCATCTAATAAAAAGTTCAAAATTGCTTTTATAACACAATTCTTGGTGATCTAGACTCAGTGAACCTGAAACCATCTGAACTTAATTTCCATTTAAGTATTTGTCAGCTTACCACAACACTGAAAAAACCTCAGACAACAGTTTAAAGAATTTTATTTTATCCTTAAACAGAGAAAAAGAATTTTGGACACTTAATAGGCTGTGAGCAATTTAAAAAATTATACTAAACATCTTATATTTAAAATGACAAGTCAATAAAAAACAAAATAATTTTCATTTCATATAATTTTAAGACATGTATGAATGTTAGAATATATAATATGCATACATACTATATAATATAACACTTTAATATCACAGAGGGGAAAACAACAAATAGGTATTTTTATATCATAGAGAACATTTCTAATGGCTCTTCAAAGATTATATATATATATATATATATATATATATATATAATTATCTCTGAATAGAAAAATAAAGACAAACACTCAATGACATAAAACTGGATACTAGAGAAATTTCTAAAGAAGCCTGTCTCAAGTCTACAACCTGCTACTCCTTCGAGTCTACAACCAACTTAGTAGAAATGTAGCCTTTAAAGCAAGACTATCTACTTTTAAAATTTCCTTCATCACACTCAGAATCTAAAATAGAAATACTGCACACTTTCTCTGAAAAAATCACTCTCTAATTATTCTGAAAAATATGCAGACATGTCAGCTACTGTTATAGCAGTACAGCCGTGTTAAAGCTGGTGGTAATCTTCTGGCCACTTCCCTGCTTAAAAAGGGAGATTCAAACACTGTGACAATGCCATTAGCTGCAGTGACATGGAATTCTCCCATTTGCATTCTGTCATTCTTGTCTCCTGCATGGATCCTAGTGAAAGCTATAATCAGCTTTTACAGGAACCCTATTTATATACACTGGTATCTCTCCTGTTGAGTTTTTATTCCTAAAGTTTGCTTCTTGCTGGAGTTGAATTGTTAAAAGCAACATTAAAAAAGACTTTCTGCCTTAAATTTCAGCTTGCTGCTGCTGCATGCTGTACTCATGGGGCCAGCAGTACCTTTTTCTCTTTCCATCTCTGTCTTATAAGTATCAGATTGCTTTATATCTGTGTGTCCAGGAGAAAGTCTGTTGTGAGGAGGTTGTTTCCAAAAGTGCGTATCAGCTTAATAACTATAAGACTATAGTATTTGTCACTTCACCTGCTGATGACAGAATTAGAATTTGAAAAGTAAATCTTTGTTAACTTTTGAATTCATCCCATACTAGTGAGATATACAAACCAATCCCAGTCAGCTTCATAGCTCAGTTGTCATTCTATCTTCATGTTGCTTAGAAAAGGTAGTGTAGTGATGCTAACTGCAAGGTCAGTGTAGATAAGGGAGGAGGAATAGACATCTGTCCAAATGGGCAGGCAGACATACAGTAGAGTGAATGAGCAGTTAAGCAGCCATCAACAATGTTCTCTTTCCCAAGAGACACAGAAATTCATTTGTGAAGTTTCTATGTGTCACACTTTCCTTGTTGATGAAATGTTGATAATCATTTGCCTTAACAAATCCTGGAGAGGTGTCAAAAGAAACCCATGAGCTAATGGCTATGAAAGCACTTCTTGAAAATGCTGTGTGAACACAATGTTGTCACTGTTCGTGTGTGAGATCGGGGAGACAACAACCAGTCTCAAATACCAGTTTGATTTAACCTTCAATTAGAACTTCATTTCAAAGATATTAATAATTTCTGATCATTAAATGCACACACACACACATACATGACTAAAACATTTTTAGAAAAAGGTAAAATCATCTGAAGAAGACCAAAAGTTTTACCTTTGGTTGTTAAGAAACAAAAGAGTCAGAAAGAAACCTTTTGTCCCTCTCCCTTTTCCTGCTCAAAAGATTGAGATAGAAAAATGTGCTCCAGGAAGGAAATCTCAACATATTCACCTTAGTCTAATTTATATTAACTATGGTAGATAGGAAGGCATCAAGCAGGAGCCTGGTAACCAGATCACCCTGTGTCACACTAAAGCAAAAATTTGCTATGTATGTTCCTCTCTCCCTCAGTCACCTGTAAATCACCCGTTCTTACTTCCAAAATATAAGACTTTGTTCCTTCCTTTTTCTCCTTTGTCAAAAATTATATGTACCCAGTGTTACTTCACTGTCTTTGGAATTTTCATGCTTATGTGAATTCCCCATACACATATATGAAAATTTGATATTTTCCTGTTAACCTGTCTCTGTTAATTTATTAGCCCAGCTAGAAGAATTGGAAGGAAAAGTGATTGTTGTTGTTGTTTTTGCCTCCACACATTACTCTATAGAGATTTAAAATAGATATATGTTAAAAGTTTTATTTAGCTCACATGCTGTGAAGGAATCAGGCAGATCTGACAACCCTTCAAAGGAAGTCAAAGCAGTGTAAGTATATCTGAAATAAAAGAAAGTTGAGATCAATAACAAATGCGGACAAAACTGGACTGGATGAGATGGGAAAAGAAAGTTAGTTAAATCACAACCAGCAGAACAGGATTTGCATATTTATCAATTACCTATAACTTACGAAGAATTGCAAAAACAACTCAAAGGTAATACACAAAGTTGTACTCTAATAATCTTGAAGAATATGCTCTAAATCATGCATAGTTTCCACTGAAAAATGTATCTTGTTTTACACAAACAGAATATAGATACTTTAGGTCAGGGTTTGTCAAACTAGAGAACCTGAGCTAAATGGAACGCAGAGATTGTTTTTGTAAATAAGGTTTTATTGGAAGACAGCTACTCCCATTCATTTATGTCCCACCAGTGGCTGCTCTGGGTGTCACAGCACAGTTGAAAAGTTTCTACAGACACTGCCTGACTCATAAGAGCTAAAATATTTACTACTTAGCTCTTTATAGAAAAAAAGTGTGTTGACCCCTACTTTGTATCAATACATAGAGTTCTAAACCATATTAAACTAATCACATGGACTTATTTCTTGGTTAAAGAGTATGCAGGCAGGGCACTGGTATTCCCGTATCAGTGATTTTTTTCTTTCTTTTTTTCTTCGCAGTGGACATCTGTCTCCAGAAAGCCAAACATTTGTGATTATTATAAACATAATACTACATAAACACAGCTGCCACCAACCCTTTTCATTATTTGAGATTTTGTTAAATGTTTTAGTGGTAACAAGTTGGCAAACTAAGATATTGCTATCTGAGAACTATGGAGACATTTATCCAACTGGGGGATTTCTACTATGAATGGCCATGTTCAGGTAGTCCATCCATCTTAAAATGGCATAAATTATGTCCTTAAATATATGGTAGGTATTTGAGCCACTAAACATCTCTCTTATCTTCATCTCCCTGTCTTCTTCATTTTAATCAACTTTATATTTTTCTGTAGGAGAGAAAGAAGGACTCTAAAATTTCTACTATAGATGTCATCTAGATTACCAAGCTCAGAACAGATGCTTTTGGGGAAGTCAAGAGACAGTTTTACATTCTTGCAAGATCACTCCTAACCAATACAAAGTACTTGTATAAATTAGGGTAAGCTAGTTGCTATAACAAGTAGTCTCCAAAATATATAAAATAGGTTAAGCACAATAAAGTAACATTAACAGAATTTAGTCAGTGAATGTTGAACTTCTACAAAAGACTCAGCCTTCTTCCCACTTAGCTTCTCAGTCTCCAAATGACCATGCCCATTTCTGTGAAGAAATGTGGAAGAGTGCTCATGAAGTTTTCATGAGCCAGGTTCCAAAGTAGCTCACATTCCTTCTGCTCACATTCCTTCCCAGAACTCTTTAGGGTGGATGCCCATAACTGCAAGACAGGCTAGAAAATGTGATCTCAGTTGAGAACAATGTCCTCATGTGCAACACAGAGCATGAATTCTGGTGGGCAACTATCTCACTTCTGTCACATGCCCGCGAATGACACAGGCAAGTGTCCTGGCTCCCAAGCTTACCTAATAAATCTTGAGTGTTCTGTAACAGTAACACAAAGTCTCCAGTTCTACAATGAGCAATGCTGATTTTAAAATATAAACAGCCAGGAGAGGAGAGATCATGATTAGAAAATCAATCTCATTGTGATACAAATACCTTATTTTAGCCTCCAGTTTTGATGTGATGCTATAGATTTAAGGAGGAAGGAAAAAGTGCTGGGGGACAATTCTTCATGGACCCCTTGAGTTCCTGCACATCCTGTGAGACAATGTGTCCCATTGGTTCTGTTTCTTCGGAATAATCAGCAACCTAATGCATGTGCTGAGATTGCCTGGCCCTGTTCATGCTGCTCATGGGAACTGCAACTTTGAGGAACCTGCACAAGAAAAATGATGATATTCAGGAAACTACAATTTCTGTGAGTAATAAATTGTCCTTTACCTTTGACCTAGGAATGTTACATTTTCTGCCAGCAACTAAAGCTGCAACAGCTAACACTGCAGCTTGTAAGCTGGGTAAAATTGCAGACCCTTCACAGCTCTTGACAAGAAGAAATCATCACAGATATAGAAAAAAGAAAAAAAAGGTGACACAGAAGAGGTCTTTTTTTATCCAGAGCCAGACTGGCCACACACTCATTTTAGGATACATGTTTTGATGCATATTTTATCTGCACACTTGTATAAGAGCCTTTGCATAAGGGCACAGAAGCCCACGATGCTGCATATGTGTTACTTGCTATGTATTCTTGTTTTAGAGGCAGCCAATTACACAAGATTACTTATTTAAACCAAGACTAGTATTTTCATCTTTATATTTCTTTATTACAGTTTTATGTCTATCAGCTACACATAGGATTCCAAATTATTCTTTAGAAGTTAATGAAATTTTGTTGTCCATGATGCTTCTTAAGCATGGACCTACTGAAGAATATATAAAAACACAAAGGGATACACTAAAGCTTGGAATGGCTGTAAAACTACCTCACTTGCTATGCATATCCACCTTATTTGAGATGTGGGAACTAGATTTTAAACCAAATTGTCAATCCTGATTGTATCATATGTTGATGACATTTCATCAAAACAAGGATCACACTAAATATTAAAAGTATAAGTATAAGCTAGTAGTTAAAAACTGTAAAAAGGTAACATCACCGTGCCTGGTACAACAAATGTCATCTAACCAAGGTGACCCTGTGAAAACTCCTGGGCTCCTAGTGACAGAATTGGTTGGCTTAGAGTAACAGAAGTAAGGAATGGCTTCTTAGAGTCCTGTGGATTCAGTCAGTTAGTTAAATGGAATTCCTGCTGGGCTCGCTTCTCTAAGAATCTACTTGATATGTGTAAGGACAAGGAAGGTCATTTTCCATAAGTAGCTTCATTGCTTTGACTTTAATCTGAAACAAATTATCCCTCTTTAGTAAAAGTGAAGGGGTTTAATCATGCGGGGTACTTTTCAAAGTCAGATATATTATATTATGCCAGTGTATTAAAATCACATTTGGCTCATGTCTCTTGATATATTTGGCTATAATGTGGACATTTTCAGTTTGTGTAATCACTGGATAATGCAACTGTGAGCTAAGGAAATAGAACCAGGGCCTGATTATTGGTAAGTCTGGTTCTGAGAGTAACAAAGGCCTACAATACTCATTTGATCAACACACCCTTAGCGTCTCCAGCAATTATGACCATTCATCAGGACAACTTTCTATCAATGTCACCTTCAATGGGAAATAAACAGATGAAAGGGTTTTTCAAAGTCTATTGCCTAATTTTGATCAGATCGAATGCAACATCTCCATTTGATTGGATAGTCTATCCTGATGAAGTAAGGATTCTCCCATAAACCTGTGAAATAAATCCCCACATTGCCAATGAAAACTGAGATACAGAATGATGAACAGTGTCAAAAACGAGATTCACATCCATATTTTCTGCCTCCTAAGCAACAGGAGACTCCAGAGGGGTAAAAACAGTGATACCTCTGGAGAAACAGGAATGTGGTTTCAGGATGACAAGATGACAGATGACAAGATGACAGAAGAAAAACAGGTAAATAAGAAAAGGTAGGGAATTTAAATTTACATACATTTGCCACCTCTGCAGTTGACAGACCTCCCGATTTACCCATTGAAGGTCACCCTTTGAGAAGAAGAGAAGGCACTGAGTCACCAAAGACCAAGATGGCCCTTTGAAGGCAGCCTCCAGTCAGTGAGCTACAAAGGAATGGGTCTCACTTAGGAAATTTGGAGGGCATTGCTTTAATAAAAAGCAACATTACTCTGGTTAAATTCAAGTGTAGTCTGGAAATACATCCGATTGGGATTGTGAAGACAGCTCTGTCTGGAAGTGAAGAGTGCACTGTGCCCTCAGCCTCATCTCTGTAGGAGTCTAGGGCAGGTCATTATTCCCCAGGGTCTCTCAGAGGGACCTTTCAGAGGAGGTTGGGGGACCTGGAGGAAGAATTCAGCCAGGAGAGGCCTGGAGTAGCTCCACATGTGAATGCACTTCAGGATTACAGAAGTAGGGGGATTCATGTTTAAAAATTATAAAAGGGGAGCCTCCTATTCAGTGAAACTCCTTCACATGCTTAGAGAGTGACACACCATGCAGGAAGGTTGCAGATTGGAAATAAAGAGCAAATATTGTAATAGCCAGGTTATAGTGAGGTGAGGCGAGAGACAGCCCTGGTGTCTGATGCAGGGACATTTGCCCAGGGCACAATGTGACCTTCCTGTCTGGAAAGAGCTGTGGAGTTTGAATCTGAGGCAGAGCCATGAGGGCAGGAGTCACAAAAAACATAAACACATGCAACGTAATGGCAGAGGGACAAGAGAAAGCGACAGGCAGTTAACATCTAGGGTTTTCAAATCTCAGAATAAGCCATGATTTGGGGAATGACGGTGGCACAGCCAGTAAGTCACAGGACTGATTCAAGACAAGTCTCACTGCATTGGTATGCACCTTCCCCTCATCTTGGGAAGAAGAAACACTCCATAATCAGAGACACTTTCTCAACCTTCAGGAGCATTTTGATTGTCCAGTGGTGCCAGGAAATAATAATCAGACTTTACAGCTTCTTTGTTAACCTAGTCCTCATGGTTATTTTAAATCTGTTTAATTAAAAAAGAAAGAAAGAAAGAAAACAGTCTAGTTGAGATGTGAATAGCTTAATTTTTTCTAGAAATATTTCAGACACAAACCTTTTGATTTTTGCAGCCAGATCTAGCTACATGCCTCTGAGTCCCCCAGTCATAAACTCTGCCCTCATCTGATTATTGAAGACAATACAGTCTCTATACTCTGACAGAGGAGTTAATTTTCCTCTGTAAGAAGGTATAAAAGAGAAAAAGCACTTGAATTTATTCAGCATATCATTTTTTTTTCCTTTAAATGTGTGGAGTATTTTAAAAGCTTCATCTATAAAATTGGAGGAGGAGCATGAGAGCTACAAAAAGGTAAAAGAATCCATTGAATGGCATATAATTTGTGGGCTAACTCTGATTCAAGGATCACAGTAACTTTAAAATGTTTAAATAAATTATTATGTTTTGTTTATTTATTTTTATAGGGTAAATTTTTTACATTTAGAATTAGCCAGCTGAACTTAGGTTAGGTGACCTCAATTTTGGTGGCAACATCCAAAGCATCATAATTGGGAGCCAGTCGAACATATGTCTTCTTCTCTCCATCAGGCCTTGTCAGGGTGTTGACCTTGGCCACATCAATATTACAGAGCTTCTTCAGAGCTTGTTTGATCTGGTGCTAGTTGGCCTTGACATCCACAGTGAACACAAGAGTGTTGTTGTCTGTCTTCTTCATGGATGACTCCAGCATCAGAGGGAACTTGATGATGGTATAGTGGTCAAGCTTTTTTCTCCTGGAGGTACTCTTTAGATGATATTTGGGGTCCCTTTAACAGTATCTTGGGCCATCAGAAGGTAGGTGATATGCGGACCTGATTGTGGATTTCTCTCCGCACTGCTTTCTTTGTTTTCAAAGCCTTTGCTTTGGTCTTGGCTTTGGGAGGGGAGGGGCTTCCTTTGCTTTCAGTGTCATCTTCATAAAAAACTAAATGATTCCATTTTAAACAGCCATTTGAAGGCACTGTCATAGGGCAACATTGTTAGAATAAGTGTATACAGATGCTTTTCAACTTAAGATGTCTTCTGTCCCAATAAATTCATTCTAAGTTGAAAATATCATTAAGTCAAAAATGCACTTAATATACCTAATCTACCAAACATAATAGTTTAGTCTTGCCCACTTTAAGTATGTTCAGAACACTTCATTAATCCACAGTTGAGAGATGATCTTGAGTTTTACCTCTACAGTATTTGCCCTCTCCTTCTCACCAGAAGCATGAGACACAGATGGGAGTTTTATAGACATTATGGGAAGGGAAAACACAAAACACAGTATCCAAAAAATGCTGGCAACACAGTACACTGTAGAAGATAAGTTGTTGACCTATTTATTGTGTGGCTAACTGGAGGCTGTGGCTCTCTGCCACTGTCTAGCACCAAAGAGGATTGTGCACATATCATTAGCCAAGGAGAACACCAAAATTCAAAATTCAAAGTATTGTTCCTACTAAATACATGTCACTTCCACACCATCATAAAGTAACAAAAACATAAATTGAACTGTCATAAGTTATAATACATGTCCACAGTCCCCTAAGCAAAACCCTTGAGCCTATATGTGTTTCAGAGTTCACTTTTTGTCTAATTTTAGAAAAGTAATGTGTGTGTTCACCACATTTTATGACATCACCTGCAGGGATGGAGGCAGTATTCTGTTTTTAAAACACATTAATATTTCTATACTTAATTTTATACATATTCAGAATAAAGGACTTAAATGAGTATTAGAAATACACTCTAAATTCTGGTTAATTTTTGTTGCCAACTTAGTTTTTACAGGAATAGAACAGTGTTTTCAGACCTGTTTTGTGTCCAGGATTGTTGATGAGCAGCCATGATTTAAGTTTAGAATCAGGAGTTACCAGAGTTTAACTTTTGCCTCCCCAGCTAATGGCTATGTGTCCTCAGGCAAATTTTTGATTGGCTTTCCCCACGTGCAAATGGACATTGCTAATAAATGCCTCTTCAGGATGTTAAGGTGGGGCCAGAAGAAGCTAAGATGGTGCCCCTGTGTGACAGTTAATGTCTAAAGCTTTGGCCAGAGGTAAAAGTGTTGTGTTTATACATAAGAAGGAAATGACAGCTCTCCAGAGGATTTACTCCTTCTTGAACTAAGAGCTCTCTAAAATGACATTTGTGTATTTCTTGTTTGTACCCAGTACTACATACTCTAGATTCCTTAAATTAATTTAAATCAGATGGAAGAAAAAAAATTCAAACAATAGATGAAAAGTTTTCTAAGCATTTTTGAGCCTTTACAGAAGGAAGCCTGGTATCCACACAATAGTGTGTTAAGAATAAGGCTTTTCTATGCACCCCAATGTTTATAGCAGCTCAATTTACAATAGCCAAGTGCTGGAAACAGCCTAAGTGTCCATCAGTAAATAAGTGGATCAAAAAACTGTAGTATATTTACACCATAAAATACTATGCAGCGGAAAGAAAGAAGGAACTCCTGCCTTTCATGATTGCATAGCTGGAACTAGAGAGTGTTATGTTAAGTGAAATAAGCCAGGCAGTGAAAGACAAATACCATAAGCTCCCACCTATAAGAGTAACCTAGTGAACAAAACAAATGAATGAGCAAAATAGAACCAGGGACTGAAACAAGGAACAGACTAACAGTGACGAGAGGGAAGAGGGGAGGTAGAGAAGGGGAAGGATCTAGTCAAGGAACTAGTATAAATGACCCATGGACATGGACAACAGGGTGGGAACTGACTGTGGGAGTAAGGGTGGGGTAGGCAGGGCAGGGGAGAGCAATGGGGGAAAAAATGGGACAACTGTATAAGAACAACAATTTTTAAAAAGGGGAAAAGAAGAATAAGGCTTTTCTTGCTCAGAATGCTCCTGACAACTGCAGGTATGGCATCGGGCCACTTCTTTCCCTGGGTTTCTAAGAATTTACAGTTTCTGATCTTTGCAATAGCAGATGACAAATTAATAATAATAATAGTAATAAAATAAATATGATGATAATAACAATAATAACACTAATCCTAATAATGAAGCCAAAGACCTTCCTCAGAGAAGGGAGTTGCCAACACAATACAAATATATATATATATATATATATATATATATATATATATATATATATATATATCAGGTAGTTTGTGTGATTCACTTTGCACCAATTTTCTGAATGTCGTGTTTTACAGATTCTTTTCCCAAAGCTGGCTGTATTTATTGTCCTGCAGCTTTTGCCACAGGGAAAAAAGTGCTGATAAGGAACTGGGTCCCCTATTGGGAAAAGAGAACAGTCTCTGAGAGAACACTTCATCAAAGCAACAGTCCTGTTGCTTGTGAGATGTATTTGGGAGCTGGAAGCCCGCAGAAGCTCTCTGTAACCCAGCTTTCTGGCTGGATTAAACATTGAGCAATGCAGAACAGACCTCCAAATGTTATTGCAAGAAAAGCCTATTTTAATCTGCCCTCCTGACTCTCAGACTCTTAAATTTGACTGCAGTTTGGAAGTTCCATGCCTTTGATCTCCCCTCTCTGTGGACTTGCCCATTAAGCAGAAGCTGGACATCTTCCAATGTAATCTTGTACATCAAGTATGCTAAGCATCCTCACTGATAAGAGAGAAAAAAAGTTTTCATCCCTTGTGGTCCTGTGTTTATAACAGGGCATAGCGAGCAGAGGTCATTTTCCCTGAGAGTTCAGGGAAGGTGTTCAGGGTGCCAGCAGAGTCACTGAGCTCTCTGTGGCAGTGAGTGCACCTACTGTGTGATCAAACCCCTCACTGGCAAGTCACAGATTCTGTGTCTTGAGAGTGAACCATCACAACATGATACAGCAAACAAACCATAACAGTTAAAATGCAGGCTGATCCTTTATTGTGCTTTTCACAGTGTAGCCTCTTCAAGTGCTAAGGTTGTTGTTGAGATCTGCAGGCAAGGCCTCTTTTCCTGGGATGCAGGGAGAGTTCTGAACTAGAAATGGCAGAACTGAAACATGGAAATGTGAGGAAAGAGAAGGAGGGAGGGGAACGGGGTCAGGGACAACTTCCTTAAATTTGATATGTCCTGTGAATGTCAATCTTACTCCCTCGCATGACCCAGGAAGGTTGCAATCAATCTGAGGCTCTAGGTAGATGAACAGATTCTTCAAGGCCTTGTCGGATTTTACCAGAAGATGCAGGAAAGAAGAGTTGAAATCCTGACAGAAACTGCCCAGGGCCCTTTGTTCCTTCAGATCCTGGATAGTTAGGATACGTGGTGGTGCAGAAGTCATCATATTTAGCTCTATGAGGTTAATCTCACTATCAAACCATGTGACTCGGTTCATGCGTGTGTGACCTTCTGTGAAAAAGTGTTTGTGTTGCAGTTGTGATTATGGTAATGGCTCCTGCTCCTCCGTGGCCACTTTCATCTGAGGAACTTCAAGTGCCTTCTAGACAATAATTAGCCACACCACTGTGTGGCCTTGGAAATTGAATGAATGAGGCACAATCAGCTTGAACTCTCTGAATCTTAATGACTTGCACTTAGTCTTTAGTGACAAACCAAGAAGAACAAAGAATGCCAGTATCTAGTCCCTTAGTAGCTGAGAACAAGAGTAAATTGAAAAAATAGTATTATTTGAATCCTATTTTTAAAAATATGTTCCAATGACACAGTTTAGAAAGGAATGGTTCATTGAGTTTTCTCTGTCTAAAATGGGAAAAAGAGATGGAGACACAAGGGGAAAGTGAAGGAAAAAATAGCTTGGAGGAAGAAGAGAATGAGAAGTAAATGTAAATTGAATGAAAGGAAAGAAAGGAGGAAGGGAAGAATAAAGAAAGGAAGAAAAAGAGAGAGCACACCTCATTGGCTAGTTCTATCACATTCTAGCTGTTTTACCAAGTTATAGAGCCTCTCATAGTTTCTTTATCAGTAAAATGAAAATTATAGCAGTATCTTCATTTTAATTATATTTGGAAGTTAAATGAGATAATATATAATTTTAGTCTATTGATTGGCACACAACAATTTTAATTATTGTTTCTACCCATATGAACAATAATAAATATTATAATTAATAGTAGTATTTTAAATATTATAAATAGATATTTTCCTGATGAATAATTTTAACAGTACACTGTATAGCAGCTAAAAGTTAAAAGAAGTCCATAGATAGATTTTTCAGCAGAAACAGAGAGGCAGGTAAATGGAAAAACAATTTTGGTGGAGGAAGACTTCTTTTTAGCATTTCTCAACACTAAACAAATATAAAGTCAACTGTGAGAAGGAAAATAACACTGAACCAGTTAAATATGTTGTAATTAATAGTTCCAGCAAAAGGTTTTATAAGTTGAAATACATTATTGACTAAAATGTAATTCTGAGATATGGGTAGATATTGCATAACCTCTATATGCCTGGAATTTCAAAAGCAGACAATGATTCAGTGAGTGCTTTATATATACTTGTATATTAATTGAAAATTATAAAATTATGTAGAGATTTAGATATTCTGAGCATTGGAGCATCTTATCTTTTACTGTAAAGCTTCTCTAGAATAAAAAGACCTAGTTTTATTATTTTCTTTTTCTATTACATTTTATTTAAAAAACACCCTGAAACAAAGACCTAATTGGTGTATAGGTTTTCTTCTTGTTCAGGAGAGGCCAATATGTTTGAAATCACTCAATTCTGTGTTGTCATTGTGAGAGATTTCTGCACAGACATGGGTTGGCAGAGTTCTTTGCATGGATTCTCCTACTGCTACTGCACCCAGCTGCTATTGCAGTTTTAGTTTTACAGTCAAAGGTGTCCTACAACCTCCCTAGGAGAGACACAGCCAGTATCTCAAGACAATGGATTGACTTCCGGCCAAGATGGAAACCTAAACAGACACACTGCATCTCCCTCCACAACTAAGAAGGAACACAACTATCTCAAAACCAGAGACAACCAAAAGTTCCAGAAAAATGAGCTGCATGGAAGTCCAACACACAGGGATATAAAGAAAAAATACTCAGCCAAACAGGTAGGAGGGGTGGAGAGGACATGGTGTGGTGGCGGTGGCAGTAGCAGCAGTGGCGGCAGTGGTAGAAGACCAGTGGAAAGCACAGTCACAAGTTTTAAAAAGTAGGGAGGGACACCTGGGGAGTGCTCCCAGCACCAGACCAGACTGCACAGCTCATGGTTCCAGTGCCAGGGAAAATTAAGCCTCATTGCTTCTTACTGTGCAAACCACTGGAGGCTGGAGCAGAGGAAGAAACTCTCAGTCTCTCAGCAGAGTCTGCCTGTTTAGAGGCTCCCATGGTCCTAGGATGTCCGCAGACCAACCCACTCTGGGAACGACAGCCAGGGAAACAGCTAGAGAAGCACCAGTCCCATATAGAAGTGGGAGAAGTGCCTGGAAAAGGAGGGAGTGCAAACCCCTCCCCCACATACAGTGCCAAAATATGGTGAAACTGGTCGCTCTTCACTGATGAATACCTAAGGCTCCACCCCTTATAACGTAACAGGAGCAACAGCTCTACCTAAGACACAGAGGCAAACAAACACAGGAGCCTGTCAAGATGAGGAGACAGAGAAGCATGGCCTGAAAGAGAGAACAAATCAAGGTTCCAGTGATAGAACTAAGCAATGAGGACATAGCCAACCTAACAGACATAGAGTTCAAAACATTGGTGATAAAGATGCTCACAGACTTGACAGATATGCTTAAGTATGGCAAATGCAGAGGGAAAGAAGGGAAGACTATGCTAAATGAAACAAAGCAATATCCACACAAAACCAGTGGTGAAGGGAAGAAAACCAGGGTTCAAATCAATGACTTGGAACATAAGGAAGAAAAAAACAGCCAATCAGTACAGAATGAGGAAACAAGAATTGAAAAAAAATGAGGAGAGGCTTGGAAACCTCTGGGACAACTTTAGACATGCCAACATCCAAATAATAGGGGTGCCAGAAGGAGAAGAGGAAGAGAAAGAAACTGAAAGCTTAGATGAAAAAATAATGAAGGATGTTCCAAATTTGGTGAAGAAAATAGACATACAAGTGTGGGAAGCACAGAGAGTCCCAAACAAGCTATACCCAAAGAGGACAAGACACATCATAATTAAAATACCAAAGGTTCAGAATAAAGAGAGAATCTTAAAAGCAGCAAGAAAAAAGCAGAGCGCTACCTACAAAGGGATGCCTATAAGACTGTCAGCTGATCTCTGAAAAGAAATTTTGCAGGCAAGAAGGAACTGGCAAGAAGTATTCAAGGTGATGAAAAGCAAGGACCTACAACCAAGATTACTCTATCCAGCAAAGCTATCATTTAGAATGAAAGGGCGATGAAGTGCTTCCCAGACAAGGTTAAGATAAAGGAGTTCATCATCACCAAGCCATTATTATATGAAATGTTAAAGGGACTTAAGAAAAAGAAGATCCAAACTATGAGTATTAAAATGACAAGAAACTCACAACTATCAACAACCAAATCTAAAAATTGAAAACAAAACACAACTAAGCAAACAAGAATAGAATAAGAATCATAGGTATGGGGATCATTTGGAGGGTTTTCAGCTGGGAGGGGGAAAGGTGAGAAGTAGGAAAATGGTGCAGGGATTAAGAAGCATAATTAGGGCACACATGCTCCTGCCTGGCGGTGAGCCCGATTCTTCAGACTCATGAATAAATGCCTCACTTTGCTGCTCAAAAAAAAAAAAAAAAAAAAAAAAAAAAGCATAGTTAGTTGGTACAAAATAGACAGCAAGAAGTTAAGAATAATATAGGAAAGGATGAAGCCAAAAAATTTATATGCAAGACCCACGGACATGAACTAAGGGGAGTGGGATTGCTGGAGGGATAGGGTGTACTGGGCAGAGGGGAACAAAGAAAAAAGAAATTGGGACAACTGTGACAACATAATCAATAAAATATAATTTAAAAAAAGACAATAGATTAATTGGAGAATGTAAAGAAAGCTTAGGTGTGTTTCATGACCCTCTCATTGAATTGGGGTAACTTTTTTCTCTTTAACTGTAGAAGGTGGTTAGTGTAACTCTCCTTTATGAACCGAAACATCTTTTGACCTCCTAATTGTAGTTTTCTTCAGCTGTTCACCCCCAAATGTTTTCATCCAGATGTTAACCCTTGCATTTCAGAATGCTAAGCAATCATGAGCTCACTGTTGCTCCTGTCTGAAATTGCCAATTTCACAGTGCAAAACACAAACCTACAAGTGAACATTTTTCATCAAATGCTATTAGCATTCTTCATTAAAATCTATTGTTTTCAATTTTAATAATGCCATTATGAACAATAATCAGCTATACTGAGGCTATTTACAGTGTTTGTGAAGTGTTCAAAGTCTCCTCTAATAACGCATGAGCACTTAGCCACCTGGAGTCCTGTCAACAACAGCAATTAGTGGGAATATCCCTAATAAACTACAGCTAACCCATCTCTAGCCATGTGTGGGAATGGGCTGTTAGGAACTTCACTGACATTCTGTATGATGCTGCTAGTGCATGTTTCAAACCAACATGTTCAATGAGGGAGATCTTGAGTTTGGGGAGCTTTATATTTATTTATTATTAGAACATGAGCAACCTCACACATCTGGGCTACTTATAAAGAATGACTACCTCTGCTTTATGGGTGAGAAAGTGGAGATCTTAGTCTCTTCTTGATTTTATCATTTCTTTCATCCTTTGTAGCCAAGTGGCCACTTCCTGTCATTAAAGCCCAGGAGGCTAGAGCTTGCTGAATGAGGGTGAGAATCCAAGGGAAATCAGGGCTACCTGGGGGTACCAGAGCAGAGAGTCATCTTTGAATAATGAGTCACCCCTGGAAACCACATCCTGATGCTGTGTTAGCAAGGCTGTACTAGCTTCCCAGTGCCAATGATCCAAAGGACTAAACACTGCTACCATCTCCACCTTGTTTCCAATTCATTTGGATCAGCCATACAAGTCACTGAACCATGAGAGACACCTGGGAAGTCATTGTTTTATGCTGTTTTATCATATTTTAAAAGACATACTGTTAATCTGCATTGTAGGGAGCCATGGGATAGGATTCAGGCAACTGAGTTCAAAGTTCACCTCCACTTTCTGACCTGGGCAAGCCTCACTCTTGTGAGCTGGAGAACAGAAATGGTCACATCTTCCTGGTCAGCCTTATGGGATAGCTGTGATGAGCAAATGCAGAAATGTATATTCCAAAATGTATATTGATGCATATTCAAAATGTATATTGAAAAAATCATTAGCCATTAAACAGATGTGAAGTCTCGTTTATGTTCTTTCTTCTGAAGAAGGACTGAATATACCACCTCAAAAAATATGTCCCTTGGTCATAAGGGTTATTTTAAGATAGGCACTTAACAAAACATTTGGTGCAAGGAGGGTGCTCAGTTCTTGCTCTTCTTTTTCTTGAAAGCAGGAGATAAGAATCCTGCTCTCTCCTGTACTAGGAAGAAAGTAGCATTTTTATCACCGAGGAGAAGAAATTGAAATCCAGAAAATTCTGTGCAAACAGATGTTAAAATTATTGTTTACCTTCAGTTTCCCCATATATTTTAGTTACTTTTCCACAATTGTTTCTCTGTGTTAAATCTAGTATAAAAGCATTTAGATTCTGCCACTACTTTGAGTCTTCATTTCCTTATGAGGGCTCCTGTGTCACATACAATCAATATTAAATGGACCCATATGCTTTTCTCCTATTGATAGGTCTTGGATTAATGTAATTCTCAGTCCCAGGTGAAAATCCTATAAAGTCAGAGGTTAAATTTTTCCTCCCTTATGCTTCCACCCCTTCCTCTCAGAAGTCTCAAAATTTCCATTAAACCAACTTATATCCTTTCTCCTCATAGAGCCACATCCACCCCTCCTACTTTCCTATCCCGCTCCTAGCTAGAAACTGTTGAAGTTAAAATGGAAACAGACACCTAAGGGTGAGACTGGCACAGCCAAGTCCCCAAAGCCCCCTTGGGGCACTGTTGACTCAGATAGTCCAGCATTGAGGCTATTTTTTGCTGTGCAGAATCAGATGCCTAGCTTAACTGAAGGCATCTTTCTTCAAGGGCAGACTCATGTCAATCAAACTCTTAGAGGTTGAGGTGGATACTGCCTTACTGTCATAAATATCATATGTGGCACAAGACCTCAGGTCCAGTCAGGCTGATGTACAGTAATGTATGTGACAGTCAACAGGTGGTTTGGGGGACACAGAATCTGAGCAAGATGGGGGAGTTTTTGGTTCAGCTGTAAGTGGCCTCCTCAGGTGAGCCTCCAGGACCCCAGTGGAGACATGAGTTCCATGGCAAACCATGCCCACTCCCTAGTATTCACAGCCAGCCTATGATGGTCTCCTCTGCACAGTACCCTGGGCTACAGTTTCAAGGGGCAGATACCTCATCCTCTAAAATCATAAGGTGACCATCTGGGCCTATTGCTTTTCAGGGAGACAGGCTACGAGAGGGTGAGGGGAGGGAGGGAAGGAACCACTCCCTCTTTTAATCAAATGCCACCATGTACAATTACAGGCTTATAGTCTTCTTGCTTTTGATGAAAGTATTAATTGACTCATTACTGCCTGGAAACCTACCTTCTTCTTTCAAGATTTCTGTCATCACCCAGCTTCAATGAATGTGATACTTGTTTAAAATGAACAATAATATAGCTGTGAGTGTTGAATGTTGCCATGTCCCTAACTTTCTTATTGATCTCTGAAAACTACTCTCTGAGTGGGACTCTTTTGGCAAGTCTCTTATTAACAAGCCTATATTTCTCTTGAGAAGAGCTTTAGAATGACCTGTATTGGATAGTAGCCCAAGTTCAATTTTAATTAGCCTATAAGTGGTAAATATTTGCTAATAGACTTGCAGTGAATAATTAATTAGTACACAACTGCTATGTACTGACAATTTATATGTCTTAACTAATAGATGAGCCCAAATAAAGTCTTAGTAAAATGATCTTTCCTAACCTAATTGTTGAAATTTTAAGACAGCTATAAAACCATTGTTTAAAAAATAATTGTGTGGTTTAATTTTAAAAAGTTATTCACATTTTAATGGCTTATATGAAGAAGATATCTTTTTTTTGTACAAGACTTCTATCACTTAGCATAATATTTTCAAGGTTCATCCAAGTTGAAACCTGAATAAGTAGTTCATTTTTATTGCTGAATAATGTTCCATTATATGATATTATAAGTTTTGTTTATCCAAATTACTAATTGATGCAGATTTGAATTGTTTCCACTTTGGGGCTATTATGAAGAAAGCTTCAGTGAACATCTTGATGCAAGTCTTTGTGTGAGTATATATTTCTGTTTTTCTTGGACAGATTCCTAGGGTTAGAATTGTTGGATCTCATGATAAACTTATATTTAACTATTTAAGAAACTTCCAAACTGTTTTAAAAAGTAGCAGTACAATTTATATTTCTATCCATAATGTATGAGAGGTTTAAGTTTCTCCACATCCTCCCCCAAATTTGTTACTGTCTGTCTTTTCGATTGTAGTCAGTCTAGAGGGTATGCAGTTGTTATCTCATTGTGCTATTAATGCTTATTTCCCTGATGACTAATGATGATAGACATCTTTATATGTGCTTGTTAGTCATGTTATATCTTTGGTGAAACACATATTCAGTTATATTTATATAGTATTAGATAGACATTATATTAATAGCATCTCATATTCCAGATATTAAAAATGCATTGAATTATATCTGAATTAACATTTACTGTGTGCAACATCTAAGGCTAGTTGTAATATTAAATGAGCATCTTCTACATGAAATGTGTTGAACTAGTTGTTTAGTCACATTAAAAAACAAGTCCATAAGTTCTTGAGAAATAACCCACATCAAAAGGTAGACATTCATGAATGCTGAGGGCTATAAGAGATAATTCTATAGAATGTTTTGGTAGTTCAAAGGAGGAAAAATATTTCTTTCATCTTGATAGGAGAGAAGTACCAAGGAAGGCTTAGAGAGGAGGTAGCATTTGGGCTCTATTTATAGAAAGATTAGGAATTCAGATGAATGGAAAGTGAGGTGGAAAGAAAGTGTGTGCCAGATTGAGCAAGTGACAAACCCAGAGCAGGGAGAAAACACTGTGTATATATGAGAAAAATAATAATTCAGTTTAGCTGTGATACAGAATATACAGAGGGAAATTGTTAAAAAGTTATACAGGTGTGATTTTGAAGTACTTTAAATGCTAAGCAAGGGAGTATATATTTTAGTTTTAAGAATAGAGAGATATTCAAAGATTTTCAGCAATTGAGGGTCAATAATAAGGTTGTTTTTCTGGAATATTACTCTAAATTTAAGACTGGCAAAGGAAGAGAATGGAGAAAGACACCACCTGAAAAGGCATGACTTATAGAGGCTTTAATGAAAAAAAATAACAAAGAGACAAATGGGATAGAGGTTGGAGTTATTGACTCCACAGGACTCCGCAGTTGATTGACTTGTGAAGACAAGTGATAGGAAAGCCAAAGAAAGCTCTGGTGTCTGAGTGGTTGGTGAGAAACTGAGTACGGTATTGAGTTTATAAAGGAAGACACCATTAATAAAAGTTTGAAAAAGTAGGGAGAGACATGATGAATTTGGTTCGGAGCTCTTAGCCTTCAGATGCTAGTGAATCCCACATCTCTGTTGAGTGACACCAGAATCCTGGAACTACAGTTCAGCAAAGCCTTCAGGGTGCTGACACTCTAGAGAGGAAGTCATGGAGGCCACATGATTGGGAGAGAATGTGTCGGTGAAGAGCAGACCCCAGGCCTTCCTTCATCTGAAGCCCAAAACTCCATTTACACCAGATACTCTCAATACTTTTTGCCAGAATCTTAAACTCTAGGACATTCTTAATTTTCATGTGTTAAGCATCAAGATGATAATTTTCCTCTCTACTCTTTTCACTCTTGGGGAATTGTACATAACCCTTGAATGCTCATTGATACATTTTCCAGCATCTTTGTCTAGTGTTTCCTTGACCTCATCTGTTCTAACAGCTTCTATTTCCTCTCTAGGTCAGCTACCCATTGTACACAGCACCTTGGAATTGTTATGCTATGTATTTTATTCTATTTTCCAGGGTAGAGTCTTCTAACATCTCCTAGGTCCAAGTAATCAAACTAAAACCCTCCCTGGTCTGTCAGTGTTTGAAATATAGCCATCTGTCTTAAAATGTTTATTGTTGCTCACACTTGACATGAAGATGAGCATCTATGAGCATATATATACATAAGGGTCCACTATGTGCCAAGAACAGTGCAAGAATTATCTCATGAATATGTCCTCCATCACTCCTGATAGCAACCCAATGAAGATGTATCACATGCATTTCCTGTCCATTCATTAAAAGTGTGTGTATGAATCAACTATCGTAGTTTCCCTGCCTGGTACTGCTTACTGAAACTGGTTCTGGACTTCAAGGTAAAATGGGATCTAATGTTATCCTTAGTGAAACCCCGAGGAATCAGTTACTGTAATGAGGCCCTGAGAGCCCAACTCAGCTGGTGAATTTCTCTTTGGTGTGGAACTTCTTAGGCTTTCATCTGTGCCAGGCAGCTGTGTCTAGGGTTTACTATGGCACCAAGTTTTCACTAGCTATCCTTGTCCTCTTCCTAACAAACCCTCCCCAAAAAAAGAGCAAAGAAAAAATCAAGAGAGACTTCTGAATCTTGGTCCTACCTCCCAGAGTTGTAAGGATTATTTGTAAACTGTAAATTGATAAAGTGCTATAACAAATTTCCAAGTATTATTCATTACATCTGATAGCAAAACAGTCACTCTTGGTGTTAATTTCTGTATCAAGGTTGTTAGTTGCAACCAACAGTAACTCTGAGTAGTGTGAGAAGAAAACAAATTTTTGACAGGCTATTTAGGAAATGGGCGAGAGCAACAAAGGCTCAGCAGCCAGAATCACAGCCAAACTTGTCCTGCAGGTGGGCCTAGGGAGGCACTTCCCAAAGCACCCCAGCCCGTGGGCACCTCCAGCACTGCCCACAGGAGGCTGCTGGTGGTGCTGTGGCCCTGGGACTAAGTATTGCCACTTCTGCTTCTACTAAAATTCTTTCTCTGTTCTACACCTTGCATCACTAGCTGTATTATTCTGCTAGGGCTGCCATAACACAGTGCTTTAGACTGAGAAGCTTAAACAACATAAGTTTACTGTCTGCACTAGGAAATCAGAAGTCAGAAATCAGGTCATCAGCTGGGTTGGCATCTGAGAGTTTTAATAGAGAACCTGGTTCAGGCCCCTCTTCTTGGCCCTGTGTCTCTTCACATTGTCTTCTCTCTGCATTTTTGTGTCCAAATTTTCCCTTTTGAAAGGACACCAGTCATATTAGATTGACCTCATTTTAATTACCTTGGTAAAGACTATCCCCAAACAAGGTCACATTTTGAGATATAGGGCTTAGGACTTAAATATGTGAATTTGGGGTGGAAGGTCACAATTCAACCCATAACACTATTTTTATTTACAAAGTGTGCAATGGGGCTTATATAACTTTGTTCCATTTCCCAGTTTGAGGAGGGTAGAGTGAAGAAAGAGTGGATGCAGACTTTGGATCTTCTTTAGTGTCCCTGACACTCACACAGGAGGAATTGCCTGGCCATTGGAAGGAGTCAAGATCCTGGATGGCTAAAATTGTATATGTTGGTGTGTGTGCTAGTGTATATTGTCTATTTGTGTGTATTGCCATCTAAAAGAATGCTTTAAAATAAAATTGCTAATGGTGGGTACACTAACTCCTCAGTCTCATAACTCAGGCATCATTACATTGTCTTTCACCAATGGTTGGTAAAATCAGTGAGATACACAAGAATAAAATTTATAAAGCCACTGAATAATGCAGCTATTAAAACAGAGTAAAGAAATATCATCAATAAAATGTGTGCTTGACAGTAAAAGGTGTGGGCCAACTTTATGGATGCTTCATAAATGTCATTTTAATTTTTAGTAATTATACTGTAGGTAGCCAAAATTCATTGTGATCCTAATACATTTTTTTTAAAAAGCATATTTATGTCCTTTTTGTGTCTTTGATATTACTGCCAATCTCAGCCTGATTGGTCATCTATATAAGGAATTTAGTCTCCCAAAGAGTTTTCAAATTTACATGCTTTTTTTCAAAATACTATTAACATTATGATTCCAGTGAAAGCATTATTTTGCCAAAGAATAATGTGTTTCATCATGTCTTCAGGAAGCACGTATTTTGTGCACAGCCCTGGAATGCTGGCCTTGGGTTACAGATTTATCAGAGCAGGAACTTCATGCCAAATCAACATCTTGTAACCAATTCTTTCATCAAAAATATACCTGAAGCATGACAAAACAAGTACAAGATAACATGGTACAGAAGGTCACTCATATGTCAAGGTCAGAATCAATAACAAAAATTACTAAAGAAATGTGGAGTTGGTCCAGGAAGACTTGTAGAAGTTTTGAGCTGGATTATAATAAAATATATCACTGATTAAATGAAAGTTGAGGGCAGGGAGAGTCATGGCTTTGTTAAAATAGCTCCATTTTTTACCATTCTAAATCCCACCTGCCTGTGAGAAGGCACATTCTTCGTCTCTTTCTGACATAAGCTAAACATAATCCTAAAATAGTTTTTGATATTTACAGATTTCAAAACCTGGTCATTGCCCAGACAAACATTGACCACCCGTGCGGAACACTGTCAACTTCACTTCTCAACAAAACTTGGCAAAGTCCCCATTCTTGCCCATTGCCTCCTAGAAATGCCTTTTGCATGGCATCTGGGGACTGAAGTGCAGGGCACCTTTTCTGGGCCCCTGAAATATGACAGGAACTGCTTGGGTGGCAGCTAAACCAATTTTGAGAAACCTAATGTGGGTCAGTAATTTGAGGCTAGTTTCAAACCTTTTAGTAAACATCATTACTCCCTACTCTAAGAGAGAGAGATATATGGTTTCAGAAAAATATGTAAACATGTTTTTCCCTAAGAATGCTGTACTTCCTGTGTCCAGTCAAGCCAGAAATACCACAAGTGCAGCCTTTCTCTTAGTATTTTTCCACTTCTTGGTCGGGTCTCAGCCAGAACATAAGAGAGCAGAAAAGTGCAATAATGATAAAAACTGGACCTCGTCCAGGAAATGTGTCAAAGGAATCCAAACTGTTCTCCCTAGTTCACTAGCAGTAATGATTATAGTAGAACTGGCCCATGTCATCTCAGTCAGAATGTCTGGGAAAAGTGTCAGCAGAGAAAACATACCTCTTTTTCATGCCCCACAGATCCTGTGTAACTGGAACGTTGGTCTCTGTGAGTTTCTAAGTCCAAACCATGCAATGTTAGGGACCTGAGGTCCAGAGAAATAGACCTGAGATAAAAGCCAGGCCAGGGAAGGAGGCTCCTGGCTCCTGGCTCCTGGCTCCGTGTCCAGGCCGTTCTCATGGGTCAGCCCTTCGGGAGCCACACAGGTGAAGAATAGCCTGCAGCTGCCACTGCAGCCACCGCATCTCACCTTCCTTGAAGCCCTCTCCTGAGATGTCCAACATGGATGGGATCTGTTCTCCATGCTGCAAGGGACTGAGCTTACTGGTCCAATTTCATCTGACCACTTAGAAATTCAGAGTTTAGAAGCAGCAGCAAACATATGAGCACTTTTTGTTTTCCTATTATTACCAGGCCATTCAGTCATGATGACACTACCGTGCACTCGGCATTTAGCCTCTGTTACCTGATCTATAAGATGGTGGAAATGATGGAACCCACTTCATACAGGTGAGGTGGCTCAGCGCAGCACCTGCATGCATCACCATTAATATTATATTAGCATTAGACATTGTTGGTATTTTTCCATAGATAGCATTTGCTGATAAACTGTGAGTAATGAGTCAATGATAGAAATGCATCATTACCAAATAAGCAGGAAGAGTTCATTGTCCTGGGTTCATTGGAGACAGTGGGTGAGGAGTCAGCAAGAGATATGGCTCATGTTGCCTTCATTCAGCTTTGGGTACTTTCTGGAGAATCTGGAATTCCCATGGCCCATGAATAAGTTCAACAGAAATCTCTTCTTAAGCATTTACTTTTGTATTTTGGCACTTAAAAGAGAACTATCAGGAAAAATGGGTTGTATACAAGCTAGTCTTTTTAACACATTTGAATGCTCAAGAAAAAAAAATCTACTTATTCCTTGAAACAGTAAGAGTAGAAAGGTAGATATTTTCAAATGCCAACAAAACAAAGTAAGAAACTGTGAAACTTTCTGCTAGTGTGTTTGAGGTAATCCTATTACTGCTGAGATTTCAAAGCACTGGCTCTGAACAGAAGAAAAACCACCTGTCAGGGAAGTTCATCTACACACACTGAGCTGAAAAAGTCATGCTCTTTCTCTCATAAAATTCCAAAACAGATGATTAATACAGCCAAGAACTGAGTTAGATTAATTAATTTGGCTAATTTGAAATAATATGGCACTTTGACAGCATAATTTAGTTTCAGCTCAGTGATGAAAAACGGACTTCGAGATCTTTTCCCAAGTGTTCCAGTCCTGGAATCATTTTAATTTTATGTTCACCTAATTAGTAATTCCAGCCATAGGAGGAAAGGAAGAAAAATACATTTCCTGAGTTCATGGTCAATAATTTTGTGCCCATGTGGACATTTGTGCTCCTGAGTGTTCACTGGGGGCTGGACTGCTTCCATCTGATAATGGATGATAATGGATAGATGGGGCTTTCACACAGCTTGCCGTTCTCAGAGGAGTTGTTGCAGCTGATGACTCCTGGGATGGGAGAACTTTTCCCAGCACATCACTCTGCCTCCAGGAGCACCTCCTCCTGAAAACAGGCAGCTGTGGAGTTTATTTATGATCAAAACAGGGTGTGTCCATCATCTCCTTCAATGTTGTATGAAAAGCCAAGCAGAGATATGGTCATGATCCAGGAACGGGACGCAGGGCATGAGTCCTGGAGGCGTGATGCAGGTTACACATGGCGGGGGCCCTCGCTCCCAGACTCACACGGTGACACAGGAGAAAGATGGCTGCATGAGCCTGGGGGCAGTGGTCAGTACAGGAAGGAGAGTAGACCAAAAATGTCAGCCAACATCAGTGGATAAATAGCAGTGTGGCAAGGAGGATGGGATTTCACAAAAGGGCAACCGGCAGCCTGAGGGACTGAAAAGAACATGCCTGTCAGTGCTGCTGTATTTCAGACAACTGTCCTATCCCGCCCTCCCAAAGAGGGAGCTGTTCATCTGAAAGAAGCCTGCAGAAACAGCACCTGGTTGCTGTGCACGAGGGGCAACTCTTGGAGATGCCCCTACTTTTGCTTTGCTTCTCTACATGTTGTTTAAAGTCAGAGGAAATTGCTTGTTTTCAGGCAGTTAGAAAGCTTTCATAATACCTGAGAGTGAAGAGGCCATGAATATCAGCCATCCCAACTCTTATTTTTACCTAAGCTCACTCTGTCCCTCTGGACCTCCTGCCTCTTTCCCAGAGGCCTTCCTATGGGGCTTCTCCCACTTCCTTCTTCCTAGGAAAGAGCTGATGGCTCCCCCAGAGCAGTGCTCATGCTAGTTTGCTCTGTGTGCCCCTGCTCAGCTTGGGGGCGGGGTTCAGTTTTTTCTCTTAAGGCCTTCAGCTGATTGGACGAGGCTCACCTACCTTGGAGAGCAATCCACTGCACTCACAGTCTACTGATTTAAATGTTCATCTCATCTAAAAAATGCCTTCACAGCAATGTCTAGATGCATGTTTCACCAAATACCCAGGCACCGTGGCTCAGCTGAGTGGACACACCAAATTATCACAGGTACTCACCTCATGACTCCCAGGTGAACCAGGCTAGATTAAAGGGCTACATCAGGACACACAGTCACATGTGCCTCCTCATACCTGTCTGGGCTCTGTGCATTCTGCTCCTGGAGCTCTGCCTGCCCCTGTTAACCACCTAAACTAGTCCTGTTTTCTTATATTTCTACTTTCTCACACTTCCTCCCTGAAGTCCGTCCTGTCTCAAAAGCCTTAAATCTGTCTCTCCTCTGAGCCTCTGCAGAACTTACAATCTGTGCCACTCCTAAAGCCCTTGCCACTGACTGAGTCTTGGTGTGTACAGACTCATTTTATCTCCCCACAGAGTGGGCCTGAGTTCATATCTTATGTATTTGTGAAAGCATGTAGCCCTTGGTTCTCTAAACGTAGTACATGCTCCTGCATACTTGCATTGAACTACTTGATTGAGTCTCAAATCATCAAAAAAAGTAGAGAGGTGTTTGCACTGGCCTGAATTTATCACATTGTTCCTTTTCCAAAGGTACTAATTAACATTAGACCCTGGGAATCACTCTAAATAACTCAGATACGGTAAATTGTAAATTGTACCTGTGACCTCAGGAAATGTTTAAAATACCAAACAAGGACTGTGCTGTTGGTAGTAAACAAAGAAAACCATATTGATTTCCTAGGAGGGGCAATCCAACTATGGCTATATTTCAATAAAGATTTCAAAGGATCTAGTCTGTGTAAAAAGACACATTTGAAAACCAGTGACTATAACCTGGAACAACAGTGCAAACAGTGATGTGTGTGGGGCTGGGTCTGTGAGCTCTGGTCATTCAGCAACATGAGGACTGGTGAACAGCAAGGAAGATATAATAATACCAGAATGAAGAGTCCACAGTAAAACTCACCAATAGTGTCCTGGTAGAATATGCAAACCCTACTCCAACACATCACACAGTTTAACCTATATATTCTGGTCTTGCTCAGGTTAAAGCTTTATTTATGTGCTCCTTTTGGTATTATCAATATTCCTTTTTCTTCTCCTCTAAAACCTAACAGTTTATCTCAACTGAAGTTAGTGTCCTTTCATACAAAACATCTATCCATTGTAATCATCCTTTGGCCTATTTCCTAGGATTATATTAATGCAACAGTCAGATAAGAATGTCTTTATAACACTAAAATAGTGGTGACAATAAACTTCAAATTTCAAAGGAGAAAAGAAAAGAAAACAAAACAAACAAAAAGACTAACTTGTTTGTTCTGGAACTATACACTGAGTCTTTCCTTATCTTTTCATTGTGAATAATACCTGCCCGACAAGCTTTGTGGCAGAAAGTTGAGCAGGAGGAGTGAGAAGAGCAGACTTGTTGAATATTCAAGGCAATTGGCCCTAGTCATCCACCAGCCTGGACCCCAGGCTCTCGCCTCCATGCATCGTACCCAGGAGGAGCACCCTGCTTTTGGCTTTCCAGGCCTCCCAGGGCAGGGTGAACCAGGCTCCTGCTTCCCCACCCTATATGCAGGGCTGGCCATGCTTCTGCCACACTCAGTGCTAAGGGATCCTGGTCACACCTAGAAAGCCAGTGGTCCCCTAATGGGGGGTATTAAGGGTCTCACCCAGAACCTGATGCTGTTGCTGCCATGGTCAGCAGGCCTGCGGTGTCTCCCTGTCAGCCTGCTGAGTGTGCTCCACACCACACACTTCTGTATGACCCACGGCATTTCACTGCTACATGATGTTCTGACCCCTTTCTCTCTGCAACCAGGAAGGGAACAGAAGAAAAGGAAGTTTCATTGGTGAATTTAAGGGCTACCTCTCATTTCATCCTTCCCAGGACTAGGGAGGCTGGAGTTATTATTATATGGATGTTTGCTTACAATGAGAAAATTGTGACTCAGAGTGGCTAAGGAATTGGTATACCAGCTGCACAATTAAGTGAAAAAGCTAAGCTTTGGGCCCAGAACTAGGTAACTCCCATGTCCACAGAGTGTCATTCTCCATGCAGCACCCTCTCTGCAGGGCTCATGCTCTTGCAGCTGTGAGCCAGCTGGTTAGGATACCCAGTGAATTCCTCACAAGAGCATTTTCTGTCCTTACTCCAGGCCCACACCACAGCCCACAGCCACATAAACATCCCTAATCTTCATTCCATCTCATCTTCATGTGATGATCTTCACTGGCCTTTGGGGACATGTTATGTTCTGGAGGTGACAGGAACACTGCTGAGGCTGCAGGCCTCACTGTGAACAGATCAGAGGCACTCCTCTAACCAGCAGCCTCACTCTGGCTGGAGGAGGCTGATGCTCCACCCACAATTCATGCCAACCACACCAACCAGCCCAACTGGCACCTCTTCCTGGCTCACTCCTGCAGGAGATACATCAAGAATCAGATCCAGAAATTTTTCATTTCTTATAAATTATGTCCTAGATTAAAGAAAGACCAGGAGTGGACATGTTGCCCATAAGAAGACAATTGTAAACCAGGTCGTGTCCTGCACGTGGTCAGACCCCACCGCAGTAAGCATTATGCAGGCCTGTGTGAGGAGCTGAGTCCTGGTGCCTTCTATGGGTGAGATGAGGCATTTCTTCCACAGCAGCACAGGCCTAATATCCACCCACGCCTCTAGATCTTGGTCCACCACTGCCTTATGTTGTGTGGCCACCATTCAGGAGCCACCACTTGTCCCACAGCTGAGTGCCTCTCCATGCTTTGCTCAATCAAAAGGACTGTGCTCCAAGAAGCATTACCCAACCACCATTGGATATGGAATGCAAGCACTGCCTTACCTCAGTGAGCTCCCCTGGGAGCTGTGGCAACTGCATGGCCATGTGTTATCTCCTGCAGCCCAGGTGTACATCCTTTGCAGCTTTCCAGGTGTTCTTCCCCAGGTGTTTCCCGTGAATCAATAGCAGGACACCACCTGCAAGCTTGTTAAAAATTCAGATCTCTGACCTCACTCCAGCCCTCCTGAACCAAGATCTGAATTTTATCAAGCTGTGACTTGGACCAAAAATTTAGACACATTCTTGAAAAATGCCACTAATAGACAAGGTAAGATAAAATAATTATGCTATCAGCTTTTTTTTTTTAATGGGCATTATTTCTAAAAACAATGTCTAGTGTTTTTAAAAAAGTAAGGCAGACATAGCACATTGCAAAGCTGTTTCTTAATTTGGGTGAAAATATAATTTAACTTTTTTATTTATTTGTTTGTCAAGTTGACCTGTCATAATTTCTGCTTGGCCTGTGTGGCATTCTCACAACAGAAAATACTGCAGAATGCAATGAATAGCTTGTGAGTTCCTGTGGAGCAGGAGAAGAAAGCTTCAATATAAGGGAAGCCTGCTGCTGTCATGCCTAAACCATCAGTCAAGTCCAATCTCACCAAAGTTTGAGCTTTTCAAATGCTACTGGAATATTCCACCTCTTTATGAGTTCCTGGAAAAGGACTATCAACTTGATGATCTCTTACGGCTGTAAGAACAACTGAGATTCCAGAAGAGATTTTCTGTGAGCAGTATCTCTGCCCAACTACTCGGAGTCTACATGGAAGAAATTAAAGAAAGTATGTGTGTGTGAGACAGAAATTCACAGGGTGGGGAGATTTGAGCAATCCACTTCTCATCTCAGTTTTTATTCTTCAAAACCTATATAAGAAAACAATGATAACTCTTACCACGACACTGCCACTTTTTCCTTCTATCTCTGAGGGATAGACCAGCAATTTTCAACCTTTTTCATCTCATGGTACACATAAACTAATTACTAAAATTCTGTATCACATCAAAAAATATATGTTTTGCCAATCTGACCAAAAAACTGGTATAATTTTGGCTCATTCACACCAGACAGCTATTGTTGTGTTGGCTGCTGTCATTTTTTAACTTGACAGTCTAAGGGAAAAGAGGTCAGTGCCCCTGACTAAATAGACAGATACTGCATGTTTTAAAAATTCTGTGGCATGGTGAAAATAGCTGGGATAGACAATAGATCAGGGTAAGAAATTAAACTAAAAAAGTAGAAAACATGACCTTATTATGACAAGATTTATCTCCCATCACCCCAGTGGCTCAAACCAGAAACCTAGGAATCATTCTAAATGCCTCTTATTTTTTCCTTCTCCCTCCATATCACAGAGCTTTGTTGGACCTACATTCTCTCCAGTCCATCTGTTTATCCTCATGCATGGGCACCCCTTCATCCCTGGATGGCCATATTCATTATCCAAAAGGCAGGAACCTAGTTCATGTCCCTGCTTCTACTTGTGTCCTCTGGAACTTATTCTTTACGCAATTTATAAAGCTTATAAGTAAGGTCCTATTAGCCACTCCTTCAAAAAGTATTTAAAGGGGACCATTAAAAGGGACAATAATTCTAATAAGAAGTATTAAGTGCATGACTAAGCAATTTCTTCCAAATGTGGAGGGATATTTTCTTAAATTGTGCATGTAAGATGTGTCTGTCCCTTTGAGAGTCTCCAATCATCTTACTGGAGAAATAGGACTATAATTCAACAAAACAGATTCTAATATAAGACACCCCCAAATAAGTGTCAAAGTTAATAGGAGATTAGAAAGACATTTCTCAGTAGGACTATGAGGTGTTCAGGCTGAAGTAGTAGAATTGGATACAAGAGTGATGTTGGTGTCCTTACCTAGAGCAAGATACTGAGGGAGGTAGGGCCTTACTCCTGTGTGGCTTGGAGTCTGGACTTGGAGGCAGTTTGTGATTCTAAAAATTATATTGGCCTTACACTTGTGAGAGGTCTTAGAAACATAATATTTTAAAATTCCACAGAGGCTAACTGAGTCTGGTGTAAAGTCCTTTGATGTTGTACATCTGTGCTCCTGCAGGCAGGAGGCTGGTCTCAGCTACCTTAACATGCTGCCCCCTTCCCTTATCCCAACATCAGCCACACCCTCAGCAAATGCAGTGGGAGAGAAGGAGCCAGGAGGGGTCCTGACTGAGTCAGATGTAAACTGTGCAAATGAATCTAGAGAGTCATTTCCACTTAAATTTTCAATATTCCCAAAGCAGTTAAAACTAGGGATTACCTGGATTTCCCTCCTTTCCCTCTCCTTTTCAGATTCACACCCATTTCTATTTTTTACTAAGAGAACACGTTCATATGCTCCAGAGAACAGTATCTTTCTGAGGAAAGCAGCAGTGTCCTTCTGGCTTATGATAGTGAGAGACTGATGCTTCTTCTCCTTTTTTTGTGGTCACTCAATAAACTCAGAAAGTACTTATTAAAGGTCTGATTTATGCTCTGCATTAACAACTGGCTAATTCAAACCCAATCAGACCAACTTAAGCTATTAAAGTGGGAAGATTTGGGACACTGTATCAGTATCATTATTTATTAGATCTAACTCACTTTTTGAAGGTGGATAGGATGTCTCAGTAGGAGATTCACCTTGTAGAATGGTGATGATGCAAGTCCTCTCTGAAGCCTCTTCTAGAGCATCCATATCCCCAACTCCCAACTCTCACTGCTGCTCAAGAGAACCTTCCAGAAGCCTAGCCATGTGAGCTACAAGCACTCAGCAAATTGGAGGATAAACTTGGTCTTCTGAAATGCGTGCTTTTCCTGAACTATATGTGAGCATGAAGGAAATCACCACATAATAGTCACATAAAGGCAAAAGCAACATGGGGGGGGGCAATCTCATTATCTAGCTAAATTAGACAAAAGATAGAAACAACCTTTGTCTCCAGGGTGGTGTTCAATTCTTCTCTGGAGATGCATCTGCCATGGAGACTCACTCCACTACCAAGGAGCAGGCATCCATGAGAGGAGCATAGCGACTGTAGTTACTGGAGATGCCAATCACCCTGCTCCCAGTTGGTCTCTGTTACCGTAAGACAGGATCCAAAGGAAGGAGAGAATAAAGGAGGATAAAGAGCTTATTTGATGATGATGTAAAAGCAGAGTATCCATGTCATCTTCGTCATTCAAAGGTTTGTGATGTTCTTTTAAAATGAAGGACAGAAGAGATGCTGTTAAGGGATGAACTGTGTCATCCTAGAAAGTATATATTGGATCCTCACTGCCCAGAACTTTGGAATGTGACTATATTTAAAGAGGAAATTAAGGTAAAATGAGGCAATTGGGGTGACCCTAATTCAATGTGACTGGTGTCCTTACAAGAAAAGGAAATTAGGACACAATTATGCAAAGAGGGATGACCACGTGAGGACACAGGGAGAAGCAAGCCATCTACAGACACAAAGAAGAGAAGCCTCAGGAAACAAACCCTGCTCACACCTGGTCTCCAATTTTCTGTCTCCAGGACTGTGACAGAATAAATATCTGTTGTTTGAGCCCTTTAATCTGCAAGGTATTTGTCATGAAGCAGGACTGACTAGCACACCTGGACTAGGGACAAAGACCAAGTGGTCTGGAGTGGCCAAAAGGAGAAATGTCTGAAGTCTTGGTATCTTCATTGATGAAATAATGATAATTCCTACCTCACTAGTTGCCAATGAAAATAAAAATAAATGACTTGATATTTTTGAAAAATTAAATTTAGTGCTCAAACAATTGATCACATACCATAAGATCCAAAACGTAAGTGACTTGGAAATTCAACCACAATATAATGTCGTAAAATAGTCTTTTAACCACAAGCATGATCAAAACTCATAGTGTAGAATCAATCTTTAACTGCAAGCTGTCAGAAGGCAAAGCAATGATGTCTTACACCTAAAATAGAAATTTAACATTATGCCCCCTTCTTAATTCAGTTTGTTTTAAACAAGGATCAAGTTTATATCCTGTGTCCATCTTAGCTTAACAGCTTTATTATCCAAATTTTAATTATCATGTTTTTCAAAAGAATTTTATTAAGAAGCAGAGGATAAAATGCATATATACAACATGTGCGCATGCACACAATTATTCACTACATGGTACCCATCAATGTCAGTTCTATCCTAGATTCTCTTTGGAAGAGTAGTCACAATGGAAGTTAGCAGCTGGCCATGAGTAAAATGCATCTTCCTCATGGTGTTAATTTTATAAATCAGGAACCCACAATAGGATGAAAAGAACACTAGCAATGGAGTGAACCATAGCAGATTTGGGTTCAGTTTTGCTTCCAACCCACTGATCAGTTCTTGAAAATCAATTAACCTTCCTGAATTTAAGTTTCTTCATCCTGAACACCCCTTTAACTTACCATGGTGTTGTTAGGATAAAATAACATACATCAAAGCACTTTGAAAATGTAAAAACTATACAGATATAAGCCATTTTCAAATATATGTGTGCACTTCAAGTATGAAATACCCAGGTAAAAGATATGTTTAACATTATAAGAAAAAAGCAAAGACCAGACTCTAATTCCTTGGCCCTTCATCTATTATCACTCATATTATAAATGGTATGAGTTCAACAACTAACTTTCTTAATAAAATATCATACCTGGTAATTACTCTAATAGCTGCCCCTCTAGATGGCTGTAAACCTGCACCTTCAGAAACACTTGGAAAACATTCATGTGCTTACTGCAGACTAATACAGGCTGTGATGAATGGAAGCTATTTGTTATAAAGCCTCCCTCATTAAAATAACTCACAGGCTGCTCAACACCACCTTTGCATTCTCCCTTCTGTAAGTGCTGATGGAAATGGGAGAGGGAAGTAGTGCTTATTATATACCTACTTGATGCCAGATACCACTCTGTTCATTTTATACACGAGCCCATACTGATCTTGTGGTATGGAAACCAAGGCTCAGAAACCCTTTGTCACCTGCCCAAGCCCCACCCACATGAGTGACAACACAGATTCTAATCCCCATATGTACTCCTTCAGAGCCCTCTCTGACTCCCAAGACTAGAAATAAGTAGACACTTAATATAGCAGGTATTTATACAGGGTCAAAAACATTTCTGCAATGGACTGAGGATCTGTGTTCCCCCAAAATTCGTATGTTAAAACTTAACCCCAGTGGTATAATGTTAGGAGGTGGGGTTTCTTGGAGATGATGAGGTCATGAGGGTAGAGTCCCTATTATAAGGTTAGTGACCTTATAAAGGAGACTTGGGGAGCTCCTCGGTTCTCATGAGAGGGCTCTCACCGGAACCCACCGTCCATGCTGGCACCCTGATCCTGGATTTCCAACCTCCAGAAATATAAGAAATAAACTTCTGCTGTTTATCATTCATCCAGTCTATAGCATTATTTTATCACAGCCTGAATGACTAAGACAATTTGTATTATTCAGTTTGCCCCTCAAGTTGTCATCACCTTTTTTCCCCTAGGATTCTTAGATAGATGGGGCCAAATACAAGAGGCCTGTCCAGAAAGTATCCAGCCATGTAATATGAAAAAATAGAGGTATATATTGAAGACGATACAACAAACATTGTTCAGAGGACAATGATGCTTCAGTCCCCTTCAAGGTAGGCACTTTGGGACCTCACACAGTTCTAGTCACCATCAGCTGCCCCATCATATTTTCCTGAATCTCATCAATGGTCTGAAATCTCTGCCCTTTTAAAGGTGATTTTAATTTTGAGACAAGCCAGAAGTTGCAGGGCACCAAATCTGAGCTGTAGGGGAGCTGAATCACCTGGGTGATTTGACCTTTCACCAAAAGCTTCTGCATAACATGTGATACATGCATGGGCATCTTGTCATGATGAAGCTGCCAATCACCAGTTGTCCATAGCTATGGTCTTCCAAATCATCCAGATAGTTTCTATGGAGGAATGTTCAAGCTTAATGTAAAATATGATGCAGATTCATTGCTCTACTCCCTCAGTATTTTGAATGTGACAGTCACACAGTACACATGCTCGCTCAACGGCCTCTACCGCACCCACTGACGAGTACAGTGAACTCACCATTGTTCACATGTGCGCATTCCAGTCCACTCTCCTTGGCTGCCAGGTTCCATCGAGTCATGCAAACCATTCTCATTATATTAACAATGGCTGGACTTTTTCCAGAAAAACCTCGTCATATAGTCCTAAATCTAAATCCCAAGTAGTCCTAAAGCTAGACAATTTTTCTCATTAACCCAATAAATAAGAATAATCCAGAAAATCCTATTTTTTAAATTCAATGTTTCTCTTGTTTTTTCTTGACTGCTTAATATAAGAGGTCACAAAGATTCTTTGTTGGGCCATCTTCCAGATTTTGGCTATATAAAATTTGGTAATTCATGATAAATGTGAGAATTTTGAGCCACTAAAGTTGCACAGTTCCTTCCCCATTGGCCTATACTCCTAAGGCAGGAGAGCACCTAGATTCTCTCCCTATTTTGTTCACTGGCTAACCAAAGCCTGTGGACCGGTGGCCTGGTTGGAGGCTGCAGTTAAAAACTGTGGGTCCATCTAGTCACATGCGTGGAAGAGACTGGACAAAAGGCCAGGAACCCTGCCTAAACCCAAATGAAGAAGCCAGATTAGAGAGAGGGGCTCCATTCAAGACATTCTAGTTAGGGGGTCAACTAATGAGGTGCATCAAGAAGGGTAGATGCCTGCTTTCTAGTTGGGCCAATTGTCTCTTTGGAATCCTGACCCTGTTTACTGAGGTTAAATACGGGGCCACCTCTTTTACCAGGAAGGGCAGCCTACTGAAAAAGCTTTCCTAGGTTAAAAGACAAATTCTCCATTTAACAACTAGGCTTTAGCCACTAGCAATTTACTGCCTTTTGAACTTAAATTAAAACTTTGATACTTATTTCTTTTTATGAAAAAGCCACCATATAGAACATAATCACCATAATGAAGGTGCACACTTTTCTTTGGGGACTTATGCCAACTTATTCTGTTCAATTTTCTGAGGAATGTCAGAATGCAAGGAGCAGGGTAATCCCTGAAGAGAAACTACCAAAGATAATTCTTAAATAGAAGAGATGAAACAGGGTAGGAGGATAAGCAATTATCTGCAGCAGTTAAATCTCATAGATTCTAAGATAGGAGTACAATGCTCTTGTCAGTTGAACTGGGTATCCATTAAAGAGCATTTTATTTTTGCTTCTATTGATGGTGTCTCCTAATAAAATAAATAATTTGAGTTTCTATTGTGCTTTTCATCTCCTAGGACTTTATAGATGCTGAATTATTCAGCTTCTTCATAATTCTGAGAGGTTCGTGTCTTTACATGCTAAACTGAGACACTGATAAGCTACCTGACCTCCCAAGGACAGAGCTCAAAACAGACCAGGAAGACCAGCTTAATCCTGCTCCATTCCTGCTGCCTTGTTTGTGATGATTAATTTCATTGGACTATTTTTCTCACACACAGAGATGGTTCTCATTAAACTCCAGTTAGATATCCCCCACTATTGTGTGTCACAGAGAATTATAGCCAAGGAAATCCCTCTGGAAAATAGCATATTTTATATGGGATTTCTTTTCCCCATTTTCATTATTAGCAAAGGAATTACCTACCCTACTCAGTGGCCCCCCTCCTGTGGTTGCTCTCAGAAGGCTGGAGAACTAGGAGAGAGTCTGCAGTCTCATTCCAGATGCACACCACTCAACAGCCGCACTAATCTGTAGTTCTTTTTTGCATAATTTTGTTTCATTTATAGGAATCGTTCAGGATTGTGTACTCAAACTTTATAATCTCTATTTGGATAACAGAATAATAATGCCAGACACAGTTTTATACTCAACCTTCCTGACCTGGATCACCCCAGTTGGTCCTGTGACAGGGTCTGTGAGGCAAAGAGAAGAAGAGAATAGGGTATGAAGGTTACAAAGGCTGAAAAGAAGACATACATTTAGTGGGCGGGCCAAGGATGACAGAACTAGGGTGTAAGAGCAAGAAACAGGTTTTCATTTGCTAACCTAACCTTTTCCCCAGAAGATGTTATAGCGTCTTTTCCAAAAATGATTTTTACTTAGCTCATATTTCTAAAGAACAAATTTAGGCTCTTAATGGATTCGCACCAGATCCTAGGTTCTTACAACTCCTATTGTGAATGTTACTTTTCTGGTTGGAGTTTAAGAATAGATGTTATAATATTGGTGCCACTTAGTTGTCTGAGATGTAACCTTGTACTAAAATGGCCCTAACAAACAGTTAATTACCCCATAGCCTCTCCTTTTGAGAAGCATGATCCATGTTGGTGAGCCAATGTCCAGCATGAAGCCTGGGGATAAATAAATCTAGTGTCCCCAGGGCACTGGGCAGTAAGTCAATATTAACTGTTGAAGGGAATTTAGTTCTAATCAGGGTTTATCAAATATTATCAGTAAGAACAATTTCACTGTACTTTTTGCAAATCACTGAATACAGCAAACCAAGAATAAAGAGAGGACCAAACACTCCATAGCAACCCAGAGCTTCTGCTCCTCTTGCCTTTGTTCCTCCTCCCCACCCTCAGGAGGATAGCTGTCTCTGGAAGTGGGACAGGGTCTTGGGGTCACACACAGTTCTGAGTACTGGTCACAGGAAATCCCTTTGTCAGGAACATAAAATTGCTTACGGCTAAAGGGCTTCATTTGCCTGACAAAAATGTTCTGGATGTGATGTAATGAGATGTATTTGAAAAAAATCTTTACAGGGGCATGAACTTCTTTAAATGAAAAGAAGGAAATTTTTTTTCAAAGGTGAGGTCTGCTTCCTCTGAGCACAACTTCAGGGCTCTCTCCAGCACTTGGGACAGTGATACCTGAAATAAGAGCATGCTGGGGTGGGGGTGGGAGACTGCTGGGTACAGTCTGGGGATCCTGCTCTCCTCATCTCCATCGTCATTAGAGAACTCTCTGCCAAACTTTCTCTACCATTCTCAGATATTTTCCTTGCTGTAGCAGTTTCTAAGTTTGCTTTCTTATTTATAGACCTTGATGGTAGGTGCTGTAAACACAAGTACATGCTGTCCTTGTATGGTTGGATTCAGTGTTCAATTTTCATCAGGCACCTCTGCCCATCTCAGATCAATACAATTTCACAGATTGGTATTCTAGAGTCTAGGAAGGCATTGCCCAAAAGAGCCTATCTTGTGTTAATTCCTCTTTCTGAATATCACCCTTTTAACCTTTTACCCTTTTTTTTTTTTTTTTTTTTTTTATCAACACTCTCAACAAAAGAGAGATACAGTTGAATCAGGATTTGAGATTTCTGGTCTCAGCATGGATATCAGTCCCTTTATGGTGTCAGGTACAGAAGTGAAGGGAGTGGAGAAGTTTGGGCTCTTTTTTTGCACAAAAATCAGCTGCAGGAGTTCATGGTTGACAGAAGCATTATTTAGCCCACTGGTCTCCAACCCCAAATACACACACACACACACACACACACACACACACACACACACACTACATTAAGGCCCATGAGACTCCCAGAGTGTCTATGGTCTTTCCATATCAGGCACCAGGAGCCAGGTGACAGCATCAGCAACCAGTAGTCAGGACGCTGGGCTTCCCACTGACTCCCTCCACCAGGGCACAGTATTTGATGTCATGACAGAGCAACTTCACTAAAGACATTGCATAAATGAATTATTAATTTATGAGGCCTCCATGTAGCAGGCAAAGGTTATCACTGGTCAGTGATTCTCAAGTTATAGAAATGTCATTTTGTCATCCCCACCCCAGACTTGAAACTCTGTTTTAATGAGGCCTCCAGGCGACTCTGATACATGCTCAAGTTTGAGAATAAAGGGATTAAAAATTACATCAAACTGAAAACATCTGAATAACTAGCAGACACAGAGAAAAATGTTATTTAAATTTAAGCATATATTCCCCCAAATCAGCTGCCATTCACTGCCCCCGAGGAAGTCCCTGTTTGGAAGAAGGCTAACTTAGCACCTGGAAGTGAGAATTCAGCTCCTGTCAGTTTCAAAAAGCCCACTAGAATCTTCCATGTGTTTTCCCATTGAAGCCCTTGGAAATTAAACTTGATTTCTCCTGTTAACCTCTATTATCAGTTAATTTTCAAGCCCCCATCACTGAACCTAAATAGTAGAAGCTTACACACTAGCAAAACCTAATAGTTTGGGACTCCATCTGCTCATCTGAAATATGTTCACTCCCAATGCCCATTTTTCAAGTCAACTGATGAAAGTCAAGTGAAAGATGGCATAAGGATCCACATTTCCGGGACGAGCTAGTACTGCCCTGGAAATCTCACCTGAAGGATTTCATCTCGTCCTCACAAAGGCCTTGAAGGTAGAAATTGCTCACAACATTTTATTCGACAATGGAACAGATTGACAGAAGGCAAAGAGCCAAGGAGTTTGGATAACTGTTCACTCCTCACTACTCTACAATTATATAAGAAAAATGTTAAGGACTTTAATAAACCATTTAGGCAAACTAGGCAATTTGTCTCCATCTATCTCTACTATCACTTTAGATTAGGTAACTGATATAGATTGAATGTGTCTCCCCTAACCATATGTTGAAACTTAATGCCCTATGTGATGGTGTTAGGAGGTGAATGAAGCCTTTGGGAGGTGAAGAGATCGTGGGGGTGGAGCCCTCACGATGGGATTAGTGTTCTTATAAGAGATCTCAGAGAGCTTCTTAGCCCCATCCTCCATGTGAAGTCACTGTGAGAAGACACTATGAACCAGGAATAGTGTCCTCACCAGACACCAGATCTGCTGGTGCCTTGATCCTGGACTTTCCATCTTTCAGAGCTGTGAGAAATAAATGTCTGTTGTCCATAAGCAACCCAGTCGGTAGCATTGTTTACAAATCAAACATCCTTAATGGCTTCAGTGTCACTAAGGTCTTCTCTTTTCTGAACTGGGACCAAGTTAACAGCAGCAGGAACAATCATGGGTAATGGGAGAGGCATTCAGTAATTCTAAAGGAGATAGTTATTTGAACACTTCCTCCAGAAGGAAGCAATGCTTTAGTTTATTGATGGAGCAACACTGCATTGACACAGAGCCAGCAATGAGTGGCAGAGGCAGGGAATTCACCTGGAGGCTCCAAACCTGCCTTATAATTGGGAATGTTTCCTCTCACCACTGGACTTGGCCACATGGGTTGAAATGTGCCATGCATAGCTGCCTTTGCTGGCATTTCCCCCACGAAGTGCTGAGACACAGCCTGGTGCTAAGCCCCAAAAGGGAGGCTTCCCTTGGGGATTAGAGGGCCTGTTTCTGTTTCTCATGTCTTTTCTGTCCAGGGAGATCATGAAAAACAGCTCAATAGATATCAGAAGGCAGGGGCCTGAGAAGGCATTGCTAGATACAACCCCATTTATCCTTCCTGGCACAAGACTCAGCTCTGATGGGTGAGTCAGAAACCCTTTAAGTGGGATCAGCTGAGGAGAAGGCATACCCACACCCACATTGGTGCCTTACTGATTTCCCAGTGCACAGACTTCCTCTGAGTGGAGTTGCACTTCTGACATTGGTTATCTCCCTGAAGTCCAGGTTAAAATTAATATTAGGCTCCCACCATCTAGTCATTAGGATGCAGAGTCCTTCTATGCTTGGCACATGTTTTGAATCACAGAGTGTCATTATGGCCAAGAAAGATGCCAGAGTGTCAACAATTACAGCAGCTATACTAGGCAAAAGGAAAATGGAAAAAACAAGAACTAAAGGGTATATGACAATCCTCTTTAAAATTATTTTCCCAGAAGTTCTACCCAGTGATTTCTGTTAACATTTCTTTGACTAGAAAAAAAGAAAGAAGAAGAAAATTCCAAAGGGATGGTTATGAGAAGGCACTGCTAAGTCCCCACCTCTAGGCATGTGATGGCCACGTGGTAGTTTCTTCCAGAAGATTTTTGCTCATAGAGAATCATATTCTTCCTATTTTGTACAAATATTAGGCTATATTTAAAAATTTGAAACAAGGACTAGGTTACTCATGTTTATCTCCCATACGGGAGTTAAAGCTAAATTTGTATATACCTGGGTGGTGGGTGGGGCAGGACATGCTTTATTTGAAACATGGAGTGCCCAAGAGGGATGGGTTTTAGCCTTTATTACAAAATGAAAATATACCAAAAAGGCTGAGAGAAGGTAAATATCCAAGACCATCCAACAGAGCCTGCTCATTTTCCCTGGAGTGCTTCCAGAGATCCTGAGGCTGTGTAGACACTCACACTAATGGCTGCAATTCTGAAACCTCTTTTACCTCCTTATCCCAGAATATGGTAAAAATGTTCCACAGTCTCCATTAGAAAGAGAAAACCTTAATGTTGTAACTTTTGAACAAGGAAGGGAAGATAACCTACACCCTCTTAGCTTAGCCAGACTCTCTAATCTGCTCTCAAAGGTTCTTCAAAGGTCTACAATTCAGGTCAGACTGGTGATGCCATTGCCAGCGACATCTGATCAGAGAAGCAGATCCACTGAAATATACGTGTCTGTACTTAAAGGATGCAATAGAAGGAGTTGAGCTTAGGCCATTGTGCAGGCTGGGTAAATATTCAGGGTGAGACTCTTATTTCTGTATCTGTGAAATGCCTAGAGCAAGGAGCTGGGAAGGGGAGATGAACATGAAAGAGGGTAAGTGAAGTCTTGGCCTGTGTGGCTCAGTGGATTGAGTGCTGGCCTGTAAATCAAAGGATTGCTGGTTCGATTCCCAGTCAGGGCACATGCCTGGATTGCAGGCCAGGTCTTCAGTTGGGGCCGCGTGAGAGGCAACCACACATTGATGTTTTTCTCCCTTTCTCCCTCCTTTTTCCTCTCTCTAAAAATAAATTTAAAAAACCTTTTTAAAAAGGGGTGGGGGGGTGAAGACCAGCTGAGACCCCTAAGGCTGAGCTGCAACTCTGAGGACAGACCTCTGAGGACAGATTGGATTCCACCTTCTTCCTTACTGTCTCCAACCTTCAGAAAGTGGGGGTGTCCTGGCAGAATTAGGTATCCTTCAACATATAGCTAAGCACATACCTAGCCTAGAGCAGAAGAGATGATGCAGAACCTTTCATGGGAACTGGCAGGGCTATAGGCCCACCTTCCCTAGCTGCCTACCATTTGGGCCTTCAGCTGAGCAGCAGTGTCAAAGAGGAGCACTAGCACTTCATGCCCTTCCCTGATCTCCTGCACACAGAAAGCACATGCTGCTTCTTCATTGACTATTTTTCAATCTTGGTTGGACTTGGATCCTTCCCCAGTTGAGCCCTCAGGTAAGAACCTAGCCAGACCAGTCTTATGAGACCCTGAGTCAGCCAAGCCACACAGAAATCCCTGAACCACAAAAACTGTGAAATAGTAAGTGTGCATTGTTTCTACTTGCCAAGTTTGGGGCCAATTTGTTACACAACAGGAGCTAATGAATACAGCAGCACTCTGGTCTGTTTGTCAGCCTTTGAACACATCACATTGACACCTTTTTTCTGTTTTCTTCATGAAAATTGCCATCAGTTTTGATTAGTGTCCAGTGTCCATTTCTACCTGTTCTTCAGTGCCCCAGTCAGTGTCTATGTTCTCTGTGAGCCCCTCTGATTATTTCAGTCAATGATGATTTCTTTTCTTACACATGACACAAAACTTATTTTCTCAGGCTAGAATCTCTTTAAATATTCACCCCTGGCCTTGGGTGGCACAGGCCAAAACAGAGTACAAGCTGGGATAAATGGCAGGTAAGTGGGTTGTCAACATGAGTAGGATTCACATTTCTTTAGAAACAAAACTGGGTAATATTTGAGGTTGAAAATTCAATCAACATTAGTTAGCCAAGTAGGATAAGCCTGAGCCTGAGAATAAGAAGAGAAGCGTGAGCAACAACTCTTAGAAATCAGCACTAGGGAGTTGATAAAGAGACAGAAATCCTAAGTGAGGCAGTAGACTATTGGAGATAATAATTGCTTTGGTGGGAGTTTTTCTTGAGAAACTTTTTCACCTCATCTGAGAGTAATACACCTCTACTGATCTCAAAGCAATGCTTTAGGTCAGGGGCATTCTACATTGTGAAACTGCGTGTGTGTGTGTGCTCGTGTGTTCTTTATGTGGCGCTGGCTCCCTGAGGAAATGGCAAGCTGGAAGAACGCAGTGCTCTACCTCCATACAGCAACTATTCATTGAGACATCCCACAAAAAGTGATCCTTGTTCATCCTTTTCTTGAAAAACAAAAACAATCTTTGTATGCATGAGAAACCATCATTACAGAGCCAAACCAATTTCTAAAGATAATAGAGCAAAATTAAAATGGGCTACTTTTTAAAAAAATCAGTTTATTTCTGTGACTGTTTAGACCTAGTTTATATTTCATTTAACAGGGGAAAACAAGAAATTCCAGTAGCAATAGAAAGGTATTATAAACCTTCTAATCAAAAGAGGGTTGCTTTCAGGACTTCAGAACAAGATGGAGACCTAGACAGTCACGTTGCTTCTCCCTCCATAATTAAGAAGAAATACAACTACCTCAAAACTAGAGGCAACCAGAAGTTCCAGAAAATCAAGCTGCATTTAAATCCAACAAACAAAGATATAAAGAAGAAATACTTACCCAGATAGGTAGGAGAGGTGGATCCGGGGCAGAGAGGACATGGTGTGGTGGAAGCTGCGGCAGTGGCAGTGGCAGTCACAGTGGTAGCTGGCAGAAAGCACAGTTACATGTTTTAAAGAGTCAAGAGGGACACTTGGGGAGCGTTCCCAGCTTCTCATCAGACCACCCAGCTCACCATTCCAGCACTGGGGAAAATCAAGCCTCATTGCTTCTGACTGTGCAAACAAGTGGGGGTTGGGGCAGAGGCAGAAACTGCTGGTCTTTCAGCAGAGTCTTTTTGTTTAAAGGGCCCCCACAGTCCAGGAACATCCACAGGCCCACCCACTCTGGGAACAACAACCAGGACAACAGCTAGAGGGGCGCTGGTCCCATATGGAAGTGGGAGAAGAGCCTGGAAAAGGGGCAAGTGCTGGGCAAGCGGCATTGTTCCCTCTCAGACCCCTCCCCCACATTCAGCATCACGATGTGGTGAAACAGGTCACCCTGTACTGATGAATCCCTAAGGCTCCACCCCTTACAGCATAACAGTAGTGACAAGTCTACCTAAGGCACAGAGGCAAACAAACACAGGAGCCTTTCAAGATGAGGAGACAGAGAATTATGGCCCAAAAGATAGAATGGATCAAGGTTCCAGTGGGAGAACTAAGAGACAAGGAGATAGCCAACCTAATAGATGAAGAATTCAAAACACTGGTGATAAAGATGCTCACAGGTTTGACATATATGCTTGAGTATGTGAAACACATAAGGGAAGAAGTGAAGGCTATCTTAAATGAAATGAAGAAAAATCTACACAAAACCAATGGTGAAGGAAAAGAAACCGAGGTTCAAATCAATTATTTGAAACATCAGGAATATAAGGAATATATACAGCCAACCAATACAGAATGAGGAAACAAGAATTGAAACAAATGAGTAGAGAGGCTTAGGAACCTCTGGGACAACTTTAAACGTGCCAAAGTTCAAATCGTAGGGGTGTCAAAAGAAGAAGAAAAGCAAGAAATTGAAAGCTTATGTGGAAAAATAATGAAGGAAAACTTCCCAAATTTGTGAAGGAAATAGACATATAAATCCAGGAAGCACAGAGAGTCCAAAACAAGCTAGACCCAAGGAGGACCACATCAAGACACATCATAATTAAAATGCCAAAGGTGAAAGATAAAGAGAGAATCTTAAAAGCAGCAAGAGAAAAGCAGAGTTACCTACCAAGGGGTGCCTATAAGAGTATCAGCTGATTTCCCAAAAGAAACTTTGCAGGCAAAAAGGGACTGGCAAGAACCATTCAATGTGATGAAAAGCAAGGACATACAACCAAGATTATTCTATTCAGCAAAGCTATCATTTAGAATGGAAGGGAAGATGAAGTGCTTCCCAGAGAAGGTAAAACTAAGAGTTCATCATCACCAAGCCATTATTATATGAAATGTTAAAGGGACTTAAGAAAAAGAAGATCAAAACTATGAACACTAGAGGACAACAAACTCATAACTATCAACAACTGAATCTAAAAATTAAAAACAAAATCCAACTAAGCAAACCAGAATAGGAACAGAATCATAGGTATAGGGATCATTTGGAGGGTTATCACCTAGGGGGGAAGGGGGAGAAACTGGTAAATGGTGCAAGAATTAAGAAGCATAAATAGTTGGTACAAAATAGATAGTGGGAAGTTAAGAATAATATAGGAAAGGGTGAAGCCAAAGAACTTATATGCATGACTCATGGACATGAATTAAGGGGGGTGGGATTGCTGGGCAAAGGGCATACTGGGAAGAGGGGAGCAAAAGGGGAAAATTGGGACTACTGTAACAACATAATCAATAAAATATACTTTAAAAAATGAGGAAAGTGAGGTTATAAGAAGTTAAATAACTTACTGTTGTTATACATACAATAGGTAAAGACTCTAGGGTTTTAACCCAGGACTTTCTAACCCTGTAGTGTTTATGTTTCCCATCCCTTTATGAAACCTCTTAGGTATTCATAAACCTCTTAGGATGCCAGTCTGACATCATTTAAGGATTGATGAACAAAGCCTCATTGAAAAAATTTTATGCAGCACCAGCTCAAAGAGCATTCCCTCACACAGTCCCTGAACATCTTTGAGTGCTTTCTTCATCCACAGGTGCCATCCTCACACTATACAAGAACCAGTAACTCTCCACATTTGCAGCTGCCTCCAGGAGTGGACGGGAAGGTTGATTTCAAATGTCATTTCAGGGTGCTGTGCAAATAATAGAGTACCAGAGCACCATTGTTCACTTTTTCTTTCTGTTCATTGATGATTCCACCATTCTATGCCGCAGCTCTGCCTTACCTCTTCTAAAATGCAGAGTTAAGCCTGTTTACCCTCTAGGAAAGAAATACCTTTTATTTTTGTTTTTGATGTTTTTGATGATTTAAGCCTTGGTTTTTATGGGCCTTTAAGTTGAGTCATTCGGATTAGAAAGGAAGGGAACAGGGTATTTCTTGAGTGCAGATTGAAGAGTGATTAAGGTTGGGAGGAGGAGAGACAGGCTGAGCAGTGACAGGATTACTGAGGGGAGTCTTCAAGGGCATGGTGTGGTATTGAGCAAGACAACTATGGGGGCAGAGGCCATTGCCTGGAAAATACTAAGAACATGCACAGACAGAAGAACCAATGTAGGATCTTTGCTCACATGCCCAGAAGCTTCCAGAATCCCAGACACACATGCCCCAGCCCGTCACCACTTATCTTACAAGTTCTCCTCCCTGGGAGTAGAACTATGCCTCATGGCTACTGGAGGTCACGTGGATTGTCCATTAAGATGGTCCTTGGCTGAGCTACGAGCTACACAAAGTCTTATATAACCTTCTATGTGGCTGCCCCTCCCTGTACAATGCCCCAAAACACCCAAAACAGGATGTCAGGGCACCTGAAAAGTAGGCATGGTGGTGTTCCTGAAGCCACCAAGCATGAGACCCCAGTGCTGGGACATTGGGAAGTTACATCCCCCCAAAGTATCAGCAGTGTTTGTTAATTATTGGAGTAGAGACAGTATCATGCCCAGCTTGTCTTCAGAAGTGTTATCCAGGTATTTGCTCTTGTGTCACAGGTTGAAATGAAGCAGGGCAATGTTTTATGGTACAAAAGTGTGGGGTTTCTCAGCCAGTCCCTAAAGCTGTCCTTTCTTACACTCCAGAGGGTGGAACACATGTCTGCCTATCAGCGATGTTGGTTCACTGGATTAGTCATGGGTGTGCGTGTGTGTGTGTGTGTGTGTGTGTGTGTGTGTTATGATTTGGGGATGCTTTCTGAAATGGTCCCCCACAGGTGATTTGCAGTCCCCACTCTCCCTGGGAACCTTTGCTTTGTAACTAACCTCAATATAAGCTCAGATCAGAGGTAACCAGATAAGGTCAGTTAAGTTCATTAAACCACTTTCTTGTGAGAATGAAATGCCAAGCACTGTGCTAAGTATCACAGACATATGAAGAGAAGCACTGAAACCCACCATCAGTTTCAAATGAGAGGAGCCTTCCTTATCCCTAAATATACACTTAATATAAATGTACCCCAATTTCTCCTGTCCAAATGTTAATTGGAGCATGGAAGGCCTATTGAATATGGCATAAACCGTGCCTGTCCCTTGTCTCCCGCTCACCCCAGACTCTACTTGCACATAAACATTTCCTACTGAGAGTTGAAAGATGGTGTACAGGAAACTAACCCAGTTCTACACCTTTTGTTGTTGATTGTTTGACACAAGTGTTTGTGAAAAACTAGAGTATTGTCAATACTTGTGCTAAAAGTTTTACCTACTGCTTCAGCTATTCCTTCCTGCATTCATTTTTTAAATATGCTTTATTGATTATGCTGTTACAGTGCTCCAATTTCTTTTCCCTTTGTTCCCCTCCAAACAGAGACAACCCCCCCCTTAGTCCATGCCCATTGGTTGTGCATATAGTTCTTCTCAACATCTTCCTATCTACTCCATTCCCTCCTACTATGCTTCTTAATTTCTGTACCATCTCCCTCCCTTTCCCCCCTTCCCCCTCCCTGATGACCTCCCCTCATAATGTTCCCCATACCCATAATTCTTTTCCCAGTCTTGTTGCCTACTTTGTTTGCCTTTGTTTCGGTTCCCTAGCTTCTGTTATTCGTTCTTGTGATACAGTTTTCATTTTAATGTTCATAGTTTTTATCTCTTTCTCCTAAACAACTCCCTTTAAAATTTCATATAACAGTGGTTTGGATATGATGAACTCCTTCAGTTTTATTTTGTCCTGGAAGCACTTCCTCTGCCCTTCTATTCTGAATGACAGCTTCACTGGATAGAGTAATCATGTTTGTACGTTTTTGCTTTTCATTCCCTTGAATATTTCTTGCCAGTCCCTTCTTGCCTGCAGAGTTTCTTTTGAGAAATCAGTTGAAAGTCTTATTGGAATCCCTTTGTACATAATTCTCTTCTTCTCTCTTGCTGCTTTTAAGATTCTCTCTTTATCCTTAATTTTTGACATTTTGAATATAATGTGTCTTGGTGTGGTTCTCCCTGGGTCCAGTTTTTTTTTTTTGGAACTCTCTGTGTTTCCTGGATCTGTAAGTCTATCTCCTTCCCCAAGTTAGGGAAGTTCTGCTTCATTATTTCTTCACATAATTTTTCAATTTCTAGTTCTTCTTCTTCACCTTCTGGCAACCCTATGATTCAGATGTTGGCCCACTTATAGCTGTCCCATAGGTTTCTGATCCTTTCCTCATTTTTCTCACTCTTCATTTCCTCTTTCTGCACTGGTTGATTGTTTGTTCCTTCCCTATGTTCCGATTTGTTGACTTGATCCCTGGTTTTCTTTCCCTCACCACTAGTTTCATATGTGTTTTCATTCATTTTAGCAGAGCTGGCCTTCTTTCCTTCCCTGTTTTGTTTCAGATCTGCTGTTAGGTCTGTAAGCATTCACATAACCAAAGCTCTGAACTGTGCCTCAGAAAGATTTCTTATCTGCTGTTTCATTAGATTAGATATTTGCTGGCTGGTCAGCTGTGTCACCAGGATCTCTATCATGATCCCTGCCCTGAGAGTTTTGTGTTTACATTTGCTTCCTGGGAGGGATTGTCACACCTCCTACACTATAGGGGGTGGAGCTCCGTGCACTCATCACAACCAGACGGCCCTTCTCACCACACTGTGGCACTTTGTGTGGGTTCAGGGTCCAAGATGGACTCCTGCCTTTCACTCTCTGCTGAGAGACCAGGAGCCTCCGTCCCCATTCCCAAGCCCTCCAGCCTCAAAGTTTGAGGTAATGAGAGTCTGCCTTCCCTGGAGTTGGAATCGAGAGCTGATGGGTTTGGTTTGCAGCCAAGGGTGCTCCCCAGGCACTTCTCCCTTCCCCTTAAATACAGGTGTCTGTACTTATCGCTGTTCCGCCACCATTGCCGCAGCTGCTGCCAACAGCACAGCTTGACCTCTCTGCCCCAGCTTTGCCCCTCCTACCTGTCTGGACGAGCACCACTTCTTTATAACTTCATAGCTTGGACTCCCATGCAGCTTTATTCTCTGGAACTTCTGGTTATTTCCAGTTTTGTGGTAGTTGTATTCCTTCTTACTTGTGGATGGAGATCGAGTGTGTCAGTCTAGGCCTCCATCTTGGCCGGAAGTGAAAGGAAACTCCATTCTTGCATTTATTTAATAAATACTGAGTGCATACTGTGTTCTGGGCACTGTCTGAGGTGCTAGGAGAAGTTTGGAGACATTCAGAAATGTGACCCAGGTCCAGCAGTTGTTCCGAAAGAGCAGGATTTGAACTCCTGTCTGTCTGATGGCAACATTTTGCCCATACTCCCTGTACTGTTACAGAAAGGACTTGACCACATCTCAACAAACAAGTGCAACCACAATTACTAGACAGACTTATTCTGATCTGAGTAACTAAGTTACTTGCCATTTTAAAGAACACATTGTTATAGAGCACTTAAAAAATACATATATTAGGGAAAATAACACAGTAAATTTCCATGCACTCATAACCTGTCTCTGACAGTTTTCAATGTTCTCCTTTCAGTTTCATGAATCCCTACCACTTTTTAACTATAAAACTTCAAAGCCCATCTCAAACATCACTTCATCCATAAATCTTTTATATTTACCAAAAATCATTTTTTACACTTAACCACATTCCATTATCACTCCCAATAAAATTGGCCATAACTTCTTAGCAATACCTAATGCCCAGTTTGTGTTCAATTTTCACTGATCATCTCAAAATAAACATCTTTTTACCATTGGTTTGTTTATAACATGATCCAAAGAACAACCATGCATTGCATTTGGTTGGTAAACTTTCTTCATCTCTTTGAATCCGTAACAGTTCTCATCCCTCACTTCATCTTTTATTCATGGCATTTATTTGCTGGGTCAGTGGAGAAACTGGCTCACTTGGCCTATTGAATTTCCCACAGTCTGGGTTTGGCTGACAGTATCCCTCTGGCTCTATAACCAGGTGGGTCCAAGTGTGGGTCTAGAATCTGATCACGGACAGTCTTCTCCATAGTAAGAATTCTATTAGGCATTTCATTCTGTAAATAATATTACACATTATATATTCAATCTACATTTTAGCAGAGGATTTTCTGTAATTATCTTATAAAGATAATCTCTGTTTCTTACTGTACTTTCACTTGGGCACTAGATAAACATCATCCTTTCTCAGTTTTAACCTTAACAATATATAAATAAAATCAAAGTGTCTTTATTCCAAATTCCAGCTTCCACTTTAGGCTGGAGTATGGGACAGATAATAGAGCATCTGAGCAATGTGGGGTCTCCCTAACATCAGCTGTATGCCCTCTTTTCCTCATATAGTCTTTTGTCTTGAAAATCTATTCTACCTCACCTCTATATGGCAAATGTTTATTTTCAGAACTGAATTACTGCAGATCATGTCCACTTTCTAACCACCTTCCTGACTCTTCCTTTGAAATTTAAAGTGACTATAAAAAAACTCAAATACAATTTCTAGGAACAAAATCTCACTCTAAAATTCCCACTGCTTATCAGTGGAACCATCTTCTAAAGACTGAAAACCTTTAAATAATGTTTTCTTACCACATCTAGTTATTCATAGTTGCTTTATTAGCCTTTTCTTTGCACATATTGGGAATTCATGCACCAGAAACAAAGTAAAACAAACATTGAGAGAGTTGGAGTGTGCCATCCTGTCTCCATATATTTGAGAAGGCCTTGACTCTGAGAGGTTGTAGAGATGGGGAAAAACTCAGAAGTCCCAGGCTGCTGTTTAACAAGACTAGCAGAGCCTGAGGATCCAAATGAGGGCCGCCTTTTAAAAGACTTAGTTGGCCATTTAATTCAAGAGACTTAGCTCCAGATGACTTTTAACTATTTGCAGAAACTAAACTCAATTTCCAAGACAAAGACTTTCTATTATTGATATGGATCTGAAGCATGTACGCAGAGTTCTAAAAGTAGTTTCAAAAAAAATAGTTCCGAAATATTTGGACTAATTCTTTGGAGTAAATTGTCCCAATAGGACAATTGTAAATAGCTTATATTCTTCCTTAACAATTTGTGATTCAAGATTTGGGGTATTTACAACTATTGTCAAAAATCAGTGTTTCTCCAAATGAAAATATAATGTGAGTAATATTGTGTATTAGATGGTCCTAGAGTTAGACAATATTGCTTAGGAGACTACTAGTATTCAAATACAGCCTCACTTTTGTGCAATATTATGCATATTTTACAAATTATGATATTACACCTTTGAATGCTTTGATCTCAACTATGATTTTTAAGTGCATACTTAGATATATTTTGGAAACTATATACGCTTGTATGACCACCACCACAGTCAAGACATAGAACAGTTCCATCACTTAAATGTTTCCTGTTTCCCTTTACAACTGATTCCCTCCCCCTACCCTGCTGCAGACCAACACTGATCTTCATTATGTCCCTCTAGCCTTGCTCTTAGAGAATTTTATATGAATGAAATAATACAATACGTAGTTTTCTGTGTTTGACTTCTTAAGTTAGTGAACTGCTTTTGACATCCACCCACATTGCGGTGTATATCGCTATTTTGCTCTTTTCTAGTAGTATTTTATTTGGGGGATGGATATTATAGTATGTTTTTTCTTTCACCAGTCATGTGGGTTAATTCTCATACTTGGCTATTAAGAATAATGCTTCTATGCAAATTAACATATATGTTTCTATAGGAGATACCTAGGAGTGAGATTATTGGGTCACAGATAAGAGAATATTTAACTTTGTAATATTCTGCCTTATCCTTTTCCAAAGTGACTGCCTCATTTTTGAACATCCACCAGCAATAAAAGGGAATTCCATTTATTTCACATCTTTACTGACACTTGAAAATGTCAAGTATGTTTAGTCAGTGGGTGCAGTGGTATCTGACTTTGGATTTCATTTGTTTTTCTCTTATAGCTAGTGATGTTGAGACTCTTTCATGTATTTGTTAGCCATTCATATATCTTTTGTTGTAAAATGTCTATAAACCTTTTATTATTTTTAGTGGGATTTACTTTATTTCTAAGAAATTACTATCTATATATTCTTTATTAGAGTTATAGTCATCATTTATTATATTTATGTATTTATATTTATATAATATATAACGATTATGTACCATTTATAAATGTATATATGTTATATAAGTATAAATATAATATACAATAAATATGAATATAAATATATTAGCATATGTAAAATATATTATAATAAATACTGTGAATATTGTGCAAATATAAATATATATTTATAATAAATTACTTAGTATAAATATATACATCTATAAAAAAGAAATAAAATATAAATGTATATGTAAATACAGATACATCTCTTTGTGTTTTCTGGGTAGAACCTTTTGTTGGATTTATGGTTTGCTCTCCCCATTGACTTCTTGACCACCAGCCACACTTGACTTCACCACAGTCTAGTACAGAGGGCTGTGTGCACCACAAACCCAGAGGGCATGTGAAGTGCCAGGTGTGTGGATCCACATTTACTGTCCCCATGGTTTGCTCTAACTGACATCAGGTAAAGACCTAACTACTTGTAGTTTCATTTCAAATCACTTGGATGGTCATATTTAACGTGGTTAGGAGCACAAGTAATGCAATCCATTGCGGGTTTTGTTTTTATTTCACTATAAAATGTTTCTTCTATTTATGAGGACAGATAACCATGAAGCCAGTAAACTTGAGCTTTGAACCCTCTAATGTCCATGGGCCCACTTTCAGATACTGCGAAGAGCTCCACAATATATTTATATGTTTGTCCTAAATAAATATAAGGTGTATACTTCATTTTTTTAAGTTGCACATTCTTACTTTAAAGAAGACCCTCCTAAATGATATATTTCAAGCTCTACAAAGAAATGAGGGGTGAATACTTTCAGCCAAGATGGCAGCCTAGACAGACATGCTGCATCTCTCTCTACAACTAAGAAGGAATACAACTACCTCAAAACTAGAGAAAACCAGAAGTTCCATAAAATCAAGCTGCATGGAAGTCCAACAAACAAAGGGATAAAAAATAAATACTCATCCAGACAGGTAGGAGGGGCAGAGCTGGGGCAAACAGGATGAGGCGTGGTAGCGGTGGCAGCAGCAGCAGCAGCAGTGGCAGGCTGGAAGGAAGTACAGTCAAACACTTTAAAAAGTCAAGAGGGACACCAGGGGAGAGCTCCTAGCAGCAGACCAGACCCCAATAACTCACAGTCCCAGTACCAGGGACAATAAAGCCTCATTGCTGCTGACTGTGTAAACCAGTGGGAGTTGGGGTGGAGGAAGAAATTTCCAGTCTCTCAGTAAAGTCAACTTGTTTAAAGCACCCCACAGTCCTAGAACATCCACAGACCCACCCACTCTAGGAACAACGACCAGGGCAACAGTTAGAGAGGTGCCAGTCCCACATGGAAGTGGGAGAAATGCCTGGAAAAGGAGTGAGTGCTGAGCAAGTGGCATTGTTCCCTCTCAGGCCCCTCCCACACACACAGCACCACAACGTGGTGAAACAGGCCACCCTGTACTGATGAATACCTAAGGCTCCACCCCTTACAACATAGGAGGTGCGACAGCTTTACCTAAGACACAGAGGCAAACAAACACAGGAGCCTGTCAAGATGAGGAGACAGAGAAGTATGGCCTAAAAGAGGGAACGAATCGAGGTTCCAGTGGGAGAACTAAGTGATGAGGAGACAGCCAACCTAAAAGATGCAAAGTTCAAAATATTGTTGATAAAAATGAACACAGACTTGACGACATGCTTAAGTATGTCAAACTCATAAGGGAAGAAGTGAAGGCTACGATAAATGAAACAGAAAAATACACACTAAACCAATGATGAAGGGAAGGAAACCAAGGTTCAAATAAATTATTTGGAATATAAGGAAGAAAAAAACAGTCGACTAGTACAGAATGAGGGAACAAGAATTGAAAAAAATGAGGACAGGCTTAGGAACCTCCGCGACAATTTTAAACCTGCCAACATCCGAATCATAGTGGTGCCAGAAGGAGAAGAGGAAGAGCAAGAAATTGAAAACTTACCTGAAAAATAATGAAGGAGAACTTCTCAAATTTGGCAATGGAAATAGACATACAAGTCCAGGAAGCACATAGAGTCCCAAACAAGCTAGACCCAAAGAGGACCACACCAAGACACATCGTAATTAAAATGCTCAAGGTTCAAGATAAAGAGAGAATCTTAAAAGCAGCAAGGGGAAAGTATGAGTTACTACAAAAGGGTGTCTAGAAGACTGTCAGCTGATTTCTCAAAGAAACTTGGCAGGCAAGAAGGGAATGGCAAGAAGTATTCAATGTGATGAAAAGTAAGGACATACAACCAAGACTACTCTATCCAGCAAAACTATCATTTAGAATGGAAGGGAAGATAAAGTGCTTCCCAGACAAGGTTAAGCTGAAGGAGTTCATCATCACCAAGACATTATTTATGAAATGTTAAAGGGATTTATTTAAGAAAAAGAAGATCAAAACTATGAACATTAAAATGACAACAAACACAACTATCAACCACTGAATCTAAAAAAATATAAACAAAAACAAACCAAGCAAACAACTAAAACAGGAACAGAATCAGAGGTGTGGGCATCATTTGAAGGGTATCATCTGGGAGGGGGGGAAGGGGAGAAATGGGGAAATGGTGCAAGGACTAAGAAACATGATTGGTTGGTACAAATTAGACAGATGGAAGTTAATAATAATATAGGAAAGGATGAAGACAAATAAATTATATGCACAACCCATGGAGATGAACTAAGCGGGGTGAGATTTCTGGAGGGAAGGGTAGTACTGGAAAGAGGAGAACAAAGGGAAAAGAAATTGGGACTACTGTAACAACGTAATCAATAAAATATACTTAAAGAAAAGAATGGAGGGGTAAATTGGCTTGTTATTTGAATGATCTAAAAGCTCAGTTACAAAGACAACTTCCTCAAAATGGGAGAGTAAGGGTGTGTATGGGTGTGTGTAGCAGCATATAAAGTGTTGTGCATCAAACTGCTTTTAAAAGCACCTGCATCATTTTATACTCCACCAGATATATATGACAGTTTTAATTTTTTTCTGCTCTTCAACTTTACTCATGCACACTTGACTTAATAATATCTAAACTTAATCAGTTAACTACTTTTTCCAAAAATAATTCCAGAATCAAAATAGATCACCTTAAATAGATAACATATTTCTTTCTTACATGTCATGGTTGGGTCATGTTTTTCTTTCACCTTGTTTTCAGAACCTCCAGAATCAGAATTTGTTGTTTTTATAGTAGTCAATTTAGGTTTCAATTCTAGTCATGTTTGCCTATCTGGTTTTTTTGTTTTGTTTTGTTTTGTTTTTCATCTTTTTCCTGGAATCAATTTCTTTCTGCTTTGGTGGTTTTTGCATCAAAGTTCTGAGAGTGATAGAGTTCCTTCCTTCCTTCCTTCCTTGCCCCCCCCCTTTTTGGTCTAAAAATATATTTATTATCTGTTCATTCATAAATGATAGTATAGGCAAGCAACAGAAATTTAAATTTATAGCTTTTTTTAAACTCAGATTGTCTCCAGAACCCTTTAGAAACAAGGGAATTTAGTATCTTACCCAGATGGCTAATAAGACATCCCTCACTGTCCTCCTCACTTGTGGCTTCCTTGTTTCTTTTGGCCTTTTCCATTGATTAACCATTCAACTACACGACTGATAAAGCTGGTGTCAGGTCTCCACACCCCAATGGCTGGTTGACCTGGGGTCACTTCTCTATGGGAACTTTTTTGGGGTTGTCTCATCTCCATTCATGTCCCACTGATGGATGCATCAGATATTTCTACAGTGTAGTCCCAAGCCTTGAGAGTCAGCTAACCAAGAACCCATCCAGTTCTCCAGGAGTATTTACAAGCTTGAGCCTGTTTGTCTGACCTAGCATGAGTTCCATAGCAGAAGTGATTTTTCATGAGAGGGTGACCAGAGACACTTCTGGGTTTTTAGAGCCTTTCCTAGAAAGATCTGAATTTTGTCTAGCACTTGTCTCCCAGCAGAACTTCAGATCTTTCCCCAGGAGAGTTACAGAGTTATCAAGCTCACCAACAAGACCACATAGCTTTTGAAAAGAAAGATTGATTAACCATAATCTTTTCTAAGCTTATAATTAGCACCTTAGTTACTGTTTTACTTGAACAGGATATCAAGGCTCTGAGGACAAAGATATGGAGAATGCCAATGCCTAGAATATTCTTTAAAAAAAAACCCACCTTCTCATAGAAAATGATGATTCTGTTTTGCACCCACAACCAATAACCCAATCTGTTAGGCAAATATAATTTAAATGTTTAAATTATTTTCCCCACAAAAATTCAAACTGAAGGAACTATTTTAGAGCATAGTGATTAAAACTGAAAAGCAGAGCCTCTCACTCAAAAAATTTATGGTTACTTAAATCTTAATAATTACTAAAAAACTGTTGACAGTCCTATTTCTCGACTTTTATCCTCAAGTTCCTTTTTTATCAGTTTATTTCATTTCCCCATAAGTGTTTCTCTTGTAAAAAAAGAAATTCCCTTTATGGTCACTTAAAAAGGTAATAGAAGACTTAGGCTTCTCTGCTTTGTTAGAAATGTGGGTTTGATTTCATAAAGAAATTCCACTCAGGGAAAGGATGTGAGAAGAATTTGGAGGCCTGAAGATACTCTCTACCTGAAGTCGTGCCTACACAGCCCCCTGCCCCTCTCCTTCCTTTGGCCACACTAAGACTGTTACCCAGATGCCAGCACATTTCTGCCTCATTGAGGTACAGGAGTACCACAGGCAACTTCTTATGGTGACAAGCAGAAGGTTTGGATTTGCCGTCGTCCATGTTAGCCTCCCTGGAGCTCTGCATGGACACTGCTTGGAGCATCAGACTGGTCCTCACAATCTTTCTTTTCACTTGACAATTCCTCCTTTTCTGTAAGATCCTTCTCAGTTAGCTTCTGCTGCATAATGAATGAGCCACTCCCAGTGCTGTCCCACAAGGGCACTGTGTCCTGGAGGAGGTTTTTGCACTCTTACAAAGTACACAAGAAAGGATATCTACTCTTCCAGCCTCTCGCAGTTGTAGTGTGAGGATGTGATGCTTGACATGACAAGAGGACGTCTTGGGGCCTAGAAGGGAGAACCCACTATAGACATCAGCATGGTGGAGGGGAAAAGTGGAGGTGTGGTGACTTTGGTGCTGTCCTCATGCTGTGAGTCAGCCAGCCTTGGGATTGGCTCTCTGACTCATCTTTCTTGAGGCAGCGCACTCCCTGTACTGCTTGAAATGGTTCTGATTTAGCTGGTGTTCTATCACCTGCAGAGCCTACAGCATTTATGCTTTGTAGTCACTCAGCATAGCAGGACCTTCTTTTGAAAGCAGACATCAGGACTACCAGAATGGGGACATCCTTTCTAGAAGGTCCTGCTGCCCCTTTCGCTGTTCTGGGAGAGGACAGGGGCTGCAGGGAGAAATCTAGTAAGACCTCCTTTTGCTTTGTTTGTAAGACAGAAAGATAACTTGACAGGTGATCTATTTAAGGAGGCAATCATCTTAATTTTTTTAGAGCCTAAAACCAAGGCCTCAAGGTAATTTGTGTCTGGTTTTCACTCTCTTGCCTCTGCAAATGTGGTGCCGAATTTAGTGGAGCAATAACGTCCTTTCTTTGGAACAATGGCTTGATAGTTCACCCAGCCCCAACCTAGGACAATTATTGTGTAGGGGCCCAGGAAGTGCAGATCTGGACCATGGGGGGCCTTGCATAGGAGCCCCAGCTTCTAGCAGTGGGACTGGTCTCAATAGGTCAGACCTGGGGTGAACTGCATCTGTCACAGAGTCAGAGAGGGAGATGAGAGACTGGAACATGTGTCTGCATCATTGGGAAGTAGGTCTCCACAGGATTTTCCAGTTATTTTTTAAAATTTCTCAGTAAAATATATACCAAGGGAACAAAACTTTTTATGCCAGTAGGTTTAATGTCAAGCTCTTCCTTCCTGGGAAGAGTAACACCTGAAATTATTGCAGGAATATGGTGATTCTCTCATTACCTCCTCTTATTCTCTGTTCCCCCAAACACAATGATTATTCACCAGAATAGAGGTGTCACAGCAAGTTCCATTCACTTAAGGGGTGAATCCAAAATCCTTGCTGCACAGATGGTACTTGGGCCAGTGACCTGTCTCAGGCAGTAAGAAAAGTCACCTCCCATACAGTAAGACTAGGGGGCCCATCTCTGCAGCTGACCCCAGCTTTCTCCTACAGGTAGCAGGAGCCCAGGCATGGTGTGCATGCTCCCTTTTCCTCCATCCATTGCTGTGGTTTTATATTACAAGAAAGTGAGGAAAACTCAGCTGAGAAACCATGTGCATCCGTACTGGAGAAGAGCCCTCAAACATAGGGAGATTTTACATCCTGACCTCCATCTGCCCCATGCAAAGCTTTCCAGACACATTGTTCCTCAGTAGACACTCAGCTTGACAGAGTGAAAGTGGAATATTAGCAGCAACCAAAGCCTTTAGCTCCATCACTCTTATTGGCCTCATTAGGCAGAATAATTATCCTTGAAAGCAATTTGTTTTTAAAAGTCCTAAGAATCAAATTGCTCTTATTCAGTAAGAGCATAATTGGAACAACCACCTGAACATGTGTGCCCAATTCTACAGAGCATATTAATATTGATTACCATGAATCCCACTGCGTTAGAATTTTTGTTTTATCCATTGGAGATGTTGGTATTCAATTGAATAATGCCATCTTTGTAAAAAGTAGGTCATGCTCATTTTTATGAAATATTATCTCTTAGTAGGGAATGCTGGTGTTACAAACAGTTTCTTACCAAGCTACTCAAGAACAGGATATGATCAACAAATTGAATGACTTTCTCTTTAACACAGAATCATCTGTCTGCTTCCATAGAAATGGCATTCCATTTTTCCTGGAGTAATGGCTTCCTCTTTAGATGAAGTGAGCCTTTCGTATGTACAAGAAAATGTGTATCATTTTGGCTGCTGGCTGATATAACTTCACAACGTTCTGAATTCAGGTATTTTTAGAGTGTATGTGCAGCAGAGGCTAGTAAGTAATAGGCTACCAATTGGTCCAGCCTCGTTTAATCACAAGCTGTATAATAAATCATAAGGTGCTTTGCAATTAGTAAAATCCATACGGAATAACATAGTGCTGTTATCTTAGTAACCTTAACCAGTATGAATCACAATATCACGGAATAATTGCTGCGGAACAGATGTACGTGTGTAGAACTACTCTCCATCATCACTGGGAGACTTAGGTTTACTGGCTAAAGGTCACTGTTGAAATGCTCAGCTAATATCTCTAAAATGCTTGTTTGTCCTCCAGGGATTTTCCATGTCACCTTTGTGTTTTAAATACCAGCAGAGCCTTTCCTCTCCTTCTCCCCACAGGTCATGCGATTAAAGGCTGTGCTTTCAAGGGTGCTAGCCAGCATTAGGGCCCTTACAGGGTTTTCAGCATTCCTGTTAACAACCCCTCATAAGTGACCAGCTGGGAAGTAAACTCAAACCAGTTGGGGACAACACCAGCATAAAAAGACTTTCGCCTGAGAATGGATATTCTTTTTATTAAGAGGTTCCCCCATGTATTCTTAAAACACAGAGAATGTCTTTATTTACATTTGCCATCTATTTCATAGAAAAAAGACGGAAGAGAATTGTGTTACTCTTTTTATTTTGACCTATATTGCTTCTACAAAATAAGACACTGGAAACAACTTTATCTTGGATGACTGCTTAGTTATTAGGATTTTTTTCTAATGTTCAATTTGTGTCTATTGTAGAGATGGAAGGGAACTTCAGGTCATCTAATCCAACAGTCACTTGTGAGATGAGGGAACTGGGAAGAAGACAGGTGAATGACGACTGTGAGGACAATGGAATCTAGTCAGGCTTTCTCACCCCTGATGCCCAGGCATGGGCTCCTAGAGATAACATTAGACAGGCTTGCTCAGTGCACTGGCAGTTATATAAGTATTAATGTCATGTTTTGGCTAGTGGCCTGCTTTATTTATACATAATAGAAAAGAGGTGTAACCCCCTTGGGAGTGTTTGTTCACTCATGTTCGTGTTGGAGCAGTGAGTGAATGCAGGAGCGGCACTGAGAGGCACCAAGCGCCAGCGGGCACCGGGCGCCGAGCGCCGAGCGAGTGAACGGCAGGGGTACAAGTGTAGATACTGTAATGGCTGCAATAAAGGAACTGTTAGAGACCCCAGCTTTACCTCATGTATTTCATCTGATTGCCAGACAAAAAAGGAATCTGCATTTGTTTGCGTGACAGTGACGTTTAGAACATACCACCCCAAAATATGCTGCTTTGGTGTATTGGGCTGAAGGCACCTGAAGAGCAGCAGACACAGGGAGAGACTTTGGACTCCCCTATTCTGCCTAAAAGCAGATCCTTCAAAAGGAACTCTGGTGCCACAGGTGCCCTCGAGGGAGTCTCGCCAACCAGGAAGGTTGACTCTTGTCACAGGAGAGAGGACTAGAAATCAGCACCATGCCCAGACAGACTATCATCATACTATCTGTTCTTCAAAGGGCCCAGTTATCTTCCCTAAAAGTCACTTATTCTCTCTGCAGAGGCTCTCATTCTCTTTCCCCTGTTAAGACAATATATAAGGTCTCAAATCTCACTGCACTTTGGGGTGTTCACTCTTTTTCTGTGATGCCCTAGAGCTTGTAACATTAAAAATGAATAAATTTCTATAACATTTCTCCTGTGAATCTGCTTGTTGTTGGTTTAGGTTTATCTCATAGACCCAAGGAGGTAGAGGGAATTCTTTCCTCATGTACATAACTTCCCAAGGTCATTGGCATTGGAACTACAGAGCTGAGATTCAAATGCAAATGTGTACATGGGACCCAAATTCAAATTACGTGTGGCTGATTCTAAATGATCCCAGCCTGCAGCACATCTGGAACTTTTCTCCAAGGCACTTCTCAGTTATGGAACAAGATGGGTAAATAAGCCAGCCATATCTATGATGTACTCTCTTGTTCATCAAAAATTACCTTATAAATATCACTATTAGGTTGTCATGTTTCAATTACTGAGAAGGAGGCAAAGCAGTATAACTCCAAATAACATCTTTCACAATTCAATGTTGCTTTCATGATGGAGTGAGGGAATATATATAACAGCATTTAATAAAGTGTTCTCAATGTCTCTATGTAGAGTTCCAATGACTTAAACCATGTGTCATTTCACGATAATCATTATCTTTGCACTAGATATTGATCCATTTTACTGTCCCTGTGTTCCATTCTGATGTGGCAGCTTATTATTGAGTGTAGTAATATTTGCAAAGTTCTGTCTCTTTCCTAAAACAAATCTAGGAGAACGATTTGACTGTCATTCCCAACCTCTGCATTCGATTTGTTATGTCAGATGTATTTCTTATAATTCATGAATAATTCAGCAACATGAAAATACTTTATGCAAATAACAAAGATGTCACAAACACGTGTGCCTGATATTGAATTTTTGAAAACATTTTTATACCTATTATCTTATTTTTAAGATAAGTATTTTCATCTCAAGATTATTGATAATGAACTATAATCAAGAGAACTGAAGATAGCACAGATATTTGGTGCCAGAATTGGAACTGACATCTGCTTTTTTGGTTCATTGTTTCTTATTCTCCAATAAGCTGGTCACAGGTTTTTTTCCCTACTGAGTCCAGAGACCCACTAAATGCAGCCATCTGGCAACGCATATGCAGAAGACTTACATTGTTCCTAAATTAAGAACTTTGGTAAATTTGGTCACTTCAGATCTTGCTATATTGAATTTGCCACTCATATGTGAAATTATAACTATACCAATATAATATACGAGGTCTGTCCAGAAAGTATCCAGCCATGTGCTATGGAAAAGAGACCTTTTTTGAAGAAGATACATGATCCAAGAAACATTGTATGTAGAACAATGATGCTTCAGTCCCCTTCAAAGTAGGCACCTTGGGACTTCACACAGTTCTCCCAATCACCATCAGCTGCCGCATTGTATTTTCCTGAATCTCATTAATGGTCTGAAATTTCTTCCCTTTCAAAGGAGGTTTTAGTTTTGGGAAAATCCAGAAGTCACGGGACATCAAATCTGAGCTGCAGGGAAGCTGAATCACCTGGATGATTTGATATTTCACCAAAAACTTCTGCACAAGACATCATGCTTCAGCAGGTACATTGTCATGATGAAGCTGCCAATCACCAATTACCAGCCTTCTGAATCATCTGAATAGTTTCTGTAGAGGAATGTTCAAACTTAACACAAAATTTGATTCAGCTTCATTGCTCAACTCACTTAGCCATTTTGAATGTGACAGCCACACAGTACGCATTCTCATTCAATGGAATCTACTGCCACCACTGCTTAGAACAGTGAAATCATCATTGTTCAGGCATGTGCATTCCAGTCCTCTCTCCTTGACTGCCAGGTTACCTTGATGTCGCACAAACCATTCTCCTTATATTAACAATGGTTGGACTTTTTCCAGACATAACTCTTAAAATCATACTAAAAAGCTGGATTGCCCGTATAATTTTTCAGCTCACTTAGGGAGCAAGTATTAAGAATTTGTGCCAGCACTATGGAGGACACCATGATGAACAAAACATGGTTTCTAAATACTAGACATTTGTAGCCCAAATGGACTGGGATGTGTCCTGGGGAGGAAGAAAGCTTAACTTACCATTAAGTCAGAAGTCTATATTCTTATTAATAAAAGTACTTACAAACTGAATTATTCATTTAAGTGAGTAAAAACAAGTTTTATTCTTTTTTCACAGGTTAATAAATTAGAAGTTAAAGACTACTATGGATATGACAGAGGAGGCCAGCACTGCTGCTTTGTTTCTATCTATTCTGGGCTCCAATCTCCGGTGCTTCATATATATGATCCCATTTAAAAGTAATGGGAGTCACACTTGGGTCTTGGAAAGACAATATTCCCCTCTAGAATTTGCACAGAAAATTCCTAAGGGAATAATATTTCTTAAAATCAAGTAATTGTCCTATCAGGACCCAACAAGTTACTCTGCACAGTAATTAAATAAGCACAACAGGAAAATGCAGATTTCAAGATTCTGGGTTTTACGGTTACAGATGTTCTTCTCAACATAGTCTGTTCAGCAGTTCCTTGGTTCATAAATGTTTAATTTTTAATCTTTTTTTTTTTGTCATTTTTGTGTAATGCAGGCTGCTGGTATACGAAAGGAATTTTTACTAGTATACTTTATGTATGGAAAGTTGGTGATAATAAAAGCTTTAGTGAAATAAAATAAGGTATGTTCCCTTAAGAAGATGAACATTGTTGTAGCTCAAAACACAGGTGAGTGTTCTTTACGCAGGACATGGACTGTATGGATCTCATTTATAATATTGTTTGTGAGTGACTGTCTATTTGCAGACTTCATTTTATCCTGGGAAATCACATGACTTGCAGGTGTATTACTGAGATCACATTGAGTTACATCATCTATTTGCACTGTAAATGTCCTTTGAAATGATTCAGGGACTCAAAACAATAGTCATTTCAGGCTATATTTATTTTTATGACTCAAACAGCTGCCGCTTTTCAGAAGACCTTGTGATAAAGACAGTATGTGCTAATGCAAGGTAAATTGTTGTTATAGTACCACAAACAAGAGCTGATGAAATCATCAGGGCATCACGTGTTTACATATTTATTAGTAGCTATAAACCTGAATTTTAGTTGCTCTGAAAACATAATAATCATTGCACTATTAGGTGAGAACCCCCTGGCTGGTTTGGCTCAGTGGATTGAGCGTCGGCCTGCGAGCTAAGTGTCGCTGGTTCGATCTTCCAGTCAGGGCACATCAGAGAAGGAAAACTCTGACTCCAAAAAACCTCCGCTGCCTTGCGGCATACCTCTTCAGGGGAAAGGCTAAGGGAGTAAACCCCGACAGAAAATCCGGAGCCGGAGTCCCTATGGCGGTTTGATGTTGTAGTCAACACCGGCAACTCCTGCGGCGCACCTGAAGCCAAGCTGTATTGACTCCGTCTTTCCCTTGGACCCTTCAGCTGCGAAGAGAGGTGGGGGTCTGCTGCATGGGCAACAGCAGACCCTCCATATTACCCTGCCCAGGCTCTGTAGCTTCAGCTTCACTGGAGAGGACACTCCAGCGTCATCGCAAGATGTCGATTCAACACCGGAGGAGACAGATACCGTGTCACTCCCGAGTCGGATTGCACAGCCATTCTCGGCGGTGCAGATAGACTCTTGAGAAGCTACACCATCGTCTCTCGAGACGGACGGCTGCCGACGACGACGGATTAGGTGAGAAACTTTGAGGTGAAATCCTCTGTTGGGTATTTACCATACAACACAGCACAGGGTCTGACAATTTTTAAATGAATGTATATCTCCCTTTAAACTTGATATACCCAAAACCTTTTCTCAATTTCTCCTTTTGGTAGGACTGTCTGGTGCACTAACAGATACAGCAGATTAATCATTACTTTTTGGCAAAACAGACTTATTGAAAGGGAAAAGAGACAGCAAGATCTTTGATCAAAGACACTTGTAGCAAAGGAGTGAGTGAGCATTATCCGCGACTGAAAGAGAGAGGTTGGCCCCACCCAACAAGCTATGGTCAGACTGTGCTGTAGTTGTCCCCAGCACATAATTACATGTGAGTCTAGGTCAGAACCCCCTTTAGGCCCTCTTCATGGCTGCCATTGCTCGTGACTGTGTCTCCCTGTCTGTTCCAGAATTTCCTTTGGAATATTAAACCAAATAATCTTGCTACAAACCAACAAAATCCCATTTTTCCTAAAACAAAAACATCATCCTCTCAGATCCACAACTGAAGTCAATTTCCACCATATTTGCCATGGGCTATTGACTCTACCCTATCTATTGAGCTACTTATGCATAGGAACAGGCTTCCTTTGTTCTGGCACTCACTAAGAGTCTCGTGTGCCTTCAGCAAATTAAAATGTGGTCTCTTCGCCGTGGAGTCCTTGTAGGTCTGTGCCTTTCTCTCTGCTCAGTGTTCACAGTGGAGTCTATCATTTTAAACTGACTAGCTGGTGGGAATTTTAAAGACACTGTAAATAATAATATTATGGCAGTTATGGCACTTTATCAACTTACAGTTTACAAATAATTCTTACAACTTTAGGAAGTAGAACTGAGATTTAAAGATCTGTATTTGAATTCTAGCTTGTCGTTAGTTGGGCAAGTCAGCTGAATTTGCTGAGTCTCCTCCTGTGTCCATCTCCATGGTAACGATGTGAAAGTGCTCAGAATGGAGGTGGAGCTCAGAGAAAGTATAACCTGCTCTTGAATATGCTACTCCGTGTAAAAAAAAAAAAAAAAGATATTTTTACCACTAGCTTAAAAAGACATCAAAACTAGTCGGTTTGGGACAGAGACCACAGCTCTCTGGCATTAGTACCGGGAACCTCAAGACAGTTTCAGGAAGACTGTCAGGTCAAAATTATTTTTATAAATATTCCAAGACTCTTTTGCCTTTTTACTCATGTTCTCTTATGAATGTATAGTGTATTCCAGAGGTCATGTGATATATGCTATTGTAACAGATTGAACATTAGCAGCAAATATGAAAACCCAGCTGCCTTGAGTTAAGCCAGACATGAAAGAGAATTGCTGTTTACTACAAAACACAAAATAATGCCATTCTTCTCACTAATGTTTTGTGGGAAACATAGCTATTTTTCATTAAAATACTTATAACAGTAACATGGAATGTATTCATTATTCTGATTTTTAAATGAGGTAATAAATATCTTTAAATTTCCACAGCTTAAATTTCTCCTTTGGTAAATATAGATAAGCATAAGCCACATAAACAAGAACTCTTGGAAAACTGTAAGTTTTAAGAATGTAAATGGGTCCCAAGACTAAGACATTCAAGAACCTCTGGATCTGAGCAGTATGACACATACTTTAATGGGCAAATAAGTGGCCTGGGGACTTGTTAAATGCCCGTTCTGGACAAGCAGGGACAGGTGAGGCCTGAGGACAAGCATCTCTAATGCATGAGCGTGCGTGCGCACCTTAGGTGTTGCCTGTGCTTCTGTTCCACAATTTGACTAGAACACTGTTCTGCCTTGGTAAAGATAGAGGGTCTCTTCTTGTCTTGTTTATTGTAACTACAGCTATTTGCTTCCAGAGCTGGGATACATGGTGAATTAATTCACACCATGGCCTATGGGCTAAGCCTAAGCCTATGAACATTCTCAAGGGTCCAGCAGTGGCCTTGTGCATCAGGTCACCCAGCGAACCCTCAGGTGGGGGTGAAGAGTGAAGACCAAGTCAGCAAAGACAAATTGGTTTCAGGATTGGGGAACCTTGATTATCCTGGTCTTTTGAGAAATAGATCGACATATTGGGGTGTGGAGGAATTATTAGTTTGGATGTTGGCTCTTTCTATTCTCATTTACTTTGTTGACTGTGCCATATTCCTTCTTATTATTGTTCCTCATAGGGCAGTGTTCATTATAAAGCATTAGTGTTTCCTCATTTATTTTGGTTTATCCTTCAACTAAAAATTATGTCAAATCATTATAAATACAGATATGTTGCCCGTTCAAAATTCATGATCCTGTTAGTAGAATTGTTTTATAACAAAGTGGGCCTCAAGTTCTAGCCCACTAAGCAGATCAATGTGAAAGATGTTCAGGTACCCAAAGAGCATCTTATAACCTCTCAGGCAGTGCTGAGAAGGTGGGAAAAATGGAGGTTTTTCATCCAAAGGAAAGAACAGTGTGAGGGTTGGAGAAGAGACACCAAACTCACATTACTCCCATGTATTGGCTACTTCATGAACATGTGATGTTCGCAGCATGTTCTCTGTCAGCTGATGGTCCCAAGTCAGGATTCTTGAGAACAGGGTGGGGGTGGGGTGGGATAGGAACTGGTCCCATGTCTGCACTGGCACAGGCAACTGTGAGGATACCAGCCAGCCTCTCCAAGTAAGTGCAGACACAAAATAGGTGAACAGAGGGAGCTGTCACTTGGACACATTGAGTTTATTTAGTGGGAAAATATTTTGCTCCTTGTGGAATAAATCTCTCTACTGAGAGATTCAGCGCATTGCTCTCCAGGAAGTACCTTATTTGCTGCATTTTCATTGTAAATATCCCTTTTGTGTGCTTCTAAAACTGGCTTGTTTTAAAAAAGAGACGTATTTGGAGAAATTACTACTCTTGAAGTTAGTTTTCTGTTTTGCTGACTGAGTTTGGGGGAGAAGTGGCATTTCTGTCATTCTGCTGGAACAAGGTGTTCATAACTGCAACTGCCACCACACACATAACCCTTTATTGTAAATATGCCTCAGGTACCACATTGCAATGCAGTTTTCACGACTCAGTGCAGTGAGTGCCCTAACAGCAAGTTTTCAGTAGATAGAAACATTTCTGTGCAACGAGTAAACTCAATGTTCATGCTTTTTAATTTCTACTGCTTTTCAATATGAAGCTTTTAAGGAGTATTTTGGAAAAGTAAAGGAAAGAACCTGATTTAACTAATCACCTTTGTAATAATTCATATTTATTAAATTTGAAATCAAAGGAGGGACCATGAACTTGGGGAATGTCCATATATTAACCCCCCCCCCAAAAAAAAACTGCCTCTGAGCTAAGGAAAGATAGGGTGTGTAAGTGCTTTAGGAATAGAAAATTGGGCTGGAAGTAGAAAAACTGAAACAATGGGAATCTGGGCTAACCCTTACAAGAGGAAAGTGTTTAGGGATAGCCCTATAATCAAGGTCTGAACTTTGGAAAAACTTTTTTAAAAAGAAAAAAGCTAGTAGCAACATTACAGCTTTCTAGTCCAGACCCTCACCAAAACACCCTGTATTCCCCACCTCTCCCAGCTAACCATTCAAGGCTAGTGTACTCCTTTCTAACACATCACGTGAGATTACACTCCTCAAAAAAGGATCTGTTTGTTGTTAACTCATATCATTGTTGAAAAGAAGTAAAGATACATAGAAGTTTTAAAATAAAATGTATTAACATTTTTTAAGTGATGGTAAGGCTGGCAAATCAGGAGACAACTACAAATGAAAAGTTAGTTTGTTACTCATGCAGGGCCACATGAGGAAGCACCAGGGTCTTTCAGAAGGGGGAGGGGCAGAGGATATGGTCAGGAGTCTTCCTCGTGGTTTCCAAAGGATTCACTGGTTTGATAATTTCCACAGGGGCTATCTCTCATTATCTGGTAACAGCCCTGGGTGACTAGAGCAGGGGAGAGTGGTCTGGAATGTGAGAGCCCCATAGAGGATGGATAGGTATATGGGCTCTGGACTGCTTAGCTTGTGTTTAAAAAGCATGCCCAAGTATAGGACACCCCAAGGAAAAGAAGTTTAAGGTGTGGTGACCCGCATATGTTATCAGTTTGTCCAGAAAAAAATATCAAGTTAGGTATATGGTCAACACAATGGCATTGATAGAACAGTTGTTAGGGAATACAGAAAAAGGGACAAGGCAAGACAGTTGTATGAATATAACTACGTCACCACTAATAGGTGTTGGTACCAATGTACTATTAAACCAGTAGGAAGCTACCTCTTTTAGACATACGTCATCAAGCCTGCAAGCCTGCGCACCAGCCTGTTCTGGCTTTGGCCTAGATTCAGAAGCCAATTTGCAAAGCTAGACGAAAGTAACAGGTGACCAAATAGACCGTGATTGTAAGTGAAATTAAATGTAAGTACAACATTAGCCTATAACTGTGGTAGTAAAATAAAATGAACTGAAAGAAGCCACACTGTAATAACTATTTGATATTCACCAGATCATAAAGCTAATCTAGGAGGAATCATTGCACAGGCAGGAAGAAAATTATTGCCCAATAAAATATGCTGTGGGATACATCTATGGTCACCTAGAGAACCCCCAAATCTGAAGTGATTTTTATTTAAAATGATGGCCACATCCTGGTGGTACTTAAATACTGTTACTATGTTGTCTAGGAAAGAATGGGCATTGCCTGGTTCAGACACATCTTAATATGGAGGATAAAGTGACAGGAGCTGATCAATTACAGGAGGAGATGGGCTTTGGTGACCTCCACCTGTGCATATTGGATGGACTGGCTGAGAGTCAGAGACTTGGGTTTTAACAAGAACCCTAACTCTAGGTGGCTGTTAGATCTTGAGCAAGTAACTCAAACCTCTTTTTTTTCTTTATTTTTTTCAAAAAAAATTTTTCTTTTTATATTTCTATTACAGTAGTCCCATTTTTTCCCCTTTGCTCCCCTCCAGCCCACCCACCCCTTCTCCCACAGTCAATCCCCACCCCATTGTCCATGTCCATGAGTCATTTATACATGTTCTTTGACTAGACCCTTCCCTTCTTACCCACCTTCTCTCCCTCCCCCCTCCCCCTTTGTCACTGTTAGTCTGCTCCTTGTTTACATGCTTCTGGTTCAGTTTCGCTCATTTGTTTGTGTTGTTCATTAGTTTCCTGTATTAGGTGATATCATATGATATTTGTCTTTCGTTGCCTGGCTCATTTCACTAAGCATAATTCTCTCTAGTTCCATCAATGTTGTAGCAAATGGTAGGAGTTTCTTCTTTCTTTCTGCTACATAGTACTCCACTATGTAAATGTACCACAGTTTTTTGATCCACTCATCTACAGTTGGGCATTTAGGTTGTTTTCAGCACTTGGCTTTTGTAAATAGTTCTGCTATGAACATAGGGGTGCATAGGTTCTTTTAAATTGGTGTTTCAGGATTCTTTAGGTATAATCCTAGCAATGGAATCACTGGTTCAAAAGGCAGTTCCGTTTTTAGTTTTTTGAAGAAATTCCATACTGTTTTCCACAGTGGCTGCACCAGTCTGCATTCCCACCAACAGGGCACTAAGGTTCTCTTTTCTCCGCATCCTTGTCAGCACTTGTTTGTTGATTTGTTGATGATGGCCATTCTGGCCAGTATGAGGTGGTATCTCATTGTGGTTTTTATTTGTATCTCTCTGATAGCTAGTGATGTTGAACATTTTTTCATATGCTTCTGGACCCTCTGTATGTCCTCTTCAGAGAAGTGTTTGTTCAGGTTCTTTGCACATTTTTTAATTGGGTTTTCTGTCTTCTTGGTGTTGAGTCGTATAAGTTCTTTATATATTTTGGAGATCAATCCCTTGTCTGAGATGTCATTGGCAAATATGTTTTTCCATATGGTTCATTCCTTTTTCATCTTGCTGACATATACTTTTGCTGAGCAGAAACTCTTTAGTTTGATGTAGACCCATTCATTTATTCTTTCCTTTATTTCCCTTGCCCTAGGAGATATATCAGTGAAAATATTGCTATATGGGATATCTGAAATTTTCCTGCCTATGTTTTCCTCTAGGACTTTTATAATGTCATGGCTTACATTTAAGTCTTTTATCCATCTTGAGTTTATTCTGGTGTAGGGTGTAAGTTGGTGGTCTAGTTTCATTTTTTTGCATGTTCCTGTCCAGTTCTCCCAACACCATTTGTTGAAGAGGCTCTTTTCACTCCATTTAATGTTCCTTCTCCCTTTGTCAAATGTTAGTTGACCACATAGACCTGGGTTTATTTCTGGACTCTCTATTCTGTTCCATTGATCTATATGTCTGTTCTTATGCCAGTACAAGACTGTTTTGATTACTGTGGCCTTGCAGTACAGTTTGATATCAGGTATTGTGATTCCTCCTACTGTGTCCTTCTGTCCCAAGATTGCTGTGGCTATTTGGGCTTTTTTTTTTTTTTTTTTTTTTTTTTGATTCCATATAAATTTTTGAAGTATTTGTTCTAGGTCTGTGAAATATGTCATTGGTATTTTAATAGTGATTGCATGGAATCTATAAATTGCTTTGGGTAGTATGGACATTTTAATGATGTTGATTCTTCCCATCCATGAACATGGTATATACTTCCATTTATTTGTATCTTCCTTACTTTCTTTGGTGTTATGTAGTTTTCTGAGTACAGGTCTTTTACCTTCTTGGTTACGTTTATTCCTAGGTACTTTATTTTTCTTCTTGCTATAGTAAATGGAATTTTTTTTCTAGTTTCTATCTCTGATATTTTATTGTTGGTGTACAGAAATGGCTTCAATTTCTGCATATTGACTTTGTACCTTGATACTTTGCCAAATTCACTTATTATGTCAAGTAGTTTTTTAGTGGAGTCTATAGGGTTTTCTATGAACACAGTCATGTCATCTGCAAATAATGACAATTTTACTTCCTCTTTTCCAATTTGGATGCCTTTTATATCTTTTTCTTGTCTGATTGCTGTGGCTAGAACTTCCAAGGTTATGTTGAATAGGAGTGGAGAAAGTGGACAACCTTGTCTTGTTCCTGATCTTAGAGGGAATACTTTCAGATTTTCCCATTGAGTATGATGTTGACTTCAGGTTTCTCTTATATGGCCTTTATTATGTTGAGGTATGCCCCCTCTATTCCCATTCTGCTGAGAGTTTTCATCATAAATAGGTGTTGTACTTTATCAAACGCTTTTTCAGCATCTATTGATATGATGATGTGATTTTTGTCTTTCATTTTATGTACTGTATTACGTTTATTGATTTGTGAATATTATACCATCCTTACATCCCTGTCATGAATCCCAGTTGATTGTGGTGTATGATCTTTTTAATGTGTTGCTGGATCTCGTTTGCCAATAGTTTGTTGAGGATTTTAGCATTTATGTTCATCAGCGATATTGGCCAGTAGTTTTCTTTCTTTGTCGTGTCTTGACCTGGTTTTGGAAATAGGGTAAACTGGCTTCATAGAATGATTTTGGGAGTCTTCCCTCTTCTTGGATTTTTTGGAATAATCTGAGAAGGATAGGAGTTAGTTCTTTCCTAAATGTTGTGTAAAATTAACCTATGAAGCCATCTAGTCCGGGGCTTTTGTGTGCTGGAAGTTTTTTGATTACTGCTTCAATTTCACTAGTTTTATTGGTCTATTTAAGCTTTCTGCTTTTTCTTGATTCAGTTTTGGAAGATTATATGTTTCTAGAAATTTGTCCATTTCATCTAGGCTGTCAATTTCTCGTGATACAGTTGTTCATAGTAATTTTTTACAGTCCTTTGTATTTCTGTGGTATCGGTTGTGATTTCTCCTTTTTGTTTCTGATTTTGTTTATTTGGGTCCTCTCTCTCTCTCTCTCTCTCTCTCTCTCTCTCTCTCTCTCTCTCTCCATATATATATATATATATCTCCGCTGCCTTGCGGCATACCTCTTCAGGGGAAAGGCTAAGGGAGTAAACCCCGACAGAAAATCCGGAGCCGGAGTCCCTAAGGCGGTTTGACGTTGTAGTCAACACCGGCAACTCCTGCGGCGCACCTGAACCCAAGCTGTATCGACTCCGTCTTTCCCTTGGACCCTTCAGCTGCGAAGAGAGGGGGGGTCTGCTGCATGGGCAACAGCAGACCCTCCATATTACCCTGCCCAGGCTCTGTAGCTTCAGCGTCATCACAAGATGTCGATTCAACACGGGAGGAGAGAGATACCGTGTCACTCCCGAGTCGGACTGCACAGCCATTCTCGGCGGTGCAGAGACTCTTAAGAAGCTACACCATCGTCTCTCGAGACGGACGGCTGCCGACGACGATATATATATATATTTTAGCCTGGTTGAAAGCTTGTTGATTTTGTTTATCTTTTCAAAGAACCAGCTACTGGTTTTATTGGTCTTTTGAAGTGTGTTTAGTCTCTATGTCATTTAATTCTGCTCTAATCTTAATGATTTCCTTCTTTCTACTCATTCTAGGCTTTGTTTGTTGTTTCTCTAGTTCTTGTAGCTCTAGCATTAGATTTTTTATTTGAGATTCTTCTATCCCTTTTAGGTAGGCTTGTGTTTCTATGATATTTCCTCTCGGGACTGCTTTCTCTGTATCCCATAGGTTTTGGGTTGCTGTGTGTTCATTATCTTTTGTTTCCAGGAAAAATGTTTATTTCTTCTTTGATGTAATTGTTAACCCATTTATAATTTAATAGCATGTTATTCATTCTTAATGAGTTTGAATGTTTTTGAGTTTTTTCTTAAGGCTGATTTCCCATTTCAAGCCATTGGGATCTGAGAAGATGCTTGACATAATTTCAATTTTCTTGTTTTTGTTGAGGCTTAATTTGTGTTCTACCATGTGGTCTATCTTTGAAAATATTTCATGTACACTTGAAAAGGATATATATTTTGCTTCACTGGGGTGAAAATTTTTTTATATATCAATTAAGTCCATTTTATCAAGAGTGTTGTCCAATGCCTCAATATCCTTGGTGTTTCTTTGCTTCAGAGATCTGTCCATTGTTGACAATGGGCGGTTAAAGTCTCCTACTATGAATGTCTTGCTGTTGATATCCTTCTTGTAGTCTTCCAAGATTTTCCTTATATATTTGGGTGCTCCTGTGTTGGGTGCATATACGTTTACCAGGGTTATACCTTCTTGATGGATTGTTCCCTTAAGTATTATGAAATGTCCTTCTTGGTCTCTTTTTATGGACTTTGCTGTGAAATTTGTTTTGTCTGATATAAGTATTGTTACCACAACTTTTTTTTCATGTCTATTTGCCTGAAATATTATTTTCCATCCCTTCACTTTCAGTCTGTGTAGGTCTTTTGTTCTAAGGTGGGTCTCTTGTAGACAGCATATATGTGGGTAATGCTTTCTAATTCATTCAGCTATCTTATGTCTTTTGATTAGAGGATTTAATCCCTTTACATTTAAGGTTATTATTGATAGGTACTTATTCATTGTCATTTTTCCTCTTTGTATCTGTGTTCCTCTCTGTCTCTCTCTATTTCTTAATCTTCTTAAAGCAGACCCTTTAGCATCTCTTGCAATGCTAGTTTGGGGAAGATGTAGTCTTTTAGCCTCTTTTTGTCTGAGATACTCCTTATTTCACCTTCCATTTCGAATGAGAGCCTTGCTGGGTAGAGTAGTCTTGGTTATAGGTCTTTGTTGTTCATTGCTTGGAATATATTTTGTCAAGCCCTTCTGGTTCATAGTGTTTCTCTTGAGAAATCTGTTGATAGCCTTATCAGAACTCCCTTGTATGTTATTGGCTGTTTTTCTCTTGCTGATTTTATGGTTTTCCCCTTGCTGTTCAATATTGCCATTTAAATTATAATGTGTCTTGGAGTGGGCCTGTTTAGCTTCATCTTCATGGGGACCCTCAGTGCTTCCTGGATTTGCATGACTTTTTTCCCATCAAGTTAGGGAAGTTTTTTGTCATTACTTTTTCAAACAGGTTTTCTAACTTTTGCTCCTCTTCTTCCCCTTTTGGGTTCCTGATACAGATATTATTATGTTTTATGTTGTCCTGCAGCTCTTTTAAAACCTCTTCATTCTTTTTCAGTCTTTTTCATTTTTTTGTACTGTCAGGGAAGTTTTTTCTACATTTTCCTCCAGCTCACTGATCTGATCTTCTGCTTCCTTTAGCCTGCTTTTAATTTCTTCTACTATGTTCTTCAATTCAGAGATTGTATTCTTCATTTCCTCCTGGCTCTTATTGATAGCTTCTATGTCCTTCTTAATGCTGATGTAGTTCTCAGTAAGTTCCTTGTAGTTTCCCTTGAATTCTTTGTAGTTTTCCTTGAGCTCATGGAGCTCATGAAGCTTCCCTATAATCCACATTTTGAATTCCATATCTGATAGTTTGCATTCCTCTATTTCATTTAGCACTCTTTCTGGGGATTCCTCCTTTCTTTTCGATGAGGGTCTTTTCTCTCTGCCTTCCCATTTTTTTGTTTGTTTCTGCTTCTTAGATTGATCTGCACTCCCTGTATCTGCCTCTGGTGACATCAGATTGTGTACCAGTCTGGGTTTAGGCAGCCTGTTGGAGTCTACCAGATATCTACTGCCTTTGTCTGTCTCCTTTAGTTGTTAATCTATTTAATCTGTGATCAGCCATCAGGCTTAAACACCAAGGGTGGGGCAGATTAACTCCTGCAGGCAAGGCTATTGTTTCCCCTCAGTCTGACACCACTTAGAGGGGAGTGATTTGACTGAAGTATGGGAAATAAGTCAGCACTGGGACCCATTCAGCTGCTCCCTCAGTTCTCTCCTCAAAGCCACCACCCCAAACTGTCCTTAAGCATCTCTAGTCCTCTCTGTCCTCCCTCGGCTTGAGCCCTGGGTAAGTGGGGACCAAAATATTTTCATATGTGATCCCTTTAAGAGCTATTTGTCTCCAGTTGTTTCTTTCAGGCCATCAAAATAATAATAATAATAACACTGACGCTTTTCACATTTTAAAGCTGGATGCTATCTTACTTTCTGCTCCGTTGCTGTAGGCTGGGAGGACTAGCTAATGGTTTAGACCCTGCCCTTCTCAGGGGGAACCCCCAGCTACTGAGATGTTTCTCAGTTCCTTCAGCTGCCATCCATGGGAGCCCAGCCAGCCCTTTCATGTCTCCACACTTCCTACCAGTCATGTTGTGATGAAATGGCTTTTTCTGTCTGTCTATGGTTATAAGGCTTCTCTCCAGCTAAGGTTCAGTTGGTTTTTCCAGATGATTTCTCCACACTTAAGTTGTAATTCCAAATTGGTCCTGAGAGGAGGTTAGCATAGCTTACTCATGCACAATCTTGGATCTCTAAACCTCTTTCAATCTGTCAAAATAGTGGGATATTCCACCTCTCAAGGGGGTGGGCAGGATTAAAGGATTTTAAAACTTTCCACTCAAAACCTATATTTATTTTTAGTAGTCATGACTGCATGTCACAGGTTCTGTCATTTCCTAGACTATCACTACTTCGCCTTGGTTCATTGGGCAGGAATGCCCCCAAATCACTCCACTGTACCTTATAACTTGTTAAAAACACCAATAAGCTCTGGAAAGATATGTAAGCACTTCCATTACCAGCAAGAAAATTTTATTATTGGACCATCTTGACTACACGTAGCATTCAAATCATGTCTCTAAGTTATTCTTCATTTTTCCCATTCAGTTACCCATTTGTTCACTTAGAAATCACTTCATGTGAACATCCAGGGGTCTTTCTTTCATTCCATGGACGCTTAAAGTCTATCTCTACATCTCTGATTTCCCCAGCTCCTGGCTTCATGTTGCACATGCAATACCAGGCACTGTAAACACCAACCTTGCACATCCCTGAAGACTTTGGGTTCTTCAGAATTCCATACTCTGAAAAAGGCTGGAAGGAAGAAAGGAAAGCAGAAAAGGAGGGAGAGGGGATAAAGAAGGTAAATGAGGGAAGAGAACACGCCCTCTAAGTGTTTGAATATGAACTTTTCCTAACATTTGGGTTTTCATAACTTAGACCTGAAGTCAGCTAAGTAGCTTAGTTCAACCATAAGTGCAATCTATTCCCCTGGTCTGGTAAGGGAAACCTTTGGCCATGAGTCCAGACTTCTATGAAGAATCTTCATGGTCTGGGATCCCACTACTAGATTTTATAGATTTTATTTATATATTTTTTAGAGAAAATGGAAGGAAGGGAGAAAGAGAGAAACATTAATTGGTTGCCTCTTACAGACCCCCAACCAGAAATGTGACCCTCAACCCATGTATGTGCCCTGTCAGGGAATCAAACCAGCAACCTTTCGGTTCACAGACAGGCACTCCACCCAGTGAGCCACATCAGCTGGGGACCATAATCAGATTTTAGAAAGTCTGTGAATCCTTGCTTTCATGAATGTGTGAACATACTCATTCTTCTGTGTCTACATTACTATTGTTCATTTTAGGATGGTCATTCTTTGAAGATGGCCAAAAAAGAAAAAGACTTTATCCTTCTTCAGCACTAGAATCCTCCTTTTATTTTGATGACTCATTACTCTATACCTACTAGAGAATTTTTAAAAGAGTCAGTAGCACCCTCATCTTGAAGTTCTATTTTAGTTCTCACTGATAGGGCCACTTCTCTATGAGCCCATTTTGACTGCCTTAATCTACAACCATGTGGTCTTAACTGGTCTTCCTGCCTTGAATTTACCCTTCAATCCCCATTCTGGCCACACTGCCACTGAAGGAGCCTTAGCCTTCTGTCAAAAATCAACTCAGTTTTTTTTACTATTTTGCTATTTCTATCCTTGCACAGCCTTCTGTGGCCCTTATGGCCACATGCCTCAGGGCCCCTGAGCTCACTCATCACCCCTAGGCAGCTCTCCCTACTTCATACTCTTAAGCATTTGCTAACTCACATATGGTTTGATTTCCCCTGCTGCAGATATGTATACAGTTGGATTGATATTTAATTAACATTTATATCCTCTAAAATATCTAGCACTTACTTATTTCTAAATAAACATTTATTAAACTAATATGAGTTACATCTAAAGACCATTGCAGCATCCCCAATAGTATATGTTCTATGTTTTCAAAACTATGGACAATGTAGTAATCTCTCTTCCTACCCAAACTCTTATCACTACCAGCTGATGCTGTCGGGGCAGTGGCAGGTTAGAAAAAGGGATTGGAGCAAGAGTAATAGTCTTCTGTCTGTCACTAACAGGCTGTGTCACCATAGACTAGCTTTGTGCCCATCTGTAAAATTAGAGATTGACCCAACTTTGTGGTTTCTGAGCATATTCCCTGATGGAGTCCTGTTGCTCATTCTGGGGCCTGGGGGCCAGTGGACAGGTGTGGCCAGCCTCCACTTTAGTCCCCATTGCTGAGCCACATGCATGATCCCACGACAGCCTGATTTAGAAAGAGGCCTGTACTAGAAGCTCAAAGGTTTTAAAACAGTGGTCTAGGTGACTCCTGAACCCCCCCCCCCAAGTCCTAGTGTGAATGTGACAGTTAGGATGGCACTTTGCTGCCAAAGCAGAGGGATCCTGATCAGAAACCTTGAGGAGTATGGTTTGGACCCACTTCACACATGGGCAGAGCAGGTCGGAGAGAGAGGACACCAGTAAACAGTGGATTGGCTCCCCCATCAGGGCTGGAGCAGGGCTCCTCTGAGCCAGGGTGTGTGCCAGCTCCACCTGCTGGGGCCAGCCCACTTTAGTCTACCCAGGAAAAGGCCAGTTATAGACCAAAGGCGCTCAACATCACTAATCATCAGGAAAATGCAAATCAAAACCTCAGGCCCATTATGATGACCACTGTCAAAAACACAAAATAGCAAGTGTTGACAAGGAAGTGGAAAATTTGGAACCCTGTGCACTGTTGGTGGGAATGTAAAATGGTGTAGCCCTATGGAAAACAGTATGGCAGTATCTCAAACAATTAAAAATAGAACTAGCATATGATCCAGCAATTCCCTTTAAGGAGATATACCCCCCAAAAGGGAAAGCAGGATCTCGAAATGATATTTGTACACCCATTTTGCAGCAGCATCATTCACAACAGCCAAGGGAGAAGAACAGCCCAAATGTTCATCAGAGATGAGTAGATAAACACAATGTAGTCTGTATACACAATGAAATAGTATTCAACCATAAAAAAGGAAGGAAATTCTGACACATGTTACAACATGGATGAACCTTGAGGACATTATGCTGAGTGAAATAAGTCTGTCACAAAAGGATAAATACTGTATGATTCCACTATGTGGGTTACCTAGTGTGGTCAAATCCATACAGACAGAAGGTATTAGTATGGTGGGTGCCAGGGCTAAGGGATGGGGAGTGGGCAGTTATTGTTTAATGAGGACAGAGTTTCAGCTGAGATGATGAAAAGTTCTGAACATGGCTGGTGATGGTGGTTCCACGACATTGCGAATGTATGTCACTGAATTGTACACTTAAACATTCTAAAGATATGTAAATATTCCCTCTAAGTCCCCTTTTTCTGGGAAGGATAACCGGACAGACCGCAATAGAAAAAAAGCATCCTGAATAACATCCAGACTTCTAACTGCTGGTGGTTATTTGACCAGACTTGATGCAAAGACCCGGCACAGTGATGCCTAGAATATAAAGGATAAAAATAGAACCTCTGCTTTTAACAATGTTTTTCATAAGTTGGAAGCATTGGCACTTTTATGCAAAGATCAACATTGTCTTCTTGTGTCCTCTTAAGAGTCATTATATAAAGAATAGCTCTTGATTTTATACAACCCAACAAAGGGACACAATAGAAATATAATAGACACATTTAGACTAGATTTCCTAAAATCTAGTTGTACCATTAGGTTTCTATCACCCCTCCTGAATCTCTAATCACGTGAGCATCAAGATTTGTTTTCCAAAGTACATTTTAACCAGAAACATGCCCAAGGAGCAAACTCTGTAAGTCTGGTATCACATTACATACCTACAGGTACACAGCTTTGGTGATCTCACCTAAGTTGGTAGTACTTATGCCCTCCCAACATTATTGATGGTTCAACAGGGTTACCTGAATGTCAGCCTATTTTTTTTCCATTGTAATGTCATTTTCCTGCAACAAATAACATAAGATTCTTCAAAATTCTAGGGTTATACCCTAATTGTTGCATTTATCAGATGCTTTGAGTATTTGCTCATTAATCACATAACAATACATTTGAATATAAGTTCTATGAAAAGAGGTGCCTTAACTATGTTTTTTCAACCCTATATTGCCAGCACGTGGCTTAGATTCAATAAGAGGAGCTCAAGAAATCAGGAGCTTTAGAAGTCAGACACAATGAAGTGCACATTGCAAAATTTCCTGTTATGGACTCAATGTTTGCATCCCCCCCTGAATTCATATGCTAGAATATAACCCCTAGTGTGATGGTGTTAGGAAGCAGAACTTCTGCAAAGTGATAAGGTCGTGAGGGTACAGCTTTCAAGATGGGATTAGTCTTCATAAAAGAGATCCCAAATGAACACTCTTGCTTCTTCTGCTCTATGATGACACAGTGAGAAGATGAATGTTTATGAACCAGGAAGCAGGCTCTCACCAAACCTGAATCTGCAGGTGATTTGATCTCTTAATTCAAGTCTCCAGACTGTAAGAAATAAATTCTATTGTTTATAAACCACCTGTTTGGGGTGTGCTGTTATAGCAGCCCGAGCTGATTAAGACAATGCCCTGCACATGGTATCATGCCATATATTTCTGAAATGAGCATCCAAGATCTGCCCTCAACCTACTGTGAGACTCACTTTCCACCTCTGCCAAATGCTCTCATAGTGAAATCTTCACCTTTTCTGAGCACACCCATTTACAGAGAGCTAAATACTGAGGCAGCAATGCTGGCACACAGGGAACTGGGAGAGGATGGGAAGATAAAAACAAGTAAAACACAAATTCAAGTCTAAGAAATTTCCAGCCCTCAATGGCTAAACTCCATCAGGTACTTATATCTTCCCATGATGTTCTTCTGAAACGTTCTTCAAGACTGTCTCCATCTTTGACCTCCTTCAGAATAGACTCACATCCTGTTTTCTTTATGAAGCCTTTTCATAATTAGTCTTTCCTGTCAACTCACAGATTACTTATGATATGGTGACCATTCTGTCTTGTACAAGAGAACATTGAGCAGTTTATCTTCCCTTTCATACCCCAAGTTCCTTGAGACAAGGACTGCATTTAAATAATTAGAATACCTAGGCACAGGCCCTGCACTTGTTTATTTATTAATTCACTCTTTTTTTCTTTTCTAATCAAATATTTATTAAGTCTGTCATATTTTATGTGCCCAAGAAACAGGAAAATCTAATCACTTTAAGTTCAGTGTGTGACTTCTGCAGTGCATGGAGTAAGAACTGACACTAGAGAAGTGAAGGAGTTGCTCTCACATTTTTCTTTGGAGTCATTGATCCCCTTGTATTTCCTTATATGATGCTAAACTGTGCATAAGATAAATGCCACAGTATATAGGAGATGAGGGAGATCATTTGGACTGGAGTTGTTGAAAATTTCAAGATGAGATATTGATTTGCCAAGGGTGTGCATGGAGCCTTGAATGATGAGCAGGATTGAGAAGGTTATTCAAATTAGGAACAGAGAGATCAGAAGCTGCAAGCTCTGAGATAGGCTAAGTAGAAAAAGACCAGAGGTGCAGGTTCTTGTCAGAGTTTTGTGCAAATTGAATTCACAAGGGTGGGACAAGAACTCTATATAGAACCCTAAAGACAGGCAGACATATTGTATTGTGACAGAAATCAAACTCCAAGTTAAGGTACTGAATCTCTAAAAGAGGACATTCAGACAATGATTCTTTTACTCTTTTTACCGGGAGATTCAAACTAGTCCCAGGAAAATTAGTGGCCCCATTGGATTTACCTTCTCTCCCAGTTCTTTCCACCTCAGCAACGAGCGGGGTAAGTGGTGACTTGGACATTGCCATGGATGGAAGCAACGTCAAAAGGTGAGACCCTGCGTACTCCACACACCCTTGAGCACTCCTAGTTTCAGTATTTGGGGTACAGTGTGTGGGGTTTAAAGGATCAGAGAGGCTAGGAGAAAGCCATTTTCAGTAGTTTAGTGTTTTTATCTTCATTGCTTCTTTCCTAAGTTTACACAAACCTTGTCTTCACATTTTTTTCTCCTTAGAGAGGACACAGCAGCAGATATCATATACAGTTGGCCCACCCATGCAGATTCAATCAACTGCAGACTGAATTTCTTTTTAATTTCAGAAAGTTGATCCCTGAGCAGTACAGTATAACAACTACTTACAGAGCATTTGCATTGTATCAGATACTACAAGCAATCTAAAGATGATTTGAAGTATACAGAGAGAGTATATAGGTTGCATGTAAATGCTACACCATTTCTTTCCATTGAGGCATTTTATTTACATAGATGTATTACATCCCTAGAAAAATAATCCCAGGGTTTTCCCTACTGTGTATTTTTGTCTTGCTTCTTCGTGGTCCATGATGTCTGCTGAGATTGTCAGTACAATGAAACCAAATTGACAGAACAGAAGCAGGTTATTCTGCCTTTTTTCTAGATCTTTGAGTTGCACATCAAATCTGGGGCTGATTACTCCACATTTTTTTTGAACCTGCCCATGAGGTTCACAATAACTTTCCAAGCTCTGTGGTCATCAATAATTCGCCAACGTAACCATGCTTCATCATTACAGTTAGAAACCAGATGATGACTTTGGAGCACAGCCTAATAAGAACCTGGCATTTGCCTCTGTTTTCAGCTTTGTTGATACTGTTGAGAACATCAGCCAGGACATACATGTGCACCATTATGGTGGCATGGAAAGATGGCAGAAAGAGCTACATCATTTTATATCAGAAACTTGACTATCCAAAAAGTTTGGTATCCACAATGTGTCCTGGAAATGTGGTGGCTAAACAAAACCAAACCAAACAACTTTTCCCCTCACCTTCTAAGTTCTTCTAGCTGGGGTAACAATCAAATTAACAGAGACAGATATATAGAAGAAAATCAATTTTTAATATGTGCACACAGGGAATATACATAAAAACAGGGAAATTCCAGAGACGGTGAAGTAAAATCGGATATATATCTCATTTTGAACAAAGAAGAAATGGGGGGCAGCGATGGGATTTTAAAGGAAACAGGTAATTTACAAGTAATTGAGGAAGAGCAGAACATACATGGCAGGAACAAATTTTGCTTCAGTGGGTCACAAGATGATCTAGCTACGAGGCCCCTGTTTGGTGCCCTCCTATCTACCATACTTCATTCATTTTAGGCTCAGGCAAATATCTTAAGCTTTCCTTTCCTGGACCAGATTTTTCTATCTGAATCTCTGGAGCAGGAAAGGGAAAGGATCAAATGTTCTTTCTGAGTCTTTTGTTTCTAAGTAGCCAGCTTCAAATTAATATCCCAAAAAGCAGCTTTAGGGTGGCAAAACTTTAGTCCCCTTCAGTACCAATTCCCTGTGGACACACAAGGAAGACTGTCCCATCTTGTCTTGCTTATCCCTCACAAAAAAAAAAAAAAAACTATGACTCGGTCATGTGTCCTCACTGCACAGGTGAGAAACTGAGCAGGTGGAGGAAGCGATGCACCCAAGCTCACAGAGTAGATAGGCAACTGGATTCAGAGGAACATGTAGCTCCAGCTGTTCAGAATTATCAGGCTTCCTATGAGTCTCTCCCTGTTGTTTTTCCAAAGTTCACTTAACTTTTGCAATCATGTTTCTTTTTTGGGTCCATGGAAGGTGTTGGAGTAGATGATCTCTAATGTCCCTACCACTCACTTATTTCCTTATTTTTCACTTCTTCTTCTACTTTCCTTTCTAAAAATACCAATGATAGGAGGGGAATAATTGTAGGAATTTGGAACAAATAGTTATGGTCAACCAAGGTTAAGGGAAAGGAAGGTTTCCTTTTCTTTTCTCGAATTATTTAAGATAATAAAAGATGTAAGAGTCGTGTATTCAAGGAGCAATGCTTTATTTTTTCCTTCCAAACAATTTACTTCCAATAAAATTTCTGAGGTTAACCCTAAAAAAGAAAAATGAAGTTACAAAACTTAAGATTAGAAATGACTGTGCCTTTTGGTATGAAATAGATATTTTAAGATAATTATAACATCTTTCTGATTTAAAAATGTTAAGTCAGGATCCTTATAGGTGGTGGTATAAAGCTATATTATTATTTGGATAATGTAGTACAGCTGTTTTTCACAATTAAAAAAATAATTCTTCCATAAAACTTGCTCTAAATAATATTCACAAAGCATTTGTGTGATTTTTTTTTGCTATATCTATAATGAATATGATAATACATATTGTCATTTAAATTAATTTGGGGAGGCTAGCAAAAAGTTTCTATTGCTTTAAAAAAAACTGTAATAGTGCATAATTACATTCATTTAGATTTCTTGCCTAAATCCTTTTTTAAAATTTGTATTACTAAAGCAGAACCTATTGGCAAAGTGAGAGGCAAGAAAGGAGAATTACACTTACAGGATATACTTCTAAGTTAAGAGACATGTTCTGCATTCTGAAATTTTAAAAACAGGTTTTTCAACCTGAGTTTTCCAATTTTAAATGTCAAGTGATCTTTATATTTGGTCTCTGTTGAGATGCTCTCCAACACTGCTGTCATAGGAATAAAATTTACCTGTAACTATAGTACATGAAAAGAAAAATCCGGACTTCCGGCCAAGATGGAGGCGTAGACAGACATGCTGCATCTCCCTCCACAACTAAGAAGGAATACAAATACCTCAAAACTAGAAACAACCAGAAGTCCCAGAAAATCAAGCTCCATAGAAGTCCAACAAACAAAGATATAAAGAAGAAATACTCATCCAGACAGGTAGGAGGAGTGGAACTGGGGTGGAGAGGACGCGGTGTGGTAGTGGCAGCAGCGATGGCAGTGGCACGCTGGAAGAAAGCACTATTATATGTTTTAAAGAGTCAGGAATGACACTTGGGGAGCATTCCCAGCTCCTCACCAGACCACAAAGCTCACTGTCCCAGCACTGGGGAAAATCAAGCCTCATTGCTTTTGACTGTGCAAACCAGTGCAGGTTGGAGCAGAGGCAGAAACTGCTGGTCTCTCAGCAGAGTCCGCTTGTTTAAAAGGCCCCCACGGTCCTAGAAAGCCTGCAGACCCATCCACTCTGGTAACGACAGCCAGGGCAACAGCTAGAGAAGCACCAGTCCCATATGGAAGTGGGAGAAGTGCCTGGAAAAGGGGCAAGTGCTGGGTAGGCATCATTGTTTCCTCTCAGGCCCTTCCCCCACATACAGCGCCACAACGTGGTGAAATAGGTCACCCTGTACTGATAAATCCCTAAGGCTCAGCCCCTTAGAATGTAACAGGAGAAACAACTCTACCTAAGACACAGAGGTAAACACACACAGGAGACTTCCAGCCAAGATGGAGGCCTAGACTGACACGTTCTGTCTCCCTCAACAACTAAGAAGGAATACAACTACTGCAAAACTGGAAATAACCAGAGGTTCCAGAAAATAAGTGGAAGTCCAACATATGAAGTTATAAAGAAGTGGTGCTCATCCAGACGGGTAGGAGGGGTGAAGCCAGGGCGGAGAGGTCAAGGCTGTGCTGGCAGCAGCAGCAGCAGCAACAGCAGTGGGACAGCAGTAAGCACAGACACTCATATTTAAGGGGAGATGAGAAGCACCTCAGGAGCACCCCCAGCTACAGACCAGGCCCATCAGCTTACGATTCCAACATCAGGGAAGGCAGACCCCCATTGCCTTGGACTGTGAGACCCAAAGGGGGTGGGGGCAGAGGAGGAGGCTCCCCATCTCTCAGCAGAGAGTGAATGAAAGGAATCCATCTTGGACCCCCACCCCCATAGAAAATGCCACAGTACGGAGAAGGGTCACCCGGTTGTGATGAGTGTACAGGGCTCTGCCTCCTATAGCATAGGAGGTGTGACAGCCCCACCCAGGAAGCAAAGGTAAACACAAAGCTCTCAGGATGGCACAGATCATGATAGAAATCCCAGTGACACAGTTGACCAGACAGTAAATATCTAATCTAACAAAGCACAGTTCAGACCTAACAGCAGATCTTAAACAAGATGGGGAAGAGATGAAGGCTAGTCCTGCTGAAATGAACAAAAACATATGAAACTAGTGGTGAGGGGAAGAAAACCAGGGATCAAATCAACATATAAGAACATAGGGAAGGAACAGTCAACCAGTGCAGAAGGAAGAAATGAAAAGTGAGGAAAATGAGGAGAGGCTCAGAAACCTATGGGGCAGCTATAAGCGGGCCAACAGCTGAATCATAGGGCTGCCAGAAGGTGAAGAAGAAGAACTAGAAATTGAAAAACTATGTGAAAAAATAGTGAGGCAGAACTTCCCTAACTTGGGGAAGAAAATAGACTTACAGGCCCAGGAAGCACAGAGAGTTCAAAAAAAGCTGGACCCAGGGAAAACCACACCAAGACACATTATAATCAAAATGTCAAAAATTAAGAATAAAGATAGATTCTTAAAAGCAGCAAGAGAGAAGAAGAGAATTATATACAAAGGGGTCCCAATAAGACTATCAGCTAATTTCTCAAAAGAAACTGCAGGCAAGAAGGGACTGGCAAGAAATATTCAAGGGAATGAAAAGCAAAAACCTACAACCATGATTACTCAATCCAACAAAGCTGTCATCCAGAATAGAAGGGCAGAGAAAGTGCTTCCAGGACAATGTAAAACTGAAGGAGTTCATCAGATCCAAACCACTGTTATATGAAATATTAAAGGGAGTTGTTTAGGAGAAAGAGGATCAAAACTATGAACATTAAAATGAAAACTGTATCACAACAACCAACAACAGAAGCTAGGGAATCAAAACAAAGGCAAGCTAAGTAGGCAATGAGAGTGTGAAAAGAATTATAGGTATGGGGAACATTATGGAAGGAGGTCAGCAGGGAGAGGGAGGGAGGAAAGGAGGGAGATGGTACAGGAATTAAGAAGCATAGTAGCAGGGAGTGGAGTAGACAGGAAGATGAGAAGAACTATATGCACAACCAATGGGCATGGAATAAGGGGAGGGGGGTACAACTGGAAGGAGGGCAGTCACTGGGTGGTGGGGAACAAAGGGAAAAGAAATTGGGACAACTGTAACAGCATAATCAATAAAACATATTAAAAATAAATAAAAAAGTAAAAAAAAAAAAAGGAACACCAAAACATGTAATAGGAATGGGGAAATAATCATTGAATTATCAAGGAAGCAGCTGTGGTCTCTTTTTTACTGCTTTTTATCTCCCAGCTTCATTTATCTGATAAGAACACATTTCCCAGTAATGGCAAGGTTTCCACTTAATGAAGCTAACTTGTATGACAGACCTACATTTTATATACCTTCAGGAATGTATTATGGCATAAAATAAGCATCCATGCATTAGAATGGATTGTGTGTTTGTGTTAATATGGATTCATAGGAGTATCAATACAGTCCCTATACAGTATTCCTTCACTTATCACAGGTATTACGTTCCAGAACCCCTCACAAAGTAGGAACCTTACATTTATTCTACACTCTTAAACCTGCGTAACTTTAACAACATACATATACAGTACCGCAAAATCCCACAATAAAGCAAAAAATCCACGATAAATAATTAAATATAATATTTTTAGAAATCCCGCGATACAGTGAGGCCACGATAAGTGAACCGCAATAAATAAAATGGACACTTTCCTTTTTTTCCATTTGCTGGACCTATGTTTGAACTTCTCAGCTGGAAGACTTGAAGGAAATAAACTTGGAAGCTCATAATATCTGTGGTGTTTTAGGAAGTAGTGAAAGTCACAGTGGCCCAGGGGAAAGAGAGGGTTGTGGACACAGCTGAGTATTATGAATGCATAGTCAGCTGTAGTCTCAGGACATTCTTAAGATCAATTCATCTGCTGACGTCAGTACAAGGTCGGCCCCAGGTTTAATGAACTTTGCTTATGTCAAATATACCAAAATCCTTGGGATTGCTGACCGTCTCCTGATTTAAAGCACCTGGGACTTCTACCGCCTATATGTTTTTATTTAAGGGCCAATTTACCCCAGAAGAGCTCAAACAAAAGTTCCAAAATGTATTGTTACAACATTAATTTAACCAATTGGCATACATTTAAGCTGTATGTAGACATTTTCATGATATGTGTAAATCTTTTATTAACAGTGTCAGCTGTTGACAAATCGTGTAATTCTGGTGTAGAAAGAAACATCCACATATGCTGCACTGTGGACTTCTCTGTCAGTCAGGGAGAAAAAAGTGCACAGTGTTCAGGGTTCAAGGGCTCAGATCACCAAGAAACACATGAAAGGACCTTATTTAAATGACAATGGCATGTGAATATCTCTCAGGCTCCAAAGTTGCCCAGATTTGATTCCTAATCTGCAAAGCAATCTTCCTACAGGGTTGAGGGTGGCTCCTAGCCCCTCGGAGCTCTGTACTTTTATGTCTTAGACCGCAGAGGAGGGAGGAGCTTTGCAGCGTAGTCGCTGGCAGTCTACCAGTGGTCTGCAGGCCTCCTTACTGGTCTAAAGAAATGTGGCAACAATAGCTCTTTTATGGCAATCCTGTGCCCACTGTCTTCACACTTCAAATGATAGATCAAAATGAGCATAACGAATGGAGCTATCAAAGCAATCGGTGGAAAGTCCTGACTGGAAAACACCCACACATTGCACACTCCCTACCAGGGCTTTTCCCAGGGGAAAAATGGCCCGGAAAGGCAGATGGGACACAGCCAAGAAGGCTGCAGCCTGCTCTGTGCCAGGTCGGCCTCTCCGAACTTCCATCTCGCTGAGTTCATTCTGGGGAGTCATGGGGATTCTGAAGCAGACAGAGTGAGGCCGAGAGGTGTCGGGGTTTCTCACATACCCCAGGGAGCACTGTGACAGGGGACATCCCCGGGCATTATGTCTTAGGAGGGTTGAGACAAACATTCAAATCCCTGCGGTGCTGAGATGGAGGGTGTAGAACTCAAAAGCCTGTACAATGGAAGGTGTGGGTCAAGATGAAAGGAAGCTCACATTCAAATGAGGAAACAGTGAGCAGTTTGGGGTTAGGAGTCAGATTCCCACCCCATGCAAATGCGCAGAATCGGCTGCTGAAGAAAGGAGCAGTAACCATGGTACTTGTAGGAACTTTACAAATCTAGTCTGAGAAAACCAAGTCTGGGAAGTTGTTCTTGAAAGCGTAGTGGTCCATTTATACCGAAGGGTTCACAACATCCCTTGTGAGTCTGAGCAACTGGCAAGAATTTTAAAATCCAATCTAACGAGAGCTGAGCAGGTCAGGAAGGATCAAGAGAAATCAGACACTTACAAAGGGAAAATTGCATTAAAAGACAGACACGATTTTATCACATTGCTGTAATTTCTTAAGAATGATGCAAGAGTCTTGAAAACAGATCAAGCTGTTAACAAACTGTAAGATTTCTTAGTCAGGTACTGACTAACTGCAACCTACTCCAACTAATTAAATTAAATAAATTGAACAGAGTTTTCCACATGAGCTCAAGCAGCCCATGACACCCATTTTTCTAGACAGACATCAATTCCAAATTGCACCACTTTGCTATGCTATTTTATTTGTTGTTTCTCTGACATATGAATGTGCATGTTTTAAAATGTGAAGTAGGGAAAGCTGATGTTGCTTTATCTGGATTCTTCTCATTCAACTTTCACTTTCTTTGACACTGTCCAAGTTACAAGCTGGAAGGGCAGGGGGGTCTCAAGATGCTTTCTTGAACCTTCTCTCTCCTTCCTCTCGAGATAGAAGTCCAGTCCCTGCCATCCTAGATGTAGTTGGAGGCTCACAGTTAAGCCTCGGTGCTCTACCCGTGAACATAAAAACAACTGCATTGAATGTCAACATGTGTAAAGGCAATTCTGAGACCAGGATGAATCAAGACACAAACAAGACCTCAGTAATTATTTCTGAACACAAATTATGAACATTGTACAAGCCACAAAAATGATCTAGCATCCATTATTCAGATGAATAGGAGAGACTGCTACTTCTATACTAATTATAGCTTTAGGCCTGCTGCAGTCTGCTCTACTTCTAAAAAATGATTTATGAAGATATTCAGTCATAGAGTTATCCTGCTACTTGTGAGCAACATGTCCAGAGTGGAGCCCCACATCCTTGACCATCCCCCAAACCACATACTATAAGCCCACTCCTTTGAGTCCTTTCTAACGCCCCCTTGCTGAGATTCTCCATGGTCTCCAGGGCCTGTTGTGCCTCCTGCAGCTTGTTAGACCATAGGGGTGTCCTGGTGGTCTTGATAGGAGGCATAATCAAACAGCACTTCAACTCTTGTCTCTACAGACAGCTCCCAAGTCTCCATTTCTATCTTTGACCTCCCTTTGAATTCCACTGAAACTTTCAAGAGTCTGTTAAATTATTTCCAGATGCCATGCTGCTGGAGATCCAAATTCCGTTTGTCCCAAACTAAAGACATCATCTTTTCCCCCATAAAAACCTTCTCTACTTTCTAAAGCTTTCATCTCACATAATGGTATTGATCAATTTTTAGTCTCTAAGGCTCAAAATAAGAAATAAAATCTAGAGAAGAATTAAAAGTTGCTGGGTAATATATCAAGAACACTTAAGCACTTAACCAGCTGTGATATTCTACTTGGCTCTTGTCCAAAAAATTATTCTGACGCTTGTTAAAGATGTAGAAATACTGACTGCTGAATTACGTGTGTCCTTGCATTACTATGTTTCTTCAGTGTGTGTTGACTATTAAATGAAAGACTAATAAATAAATGAACAGACTTACATTCAAGTAACTGGACCTGTTATTCACATCAGCAGCTCCATAGATCATGACTGTTCTTTTCTAACCAGAATGAAGTCATTTGACCTCTTCAAATAAAAACATACCTTACTGCTGTCAATGATAATTTGGAAGGTTTAAGACAGTGCTATTAAATGTGAGATCATGTGGTGTTAGTAAGTACTGGATCACTGGTAAAAAATACATGTCTACCTGCATTGGAAAAGGTAGTATAGTGTAAGAAAACAGGCTCTTCTGAAAAATCTACGTTCTAGACAGGTTTGACACTAATTTTATTGTGGGACATTTTACTCTACCTTTCAACTTTATAGGCCTCAGTTTCTTTGTGTGCAGAATATGTAGAGAGTTAAATTCCCTTGCGCACTATCAGCAATTCAGTGATTCTTTTATAATAGAAAATTTTGAACCAAAGGCAGAAATGATAACAGAAATCCAGGCCCTATTTTTTTTTTGTAGAATAGTGGGGGAAATGAGCTACCTATCAAGTTTATGTAAAATGGACTTTTGTTAATTTTCCTTTTCCCATCCTCACGTTTCTCATTCTGTATATTATTTCACTATCTTACAAATGCTTCTTTTATGAGTTACACTTGTCACATGATCCTGTGCCAATCTATTCCTATGACACCCTTCCTTCCACACTTTAAGTTTGGGGAGATCCACACAAGGCTGAGGACCATTGTAACTGATCTAGTACAGGAGCTCCACACAGCGTTTAGGACCAAATGAATGAAGAAAAAAATACCTGAGTGATAAGTAGATTGTCACTGAGCAAACGAGACAACAAAAAAATCTATTCTGAAACATGAAAAGACTTTATCAGTACATTTTATATATTTTAATTGTAATAACATACATATAACACACAGTTTACCATCTTAACTATTTCCAAGTAAGCATTCACATTGCTGTACAACCATCACCTTCATCCATCTCCAGAATTTTTTCATCTTCCCGAAGGGAAACTCTGAAAAAAAAAAATGATCCCTGCTGTCACAGAGTTTATATTTAAGTGGGAAAGACAGAAAATAAAGCAAGCAAATAAACAAAGGGAAACTCTGTCCCCATTAAACAGTAACTCCTCATTTTCCCTCCTCTAGCCTCTAGCAACCACAGGACAGCTGGGTTGCTTCCACTTTTTTTGCTATTAGAATAATGTTGCTATGAAGATAGGTGTAAAATATCTGTTCAAATCCCTGTTTTCAATTCTTTTGGTTAGATACACAGAAGTGGAATTTCTGGATCATATTGTAGTTCTATGTTTAATGTTTTTTGAGGAACTGCCACCTTATTTTCCAGAGCAACCACCCCATTTCACGTTTCCATCCACAGTGCAAGAGGGTTCCTATTTCTCCACATCCTCACCAACACCTTTATCTTTCTATCGTAGGCATCCTAGTGTGAGTGATATCTCATTGTGCTCTTGATTTGCATTTTCCTAAGGCTTAGTGATGTTGAGCATCTTTCCACATGCTTATTGGCCATTTGTCATATTGGGTTGTCCAAAAAGTCTATATGTTTTTTTCCATAAAATAAAAGACACATTTTTTATCTTCACCAATAACTTTATTGATTAGGATATTCTGAGTATGTTGGTTATCTCCTGCATGGCATAACACAGATTATTCTCAATTAATGTCTCAATTTGATCACTATCAACTTCAACTGGTCGATCTGACACTGAAGCATCAACTAGCAAAGAAATCTCTAGCACAAAACTTCACAAACCACTTTTGACATATTCAATCAGTCACAGCAAATTTTCCATGCACTACACAAATCTTTTTGTGCATTGCAGTTGCATTTTTACCTTTCTTGAAATAATAAGGCATAATATGCCAAAAAATGTTGCGTATTTTCTTCCACCTTCAATATTAAAATGCCTACACAAAAATTCACCAATTTTTATGTTTTTTTTAAATGCACGCTGATATGAGAGCTGTCACAATACAATATAACAAAACTGTTTCTGACGAAGTTAAAGACAGCTAAGTGCTACTAGAGCCATCTTCCAGCAAAAAACAGATGAACTTTTTGGCCTACCGCATACTTTATTTTTGGATGAGGCCTCTGTGGTCATCAGCTCTGCAGATGATATTTGAACTCTTGGTCCTACCATACAGTTGCTATGTTACTGCTCTGAATGGTTTGTCACCGGCACGTGCATACATTCTTGGCCAGCTGTCAGCTAGGTGCCGGAAAGCTTGCATCTGCTATCTCATTTGATTTTCACTGAAACTAGGATTGGTAAACGCTGGTGTCCATTTTATAGATGAAGCTGAGGCAAACTAAAATACTTCTCCAAGAGAGCACAACTAGTTGTTAGCCCTGCTGGAAATCAAACTCTAGGTGTCTAACATCAAGATAGTTTGAGTGAACAAGTTGTGTTCTCTGTTTTGATAAACTTCACAGGCACTGACCATTGTGAAAAAGTAGAACCCCGAAATCATTGGAATACTTTTTCTTATTCAGACTCTGTAGGAGAGAACCCTGAAAGGCAAATGTGTATCTCAGGTAAGCGCTTTCATCTCAGGCCCATCCTAACCTGGACTCACACCTCAGACACTTTACTTAATGTCTACACATGTCCCTAAAACAGTTTTTTAAGTTTTAATACAGATGGTCCTCTAGTTTGATTAATGCCACTAAGTAAAATGCTATTATGCATAAGGAAAAAATAAAAGGACCTTAGTACTTTCTTATTAGCCTTAGGGCAAGTTCATTAACCATGCTAAAATTGTTTTTGCGTAATTTATGCATCATATGTGTTTGCATAGTGCCATATAAAATAGATCATTTACTCAATTAATAGCAGCAGCATCACTTCTCCTGACAGGTTTAGGGATCTACCGACTTCTCTGATAAGTCTAATCTTCAGTAGTTTATGCATGGGGCCACCTTCCATCAGGAAGCATGTATTTGGAGTTGGAGAAGGTCACAGTGTCTTTTGAAGCAGAAAATGACTAAATCAGGATCATTAGCAGTTCTGAGTAATCCTGTTACTCAGTGTCCCCCTCAACCCTTTTGCCACCGGAGAAGCTGTGCATCAGGGTTTGAAATCAATTTCCTGAACTGCTTCCTTTTCTGGATCTGCTGGTTTAGCAGCCTCATTGCATTTCTTTCAGGCCAAAGAACATTTTTTAAAACGAAGCTGCAGATAATTTCCAGAGTTCTATCATGGGATGTTTCTTTGCTAACACCTCTTGGTAAGCCCTCAGATCTCTGAAGTGGGTCTCCCTGATTTTTTTAAATTACCCTGGATTAATTCTATTTAGAAAGCAGCTTGTTGCTTTTTAGGGTGTCTTGCTAATAGCATACAAACTAGTGAAAGATAATCGCGGCGCACATCTCCCCACATTCCTCCAAGAGGTGGCCTTGGCTATTGGGGAATGGAGCTGATCACCCTAACACCTGGAAAGTAGCAGCACTTAAAGGTTATCCATACAAAACACCTTTTCTACTAGGTCCCCCAGGGCACCCACATTTCACTGTGAATGTACTTCTTAAAGGCCTAGTCCTGTCAGGGAAAATAAAATATAAAATAGCACATCAACAGAGGTCTGGTCCTCCTATTGCTACTCAAGTGTGCCCAACAGAAGACTACAAGGAGCATGGAATTTTGATGAAAAAAATACATTGCCTTGAGGATCTTGAGAAGACTGAAGATAGCTTGAGATCACTAAACTTTTTAGAAAAATAATTGATGCTTAAATAACAAAGGGTATTATAAGGAGATGTCATGTGGATTAGAAGATAAATTTTTAATTTCACACATTGTCCCTGCATTTGGTGGCCTTCCTATAAATGACCTCAGTGTATAGGAGGCTAAAGAGAGATATCAATAATTTTATAAATAATTTGTGCTAAGAATGGCGGAGATTACTAACATCATACCCACGTGTGAAATGGTGGACACTAACCAGGTGTCTTCAATAAAGCTCTGCTGTATCTAATAGGGCCTGACTACCAGTGGTCGTGGCCATTTCGAATGGAGATGTGCAAAGACAGAAACGGGACTTCTGAGCCTTAATATGAAAAAAAAAGAATGTAATATAAATCATTAGTATTTTTCTATTGATTATGTAATAAGGTAATAAGATTTTGGATACACTGATTAGGTAAATTATTCAAATTCATTTTACCTGTTTGTCTCTCTCTCTCTCTTTTTTTTTTTTTTTTTTTACTTTTTTCTGTATGATTATGAGAAAAACCTAAAAGGCATTTGTGATTTCCATCATCGCATTTCTGTTGGACAGCCCCCATTTAGGACATCTCAGAACCTGGTATACGATGTGCCTTGCACCCAGCCCTTCTCAAACTAACTGGACGTCTAAACTCTATGATGTAGCACATTTATATACCTTCCCTGAAATGGCAATTTCCCACAGTAAACAATTTCAGAAACCTGTTATAATAACATTTCCATCTTTGGCTCAGTTTAACTCAAACTCCACTACCTATCACATTGAGTCTTCTGAAAAACTGACAAATCCACAATTTTATATGTACTTGACATATTTGTCAGCTGAGCAGATTCAACTGCAATCTGTGAGGCAGATCATGCTGGTGATGTACTTTATGGTAATCAATTTATTAATTTTATAATCTATTAACCAATTAATATCCTTTATATATTAAATCATCAATACCTTTCTAAATATTTGTGTATCTTTGCAGATATTTAAACAAAGGGAACAAACACCCAATTAAACTCACTAAAATATAACTAAGACCAATCTATTATATAAAATTATTTTAAATGCTTTAATCACATTTAAAAAATGTGTAAAATATCAAATAAATTTCAAGCCTTTATTAGAAACTCATAGTTTAATGGTCTCAAAAGTAATAATATTTAAATTAATTTTCAAGTAGTTAGTGCATTTGCACAGATGTTGAGTGGAGCTGGAGAGTATATCAGGAAAGTGGAATGAGCAAAGACACAAAGGAAGATGTATAGGCACATTTAGAAAACACAGGGTCAGGGAGAACAGGGGGACAGGGCCACATTTACTCACAGGGGTAAGAGAGGGGAACTCCGACTCTGCTAGGTCACCCCTAAAAGACCTGCGACAAATTGCAACATGCCTGATAATGTGATACTGCAGCTTACACTTTGCAAAGCTTCAGCAGAAAGAGATAAAGAAAAATGATCTATGTATTTTTTAGGAGATTAAAATAAGTACTTTCTACCACAAAATACATAAGAAGAATGTTTTGTGTGTTTTGCAGCAAAAAAAAAAAAAAAAAGCTCTGAACACTTACACAAACATTAACTGACAAACTAACATATTGATACATTAAGTGGGAATGACACTGGAATACATGGATTGCGTTTCTTTTTAAATGCATGCAGCTTTCATCCTCAAAGTAAAAAAGGCATTGGCACAACACACTTGAGATTTTTCTGAAACTAAAATGTTTTCAGACATGCTTGAAGGAATTTATCTCAAACTTCTGCTACATGCAATAATTTCTACCTAAACCATCATGAATAAACTAGCTTGAGAATGACTTATTGTGTAAATGGATTCTCTTACTTACAAAACACTACTTTTCAGAAAGCCAGCTGCAACAATGATAAGTGAGCAATCTAATCTGTGTCTTTGGTTCTGGATTATTAAGTCAGACCCAGTGGAGTCTGGGAATGACTGAGTTAGGTTGGGTTCGGTGGGCCTGCTTCTGGGTCAGCTTCTGTCCAAATCCATCTTCTCTGCAAAGTTCCTCATCAGCCCCTGAGATCAGAGAGCTGGACTTTGAGGCCAGACAGATGGCACCTTTTCTTACTAGTCATGGGCTCTTCACTGAGTTATTCACTCGTTTGTGCCTCAGTTTTTTGTCTAAACAAACATGATGATAACACTAACCATATAAGTGTGCTAAGAGCTTTGAATGAGTTGGTAGTCTGTAGCATATGGTTGATAGTTGATAAACCTCAGTTTCCTGGGATTATAAAATGATGGGATGGCCTAGAGTAGGGCTGCCTGAGAAAATACAGAATGCTTAGTTGCATTTGAATTACAGATCAACAAAGGATATATTTTTAGTATAAGTATATTTGTGCAATTTTTTTTTTTCATTTGCTGACTCAAACTCTCAGCTGGAGCCATGCCTTTAAGACTCAGATTTCCAGGGTAGAGAGTGCCAAGAGCCACAATCTCACCCTCATAAACACTTATTCTGCCTTGCAGTATGGCCTATATAATTCAAAAGGCTCAATACAAAGGCACTTTTTAAAAAGTGTTAAGACTCTCCAGACAGAAGGTGCAGAGCATTGTGCCAAACCCAGGGGCTGCGAGATGCTCTGGGAATCCAGTCCTACTCCTGCCTTAGGTGGTTTCTAGTGGAAACGTTTGAGAAGCTGTGGATGATTTTTCCTCTAAGGTTCTTTTTTTTTTTTTAAGCATTCTTTGATTTTTTTGGCAAAGTAATTTTTCTGCATCAGCCCATGTAATTCCATGTTTCTCATCTGCATTTCTAGGCTGTGAAATTGGAACAGTGAAGATAGCTCTCATGTAATGAGCACTAACGACCCACAGTTCCTATGCTCACTTTCCACCTACACCGCTTTTAATCTCTACATGATTTCTGAACAGTAAATATTGTCAACCTTCCCATCCCACACACACATGTCTCAGATGCAGAAACTCATCTGAAGCAGTTGAGTGGAGGGCCCACTATCAGCAGCTCATGGTCCTTCGATGATGAAGCAGGACTTGAATCCTGTTCCTTGTGTCCAAACCATGTGTTTAATGCTCAATTCCTATTCTAGCCTTAATGCCTGTTCTACCACTTTCATTTTTTAAACACAGAAACCCACCTTAGAAAATATTTTGTCAATGAACTAAATAAAATCTGACACCAGGACCCTCTGAAAAGGAGGGTGCAGGAGCTACCAGGAAGCTGCCTTCCAGGAAAGGAGCTGAAATAAGAAAGAGCACATTTCCATGATCCCAATTTCTTAGCACACAGTACATGTGTAGCCCAGGTCCATCTTGTCCAATTCCAGGATCTGCACCCTTCTTCAAGCTGAAAGGTCCCCGTTCCTTCTTCTTCTATAGCTCTTGTTAAATACATGAAGCTTTGTTGCATCTATAATGTTTTTCTTCTTTTAATGGTGTGTGGATAGAACAAACATACCAGTCTTTTAAATGTATCCAGTAGAATATAAATCACATATTAGTTTGACATACATTATTATCTATTTTTAAATATATGGAGAAACATTTCTTTATTTTTTTATATTAAATATTATTTTGTATTGTTTCAGTTGTACAGCATAGATGTTAGACAATCATATACTTTACAAAGTAATCTGCCCTGATATTTCCAGTACCTTACTGGCACCACATGTAATTATTACAATATTATTGACTGTATTTCCTATGCTGTACTCTATATCCCATTACTTTTTTGTAAGGACCAATCTGCATTTCTCAATCCCTTCACCTTTTGATAATGCTTTTTTTTATTTTCTGAGCTGGATTAATTCCAAATAAGCATTCTTTTAAATTATTTATTAAAGTTTATTGTCTTCCCTCATCAAAAAGTGGTGGCAAACTTAAGAATTCTTTTTTTTCCTGGAACAAACCAGTGGCCCTCTTCTCCACCCACTGTGGGTGGGAGGGAACCTAACTCCCAGGACAGTTACACTGGGGGTGAACCTGGGATGTGACTCGGCTTCTAAACCTGCTCATCTACAATGATGTTTGAGAGCCTTGTACACAACTCTGCCAGCAAGAATCCTCCTGTTCAAATGGCCAAATAAAGTAAGAGACCAAACGTGACCTTTTAGATGATTTTTAAAAATTTATCTTTTCAATTATACTTGACATATAATATTAGTTTCAGGTGTAGAACATAGTGATTTGACATATACCTTACAAAGTGACCGCCCAATAAGCCTTTGATTTATTTTATAATGGCCTTTTAGAAAAAGGAAAATCATCAACCTTTATTGGGTTTAAGTTACTTGTTTAACCAATTAATTTATTTATGACATATTTGTATAGAAATGTCATTTCCATTAAGTACCTTTGTATGCAAATAAGCAATTTCAGTAAACTGGGGCAATCTCTGATCAGGTTCTACTTTATCCTTTATCTAGAGAGCAGGTCATTGTCTCTTTCTTCCTTATGCCACTAATCCACAGACTAACAACTTGTTCTAATCACATCCCCACATACTATATCCCACCTGAGACATAGTACACTGGACCCCAGTAATGGAATCCAGGTCTGGTAACAAACTTTCCCATTTAGACTGCTAAGTAGAGCATGTGCTTCTTTTCTGCAGACCAAAGTAAGGATTTATATTTTTTATTTTTATCTTTGAGAATGTCAGCTGATAATGTAGTTGTTCCAATTATGGGCACTACCTGAAAGTGTAACTGTGTAGTGAGAATACCTCAGAAAATCAAAGTTGTGAGAATACATGTTCGATGGCTGATTTTATTTAACTGTTAGAGTTACACAATATGTTTTCATATCCTTGTTGAAATATCATCCTGGTAATCTGAACAAGAACTCTATAAAAGAAGAATTTGGGAGAGATAGGGAGGAAAGGGGGGAAGAGAGAGAGAGAGAGGTAGAGGGGGAGAGAGAGAGAGAGAGAGAGAGAGAGGGAGAGAGAGAGAGAGAGAGAGAGAGAGAAACTAGAAAGAAAGGATGTTACTTGAGGCAACTTTGACCTGAATTTGCTCACTAACAAGGTGGAGGTTAACATCCAGGATTCAAAAACTAAACAGATGCCAAAAAATAAAACTGTCTAAGAAACAGGGAAGAAAGGAAGATGGGATCCCTAACTTGCTAGCTATTTAGACACTCAGTTTCTCCACTTTTAAAATGGGGATAAACAATGGTACCCTTCCATAGAGTGCATTGGTAAACATTAAATTGGGACATTTTATGTAAAGCATTTTGCATAGTTTCTGGCACAGAGAAAGTGCTAAATAAGCATCCACCATTCCCCCTGCCCTTTCTCTTCTCCTGAACAATGCAGAGAGTTGGGGCTGAGTTCTTGGTGTTCCAAGGAAAGTTCTTTTCAATCAATCCACCAAAAGTGAGTCTCTCTTTTGGACTTAGATCCATACCAATAATGAAAAAGAAACATCTTTGCCTTCTATGCTATAACATATTATACTCAGTCTCCAAAAGGGGCAGAGAGTAATAATAATCTGGTGGTTATATGATACATTACTAAATATTGGGTAACAAAAAGCATATGAAATAGTGCATAGAATCATACATAAAGCCAAGGGCAACATCACAGGAAAAGAGAAAAATAATGAATAAGATAGTATATTGTGCATTACTAAATTGGGAGGTATTCTATGACACATTACATATAGAAGGATATGTGATTGACGCCTCAAGAAAGAGGAAATCTGTGTGAACTGGAGCTACCTTAGTAGAATTTTACATCATCCATGTAGGTGTTGCTTACGCACCTGTTTGCTCTCCAGTTGTGTTGAGATTGTGGACATATGTTTATGGATGAGGGGACCTTAGCTCAGTGAATATGCCATGGGATGGAAGCAATGGGATTAGTACTGGCAAGGAGGTCACTGCCCAGCTCCAGCAAAAATCCAGAGAAATAACATTGAAGGGTTGGAAGGTCTGTTATTCTGGTTCTGAGTTAAAGACTTACTGACTTTCTATCGACCTCCATAATCCGTGCCCACATCATCATTCAATTTCCTGAATGGATATTTATTTTCTCAAGAAACCCTGAGCAAGAGAGAAGCTCAATACCCTATGCAGACTTCCTCTTAAATCAGGAAAAACTAAAAACTATAGAAAGAGTGATATCATATCCCATACAATCATTAAAAAAGCTGAATTCAATTAAAATTAGATAGTTACACTATTTATCAAGACATATAGGTATAGATATTACAAATATCATTCTGAAAAAGAGCCACCAGACATATCTCCTGGTTTTAGGCCACCGAGGGAACTTTATCTCACTGTGGGTACGTTTCTGTTCTGTTCCTGAAAATTCCGGTCCAGTTCTGTAGCCTCTTTCCTAGCAGTTGTGCTGCATAACATGTTCTTATTCCCATTCTGGCCCTTTAGGTATTTCCCCAGCCAGGACGTTAGGTTTCCCACCACTGTGCTCTGCCCTTGTAGATGACATCAGAGTTCATCTGCAGGGGACATCACACTTCCATAGCAATTAATGTATTTCAACCTGGGGGAGGTGAAATATTCTTGACTATAAATGGAGTGAAGATCGAAGAAAATGAGTAAGAACCCTGACCATGTGTGATTTGTGGCAGAGAGAGGTTGGGTACTGGCATTGGGGGTGACACTGAAGGGCAGTTTCTGAGGCTGGTCATTTCCAGTGGGTAAATTCCAGGTCAGACTCTCTTTACCTCTGTCCTCATCAGCCCATGGTTGTGTTCATAGGCATGGAGTCCATGGGAGTCTTTAACTGTGTCTCTGGGAAACAATTCTCTCCAGACTGTTTTGCTAGATTAAGACAATGACAAAAGACTGCAAAATGTTAATATTGTATGTAAATTACAAAGGAGCATCTGATTGTGGATGGAAATAAATGTCTTTCTCTGTGATCCATTGTTTATTAAGAAAAAGGGGAAGAAAAGAACGAGAAAACACTATGGATTAGTTAATGGCAAGCTGGCATGGATGTCAGATGATGTGACCTGAAGCAAAGTTGCTTCAACACAGAGAGTGACTCACAGCAGATCTAAGGAGGAAATCTCAGCAACTCAATGACCCCCTGGAGTGTTTGCATAATATTTCTCCACAATGGTCTTTACACATAGTCTACCCCCAGGGGGGAAAATAATTGCAATTTAGAGCATCAATTATTCAGGCTAATCACAGAATCACAGGTTTGGAGGGACCTTGAAAGGCTGCCCAGATGCTTTTTGGACCCCAGGCTGAAATTGTGTTAGAAACATGCAAGACAGACTGGTTCCTTTGGATGCATCGTGAAAAATTGCTCATCATAATAATTGCTTTTAAACAAAGATTCTACAGCTCCACCTAGTTAGACACAGCTCTCTGTTTCTCTATTTCGTCCTGTTTTTAAATTTTTATTCAGATGTTTCTTGTGTCCTAAACATAATCACAGCCACAAGAATTCTTTTCCATTTTAACTAAACATTCTCTTATTTTATTCTCAGACACATGAGTTTTTGTTTGTTTGTTTGTTTTGTTTTTAAAGATAGAGGGGAAGGGAGAGAGAGAGAAGGAGAGAAACATCTATGTGAGAGAGAAACATTGATCAACTGACTCTCACACATTCCCTGACTGGGGACTGAAACTGCAACTTAGGAATGTGCCCTAACTGAGAAGAGAACCAGTGAACTTCCAGTTCATGGGACAACACTCCAACCAACTGAGCCATACTAGCCAGGGTTGTTTAGGGTTTTTTTTTTTTTGTTTGTTTGTTTTGCCTATCATTTCACATATCTGTTGCTATTATTAAGTTTCCAACATTATTCGATGACAAAGAATGTTCATAAAATGTGGGTCAGTGAAACAATAAGCTCATATTTGTGGGAGGGAATAGCAATAAAGGGGAAAGAAGGCAGTTCAATAATTATACCCCGGCATGGAGAAAAAAGACTGAAAGGAGGATTCATGCAAATGTCAATCATTGCTTCCACTGGATCCTTGAAGTATGAGTACAAGATAATCTCTCAGTATTTTGTTTTTCCATCCTGTATTTTGAAAGCTGTGAACATATTTTGGAATTATAGCATTTATGTTGTAATAATAAAAAAGAATCTTATAATGTAACAGAACCCATGGGCTACCCCAATTGAAACAGAACCCACGGGCTATTCAGTTATTAGGAGCCCAATTGCCCACTGCCAGAAGCATAACTCTCAATACCAGAATTTGGTGAAAAGAAAAAAATATTGTTTATTTAATGGTTATATAGATTTTTATTATTTGTGGATTTCTGCCATTAAGTCTTATTTTCTTTAAAACACCCACAAACACATGGTTCTGCCTCCTCCTACCAAACCAGGCTGGTTTTAGAAAAGTCAGAGATACAGTCTTCCTACTTCCCAGACACAATTTAGTTTCTCCAGCAGCTCCCAATCATTCGAGCCTGATTGGGGAGGTTTTGCCTGGGTTGTAATGCTCTCCAGGTCTTAATGCAGAACCACGTGGAGTTCCAAGCCTCCTTGTAAGCCACATTGAGTTCTCCTCTCCTTTCCAAGCCACATGGAGTTCTCTCCTTTCCTTTCAAAGCTGAATGGAGTTCTCTTCTTCTCTCCTTGCAAACTGCATTGATCTCCTCTCTCCTTTCTCAAAGCCACATGGTGTTCTCCTAGCCAAAAAGTCTGCTGCCTATTTTTAAATCCCTGACTGCATCCTGTGACACAGTGGGTGTGGTACCCAGTTCTGACCATTCACAGAACCTTGAGCAGGCTCTGTGTGCTCTTTCTGCACCATTCTGTGGTCAAAACCCCTCCCATCTTCTTGGGGCCGTGGAAGAACCAAAGTTATTTGCATAACTGAGAAACTAAGCTACTAGCCATAGTCATGCAAAGGCATCTTAAAAGCTCTTCCCTTTTCCCCATCCCCCAAACCGCAGGTTCTGGGGCTTTTTGGAGACCCCCACTTTATAACAATAAGAGGGAATAAATAGATTCATTAAAGTCAAAGACCAAAGAAGTATCAGAACCTGAGTTCAGACATAGGTGGGCTGATTCCAAATCTTAAGCTAGTTCCATGTTACCCTGTTTTACCTGGACCAAGTGCTCACAGGCTTGAGGGTGGAAGGGAAGAGGTGAACAGAGTCACTCATTGAATGAGTGACTCTATTTTCAAACTCCCTTTGGGATCAAAGTTACTACCTAAGTGACCAAAAAGCTTAACATGTGTTCATATTAAAATATCTATATTTAGCCAACAGGATTGTATTTGGCAATTGATAGGACCATGAATAAGGATTTATTGGAAGAGAAGTGAATGGGTAATTATGGATGTGCCTTTACTAGAACCAGTTTGCCCTTTTTCTGTTTGTAAATGTTTTTAACAAATTTCCTCTTACAATGTGAATACAAGTTGAAGTCAAGTCTTTGGCTCTACCAAAGAAACACTTCTAAATTCAATATCTTACCCATCCTTTAACACTGCCCTCCAAAAAAATAAAGAATGAAAGAAAGAGAGGGAGAGAAAGAAACAGAATGAGAGAGAGGGAGGAGGGGGAGAGAAGGAGAAAGGAAGAAAGAAAGGGGCAGAGGGAGGGAGGAAGAGCCTATTGTGTAGCATTTACCTACTGTCCATTGTCCATCACCAATAGTCAATTTCAAGCTACCACAATAACATCACTAACCTCAGAATTTAGAAGAAATACACATAATTAGTCCTCATTAGTTGGTATGAGCTTTTTCCAACATATTGCTAGACACAATTCCAAGGTTGTCACCAAGGATTTCCTGAATTTCAACATATCTATAAAAAGAGAAGAGTTATTTGTAATTAAAATTCAGTTACAAATCAAATAAAATATACATAAGTGGAAAACCATGCTGTCTTCTAAGACTGGAGGATTCAACCTAGTAAAGATGCCATGTTGCCCCAAATTGATCTACGCAGTTCTTACCAAAATCCTAGTAAAATGCTGTGTTGATATAGAAAAGCTTATTCTAAAACTGATATAGAAATATAAAAAGCAACACAAAATAATCCTGAAGAAGAATAAAATGGAAAGATGCACATTACTTGACTTTAAGACTCAATAAATAGCTACAATAATCAAGGCAATGTGCTGTCAGTGGAACAGAGAACCCAGAAAAAGACCCACACAAATACACCACAAAGATTTTTTTTGAAGAAGAAAAAGCAATTTAATGGAGGCAGGATAGTTTTTCAAAAAATGGTGCTGGACATTTGGATTGGTTTCACCTCTTGGCAATTGTGAGCAATGCTACTATGAACCTGGGTATGCAAATATCTCTTCCAGAACCTGCTTTAAACTCTTTTGGATAAACAAAATTGGTCTATACATATAATGGATTATTATTCAGCCTTAAAAAAAATGCTACATACTATAGAACACGTGATACCACATGGATGAGACTTGGGGAATTGTGCCAAGTGAAATAAGCCAGTCACAGCAAATACTGTGTGATTCCGTTGGTATAGGCAGCCAGAGGTTAGACTGGCTGAGCCCGATTAAGTCTGGGTGTTACAGCTTCAGACACTCCAGGGGAAAGCCACATCCTCCATCAAAGGGGACTTAATCCTTGCAATATCAGTTTTCCAATCTCCCTGGGGGTTATCCAGGATTACTGAGGAGGGAGAGATAAGGGAAATTCCTTTGGTAGTCACATGCACAGAAACCAAGATGGTGACCATAAAAGAAACCCCTGGCTGGTTTGGCTCAGTGGATTGAGCGTCGGCCTGCGAGCTAAGTGTCGCTGGTTCGATCTTCCAGTCAGGGCACATCAGAGAAGGAAAACTCTGACTCCAAAAAACCTCCGCTGCCTTGCGGCATACCTCTTCAGGGGAAAGGCTAAGGGAGTAAACCCCGACAGAAAATCCGGAGCCGGAGTCCCTAAGGCGGTTTGACGTTGTAGTCAACACCGGCAACTCCTGCGGCGCACCTGAAGCCAAGCTGTATTGACTCCGTCTTTCCCTTGGACCCTTCAGCTGTGAAGAGAGGGGGGGTCTGCTGCATGGGCAACAGCAGACCCTCCATATCACCCTGCCCAGGCTCTGTAGCTTCAGCTTCACTGGAGAGGACACTCCAGCGTCATCACAAGATGTCGATTCAACACGAGAGGAGACAGATACCGTGTCACTCCCGAGTTGGACTGCACAGCCATTCTCAGCGGTGCAGATAGACTCTTAAGAAGCTACACCATCGTCTCTCGAGACGGATGGCTGCCGACGACGACGACCATAAAAGAGAGGAATCCAGCCTGGGTAAATCTGGGAAAAGAATTGGATTGGATGGATGAAGGCATAACATCCCAGAAGATCCAGGGAAGGGATTGGATAGGCAAAGGGCCTAGCACAAGCCTGAAAAGAGCCAGGAAAGAGATTGGTTAGTTTGAAAGAAAGCTTACCTCTTCCTAAGTCTGAGGTAATAAAACATAGGGGAACAATTTTTTTTAGACCCCTCCCCCACATCAGGGAACAATCTTTAACATAATTCCTGTTGAGTTTGATTTTTCAGCTGTTTTAGACTTAAATAGGCACGCTGATTTCAAAACTGCAGTTAGTTTTTTTTTCTAACACATCAAGTTTTTTCTGTACAGCTTGTCTTAATGCGACCACTCTAGGCTGGATTGAGCCTGGATTGAGGGAAGCACTAGTGCTCTCCTATTTAGATATTGGGTTTGGCAAATACTGATTTCTTTTACATATGTCTGTGATAATGATATTCATGTTTCTGGTGGCATGGTCCCCTTATTCAATCGTGTGCTTATGGGC